>NC_092872.1:755894432-757094432 GCF_028372415.1 Notamacropus eugenii
CTTTCGGTCTGTCTGTCTGTCTCTGTCTCTGTCTCTGTCTCTGTCTCTCTCTGTCTCTCTGTCTCTTCCTCTCTCACTGTCAAATAAGTAGTCAAATTTTATGTTTCCACCCCAACTAATAGAAACTCTCCCTTCATGTGAGAGACTGGTGCCACTCGGACTGTAGGTTTGTCAAGTCAGAGCAGAGACTGCATTAGGGTAGAATTGTCTTTCCATACTAAGTGCTTGCTTAGCTAGAAGCATTTTTCCCTCTTCTTGAAATGACTTCCGTTTGTCATGTTGATGGAGTTCCCCCTGCCAACCTTTACTATGAGCTACATCATGGAGCTGAGGGCATCCGGAGCCAGACATGATCTCAGTGTGCTGAGGCATCCATTTCTCCCACCCCCACAGACATTCAGAGCAAGGGTCTGAGCCTCTGAGTCCTTCCCCCAAAAGCACTGAAGATGCTCCTTCATTCTCTACTGCAGGCCTCCCATGATGGAGAATTCCATCTCTAATGAATAGGGATAGTGCTTTCCACTGCTGACCAGTTCTGAAAAATGGTAAGTCCAAAGCAAAGTCCCTAGTCTCCACCTAGAGAGTGTTCAACAGTTAAGGAGGAGCAAGTTTGTCTGTCAGTGCAGAGCAGCTAGCAGTCATCAGAAGAGCTTAGCACCAATGTTCCATTAAGAAAAACTGTGAATTATAAATAACTTGACCTCCAACCCTAAGATTCCACGGCTGTCATTTACCCCTCCACATGACAGAGAGCAGAGAATTCTGGAGAAATGAGATCCAAATGTGACATGCACTATAAATATCTATCAGCTGATCAAGTGATTAACAAGTAGTCATTCAGTTCTTACTGTGTGCCAGGCACTGTGCTGGGGACATGAAGAAAAAGCAAAAACAGACCCTGCCTTCAATGGAGGTGGCAGTGGGGCTGGATAATGTGTGCATATGTATCTATGTATCTATGATACATATAGATGGATATAAAGTCACCTTAAAGGAAAAGGCACCAGTGCTGGGGGAGAAGGAAAGACCTCCTGGAAAAGGGGGGATTTGAGCTTTCTTGAAGGAAATCAAGGAAGCTAAGAAGCAGCAATGAGAAGGGAGAAAAATCCCAGGTGTGGGGACAGTAAATACAAAAGTTTGGAGGTAAGAGATGAATGGTCCTGTTCAAGAAACAACAAGGAGCCCAATGCAGGTGGATCATGGAGTGGATAGATGGAGTAATGTGTAAGAAAGCTGAAAAGTTAGCAAGGATTCAGAATGTAAAGTGCATTAAAAGGCAAACAGAAGAATTCTTATTTGATATTCAAAGTAATCAGGAGCCATTGGAGTTTATTGAGAGGAGCATGTCAAGACTTGCTCTTGAGGAAACTCATTTTGGGAGCTGATTGGGAAATTGATTGGAGTGGGGAGAGATTTGCAGCCCAGAGAGCAATGATGAAGCCATTACAATAGTCCAAGAGAGGGATAATGAAAGTCTGAATTAGGAAGGGACTGAGAGTGTAGAGAAAGGTACAAATACAAAGGATGCTGTTGAGGAAGGAACAATGGGATGTGACAACATTGGAGAGTGGGTGAAGGTCCTGTGATTGTCAGCTTGGATGACTACGAGGATCCCTGTGGAGGTAGGGATGTTGTTAAGGGGAGATGATTATTTTTGAGGGGGAGGAGATAAACTACAAAACCTCAGAGGAGGAAGGGACTTTTTGAGATGATATTCCTAAGTGCAGTCTCCAGTTTGCAGAGATGGAACTGAGGCTTCTGGCATATTGTCCCTGGACATCGGTCATTTCTTCTCCCCATTGCAAGGCCCCCATTGATCCCACCCACCAAGTCAGGGCCTCCTGGTCCAATTCTTTCATTCCTCCTTCCCCCCAGTGGTGACAGCATTTGCTTCATTGTCCACAAGGCACTATTTGTTGCTGAGGTTGCTCAGTCATTTCAGTCATGTCTGACTCTCCCATTACTCTATTTGGGATTTTCTTGGCAAAGATACTAGAGGGTTTTGTCATTTCCTTCTCCAGCTCATTTTGCAGACAAGGAACCGAGGCAAACAGGGTTATGTGACTTGCCAATGGTCACATAGCTAATAAGTATCTGCGGCAGAATTTGAATTCAGGAAGATGAGTCTTCCTGACTCCAGGTCCTGCACTCTGTCCACTTCAGTGCCACCTAGCTGTACACAAGCACCATAGTATGGTGGAAAGAAGGCTGAATTTAATTAGCTAGGGCCTAATTAGTTCCTTCTAATTATTACTTATTTGACAAGGAAAAAAGAACCCAAAGTGCTATGTTAATTGACTGCATATAATTCAGGACTTCCTGGGACTTCTTCAAGCTACTGAAAAAGTCAGTAACTCTTCTCCCACAGTTTGCTAGGGATAGGGATTGGATCTGTAGTGAATCCCAGTATGTCAGAGCTGGCCATGACTTCTGAGGTCACCTAGCCCCACCCCCAGCTGAAAAAGAATCCTCCTTACTGTATATCCCTAACAGGCAGTCATCCAGTCTCTACTGAAAGACCTCTATTTTGCAGCATGTCCCATTATGCTCCTCTGTAATTCTAAGGATTATAGGATCAGAGATGTATGCCTGCAAGGGATCCTGGAGATGTATCTAGTGATGACATTCTGTATTACAGTTACCCTGGGGTGGTATGTTACCACCCTCCTATACTGTAAATACCATGAGTACAAGAATGGAACTCTTCATGGTGCTGAAGAAATGTTTGCTGAATGCATATATGCATGTATGCATGCATATGCATATATGCACTCATTTATGTACATATAAGGGTATGAATGAATGAACAATGCTCCCCCCCACTCCACTGAGAGTTAACAAATGACTTCAATCTTTCACCAAAAAGGGAATCCATTGCTTTAATTTGCTTTCTCTGCCTGATATTGTAAGTTGTCCTTGCCTCAACCTTGGTCGATATATTTCTAAGTGCCCTGGGACAGAGCCGGTTCTCACTTTCAGAAAACTCATTTAAATTCTCTGCTTCTGAAAATGGCTGTTTCTGCAGGGTTTCTCTGCAGACACTGAAGGCACTTCTAGTATTCAGTAAATATGACCCTGGTCACACCATAGGTGGGATAAGAAGCATCACCTAACAATCTGTCAAATAACCAGAAAACCCCACAGGAATGGCTCCATTCCCTTGACCTGCCATTAGAGAGGGATTATCCTTTTTCTTTTCCAAAGCTATTGTTCTGTAAGTGAGGATCCCCAGATGGTCATGGCCTCTGCTGCCTAGCCCAATGCTCATGTGCCTTGTTTTAAACTGCTTTCCAAAGTGTTTGCACCAATTCCTAGCTCCATCAAGAGGAGTATACCCACATTTTGTCATCTTTATCCCTTTACCAGATGTGAGTGGGAAGTCTGAGAGTGGTTTTATTTGTATTCTCTGATTATTGGTGACTTGGAGCATTCATTTTAAATAGTTGTAATAGGTTCTTTCTTCTGAAAACTCCTTGTTCATATCCTTTGACTCCTTAGGCATTAGGGAATCCCCTACTTTACATAATTGCTCTCTCACTGATATTTTGCCCCTTATCTGTTCTTTCTTACTTTTCCCTCCTAGTTCCTTTTCATCCCTCTATTCCCTAAACATGAGTATCTACCACAGGGTTATCCTCAGTCCTTTTCTCTTCTGGCTATATATTCTTTCCCTTGGTGACACCATCCTTTTTATGCTTCTACGGAAATGACTCCCTAATCTCTGACCAATACCCCAGACTCTCCATGGGACTCCAGCTCCATATCTTCAATGGCTTGCTGCAAAGATCTACCTAGACAAAGATGTGAGCGTGAGTTGAATATGATGGGATGACATAAAAAATGAAATTAAGGGGTGATAAAGAAGGATGAACTGAGAGAAGGGGATACTCTATCTAACTGCTTTATATCCTTATGTCCTTCTGCCATCTCAAATTCAGCATTTCCCAAACTGAATTCTTCCTCATCCTTCTTAATCCCTGACTCTCCTCCAATTTCCCTATTTCTGTTAAGTGAACTATTATCTTCCAGTCAATTGAGTTGTTCATGTTTGAGCCATCCTTGCCGTTTTCTGTCCTCCTCCCTTCCCCCACTGATATCCAATGACTTATTGGGCCTTGTTTGTTTTTTTAATGTCCAATTACATGTAAAACACAATTTTTAATATTCATTTTTTTAAAAAAATGAGTTCAAAATTTTCTTCCTTTCTCCCTTTGTCCTTTCATTGAGAAGGCAAGCCATTTGATATAGATTATATATGTACCATCATGCAACACATATTCCTATATTAGTCCTTTTGTGAAAGAAACACAGATTAAAAAAAAAAACAAGAAAAAGATAAAAGTAAAAAGAAAACTGTGCTTGGATTTGCATTCAAATTTCATCAATTCTTTCTCTTGAAGTAGATAAAATTTTTCATCATAAGTCCTTAAGAATTGTCTTTGATCATCATACTGCTGAGAATAGCTGCCATTTACAGTTGATTATTGTACAGTGTTGTACAATGTTGTACAATGTACAATGTACAATCGCTGTTACTATGCGTAATGTTCTCCTGGTTCTACTCAGTTCACTTTGCATTAGTTCATGTAAGTCTTCTCAGTTGTTTTTTTCTGAAATCATCCTACTTGTCATCTCTTATGGCACAATGTGATTTCATTGCAATCAGATATCACAACTTGTTCAGCCAATTCCTCAGCTGATGGACATCTCCTCAATTCTCATTTTTTTGTCACCATAAAAAGAGCTACTATAAATACTTTTGTACATATATCCCCCTTTCTTTTTTTAAAATCTGTTTCTGAGTTTTGGTCTATTTTTTATTTCATTTTGTCTGAGATCATGATTTTTTTAACTTCAGCTGAAGATAATAGATTCTGCCCTAGCCCTTTACCTTTACTCTGCATGTGTCTCCCTTCTTCAAGTGTGTTTTTTTGTAAACAACATATTGTAGTATTCTGTTTTTTAGTCCACTCTGCTATCCACTTCAGTTTTATGTGTGAGTTTATCCTATTCACATTCATAGTCATGATGACTAACTAACTATCCCCTCCATTCATTCTCTCATCCCTGATTATCTTTGTCACTCTCTCTTTTTGCCTTTTCCCTCCTCAACACTGTTTTTTTTTCTGACCTGTTGTTGTTTGCTGTTGTTATTTTTCTTCATTTCAAAGGACCAGTAGCATCACATATCTTGATTCATGGATCAATTAGATTTAAGGGAGGCAGAGTTGTACAAAGTCTTCAGCTTTGTTTTCTTTTCCAGAGTCATCAAAGTCTAGTGATAAGACAAGAGTCAGGATGACTGGGGATGGCCCAGGGTGCAGTGGATGACCAAGCTCTAAGAATTCCACAATGTCTGTTTCAGTCACTTTCATGGCTGTTGGAACAGATTGTTCTTGTTCACTCATTCTACCAGGAGAACTTTTCATAAGCTTGGGGTAGACACCTCTGTAACTCACCGATGTTGTGGCCCATTGGTTACCTTCAACCTCATTTAGCCTATCTGCCAAGACAGTTTACTGGGATGTAGCCACTGCACATAATACAGTTTCTTGAAGCAACAGGTGATAGTTGAGTGCCAGGTGGACATCAAGGTGAATGAGCAATTCCAAATAACCTTTTCTCTTATCCCACTTGCCTTCTGCTTCCCTGTAGGGTAAGATGGATTTCCACTCTGTGTGTGTGTGTGTGTGTGTGTGTGTGTGTGTGTGTGTGTGTGTGTATTATTTCCTCTCTGAGTCAATTTTGATGAGAGTAAGGTTCAAGTACTGCCTGGTACCCCTCCATCTTCTCCTCCACTGCAAAAAATCTTATGCATTTTTATGGGAGATAATTTACCCCATTCTGCCTCTCTCTTCCCCTTTTTCCAGGTCATCCCTCTTTATCATGCATTAATTTAATTTTTTATGTCATCCCATCATAATTCAACTCACACTCATACCCTTTGCCTATATATACTCTGTTTAGCTGCCTTAATAATGACAAAGTTCTTGGGTGTTACATATATCATCTTCTCATGTAGGAAAGTAAACACTTTTACTTTACTGGATCCCTCATATTATTTGTCTTTACTATTTACTTTTTTATTCTTTTCTTGGGTCTTATATTAAAAAGTCAAATTTTCTATTCAGGTCTAGTGTTTTCATTAAGAACTCTTGAAAGTCTCTACTTTATTAAATATGCATTTTTTCCTGGAAGATTATACTCAATTTTTTTCTGGGTAGGTGATTATTGGTCATAATCCAAGTTTTTTGGCCCTCTGGAATTTCATATTCTAAGTCCTCTAACCTTTTGATATAGAAGCTCCCAAATTTGTGTTGTACTGACTGCGATTCTACAATATGTGTATTGTTTCTTTCTGGATGCTTGTAGTATTTACTCCTTGACCTGGGAGCTCTTGATTTAGACTATAATATTCTTGGGAGTTTTCATTTTGGGATCCTTTTCAAGGGATATATTCTTTCCAAAGAAACACAAGTTGAACAAATTTAGAGAATCCACCCCACATGTTCCCATGGACTCATGCCAAGCCTATGAAAGAACATTCTGATCTCATAGAGGTCTGGTCAGCCATAGTCAGAAACTGGACTGTAGCATAGATATGTTACTTTGGTCCTCTTCGAGAACAAAGGACAACAACCAATCTTTCAATTTCTATTTTATACTCTAGTTCAAGGATATCATGGCAATTTTTCTTGATAAGTTCTTGAAATATGATGTCTAGACTTTTTTAATCATACTTTTCAGGTAGTTCAAATCTTTGATTTATTTTCCAAGTCAGTTGCTTTTCCAAGGCAGTATTTCACATTTCCTCCTATTTTTCTAATCATTTGATTTTGCTTTATTGTTTTTTGATGTCTCACAAAATCAGTTTCCATATGCTCAATTCTACTTTTTAAGGAATTATCTTCTTCAGTGAGCTCTTGTACTTCCTTTTCATTTTGTCCAGCTCTTTTTAAGGAGTTCTTCTCTTCAACTGATTTTTGTACAACGTTTTCCGTGTGGAAAATCCTGCTTTTTAAAGGAGTTTTTCTCTTCAGTGGATTTTTTTGCCTCTTACCATTTAGTCTATTCTATTTTTTTAAGGTGTTATTTTCTTCAGTATTTTTGTGTGTGCTACTTTTACCAAGCTGTTGACTCTTTTTTCATGATTTTCTTTCATCACTCTCATTTCTTTTCCCTACCTCTACCTCTATTTTTGAAAATCCTTTTTGACCTTTTAGGAAATTCCTTTTGTTCCTGACACCAAGTCACTTTTTCCCCTTTGAGACTCTGAATGTAGCTCTTTTGACTTTGCTGTCTTCTTCTGACTTTGTGTTTTGAACTTCCCTTTCACTTTAGCAACTTTCTATGGTTAGGTTATTTTTTGGTTGTTGTTTGCTCACTTTTCCTGACTGCTTCTTGGCTTTTAACTTTATGTTATAGTTGGGTTCTGATCCTGGAGTAGAGGCGGCACTATCCCAAGCTTCAGATTTTTCATGTTGTTGTTTTCAGAGACAGTTTTGCAAGTCTGTAAGTTTTCAGTCCTTCCAAGATGGTATGATCTAAGGAGAGGTGTGGTCACTGCTCTTTTGGTCTTTGCTCTGGTCTATGAGTGACCATAAGCACTTTTTATCATCCTGGAACTGTGACCAGTGTTTCCCCTCCTGCTAATTTCCTAGGACTTCAACCCAGAACAATACAAACACTGCAACAGAGTCCTAATCTCAGTGCCAGCAAAGTGTTCCCTGTAATCTCCTGACCATTTGTCTGACCCCTTTATCATCTGTGGGCTGAGAGCTCTTGAAGTCACCTCCAAGGCCTACTGTTAACTTGCTGGGGTGTGGCTCCTGCACTCTTTCTCTCCTTTATCATGCCAGTGAGACCAGCCTTTCATGATAACTTCTGCATTGTCATGGACTAGAAAATTGTTTCATTCCATCCCTTTGTTTGTTCTAGCACTTTAGAATTCATTTCAAGGCACTATTTTAATGTTGTTTGGCAACTAATTTGAGAGAGCTCAGGCAAGCCCCTGCCTTTACTCAGGCATCTTGGCTATGTACCACCTCAAAAATGTGTCATCAGGTCTTATTAATTCTATACATACTTAACAACTCTCTGTCATTCCTTCCTCTTCAATTACGTGGACACCCACCTACTTCTCCCCACTTCTTGGTTTGACTACTTTAAAAGCTTTCCTACTGTATTTCTCTGGCTCTGTTCTTTGCTCCTACTTAACTATTCTCTATATACCTAACAATATAATATTCCAAATGCATTGGAAACTACTATATCATGTCACACTCCTACTCTAAAACCTCCAGTGACTTTCTGATACCTTTGTGATAAAATGTAAACTTATGAAGGTACTATGGAAGAGTTACAAAAATCTGTCTTCAATTTTTCTCCCCAGTCACTTTCCACTGGGCTCTCTTTATGCTCCAATTATGCTTGACTACTAATTTTTCCCTTAACTCAATCACCTATCTCAATTCCACACATTTACCTACTTGATGGACAATATTATCTTCCCATTTCCTCTGTCCAGAATAAACCTTTAAAAAGAGAAATCTCATGGAAAGGAATGGGTTAAAATTTAATTGCTCTTGGAACTTTTATGTTTCTAAGTCTGAAAGTGGGCTTCCACATGACCTCTCTGAATGAGGAGAGTGATGGGGGTGGAAGCTAGTTTCCCTGAAAAATTTTTTTCAGTTCAGCTCAGTATGGGAGGTGTCATCAACAATTTGTACCAGAATGAAATAACTTAAAACCTAGAGTGCAGAGTTGTGTGCCTTAGGAAAGAGAATATCAGATCTAAGAGGGGCTTTTGAACAGGGAATTCAGAGCTGGAGGGGCCTTACAAATAGATTTCACAGTGTCAGAACTGAAGTAGACCTTAGGTCATGGAACATAGAACATCAGAATCACAAGCAATCTTCCAACATGGAATACGTAATGCTAAAACTAGAAATGGACTTAGCATGTAGAAAGTCAACTATGTGAGGGACCTTAGGACATAGAACAGAATGTCCAAGATGTAAGAGCCCTTAGATAATGGAACATAGGACCTCAAAACTGAAATTAAAACAAATTCAGTACCTGGAAGCAGAGGTATTGATTCTGCCATGGATGATCTGAACTCTGAGGGGCTTTAAGAAGAGAGACTACTAAATGCATAGAAAGTGAATGTAGAGGGGCAGAATGAAGATGACAGAGTGAAAGAAGGGACTCACCTGAACTCTCTCACAAATTTCTTCAGATAACTCTAAAAAGTGAATCTAGACATGTTTGAGAGTGGTAGAATCCATTGGAGGGAGAGTGTGACAGATTTCCAGCCCAGGAGAGTCTGGAAGGTTGAAGGGAAGAATCTGTTGCACCAGGCTAGGAGAACACAGATCTTGGATCTACACCTGACCATAGCAGAGCAGGAGCTGGCCACAGCAGTGGTGATTGCCAAACCTCTAAGCACAGGACATGGATCTGTCACAGCTGGGTGAGAGAGAATGCAGGGCTTGTGACAGTAGCAGCATCTACTCTTGGGGTTATCAGCCTACAAACTAAATGTTTGAAAGTCACCTAATTGAACTTCTGGGAGCTAAGGTGTGGAGTAAACCATAAGTACTCTCATCCCCCTTTATTGACCTTGAAAAACACAGAGAATATTGCCCCAGAAAAATCCTGGCATCCTAGAATAGTGGAGCCAGCAGAAGGGGTACAACAATATTTTAGCTGGGAAGGCTAGTGAGATCAAAGGGAAAGGTGCCTTTTGCTGAAAGGAAGGGTCCCTTTTGCTGAAGGGGATCAGGTCAGGTTGAGATGTGTCTAGCAAATCCCATCTCTGGATTAACAGGAGATTCTGAGTTCCAGTGAGGTAGAGGCAGCAAGCACCAACACCAGGACCTCAGGCATGCCTTCACACAGCCAGGGGAATTAGCAGACACCAACACAGATAGGCATCCACTAGGTCCTGAGTCTACCTGTGCTCTAGTGCAGCCCTAGGGAAGAAGGAGATCTCCAGCAGCCAGACCACTCCTCCCCCAGACCTCACATTGGGAGCTTCAGTGTAACCTTAGGGGAACACAAAAAGACTCTCCCTGGCCTTGAACTTGGCACACACCAGTCAGCTCCAGCTCAGCACCAGGAGAGATGCATCATTATACAGCTTCTAGTTGACAGAAACAGAAGCCACAGCACAAAAAGACAGTAACCAGGCCCCTAACTCCCAGCACAAGAAGCTTGGGACAGAGTCCCCTGTGCTCCAGAACCAGAGATCCACTTTAAAAAGCCAGAAAAAAGGTAATCACAATGAACAAGAAGCAAACTAGGAAACTGAAAACCATAGAATCTTACTAGTGGGACAGGGAAGATCAAAATATGAATTCAGAAGAGAACATCATTGACACTATACTCACATCTGAAACCTAAAAGGGAATATGAATTGGTCTCAAGGCAAAAAAAGGCATTCTTGGAAGAGTTCAAGGAGGATTTTAAAAACTAAATTGGAGAGGCAGAAGAAATATTTACCAATTCTTTTAAAAATACAGTGGACAAAATGGAAAAAAAAATCATTGAAGAGAAAAAAAATCTTTAAAAAGTCAAATTGGCCAAATAGATAAGGAGGTGCAAAAACTAATTGAAGAAAACAATTTGATAAAAATTAGAATTGGGCAAGTAGAAGCTAATGAATCTATGAGGCATCAAGAGTTAGTCAAATACAATTTAAAGAATAAAAAAAAATAGAAGAAAGAATGAAATATATTATTGAAAAAAAGCAACTGACCTAGAAAATAGATCTAGGAGAGAAAAATCTAAGAATGATTGGTCTATCAGAAAGCTATGATGAAAAAAAGAGGCTGGACAGTATCTTTTAACACATCATTAAGGAATTGCCTGGAGGTGCTAGAACCAGAGGACAATATAGTCATTGAAAGAATCCATTGATCACCTCCTGAAAGAGATTTCAAATTGAAAACTCCAAGGAATGTTGTAGCCAAATTCTAGAATTATCAGGTCAAGGAGAAAATACTGCAAAGAACCAGAAAGAAACAATTTGAATATCTCAGAACTACAGTCAAGATCATGTAAGGTCTTAAAGTTTCTACATTGAAAGACTGGAGATATTGGAATATGATATTCTGTAAGGCAAAGGAACTTGGGCTACAACCAAGGATCAGCTACTTAGCAAAATTGAACATAATCTTTCAGGCAAGGAGATGGACATTCAATGAAATAAGAGATTTCCAGATATTCCTGTTGAAAAGGCTAGAGCTCAGTGGAAAATCTGATCTCCAAATACAGGACTCAAGAGAGGCATAAAAAGGTAAATGGGGAAAAAAATAAAAAAATAAACTTTGTTATTCAATAAGGGCAAACTGTTTATATCCCAATATGGAAGGGTGATACTTGCAAATCTTAAGAATGGTATATGTCTTACAACATTTAAAGGGGATGTACATAGTCAGAAGGTGTGGGTATAAGTTCACTGATGTAATTATAAAAAGTGAAACCTAACTAAGGGGTGAGAAGGGATTTTAACGGAAGAAGAGAAAAGGAGGAGACAGAAAAGGGTAAATTACATGACATGAAGAGGCAGAAAAATATAGCATAGTAGAGGGAAAGAAGGGAAGGAGATGAGCATTGTTTGAGCTTTACTCTCTTTGGACTGGGTTGAAGGAGGTAATAGAATGCTCTGTTAAGTATAGAAATATAACTTGGCCTACAAGCAATGAGAGGTGAAAGAAGAAAGAAAATGGGGTATTACAAGGGAGGGAAGAAATAGTAAGGGAAAAGAGAAAGAAAGGGGAGGGAGATTGATAGAAGGGAGGGAAAATTGAGGGAGGCTGCAGTCAAAAGAAAAATTCTTTTGAGGAGGGGAAAGGAGAAGAGAGAAATAAAAGCATAAACAGGAGGGGAAATAGGATGGAGAGAAAGATGTGGATACAAGCCATAACAATGTATGTGAATGTGAACTATCCCATAAAATGGAAGCTGATAGCAGAATGGATTAAAAACCATAATCCTACAATACATTGTTTACAAGAAACTCATTTGAAACAGGGGGATACTCACAGGGTAAAGGTAAAAGTCTGGAGTAGAATATATTATGCTTTAGCTGAAGTAAAACTGTTGGGGGTGGAAGCTCAATTCCATGTGGACAGTCTCGGGTGGGTAAAGGTGGGAACTTCTAAATCTTAGAGTTCTCATGAGGCCCCCCCAGAAAACAGCAGGGAATCGAGGAGTGAGACCGAGCAATCTCATGTATTTCCGCCTCTTCCCGTGAGAAACGTGATGGGAGGAGCATCCCCCTCGAGACTGTCCCGGATCTGGGCACACCTATTGTTATCTAACAGGCACGGTATTCAGGTGCAAACTATGCGGCCAGAGAGCTTAATTCGGATCAGGAAAGCCTGAAGGCTCTCTTAGGTCGGGAGGGGTCGTTACAGGACAGAAGGCTCCGTTTTTCCTCTCTTCGCTCTCCCCTCCCCCTCTCTCCCCACTTACACTTCTGCTTCCAATCTCTTATTGTAAGATCTTTGCCTCCTTGGGAGATTCCTCGCTCCCTCCTAAGGAAGAATTCCCCCTGCACTTGTAACCAGGACCCTGAATAAAAGCCTAACCCTTGTTCGACTCCATAAAGTCTCTTCTCTCATACGTTTATCCGGTTTGGCCAGCCGAAGACCTGCGATACAGGTAAGGTAAGACTCGGGTAGCCCTCAGGCCTCTAGGCCTGGCATAAAACGAGCAGGGGTAGCAATCCCAATGTCAGACAAAGCAAAAGTAAAAAGAAATTTAATCAAAAGAGATAAGGAAGGAAACTATATCCTGCCAAAAGGCACCATCAACAATGAAATAATATCGTTCCTAAACATATATGAACCAAGTGATATAGCATTCAAATTCTTAGAGGAGAAGCTAAAGGAGTTACAGGAAGAAATAGAGAGCCAAACTGTACTAGTGGGGAACCTCAACCTCCCCCTCTATGAACTTGATAAATCTAATGTCAAAATAAAAAAGGAAGAAGTTAAGGAAGTAAATGAAATTTTAGAAAAGACAGATATGATAGACCTCTGAATAAAACTGAATGGGGACAGAAAGGAATATACCTTTTTCTCGGCAGTATATGGCACATACATGGAAACTGACCATGTACTAGCACATAAAAACCTCACAATTCAGTGAAGAAAGGCAGAGGTAGTCAATACATTCTTTTCAGATCATGATGCAATAAAAATTATATGTAATAAAGGGTCATGGAAAGATAGACCAAAAATTAATTGCAAACTAAAAATCTAATCCTAAAAAATGAGTGGGTCAAACAATCATAGAAATAATCAATAACTTCATTCAAGACAATGACAATAATTAGACAACATACTGACATTTATGAGATGCAGTCAAAACAGTTCTTAGGGGAAGTTTAATTTTTTTAAAATCTCTAAATGCTTATATGAGAAAGAGGAGGGCAATGAATTGGGCATGCAACTGAAAAAGCTAGAAAAAGAAAAAAATTGAAAATCCCCAATTAAACACCAAATTAGAAATACTGAAAACCAAAGGGGAGATTAACAAAATATAAATTAATAAAACCATTGAACTAATAAATAAAAACAAGAGCTAGTTTTGTAAAAAAAACAAAACAAAACAAAAACAAAAACAAACAAACAATAAAATTGAGAAACCTTTGGTTAATTTGATTTTAAAAAAAGGAAACCAAATTACCAGTATCAAAACTGAAAATGGTAAATTTATCTCCAATGAAGAGAAAATTGAAACAGTAATTAGGAATTATTTTGTCCAATTGTATGTGCATAAATTTGACAATCATAGTGAAATGGATGCATATTTACAAAAAAGTAAATAAATTGCCCAGGTTAACAGAAGAGGAAATAAAATTCTCAGATAACCCCTATCTAAAAAAAAGAAATTGAGTAAAGCTATCAATGAATTCCCTAGGAAAAAATCTCCAGGGCCAAAAGGATTTATTTACAAATGAATTCTATTTCCCTAATAAATATAGAAGCAAAAAATGTAAATAAGATATTAGTAAAAAGATTATAATTATCAGTATTATTATGCTTATCAACAACAAAACTAATAGAAATCGTATGTTTATCTCAATAGATGAAGAAAAAGCTTTTGACAAAATACAAAACGCATTGCTTTTGAAAACACTGGAAAGTATAAGGATAAAAGGAGCCTTCCTCAAAATGATAAGTAACATCTTGCTAAAGCCATCAGCAAGCATTATGAGTAATGGGGATAAGATGGATGCATTTCCAATAAGATCAGTGGTGAAATAAGGATATCCATTATTACCATTGTTATTCAATATGGTACTAGAAAAGTTAGCTTTGGAAATAACAGAACGGAAAGAAATTGAAGGAATTAGAATAGGCAAAGAAGAAACAAAGCTATTGCTCTTTGCAAATGGTATGATGATACACTTAGAGAATCCTAGAGAATCAAGGAAATAACTACTTGAAATAATAAACAAATTTAGCAAAGTTGCAGGATACAAAATAAACCTGCAGAAATCATCTGCATTTCTATTTATTACTAACAAAGCCCAACAACAAGAGATAGAAAGAGAAACCTCATTTAAAGTTATGGTAACTATAAAATACTTGGGAGTCTACCTGGCAAAAAGAAAACCAGGGACTATATGAACACAACTACAAAATGTTTTTCACAAAAATAAAGTCAGATCAAAATAATTGGAAAAACATCAGTTGCTCATGGGTAGGCCAAGCTAATATAATAAAATGACAATTCTAAATTAATTTATTCAGTGCCATATCAATAAAACTATTAAAAAAATTTTTCTAGAACTAGAAAAAATAATCAAAATTCATCTGGAAGTACAAAAGGTCCAGAATATCAAGGGAATTAATGAAAAGAAATATTAGGGAAAGTGGCCTAGCCATACCAGATCTTAAGTTGTATTATAAAGCAGCTATCATCAAAACCATTTTGTATTGGCTAAGAAATACAGGGGTAGATCAGTGGAATATGATAGGTACTCAAGATGCAGTATTCAATGAATAGTCTATTGTTTGATAAATCCAGAACTCCAGCTTCTGGGATAAGAACTCACTGTTTGACAAAAACTGCTGGGAAAACTGGAAAATAGTATGACAGAAAGTGGACATAGACCGACACCTGATACTGTATACTAGAATAAAGTCCAAATGAGTACATGATCTAGGTATAAAGGCAGATACTATGAACAAATAGGGCAGGAAGGAATAGTTTATCTGTGAGATTTATGGAAAATGGAAAAAATATATGACCAAACAAGAGATAGAAAACATTATGAAATGCATAATGGATAATTTTGAATACATTAAATTGAAAAATATTTTGCACAAACAAAGCTAGTGCAACCAAGATTAGGAAGGGAGCAGAAAACTGGGAAAGAATTTTTGCAACTGGTGTCTGTGATAAAGGTATCATTTTTTGAAATATTTAGATAACTGAGTCAAATTTACCAGAATACAAGTCATTCACCAATTGATAAATGGTCAAAGGATAGGAACAGGCAGTTTTCAGAGGAAGAAATTAAAGCTATCTATGGCCATATGAAAAAATACTCTAAATCACTATTGACTAGAGAGATATAAATCAAAACAATTCTGAGGTACTACATCACACCTATCAGATTGGCTAACATGACAAAACAGGAAAATCATAAATGTTGGAGCGGATGTGGGAAAGTGGGACACTAATTCATTGTTGGTGGAACTGTGGCCTGAACCAACATTTCTTGAGAGGAATTTGGAATTGTACCCAAAAGGCTATAAAAGTCTGCATACCCTTTGACCCAGCTATATAGCTTCTAGGGCCATATCCCAAAGAGATCATAAAAATGGGAATGAGACCCACATGTACAAAAATATTTATAGCAGCTTTTTTTTTGTTTTATTTTAAATTTATTTTTTGTTGTTAACATTCACTTCCACAAGATTTTGAGTTCTAAATTTTTTCCCCGTATCTCCCCAGCACCCACCCCAAGACAGCATGCATTCTGATTGCTCCTTTCCCTAAACTGCCCTCCCTTCTACCATATCCCTCCCTTCTCTTATCCCTTTCCCTTCAATTTTCTTGTAGGGCTAGAAAGATTTCTATTTCTCATTGCCTGTATGTTTTATTTCCCAGTTGCATGTGAAAACAATTTTTAACATTCATTTTTAAAATTTTGACTTCCAACTTCTCATCCTTCCTCCCTCCCCACCCATCCCCATTGAGAAGGCAAGTAATTTGATATAGGTTACACATGTGTAGTAATGCAAAACACTTCCATAACAGTCATGTTATGAAAGACTAGCTGTATTTCCCTCCATCCTATCCTACCCCTCATTTATTCAATTCTCTTTTGACCCTATCCTTTCTCAAAAATGTTTACATCTTATTACCCCCTCTTCCCTTTTGCCCTTCTTTCTATTATTGCCCCCACCCTCTACTTAACTCCTTCCCCCCTACTTTCCTGTAGTTTAAAATAGATTTTCATACCAAATTTGGTGTGCTTGTTATTCCCTCCTTAAGCCAAATCCGTTGAGAGTAAGGTTCATTCTTTTCCTCTCACTTCCCTCCCTTTTCTCCTCCATTGAAAAAGCTTTTTCTTGTCTCTTTTATGTGAGAGATAATTTACCCCATTAAGTATGTACATATAATCCCTCCACCTATCCTAACACTGAGAAAAGTCTCAAAGAGTTACAAACATTGTCTTTTCATGTCGGAATGTAAACAGCTCAACTTTAGTAAGTCCCTTGTGATTTCTCTTTCCTGTTTACCTTTTCATGGTTCTCTTTATTCTTGCATTTCAAAGTCAAATTTTCTATTCAGCTCTGGTGTTTTCATCAAGAATGCTTGAAAGTCCTCTATTTCATTGAATGACATTTTTTCCCCTGAAGGATTATACTCAGTTTTGCTGGGTAAGTGATTCTTGGTTTTATCCTAGCTCCTTTGACCTCTGGAATATCATATTCCAAGCCCTGAAATTCTTAACGTAGGAGCTACTAGATCTTGTGTTATCCTGATTGTATTTCCACAATACTCAAATTATTTCTTTCTGGCTGCTTGCAATATTTTCTCCTTCACATGGAAACTATGGAATTTGGCTACAATATTCCTAGGAGTTTTCTTTTGGAGATCTCTTTCAGGAGGCAATGGGTAGATTTTTTCAATATCCATTTTGCTCTCTGGTTCTAGAATATCAGGGCAGTTTTCCTTGATGATTTCTTGAAAGATGGCTATCTTCTTTTTTTGATCATGACTTTCAGGTAGTCCAATAATTTTAAAATTCTCTCTCCTGTATCTATTTTCCAGGTTGGTTCTTTTTCCAATGAAATATTTCACATTGTCTTCTTTTTTTCATTCATTTGGCTTTGTTTTATAATTTCTTGATTTTTCATAAAGCTATTAGTTTCTATCTGCTCCATTCTAATCTTTAAGGAATTATTTTCTGCAGTGAGCTGTTGGATCTCTTTTTCCATCTGTCCAATTCTGCTTTTTAAGACATTGTTCTCCACGTTGACTTTTTGGATCTGTTTTGCCATTTGGGTTGGTCTATTTTTAAAGGTGTTATTTTCTTCAGCGTTTTTTGGGCCTACTTTACAAAGCAGTTGACTTGTTTTTCGTGATTTTCTTACCTCACGTTCATTCCTCTTCCTAATTTTTCCTTTACTTCTCTTATTTGATTTTCAAAATCCTTTTTGAGGTCTTCCAGTGTCTGAGATCAATTCATATTCTTCTTGGAGGCTTTGGATGTGGGAGCTTTGATTTTGTTGTCTTCTTCTGTTTGTATGTTTTGGTCTTCCTTATCACCAAATAAGATTCTATAGTCTGATTCTTTTTCCAGTTTTTCCTCATTTCCCCAGGCATTTACTAGACTTTTGAGCTCTTTGTCAAGCTCTGCTTTCAGTGGGGTTGAGGAGTGTACTGTTAGCTGCTAGATCCCCTCACAATCTGTGAGTCCAGAGCTCCAGAAATGGTTGCTGCCCATGCCCTTGCCCCTCCCAGCTGCTGCTGTGGCTGCCTTGGGCTCCTCCATCCCCCTGTCACTCTGGGGCTGAGGCCAGACCAATCTACTCTCTCATCCAGGAAAGACAGGTTTTTTCCACTGGCCTTCCAATTTGTCCTCAGTGTTTTGGGGTTGTGAAATCTGGATTCCACCACAGGTGCAGAGAATCAGTGCCTCCAAGGACTGTTCAGTTCCCATCTGTGCCAGTGTAGGCCATGTTGGACTGAGCTCTGCTCCCATCCCAGCGGGATAGACACTTCCTCTTGAATTTCCAGGTTTTCTTGGACTGAAGACTTGCTTCACTCCCTCATTTTGTGGGTTCTGCAGTTTCAGAATTTGTTTAAAGTCATTTTTTACAAGTATTTGGCTGGGTTTGAGGGGAGCACTGTAGAAGTTCCTGCTTTTACTCCACCATCTTGGCTCCACCCCTCTAGAGCAGCTCTTTTCGTGGTGTCCAAGAAATGGAAATCGAGGAGTAACCCATCCATTGGGGAATGACTGAACAAGTTGTGGTATATGAATGTATTGGAATATTACTGTGCTATAAGAAATGATGAGCAGGCAGACTTTGGGAAATGTCATATGAAATGATGCTGAGTGAAGTGGGCAGAACCAAGAGGACCATGTACACGATAACAGTTACAGTGACCGAGGACTGATTCTGATAGAATTCGCCCTTCTCAGCCAATGCAAGGCTCTAAAGCTTTCCTAAAGGACTCATGATGCAAAATGTCATGCACATCCAGAGAAAGAACTATGGAGTTGGATTGAAGAGCAAAGAAGATTCTTTTCTCTTTTGTTTTGCTTTGTTTCCTTTCTCATGGTTTCTCCTATTCATTATAATTCTTCTAGACATGACTAATATGAAAATGTGTTCAATACAAATGTATGTGAAGAGTCCATATCAGATCACTCACTGTCTTGGGGAGGGAGGGGGAGAATATTTAAAACTTATGGAAGTGAATGTTGAAAACTGAAAATAAATAGAATAAACATTTAAATAAAGAAATTAATGCTCCTGAAGAAATAAAGTGAAAGCAGAAAGGAGCCTTGAATTCATCTAATCTACTCATCCTCCAGTGGAGGGAATGGGGGAAAGGAGCTTAGCAACTCACCGTGACCACAGGGTAATTAGTAACACCGCACACACACAGACACAGATACACATGCACATGCACACACACACATGCACATGCACACACATACAGACACACACACACAGATACACACACACAGATACACACATACATGCACACACACATGCACATGCACACACATACAGACACACACAGACACAGACACACAGACACATGCACACACATGCACATGCACACACATACAGACACACAGACACACACATGCGCACACACATGCACACGCACACACACATGCACATGCACACACATACAGACACACACACATGCACATGCACACACATACAGACACACACACAGATACACACACACACACACACACACACACACACACACACACACACACATTGATGGAACTTAACGGCCAAGCTAATAAACAAGCCAGAACTAAAATTTACCCTAATTTCCACTGCAGTGTTTGTCACAGAATAGTCCAATTCCATCACTGCCCATGTTTCATCTCCAGTACTGTGGGAACCTGACGGTCACTCCCTCTACTTCTTATCCCTCCCTCACTCTTCACTATCTTTCCCCCACCTCAATCACAGGAAGTTTTCCCATGAGTCAGGAAAATGGGATTTACTGAGATTGTAAAGCCTGACCTATAGTCTACCATTTTTTTTTTACCATTGTTTCAACTCCTTTAATTGTGCAGATAAATCTCAGAGATAATGAATATAAAACTTTTTAATTAGCAAGACCATTTTTGACATTAAGGAAGGAAAAAATGATCTTTTCTTGCACACAAATAGCAGGACACTAAGGCAACCTTCCTTGAAAGAAGTATTTTAAAATAACTTTATGTTATTTTAAATAAATCTTCCAGCATGAAATGGAAAGAGTTCATGGTCATTTCTTGGAATATGTCTGTGTAAGCAATGTACTTGTCATATATACATCTGTGCAGCTCAGTAACAGTTTGAAATTGGAAAGAATATTTCCATATTGGTGGCTGAAAGGATTTTTTTGTCTCAAAATTCACTCTCTCCTTTGGCTTATTTCTCCTTTGACTCTTTCCAGGCTTATTAATATTTCTCTTCCTTTCATCATCTCCATCTTCATAATATTTCCTCAAAACATTTATGAACCCCTCACTAGGATCCATGTCATTATCTCAGCCATAGATCAGACATTCCTATGGTCTTGATTTTTTCATTTGTAAAATGAGTCTAAATATCCTTTCCTGGATTTTTTCACAGGCCAGAGAATATTATACAAGATTTATTTGAATTTCTCAAGTGAGTGTGTAGCCCTTATAGACTCTTATCCCACCTTCCACTCCCCTGGATCTTGGGTGGCCAGAGCTAGGGAAAGGATCCTCTCTCAAGGTTCTAGTGGTGCCCCTGTGGGGTCTCTTTCCAAAGTTATCAACTCAAGCCCCAATTCCAGTGTGTTCTTTCCAATATCATTTACAATTTAGTATTTCCTCTGTGATCCCCAAATCATGTAACATTCATTAGCTTTTACAAAGGAATATTTACTAAGAAGATATCATAAGAACAGAAATATAAAAGCATTTCTCCCAAAAGCACATTTCTCCCTTATCACCTTAGTCCTTGGCAACAGTGGCTTCAAATCTCAAATGATTGCTGAGGCGTTCTACACACTAAATTCACTTTCAAAACTAACAAAGCTACTGCATAAGTTGGTCCACCGCTGGACCAGGTCCTAAGGCTTGCTGTGTAGGGATCGTGTTGGCACCTCCCCAGGCTGGCATGCCAAAATCTGTGGTGTATCATTGCATCTCTGCTGCTCTGACCTTTCCAATCTCATGAGGCAGGCTTTCACGTAAGAGCAGGGAATGATAAATTAAACCAAGAAAATTGACCAAGCATTTGGCTTTGAAGTTATGGAGTGAACAGACAGGAATGAGGCTAATAGCATTTCATTCTCCTTGCTCAAACAGCCAGAAGAAAGAGAGGAATTTGGCGAGCGGCTGCCTTTTATATTCATACCTTATTCTGACTCAGCAACTGTAAAAGCAAGCACTCTGACACATCCAGGATGGTCTGCTATCACAGGTTCTTTTATTTGCTTTTCTAAAAGGAAAGACAGCCTTTGAGAGGTCAACAATCACTTTAATCAAGCACAGGTAATTAATTCAGGGGAAATAGTCAGCACCCTAAACTTCAGAGAAAATATAGAGAACCCAAAATCAACAGACAGATACACAGTTACCAGAGAGAGAAGCACCAACTTCTGGGTTTTCAAAGCCAGGGGGCTCCTCAGCAGCTGCTCAGAGTATCTTCTGGCCAAACAAACACTTCCAATGGGTGAGTCCCAAAGTAAAAACTTCACCTCAGAGTATTTATACACTTTTCAGGGACAAGTTCCCCTTAGTGTTAGGGGAAGATCTTTAATCTCATTAGCATTACAGTAGTCAAGTAAAAGTCGTTCTCTTTATCTCTTTGGTGAGGGGCCGGGAGGCAAAGCAAGAATTCTTGTGCTGTCTTTGAGGTAGAGAGCTCTCCATTGTTCAACAGCACAACCCTCCAAATGGCAATGCCCAAGACTGTCCAGTACTCATTGTCCAGTACTCCACTACATAAGAACAACGAAAAAGGTCTTTGAAAGATTGGGATGGAATACAGAGCTTTCTAGACTTAAAGTCAGAAATCTATTGCCTGCCTTTATAGATGAACAGCTTTTGCTTTCGACTTATTTTCTCTGAGTCTCAGTTTCCTTTCCTGTTAAAAGGGATAATAATCCTTGAACTACCTACTACCGGGCAGTTGTAAGGAGTCAAACAGGCACCTTGGCACAGTGGAAATAAAATGTATTTGGGGTCACAGGGTTTGGGCTCAATTCCTCACTCTCTTTCTTACTACTAAGTGACACTGGGCAAATTCCTACATTGTTCTGGTCCTCAGTTTCCTCTTTAAAAAGATAAAGTTGAAATTAGACTAGGTAACCTCTGAGTTTCCCTCTGCCTCTACATCTATGATATAGGATTCTGTGGTCCTAAGGGATACAAAAAATATGAAAACAAGGTGAATTCTAGGTCCATTCCCTTTTCCCAGAACTGCTGCTCCACAGCCCAGCCAATGAACAATGGGCCCAAGGACCAACCTCATCTGAGACCTGAGAAGCACATCAATAACAGCATGCTTGGTTACTGAGCCATTCAAGCAGGGAACAGTATTTTGCCTCTACATTTGAAGGTGTAATTTAATTAGCTGAGTTGGAAAGCCTTAATAAATGACAGAAAATCATCTCCTACTCCTACCCCCCTTCCTTTCTCAGATTTAGGAAGAAATAAACAGCTTGTGACAGAGATCATCAAAGCCCCCAAGGCAGCCAACATCGCTATTGGCCAGATGCTGTGCCCTTGTCAGTAGGAAAACAAAGGTTAGAGCTGGCCTGACCATGGTCCTTCCTTGCTTATCACACTAGTACCATCCCTTAAACACAGTGGATAGAACACTAAGGTTTTGTTTTTTTTTTTCACTTTAAGGTTTTTTTAAGCACTTTACTGACAGGCTCTATTATAATTTTGCTTGTACTGATAAGGAAACTGAGGCATAGAAAAGTTAAATGGTTTGTCTAAGATCACCCAGGAATAGCCACCCAGGAAATGCCAGGCTTTTGCTCTGCCACAAGAAAGTCTTCCCTAGGCATCCTGCTCTCCCTCCCTCCTTCCATCACATACTGCTCTGTCACTGTTGTACATGGAGAGGCTAGCTTAAACACCAGTCCAGTATTTCTGGGTCTCCAGTGTCCTTAAAGGAAGTCTCTTGTGAAAGTGTGGCCAGGGCTGCTGCCTTTCCGCCCCTGCAGCACTATTTCCCTGTCTCTGCATGTAAGAACACCATGCCGTTCTCTTCCTTGTTCTGCACAAGTCACTAGCTGTTCCCTGAAGGGAAATGAAACTAGGGTGGCTTTTTCGCAAATAAATAAAACTACTTTGAAATAGCTACTCAGGAAGGTGACAGGCAGTTGACAGGCCAATAGCAGGCTTTTTATTGCAGTTATTAGGTTTCTATTTCCCAGGAGCGGATCAGCTTTGGAGAAAAAGCTTGTGGTTATGTGAGTCTTCTCAGAAATAAGACACTCAGATATTCAGTGTAGAGGTCAGCTTGTCTGGGACCAGGTGAATTTCCCCCCAAGGGTTCAGTTTACTGGTCAGAGCCAATCTTCTTCAGGCTCTAGAAGGGGAGGCAGGGAGAGAATGGAGATGAGGGCAAATCCATGACCCCTCCTGAACATGAGCAAAGTCAGGTTCAGAGTGGGGAGGGGGGAAGGGAGAGGGTGAAGCTGAAAAGACTGGGGAAGGCCTTTGGGGCCTCTGGGATTTTCATAGAAAGAGCACTAGAATGGGATCTGAGAAGACTTGGGTTCTTAAAACTCTGCTGCTAAATCACCGTGAGGCCTGAAAACAGTCACTGTCTTCAGACCTTTATCCTTCTCATCCAGATAATGAATTAGAATTGAGTTCTAACATATTATAATTCTATTTAATTCTATTTCATTCCATTCATTCACACAATGTCAATATCTCAGAGTTGGAAGGGACATCTGCAGTGCTCTAGAGATGCTGTGAGGCCAAGTGAGGAGAAGAGTGCTGAACTTGGAGTCTGCAGGAGCCAAATTCAAATCCTGCCTTCAACACTTACTGGCTGTGTGACTGGATAATTATTTCGCTTCTCTGACCCTCAATTTCTTCATGGGCTAAATGGAAAGCAATAAGCCCCTCACTACTTATCTCCCAGGATGACTGGGATGTGCAAATGTATTTAAAGTCTTTGAGAATGTCTGTGTAATGCTTTATTTACTGTTATCACTAGTTCCAGCCTAGCCTGAACAAAAGTCCCTCCAGAAGAGTCCCTGGAAGTGGTTATCCGCTTGTACGCTTCCAAAGGGGGGAGGTATCACTCGCTAAGACAACCCACTCCATGACGACAATAGCTGACACTTACACAGAGTTTTAGGGTTTGAAAAGCAGCTTATAAATATCTCATCTGATCCTCACTAACCACCTTGGGAATGAAGTGCTATTATTATCTTCATTTTACAGACGAGAAAACTGGCCCACAGAGGTTCAGAGACCAGCATGTGTGACTTAGTGAGTTAGTGTCTGAGATGGATCTGAATTTGGGTCTTCCTCACTTCAGCTCCAGAGCTCTATGCTTTATTCATTATATCAATTCTCTCTTCTCTCCTTCCTTCCTTCCTTCCTTCCTTCCTTCCTTCCTTCCTTCCTTCCTTCCTTCCTTCCTTCCCTTGCTCCCTCCCTCCTTCCTTCCTTCCTTCCTTCCTTCCTTCCTTCCTTCCTTCCTTCCTTCCTTCCTTCCTTCCCTTGCTCCTTCCTTCCTTCCTTCCTTCCTTCCTTCCTTCCTTCCTTCCTTCCTTCCTTCCTTCCTTCCTTCCTTCCTTCCTTCCTTCCTCCCTCCCTCCCTCCCTTCCTTCTTTCCTATCCTACAGCACTATACAGCTATATTATCTATTCAATTTTCATTGTGATGAAGGTTTTCTGAAATCAAATCTAAATCAGCACCTTTAGAAGTTCCGTCATTGCTCATAGTCTTTCCCTGTGGGGCAAAGCAGGGATAAAACAAAAATAAGAGTTTAATTCAATTCAAACTGGTATCATAATTGCTAAATTAAGGTGCTGTCCAAGGTGATAGGAATGCAAATCTCCTCATGAAGCAGATCCTCTTCTAAGGAACTTGCATTTTCCCAGGGGGAATGTCAAGTGCATATATTCAAAGGGAGATGGGGGGGGGGGGTTTCTTACAGAAATGTGGGATCCTGGAAGTCATAGAGATGGAAAAAGGAAGGATGAGATCAAGAATGGTGAGTAGTTCAGTTTGCATGAGACCAGGCGGACCACTCCTTTTTGACTTCTTGAGCACCCTGACACCAGCTTGAGAAAAAAAAAATCAGCAATGGAAAAAGTCCTGGGAAGAACTGACCTTGTCTAATGTGAGTAACTCCAACATTCCTTACCTCTCAATAGCCAGACTGGCTCTAAAGCTCCACCAACTTCTGCCTTGATCATAAGTCAGGATCAGGGACTAGACTTTGCCCTGTAGTCATATGCATACTCCCACTATCCTACTTCTTTGGGAGTCATAAAAGGGTTTTGATAGCAGAGTTGTGATATCATGACAGAGTGTTTGGAAAATTGTTGGGGCAGTTGCCTGGAAGATGAGATAGAGAGGAATATTGGGGCAGGGAAATAAGTCAAAGATTAGAAATAAAGCTCTAAGTGAAAAGAGATGAGGGCATGTACTAGCATGGGAGATTACAGTTTAAGTGGAAAGAAGGGTCCAGATTTAGATAATGATACAGTTCAGAATAAGAAATGATCCAATCTGTTGAATTACCTCATTGAGGAGTAATGGAGAATGAAGAGTCAATGGTGATTCCATGGTGTTCTATAGTATAGAATTCCATAGATTCTATAGTGACTGGGAGGGTGGTGGCAGCATCAGTATAAACATAATTTTCAAGAAGATGAGGCTTAAAAAGCTAGGTTAATGAATTTGTCATACCAGCAGGACATCCAGATGGAGAGGGCTAGCAGGCAATTTGGAATAGTGGGTTAGAGTCTGGGGAGAGTTTTGGGAGTCATTTGTATAGGGATAGTATAGAAAGCATGACAAGAAAAAGAAAGAGGAGAGGAGAAAGGAGGGGAGGGGAAGAGGAGGGAAGGGTGGGAGGAAGGGAGAAAGGGGGGGAGGAGAAGGAGAAGAAGAAAAAGAAGAAGAGGAGGAGGAGGAGGAAGAAGTTTATAGAGAATGGTGCATCAGGGCAACCAAGGGTGCCTCAAATTAGTAACATGAAGGGCTGCCTATTCCTTTCCAGTTAAAACAGATGAGGAGGGCATCAGGGAATATACCAGAGGCTACTTATAGTGGACAAGACTAAAGACTTGTTGGCTCTGAAATTTTATGCTTGCTATGGTAGTCTACATATTTCTCCATCTTCTATACTATTCCCTTCTTTATCTTTGCCCAGAATGAGTTGGAATCAATAAAAAATGTTAATTTCCTTTGCTTTTTCCTTGTCATCATTGAAAGGACTGGAACTTACCTGGCAAAACACTAAAAGGCAAGAGTGTTTGTAATTTCCAATCCTTTATTACAAATCAGCAACTACTCAGAGGTATGTTTTGGGTTTTATTTGATTGTGCAATAAACCAAAGCATCTCTCAGGCCTTCTGTAAAGCTGCATTAAAATGAAGGAGACTTGACCCGTTCCTGCCTCTTTCTATTCTGATCCAGGGAACAAGGTATACACTGTCTAGGCATTCAGGACACCTGGTCTTTGGGTTCTAGTCCCCATTCTTCCACAAACTTGTCATAGAAATAGACATGGTCTATCTCCTTTCTCGGACTTAATGTCGTCCTCTGGAAATGGGGGGGGGGTCATTGAATTCCATTAAATTCCAATGTAAAAAGTGCTTGCTATTTCCAAGGCCCTTGATGGATACTCTCAAACTTTGTATATAAATGTGAGGAGTAGTATGTGTAGAGTGCCAAATTCAGATTCAGGTACACCTGGTTGCAGCCCTTTGGAAGCCTTCTGCACATCTTCAGGTCTTGGTTTACTGATCTGTACAACAGTGATCCCTAGAACCATCAGAACTTCCTGCCAGGGCATTGAGGCTAATATCAATAGAAGGTCTTTGGCTAACCTTAAAGCATTGTATCAGTGTTAGCTGTTATTATTTCCCATTTTGTATAAGGACTTGTGATTACATTGGTTTAAGGAACTCTCCATGAAGAAATCCCCTTGACCAACACAGTTCAGCCTTTGTTCTAAAATGTACAGAGTCAGAGAGATTCCTGGGGCACTGTGAGGGGTACCTAGGATCATACAGCCAATATTCTACACCAATGAAGCAAGAAGCCAAGTCTTCTGGACTCCAAGATTACTTTTGTGTCCACTATACTATCCTCACTGCCTCTCATGTCTCATTTGGAGTTAAATAGTCACCAGAGGCAGTGTTGCCAGTAGATAGAGTCAGGAAGATCTGAGTTTTGAGTTCTGTGTAGGATGCCTATGGGCAGTGTTACCCTAGGCAAATCACTGAATGTCTCAGGGCCTCTCACAATCCTAAATCTGTGAAACTGCGGAGAAGAAGCCAACCTGCACTGGTCTTTTTCCTCATGCACTTGTTATTACCATTAATGAAATGGCAGGCCCAGTCCCTAGACCCAAGCCTAATTATTCCTAAATTGGATAGCCTTTGGTATAGTCTGGGTGATGTTATACAGCTGAATATCCTGTCTGGTCAAGCTGTCTTTTGTCACACAGCTTGGTGGAAGCTCCCATGTCTTTCTTTGTCATGGAGACAGCTGCTAGGACATCCCACTGATATTCACTCAGCCCCAGCCCTTGCTCAACCCTCCTTGAAAACTCTGAGTGGACAGGTCTGTCAGGTTGGATGTTCCCTGTCAAACAGAAGCTATAATCCCTATCACCCTATTGCCAGGCCCTCCTTGGCAGGGACCCACCCTGTCAGCAATATTGCCATTCGGATCTTGGATCCTTTTCATTTCTTCCATCTGTCCTCTTGGACTGAATTGTTTCTTCCTGATTCCACATATATAATTACATACATTCCCATTGTTGCCTGTATTTTCTCTGCATTTGGTGAGCCATGATTGTGACAATGTATACCAGGAAACATGGCATCTTCCACTCATGGGTGGTGGTTTCTCCATTATCTAGAGATGGTTGTCCTGCACTGGCAAATTAGTGACTTCTCCCCAGCACCTCACTAGGAACTTTGACAACCGTAGAACAACAGAAAGAGTCACCATTTTTAAAGGTCATCACATCTTGATTCAGAATCTTATTTGGAGGCATTGTCTACAAATCACCACTTCACCAAAAATAAAACAAATACATGCGTTACATTGGAGCTGTGGAACCCCATAAATATGCATAGTCAGGAGTTTCTCATCTTGTGAGGGACCTGCTCTCATTTTGAGCTTGTAAGTGAGTTTGAGCACACCCATAAGTGGTGATCACAACAGGAAAAGGCTTTGAGTTGGAGCCATACAAAAAATGGTCAAACCAAGTGGGGAGGTTTACCCTGGGGAATAGAAGACAGTATGGAAAGGACAGCTATTTTCCAGCATTTGGAGGTCTGTCATGGGAAAGAAGGATCAGACATGTTCTACTTGGCCCTAAAAGGTAGAGCTCAGACTGGATGATATGGAGGCAGATGTGAAGAAAAGAAGGAAGGACACTTCAGTGTAATCAGAAATATCCTAATGTGTTGTACATTACCTTGAGAGATAGATCATCTGTTGTTCAAGGGATTCAGGAAAAGCCTGGAGAACTACCACTTCTCTCCAGGTATTTTACTTTCATTTTTTTCCCTATTCATCTCTGCCTTCTGGCCTCTCTGACATCCTTGAAGACTCAGCTAAAATCCAGCTTTGTGCAAGAAGCCTTTCTCATTCTCCCTAATTTACACATCTTCCGTCTCTTGATTATCTCCAACTTATCCTGTATATATCGTGTTCATACATAATTCTTTGCATGATTTCTCTCCCATTAGGCCATGAGCATCTTGGGAGCAGGAATTGGTTTGTTTCGCTTTTTGGTTTGTTTTCTTTTTTTGCCTGTCTTTGTATCCCAAAACTTAGCACATTGCCTGGTACATATTAGGCACTTAATAAATGCATGTTCACGGACTGCACAGTGCTTAGCACCTAAGTGCTTAATAAATAAATTTTAATCCATTGATTCACTTCTCATAGCACATTATAATTGGATTACAGGCACAACCTCAAATGTATTTAGTGATTTTACAGTTCATGGGCATCTACTTTGTTTTTAGTTCTTTGCTACCACAAGAAATACTGCTACACATATTTTGGTGTCTATGGACTTTCTCTCTGTTCTTTGCTTTATTTTATTTTTATATCCTTCAGGCATATACACTTAGCAATGGGATCTCTGGACCAAAGAGTCCAGAGATTGCATCCAAGCAATGTTCTTAGCCTATTTATTCCAGCTTGCTTTCTGGAATTCTGTTACTGATTCACAGTCCCCCCAAGAGTGCATTGGGCATCTATCTTTCCCAAACCCCTCCTCCAAGGCCTCTTCCCATTTTCATTATATCCTCCAGGTAGGAGATGAAACCCTGGGGTTTCTTTTATTTTCATTTCTCTCATTATTAGTGTTTTGGAACAATTTTCCAAATGGGGATAAATAGTTTTCAATTCACCTTTTGAGAACTCATTCATTTCCTTTGATCCTTTATGGATTTGAGAAACCATTTTTTATAGAGAAAAAAGCCAGATCCTGGAATCTCAGAAGTGACCAGGACCAGACCACCTTCAAACATGGATATCTCCTGGAATTTCAAGTCATTATTCATAAGCCAACAAGTATTTATTAAACATCTACTATGTTCCGGGCACTGTGCTAAGGACTGGGGAGGATTTATTTATTTATGTTTTATTAAAGGGGCCATCCTCTGAGCAACTACTTAAAGAAGCCTACATTGAATAGGGGTATCTCACTGAAGGTGAGGTGTGATAAGACTTTAGCCTAAAAGAGTCAGGGTGTCACATTGCATCCTGGGCCATCTCTAGTTGACCTGATGAATATCAGATCACTGGACCCAGATGGCACAGGAGAAGAAAGTGAGACTGAGGACCTTGCATAGCCTTCACTCAAATTAAAGTCAATTGTAAGTCATGTCATCATCTTGATGTCATGGTCCTCTTCGAGAATGAAGGACAAAGTCTATCTACCTATCTACCTACCTATCTATCTATCTATCTATCTATCTATCTATCTATCTATCCATCTGTCTATCCATCTGTCTATCTATCTGTCTATCTGTCTGTCTGTCTGTCTTTATCCATCTATTTCGCTGTCTACCTACATATCTACCTATCTTTTTTTCTTCCTTCCTTCTTTCTCTCTCTCTTCCTTCCTCCCTTCCTTCCTCCTTTCCTTTCTCACTCCTTCCTTCCTTCCTTTCTCCCTGAAGGTCATACAGGTGTCAATTAAATTTAAGGAAAAACCAGGCTACAGTTTGTATTTGAAGTCAACTGCAATGGCTGGAGCGCAGCTTTTATTTATTTTTTTTCCTGTGCAGTTTAACAAAAGGGCCAGGCTCTATTTGCTGCTGAAAAAGGAAAGCTGAACTTGACAGTAGCAGTAGTAATGCTGTCAGCCTGGGAACGTGTGAGAATGAGAAAGTGGCAACTGCTCAGAACCGAGGGGAATGATCTGCTCCCTTAAAGTAAAAATCAGCCGCTTCAGTCATTGTTGTTTCTTCCAAGAGTAGCTTCCATATTTGTCTTCTTCTCCTTTCTAGTCTAACCCTTCTGAGACTCTTAAAGGATGCTGGGCCCTCCCCCAAGCTCATTCTCTCTCCCCCAAGGCCTCCTCGAGTCCTTTCTGGAGACTGGGCTGATTTTCAAAATTCAGACCTCAGATGGTCATGAGATTTCAGATACCCTCCCATTTTAAAGGTTCACGAAAGAAGCAAATCTCTTGGAGATCCTGGAGAGAGAATGATGACTAATGTGGGAGTTCGTCTTATTGACATGTTTACCACAATTTGTGGGGTTTTTTTCTTTTCGTTTCTCAGTGGGGGGAGGTAGATTTGAATCAGAGAATAAAATCAAATTGAATTAATAAAAAGAGAGTGAGTTTGAAGGAAGCTTCAGAGTCAGATTGCCCAAGCTCTTCATTTGGCAGCAAAAGCCACCAGGCTTCAGGAAGATGGAGTAGCGTACAATGATGATAACTGATATATCTGTAGAATGGGGCTGCCATTTACCCCTACCCTCTAAAGTGCCTCCTGAAAGGATTAGTACCCTTACTTTATAAAGTAGGAAACTGAGGCTTAGAGAGGTTATGCCACTCACGTCCATCCATCTGTCAAATGTCAGAAGCTGAGTTAGAAACTGCATCTTTCTTGACTCAGTTCTCAGTATTCTTTCCATTATAAGATGGGAGGTCAGTTAGTCAGTGCCTGAGCTGAGCCTTCCCAGCACCTGTAACCTCACTATGCCACACTATGCAATCTTCTGCCGTATATTTTCTAGATCAGTTTTTGAAATCACTATTAAAATATCACAGACTCACAGAAACCTGGATCTGGATGGGTTCTCCACCCCTCTCTGGACACATACCTTCTTGGAGATGGATGGGACATCAGTCTTTCTCTCAACATATATCTCCTTTATTACACGAGGTCAGTCAAAAGACATCCAAAGAGTGGGAATCTTCTGTCTCCTGAGTCCTTCCATTCTAGTCTTGCATAGCCCAAATGATTAGGTAATTCTTCCTTATACCAAGGAATATGTCTAAATGGGGCACCTTGAAATTTTCATCGATCAAATAGATGCTATCTGATGAGGGAGTCTAGACCATTTGCAGAGGAAATGGCTAAAGGATTTTCTGCCAGAAATGAGGATTCTCTGGTCTAGGGATAAGTTCTGGCCTTCTGTGTTCTGTGTTCCAAGGTACCTGCCAGTTCTAACATTCTGTTTGGAAAGAAAAGGTAGAGCTGGAGGAGACAGGAGAAATCATCAAACTTGAAGCTCTAATTTTTTTTAGATAGGGAAACAGAGAGCCGGAGAACTGATTTACCTAATATAAGAAAAGAGTTAGGTGTCAGCTCCAGTGCTCAGGCAACAAACATGAAGCCTTCATGAAGGTATCTCCACTGGGCACATTGGGACCCTGCCCTCTAGGGATCTCCAAGTCCAGTCAGTAGATAAAACATGGTGACAAATTAGGAAAGGACCATACAAAATGAGAGAAGAGATTTATTGGAAGGATTCAACACTAGCATCGTTCAGAGTTCTGAACAATGACCTCTGGGCAGGGGAGGGCTTCATGGAGAGAGGGACACTCAAACAGAATATGGCAATATAGGAGCTGACATTCAGGGAGAACATCAAGGTTTGTGATGAACATTATATATATTCTCTTACTTCAACATCCCCCAAGAGCCTTCCTCTGTGGCAACTGCTTTTGGTCTCATTGCCCCTAATTTATAGAAGAAACTGAAGGTCAGGGAAATTGATGACTCATCCATGGAATCCCAGAGCCTTCATTCTTCTCCAACTCACACTCCCGACTTCTCCAGGATTTCTCTATGATGCTCTGTCCTGGGCACCTTTGTTCCTTCCCTTTCATCCCCCTCTTTAGCTCCCTTTTATCTGTTGACTTCCCCCATTAGAACACAAGCCCCTTGGGGACAAGGATTGTCTTTCTGCTTGTATTTTATTTCTAGCACTTAGCACAGTGTCTAGCACAGAGCAAGAGCTTAATAAATGCTTGTTGACTTGACATACGGTTAGTTAGTTTGTTAGTCAATAAGCATTTGTTAAGTTCTTGCTGTGTGCCAGGCATGACAAAAAAGACACAGTTAGGCTCCTTGCCCTCAAGGAGCTCCACTCTCAGAGGAGAAGGAGAGAAGAGGTACCTACCATGTGCCAGGCACTATACTAAACACACACTAGGTGTTTTTGAGCAAATATTATCTCAATATACCTACAAGGTAGGTACTATCATTATCCCCATTTCACAGTTGAGGAAATTGAGGCAAAGAGAGGTTAAGAGGTAAGAGGGGAGACAACACATAAATAATCCGGTACATATAAGTTACAACAAGCAGAAATGTACTGGTAATTAATAGTATAGCTACTGCAGTAAAGTAGTTATAATTATTTACAACAGGAAAACAACTAAGTGCAAACAAGGTGTTTATAGATTATATGAACAGCAATCTCAGAGAGCAGCTAGGGGACGCTGCAGTGGCCAGAGCTCTGGACCTGGAGTTAGGGAGACCAGATGTAAGCTCAAATCTGGCCTCAAACACTGACGAGCTGTGTGACCATGAGCAAGTCATTTAACCCTGTTTACTTCAGTTTCCTCATCTGAAAAATGAGCTGAAGAAATGGCCAGCGACTCCAGTATCTTTGCCAAGAAGATCCCAAAGGGGGTCATGAAGACTTAGACATGACTGAAACTACAGAAGAACACAACAGAGTTAGGGAGAAGCAGGGGGAAGATTTGAACTGAGGTCACTCTTGCTCCCAAAAGATGACATCTGGAGGCTGGACCAAAAGTGGATGTGGAGGCAGGTCGTGAACCTCAGTGACTCAGCTACATATGGATTTCCCCTCTGTCCTTTCATGATATCCCTCATGCTCTGTTCTTATAACATTCCCTTTATCATCTTGAATCCCAAAGATAGTGAGGATAGAAAAGATAATGAGTCAACAAGGTAAGAGAAAGTGTCAGCTTTAGGGAAAGAAGGAGATAAAGACCCCAGGAACACACAGAAGAGAACACTCAAGAAAAAAAAACAAAACTACATGACTGAATGCTTTTTTTTTCTCACAGGCTCCAAAGTTGCCAGATCCCCTAATGGGTCCCACTGAGAGCTCAGGAGGGAGCTCTGAGCATCCTGCATGTACAAGGTTAGTGGCTTGAGCACATACATTAGGAGTTGGCAGCCTGGGAGGATTAAGGGGGACCAGCACTTCCAGGCCTCAGACTCTATTACAAAGCAGTAATCATTGCCACCATCTGATACTGCTTAAAAATAGAAAACATGATCAATGAAATACGCTAGAGAAGAAAGACTCTGAAATAACAACACAATAAGCAATAATTTCTTAAAAGGCTTCACAAAGATAGATTACCAAGAAAAACAGGCCCCATTTGACAACAACTGCTGGAAAAACTAGGAACTAGCAGTATAGAAAATGAACTTCAGTGGGATCTTACATAAAATTTCATTAAATTCTATATGAATATAGGAACTATTATCTCCATTGGTTAGCATGGTGCCTGGCACATAGTAGGCGCTTAATAGATGTTGATTGGTTGTTAATTGATTTAATATTTGGAACATACCATGACAAATAAGAAGAGAATGGAGCCTATGCTTTTCCCAGATGACATTCCCTCCATGTCTAGAATGCTCTCCTTCATCTCTGCCTACTCATTTCTCTGGCTTTCTTTAAAATTCAGCTGAAATCTTATCTTCTTCAGGAGGCCATTCTCAGTGTGCCCCATTCATTTTGATTGTGTGGAGTTTAAGTTGTCTATGGGATGTCCAGTTTGAGAACTCCAAGAGGCAGTTGGAGATGCAAGGATGGAAGATTAGAAGAGAGGGTAGGTCTGGATACATAGACCTGAGAATCGTCCAATCAGATCAAACTCCCACGCCACTTGTGAGAGGCCATGGTCATTCTTCTCAGGGAGAGACAGGGAGTGCCAAACTTAAAATAAGGCTCTTTATATATTGACCAAAATTGGCACCAATGAAAATGTCTAAGCATACCCCAGTGGTCACCTCTTTTACAGAAGTCCGGGGGGCAATGGATGCAGGGTGCCACACATAACATCAGACCTTTAGGACATGCTTAGTTTTACAAAACATTATTTCTTTCTTCATATTGTGCTGTAAGGGATGGTTATCCAGCAGTGGATGAGGGAAGGAAAAGAGAAATATAGCTGATGTACAAACACAATGTATTAACAAGCCGTCTTTTAAGAAAAGGAAATGTCAGTTTCTACTCCTCATAAAACTGAGTCAGGACTGCTCAAATCAGCAGATCTAGAAAACTGATTCCAGAGAAAGATGGGAACTCTAGTGGGATCTCAGTTTGACTTGTGGAGCATTGTTTGACCTTCAGGAATGGTTTCCAACTCTTTGCCACCTTTGAAGATGAGGTAGGCATGGGAGGTGGCACAAGAGAAAACTGCTAGGGTCTGTCCCTACGCCAGACCACAACACACTAGGTTATCACTTAGAGGAGTCAACAAGATGTAGAGAAAAGACACAGAGCTTACAGTAAGGTAAGCTTGAGTGCAAATTCTGCCTCTGCCATTTATTAGCTGTGTGACTTTAGGCAAAGCACTTGCTCTCCTGAATTGCAGTCACAAATCGGGGATAACAGCTGTGGACCTGCCTATCTCAGAGGGAGGAGAAAGTGTCAAAGAGAAGTGGACATTACCCTAGATCACAGCCCTGAAGTGCCTTGCTAGTCAAGAAGAGATAAAGGTCAGCATTGAGCCCTGTGGCCCAACTCACATGTCTGGGGCATTGAGATTCACACCCACAATTCAGCTGCAGGAAAAAATAATAGTTATGATTGTGTCAAAAAGTTTCCTGTCCCTTGTTCTCCAGTGACCAGGGAGTTGTGAAAGGCAGGTGCTCTATTGCGTGTGATTTGTAGAATCACACCTCATCTATCAGGGCTTGGGTTGTCTCAGAAAGGTGGGAGAGCACTTCTCGAAATGGAACCTTCTAGCGCCAAGTCTACTGACAGGACTTCCCTGGGGATTCCCATCCTCTCCTCTCTTCCCACAGCCTGTACTTGAATACAGGCCTTTGTTCCATGAACCAGGGCTAGAGCAATAGTTTCCAAATGACCCTCCCTGTCTGGACTCTCTGCCCCTAACTGACCTCTTTTACCTGGCTTCCCAGCACAGATTAGGGCAAGACCTTCCTCTCATCAAAAGCTTTCAGGGGCTCCTTATTGTCTCCTAAGAAAAGTCCAAACTCCTTTCCCTAGAATTCAAGACCACTGTCCCCTACCTTCCTCCACATTTGCACACAAATTTGTCCAATGTTATGTCACATTACCCCAGTGAAATCAGACAACTGTCTCCCTCTCTAGCATTGCCTTTACATGTTTGTATACATTGTCCTTTGCCCCAGGGCTGGATTTCCTGCTCCCTATTCTTTGTTGAATTTCTTAGTTCAGTCCTTTTTCAATTGTGTCCAACTTTTTGTTTGGGATTTCCCTGGAAAATATATTAGGTTGATTTGTCATTTCCTTCTGCAGCTCATTTTACAGATAAGGAACTGAGGCAGAAAGAGTTAAAAGACTTGCCCATGGTCACAAAACTAGTAAGTTTCTGAGGCCAGATTTGAACTGGAGAAGATGATCTTCCTTATTCCAGGTCCAGTTCTTTATTCACTGTTCCATCTAGCTGTCATATCTGTATGGAAGTATACATGTGTGTCTGTATATACATAGAAGTGTATGTATTTGATATATTCACATTTATTTGCACATATACACACGTGCTATATACATACACACATACATATATACACACATATATGATGGATCTCTATCTATCCTTTAATGCCCAACTCAGTGCTGTCTTTTCCAGGAAAACCTCCCTGATACTTTCACATTGGTAGTATCCATTCATTCTCCAGCTTGGAGCATCTTACCTGGAAGTCTGAACTCTTCCAACTCTGGAGCTTCCCCTCTAGGACCCTTGTTTGACAAGTTCCCACCTGACCCATGCTTCACTCAATGCCTTTCCCCATTCTGGCTACCCTACTTTGGACACTACCCAGTTCATCAGTATCTTTCTTTCTTTCTTAAGCTGTAGGGCCCAAAGCTAAGCTTGTTGCACAGATGAGATCTGAAGGGTAGAGGACAGGGGACAGTCACTTACCTAGTCCTAGACACCACTCAGTTGTTTGGATCTTAATTACTCTTGCCTTGTGTTTTTGCCATTTTGCATACGGGTTATACAATAAAAACACTGGGTCCAGAAAAATATTAGCAAGAACATTTGTAACAAATTTTTTTAAGACTTAAATTTATTTATTTATTTTTTGGTTTTCAGCATTCATTTCCACAAGATTTGAGTTCCATATTTTCTCTTCATCTTTCCCCTCCCCCAACCCTGAGATGGCATTCATTATGATTACCTCTTCCCCCAGTCTGCCCTCCCTTTTATCATTCCCACCCATTCCCCTTCTCCTTACTTTCTTGGAGGGTAAAATAGATTTCTATATCCCACCGCCTATACATCTTATTTCCTATTTGCATGTAAAAACAATTTTTGAGATTTGTTTTTAAAATTTTAAGTTTCAATTTCTCCCCCCTCTTCTCTCCCCACCCACCACCATTGAGAAGGCAAGCAATTCAATATAGGTTATACAAGTGTAGTTATGCAAAACACCTCCATAATAGTCATGTCGTGAAAGACTAACTATATTTCCCTCCATCCTATCCTGCACTCAATTATTCTATTTTCTCCTTTGACCTTGTCCCTTTTCTGAAGTGTTTGCTTCTGACTACTCCCTCCCCCAACCTGTCCTCCCTTCTATCATCCCCCCTTATCCTCTTCTTCTCTACTTTCCTATACAGTAAGATAGTCAAATGAGTGTGTGTGTTGTTCCCTCCTTAAACCAAATCTGATGAGAGTAAAGTTCATTCACTTCTTCTCAGCTCCCCTCTCTTCCCCTCCATTGTAAAACCTTTTCTTGCCTCTTTTATGTGAGATAATTTACCCCATTCTATTTCTCCCTTTCTCCTTCTCCCAATACATTCCTTCCTTATCCCTTAATTTCATTTTTAGATATCATCCTTTCATATTCAACTCTCTCTCCTCTCTCTCTCTCTCTCTCTCTCTCTCTCTCTCTCTCTCTCTCTCTCTCTCTCTCTCTCTCCCCCCCCCCTTCAACTACCCTAATACTGAGAAAGGTCTCATGAGTTGTGAATATCATCTTTCTTTGTAGGAATATAAACCATTTGACATTAGCAAATCCCTTATGATTTTTCTTTCCTGTTTACCTTTTCATGCTTCTCTTGATTCTTGTATTTGAAAAGTCAAGTTTTCTATTCAGCTTTGATCTTTTCATCAAGAATATTTGAAAGATCTCTATTTCATTGAATATCCACTTTTTCCCTGAAGGATTATACTTAGGTTTTCTGGGTAGGTGATTCTTGGTTTTAATCCTAGCTCCTCTCACCTCCAGAATATCATATTCCAAGCCCTGCAATCCCTTAATGTAGAAGCTGCTAGATCTTGTGATATACTGATTGGATTCCCACAATACTCAAATTGTTTTTCTGACTGCTTGCAATTTTCCTCCCTGACCTGAGAATTCTGGAATTTGGCTACAATGTTCCTAAGAGTTTTCCTTTTACAATCTCTTTCCAGAGATCAATGGATTCATCAATCAATTTATTCTTTCCTTTCCTATTTTACCCTCTGTTTCTAGAATATCATTGCAGTTTTCCTTGATAATTTCTTAAAAGATGATTTCTAGGCTCTTTTTTTGACCATGGTTTTTAGGTAGTCCAGTAATTTTTAAATTGTCTCTCCTGTATCTATTTTTCCAAGTCAGTGGTTTTTCCTATGAGATATTTCACATTGTCTTGTGTTTTGTCATTCTTTTGGTTCTGTTTTATAATTTCTTGATTTCTCATAAAATCATTAGCTTCCATTTGTTTTGTTCTAATTTTGAAGGAATTGTTTTCATCAGTGACCTTTTGAATCTCCTTTTCCATTTGGCCAAATCTGCTTTTTAAGGCATTCTTCTCCTTATTGGTTTTTTGGACTTCTTTTTTCATTTGGTATTTATCGGTGTATTTTTTAAGATGTTATTTTCTTCAGCACTTTTTTGGGGGGGTCTCCTTCAGCAAGCTGTTGACTCAATTTTCATGCTTTTCTTGTATCACTCTCGTTTCTTTTCCCAATTTTTTCTCTATTTCTCTTACTTGATTTTCAAAATCCTTTTTGATCTCCTTCATCACCTGTGACCCATTCATATTTCTCTTGGAGGCTTTTGATGTAGGAGCTTTGACTCTGCTGCCCTCCTGACTGTATGCCCTCGTCTTCCTGGTCACCAAAGTAAAATTCTAAAGTCTGATTTCTTCTATGATGTTTACTCATCTTCCCAGCCAAACACTTGACTTTCTAACTCTTTGTCAAAGTAGAACTCTGCTTCCAATGGGGGGTGGGGGTGGGGGTGAGTGTACTGTCCCAGGCTCCAGGTATTTTGCATCAGCTACTAGATACCTCATCATCTGTGAGCTCAGAGCTCTGGAAGCAGCCTCTGCTGCTGCTGCTGCTGACACCACTGACTGCACCCATCACCCTCACCATCCTGGGGCTGGGGTCAGACCTGGCCAGACCTCAAACTCTTCTTTCACACAGGCCCCACAGAGTTTTCCCACTGACCTTTTTGGCATTTGCTGTTTGAGAGTTCTAGAAACTGCCTCAGCTGCCAATGATTCAGTGCCCTGAAGCCTGCTCCAGCCCATCTCTGCCAGTGTGCCCCACATTGGACTGCACTACTCTCCCTGCCTAGTGTGAAAGACCCTTCTTGTCGACTTTTTGGATTGTCTTGGGCTGGGGATTTGTTTCACTCTGTTATTTCGTGGATTCTGAAGCTCTAGAATTTGTTTAGAGTCATTTTTACATGTATTTGGAGGGCTTTCAGGGTAAGCTCAGAGAAGTTCCTGCTTTTACTCCCCCATCTTGGCTCCATCTCCCAGAACATTTGTAACTATTATCTGAACTCCAAAGTGTCCCTCTGATTATCCTCCAAACACCTAATTCATTGACTTTTGCTTTGCTTTAATTTAGTGGACAGGGGACTAGACTTGGAATCTAAGAAGATCTGGGTTCAAATCCTGCCTCCAAAACTTCCTAGCTCTATGTTCCTGGGCAAATCACTAATTGCTTTTTGTCTCCATTTCCTCATTCATAAAATGAGGGAGTTGGTTCCTATGGACTATACAGTCTCTTCTAGCTCTAAAGCTATGATATATGATTTTATAAACTCAGTGAATATTCCTTACTTAACAAAGCCATCCTCCTGGTCTTGAAGATGAAGCATGGATGGAACAATCAAGTCCCACAGATAGCACAGAGTGCAGGATGAGAAATAAGATATCCAGACCTAAGGCATTCAAATGCACCAGACTATAATAACATACGAGAAGTGCAGGGTGATATGAAATGTCTGAGGAGTCGGTCAGTGAGTTGGTCAAAATCAACCCCACCTTGGGAGGAGAAGGGACAGAGAAATCCAGGAAACCTTCTTGAAGGAGCCATCAGGGTATTGGACCTTAAAGGAGGGGATGGATTTCACTTCTCTGAGTTCAAAGGGACCACAGGGACCATTCAGTTCAGTTCATATCAGAACCCCCTCTATAACATGCCCAGTAGAAAGCCCTAGAGCTTTTGCTTGAATACCTCCAATACTGTTTTCAATCATTTCAATAAAAAGAGACTAGAAAGAAACCTGTATACAATTTAGTAAGCAAAGACATGGAGGTGGGAAAATGTGTGGTGAGGCAGAGGAAAGATGACTCATCTAGAACACATGAGAGGGAATAATGGGTAGCAATGTGTTGCAGTGGATAGAATGTCAAATCTGAAGTTAGAAAGACTCATCTTCCTGAGTTATCTGGTCCCAGACACTTACTAGCTGTGAGATCCTAAGTAAGTCACCTAACCCTGTGTGTTTCAGTACTTCATCTGTAAAATGAGCTGGAGAAAAAACTGACAAAGGACTCCAGCATCTCTGTCAAAAACAAGCCCAATTGGATCACGAAGAGTCAGACACGACCGAAATACCTGAACAGTACCAAAGTTGGAAGAGCCAGGTCAAAGGCAGAGGATAAAATGTCTTGAATGCTAGCTTAAGGAGTTTGGGAATTAACGTTATAGAGGAGGACCTTTGAGGTAGGGGATGCCATGAAGGTGCATGAGGAAGATCTCTAGCAGGGCAGATGCAGGACACCTTGGAGTAGGGAGGGCTTGAGGTCAGGGAATTCAGTAAGTAGGCTCAATTATAGTCATCACGGGATTCTAGTATCTCAGAGCCTGCAGGGACCCCAGAAGCATGAGTCTAACCCTTCCCTCAACTGGAATCCCTAATACAATCAACTAAAAACATTTATGAAGTACTTACTGTGAGCTAGGCACTAAAATGGTTATTCATCTTCTTGAAGACTTCTAGTGATGGGGAACTCAGTACCTCCCGAGAGAGCCCATTTCATGTGAGGACAGTTCCAATGGTTAGGAAAAGTGTGTAAGAGGGGCTTAGCTAATGTTAAGATGGAGTCTTATGTCCAGGGTTGTAGATGAAAGAAAAATGATTTCAATATCAAATACCAGTGAGAAGAGGACCAGAAAGAGATCATCGATGCTAAGGACTTCAGCTGTAGTGTCCAGATTAGAAGGATCTTGTAAGAACAAAGCTAAGAAGCCCCTGGATCCCTCCAGAGAATCTGTTTGGAGACAACTACTGCTATTTCTTACTCTTTGATACACTAGCCTCACCCAGAAGTCTAGGTCCTCTGATCATATTTTTTCCCAACTGTCTTGAATAAAAAATAAATGAGACATTTTCCTCAATTTCTTAGATGTTAAATTGAACTTACCCCTTTGTCAGTATTTCCTGAAATGTCAGCCCTGTCCTGTACTAAGTGGTTGTTTGTCCTTCATTTTTGAAGAGGACCATTGACATCATGGGTGATGTCTTGACTCCCTGTGTGAATTAGATTTAAGTGAGGCAGAGTTAGGAAAAGTCTTTAGCCTTACTCTTTCTTCCAGAGTCATTGGAGTTCAGTGGCAAGACAAAGGTCAGGACAACTGACGACAGCCCAGCAGGCAATGGATAACGTTGGCATCTTTGATGTCTCACCAAGCTCTAAGCACTCCACAGAACCTGGGTCAGCCACTTTCATGACCATTGAAATAAGTTGTTCTCATCTGCCCATTCCACTGAGGGAAGTCACAGACTTGGGACAGATATCATACTAACTCACTTCTAGCCTTGATATTATATATTCTCTATTCCAAAATACATCTCACCTTTGACATCACTGAATCTTAAGAACAAGACTAAACAGTATATAGCATTCATTTCCATGCAAACGAATCTTGAAATAAAGGAAAGCTAAGGGAACAAGAATTTATTAAGCACCTACTATGTGCCAGGCACCGTGCTACCAAAAGGATGCCATTTGCTCAGCAGCCAGTCATTGTCACTCTAGGTTCTATCCCACATTACTTGCGACCTCCTTGTCATGTCTCCCACAGTCAGTGAAGGATTGTCTGGTTGCCTCAGGATCCCTGGGCCTTTTCACTCAGCAGGAGTGATTCATAATACAACAAGATAGGCCAATGGTGCCTATGGGGAGGCAGGCAGAATTTGCTGACTACACCTGAGGCTATTGCTACCCTTTCTGTAATGGAGATAAATGACTGGCCAATCCTTCACACTCCTCCTGCTTTGCTGACATTAGAGAAAATGTCGTTCATTATGGGGACTAAGGTTATTTGTTTGGGCTCCTCTGCTCAGAGCCTTCAAGCAGCTCTTCCTCTGGCCTGGAGCAGTTTGTTGCTTCTCTAACTGAATGGTCACTTACTAAGTGCCTCTTGCAGGGCATCATCCTGGGTGCTATGGAGATTCAGACTTTAGGGGAGACTTGGACCCTTCCCTCTAGGAGTTCCTGGGCAAGTAGAGGCTCTTAACATAGAAAGTTGTCATGTTTCACTGATGGGGTGTGACTATTAGGTCAAGGGGCAAACCCAGCTATGTGGGAGGCTCATTCTGGGACTCTCGGGCTCAGCTCAAGATCAGTTTATAATAGGCGAAGGTCTGGAGGTGGGATTGACTTCCAAAGGCACAAGTATATGAGGCCCTTGTCTCTATAGGTCTTTTCTTAGTTTTAGCTTTGAAGCAATCTAAGTCACTTCAAAGAGTCACCAGTGTCATCTATGAAACCAGATGACTTGGGGGCAGGGGCTCCAACAACTTGAAGAAAAAGAAATGGCCTCTTGGAGGAGGTCGAGTCAAATAAAGTCTACTGACACTTATGAAACACCTGCCATGTGCCAGGCACTGTGTACAGCACTGTGATATAAAGAAAGGAAAACAATAACCACAATCCCCCCCCTCACACACACACACACACACACACACACACACCACAACAACAGCACAGCCTCTGCCCTCCAGGAGCTCATAGCCTAAAGAGGAAGATGATGCAAATAACTACGTATAAATGAGATACATAGAGGATACTTTGGGGATAATTAACAAAGGGAGTCAAGAGCTTTAAAGGGGATTGGGGAAGCCTTCCTGTAGATGCTGAGATTTTATATAAGGCTTTAGAGAAGTCAAGAGCCAGAGATGTGGAGAAAGAGAATTTCAGGCATGGCAGCAGCCAGTAAAAATACACCAAGATGGAGAAAGACTGTCATTTGTGAGGGCCAGGAAGGGGACTGGTGTCAGCATTTCATGAAGTAGTTGATGGATGGGAGTGGGAACTAACATGTAAGAAAATTGGAAATGGAAAAGGAGGTTGGTCAGTAAGACCTTTAAAAGCCAAAGAAAATATTTTATATTTGATCCTGGAGGCAACAGAAGCCAGTGAATTTTATTTAATAGGAGAGTGACATGGTCAGACTTGCCCTTGAGGAAAATCACAGAGTTCAGGCACAATTGAAATGGGGGAATGGTGGGAGACTTGTGGCCTTCTAGCTGCAAACTGATGGAAACCGTGGATTCATACTACGATAGACATCCTCATACCAGATGCTGGTGATGGAGAAGAAAGTAAACTCTGTAAGACAAGGATTGTTACATGTATATATGCAGGCATGCATACCTATGTACACACATTCTTACATGCACACACACATACATGTATACATACATACATAGGTTGTCTTTGTATTTCCAGTGCTGGCACAGTGAGCAGCACAGAGTAGATGTGTTTCTTCAATAAAATTGTAACCCAAACATGAGGGTCTTGGAAAATTTAGGTAGGAACTGCACAGACAATAATTCCAGGTTCCAGATCATGAGATCTCAAGCTGGAAGGATCATAGATCTCTTCTTATAGATAAGGAAACAGAGGACCTGTCCATAGTCACATAGTTCTAAAGGGGGAGAATTGAAAAAGTATATAAAGAGAATTGAAACTTCTGGTGAAGAAATATTGTGCTCAATGACATTTGATTTTAGGTCAAATGTTTTAATATATGACTTGACAAAATGACCAACTTTTCATCATGTTCTGTGCAATGTCGACTCAGGGTAAGATCTACCCCAGACCAGGTAACATGGTTTCCTCACTGACGCATTCGAATCCTCACTTCTGACTTTGTTCCAGATTTTCAGGGTGACCTTAGGAAGTTCTTATATTTATTGCTGTGCCCCCTCAGTGTTTTCCAAGAATGCCCAGGAGCTTCCTCTGTTGGTGAAATCACCTCTGCCATGGACACTCTGCCATGGGCATTATAAATGCAAAGTGATGCACAGTGACTCAGCTGACCAAAATGCATCCTTGGAGATTAATGAAGTAACTGAAGAACCAGGCCCACCTGGCCATCCTCATCCTGACCCTCGAGCTATCTCTCCTGGTTAGGGCTGGGGAGGCATCTTTGGAACAAAAACATCTCAAGGATGAAAATCTTTGTGAGGATCTCAGAGGAGAGAGCTCAGTAAATTGGCCTTCCACCCATTGAGCTTAGGTGATTCAAGGTATTCCAAAGTTCAAGACCTTCAAATGGTTTCCCATTTTTTAAATGCAGAGTCAGAAGGAGGAGAGGCTTTAGAAGAGAGAATAGAAAAGTTTAGAGCTTTGAGAGACCTTAGAACACAGATTTTAATCAGCTACTGTGGGCTTAATGAACACTTCAAGGCATATGACTCCCAGACCTACATAACCTAGCTTTCATAGCTTAAACTCCAGGTCTGCCTTACTTATTGATTATTGCACATTTCCAACTGGACTTCTATAAGCACCTCAAATTGAACATATCTAAAACAAATCTGAATTCAATCCCCTCTATGCCTCCATCCAATTTGACTGTTTCTATGGATGATGAGTCCATCCCTCATCCTTCATTCTCATTCAGCTCCTCCCCCTATCCAACCCATTGCCAAGACTTGTTAGTGTAATACCTTGTTACTAAATGAGCCTGCTTCAAACCAGGGTTGGGGGAATGGGGAATGTAATAGTATCCCCATGAGATTTCTTCCTTCTCAGTTTTAGGGGGTTGATTTTTAGATGCAAGTTCTGGGTTCAGCACATTTATTCTGAGACCCCAGTAAAGAACATTCATTCCTAACATTAAGGCACAGGTTTGGTTCTCGGTTTAACTTATATTGATATATTTCTAGTTAACCCATGGCCTCTTTACGGTTGAGGCAAAATTTATTTTACTGAAAAGATCTGGGTACCAACTATCTTTCCACCTTCACTGAAGTGGGAGTTCTCCTTTCCTCAAAGACCCAAACAGATATGATTAGGTTGTTCAGGGAACCAGGAAAGGAGAAGGGTAGATTTAAATTTAAGGGAAAATAATTTATTCCCTGTCATACTTTTTACTGGTTCACCCTGAGAATATAATGCTTTTGAAAAAAAAAATTCCAACTTGCAAAGGTCTTCAGAATGTAATAAAGACTTGGTTGGAAGTAAAGATGATTCTCCCCAATTTCTGACATAAGTGATTTTTCAGCTAAATCCTTCAGATTTAAAAATCAATCTATACTCCTTTCATGCAGCTGTTCTCCTCTGCTGTTTGGTGTAGTGAGCTTTCCATTGGTTGTCTGAAACCCTGCAAGCCACCAGAACCCAGCTAAACAGCTCACTCTGGCATATTATTCGTTAATTATAAAAGAGCTGGCTTTGGGAGGGACCTAGGCCTCATCTTCAGCCTCTTAGGAAATAGAATCTTAGACCATAAAAAAAAGGATGTCAAGGCTGGGAGGAACACTAGAAAATTAAATAGCTGGAAGAACATTAGAAGATGGTATGTCAAAACTGTCAGCAACCTAGAACATGGAATCTTCAAACTGAGAGAAACCTGAGGGCATAGAATGTCAAAACTAGGAGAGATTTTAGAAGCTAGAACATGGAATGTTAAAAATAGGAAGGACACATTCAGAGAAAGACCTATGGAACTGAATCACAGAATGAAGCAGACCATTTTCTCTTGTGTTATATTTTGTTTTGTTTTGTTTTCTGGTTTGTCCCATTCATTTTAATTCTTCTATGCAACATGACTAAGGTGAAAATGTATTTAATTAGAATGTATGTGTAGAACCTATATAACATTGCATGCTGCCTTGGTGAGGGAGGGGGAAGGGAGGTGGAGGGAGGAAGAAAAATCTAAGATATATGGAAGTGATGGTAGAAAACTGAAAACAAATAAATTAATTAATTTAAAAAATGGGAAGGACCCATGTTACCTCTCTACTTAGTCACTAAGTTCAAGTGGCCTTCTATTACCACTTGGAATGAATATAAACTCCTTGGCATTTAACACCCAGGCAGACTTCACCCTACTCTTCCAGTGTCCTTACCCATTACTCCCTTCCACTTGTGCTATGGTCCAGTCATACTGACTTACCTGTTCCTTAGTAGATTAGACACTCCATTTCTTGTCTCAAGTCATGTAGATTCAAGGCTCTACAAAGACCATAGCATGAAAATAAACAAACAAATGAGCAGTGAAAAACTAGACAATACCTAAGTGAAATATCTTGAGGGTTCCAGCAAAAGGGTTTTCAGTAGCTGTGAGCTACAACAGAATACTAAATATATACATATGTATATATAATATTTACTATGTGCCAGGCATTACGCTAAGAATTGAGATTGTAAAAAAGGAAAAGGAAAGGAAGGCCCTCTTGTCAAAGGCCTTATAATCTAGTGGAGAAGGGGAGCACATGGAAAGGAAGTTGGAAATCAGAAGGTGGGACAGGGAAAAAAAATGGGGAGGAATTACAATGGAGAAGTAAGAGCCAAGCAGAGAATATAAGGGGAAATGAAAAGGGGAAAGGAGGCCTTCCACTTGAGGAGGTCAAGGTTTAGTGGGGAAGGAGACACAAATGTGTATGTGATATATGAGAGCTCAAGCCAAAGACATCGATCCCAACCCACTTTATTCTCAATATTGTAAGGGACTTCAAAAACTACCTCATTCAAATCTAAAAATTGTGATGGGAGGCCATGTGAGGTACTGGAAGGCATTCACAATATTTCCACTGCTCCAGGAGCAACCTGAGTTTAAATCCCAGTTTTCCTTCTTACCATCTATATAACCTTGGGAGTCATAAACCTCTCTGGACCTCTATTTCCTCAGCTATAAATAAGAGAGGGGTATGTGATGGCTTCTCATGTCTGTTCTAGCTCTAAATCCATGCTCCTATGATAGCCACAACACACCTAACAAGAGGTCATCTAATCTGTATTTGAAGATTTACCCCCAAGGCAGCTCATTCTACTGAAAGACAACTGAAATTCTTTAGATGTTTTCCCTGAAATCAAGCTTATAACAACCTCTCTTCAGCTCCCTTGATCACTTTGTGGTTCTGATCTTTCATCAAGCACAACAAGTTTAATTCTTCTTCCAGTACCCTTCAAATTCTTGAGGAAAACCATCTTGTTATACCCCTCCCCCAAGTCTTCTCTTCCCTAAGCTATGCATTGCTGGTTCCCCCCTCCTGTCTTTTCTTTGTTTTTCCTTTTCCCAATATAACTTTAAAGACACCCTCATTTTTGTTCTCAATAGCTGCTGTCACCAAGCTTTAACTGTCCTGACTTAGATCACACTAAACTCCTTGTTTTATGATTGCAATATACAAGACCGTTAAGGCGGAGGGACTTGTCCAAGGTCATAAATTGAGTTGTGATTTACCTAGGATTAGATTAAAGGTCACCTGACCCAGAATCCAACCTGCTCTCCATCATTCCACCCAGTCTTTTGATGGTAATACTGGCTAACATCTTTGGAAATGAAAGGTTTCCAGTTTCAAAATGGAACATGCTGTCTAGGTTTTCTGACAGGTAAAATAAATCACAGCTTAGTCTATTGTCTTAATTCACATTAATGGCCCACACTTCCTCATTTTTCAATGCTGAGTTTGCCCCCTCAGCAAGAATTCAGTATCACAGAATTGATTCCTGAGGAATACAAGACATCCTTTAGGGCCTGGAATCATTTGTATTGTTGCTAGGATAAGTGATGGCCAACAGAGCCTCCATTTTGTTCTAAGGTGGGAGCCTTCAGAATTTTTGTCTGGGTTTGACCAATAAGAGTCCTTGATGAATCAATCAATCAGTCAATCACCAAGCATGTCTTCATTACTTGTGCTTTCTGGGGACATGTACAACCCAGGATGGAGAGGACAGCAGAAGAAGTCAAGCATCAAACTAAAGAGCAATGGAAATGATGATGCTCTGCATGAAGCTTGGCAAAGAATCCTATCAGGTCCTGCCATAGAGAAGATTGGGAAAGCCTACCTTTCTGATTCTATTTCATAATATTACACTTATTTCCCATAATAGTCCAGAAAAACTGACCTTAGCTGTTCCTCACACATGGCATCCCATGTCCTGTCTCTTTGCCTTGTATCAGCTGTTTGTCATGGGGTAATGTACCCCCTTATCACCTCAACCTCTTGGAACCCTTCATTTTCTTCAGGACTGAAGTCACCCTTCTCCCCTTTGCTATGTCCTAATTTCCTCAGCTTTGAGTTTCCCCTCCCAATTTTCTTTCATCTTTTCTGTGTCTATTTTGCATTCATAAGTTTAGAATTTAAACTCCTTGGAGTTGGGAATTTTACTGTTCTCTTTGTATGCCTAGCACAGTTCCTGGAATCAAATACATTGTGAATGAATGAATATAAATTACCAAATGTGGTTTCTAATCCCCCAATTTCATCTTCTTAGGAATCATTTCTCTTTGACATTCCAATAGAAACTCTCTAATATTTGAAATTTTTCATCATCTGACCAAAACCAATCTTTCTAGATGTGTCTACTATCAATTACATTATGTTATAACCAAACTGACCCACAGAGTCTCAGACGGCTGGTGGCCCAGTGGAGAAAATGCTGCATTTAGGGACAGGAAGAGCTGAAGTCAAATCTTGCCTTGGGCACCTACTAAATGTATGATTCTGGGTAGATCACTACATTTCTGCCTTTCTCAGTTTTCTCATCTGTAAAATGGGAATAATAAGAGTGCCTACTTCCTAGGATGATTATGAGAATCAAAGGGTATAGCATCTGTAAGGAGCTCTGCAAACCTCAAAGTGATGCTTTCAATACTCGAAAGGTATTATTGCATGTTTTTGTTGCTTGGTCAGTTGTTTCAATCATGTTGACTCTTCATGACCCCTAGTTGGGTCATGACACTCAAGTGATTTTCCATTTTCTTCTCTAGCTCATTTTACATATGAGAAAATTAGGGCAAACAGGGTTAAGTGACTTGCTCAGGATCACATAGGTAGTAAGGGTCTGAGGTCAGATTTGAACTCAGGAAGATGTCTTCCTGACTCCAAGGCACACATTCTATCCACTGAGCCATGTAGCTGCCCAATTATTGCATGTTCCCCCTTATGTAGGACATTTGATTTGTCACATCAGCGATTTTTTTGTTTCCAACCTCAATCCCACTTGTGATGGACCTCAAAGAACTAAAAATGCCAATACGAAAAGTGACTGGCCTAGATAACATGAAGAAGCCCCCACTGGCCAGGCCATAGTTTGGAAGCCATTGTGAAATTGTTACGTCAAATATCTCAAAGATGGAACAATATGAACAGGATGAAAAATTATTGTTCCCATTAATACTCAAAAATTACAATCTTCAGAATTGCCTCAAGTCAGCAAGCATTTATTCATCAATGGTATGGACCAAATTCTCTACAAGGCGATGAGGGTACAAAGACAGAAAAGGAGCAGTCCCTGAGTCTGAGAAGCTTATGTTCTTCTAAACAAAAAGGACAGGCATACAGATAAATATATACAAAACATTCTGGGTGAATAGAAAGAAACTTGGGGAAGTGGACAAGTGCCAACATTTGGGGGGATCAGGAAAAGCCTCCACTACAAGATAGCTGTAATGTGATATAAGCTGGGCATTCTATGATGTAGACATGAGATAGAAGAGCATTTCAGGTATGGGATATAGCCTGTTTAGGAGCACTGAGGTGAGAGATAAAATATAATGTAATCCATCACGTAGGTTAGAATATCAATAGTGAATAGGTGCATGGCTTGGGAGTACTCTTGGATACTGGAGTTTGTATTTGATCCTAGGGGTAACAGTGAACCATTACATTTTCTTGAGGAAGAGAAGTGACATGGTCAAATCTGGGCATTAAAATATAAAAGTGGAGGATGGCTCATGGAGAAGAGACCTGTAAAGCAAGGAGACCAATTTGGAGGCCATTAAAATAATCCAGTAGAGTGAACTAAGAGCTTGGACTAGGATGGTGGCAATGAGAGTAGAGAGAAAGGAATGGATGGATGTGAGAGAAGTGGAGACAGAAGCAGCAAGACTTGGCAACTGAGAGGATATGGAAGGTAAGGAAGAGCATGGAGTTGAGAATGACTGGTTCAGGAACTGGAATATTAAGACTAGTTTTCAGGAAAGTTGAGAAAGATTATCAGATTTTCTTGAATCCCCAGTCACTCAGTGACACAAAACTTAGGTTGTCTTTTCTTTTGTTTTGTTTTCAATATCTATGGTCTCCTGGTGGTTCTGAATGTCAGCAAATTATAGACTAGCAAAATCTTAGGAAATTCAACACTTCTCGACCAAAATGGCAATGAAGAGATGCTCAACATTCTATAAGCTACAATGTAATGCTAAAGATGACTTGCTGGTAAGAAGTTGTACAAGAGACAGCAGATCTGATTGGACAAGAAGATGGGCAGGTCTTGTATAAACAAAGAGAAATAACAGATGGAAATCCTGAAAGCTAACTTAGCCTCAGTAGATTGCTGGAAACCCTAGAAAAAAGCTTGCAGAGTGTCATGTAAATCCTCCATGCAGCACTGAGGGTAGGACAGAAACAAGAGTCACATAGGAGAAGAGGGTGAATATGGGCTGAGATCTGTTACAATGGAGGGGCTATAGATGTCCATGAGATCTGATTTCCAGTGAAAATCTGAAGAACTTTAGTCAGATAAGTCATCTCTTTGCAACAGTACTGCAGCACTAATGAGCTTTGCTGCAGAGAGCTTTTGCCATTAATAAACCCATAAAAACTGAACTATATATATTCACTACTGCAGGCCTTATTGCTTTGAGCACTTTTGCTGCAAGCACACATTTCTTCCAAATGACCAATGGGACAGGTTAATAAGGCAGGAAGCAGCTGATGTCTTCCTCTATCCAATATGCTTAAATGATAACATCCTTTTGGCAAGTGAGACTGACCTTGGAGGGACTGCTCAGGATGGAGCCTTCTGCAGCAATAGTGAAATATTCTCAATTCGTGGACTTGGCACCATGAATTCTCGCTCTAGCCATCATTTCAGGCAGCTCTGAAGAAATATGACAGCTGAATCATGAGAAGAATGTAATAGTAATTTGGTGAAAAGTCCCCTCCCCCAAATGTAGAATGTGTGTATACAATGAACCGGAAAAGGTGCCTGTCTGGAACATCTTATCTGCTGTGGGTATGAGATGGAAACGTCCCAGGGAATGGCCTCTGTTATCATCTCAAATTTCCCTCCCTCTTTGTTCCCAAATAGACATAAGGTGAGAACCCAACGCATTCAATCGTTGTCTACCATTCTTGTCATTTGTGTCCTCAGTTTCCCTTTCCTCCTCCTCCTTTTTCTCTTCTTCCTCTTCTGCCTTATTCTTTTAATTCTTTCTGTTCTTCTTTTGCTTTCTCTTTCTCTTCCTTCTCTTTTGGAAGATCAATTCAATTGGTTCTCCCAGCACAAAACAATGATGGATAGGGAGAAGGGGCAAAGAGACGTGTTTAGGCTTCCTGAAAGGCGAAGCTTCTCAATCATTCCAGCTCTCCTGAGGACAGAGGCTAGGCATGCTGTGGGGTACGTCCTAGAAGTAATTCATTCTCACATATGAGTTGAGCGAAGAGGCAACTTCTGTCTTTTCCAACTCTAAAACTCTGATGGCTTTGTCAATCAACATCTCCTCTGACTCAAAGATCAGTCCCATTTACACCACACTGTGCCAATCGCTCCTGTTTGACTTTGGGTAAATCCTTTCCCTCTCAGAGTCTCAGATTCATCTTTGATAGAACGACAGTATTACACCAACTGACCTCTCATTTGCAGGGGTGAATGGGAGTCAGTTGAAACCAATGAGGGAGAGTCTATTGGTAAATTTTCAGTATGAGCATTTACATCTGGGAAATTAACAAATACAACACATCTGGGTTGGATTTATTGGTTTGTTGATGTCTAGCCTTAAGAAAGTGATGGAAAACTTTAATAAAGGAGATTAAACTGAACAGTGTATTGTAGAAACTTCTCCCCACATCGCCCCCAGAGCCAGTGGTTAAGCATTTACCAGTACACTAAGTCTCCTGCTGTTTATAGCTCAAAAGCCTATGATCTTTCATTCAAAGAAATTCAAGGTGACATTTTTGGAGTGGAGAGAACTCAGTGACAAGGGCGCTCTTCTTTTTTGACTTCAGCAACCAGAGGTAAAAAGAAAGGCAAGTTCATCCATTAACCAAAGCAATGAGTCCCTAATCCTCTAATGAGAACTGAGCCATTGTACCTGAAGAATTCCATTCCACAAATTGTTTTCTGGAAGGGTTGTTATTCAAAAGTTTCCCTGGACTCCTGAGACTAATTTTGGTGGTTTTTTTCATATCTCAAACTATGAATCTTTAGCTCTCTGCCTTTATCTTCTTATCCTATGGCCACTTGCTCATTCCAGGCTACCATCTCAATTCACCTCAACTAGTAAATCAAACCTGCCTAAGGAAGATTGCCTCGAGATGGTTTTCACATTCTGGAGCTAAGGGCAATGTTTGTGCTTCGTTCTCTGTTCTCCAAGAGGGCCATGACGTCAGGGAGATGACTTTCAATTGAGTTGGATTTGAGTGAGGGAGAGCAGTTAGCTGATAAAGGAAAGAACTTAGTTGATAAAAAAAAAAGTACGCAACCCTGGGCTCCAGCTGTTAATAAAAGGAACCATGATAGCATTTGGACATTGAATTCCAATTCACTCCAGGATCAAAGCCAAGCAAGGAACAACTAGAAAGACCAAAGAAGCCGAGATGTGGGGGATGTCTCAGAGACTGGTGCAGGGAAGATGTGACCTACGGGCATCACACATGCAGACATGCATACTCATGTGCAAGCATACACAGACAGACAGACATGCACACACACACAGACACACACACAGACACACACAGTTCCTTTTGCTCAAAGCCAGATGATTTATCTTACCTTATGACTTCCCATCATTTATCAAATGGAAGCAGCTGGTCTGTATGGATAGAATCATGGTCCTAGAGAAAAGCAAATTGGGATTCACATGCTACCTCTGGTATTTTGTATCTGTATATTTATAAATTGATCACTTAAGCTTTTCATGCCTCAGTTTCCTCATTTATAAAATGGGAATATCTAATTCATGGGGTTGTTGTGTGGTTCAGGTGGCATGATGCATGTCAAGTGTTTGCAATCTTTAAAATGTTATACAAATGCTAATTACTGTTGTTACTGTTACAAATAAAGAACTCTTTAGACTTTCCACAACCTGGTTTCAACCTATCCTTCCAGCCTTATCTCTAACATCTATCCTTTCCACACTTTCTGTTTTAATTCAATGTCCTAGGAGAAGTCATGGGACAGTAGCTAGAGAGCTGGCCTCAGAGTCAGGGAACTTTGGGTTCAGGACCTTCCTCTGAAACATACTGGCTGTTTGACCCTGGACAACTCATTTACCCTCTCACTGCCCCCAGGTAACGATGCTCCAAGACTTTAAGCTCAGGAGCCCATGCTCCAAGTTGTGTTTGTAGAGGACATTTCCTCATTATTCATACCTTTATTAATGGATTTGCAGGTCCAGTCCCCAGTCTAACATCACCCCGCCACTGCATGCCTTGCCCTCCCCTGAACATGACCTAATCTTTCCTGCCTCTGTGCCTTTCTGTGATTTCCCACCTTCCCATCCCTTCACAACATGGTGCAGCAGAGGATGGCAATGGGAGGAGGTTGCCTTCAACATGAAATAAAGCTCACAGTTCTAGGGGACAATCCATCCATCATTTTACCACTGCATCTTGGTTCCCATTGTAACATGCTGACCTCCCCATCTTTGGAACGACTGCTACAAACTCACTCTGATTCCTGAGTAGCCCTTTGCTGTGTTGGCTTCCTGAATTTGGGCCTTCTGTTTCTTGAACCCAGAATATCAGAGCTGGAGGTAAGCTCAGAGGATTCCTGTCTAATCTATCCTTGAATAACAGGATTTGTTCCTTTGCCTTATTACCACTTTACCTTACTCTCCTCAAGAAAGGTCTCTTCTGTGTGGCTCGTTAATCATCCTAATTATCTGCCTTGGGGTGGGGTGGGGTAATATTACCCCTTATGGTTGGAAAATCATATTTTCTCTTGTGATATCCTGCCCCTTCTCACCCCATCTTCACTCATTTTCTCACATATCAAGGTCAATACCTCCAGGAAACTTGCCCTGATCTCTCCAGCTGATGGCTGATCTTGATGTCATCTGATCTTATAGCATTTTATATTCCTCATGTATTTTTCATATTCTATAAAACTCAAAATTCTTGATGATTGGGACCATGTCTTCTTTACCACTTAACTCTCTCTGTCAGTTCAATTTTTAAAAATGTTTGTTGACTCCAAAGCATGAATTGCTTTGATTTGAAAGCTCTACAATGAATATTCTGGGGCTTGATGCCCTAAGTGAAGGTCGTCTCCCAACATCTGAAGGACTTCACCATTGATAGGAACTGCCTCTTTGATAAAGATTCTTTGGACCACCGAATCACAGATTTAGACCTGCATGGCACCTTAGAAACCATTGGATTGAACCCATTTATTCTGAAAATGAGGAAGGTGAGACCACGAGGTGGAGTGACTTGAGTCGGGTTACCCTGCTACTAAGTATCTGAGGTGGGATCTAAAGTCAGTTTTCCCTGTCCCCAGGGGCAAACACCTTCGGGGAGTATCTGTCTCCCTGTCTCATGTCTCACTTTACATGAGTGATCAGAGGGCATCATACAGTCATCTCAGGTGTTTCCAGCTTCTAAGGGGATTTTGAAGGCCATCTAAAAGTCTCTTTGACAGAGGGGATCTATGAGGACTGAGTTGTGTTGTTCACACACACAAACATCGAAACAGCAGCAACAGCAGCACCACATGAATAAGCAACACAGCAAGGTCTTGTATTCACTATATTTTCCCCGTCATTTTTGTAACTGTAAAGATTTAGTGTACTCAACAATTCCTTAGCAAAGTTTGGTGATGTCCTTCCCATAACTCCATCATGGATGCCCTCAGTGAGAATATAGACATGCATGTATATGTATGTGGGTGTATACACACACACATATATACACATATATTTGTATGCATTCATATATACACATGTATCAACATCTATCTAGAGTCATTAGGTGGTGCAGTGGGCAGAGTGCCTGGCCTGGAAATAGGAAGCCTTGAATTTAAACATGGCCTCAGTTACTATCTGTGTGACTGGGCAAGTCACTTGTCCTCTGTTTGTCTCAGTTTCCTCATCTGTAAAATCGATATAGTATTAGCACCTACTTTCCAGGATTTCTGTGAGGATCAAATGAGATGATGTTTGTCATGTACTAGGACAGCGCCTTGTTGTTGAGTCATTTTCAGTTGTGTCTGAATCTTTGTAACTCCATTTGGGTTTCTCTTGGAAGAGATACCGAAGAGGTTTGCCATCTCCTTCCAGCTCATCTTAAGGATTAGGAAGTGAGGCAAACAGTTCGAAGTGATTTGTCTGGGGTCACCCAGCCAGGAGGAATCTGAAGCCAGATTTGAACTCAGGAAGATTGTCTTCCTGACTCCAGGCTGGCATGCTAACCACTGCACCTAACTGTCCTTTAGTAATGTAGTAAGCACTGTGGAAATGCTAGAGATCTTTGTTGCTCTTGGTTCTTTTTCATATCTATCTAGGTATCTATTTAGAAAAAGGAAAGAATGTCTTAAAGCGTGGACTTCTATACCTTTGATCACAATTGTTAACACCCAATTGAGGACCAATTTCCTATTGGCTTTTTCACCCACCAGGGTGGCTGGCCTGCCTGCTTTCCTTTGTGCTTCCTTTCACTTCTTCTGCTGGGAGTCAGCCTGGATTAGTGGAAAGATCACCAACCTGGTATTATGGCAACCTAGTGCACAATCTGGGTGACACTGAGTGTGCCCTTAATGAGTATTAGTTCTGCGTCTGTGGGTTCACTCCTGGGAGGTCTTCAAGCAAAAAAAGAAAGACCACTTGATGGAGATTTGCTAATGGATATTTGTGTATAGGTTAGATGAGATGGATGATGAATCCTTTTCTCACTCCTAAATCATACAATTACGTGAAATGGGACTAGTTATCAGTGCTCAGAGTCATTGAAAGTCTCAAAGATGTTCACATGAGTGCGGGCTTTGGGGAGTAGACAAGAGCTCCAGGTAGAAGGAAGTTGTGGGGAGACTTGGCTCTCTCAAGAAGAGAAGGAGGCTTCTCTTTGACTGTCTCCTATGCTGTTCATACGAGAATGAAACCAGCCTTAGCTTTTCTTAATAAACTCTGGACCAAATCATTTAAGGACCTTTCTATGGGGTAATAAAAGTTGCAGAAGACTTAGCCTTTCAGTAAGTATTCTGTGCATTGTTGAAGTCAATGACAACCTGTTCCAGCTAGAAATATCACTGCTTGTTAAATCCTGAAACCAAATGAGTAAATGAGATGTTGGGGAGTAAACAGCAAGTGTTAATTAGACTGGGCTGATAGTAAAGCATGGCTGTTTTGTTCAACAGGAAGGACTCGGCCTCATGTTAGGTCAATGACCCAGTCTGGTAGCTGAGCTGTTCCCAAATTGATTCTCCCCTAGAGCTTGCAAATGGATGTGCTTTGTCATCTTTAAATCCCAGGTCTATGTCCCTTTTCAGAATATTTGAACCTCTGTGGAAGTGATTTAATGCCACAGGATAAGAGAAACTGCTTTGCTCTCCCTGGTGTAATCTCTGATTCTCTTGTCTAGTCAGAGTTTGTAACCATGACAGCCACTTGTCACCCCCTTTCTGCCCAACCTCATCCACCCCCATCTGCTCTCTGTAGCTGTCAATCATCCTGACTTAGAATTAGAAGACTATAGAAAGTCAGAGCTTAAAGGGATACTGGAACATAAAATACTCTGAAATGGGGAGGGAGATGTTTAAAAGATGAAACAAGGACTTTTAGAACTCAGAAGACCCTTAGAACAAAATGCCAGCTGAGAGTGAACTCAGAAGATGAAACATTAGAACTAGTGTGGAGGGACCTTGGGGAAAGAAAGGAGAACATTAGACCTGGCAACAGTTAACAAGAGAGCTGTCAGTGTTCTTAAAGCATATGATATCAGATATGGGAAGAATCTTAAAATATATAATACAGCAAGCCAAAGCTGGGAGGGAACTTAGAACATAAAATATCAGACCTGGGAGGGGAGCTTAGAATATAGAACACAGAATGTGAGATCTTGGTAGGACCCTAGAATACAGAATGTAAAAACTGGGATTGCCCTTGGAACATAAAATATTGGATCTAGAAGGGAGAGGAACTTAGAACATGAAACTTAAAAGGTTAGCGTTTGGAAGCAACTTAAAATTTAGAATACTAGAGCTGGAAGGGATCTTAGAAGAGTGACTACTGAATGTTAGAGATAGGGGGTACCATAAAACATGGAATAGCAGAGCTCAGAGGGACCTTAGATTAGATAAGGTCAGGGTTTGGAGGGATATGAGAACACAGAAAAGAGACTGTAAGAGGTGGGAGGGGCATTGAAATGTAGACTGTATGTACCTTGGAGGTCAAGTTCATTTGCATAAGAGTCTCTTCTTTGTTGGAGAATGATTGATCCATATTCTGTGTCTGTGTGAGGAGCAAAGTTCTGTGTCTGTATGATAGCTTAGGGGAAGAGCTATCCCAGCTATTATGTTTTCATCTTTGAGAGGACACAGGAGGTTCCACTTTCTTCTTCAGGGAGAGGTCATTGAGAGGAAAGAAGGAACCTGGAAAGAAGCTGACATAGAAAAGAGCCCATATTCCCAACTTGCCACATTAGAGACTTCCAGAAATTTCCATTTGGAAAAAATAGAGATACGGGATGTGGGATTTATCTCTATGTCTCTCTCTGTTTCTCTCTCTCTCTCTGTCTCTCTGTCTCTGTCTCTCTCTTTGTCTCTCTCTCTCTGTCTCTCTCTCCACTTAACTCATAAATGTCAAGTGTCTGAGACTGAATTTAAACTCAGGTCCTCCTGACTGGTGGGGTGATGATGTATCAACTGCACCACCTAGCTGCCCTTCATTTTCTTTTTCTTCTCTTGCCAACCTCAGAGAGACAGCTTAAAGCCCCCTGTAGCACTGGGGGTTCTCACATCTCTCCTTGGCAGTGAGAGACTTTTGAAGTAAGGATCCAGAGCAGTTGAACCTTGCAGCATTGGGCTACAACTCCTGGCTCTGAGCTCCCAACCCTGAGATTTCGGAAGTCTAGGAAACAAGATGGACAGTATGTGAGGCATGTTGGACCTATGTGAGAACCCAAAAGGATCCTCAGGCTCTGAAATGTAAAGACACCAGGGATAATTGTTCTGGTTTATTTTTTTCTTACGCTTTTCCCTTAATAGGGCTGGAGAGCAGTGGGATAGGGAACTCTTCAGAGAACCTCTTAGGGATTTAGTTCCTAAGGAAAATAGTGAAGGTGACTGGCACTGATGACAAAGAACAAGTCCCATATCTCTAGCACTTGGAAGGTTAACAGTTTCACAGAATTATAATGCCACGTTGCTCTGGGCTCACTCTCCTGACTCCCACTCAGCTGTCAGGCTGCTGACTCCTCCTCTCCTCAGGGTTCCAGGAGTAACCTACCCCATTGGAGTCACTCTGGTATAATTACTCACAAACCCCAGATGGTTTCCTCCCTATTGGTAACCAAGCAGACAAATGTAATTAGCATTTAGGAGAGGGTACTTACTAAGGTAGTGGAATAAGAAGAATGGTTATCAGAGTATTCCCTGTAAAGTCTGTCTCGCTCCCACAAGCTCCTTCAGAGTCCAGGGGAAAGAGAGCTTAAGTATGAACAGCATGTGTGCTACAGGGATAACGCAAGTCCTTTTCTCCCATTCTCTTCTGGACTGAGGTCTCTTCTACGTGTAGTTCTGAAGCTTGAGAGACAACGTTTCCTGTAGCTCTTTCCTATGGGGCCCAGTGCACAGTGTATAATGTCTGGACTCAGGAAGACCCAAGTTCAGTTCCAGCCTCAGACACTAACTAGTTGTGTGACTCTGGCCAAGTCATTTAACCTCTGTCTGCCTCAGTTTTCTCACCTGTAAATAGGGATAATAATAGCACCCATCTCCCAGGGTGGTTGCATTTAATGAGATAATATAAATAAAGTACTTAGCACAATGCCTAGTACATAGTAGGTGCTTAATAAATCTTTATTTTCTTCCCTTCTTTCTTTCCCTCCTTTCCTTCCTTCCTGGCATATAGTAAGTACTTCATAAATAGGTTTTTTTCCCCTTTCTTTTCCTCCTTCTTTCCTTCCCTCCTTTTCTTCCTTCCTGTCACATAGTGGGTGGTTAATAAATCCTTTTTCCCCTTCTCTTCCTCCCTCCTTCCTTTCTTCCTTCCCAGCTCCCAGTTAGGTATATTATCTCTTACTGGTTCATTCCTTTGAATGATACAATAACTAGGAGTTATTGTGTTGTATTGAAGCAAAGAGTGAGACCCTGTCTCTGAGCTTACTTTGCCCCTTCTTGCCTGCATTCAGAGGCACCAGAACCCGATTCCTTAAATTTTTTCTAGGGTTGGATTGCTTTGCTGCTTAAACCCTTCTCTCGTACACCGGGGTCTTGAAGTGTGCTTAATTTTTTCAACCATCGACAACACATTCATCATCCTTGGTCCATCCTGTATTTACTTACTGTGCTGCCCATTGGTGTGACTAGGCTTGGCTTTTAGATGATAGATACTACTAACTCTTAAGATTTCTTTTCTCCCCACTGGTAGACAGGTGAGACCACGAAGCTGGGGCTAAAGCTCATGGGTCCCAAGGAAGTAGGGTTCTTTCTCTAATACTCTCCCAGATACCGAAGTCAAAATTTCTGCCAATCTAGATGGCTACAAGTCTTCAAAATAATTCCCTAAAATTTCATTATCTGACTACCTCTTGGGGGTACGGTTGTTGTCCTTCATTCTTGAAGAGGACCAAAATGACATCACCATGATAAAGTGAAGTTTCAACGTGTCCGACTGTGGCCGATCAGACCAATAGGAGCTCAGAATGCTCTACCACAGATTGGGTACAGATAGTTCGAGTAAACATTTGGGTCATTACTCCAAATTTGCACATCCTACATTTCCTTTGTGCTGTTTCTATTCTGCTTTCCTCATAGAGCACAGCACCCTTTCTGATGTGGGCACGCCATGCTGAGCGGTCCTGTGCCAGTGTCTCCCTCTTACTCATTAGAAAAACCTCCATGGGAATAGTGTGAGGAAGGGTCTTATGAGGTCTAGCCTAGAGCTCTAAACAGATTATCCCCCTTGATCACAGTAAGGATTCTAGGACATTCCATAAAATCTTGCAGAAACAGAACCAATGGGATGATATCTAAGAAAAATCTGTAGTAGTAGTAGTAGTAGTAGTAGTAGTAGTAGTAGTAGTAGTAGTAGTAGTAGTAGTGGTAGTAGTAAGCATTTATATATCACTTACTGTGCGTTAATTACTGTGCTAAGCACTTTTCAAGTTTTATCTCATTTGAGTCTCATACCCATCCTATGAGGTAGGGACTACCATGCCCATTTTACAGTTGAGGAAACTGAGGCAGAATGAGATTACGTGACTTGCAAAAGGTTATATAGCCAGTAAGTATCTGATGCTGGATTTGAACTCAGATTTTCCTGAATCCAAGCCCTGAGCTCTATTGACTATGCCACCTAGACATATAGTGTCTTTTCTACAATGTTGTCCATAAAAAGGGGGAGAACAAAACCTTGGTGAGGTTGAACAATGCACTTGATGGATGGAGGCGGGATACTCTTGTTGAGGGGAAGGTAATTATTCTGTGTCTCTGTATTTCCTAAGTACTATGTATGTGCCTGATGACATTTTGTGTACCAGCCTGGGCTGAGAGCTACCTGAGGTCTTGGGCTTGGGAAACAATGAAGGTCTCGAAATGTAGTGAATCTATGCCATGAAATGAATGGCACCTGAGTTTTTAAGGACACTTTCTAATCTCTTCTCTAGGACCTTATACAAGTTTGTGGCAAAGGATGCCTCTTTTATAGATCCTCAGAATGTTCAAAATTCTTACTGACTCCCTTCTCATTTTCTAGCATTGCCTGCTATGGATTAGTGCATTAGATATTCTTGGTTTTGAGAGTGTGTAAAATGAGGGTCCCTAGGCTCTGAGTGAGGCTCTGAAAGAATCTCTTTTTAGTCATTTCTATGAACTTGAGCATATGAACTTTCATAATACTTATTTTGCTTGTGAAGAAGCTATTTTTAAAACTGAGTTTGTTTTGCTTCTTTCTTTGCTATGCTTTGGTGGAAGATGGGGTGGGTATTGGAGCACCGAGTTCCTCACAGGGACGAGTGCTTTAAAAAATGTCTCTGTGTGATTTTATGCCCAAGCTATCTCCAAAGAGTTATTATTTGCATTGTAAAAATTATATAATGGTATGGTGTCCACACAAATTAAATATATTGATCTTGAAGATAGGATACACAAGAGAAAACGTAAGGACAGTCTATGTCCCAGAAGAATACTACAAATAAAAATAAAAATTTAAAGTAATGTAATATAAAATACAGCAAAGTAAAATAATGTGAAGTTAAAGTAAATAAAATAAAGTAAAATAAGTTAAAGTAATTGTAAAAGTAATGCAGGAAATAATACAGAAAACTACTTGGAAGAGCCAGACATAGAAAACCAAGTGCCAGTCTAAAGAACCCCCAGATTACCTCTAGAGAAACAAACAAGACATACCATGACTGAATTGAACAGTTGCACTGACAAACGACAAGTTCTAAAAGCCACCAGGAGAAAGGCCTTCAAATGTAAAGGAAAGGGAATTCAAATAACGAAAGACTATTCTGCACGCACGAGAAACAAAAAGAGGGAAGGGAATTGTATGTTCCAACTAACAAAGAACCTTAAGATACAGATAAATATCTTATGTGTGCGTATGCATGTTTATATATGGGAATGTGTGCATCTATCACATATCTTGTATTTATGTATATAACTTGTGTAATGTGAATTATGTTAATGAGAGTTAGAGATCTTCCTCAACCATTAATACATCTGCCACTTAAGGGAAGTTTGATTAGGGGAAATTTGTTTTGTAGGACGGCTCACACCTTTTGTTACTTTGGTGCTAGTTCTCAAGGGTTGCGAGACCCTCTGGCTCAGAAAAGTGTGTAAATACTCTGAGGCGAGCTTTACTTTGGCATTTACTCAGTGGAAGTATTTATTTGACCAGATGAGACTCTGGGCAGCCACTAAGGAGCCCCCAGTTTAGAAAACCCAGATCTTGGTTCTACTCTCTGGTAACTATGTGTACATGTAATGGTCAGATGATTGGATCTGCCTCTTGATCTGTGATGTATGTATTGCTTATGGTCAAACAGTTGGAAGCCTGTTTGTTGTTCTTTATTTTCTGTTTGTATTTTCTCTGAAGTTCAGTGTGCTGACTTTCTCCCCTGAATGACATATGTGCTTGATTAAAGCGATTGCTGACCCCTCAAAAGCTGCTTTCCTTTTAGAAAATCAGATCTAAGATCTGATCTAAGATCCTGTACAGCAGGCCCTCCTGTACATGTCAGGAGTCCTTGCTGATACAACTTGCTTTGAGCAGATGGCCCAACTTGCTCTGACCATGTTAGAATCACTCATCCCTCAACGAGGATCTAAGGCAGTCAGTTCTTAGTGAGGTACATGAACTTTAGTGCATGGATGTGAGTTTTTCTTATTTTTGTTTCAATGAACAGAAATCTCGTTCCTCTCCCTCCCACCTTCCTCTCACATTGAGAAAGAAAAACAAAAATTCTTACAACAAATATATACAGTGAAGTACACATTCCTACACTGGCCATATCCAGGAGATGCCAGTCATGGACTTTACAACATCTGGTGGCTTCTCTTTATAACTTCTGGTGGGTTCTTTTTTGAAGGAGTAAGGCTTCATTTATTTCCTTGAGTTTTTTGTTATTTTGGACTCTTTCAAAAATGGAAAACTCACAGTGCAGGAAGCATGAAGAAAGGGAAAAATTGTTGTAGCTATAAAGTAAAGATGACTAAATTTCAACATTGGGAAACCAAGCCAGTCATTCTAAGTGACCAACACTGACCTGTCATTTAGAGTGTCTCCAGATAATGGAAAAATACCTATTTTTCTTCATTTCTTTCCAGCCTACACTCTAGGCTGTCTATATTTACTTTTCTATGTCACAGAAATCTATTTCCCCCTGGAAGTTCACTCCAGCCCGTTGGAAGTACTCTGCCTTTCAGCCTCCTTCCTCCAATTACCCAGTTATGTCTAGAACTTCTGATTTCAGGAGAGTAATTAGGCCAATTTGTCTTCCTCCCTCTCCAGGCTGCCCTCTAGACTCTCCATTTGTTGGGTTTTCCTACCTTGCTCCTGAGCCAGGTACATTCATCTCTTCCCACCAGCACTTTTCAGCTTGTTTTTGTGCGTTAGCTTTCTCCATTAGAATGTAAGGTTGTTGAAGGCGACGTCATCTTTCTTTGTGGTTTTCTTTCCATTTCCAGCACTAACTCATGGTAAGTACCAAACAAAGTCTTCTTGCTGTTCAGAAAGCTGAACTTACACTGCAGTATTTTTAGGGATCATCTCATTTCACCACTCTCATTTTGTAAAGAAGGAAAGTGAGTTCAGAAAGAGAAAGGAATTCCTTCCTCAATTCCTGGCACCAAATACTGAGATGTTTCTCTGACCCTAAGAGAGATTTTCAATGCCTTTCCTGCTGTTCAGTCCCATCTAGCCCATTTTTTTCCTACTGATTGTGGCACAGGTATCTCAAACTCAACAAGTCCAAAGCTGAACTTCATTGTCCCATCTCTCATCCCTCCCCCCAAAAATGAAAGGAAGCACCTATGATGTTTGGTAAATTCCTAATGGAATGTACCAACCAGCTGGGAAGTTAATCATGGAGAGTCTGCTTTGCTCACCCCACCAGCAGTCTCATATACTGGGATCCTTCTTGGCACTGAACCCAAAGTGAACGATCTATTCATTGGATGAATGAGTCTGTGATGTCATTGTTCAGACACAGACTGGGGAACATATCAAAGAATTCAAGTTGGGATGTTGACCTATGCCTGGTGGCATGCATGAAATTCTTAATATTCAATGTTCAAAACTTAAACGATTCACATCACCAAACGAATAGATGTTTCCTTTCTGTATCAAATAGACAGATGTTTCCAATCTCTTTCCTGAGCATCCGTTCACACAGCCAGCTGCCTGTTTCTACTCACTATCTTCCAAGTATCTTACATCCAACATGTCGAAAGCTGGACTTCACTATTCAGTCTGCAAAAAAAAAAAAAAAAAAAAAACAACCCAAAACCCAAAAAAACCAGAAAACAAAGAAAACACATTTGTTCTTAGTTTCCTCTTTCTTTTGGGGGTGTTTTCACCCCCTGTCACCTATCTGTCACCTGGACTCCCAGCCTGACACTTGCTCATCCTCAGCTTCTCACTCTCCTTTATCCTACAAATCCCTAAACTGCCTTGTTCCTCAGCTCTCTATCTCCAGTGTCTCTCACACCTGTCCTTCATTCTTCTCCTGAAGATACTTCCCTGGATCAGGCCCTAATCTCCTTTCACCCCCGACTCTTGCAATGGGCCCCTGAATAATCTCCAAGCCCCAAGTTCCTTCCCCCTCTAGTCTCTCTTCCACACCACCACCTAAAAGATTTTCTTAAAGCACAGACCTAATCACTTACTTCTCCTGCTCAGTAAACATCTGTGGTTCCCTATTACTTTTAGGATCAAATACAAACTCTTGTCTAGCAGCCTTCACAACTGAACTACAGCTTAAATTTCTGCTTTGCTATTATTCCCCTCCCACCCCCATACTCTACACTCCCCCTCCCCCCCAAAATGGGTTTTGTTGCTGTTTCCCATACATAACACCACATTTCCCATCTCCATGCCTTTGAATTGGCCATTTCCAATGACTGGAATGTACTCCCTTGCCCCTGCCCCCGTTGAAGTCCAGCATATGTGGCTTAATGTCTATCAGGTGTTTCAATTACCCTTCAGTATCTTCCTTAGAGAGACCAAGATAGAGACATGGATTATGCTTTCCTTCGGATGATGTCTTCATGATACAAGCAGCAGCCTGGTTGCCCTGGCAACATCAAAAAGCCAGAGACTGGTGGGCAGGAAGAGGATTCCTTCTGCAAACAATCAAACCTTGGCAACTTGCTTTTGAGCAAAAGCTGAGGCAGAGTGAGGGATGAGGGAGGCAGTCATTCAAAGAGCATTTTATCCAGCACCTGTTATATGCCAGGCCCTGTGGTGAGCACTGAGTACAAAGAAGTCTAAAAACATTCCTTGCCCCCAAAAGGTTTACCTTCTAATGGGAGAGACCAGATACAGAAAACTGTGGGTAGGCAGGGCCTACAAGGTATAAATGGAAGGTGATCTCAGAGAGAAGGTCCTGGTAGGGTGGGGCAGTGAGTAGAGAAGTGCTCTATAAGAAAATGGGAACTGAGCTGAGTCTAGAAGGAAGGCATGGGAAGTGAAGAGATAGAAGGGAGGGAGAGCATAAGTTAAAAAAAAGTATAGATGGATCTTGGAAGGGATCAAAAATGAATCTTTGAAGCAAATAAGGTGGGATATGGGAATCAAGGGGTAAAGTAGATAGAGTGACCAGGCTGGAGTCAGAAAGATTCCTCTTCCTGAGTTCAAATCTGGCCTCAAATACTTACTAGCTGTGTGACCCTAGACAAGTCTCTTCACCCTATTTATCTTAGTTTCTTAATCTGTAAAATGACCTTGAGAGAGAAATCACAAACTTGTCCAGTATCTTTACCAAAAGAACTCCAAATGGGGTCATGAAAAGTCAGACATGAGTGAAGAAAACAACTACTGAACAACATGGGAATCATTGATTTAAAGCTAGCAACTAAGTCAAGCGTTCTCATTTTACAGTTGGAGAAACTGAAGCACAGAAAAGTTGTGACTTGTCCAAGGACACACAACTTGTAAATATCTGAGACAGCAGACATATCCCTCTATCAATCATATCACTTAACCACATAGTGGACGTGATACTGGGCAGAGAGCCTGGAGACTCGAGCTCCAGTCCCAGCTCTGGCACTGCCAAGCTGTTAACTCTGAGAAAGGCACTTCTAAGCCTGGGGCTCACTTTCTTCTTATGTAAAGTGAGGGTGTCTGGCGGGTTATGACTTGTTCTACATTCATAGTCTCCCAGCTTTGCAAAGAAGGAGAAAGGTGTTCTCTTTCTCTCTCTTTTGGGTAAAGTTTGGTGAGTATCATTCCAACATTCCATTTTGATCATTATGTTCTCTCTATGTCCATTGCTGTCATCACGGTGTGTTAGTTGCCAGGTTCTACTTGCTTCACTCTGCATCAGCTCGTTAAATCATCCCAGACTGCTCTGGGTACAATGCAGTGATATTCCATTGCACTCATGAGCCATATTGGTTTAGCCACCGCCCTATCAACTGCTTGTTTATATAATCAAAATTTAAAGATCACGTAATAATATCAGTTTGTCTCAGACACTGGAGAAATATTAAACCTCATAACCAAGCTTTTGTAAAGCTGGATTAGTGATATGGTAAAAGGATTTTAGAAAGAGAATTCCCATGCTTTGAAATCCATGTGCCCAGGGTCCTTCATGCCTCCAGTAGAAGCCTAGGTTTACATGAGAGTCCCACTGAATGATGATCCCCAGGCTCTACAACCCTAGGGCATGAGGAAAAAGCAGTGCTGAGGGCAGGGCCTTTCCTGAAGCTTGAATAGAAGAGGGAGGAAAGAGGGGGTGGGCAAAGAGGAGGAGGATCTAGGGGACTGAGAGAGGAGTGAAACTGGGCTAAGGCAGGGACAAAAGATGAGCATTCAGCATCTGCCATGACTCATCACAGACCTTCAGAGATGGAGACAGGCTAGGTGCTGAGTCTCCTCACCACACAAGTTCTTGATTGTTCATTTCGGTCTCCTGCTCTTTGTGACCCTATTTGGGGTTTTCTGGACAAAGATACTGCAACGATTGATCATTTCCTTCTCCAGGTCATTTACAGGTGAGAAGCTGAGGCAAACAGGGTTAAATGTTAAATGTCACACAGCTAGAATGTGTCTGAGGCTAAATTTGAACTCAAGTCCTCCTGACTTCAGGGCCAGCACACTATCCACTGCACCACCTAGAGGCCAAAATTTGTCTAGCAAATATAGAAGTATTGGCTCACCTCGAAATCACTTTGATTAGGGATCAAAACAGATAGAAGATCAAAGAAGAAATAACCCCCCTCACTTTGCCCCCTCCCCCCATGTGTGTCAAGATCAAAGGACATAGATTCTAATCTATTTACGTGACCTTGGCCAAGTCAGCCCCCTCTTAGAGCCTCAGGTCCCTCCTCTATAAAATGACTGGTCAGACTTGATTGCAATGATTTCTTCATGACTGGCCTAGTCTGCTGCACCTCGCATCCATTCTCTTTAGCATCAGCCTTGCCAGGTCATGGTTGTTTGTAGATAATATGGCGTGGGCTGGCTTACCCTCTTCCCTAAGGGAAAGCAACTTGAAAAACTGAAGTGAGATTGCTTGATGAATACTGAATGAGAGAACAAAGGAATATATGCCTGAATAATATTGTTTATTCACAGGCCTGATGAGTAAGTCAGCTCAGCCACAGGGCCCTATCTGCCAAATGGGCCGAGATTCATGTGGGCAGATCAGGGAGCCCTTGTCCCAGGAATGCTAGACAGACAGTGGGAGCCCCCCAGGCTCAGTCTTCCATGCTCACTTTCTGAGTCCTCTTTCTGGAGAATTCTGCTCTCGCCTAGAGTCATTCAATGATCTCTTACATTCTAAAGCTATTAGATGGCTGTTGTTCCCAGTCATCATCTTTCTTGAGTTCTTACAACATTTGACACCACTGAACTTGTATAATCTCTTCTTTTTTTTTTGGTATCTTCATCACCCCATTCTACCCTCAATTCTAACCCTTGGTCCATCTCATACCAGATGGACCATTCCTCCTCCTTTGTTAGCTCATAATCTATGCCTTCTGTTCTAGCTGCAGAGATACCTAAATATTCTGTCCTATGTCCTCACCTCTCCTCTCCCTACAATGTCTCACTTGCTGGCCTCATCAGATCATATAGATTATCATCCCTATAAAGATCATGTCCAGGTCTACCTCTCCAACCTTAGTCTCTCTCCTGAGCTCCGAGCTGGAATCACTGACTGCTTCTCAGTCATCTGTAAATGGATGTCCAAAAGCATCTCAAACAGAACTTGTACTGCATTTTTCTCTTTAAATTACCCCTCCTAAACTTTCCTTTTTTCTGTCAGTGGCATCACCCAGGTTCACAGCCTAAGCAGCAGCCTCTGCTCCTTCCTCTTCCTCCCCCCACCAGTCAATTGCCCTCTCATTAATTCTAACTCCCACCTGTGTCTCATTTCAGTGCCTTAATCTCCAAGCACTCAGCCCCCACCCTGGCTTAGTCCCCCTGCCCCTCTAGCTTCCTTATCTGAATTGGTGTTGCCATTTTGCCTTTTTATCTTCTATCTTCTACACAGATACTAATAAAAATATTCCTAAAGCACTGATCTGATTATACTCAAGAAAATTCATTGGCTCCCATACTATGTTTAGATAAAAAAAAAACCTGCTCAGGTTAGCATTTGAAGGCCTCCAGACTGTTTGTGGGTTTATTCCATCTTATTCCCTTTCACGAATTAAACATTTCAGCCAAACTGTCTCAGGTCAAGGCAAATCAAGTCAACTCAGCAAAGTTTTATTCCACACCCATGAGGTACCAGGCCCTTTGGAAGGCATCGAGGAAACCTTCACTCAAAAGAAAAATCTCCTGTCCTCAAGAAGTTCAACTTCTCCTGAGGGGAAACAACAGTTTTACAGATAAGTAAAAAGCAAAGAGGGAAAGGGAAAGGGAAAGAACTACCTACTGGTAGAACTGAAAAAGCCTCTTGTTGGAGGAGACAGCCTTGAAATCCAGTTTCCAAGAAGAAGAGTTGAAGACAGAGCACAAGCGTGCAGATACAGGAAATGAATTATGATATAGGACAAACTTTACATAAGCCTATTTAACATGATGACTAATATGTGATAAACCTGGAAATATATATTGAGAAGGAGTTTAAATGGCAAATAGTGTTTGTGTTTTTTTTTCAAGAAGCAATATGAGGCTGTTGAGTCTTTTTGACTGGAGGAGTGACTTTGGGCTATGACCACAGAACATCAACTTGCCAGCTATGAAAAGGAGAAATTGTAGAGGAGGAGAGATTGGAGGTAGGGGATCCTCAAGTCATGGAGGATACTGAAATAGTTCAGGGCAAAGGTGAGTAGGACCTGAACTGGCATAGTAGCAGTTCATGTGATGAAAAATACTCCTGATGAAGGGAGAACTGACCTTGTCAATGATTCAACGTGGCAATGAGGAAGAGAGAAGAGTTGTTAATATCTCAGAAGCTATGATCCTAAATGACTAGAAGAACAATAATGGCCTAAACAGAAAGTCTCACTATTCCCAGAATTTACCATTCATTCTCCTTTCTCTGTGCTTTTGCACAAACTATATGATCCAGCCACCAAGTAAACCACAATCAGAGGGGAATTGGGAAGTGAGTGATGAGGAAAACAAGGGGAGGAGGAGGAGTAAAAGATTCAAAGTACCAAAGATTTCAGGAAAAAGAAATCTCAAAGATCTTGAATATAAACAGATGAGACAACAGGAAAAACAGTAACAACAGAAGGAAATATGACCTCCAGATCTAATAAATAAGCTTAGACATCTAGGAATAAATACTGCAAAACAAAAGAAAATGATGTAATACTTGATGAGATAGAGGACTATGTGGAATTTGAGAGGATATAGAATCACAATATGGTGTTTCTAAGTGGTTTAAAAGAGAAACGAAATTTAAGAGAGCAAAATTTATGGCCTACACAACCAAAACAATGAGTAGAATGCAAAAATTTGAATATGCAATGGCAAATCTCAGCAAGGAAATAAAAGAAAGGACAAGAACTTAAGAACGCAAATACACAGAAATGAAGGAGAGCCTAAAAGTGAAGGAAAAACAATAACATTAAAAGCAAATATGCTTCTTGTGCCAGGAAAACATATGGATCTTGATGACAAAATGCATAGAGACAACCTAAGAAAGAGAGGTCTCCCAGAACACCCTAGGTCAAAAAGCCTTAACACTACAATGAAGGCAATAAGAGAAGATAATAGCCCAGAACTTCTAAACATGGAAAGGGGAATTCCACTGGAAAGAATTCACAGATCATTTCCAAAAACAAAAACAAAACAATCAAGGCTGAAAATTCCAAGAAACATAGTGTTTAAATTTAACTAAATTACACTAAACTAAATTAAAAAATAACGAGTTTTGTAAGTCATCAGGAAAAAGACCCTCAAACATAAAAGAAAAGACATTTGAGTAATGCAAGACTATTTCCTTTCTAGAAAAAGAAAAAGAGGAGTGGAGTAATATGTTCAGGAAAGCACTAGAGCTTAGGATACAGCTCAAGGTGACCTATCTTGCAAATCTGAACTTAACCATTGCAATGACAATGTGATACCCATAACAAGTGCTATAAATATGAATATGTATTCCCAGGGTTTGTTTTCAAAATATAATAAACTCTCCTCCTCCAAGACAAAATCAAAATATTTTTTTGGAACATTGCTGTCAGGATACCAGAAGGCAAGGTTTAGTAAAGTACTCATCACCAATCCAGGGAGCACTGACATTTTAAGCAAGTTCTCCTAGACAAGTTCTTCCCTTCACCTGCTTCTCTCCCTGCCTGCTTCTCTCTGCACCCATACCTTTGTCTCCAATGAGTACAATATGAAAAATAAACAACAACAAAATATAAAAACCTTAAACCTACCGCACTCTGAAGCTGGGACACCGATGGGCGCCTGCCTAAGGGCTCCTCTGGACCCTCCTAGCTTGAGCGTGATTATCAGTAGTAACTGTGGCTGTTTCCCTCCCAGCCTGCTGTCTTTCTTTTTCATGGCCTCATTAAAGGAGCCATGCCCTGGCTACTTCTTAAACAGGCTTATTCAATGAATGGGCATTGCCTCACCCTAAGTGAGTGCCTGCAAAGACCTTGACCTAAAGGGCCCAAGGTCTTCCAGTGCATCCTGGGTCATCTCTGGTCATCCTGGGGAATATCAGGTCTCTGGATTCAGATGCCTCTGGAGGAGAAGAGAAACTGGTGACCTGCACAGCCCTCCCTCACTCAAAGCAAAGTCAAGTATAAGTCATGCTGTCATTTCTCTGATAGCATGGTCTTCTTCAGCAACGAAGGACAAACACAATCCAATATACTGTTTCCAATCAAGGACTGAAAATTGATTGGCTTAGAGAAGCTGGAAATAAGCACTTAATTGGGAAGGTGTGGGAATCCTTGTGGCCCAGCATCCAATTGGCTCTGTGTTGGGGCTCCATGTGAGGTGTATTAATGGGCAGGGGAGGTTTTATATCCCATTAACATTACAACCATACAAGAGAAAAGGTGGATGTTCAATAATAAAAAAAAAAGAGTTGGAAACATTTTTTAGAAAAGAAACCAGAACTGAAGTTTTGTGGGGGGGTTTTTTGCTTCTCTCAAACTTCAAACAACAGAATTGCAAAAGGAGTAAATAAATTCAAACAGAAAGAGCAAGTCTGACAAAAGGGAAACAAATACAAGAGTCTAAAGGTGCAAAACAACACAGGGTAGAAGGCAGAAATCTAGTAAAGGTAATAGTGAAGAGGCAAGACAGGGAACATTATGGACCCTCTGCTGCTGGGGATGGAAGCTCAATTCCATGTGGACAGTCTCGGGCGGGTAAAGGTGGGAACTTCTAAATCTTAGAGTTCTCATGAGGCCCCCCAGGAAACGGCTGGGAATCGAGGTGAACCGAGCTATCTCGTGTATTTCCGCCTCTTCCCATGAGAAACGTGATGGGAGAGAGCTCTCCCCACCCTCGAGATTGTCCCGGATCTGGGCACACCTATTGTTATCTAACAGGCATGGTATTCAGGTGCAAACTATGCGGCTGGAGAGCTTAATTAGGATCAGGAAAGCCTGAAAGCGCTCTTAGCTCGGGAGGGGCCCTGACCGACAGAAGGCCTCTCCTCCCTTTCCCTCTCTTCTCTCTTCCCTCCCCCTCTCTCCCCACTTACACTTCTGCTTCCAATCTCTTATTGTAAGATCTTTGCCTCCTTGGGAGATTCCTCGCTCCCTCCTAAGGAAGAATTCCCCTGCACTTGTAACCAGAACCCTGAATAAAAGCTTAACCCTTGTTCAACTCTGGGAGGTCTCTTCTCTCATACGACTATCCGGTTTGGCCAGCCAAAGACCTGCGAGAGGTAAGGTAAGAAGACTCGGGTAGCCCTCAGGCCTCTAGGCCTGGCACTCTGCCTTTGGATAAATGCCTCCTTTGTGAAAGTATATTACAATATGTAAGCATACGCAAAAAGGGGGGGAGTAGAAAGCATAGGGAGGAGTGCGTGATGTTGTAGGATCAAATTAAGGGCTAGCAATGAGGGGAAGATGGTCTGTGATCTTGAAAGATAAGCACCTACAGAGGAGTTTGGGAGGAGGAAAGGGTTAAAGGGGAGCAAGGGAAAGGGAAAGAGGCTTTACTTTAGAGATGAGAGTGTTCCACTGATGAATGCTCCTATGAGTGGAAGGAGAGGAGCAACTTACACTGGATGAAGCCTAAAGTATTTGGTGCCTGAAAAACCTACTTGTTTTGGGACAGGGAGAGTTGGAATCTCTTGGGATAACTGACACCTGGAAGAGTGGGAAGGCATGGAAACAGGGAGGAAATTTCCAGGAAAATGTGGAGGAAAAGAGATTAACAAGAGATGGTGGGGTCCTGGAGGAGGGGAACTACCATGGGTCAGTGTCTTCTCTGATACCAAGGCTTATGGGCATTGTTCTGAGAGTGAGGCAATGGAAAAGGGAAATCCATAATGTAAACTCTACAAGGCACTAGCAGAAAGTTTAGAGAGAAGAGTCTAGAATGAATATGTTAGATTTGATTGTGTGAGGATTATAGAAAGAAAAGACAGAACAGAAGATGATAGGATAAATGAATCAGAGAATGATGGTCTAGTCTAATCAAAGAAGATAGATAATGAAGAAAGAGAAATCTTTTTGTGGGAGAAAAGAGCACAAAAATGAAATTTAAAGAAAAAAATAATAAACAGGACTAGCTGAAGAGGAGGAAAAGACGGAGAATCTATTTCACTAATTCAGAAGAAATAGAATGGGGGATAGGGGAAGAAATACATAATTAGATAAAAACATGAGAGAAAAACTAATAAACAAAAGAGTAAAGGGGAAGGTGCAATGAATGAAAAGAAGGGAACAGGGGTGAAAAGAAGAAAGTCAGAGGGCCACCTTAAAAATGTTAAAGCGAAGTTACTGAAAGGACATAGTATTGTGTCTACATCAACTGAGAGGAAAAATCATATCTTAAGGAAAAGTCAATTTTAGAGACAGATGGAGGACAATATAAACCTAGCTCTTCTAACTTTCAATTTGAATAGATTAAACAATCCCAAAAAATGAAAAAGAGTGGCAGAATGGAAAAGAAAACAAAACCCATCTGTTGCTTGCTTAAAAACTAAGACACATACAAAATAAAAGCTGACAGGGTGGAAAAATTTACTATTTACCAAGTGAACTGCCCCCCCCCCCAAAGGAGGAATTATCATGATGCTATCAAACAAAACAAAAAGAAGCACCCCAAAATTTTTTTAAGTATAAACAAGGAAAGTGTATTATAGTGAATGGAAGTATAAATAATAAACCAATATCAATAATCAACTTATATGTTCCAAATGGCTTAGAATACAAATCCATTAAGGAAACATGATCTGATCTTTAAGAAGACATAGTAACACAATAGTGAAAGGAGACTTGGATATACCTCTATCAGTTTTGGATAGTGTAACAGAAAAATAAACAAATTTCTGGAAAAACTAGATTTAAAAGACATGGTGTTTTCTAAATGGTACAGAAAAAGGAGGTAGATAGATATAGATAGTATATTGGTAAGTTCATATGCATATATAAGAATATTTCTTTGTACTACATGTAACTTTAATAAAAATTGACCATTTATTAGGGCACAGAGAACTTGCAAACATATGTAAAAGGGCAGAAATAATCATCATATTCTTTACAAAATATAATGCAATGAGAATAGTCATTAGTTCAAAGACCTTAAACAAAAGATGAAGAAAGGAAACTGACCAGTGTAAACTTAAATAATGAGTGGATCAAAGAACAAATAAGAGAAAAAATCAATTACTGTGTAAAATAAAATTATAACCTTCAAACCAAATTTCTGGGATGCAGTTAAAGCACTTGTCAGGGAGAAAATTACATCCTTATGGTCATCTGTTAACAAAACAGAAAAAGAGAAGATTAATGAACAGAATATGTATTTTTTACAATTAGGAAATAAAAAAGTCAAAATACTAAAATACGCTTAAAATTAGATACTAAAATTAAAGGGGGAAATACAAATTGGAAGCAAAATAGAAATGATGAATAAAATTAAAACTGATTTTCTGAAAAGAATAATAAAACTAATAAGCCACTAGAATCACTTGATTGAAAAGGATAGAAAATCAAGTTGATAACATAGCAAATGGGCAAGGTAAAATCATGTAAAAACAGAAGGCATTAAAAAATCAGAACATATTATGCACAGTTATATATGCTAACAAAATTGAGAACACAAAATAGAAGAAAACTTTCCAAAAACCAAAATACCCAAACTATCCAGATATCAGAGAGATCTTAATCCAATCTCAGCAATAGAAATAGATTTAGCAGTAAAGGAAAGAACTCAGCCAGAATCCTCTTATGAGAAAAATATAGTCCTGATACCTAAACCAGAGAGAGATAAAACATGGAAAGAAAGCTATAGGCCAATATCATTAATGAACATTGTCTCAAATATTTCAAACAAAATCCCATCAAATAGACCACAGCACTTTATCCAAGAAATCATTCATTATGATCAAACGCAATTTATACCAGGAATACACTCAACACTAGGAAAATAGTCAACATAATTAAATATATTAAAACTCAAAACTTCAAAATGACATGATCATCTCAAATGGGGTAAGAAAAGTCATTGACAAAATGTAATTTTTTATGCTAAATAAAATATTTTACAAAGTATTGGCATAGAGGCAATTTTTAAAAATATCATGAAAGTATCTATCTAAAACTAAAAGCAAGCATTATATAAAATGGGGATATACTGGAATGTTTTGTAATAACTACAGAGGAAAGTAAGGATTCCCATCCACTGTTATTTGATATGGTTATTGAAATGCTAATTTGATGTAGTTCTGGAAATGCTAGCAATATCGATAAGACAAGAAGGAGGAATTAAAGGAATAAAGGGTAGATAAAGAAAAAAGATCGGTGCAGAGGACAGAGCTAGCCCTCAATAAAGTCCTGAGCCAGACTACATGAGATGGTCAAAGCAGAAGGTGTAGCAGCACTGACCATGGTGCTAAATAAGGTAGCTGTGGCTCTGAACTTAGAATGCAACACCCCCTTAGCAGTGAGTATGAGCCCAAAGAGCAGGCAGTTTTTCAACCAGTCAAATGCTAGGCATTATGGAAGCTCCTGATTAATTCACTTAACGCCTCCATGTGGCAAATTAGTCTGCTTAATCCCATTTTACACTGAGACAAAGGGAGAAATTAAGTGAGTCAGAGTCTTAGGAGCCTAGAATAACAGGGTTTTGGTGGATAAAGGACTCATCTAGTCTCAGAACAGTGGAAGAATACTCTACTGTCCATATGGGTGCTGACACCTGGCTCCCCATCTCAGCTGTGGGGTTCCTTATGCATAATTTCCCCACCTTCAACTGCCACACATGAGGGATGGGCAGACAAATGATAATAGCTCAGATTTCTATGTAAATAACAGGTTTTGAAGAAGGTTTGCCTTCTTTAAGACAGCCCTCAGAAGGATTATTGTCATTATTATACCTATTTTACAGATGAAGAAACTGAGACACAAGGAGAAAATGACTCATAAAAGGTCTCATATTTCATAAGTAGCAGCACCAGGAGTCATGCCCAGATCTAAATCTAATCTAATGTGACCTTAATCTAAAATTAGGGGAATTGTGTTCAAATCTTGTCTGTTCCTTGTATGAGTCTGGACTGTGTACCTGTGGTATAGTAAAAGGCATTGGACATAGGATCATAGAAATCACAGAATTTAGAGTTGATATAGACCTTAAAAATAACTTCATTCTATTCCCTCATTGTACAAATGAAGAAGTTGGTATCACAAAAGGCAAGTGATTTGTCCAAGGTCACATAGACCGTGTCAAAGTCAGGATTTGAATGAAGAACCATGAACTCCAAATCTATGGATATATACGGAGGAAAAAAGTTCATTTCCCATTGGAGGTAGGAGGGAAGGCTTTGTACGCAGGGCACATTTGAGCTGTGCCTTGAAGGATATCAAAGGTGAGATAGGAGGGGAAGGGGCTTTCCCTTAGAAGGGAGAATATGAGTAGAAAGGAAATAAGCATATTACTTGTTTCCCAGGTGCATCAGGTATGATCAGCACTTTACAAATGTTAGTTTATTTAATCCTCACAATAACGCTGGGAGGTAGGTGCTACTGATGTGGTCTGGGGAGCTGGGAACCCTGAAATGCAAGGGTACAGGGTGGGTTTGTCTTGAAAGAATTTGACCACTCAAACCTTCTTTCATAGTAGTGAGGTTTTATTATAACACTGATTGATTGGGCAAGTTTTCTAGTAAATCTGTGGTACCATCCATATGTGGAACCATCAGTTACAACAAATGGAGAAGTTTTGAATGCTGTGGATAAGTTCACTTACTTTGGTAGTCTACTTTCCAGGGATGTACACATTGACAATGAGGTTGATGCACACATTGCCAGAGCTAGCTCAGTGTTTGAGAGGCTCCAAAGAAAAGTTTGGGAGAGAAGAGGTATGACTATCAAACTGATAGGTTTGGAGGTCTACAGAGCTGTTGTGCTGACCTCATTGTTACATGCTTGTGAAACATGGACAGTCTACCAGTGCCATGCTAGGAAACTGAATCACATTTGAACTGTCTTAGGAAGATTCTGAGGATCACCTGGCATGATAAGGTACCAGACACTGAAGTCCTTGCTCGAACTGAACTTCCAGGTATTCAGACTATGCTTCAGAGAGCACAGCTATGATGGGCTGGCCACATTGTTCAAATGCAAAATGTAGGCTTGCCAAAAAGACTATTTTATGGAGAACTTGCATGGGGCAAGTGATCACATGGTGGTCAGAAGGACACTCTGAAGGTCTCTCGCAAGAACTTTGTATTTGACTGTGCAACATGGGAGACACTGGCACAGGACCACTCAGCATGGCATGCCCACATAAGAAAAGGTGCTGTGCTCTTTGAGCAAAACAGAATTGAGATGGCACAACGTAAACACAGGATGCACAAATTTAGAGAATCCACTCCAAATATTCACACAGACTATCTGCGCCCAATCTGTGGTAGAGCATTCCGAGCTCGTTTTGGTCTGATCAGCCACAGTCAGACACACTGAAATTTTACTTTATCGTGGTGATGTCACTTTGATCTTCTTCGAAGACACAGGACAACAACCAACCAAATCTGTGGTATTTGTAGCTGCTATACAAGCAGGTGAGATTATAAAAATCTGAACAATTTAATGTACCCCCATTGGTATTTTTATACAGAAAAAAAGGCTGTGGGAAGATCTAGATGGGATTAAGGAGTGGCAGGTGGCCTGGGGCAAGAACAGATAATGGAAGGAGTTAAGTGCTAGGGCCACAATGAAGGGACAGTTAAAAGAATTGTGTGTGGGAAAGTTCAGGGACAAAGACATGGTCTTTTCCTTTTAGGGATCCAGTTCCTCCCCTCAGTATGATTATGCTCACTTTACATTTGAGAAAAATGAGGCAAACAGGATCACAGAACTAGCAATTATCTGAGCTGAGATTTGAACTCAGGTCTTCCTGGTCTTAGTGTAGTCCAAGTATTATTCAATTCAAGTCAGCAAGTAGTTATTAAGTATCTATTATGTGTCAAGCAGTATTCTGGATGTTGGGGATACAAAGTTGTCTTTGAGCGGCTTATAGGAGTGGAAGGGTCTGTGTAGCGTATGGACAAAAAAAATTCAGTTACTTCAATCCACAGCGAGTGCTAACTATGACAATCAGGAGAGGCTTCAGTCAGTAAAGCACTTATTATGTGCCAGGCATTGCACTAAGTGCTTAGGATGCAAAGAAAAGCAAGAGAAAAATCTCCCAGGTTCAAGGAGACTGCACAGGAATCATAGGAAAGACAATCTAGAAATGATTAGCTTGATACAATGTTACATTCAGAGTGTCTGGAAGGTCATTTACAAAGGAAACTTCAGAAGCTGGGAGACTGTGAAAGACCTGCTGTAGAAGGTCTTTGGGCTTAGTTTTGAAGGAAGCCAGGGGAAACAGGTCAGTGTGAGGGAGTGGAACATGCCATGACTGTGGCAAGGGCTCTTGAGATATGCTGGGCATCCTAAAAAGTGGGGCAGCAGAGAGAATACACTGTGCGGAGAACTAATAGGTTACTTTGACTGAAACAGGGAGTGCATGAAGGACATTGACATGAAATAAGATTGGAAACGTGGGTGGGAGTGAGACTGAAATGCCAAGGAGAGGGTTTGGTATTTTGTCTCAGAAGCCATAGGGACCCAGTGAGCATTTCTGTGTGGGCAAGTGACAGGGTCTGCTCTGTGTTTTGATGTCATGGTCCTCTTTGAGAAGGAAGGACAAACAAAAATCAATGTGGAGTTACAGGGAAGGGCTCGACATGACTGTTGACATTGACTAGAATGGAGAGTCCATGAGAGAGGAGGAGAATAGGAGAAGATGCTGAAAAGATAGATTGGAGCCAGATAGCAGAGGGGTTTGGCAGACCAACTGAGAAATTTGAACTTTAGTCAGTGAAGAATCATTCACGTTGCTTGAGCATATTAATAGAGACTCCATTCATCAGAACTGATGAAAGTCCAAGAATGGCTGTGTGGGAACTCTGTCTGAGCTGTTTGAAGCACTCTGTCACTAAGGAAACCCAATTTAAGGCAAGGGATCTAAGAATGGGGGTAGGGGAGGGCCTGTCAGATAATATATCACAAAATCCTCTTTTTACAGATATGGAAACTGAGGTTAACTTCAGTTGGGGGAGGTGATGAACTGTTTATTCTCATAATCCCAGTCAAGCCCTGCCCTTCTCTGAACTCTGCCCCAGTCCAATTCCTATTGCATTGACATGTATATATCTCTGAGCTCAGCTTTGGGTAGAGAACAGTACACGATGAATCACGAGGAGAGGAAATCACTTGTCCCAGGTCAAGTGCTAAGTGATCAAAATGGGATTCAATTCAATTTACTTCAAAGTTATGTTTCTACAGCGTGCTAAGCCCTGAGCTCAGCGCTAGGGGGATAAAGACAAAAGTGAAGCAGTTCTTCCTTTCTAGGGGTTTTGGATTCAGTTTTACTTTTCTATAAAATGAGGGCTTGGACTCTCTAAGGTCCTTTCCAGTTCTAAATTTATGATCTTTTTCTATATGACCTCATAAAAGTCCTTTAACCTTGGCTGTCCTTGGTTTCTTCATCTCTAAAAGAAGGGGTTGAACTACATGGACTTTGAGGTCACTTCTAGATTTATGAATCAATGTTCTTATATATTTTTCCCTCCTAATCTCAGTTTGCTGACCTATGAAATGAGGATAGTAACAATCATAATATCTCCCTCACAGAATGTTTATGAGGAAATTCAAATTCAAAGCACCATGGAATTAGATGGTGTTGTTATTTTTGAGACAAAATGGTTCTGGGTAATCCTAGAATCCAATCTTGTTACTTGCCACCTCCATAGATTCTGTCGAAGGAGCATTCAATTTCCCTTCTTTCCTCAATCTTCTTAGCTTCTAATGTAATCTTCTTGGTACAATCATGTTTCCTGGTCATACAATACAACTGAGTTTTGGTAGATGGACCTGGTGGATTGACTTTTTTATGACATAAAACTTTTGACATTTTTGACAAATGGTGACATGAAGTCATGATGCTCTCCCCAATATATCAGTGTACTATGGTTATATCAAAGACTATGACAAAAAGAGGCTATTGAAATGGCTCCAAAAGAACTTATTTTCCCAATAAATACAGCACTGAAGGAAGGATGCCCACTCTCCAACCTATTATTTGATATGGTTCTGGAAATGCTAACCATAGCAAAAGCAAGAAAAAGAAATTAGAGGCATAAAATTAGGTGTGTTCATCCTTCTTTGCCAAGGAAGACCATGCCATCAGAGAAATGATGACATGACTTGCACTTGACTTTGTTTTGAGTGAGGGAGGACTGTGCAGGTCACCAGCCTCACTTCTCCTCCAAAGCCAACTGAATCCAGTGACCAGATATTCATCAGGATGACTGGAGATGACCCAGGATGACTTTCTCAATTTCACACAGCTAGTGACTGTCAAGTATCTGAGGTGAGATTTGAACTCAGGTCCTCCTGACTCCCATACTGGTACTCTATCCACTGCACCACCTAGCTGCCCTATAAAATTAGGCAAAGAATAGATGAAACCATCCCTATTTGCTGATGACAATTGCTCACCTGAAAAGTGCTAGAGAATCCACAAATATACTAATTGAGCCAATGCCTTCAGCACATTGGCAGGTTACAAAATAAACCACTGAAAATCAAATGCATTTCTATGTAGTGATAACAAAATCCAAGGAGCAGTCACAGAAAAGGGGACTCCTCTCCAAAGGACTACAATGTGTAGACTATCTGGAGCCTGATCTACCAAAGCACATAACAAACTTGTATGGATTGAATGATAAGATATTCCTTAAAGAAACTGGGAAAAAACCAGCTCAAATAGCTGGAGGAATATTTAGTGCTCATGGCTGGGCAATAATAGTAGTGATGGTGAGGAGGAGGAGGAGGAGGAGGAGGAGGAGGATGTTAACATTTATATAATGGTTATTATGTAGCAGGTACTGTGCTAAGTGCTTTAATATCATAATCTCATTTCATCCTCACAGCAAACCTGGGCCCAATTTTACACATGAGAAATTGGAGGCAAAAAGAGGTTAAGTGACTTGTGCAGAGTTACACAGCTAATTAAGTGTCTGAAGTTGAATTTGAACTCAGGTCTTCCTGATTCCAGGCCCAGCATACTGCCTACTGCTTGATTTTGCTGCCGTGCCAATATAATAAGAAATACACAGAAAAGAAAATACACAAAAATAGTTTCATGATAGAAAAGAATTGGGGAAAAAGAAGATGTCCACCAACTGGTGAATACCTAAACAAGTTGTAGTACATGAATGTAATGGAATATGAAGAAAAAGGGGAAAAAAGAAAAAAAAGAAATTTACTTCATAGCTTTGTTATATATTTGAAAAGAATAGCAAGTTATACATGTTAAAATTACAGTTTCATCTGCAATCATCTTATTTTTATTTTACTATGCTATGAAAATGCTTGTTTTATTCCATAATTTAAAAATAAAATGTAAAAAATAATTATGTAGTTGATGAATACAGAGAAGCAAGGAAAGATCTACATGACTTTGGCAAAGCCAAGGAAGCAGAGACAAGAAAACAATAGGCAAAGTGATGATAACAGTGTAAACGCAAAGAACAAACACATTGACACACATGCAATAAATCAAAAGTGAATTTAAAAAATTATACAGATCTTGTTCTTTGGTCATTTTCAGTTGTGTCCAACTCTCCATGATCTCATTTGGGCTTTTCTTGGCAAAAATGCTGAAGTAGTTTGCCATTTTCTTCTCCAGATCATTTGATAGATGAGGAAACTGAGGCAAACAGGGTTAAGTGACTTGGATCACATAGCTTGTAGGTGTCTGAGGTCAGATTTGAACTCAAGAAGATAACTTGGCACTCTATCCATTCCATCATGTAACCAGCCTTTTGTAAAGATCTATCAGGACTCAAAGAAATAAAGAGGATACCCTCACCCCCCAACCCAGCCCTGTATGGAGGTGAGAGGGTCACGAGTATTATACATTGGATAGAATTTCAACCTTTTCCAGCATGTTGATTGGTTTTGCTGATTTCTTCCTCCTTTTTTTGTCATTAAAAATTATTTTTTATATGAGATGACTCTCAGAGTAAGAGGTAGAAAAATACTGGGAAAAAACTGATAATGTAAAAACAGAAGATATCAATTTTAAAAAATAAATGCTTCACAAAAAAGAACTTAATTTGCAAACACTGAATTGATGATAAAAATTGAATTTTCCAAAGCAGATGGATAATGACCTTTGTCTTTGGCAATTCCCATTACAGAAAAAAGAAGAGTTAATAATGCTCTAATCCTTCACACCCCTGGGCTTTGCCACACTCCCTACTACGGATACACCCTCCAGCCTTGCCTTCTACCCTGCATCTGAACCCTCCTATCTGTGGTGTCTCCTTTTACAAGCATATATGTTTCTTGGAAACAATGTGTATACATTCATACTTGCACCCTTAATTTCTACCTTACCACAGTGTTTAGAATATAGTTAATACCTAATAAATGTTTTTACTTTTATTTATGATGAGGAGAGTTGATGTTTATAAAGGGCATTACATACACAATCTTATTTGAGCCTTAAAACCACAAAGACATAGCTACTGTATGTATGGTGATCACCATTTTATGGGTGAAGGAAACTGAGGCTGAGGGAGGTTGAAGTGATTTCCCTGTTGTTTAATGCCTGTGCTCCTCCTGACTTTAAGCCCATTGATCTACCCAACATGTCACCAAGTCTCTTCGGCATGGCTTGGAGGAGCAAATTGCCACAAATACTGTGCTAACTTTCTTTAGTAAAGCTGAGATGCTAAGCATCTAGACTGGGCAAAAGCAGCTCATGGGACTGTAGGTTTAGGAACTTTGCAGCTCATTTAGCATGTCACACTCCCAAATCCATTTTAGAGATGAGAAAACTGAAGTTATAAAAGGTGCCGTAACAGTCAAAATCATAGGCAGAAAGCGCCGAGCCAGGATTTGACTCCAGGGTTCTTTGACTCGCAGTCAAATGATCAGTCCACTGCATCATTCTCTAGCTGACTTATGTACTGGAAATAACCAAACTTCATTTTTCTAAAAGTGGTTTACCTTAAGAGAAGCATTCATTGCTGTTCTTGCTCCAGTTGTGTAGACTCTTCTTGACCCTATTTGGGCTTTTCTTGGTAAGGAGACTAGAGTGATTTGACATTTCCTTCTCTAGTTCATTTTACAGATGAGGAACTGAGGCAAACAGGATTAAGTGACTTGCCCAGGGTCACCTTGCTAATAAGTGTCTGACACCAGATTTGAACTCTGGAAGGGGAATCTTGCTGACTCCAGGCTCAGCATCACCTAAGCTGCCTGACAGTCGTTCATGCAACCACATAATGTTGGAATGGAGGGTCCCTTAGAGATCATCAAATGCAATCCCTTCATTTACATGGGAAACTGAGGGTCAGATAAAAAAAGAGACTTGGCCAAGGTTAACGAGAGTAATCAGCTTGCATTAATTCACAACAGCTTTCTTCACAGTTAGACCAAGTTAGTAAGTTTTCCCTTGGTATGGCTGATGTATTGAAAGGCTTATTCAACAGGGAGAAAAATTAATCAATGTATTTGTTCTAAAATATTGGACAAACATACATTTTCAAAGGTTTTTTATTTATATTGTTTCCCTCATAGGTTAACTTTAGATGACCAATCTATATGAAAAATATCTAGAAAACACAAAATACTACAAGCCCCAGGGACCATCATCAATAACCTTATCGACCAATAGTTTCACAATTGAACTATTTGGTTGTAGTCTGGTCTCCTAGCTTAGGAGTGTGTGTGTGTGTGTGTGTGTGTGCGTGTGTGTGTGTGCGTGCGTGTGTGTGTGCGTGTGTGTGTGTGCGTGCGTGTGTGTGTGTGTGTGTGTGTGTGTGCATGCCTCCACTAATGTCCTTATCCAAGGGTACTTCCTTGTGGTATGAGTTTTGAACTTGTTCTGAAAGGTCATGAGAGGTTCCAACTATGGACCATCCTACCATGTTGGAAAGGTTTCAAGCACCAGTTTGATGAGAGGAGAACCATCTGTCACCTAAGGAACAGCCTGACAGATCTGGAAGAGTGCATTCCCTAATGCTTTTGGTCATCCCAATTATAGAAGGCCATATACTTACCTTGTTTGTTATGGCAGGAATTATTTTCACAAATGGGTTCAACCCAGTGACCAGTAAGTTCCCTTCCATCTTTGAGATTCTGAGATGTTCTGATTCTAAGGCTCCCAGGGATTTTAGTCTATACTGGTAGAAAGAATACTCGTGGCAAATATATTTTCACTTTTTGATGCACTGAAGTAGTCCATTTCACTGTATTCTATCTCATTCTGTGGTATTCAATTATACTATATCATATTATATGTCCTTAATTCCTTGGCTCTCCATCCAACTGCCCTCTGCATGTACCAAACATGCCAATTAATCTTTGGGAATTTTCAAGACCTATAACTAATCACCCAAGCACAGTCTGAAGTCAGAACTCCCAGGCGGAATGGCTAGCCTGTCTCATAAATCCAAAAGCTTGACTTTATTATGAAAACTATAAATTGGAAGATTAATCAAGCATTCATTCAATTTTCAAACATAGATCTCAGCTGAGCCTTTAACCTGACAAACGTAAAAAAGAAAAAAGACCACAAGTCTGGTGGTGCTGATCAAAACATTGTGGTGTTATTAAGAACTAAAATAAAGGCTTCATCCCCATCCTGTGACTCAGTTTCCTAATTAGTAAAAAATGCAAATGTTTTATTATCTGACCTCCAAGATTCCCTCTTGTTCTGCCAATCAATGTTCCATGTTCCAAGTCAGTCTGTCAACAATCGTTTATGATTTTCTACAGGCTAAAAACTGTACTAAGTGCTGGGGATACAAAAAAAGGCCAAAAATAAAATAGTCCCTGCCCTCCAGAAGCTCCCAGTCTACCAGGATGGACAGAATTCAACCAAATATGTATAAATATGCTATATACAGAATAAACAAAGTAACAGAGAAAAGATATTTAAGTTAAGAGACATCTGAAAGGCTTCTCATTTGTGATGGGAATGTGACATTCTAGGCATGAGGAACAGCCAGATAAATTCCCAGGAGCTGAGAGATGGACTGTCTTATTCATGGAACAGCAAGGAGCCCAGTGTGACTGGATCAAAGAGTACCTGCTGGGGAACACTTGAGGGTCAGAGTCAAGATTTTATACTTTATTTCAATTGGGATTTATCATGTAGCAGACATGGTGCTGAGAACTGAGATGCAAAGAGAGGCAAAAACACTGCCCCATTCTCAGAGTTCACATTCTAAAGGGGGAGACAACAGGAAAGAAATGTACATGCAAAATCAATGAAGTATAAATGAAAGGTGATCTCAGAGGCAGCAAGAGAAAGTGTGCATGTGTGTGTGTGTGGGGGGGGTATGGGTGTGGGTGTGTAAAGTACTGATGTGACTATAGCAGTCCCACAAGATGATTTGGGGTCATATATGAGAGCTAGATTAGGGACAAGCAAGATGAAAGACAATGAAAAAAGAGAACAGTGGAGGAACAATTAGAGTAGTCTTGGTGAGAAGAAATGAAGAAAGGTCTGAACTATTGTGATGGAAACGGGAGGGTGTGGGGACAAACACACACACACACACACACACACACACACACACACACACACACACACACACACATACACGATCATAGAGGCTAAATCCTGGCTGGGGGATAGAAACAACAGTTATGAGAGAATGAAATTTGGGAAGGTGATTGGTCAAGTTTTGGACATATTGCTTTTGAGATGCCTATGGGACATCCTTAGGATCCAATGGCCTTTTCTTAATCTTCATTCTCCTTGTCTTAGAGGTGTTGACACAGCAGAGTACTAAAGAGCTGTACTCAGAACCAGAAAGACAAAAGTGACACAAGCTGACTGTATGAATCTAGGGAAATCACTTTATTAGTGACAATTGATGACTGAGTTCCCAGGTATATATCCACTGGTGCACAACGATGTTACAGCTGCCCTACGTTTCCAAAACAGAATAAAAACCAACAAATATATTCTCAACTTCCTGTTCTTGATCTGCCCTCACTGATACCTGTGTTTTTGCTCCCATTTCCTCCATCCCCCTCCATTTCTGTGTGTTAAGTGTCTTTCCCAATTCAGACGCTTCCTCTTCCAGGACACCATCCTGAGCTCTCAGCTAAGAATACTCTGCTTCCTCCTCAGGTAGCTCAGAGCCCTGTAACTCTGATCCATTCTTTTTAAGGGTCTCAGTCTTTCAGACACCATACAAGTCTTTTCCCTAGATCAGGGGTGTCCTCAAGATCAGAGGTCATATGTGGCCCTCTAGGTCCTCAAGTGTGACTTCAAGGCTACAGGCTCCCCACCTCTGCCCTAGATGAATTTTTAAACTCCTTGAAAGCAGTTTCTGCATGAGTTCTATCTAGAATTCAGTTCATGACCATGGGCATAGGAACTTGATAAGGGTTTGTGGGATTGGGTAAGACTGTTTAGGCTGCATGTTGTAAACTCCCTTCCACTTCTTATATTCTCTGTATTCTGTTACAAAGCTCCTCCTACTTCTGAATCCTATGTACTAAGGTCCCTCTTAGCTCTGGAATTTTCAGTTCTAAGGTCCTTTCAATCTCTGACAATGACTGTTCTATCTTCTAAGGACCCTCCAGGTTCTAGATTCTAGTTTCTACATTCTGAAATGCCCTCTCCCCTCAGATATTTTTGGATTCTATTTCTTTTTCAAAGTAGAGGAAAATACAGTTGAAAGTAGGAGCGCGAAGTCTCTCTCCCATCATCCACCCCTTCATTCCTCACCTGATTCCTGAAATAACTTCCCTTATTTTGTGCTTCCCTCTCCCTTGGCCTTTATACCAATTGTTTCCCTGAACAAGGTGCAATTTTTAAAAATCGATTCCAGTTCATTGAGGGCTGACTCTCCCATGAAACAGCCTGCAGCACATCCTGAGAAACAGTAATCCAGAGCCTTCCCTCTAAAGCTTACCATCTATTAAGGCAAAGAAGTAGAATTTAAGATATTATTGAAGTATCAATTTAATTAAGATGTCACAAAATTTAAGTGTCAGTGACACGTGGCCATGAGGGATGTGCTTGGTGGAGAGCTGACTGCCAGATATTGTGGGTCTAATGCAGGACATGATTAGATCTGAGTGAGCTGAGGAAATGTGTTCCTGAAGCAATGGGGAGATTTGGGCTCTAAAAAAAGAACTAGGTAAAGATCTTGATCCCAGTGACAAAGAGAGAACAAACCAATGAGAATACTGATTTATGGAGGATCTAGAAGCCTTGGTCAAGACCTAGATCCCAGAGGGGAAAGTAACCATTGTCTGGAGGGAATCTGAATGAAAAGGAAAAGCAGGTCAGGTCAAGCCCTAGTCCCGAGGGAATCCAAGACAATTTTTTAAATAGTATTTGGAATATTACAGGTCAGGATTTTGAAGATCATAAGTGACAGAGGTCAGGTGAAGTTGCATCCCCCACATATGAGAGGAATAACTGGTAAGCAGAGAAAAGGAGAAATCTGAGCCTCCCAAGGGAAGCTGTAACTGGGCCTGGGGAACCAGCAGTCTGAGCCTTGAGAGGAGCAGTCTTAGGATCCCTGAGGGGACAGAGAATCAAAGCAGCAGATCTGATTTCTGGATAGCTGGTGAGATATGGAAGGACTAAGGAAGATGGCCAATACCTGAGAGATAAGAGAACTAGGGTACACGAGAAGCCTTGGTGAGGGCCCAGCTTCCAGAGAGAAGAAGGAGCCAGAAAAGAACCACCTGGCTTCAGAGAATAGAGGTCAAGGTTCCAAGGGGTTGAAGTGTTATGACAGGGTCCAGTTAGATAAGAAGATAGAGACAGATAATTTTTTAAATAGTGTTTGATAGATAATATAGATAGAAAAAGACAGAGGCAGAGAGACAGAGACAGACAAAGAGAGAGCTGACTTCTGGGGGTCTCTGTTATCTGGCTCCAAGAAAGCAGGACAGAGCCAGTGTCTGAGAGATACAAAACCTGGGTCAGAAATATGCTCTTGAGGGCAGGCACAGACTCATTTTTGGCTTTGTGGCCCCAATTCCCAGGACAGTGCTGAGCACACAGTAGGTGCTTAATAAACCTTTGCTGAACTGATTTCTAGGTCAATATCTGGGTCCCAGAAGAAAGAAGAAATTGGTTTCCCAGGTGCTAGAGTTTCCCAGATCTAAACAGGGTCTAGGCTGAGATCTGGCACTGAGAGGGGAGAATGAATGAATATTTTTTAGAGACAAGAAGTCAGGATCTGAGAAAGGAAAAGAAACTGGACAAAGAACCCATGGTGAGAAATCTGAAGACCAAGAGGGAAGATATAAAATGGAGCCCAAGAGACTAATCACTCTGTCAGGGGACAAACATATGTGCCAAGAATTGTGGTAGGAACTGGAGATTCGAAGAAAAACAGGACAAACTCCCAGGCCTGAAATGGGACTAAACTGAGCTTTGGGGCCAAGAGGAAGAGGAAGGGAAGAGGACCAGCAATGGAGGAAAGAGAATTATGGGATCTGGGGAAGAATTCTGGGAATGTTTACCCAACTACACAGGCTTCAGAGAGTGAAAACTCCCATGATTATGAGAGGTGGGGTGGCTGATGAATCACCAAGTCCCACAGGAGACAGCAAAGGCTAAGACTTTGTAGTGATGGAAAGGTGATCTTTGAGAAGGAGAAGGAAAAGGAAGAACCACTGAGAAGTTAGGACTTGGCAAGAAGAGGGTCCATAACTGGTATTTTCAATTTTCTCAGAAAAGTTGGCAGTGAGAGCATGGGCTGAGATAGAGGTCGGGCCATCCTTCCAGAGGAGTATGATAGAACATGCATCTGAATGGTCTTCAGGATCTGAGAAGTTTCCATCCCTCTGAAACTACACCCTCTGGAAAAGCCCTCTCTGGATGGTTACCTTATACGGACAACTACTGCTTGATTACCTTGAATCTAAACTCTTTAGCTACAGATCTCTTCTCAAGGGAACTAAAACAAAGTGGAGTCTCAGTCTCCTCCTGATTCTCTTGAAAGTATTGAGAGGCATTCACTGAATCACGCCTTAGCTCCCACCTTAATAACACACTCGGAGGTCTTAGAAAGATTTCTATGCCTGTGACAATTTCCTTTTTCTCCTCTCGAAAGAAGGAACTGAAAATGCATTGAGAACTCCAGGGTGGTGTTAACTTGGTTGCAAAGGATGCTGTCCTCTCCCTTCTCCACCAACGCCCACCCTCATATCTTATAAATCAATTAATAGTTATAATAATGCTAGACTTAATAATAGGTGACATTTCATGGGATTACATTTCAAGTATGCAAAGCATTTTATGTAGGTTATCTCATTGGAGCCTCCCAATAACTTCATGAGGTGAATATTATTATCATCCTTATTTTACAGAAGAGGAAACTGAGTCTGAGATGGGTTAAGTGACTTACTTAGGGTCATACAGCTAGGAAGTGTCAGGAGGCAGGATTCAAACTCAGGTGTTATTCTAGCACTCTATGCACTGAGATGTTCACAAGGAGTAACGTACGGTGGTTACCAGCTCCTCCTCTCTGCCCCATTGGCTCCCGAGCTTCTGTTAAGCTCAGTTTAAGTGCCATCTCCTACAGGAAGCCCACCACAGTCCTCCCGTAGCTGAAAATGTCTTTGTGTGGTGTCCATTTCACTGTCAATGTGCGTGATCTCCCCCACTAAGATCAAGCTTGTTTCATTTGGAAAGCCAGGCCCATGGTGCTGGTTCATGTGCTTCATTTGCTGGCTCCTTTATCATTTACTCACGTTCAGGATCCTCTTTGGTTGTTTATCTGTTTCTTTATAATTTGGTTCCAAAATCACATGTTTTATTGGAAGGCTTCTCCAACCCCTCCTCATTCCAGCTGCCTCCCTCTGCTAGTTACTTCCCGGTCATCCTGTCAGTTTGCTTCCTATAGATTTGTCTGAACATTGTCTCCCCTCAAACGGTGAGCCCCCTGAGGGCAGGAACAGTCTTCCATGTCTTTGTGTTCCCCAGCCCTCAGCACTGTACTTGGAACACGGTAGGTACTTGATGAATGTCTATCGATTTGGCTGATTGATTGGCTACTTATTGTTTATTCATCAATTTCTTATTTATTTACTCTTATTTTTTTTGTCTATGTACACATACACACTTATATGTATGTGTATGCACATGTGTGTGCATGTCTGTGTGTGCGTGTGTACTCACATATCTACGCTCTCTCTCCCCAACTAAATTACAAAGTCTTTGGAAACAGAATTGTTTTGTTTCATTTTGGTTTTTTGTTTGCGGCCTCAATGCTGGGTACAGTGCCTAGAATGTAGTATGTATTTAAGGTAAATTGATTGGTTCTAATTGTGACAATTAAAAAGCTTAAGAGACATAACTTCTTATCAATTTATTTATTAATCATTTTATAAATAAGACCAGCAGGTTGTCATTAAAAGGACGGTCATTTGGCCATCTCTTTTAGACCAAAAACTCTTAATGGTGGTTTATATGCCTTTTGAAGAGGAGGTGTTAACAAGGTGTGCCTAATCACCTCAGATTGGTTAATCAAATGGGAGGTGGGCTATTTGAGAGTACATGACTGAGGTCACTCAAATCTTGGTGAGACATCAATTTCTATATCGCCTGTCTTGATAATCAAGAGAAACAACATTTTCCCAAAACGTGAATGAGAAAATACAATGAGGAGGACCCATTAGCCTAAACTTAGAATTTCTTTTACTTTCTGACTAGATCTTGGCCTGGGTAAACTTCTAAGAAAAACTTCTGGATGAAGAAGTAGAAAAGGGGTTGTATTGGTTCCAATACAATAATGAGTTATTGAGTATGAGAGAGAAATGTTTATTTCTCACATAATATTCCCAGTGAAATTTCAGCATTTTAGCAACGTTCTGGGTCACACAAACTTCTGTGGGCTAGCCAAGGAAGCTCACCATATGCAACTGTGTTCCCATGTGAATGCTCTCATTGGGGTGGAAACAACCTAGACAACAGGATGGCCGAGGCATCTCAAGCATTGGAATCAAGCTTCTACCTCTTCTCCAGGACTAATATGGTCCCCTATGAAGTTCCATGGAGCTTACAGTCACACCCAAGGAGACTGGGGAGGTTTTTGAGCAATCGCTCCTTAAAAGGACAGAGACAGAAGCTCCTCCCCTTGTAAGGGCTGTCCATATTGGTTCTATCCAGGCTATTGAACCACAGGTGAGCTGCTAGTCAATGGTAAATGATTGTCCCCCACTTGAGACATGGACTCTTTGGTCTCTTGGCAATATTCTTCCTCTAATAATATTCTAGGATCAAAGCCAATACCAGAGTCACTCAATGTCATTGTTATTGGAAGTCAGAGTGGCACCATAGGAATAATGTTGGATATAGCAACAGAAAACTTGGGTTCAAGTCTTAGTTTTGTGATGTATTTCCTGTGTGACACTGTATAAATCAACTCCCTTCTCTGAAGCTTAGTTTCCTCATCTGTGAAATGAGAATCTTAGTGTCCTAGGGTCATGGAGTCAGAGTGAAAGGGACTTTTAGAAGCCCACAAGTCCAACTCACTTTATAAATGAGGATTTATAAATCCTCAAATTTATAAATAGATTTTATAAATAAATATAAATTTATTTATAAATAAATTTTATTTATAAATTTATTTTATAAATATTTATAAATATATTTTATTTATAAATAAATTTTATAAATAAATCCTAGACTTATCCAAGTTCACACAGCTAGTCAGCAGCATATCCTACATCCTGAGATTTCAAAACCAATTCCTTTTGGATTATGCCACACAGTTCCATTTGTTTGGGAGATAGACCTCATTTATTTGTTACACAAACATTTATTTACTAAACACCAACTATGTACTTGGCATTACGGTGGTTACTAGAGATACAAAGACGAAAATGACAGATCTCAGAGATATGTTATAGAAAATATAATTTGAGTACACAGAACAAAAAGTGTATAAGATAGAGGAGGAAGGCATGTATGAGAAAGAATCGGGACTCTACTGAGCAGCCTGCATTGCATCTGCCACAAGAACAGATACAAATGTCTCTGGCTTCATCATTTCCATGTGGAATCAATCAAAAACTTTCCCCCAATCACTGTGGGCTGCGTTGTGAGAGGCTGCGGTATTATCCAGCAGCACAGACCAAGGCAGGCAGTTAGCTCACTAATCCCAGATTTGGGCAGGGAGAGCCTTCTTTCAAAGTGAAGATAAGCATCTTTTCATGAGGCCAGGCACAAGGCATTTCTGAGTCACTAGACAGCAACTGAGAACAGCCAGCTCCATCTGATAATTAGGTCACCACAGACACCTGTAGAGTCACGGATGGGTAGGGTGGGAGCGAAACTTCTCCTCCCTGGCTTTTCAGGAGGTGGTTCCAGCTGATAAAGGCAAAATCCAATTACTTGACTTCAGTCAATGGCCATGACTTGAAAGAGACTTGTTCCATGTTCCAGAACCATCTCCTATTAAAACTTCACAGTATCATAGATTTAAAGGGACCTTAGAGGTCACCTAATCCAACCATCTCATTTTACAGAAGAAGACTACAAGGGTCACAAAAGTTAAGTGACTTCCTCAAGGTTGCACAGGAGATAAGCAATGGAACAGAAATTGAACCCATGCCCTTTGACTCCAGGGTCAGCATTCTTCCCACTACACCATGATAGGGAGGAGAAAGGAAGGAAGCCTGCATTTGTTCAGCACCTACTCTGTGACCAGCGATGCATCGCATGCTTCCTATATAGTATCTCATTTGACTGAGAATGCCTGAGTTAGAAGGGTTCTTAGGCCACACCAGGTAAAATGGTAGATAGAGGCCAGACTTAAAGGTGTTCTAGTCCAGCTCCCCTGACACTGAGGTTCAGAGAACTTAACGACTTTTCTTGTGCTCGCACAGAGGGTAGAAAAGCCAATACCCAAGGCTGCTTTCATGTCCTTGATGACCTTGGCCAGTTTCACAAGCTCTCCAAATCCCAGGATGGCAGTTAGGAGGGACACCAGCAGCCAGCTGGGCCAAAGATGAGCAAGGGGAGACCATTAATCCCACTCTGCTTGAAGCTCTGCAGGGAGGCTGCACCCACCCTCACCCAAAATAATCCATTTCGGGCTTGGAGAGCCCTCATTTTTGTCTCTTTGTCCCATTCACTCACAACTCTTGGCTTAACTCTCAGGGGCCAAGCTGAGCAGCTAACCTTCTTTAATAGGATAATGACTAAGGTGGTCAGGGGGAAATTCATCAGAAAGAAAGTCTCTGCTACTAGATCTGTATCCCAAAGAAATCATAAAAAGGGGAAAGGACCTACATTTACAACAATATTTAAAGCAGCTCTTTTTGTGGTGGTTAACAAATGGAAATTGAGAGAGGAGATGCCCATGAATTGGAGAGTGGCTGAACAAGTTGTGGTATATAATTGTGAAGGAATCCTACTGTGCTGTAAGGAATGATAAGCAGACAGATTTCAGAAAAAACCTGGAGATACTTACATGAACTGATACAAAGTGAAGTGAGCAGAACCAGAGCACTGTACACAGTAACAACCTTGTGTGATGACCAGCTTTGATGGACTTAGCTCCTCTAAGCAATACAATGATGCAAGACTATCCCAAAGGATTCAGGATGGAAAATGCCAGAATGCTTTCCAGACAAAGAACCGATGGAGTCTGAATGCAGATTTTTTCCTTTTGGTCTATTTCTTCTTTCACAACATGACTAATATGGAAATGTTTTACATGATTGCCCATATATAACATACCAAACTGCTTACCGTCTTAGGGAGGGGGCAGTGGAAGGGGGAAGAAAGAAAATTTGGATCTCAGTTTTTTTTAAATGAATGTCAAAAGTTGTCTTACGGAATACTCTGAAAAAGAAAAGGGCTTCTCCATGTGATCCCTGCGCTTGGCTCCTGGAAGAGCCAGATGTCTGAGATCCTGCTTTTAAACATCATTTCACTGGAGACAATATCTGCTGTGTGAGGAAGGGGCACTTGTAACTAGATGGTGTCTAAGGTTCCTATCCAAATGTTGTGTGAAATCATGGCTAGGAAGGTGGACTTGGAGTCCAGAAGAGTAGGACTCAAATTCTGTCTCAAATACTAAATGCATGACTCTGGAAAATAGGGAAACACACCTTAGCTAAGTCATTTACACTCTCCAGGGATCAGCATCTTCACCTGTGAAATGGAGATTTGGGGATCATAGATTTAGAGCTAGAGGAGGCCTCAGAGGCAAGGTAGATCAACCCCCTTCCTATGAAGATGGGGAACTGAGACTCAGAGAGAGGAAGCAATTCACCCAAAGTCACATCGTTAATGACCTCTGAACTTCAAATTCCTCACCTGTACTGGTCATAGGATTGACATCATAATGTAGTTACAAGGTGGTCAGGGGAGACATTTAAAGGACTCCAGAAATGCTCACTGTCTTTCTAACGACAGCTGCTCTTATGATCGCCCTTCCACATTCAGGGAACCTTAGGTTTAAGGGTCACAGAGACCTGAGAGGTCAAATCTAATCCTTTGATTCTACAGAAGAGATTAAGGCCCACATGGAATATGCAACTCACCCAGGGTCACACAGTTAAGAAATTCCAGGGATGAGATTTGAACTCAGGTCCAACACTATTCACTGGGTTACATAGACTGCCCATGATCTAGTCATCCTACCAGACCACACTCAGAGGCTCAGGGGAGGGAATGTAAGAAAATACTTTTCCAGTCATTCAATAAGGATTTATTGAGTGCCTACTATGTGCCAGACACTGTACTAATGGTTACAGATACAAGGAAAAGTAAAAATAGTCTTTGCTTTCAAGGAGCTCACAGCCCAGTGGAGAGATATGTCTGAACAAGAGAAAGACAGCAGAGACTGGAGATACAGTCAGTGAAGGTAGTAGAATTAAAGGGAAACAGAAAAGGCTTCATGTAGAAGGTGGGGTTTTAGACAGGACTCAAAGGAAGGCAGGGAAGCCAAGAGGCAGAGAGGAGGGAGAGCATTCCAGGCCTGGGGGATGGCCAGATCTTTTGCAAGAAATAGTAAGAAGGATAATGTCGTTCACTTAGTGTGTTGGAGGGAATAAAGTGTAAGAAGACTGGAAAGGTAGAAGGGGGCCAGGTTGTGATGGACTTATTAAAGTCAAACACCATAAACTGCTATACAAACACCCTCCATCTTTTTTAACACCCAAGTGATGAACCAGAAAAGGTTTGACCCTTCCAGGTATCTGTCATTGTTGAGTTATTTTTCAGTCGTGCCTGACTGTTTATGACCTCATCTGGGGTTTTCTTCACAAGCATACTGGAGGGATTTGCCATTTTCTTCTCCAGTTCATTTTACAGATGAAGAAACTGAGGTAAACAGGGTTAAGTGATGTTCTCAGGGTCACACAACTAATAAGTGTCTGAGGCCAGATTTGAACTCAGATCTTCCTGACTCCAAGACAGGTGCTCTAATTACTGTGCCATCTAGCTGCGCCATGAGCTCCTCAAATGCCTAAACACAGCTCTCTTGTCTGCTGAGGCTTCATGTTTAAACTGAACATGCACAGTTCTTTTAACGATTTCCTCATGTAATGTGGACTTAAGGCCTTCCCCATCCTGGTGGCTCTCCATCTTATCAAGGTCTGTCATAAGCTCAGTGCCCAGACCTGATCAGAAGACTCCAAATGAGTTCCAACCAGGATAGGAATGTGATGAATGGTGGTCATTAGTGCTTTGGATGACATGAAAAAGAGATCAGTCCCTAGTCAGTAAGGTCTTGGTCTTCTTAGGGTGGCCCCTCCTGGGGTCAGTTCATCATTTTTCTACCCTCAAGGGATTCTTTAAGGCAAGAGTAGGGAGAGAGAGCAAGAGGACGTAGTACTCCCTATCATCCTTGTGAGAGTGAAACATCTGAGGAATTAGGATTTTGCCCTTTGATATTACCCCTATAGGGGAAGAAAATCCATCATGGCTAGACACTCCTGACCCTATTCTGGGAAAGTCCAGTCTCCATGACATACCTATCCAAAACTTAATAACCTAGTTTCAAGTCTATAAGTGAAATGTCTAGTTCTTGACAAGTCTATTAGCTGTCATTCTGCAAACCTTAACACCTGAGGTCTTCCTCACCCTGGTCTTTTCCCCTCTTATCAATGCCTTTCATAATCTCAGTCCCCAGAGTGGACCAGAGTAGTACAGATGAGGTTTAACGAAAGGAGGACTTGACAAGTGGTGCCATTAACTCATTGGAACTGAGACCCGTGGAACTGAGCAAGCTGTCAGGGGACCTTCGTGTGAAAGGAGCAACTGCTCCCTGCTTGCAGGCAGCTGTGTGGCAGTGGGAAACCCTGGGCTAAGAGCTGTCATACCTGGCCTCAAACTATGCCTCTCCAAATGACTTACTGTGTAATCTGGAGAAAAGTCACTTCTTTGCAAAATGGAATTCCCAATATCTTCTTGGCTTCCTTCCCAGGGCTCTTGAGAGGAATCCCTGAGAAAATGGATAGAGAAGCTCTTTAAGAAGTATAAAACAGTATGTGATGTGAGGGATCAGTATTAACAGAACTCGGTTTTTCCATTTTAATCTTATGTTCCAATCTAGCTTATGAGCTCCTTGGGGCATCAGGGGTGAGTCAGTGCACAGAGTGCTGGGCCTGGAGCCAAGAACTGAATTCAGATCTAGCCTCAGACATTTCTAGCTGTATGACCACAGAACACGTAACTTGCCCTCTGTCACCTCAGTTTCCTCATCTGTAATACGGGGATAATAAGATTTCTCAGGGTTGTTGGGAGGATTAAATGAGACACCATTTCCAAAATGTCGTACAGACCTTAAAGAGTTATATCAGTACCATAATATCATTATTATTGGGAAATGGAGCCAGGTCAGAGGCATGATCTCCTGAATTGTTTCTTGAGATCAAGGTCATCTCCTTTTTGTCTTTATGTCCAGCACAGCCTCTGGTACAGAGCAAGGGCTTCATGAATGTTCTGTGATTCATTCATTGATGGATAGACCAACATTAACACAGCTGGGTACACAGGGGAAAGCGACTCAGTCATCGGGGACGGACTGGAGAATCAGGGAACACTCACCAAGTCATTGACAGAAGTTTGACTTGACTACATATACTTTTATACAGAAATACTTATGCCTCTAGGTGATGTTCAGAATTGTCTTTTATCTCCTCTCCCCTCACACCTCTTTCTTTCACCAATCTCCAAACAAAATATTCAGTAACCAGTGAGAAATCACCTGCAGAGGAGGCCAGCTACTCTAAGGGAGAGGAGGGGAGGGGAACACTCCTCCCCTTCCCCCAACAAAGCACTAGACAATCTTCCTTCAGGCTTCACTTGGTACAGAATTCTCTCATCAATGGTTTCCATGGTGACAGGCAGAGGGAGTGATGGAGGGTGATGCGGTGAGACCAATTCCAAGGGCTGGATCATCTTCCATATTCATCAATTCATGTAACCAAGGTTGGAAGCGGGGGTAGGGTCGAGTGGTTCAATGGTTCCTGGAAGGTGTGAGCCCTGAGATCATCCTGTAGCCCTGTCCTGTACTATTAGAAATTTATTAACAATAATAGCAATGATGATAATTGTGGTAAGAAGGCTAATGTTAAGGGATCTGGCTTTGGATTCAGCAGTCCTGGCTTTTCATTCCAACCCATCTTCCTACTTCCTCTGTGACTTCCGATAAGGCTCTTGTCCTGTCTACATCTCACACCTGTAAAAATACAGGGTTATAGTCAATGAAATTACAATCATGTGGAGAGAATTTTGAACATCAGTAAGGTAGGTCCTGAATTAAAAGTTTACCTCTGACCATTATTTAGCTGTATGACCTGGAGTCAGAAAGATCAGAACTTAAATCTGGCCTCAGATACTTATTAGGTGGATGACCCTAGGCAAGTTACTTAACCTCTGCCTGCCTCAGCTTCCCCAGCTGTAAAATGGGGACAATAAGAGCACCCACCTCCCAGGGTCATTGTGAGGATCAAATGAGATCCCAAAGCACTTGCCCTTTCATCATCAGCATCGCCATGATTCTTCCTGAGCAAGTTTGCCTACATTCTGGAAGGCTGGGTCACTCATCTGCAGAAAGGGGAGGAGAGTAGAACCAGGGCTCGCCCCAGGGGGCACCTGGGCTTCTACTTAGCCTGCCTCCTTCTCAGGGTTGGGGTGAGGCTCAGAGATGATCATGGCCTCCTATGTTTAGAACATAAAGCTTCACAGTCTAAATACCAGCTTCTTCATTTTACAGATGAGGAAACTGTAATGGCAATCAAATTAGGGTCTTTTGCTGGTTTTGTTTTACTAAAAATGCCCCTGATTGAATAATGTGATTGGGGAGGATCTTCCCAACCCATTGATGCATATGCCCATTGTGGGAAGCTTGATTAGGGGAGTCGTTTTCTTGTTTTTTTAGGGTCCCAAGTACCTTTTACTTTTTCTATTGAGGTACTGGGTCAGAGGGTTATGCCCTCTGGCTCTAAAAAGTGTATAAATACTCTGAGGGTGAGGTTTTGCTTTAGGGGCATAGTTTTTGGAAGGTCTGTGTGCCAGATGAGGCTCTGGGAAGCCACTAAGTAGCCTCCCTGACTTTTTGAAAACCCAGATTTGGTGCTTCCCTCTCTGGTAAAGATATATGTGTGTTAGTGGTTAGGCAGTTTAGAAGCTCTGTCGATTTTTGATTTCTCTGAAATTTTGACTTTGATTTTCTCTGTGCTCTATTAAAGTGATTGTTAACCCCTTGAAAGCTGCCTTTCCTTTTATGAATGCAGACCTAAGGACTTGTGGTAACAGGGCCCCCTGTGTATGTTGGAATGCTTATTGATACAGAAATAGAGGGGAAGAGACCTGCTAAGCTTCCTGCAGTCAGTGAGTGACAGTCAGGAATATTTAGGAAATGTTAAAATGCTATATACCCTTCAGTTAAGGTCCCTTTCAATGCTACCTCCTATCATCAAAATATAATAACTTGGATTTACATGTATATAGTGCTGGATAGATTGCAAGGTATTTTATGGCTGAATTCATTGAACATAGGTCTGACCATGTCACTCCCCTCCTCAACAAACCTCCATGGCTCCCTATTGCCTTGTGAATAAATCTGCTCTGTTCAACTTAAAGGTCTTCACAACCTGGTCTGGAACCCTCTTTCCAATCTCACTGCCTATTATTTCCCTTCCCACTAGTTACATAATCTCCCTATCCATTCCATCGTTTCCATCCTTTCCTCTACCTGGACTGGCTTTCCTTCTCTCCTCACTGTTAGAGAATCCTTCTCTTCTTTCAAGATGCACTTCATAGAGCGATGACACTTTCCAATTTTGGAAGCCTGGCCCGGTCCCCCAAATGGTTCAGATCTCCTTCATTAACTGCCATGAATTGGCTTTGTATTTATTCTTTCCATCCTTCCAGATGCCCTTCTTGGGTCTCCCACGCATATGCCAACTCCTGGCCAACAGGGACAGTATTTTTCTTGGCTGTGTTATCTTAAGCCTTAGTACAATGCCTGGCACCTAGCTGAGGCTCAATCAGTCTTTCTTGACTGATTAATTGATACATAGCTTTTCCATTGGTTATTTCATCTGAGCTTCCCCATGAGATAGGACAAGCAAGCCACCACAAGACTTGGAACCAAGAAGGGCACTGGAGGCCATCTTGTTTGACCCCCTTATTTTACAGATCAGCAAACTGAGGCTCACCAAGGGGAAGGGGATTTAACAAGGTCCCCCAGGAGCGAAGAGGAACAGATTGAAGATTCAAGGCTGGCTTTTTGGGCCTCAGTGCTGTTTTCTCACTGTACCCAGATGCCTTCTCCGTTCCCATTTGGGATTTTAAAATAAAACAGTGTTTCATAGAGAAGTCCAACTTCCCTTTCAAATACAAGCAGCATTCTTGACTCATCACTGTATCTTTAGGAATTGAATCCACTTCTCCACGCACATTCCTATGTATTCTCTCCTCTCTCAAACCACCTTTGCATCCTTAGCTCCTCACCTGGCACAGGCCATCTGTATGGCATAGAATGCCAGGTGACAGAGAACCTTTGACCTTCAAATCTACCCCTCTCTTTTTATGGGGCAAGGGACTAAGGCTCAGAGGGAAGAGACTTGTCCAAGGTCTCAGAACCAGAAACAGTGACTAATTCTGTCACAGCTGCCTCCCAATTCACAGCTGTGTCTGCAGCTGCTGCTGCCATTCAAGGAAGAAAAAAAGTGGAGAAGAAATAACAAACAGAAATTGTTGGGTCAGGCCGAAATCACACATGCACATGTCTAGGTATCCAGCGTCATTACAGATTTTAGAATGTTTAATACTATTATAATTTATTTAATGTATTGTAAATCTAATACAACATACTACAAACAGATAGCCTTATGTAATGGGAAGCACAGTCAACTGGGCCTCTGAAGTCTTTTTCAACTCTCTGTCTCCAATGCTAAGATCATTGGGGTAACAATCAATGCCCATGGTGCTTTGCCTGCTGTCAATCCACCCTGTCGGCTGGGGAAGGGGGGATGTTGGCAACCCTGTTTGGAGGCAAGCATAATGGAGGGAACTGCCTCCACTTTTTAGTACTAGCAAATATTTATAACTCTTCATGGGCCTTCAATGGACTGCTAGCCTCCAACATCAAATCGTGTAATCCTCTGTGTAGGTAGACATGTGGGAGCAATGTTGGAGAGGCCTCCTTTGACACTGTGGATCACTCTCCTCTCCTGGATACTCTCTCCTATCTACATCTTGGTGACACCGCTCACACCTTGTTCTCTTTCTATATGTCTGACTACACTATCTCTTTTATTAGATCTTTGTCTTGGTCAAATATGCAGAGGTAACTTGGATCGTTTTCTCTTCTCCCTCTATATTATTTCACGTTATGGTCTCATCAGCTCCCATTGATTCAAGTGTCTTCTCTCTGCAAGGGATTCTCAAATTTCCTTCTAGTCCCAGCTTCTCTGCTGGCTACAGTCCTGCTTCCCCAGCTGCCTGTTGGACACCTTGGACTGGATCCTGTTTAAGACATTCCATTTGACATCTTCCATGCAACATGCCTCAAAAGAAACTCATTACGTTTCCTCTAAAATCTTCTCTATTATTGCCAAGGGCAACACCATCCTCTCAGGCCCCTCAGTCTGACACCCTAAGTGTCCTCCCTGACTCTTCACTCTCCTGAACCACCCTCATCTCCAGTCACTTATGGAGGCTTGTTTCCCTAGCTTCATAACATGAGATCTATGTATCACCTCTGACATTGACCCCACCCTGGTACAGGCTTTCATCACCCCATGCCTGAAATACAGCCATATCCTGCTGGGTGGTCTCCCTGCCTGAAGTCTCTCCCCACTCCAATCAGTCCTAGAGCATAGGTCTAACCACACCCCTGCCTCTTCCATTAAGTAAACCTGAGGGGCTCCCTCTCACCTCTGGGATCAAATGTAAATTCCTCTATTTGACTTTCAAAGTCTGCTCTTCCCTTCCAGTATTCTTACACCTTTTTCCCCTCTCTGCATTTTATGATCCAGTGACACAGACCTCCTGTTTGTGTATGGGGAACTTTTCATCCACTAAAACCCCTAGACGGTTTTTTTCAGATGAACATTATTTAGCCATTTAGACCTGCATCTCTCATTCCATTCATGGGAAGGTGAGTTGTTGAATCAACCCAATTGTACCCTGCCACATCCTTAGTATAAAAGGATGCTCCAAAAACAGTTCTCCATATGCAAGATTGAGATGAGGGATTGTGGGAAGGATGATGTCATAATGGGGGAGGGTTATGCTGGTAGTTAAAGTAACCCCTGAGGGTGAGCAAAGATACTTTCTAAGGCTAAAAAGCTTTCGTAGGCTTATAGTAAAATAGATAATATATAGATGAATACATAGATAGACAGACAGACTAACAGATAGATAGATAGATAGATAGACCATTTAAGCACTAATCATGTACCAGCCCCTGTGCCAAATGCTAGGAATAGTGATAGAAGGGGGAAAATAGTTCCAGTGGTGGGGAACCTGGGACATGTGGCCTTGAGGCCACAGGTTCCCTCTCCCTGGGACTGTCTTTGTTTCCTTTACTATGGTTTTGTTCTGTGAAGTTTGGATTCAAAGGGTCACATTTGAGGACATAGACGGCCACATGTGGCCTCAAAGCCACAAGTTCCCCACCTCTGGCAGAGTTTATATTCTGATGGAGGAAAAGAGTATCTAAAAGAGATCTGAAAAGTGGGGGACAGGAAGGTAGAAGGGGGTGGAGACAAAGTGTGGAGGTCTGGATACCCAGCAGCAGTGAGAACAAATGATCATAGCTGAACTGAGAACTTCATGGAGGCCCTGGGCAGGAACTCATCCATTAAAAGAGCCCACAGGATGGAGTCAGTGTGAGGAGGCAGCTGGGACGGAGCTGAAAAGAGCCGAAAAACCAAAGCAGAAGAGAAGAGAAATGGAAGGAGCCTTTGAGATTGTGTCATATAAAGCCCTCCCCATCCAGATGAGGCTGGTGAGACACAGAGAGATGGAGCGTGATGCTCAGTCATGCAGAGCAGAGATGGAGGAGCTCCGGTGCAAACCTGGGCCTCTGCTTCCAGACCGATGAGCCCCCAGAACTGTCATAGTTCAGGAGAAATGATATTTTTTTAATAAACAAAAAGCAGAAGGTTGGGGACCTGTGTGACCTTTTCTGACCAGTGATGTCTCCAGGAGAACCAGGGGCCTTTTACCAAGCAAGTTTGTGGAAGCGCACCTTGTTTGAACAATGCATTTCCCTAAAGCGCTGACCTTTTATCATGGGGTAATAGATTTAGAGCTAGAAGATATTATATTTTAGAGCTTCAGAAGCACTGAAGCTAATCCTCAATCTTCTGTTGTGGTCGTTCCATCATTTCAGTCATATCTGACTCTTCATGACCCCATTTGGGGTTTTCATGTCACCATTGAATGTATAAAATGTCAAACACTTTGGAAAGACTTGAGTTGGGTTTTGAGGGATTAGGGAAGAGAGATCCAGATGTGTAGGTAAGTAGAAAAGCATGAGGAAAAGATAAAAGGGCCAGAATAAACATTGTATGGGTTGGGCTTGGGAGGCCTGTGTGGCAAGGTGAAAAGAACACTGGATTTGGAGCCAAAGGTACAAGCTCCCATCATGGCTCTGAACTTCCTGCTTGGGTCACATCTCTTTTCTCCTCTTGGTTTCAAGCTCTTTCTTTTTAAAATGAACAAGTTGGACTCAGTAGTCTCTGTGTTCCCTTCCAAATCTAAATCAGACCTTCACGGAGTTCCCTCTGGTCAATTCCAGAACCCAGGCTGCAGAGGCAAGCTTGGGTGGTTGGTGGAAAGTCCAATTCATACTCACAGGTATGGAAGTGATCAGACTTTTTTAAGCACTGTCCCCTAGACAAACTCAACACCCTTACTTCTCAGAGCCACCATTATACTTATGAAAACAGTCATTCGCTAAAAAATAAGAGTCATAGGCTAAGATTTCCAGAATGGAAAAGGATGTTGGAAGCCTTTTTTGTCATAACGAGACCCAGGGAACTGAAGTGATCAAGGTCACCCAGGTAGTAATCATCAGAAATGAAATTCGAACCGGGTCCTTTTGTCATTATGGCTAATGTTGCTTCTGCTGTTCCAGGCTGATCCAGCCACCTTTACCTCCAGCTATGATAAAGTTTGCTAAATCAGCAAAAATAGTTCATTCCCATCCTCTGTCTACAGTTATTTCCCAGTTGTATTTTCTGTAGGTGGTAAAACTAACACTGTCCAAAGAGTATAGCTACTAGCTAGATTTCCCCCATAGTTGTGACCCCAAATAATTGTGAGATAGATGTCAGTTACCACTTTGCTGTTCACAAGAAAGAATGCAAACAATGTCATAGAAATGCGTGTAAATATCGCACATTGTCAGGTATCCTCCATCAAAACATTACTTGATTTCATTCATGGTACATCCAAATAATATCCACGCCCCAGGAAACGTGCTCTAATGGAAAGAATGTTGGATGGAGAATCAAGGAAATCTAGGTTCAAATTTTACCTCCGGCACTTGCTGAACTTTGCAAAGAGTCAAGTGATGTGCCATATCTGAGCCTCAGTTTCCTGATTTGTAAAATAATGCTAATATGACTATAGTATCAGACTCATAGGACGGAGGAGAGGTTTCATATATTATAGGTAAAGTTTCTATGTGGGAAGCAGCCATTACCAGTATTACCTATAATTAATCTCTTCTGTATATTTGTCATTAACCCTTTGCCTTTTGAAATCACCAGAAGTCTTTTGTATCCATTTTTCTTCCTCCTAGAAATTAGCCCTGGGGTTGGGGGCTGGCAGGGAGGTCCCATCTGGCTTTGTGATCTTCCACAGATGTCAAGGTTATTTACTAAGTCTATCAATACTCTGTGCCCAAGTATAAGCCACACCTGACCCTAGTAGCTCATTCTCCAAAGACCGAGTCCCATTTGGCTCTTTTTGCTTAAAGCACAATTTCTCACTAACTCCCTAGTTTTCCACTGACTGTTTTCGTCCCTGATTGATAAACATGTTCTGACGCAGGCTTATAAAAGAAAAAAAACATTTGTGCCACTCACTGGAGCAATCTGCAAAAACAATTCTAGTTGCAAAGAGCTCGTAGGAATAAATAGCTTTTACAGCAGGGCTATAAAAATCCATATAAATTAGTGTTCGGCTTCTGGTAAAATTTAACGGCTAGCCTAGGCTTTGGGCTTTGGGCTTGAAAATTACCTTCCTCTTGCTTCCATACCCCATCCCTTAACTTACCACACCTGGCTGGTAGTCTCATTCTTTCTCCTTTGTATCTCTTTCTCCTTTATTCCCATAAACCCAGAGTATAACCTTTAAGTACAATCTTTTGTGTATGTGTGAGGTTTGAAGCAAATATCTCCAATGGAGGTTTCATTTCCAGGATACATAAAAATGGATTCATTTGCTCAATGATCTAAGGCTATCAATAGGTATTTCTCAGGTTAAGAACACCAGGCTCTCTAGCTTCTAACAAAAAGATCTTGGTGTCAAAGTGCCAAACAAGATGACTTTTTGGGGGGATGGGGCTATAAAGCCAATGGCAGATTTGATTTTGCTTAACAACGCATATTTGTCACAATGGTTTGTTTTTCTTTCCCCCATCTCAGTTCAATGGGAGGGGGAGTGGGAAGAAAGAGGAAACATATTTCAGTTGATTTTTGAAAGTAAAAATTATTTTATAAAAAACAAAGAGGATTTTCAAACATTTGGGGGATACCAGCCAGAGTCACTTTATGCTAAGACATGATCAGTGAATATTGCTAGCATTAATTCAAAATTTCAAGAAATGTGGGTAAAATGACTCCTGGATTCCAGGGACCTGGTCATATGGCAGGAATACAAAGAAAAATCTTAAATATTCCCTGCTGTCAAGCATTTTACATCCTACTGATGATGTGCAACCTCTACTTGAATATAATGCCAGCTAATGTGAAGGAGACAGTGACTGGGGAGAGGAGGAGGAGCATGTTATCCTGGGGAACAACCTCCCTAGAAATCAAGAGTGCTGGAAATAATGGTGCTACCCCAATGTAGACTCCAGTTGAATGGGAACCTTTGAAGTTTGCTAGATGGGAGCACCCTTTCATGAAGGATGTTCTGTTAGGAATGAGAAAAGGGAATTGACAGAGTCGGGAAGCTGTGACCTGTGCCTGATGAAAAAGAGACAGTCTCTCCTCATTACCTGGAAGCATTTGCTCCCAATTTCCTCCCAGCTATATGTCCCAACAGAGAAGCTGCATTTGCACAGTTGAGGGCTTTCCAGGTTGGATACTGAGATGCCACACTTCTGAACTCCTGGGGTTCCTGGATTTGGACACGCCACACGATGCAGACACCTCTTTACTCTTCTAGATCATTGCAGCATGCTATTATGGCAACTGTTTTTTTTCACATTTTACTACCTCAGTCAACCAATGAGCTGCCTCAGCCTGGCACAGGAAACATAGCCAAGTGGACTCAAAAACTGGGCTTCCAGAGATGCTTGTGATCTTGGAAGTGAGTGACACTCTATTTACTTAGTAATTCCTATCTTATTGGCTTCCAAATCTATCCATCTTCCCACATTTCCAGTCATTATTCAGAGTGCCCTCAAGCTTTCAGACACTTGGTTTGCTGCCTAGGGATCATCCTCATCTGCTCCCACTCCCTCACTCCACACATCCAATCAGTTCCCAAATTTTGTCATTTCAGCCTCCACACCATCTGTTCTGGCTGTCCCCTTCCTTCCACTCACAAAGCCCCCTCCCTAATCATTTCCCATCACTATTTCAATAGCCTCTTAATTAAACTACTTCAATATCACCCTAATGGAATCCATCTTCCACACAGCAGCCAGAGTCGTTTTCCTAAAACACAGGAGTTGCAATGTATCCATAGTTACACAAATTTCAGTAGTTCCCTATTAGCCCTGGGAAGAAATGAAAACTTCCCACTTCGTCACTTAAAGACCTTCCCCACTTGGCTCCTTCCTACCTCTCCAGGCTTTTAAATATTGCTTTCCTCCACCAACTCTAGTCTAGTTATACTGTCTATGTGTTCCAGTCTCAGTATACCATCTCCCTCCTGTGTGCCTTTGCACTGGCGGTCACCAGTGTTAGTCTTCCTTCCCTTTACCTCTTATAATCCCTGGCTTCCTTCCATCTCTCTTTCAAGACTGAGCTCAGACACCACCTTCTGCAAAGCCTCTGTCCTGTAGATGTACACATTGTTCCCTCCATTAGAATATAGGCAGGAAAGGCTTCTGCCTTCTCTTTTTATCCCCACAGCTGGGCCCTGGTCAAAGGAAGGAAACAAAAGCAAACACTTCCTGTCCTCAAGTACCTCACATTCTATTTGGGGGAGGAGGGTAAACCATATAGTGATGCCATCCAAGTGGCTGGGGTTATGGGCACACACCTGCCAAAATCTGGAAAATCTACTTCAAGTTTTTGGCTTTCCCTCTATACCAGAGAAGAACTCTGAATTATTACAGTATTGAAGAATAAAATATGTTGATATTATACAGTGCTGTACAGTATTTTGTGCATTTCTGAGTTTCTAAATGTTTTCTGCATCATCTGCTGGCCTTTGTGTGTCATCTGCAGCTCCCACAAAACTCCCTCCAAATCCTCATTTAATTTCTCATGTTGACCTATGATATATTGAAACCATGATGGGGAAAATCACACTGTGGATGGCATAATGGTATACTTGCCTTATAAGATTAATGGGTTGGAAACACAGAATCTGAGTTCAGATCCCAGATGTGTCACTTATTAACTATGAGATCTTGGATAAGTCACTTCTCTTGGGTTTGAGTTCCTCATCAACAAAATAAGGAAACTGTGATACTAAGCAGGTAGCAATGTAAAGACTGACTAGAAAAGACCTTTTTTGGTGGAGTGGTTAAAAGCATGGGGTTGGTAGTGGGGAATTTTAGAAAAAAAAGCCTTATTCAGGATGTGAAATTTGGATTGAAGATTGAAAGAAAATAGAGATTCTAAAAGTCGGAAGAGAAGAGGGAGAACATTCCAGGCATGGATAAAATCCCTAGAAGTAAGAGATGAAATGCCACGTGACTTTACATTTGATTTTAATTTGCTTTCCTATTGCTCTGATATCAGATGAATAATTCTGACTCATTTGGGAAGAATAAGAGGTCTTCTCATGGGTCTTCCCACATTTATTTGACTACACTATTACCCTGGGGAGGTCCCAGAAGCCTAGATGTGACAGGAAGGTGTGACACTAAACACTGGAGCGAATCTTCATCTTCTCTGAGATTTAGAACTGGAAGGCCATTTAGTCTAGCTCCCTTATGTAAAGAGGCCCAGAGAGGGGATAGGACTTGCCCAGAATCACCTTGGCAGTACAAAGGAAAGTGGAGATTTTGTCCCAGGCTCCCTTACCCTAAATTCCACCTGCCGGCACAGATCCACAGCTATCTCTGACCTGATCCCAGCCTATTTGAGTGCTGAAGGAGTATTCCCAATTGCTGTTCTTTTAGAAATGATCTCCCTTATGACCTAGATGAAACAGCCTTTTCAGAGTGCATTTCTGGTCTTTACTAAACTGAATGTGGTCATTTAGAGTTATTTTCATTGATCTCTTCTCACAGACCTCATTGCGGTGCAGTAGATGGTGTGGCATAGAGAGGTCAGGGCCCATGGTCCCAGTGCTAGTCCTTCTACTACCTTGATTTGTGACCATAGACTTGACCCATCTCCAGGCTTCACTCTCTTTTATAAAATAAGGAGGCAGATGAGATGGTCTGCCAGGACCTTCCTAGCATCTCTCCAGTCACTATTCTCTAAGAATAAATGCCATTTACACAACACAGTTTGTGCTTAAACATCCCATGCCAGAGTCAACAGAACAGAGCTGACCAACCAGATCCATTAACTGCCTCTAACACCAAGAAGAAATTTGTGTGATGCATTGCTTCATTTCCTTAGGTTTCTGTAGCAGGAAATAATTACACAAAAAAATTTCCATTTCCACCAGACCCTAGGAGTTTCCCTTAGCCTTTACAAAAATAAAACATTTGGACCAAACTGGCTGAATGGAGACCCAGCTAGTTGGGTAAGTCAGCTTGTCTTCTCCTTTTCCCACTCCTTCTCCTCTCCAAAGGAAGGTAAATTTTGATGGCCAGAAACTGCCTGGTTTACTTGGGGTTTACTGGCTAGATTTCCTTTCCTTTTCTTTCTTTCTCTCTCTTTCTTCCTTCCTTTCTTTCTTTCTCTTTCTTTCTTTCCTTCCTTCTTTCCTTCCTTCCTTCCTTCCTTCCTTCCTTCCTTCCTTCCTTCCTTCCTTCCTTCCTTCCTTCCTTCCTTCCTTCCTTCCTTCCTTCCTTTCTTTCTTTCTTTCTTTCTTTCTTTCTTTCTTTCTTTCTTTCTTTCTTTCTCTTTCTTTCTTTCTCTTTCTTTCTTCCATTACTTTAAACCTGTTTCACTCTATAGCTCACAGATTTAACCACAATAGGTTCCTACCAAAGTTCCACTTAATGGCTGTATTGGGGGTTCTCCTGGCTTACAGTGAATGTCAATGGTCACTGTTTCTCTTTAGAACAAAAACCCTGAGGGTTTTACCTTCCCAGCTTGATTTTTTTCTTTTTCATTAAAGGAGCTATCCCTAGCCTCATTTTTAAAGAGGCCTATTCACTGAATGGGCATGACCTTCCTCAAAGTGAGAACCTGAAAAGGCCTTAGCGTAAAAGGGCCAGGGTCTTCCATTGCATCCTGGGCCATCTCCAGTCATTCTAATGAATATCTGGCCACTGAACCCAGGTGGCTCTGGAGGAGAAGTAGGCTGGTGATCTTGCGCAGCCCTCTCTCACTCAAATCAAAGTCAACTGCAAGTCATGTCATCATTTCTCTGATGTCATGGTCCTCTTTGAAAACAAAGGACAAACACAACATTTGGATTAATTCCTTATCCATAATGGCCAAAGTTCTCTTCATGATTTCAGTTTTCATCTTGTATTAGTTGCGCTCAGTAAGAGTACTACAGACTGACTAAGGCCCAGGGAAAAGCAAATTACCTACCCTGGAAGCCAAGAGGCAATGCTTAAAAGCTGTTCCTCCTTCATTGTGACCTAATCTTTCTCTTTTCTAGCCTTCTATCCCCCCTGCCCTATCCTTACTCATGCTTTATTCATAGTCTTGATCTTATAACTGACCAATTCAACTACATACATTTTCACTTGACTCCTTTGGCTCTTATCTCATTATGAGACTCCAGCCCTGGATTACATTCACTGTATCATCTTTATTTTCCATTCATAAGCTTATAGACTTTAGATCTTGAGTTGGAAAGTGCCTTAGAGGGTACCTGGTCTAAGTCCCTCATTTTATAGATGAAAAAACAGGCCTAAAGACTTTAAGTGACTTTTCCAAGGTTACTCAGGTTGTAAGCATTAAAAAAGAGATTCAAACCCAGGGCCTCTGATACCACATTAAGTCCTCTTTCCCCTGAAGTCTGTTAGAAAATGTCCCCAAACCATTATGCCTGAGTATAGAATAAGTTTGTGGGATACAACCTCAATTGCAACCTCATCACTACATAGCAATGCTCCTATTCTTCCTAAATTAGTTCTCTATCACAGTCTTCATGGTGACCAACAGCATGCTATGAGCCTTCTCTGCTCTGTTCTTAAACCTTAAACCACCTGAAACCACCTCCTTCAAAAGAAGCCCTAGTCTCCTATTTAATGAAAAAGCTGAAGCCTTGCATTACAGGCTTTCTCTTTTCTCTTCCTGCACACCTCAAAAGCCCCCTTCGTCATGCCCTACCTGTGTCTCATCCTTTTTCTATGGTCTCAAATGAGAAGGAGGCAGATTTCTTCCTTGCAAAAGTCAGGTCTTCCATGTGTGATCTTGACCACCCTCCTCTCCCATCTCCTTGGCAAGCTCATTCTCTCTATTATTTCCTCTCTTTCCTATCTTCAGCGTCTTTATATCCATTGACCTCTTCTTGACTACCTTACAACTTGCTCATGTCTACCTCACCCCAAATCAAGTCAAAACAAAAATTTTAAAAGTCTTCACTTGGCTTTGCATTCCCTCAGGGAATCACCATGTGTCTCTTTTTTCTTTCATGGTCAAACCTTTAGGATGAGTTGTCTATATTCCATACCTCCATTTTTCATGTCCTACTAACTTCTTGATCAATACCTTACAATTTGTCATCTGATACGACTTACCTGAAACTGCTCTCTTGGAGATTACTAGTGATTTTGTAACTTATTGATCCAATGTTCCTATAATTGTTTTCTTCTTTCTTGACCTCATTGTAGCTTTGCACACTGTCAATGACCTCCTTCTCCTAGAGACTCACCAGATGGTTGCCAGAGATAGTTTGGCATTCAGGAGACTCTGAAAGGAAGTGTGGAATGGCCTACCAAACACAAGGTCTACAGAACCATTGTGCTGACCTCATTGTGGTATGCCTGTGAAATCTGGACAGTCTACCACCACCAAGGCAGGAAACTAAATCAATTCCATTTGAATTGTCTTAGGGAGATTCTGAAAATCATCTTGCAAGATAAGGTACCAGACAGTGAGGTCCTTTCTTGAGCTGAACTGCCCAGAATTCAAACTCTACTTCAGAAAGTGCAACTCTGATGGCCTGCCCATGTTGTTCAAATGCCAAATGTACATTTACCTAGAAGCCTTTTTTATGGACAACTTGCACAAGACAGGCAATCACATGGGGGTCAGAAGGAGCGATGCAAGTCCAATCTCAAGGTATCTCTGAGGAACTTTGATTGTAAGCCATAGGAAACACTGGTCCAGGATCATCCATTGTGGGATGCCCACATCAAAGAAGTTGTGGGAATAAGTAAAAAAGGTGTCCATGCAGCAGCAGCCAAATGCCAAATTGAAACTAGATGATGGAAATTTGTAGAGAAACTGAATGGCAAGGTTGAGTAGCTTCCACCAGACATATTAAGCAGTTCATGAAAAACAAGAGAGAAAATAGAAGATGAATGTAATCCAGGACTGAAGTGTGGAAAGAAAAAGAGCCATTTCAGGACAAAAAGACAAGGCACTTCAAAATCAGTGTGAAGTTTAACTAGTTAACCATTAAGTCAAAACTTTAGAGGAGGGTAAGGCTTGATCAGCAGTGATAGACAAAACAATCAGCTAAGATGGAGTGCCTAGAGGTTGTGGTATGAGCAGAGAAAGGGGTTAGAAGGAGTGAAGCCCAAGGGAGAATTAGAAGGACAAAAAGTTCAGATCAAATAGAGGAATTTCAAAATTATGTCCTTGTGTATGAGTGAGGGGGGAATGAAGAATTAATGAATGAATGAAACAAATAATTAACTTTAAAAGCACTTTCTAAGATATGAATTTCTATATGAATTTGATGGAGTGGGAAGAAATAGTATAGTTCATCTCATTCCCCTTGCCCCATCATCCAACTACTCCACAAAAAACTAGAAAACAGAAACTCAAGAAAAATCCCAATGAGTTGTGTTTACAATCTAGGTTGGAATAAGGAGAATTCAGAAGTCTTCAGACACTAGAGATAGATTTAGTTAAGAGAGCTTCAGATGGAGCCTTCTAGCATGGAGATTGCACTGGAGTCTAGGACTGCATAATAGGGCATGAAAAAATCCCAAATACGGGATGGAAGGGTCTGATATTGTGTAGGAAGCAAAGATATATATCAATTGGCAACTCTTTCAGAACCTAGATCTGGAGTATAGGTTCTGTTTTCACTGAGGAGGGTATCCACATGTAGGTGTGGTGATCCAAGGTGGGCCTAAGGACTGTGTATTGGCAAGAAACAAGAACAGAAGTGATTTATAGCAGTGTGACTCTGACCCCTGACTGATATATGAAATCCAGCCCTTTGTCTTGAATCTGCACAGTAATAATCTTGATAGGGCACTCAGAGCAAGTAAAGCCTATAGTTCCATTTTCTGAAACTGCAGAACCTTCTATCTAGCTGGATCTAGCAACAGTTTCCTGGAACACCAATTAGGGGCAAGCCCATAGTAGTGCTGCTGAGACCCAAAATCAGGTCGGTCACTTACAAATCTCAGACCAGGTGGTCAGCTATCAAACTAGGTCCTGAATCAAACATTTGGAGTACATTAAAAGGTAGCCAATCTGAGCTATCTCTGAGATGCTTGAAGAATATATACGTGAAGAAAGGAAGAGAAAGACCTAAGGGAACACAAAACAGTTCCAAGCAGAACTCTCATATTACTTCAAGAAATGTGCAGAAAAAAGTTCAAATTCAGAAAGCAAGGTTGGAAGAATGAGCAAGCAAAAAGAATTTCAACCTAGAAAGCTATCATATTGGAAGAAATGCCCAAAAAAAAGTGAGAAGAAGAAAATTATTCCTAAGCATAAAAAAGAGAAAGAAAGCAAAGAAGTGAAAGAATTTGGGTACAAGTTCCACTAGAATTCCTAGCAAAAGATAAAGTAAAATTTTTTTTAATAGTTAAAATGATTTTATAAATAAGAACTACTTATCTATTAGGGAACAGCTTTTGGTTTTAATTGTTTATAAATTCTAGATATCAAATCCTTAATAAATTTGATACAAAGATTCCCACCCCAAAATAAGATAACACTACTAGAGGAAAGAATTGGAAAGAAAATGGGAGCTATGGAAGAAAAAAATTGGAAAGAGAATTAAAAGCTTTACACAAGAGATATAAAACCCTATCAGAACAACAGACCCCTTGAAAAATTTGAATGGACCAAAGAGAAGAGAACAGTTTGATCAAACAACAAAAAATGTTATAACAAAATCAAATGACTAAAAAAATAGAAGTATAAATTATCTTGTAGCAAAAAGAGATCAAGGATCTATGAAACAGCTCAAGGAGAGATTTTTAAGAATCATTAGACTATCTGAAAGCCATGACAAAAAAAAGAGCATTTAGATATATTATTTCAAAAACACAAAAGAAAACTGCCCTAATTTTTCAGGATGAGAGAAAATACAAATAAAAAGAATTCATCAATCACTTCTTAAAAGAAACCCTAAATAAAAACTCCCAGAAATATTATAACCAATACCTAGAGCTGGATCAAAGAAAAAAATACTGCAGTCATCCAGAAAGAAAGAATTCAAGGAACCAAAGAGCCACAGTCTGTATCAAAAAAATATTTAGCAGCCATACTGACAAGGAAATAGACAACTATGGATATTACATTCCATGATAGGTGGGGGGAAAGAGGTAGAGAGACAGGAGAGAGAGAGAGAGAGAGAGAGAGAGAGAGAGAGAGAGAGAGAGAGAGAGAGAGAGAGAGAGAGAAAGGAGAAAGAGAGATATTACAACCCAGAATAACTTACCCATTAGAACTGAGAATATCCTTATGGTGGAGGAATTGATCCTTTAATAAAATACAGGACTTTCAAGTATTTCTGATGAAAAGATCAGAACTGAGTAGAAACTTTGAAATACAAACTCAGGAATTAAGAGAAATTTAGTTTTAATTAAGTTTGATTCAGTTTTCTACATATTTTTAAAATGAGGCTTTTATCAGAAACACTGAAAGTAATAATTGTTTTCCAGCTTTCTGCTTCTCTTCCAATTTTGGTTTCATTGGTTTTCTTTGTGCAAAACCTTTTAATTTAATGTAATCAAAATTATCCATTTTGCATTTCATAATATTCTCTCTCCTGTTTGGTCATAAATTCTTCCCTTCTCCATAGATCTGACAGATAAACTATTACTTGCCCTCTTAATTTGTTTATTGCATCATCCTTTATGTATAAATGGTACCCATTTTGAGCTTGTCTTGGTATAGGGGGTGAGATGTTGGCCAATGCCTAGTTTCTGCCAAACTATTTTCCAAGTTTTCCAGCAGTTTTTGTCAAATAGTGAGTTCTTATTCCAGAAGCTGGAGTCTATAGGTTTAACCAACACATTACTGTAGTCATTTGGGCTGTGTCTTGTGTACCTAGTATAGTCCACTGATCCACCATACTGTTTCTAGGCCAGCACCAAACAGTTTTGATGATTGTCACTTTATAACATAGTTTCAGATCTGGTATAGCCAGGCTATCTTCTTTTGCATTTTTTGTCATTAATTCCCTTGATATTCTTTACCTTTTGTCCTTCCAGATGAATTTTGTTATTATTTTTTCTAGATCTCTAATTTTTGGTAATTTGATTGCCATGCCACTGAATAAGAAAATTAATTAAGGTGGAATTATCACTTTTATTACATTGGCTCAGCCTACCCATAAGCAATTGATATTTTCCTGCTTGGTTAGATATGACTTAATTTTTTCGTGAAAAGTGATTTGTAATAGTGTTCATATAGTTTGTGGGTTTGTCTTGCCAGGTTGATTCCTGAATGCTTTATATTTGTCTAGTTATTTTAAATGGAATTTTGCTTTCTAGCTCTTTCTGCTAGACTTTGTTGGTCATATGTAGAAATTCTCATGATTTATGTGGGTTTATTTTATATCCTGCAACTTTGCTAAAGTTCAAGTATTTTTTTTTTATTTGCTTCTCTGGAATTCTCTAAGAATATTATCATATCATCTGCAAAGACTGATAGTTTTTTTCTCATTGCCTTTTCTAATTCCTTCCATTTCTTTTTCTTCTCATATTGTAAAGTTCTAGTACAATATCAATGATAGTGGTGATAATGGGCATCGTTGTTTCACCCTCTGATTTATTGGGAATGCTTCTAGCTTATTCCAGTTACATTCATCCAACCATTTTAAAAACAATTTGGAACTATTCCCCTAAAATGCCTGAAAATACTTAGGTATTGTCCCTGTAACACTACTGCTAAGTTACCAATTCAATGTTCCAAGGAGGCAAAAGAAAGAGGAAAAAAGTTACATCTGAACAAAAATACATAGAGGAATTCTTTTTGTGTTGTTAAGGAAATGGAAGCTAAGGGGGGAAGGGAAGGAGGCCCCATTATGATGCATTAATTCAATGGTTTAGAATTGTACTATAAGAAATGATAAAAAAAAAAAAAGCATGTTCAAAGAAACTGGGAAAACTTCTATTGACTGATGAAGAATTAAGTGAACAGAACCAGGAGGGCAGTTTATACAATGACATTGTAAAGATAACTTCAAAACACTTAAGGGCCAGTGACTAACCACAACTCAAGAGGAATCATGATGTAATATGCCACCCACCTCATGTCACTGAGATGCAGACTTAATCACACATTTTTGGAAATGGCCCACATGGGATTAGTTTTGTTTGCCTGCACAGCATAAGAATTTTGTATTTCTTTCTTTTCCCAATGGTGATGGGAGGGGGAGGAGTTTGGGGGAGACAAAATAGATTCTTGTGTTAATCATTTTTAAATGTTAAAAAAAGTCCTAGATATAAGTACTTTACTGAATGCCAGGGACACAAATATAAAAAGCCATATAGTCCCTTTCCTAAGGAACTTACATTCTAATATGAGAAGACAGCTTGTGAAGTTTTGGCCAGAGAGGGTAGTTTAATCAATGAAATCATGGGGATATTGTGTGGAATCTACCCCCAGACTGAAGGGTACAATGCCAAACTCCTCCCAAAGCCTTCCTGTATAGGGGCAGAAACTGGATTTTTAAATTTTTTAAAAATTTTATTTTAGACTCAAGGGCCAGAACACAAATACAGAACAAAGAAACAGAAACACATCATAAACTTAAATATTATAACTTAAGTACAAAGTAATAAAGAAACAAAGCATGTCGTGTGCAAAACAGAACACTGAGAGAGGATTCAAAATATGTACCAATAAATTTTCTTTTCAAGAAAGTCTGTATGATAGATAATACATATTGTGTTGAGAACTATCCGGTTTTTCTCTGCTTCCTTTTGAGTTTTTTTTTTGTTCTCTGCTGTGCACTTTTTTACTTTGTCCTTTTTCCTTCCCCAGCCCCCCAGATGGCTACAATAAAGTTCAGATATGTTTCTCTGTAGCTATAGATATATACATACATATATAAATATATACATACATGTATAGACATATACTTTCCCAAACATATTCCACTCCTGATCTTTGTTTCAAAGTTTATTCATATCTCTTATTTCCTATCTCTACTGCCTCCTCTACCTTACTTCGACACACTTTCTTGCCCTCCTATTACTTGCCTACCCCCTCCAAAGATCCCTCCCCTATCCTCCCATTCCCATAAGTCTAAACACCTTTCCATATCCCTCTTTTACCTATTCCCTCATTCTTCAGATACCTCTCTTGTCCTCTTCCCCCTCCCTGTGCCCCTACCATTTTATTTCTTCTGAATTGAGAAGACTTTTATACTCTTCTAAATATATATGTATTATTCCCTCCAAACCCATAACCAATGAAAATAGGTTACCAGAACTACCAGTCCTCCTCCCCCATATAATTCCTCTGTATCAATTCTTCCTCTTGCACCTCAGTTGAATAAAATAATTACTCTTTTTAGCTGTTCCAAAATGGTTTTGCTTTTTAAGTTCATGTCCTAGTCAGGTTTACCTCAATCTTTCTTATTAGCTTTTCAGTTATTAATAAGAATCTTAGACATACATTTTACATATATGAAAGATAAACATCTGTCCTTATGAATCCCTTATGATCAGTCTTTGGTATGTACCTTATATTTCTTTTGGTTCTTGTCTGTCAAATCTTCTATTAAGTTCAGGATTTTCTTAAACAAAGTCTTGAAAGTCTGAGAGTTTATCAAATGTCCATTTTGTCTCATTCTGGATAATACTTTACTTTGCAGGGTATGATATTTTTGGCCAGATCCTCAGTTCTTTTGCTCTTCGATATATTGTGTTCCAAGACCTGTGGTACTTTAATGTCTCTGCTGCTAGGTCTTGTGTGATTCTAATTGTGGTGCCATCATATTAAAGTTATTTTAATCTTGATGCTTTTAATATTTTATCCTTGAGCTGGGGATTTTGAAATTTGATGATGATATCCCTATGAGTTTTCCTCATAGGATCTCTTTTAAGTGGTGATTGATAGATTTTTTTTTCCATTTCTACTCCATCTTCCCCAGCCTTCTTCTCATGCTTTGGAATAATTGTGTTATTGAATCAAGATTTTTTTATCATAACTTTCAGTTAGTCTGATTATATTTATAATTTTTTTTCTTGATCTATTCTCCAAATCTGTAGTTTTTCTTATAAAATGTTTCACTTTCTTTTCTATTTTCTCATTATTCATATTTTGGTTAATTATTTCTTGATCTCTTATAATTTTACTGATTTTACTTTGTGCAATTCTAGTTTTCAAGGTGTCATTTTCTTAAGATTATGGATTTCCTTTTCTAATTGGTTGACTTTCCTTTCACAACCTTCTTGTTTTTCTTGGATTATTCTTTTTTTTTTTTTAGTTTTTCCTCCTCTGTCATTTGGTTTTCAAAATCTTCTTAAAGATCTTCTATTAATTCTTTTTGGACAGGTGACCATTTGACATTACACTTTGGGGGTTTCTTTGCTTCGGTATCCTCCTCTGACAATTTATTTCCATAATAGCTTTCTATGGTTGGATTCTTTCTCCTTTGCCTGTACATTTTTTTGTGGTGATAGCTTAATTTTTGTAATCACCTCTAGCCCTGGGGTATGGAAGATGGTGCCTCTTGTCCCAGATCTTTGTTGTCCCCTTTAACCTGGAACCAAAGCCAAACCTCCAACCTCCTGTAAGTGCATGCAGCTTCTACATTCACAGGGCTTGTGCTGGTTCCTTCTCACCCTGCCACTCTTCATGGCACAGCTGGGTCTGGTGTACCTTATCAGTGGAGATTCTCCCAATCTTCCTGGGCTCAAACACCCAACTAAAAGTTCTAGTGGTTGGGGCTGAGGCAGCTTCTCAAACCAACTAACCCCAGGGCTTGCAGTTTGCTGTTAAAGCAGACCCTGGCCTGGAAGTGGGGACGAAATCTCATCCTGGGATTTTTCCTCAGATCTTCTTTACCCACACTTTGTTCTCTCTAAGCTACTATTTAACCCCTTTTTTGGCAAAAAATCTCGAGAGCTTGGAATTTTCTGACCTACTCTGCTCACAGAATCTTCTCTGGACTTTTCAACTCACTCCACTGGGCACCTGCTGGTTTGCTTAGTTTCTACTCTATGGAACAAGATGTCCCTTCTGGATTGAGCTCATCACCAATGACCTCCATATCGCCAACTTGAACCTTAACTAACATTTCCTTCCTAAGCTTCCTTTCTCCTCTACTTGAAGGGCTAGAGGGGAGAGCACCAAATTCCTCCCTGAGTCTTCTTTTATAAGGGACCAAAACTGCATTTTTGCACTCAGTCCTTTCTATACCAGCTGTTCTATCTAGTTTCAACTCCATGAAACAAGATGGCCCCATGCTGGTTACCTCTTGATCTCCCTCACACATACTTTCTTGCATCTTTTTGTTCACTGTCTCCTTTTAGTACATTGTGAAGCCCTTGAGAGCAGGGACTCTTTTTTATAAATTCTATAGGCAAGTGACTGGTGTTAAGAAACAGGAGTTTTAGGCAGGTAGAAGAAATAGGGCCCAAAGTTCCTGAGGATTTAAGTGAACACATTCTAAAAACATTTTGTGATGCAATGGGGATGCATCAATGAAGGAATGCAGGAACAAATGGGAGAAAGCATTTACTATAAACATTGCTTCATGCAAAGCACTGTGTACAAAGAAAGGGCCCCATCATTGAAGGCATTCAAGTGAAAGTTGGATACTGCAGAGGAGATTTTTGTCTTATTGTTTTACTTCTTCCCTAACATGAAAACATATCTAGGTCTGACGCACACCCACTGCTACCTTCCCTCCACCCATTCCCAACAACTGCCTAACGGTTGCCTTGGAGCTGAAGTCCATCAGAATTGCAAGTTCTGCCCCATAGTTTTCTAAGGAAACACAGAAGATCAGAGACCTGTGAGTGAACATTCCCAGACCACGGGGTTATAGAAGCCAAGAATCCTTGCAGAAGTACATAGCAGGGGCAGACATGTGCTTGCCCAGGTGACCCAACAGGAGAGGTCATGGACAATGTTCATGGCACTGTAGGATAAGCAATTGGTGAATGGTGGTGTGTGAATGAATAGACTTCTTCAACCCCCTCCCCACCCCCAATGAGATACATCACTACTGCTGCCATCCCACCAGGGCACCAAGTGCCAGCCGTTGTCTAATATTATGAGATTCACAGTCTGACATTTACGAAATGGAAATCTGTCTGAGGAGACAGATCCTCTGGGAGTTAGGAGGTGGCGCCTGATGTAGGTGAGGTCTGTAGGCGCTAACATATCAAATCAGCTCCCAGATGAGCAAAAACACATTTTGTGGGAAACAAATTTGACACCGAAAGTTACATAAACTCCACAGAAATGAAGAACTGCTGCTTTTTCAGTTATTCGTGCTCCAGGAAATTCACCCAGCATGCCACTAACATAAAGTAAGGCTTGCCACCAGGGGGCAGTGTGGGGTAATTTCCTGTTTTTAATATTCCATTCCATGTTCCTAAGAGTATTTTCAAATTCATAAAATCCAACAAACAATTGTTAAGGGCCTCCTGCGTATGGAGTACTGGGCGATTTCCCAGGGAAAAATGAATATTTACGGAAGAAAAGAGTGTCCTTGCCTTAATGGAGCTCCCAACCTATAACTTTAAAGAAACCCATTAGATATACAATATTATTGGATAATAAGTAAATCTTTAGAGAAATGGAGCATCAGTGAAAAAAACCTGGTACAGCTGTCAGGTGAGAGGACTTTAAATGACAACTATGAGCCCAATAGTTAAATAGAGGCTGGAGGATATCCCAACCTTAGGAAATAGTGTAAGCAAAGGTACAAGTGTCGCTAATCTATCTCACAGCAATAGCATCCCCTCTATTCACTCAGCCACTAGCCCAGTTCAAACCCTTAACAGCTTTCACCTTGATAACTGCACTAGCCTTCTGATTCTGCTTGCTTCCTCAGACTTTCAGAATCCTCTGCAGAGCTTCTGAAGTGAAGCACAAGCTTGACAGTTTGGTTCTCTAGTTCCTCAAAGTTTCAATGGCTTCCTATTTCCTCTTGGATCAAATAAAATCCTCTGGCATTTGAAGTCCTTTATCACCTGCCTCCCAGCTATCTCCCTGTGCTTCTTACACATTATTGTCCTTCCAACAATCTTTGATCTAGCCAAATTAGACTTGTTACTTCTCTCATACAACTTTCCAGCTCTTCTCTGGGTACTTCTGTAAAGGCTGTTACCCAAGCCAGGTCTGCGACGTTCTCTCTCCTCACCTCTTCATCTTAGAATGTGTAGTGTCCTTCCAAGGGTGGCTCAAACACCATCTCCTACAGGGGACTTTTTGTAATCTAATGTCTTCTCCATAAACGTATCTTGTACTGGTTTTGTGTGAACGAGGTTTCTGTGGAGGATACAGACAGCATCTTCCCTCCCCTTTGCCACTGGGGATTTATTCAGTTATATCATAGCACAACTATTAATTTGTTTTTCATTTGTTTGTTTCCGTCCACTGGGCAAAGTCCAAGAGTCTCTTCCATTATAGAATTTACATTAAATGAGAAATTAAGATTACAATTACAATAACTCAGAATGCCCAGTTAGGAAAACTCCTAACATTTAGGCAAAGTTTGGTTTCTCTACTGGAATGAGAATTTGTTTATCTTCATCTATCCTCCTTTATAGTGGAGGTTAAAATTTTAGTTCATCAAAATTGGGAGGTAAATGAATGAACAAAATATGTCATAGTATCTGTTAACAGATAGGCATGAGATGAGTAATTGGAAGAAAAACAGGAGTTTCTTCAAGAAGGAGTTCTAATTAGCCAGCACTTGGAATTTCATCCCTGTGTCCTGCTCTGGAATGCAAGTCAAGCAGCTGAAGCTCCTCTCACTCTCTTTTCTACCACAGCTCAGCTCTACTTTTCCCCCTTTTCCTTATTGTTTCTGTGTCACCAACCTTTCTGACTCAGTTCTTAAGGTCCCTTCCTTCCTCTTGGTTTGTTTCTTAAGAATTATGTGTACATTTTTAAGACCTTCAGGGAATGACTCAATTCTTTCTTTGGGTTAAAAGATCAAGCTAGTTCCAAATAATTCTTCATAGGGAAAAAGGGAATATTTGAGCTCTAAACTACAAGCTGAAGTCTCTTAAGTCCCCATTACACATATCAATTGCCTAACTCCTTACATGTGATTTTGCACAAATTATTTCCCCTAATAGAATGGGAGCTTCTTAAAGGTAGGGATTATTTCTTCAATGTTATTATTTATTTCCATTACAGGTAAGATTTTTTTACCTTTTTTTACACTTTTGAATTATCAATTCTCCCCCACCTTCCTTTGCCCTTCCCCTTCAGGAAGAAGACAGGCAACTTAACAAAGGTTATACATGTGCAGTCATGCAAAATGTATTTCCATGTTAGTCATGTTGTGAAAGGAGAGAGAGACAAAAACACATCAAGAAAAATAAAGTAAAAAGGCACTATGCCTCGATCTGCATCCAAGCTCCATCAGCTCTTTCTGTGGAGGTGGAGAGAATTTGTCATAGGTTCTTCAGAATTGTCTTAGATTTTTGTGTTGCTGAAATTAGCTAAATCAGTAACAGGTGATCAGTGTACAATAATGCTGTTATGGGGCAGCTAGGTGGTGCAGTAAATAGAGCACCAGACCTGGGGGCGGGAGGACCTGAGTTCAAATTTGGCCTCAGACATTTGACACTTACCAGCTGTGTGACCTTGGACAAGTCACTTGACCCTAATTGCCTTGCCTTCCCCCCTCCAAAAAATATGCTGTTACTCTGTGTAATGTTCTGGTTCTGCTTACTTTGCTTACTTTACAAGTTCATGTAAGTCTTTCCAGATTTGCCTGAAGATATCCTATGCATCATTTCTTATAGCACAGCAGTAATCCATTACATTCATATAACACAACTTGTTCCACATTACACAAATGCTGGCATTTCCTCAATTTCCATTTATTTGTCACCACAAAAAGAGCTGCTATAAATATTGTTTGTACATAAAAGTACATATTTGCATTTTTCCTTTTTTAAAAAATCTCTTTGTGGTACAGACTGTATTGCTGGATCAAATAGTATGCTTATTTTTAAAAATTTAATAAATTTGTTTTCAGTTTTCAACAATCACTTCCATAAGTTTTCCATTTTCTCACACTCCCTTCCCTTTCCCTCCCTGAGACAGCATGTAATCTTATATGGGTTCTACATATACATTCTTATTAAATTCATTTTCTCATTAGTCATGTTACTATGCATACTTTTATAGCTTTTGGGGTTTTGTAGGGGTTTTTTTATAGTTCTTTTATAGTTTTTATAGTCTTATAGTATAGAACTTTTTTATAGTTCCAAATTCCTCTCCGGAATGGTTGGATCAGTTCACAACTCCTCCAACAGTGCATCAGTGTCCCAATTTTCCCACATCATCTCCAACATTTGTCATTTTCCTTTTTTGTTGTATTAGCAAATCTGATACTAAAGGTGGTACCTCAGGATTGTTTTAATTTGCCTTTCTCTAACCCATAGTGGTTTAGAACAATTTTTCATATGACTATAAATAGCTTTGATTTATTCCTCTGAAAGCTGCCTATTCATATTCTTTGACTATCAACTGAAGAATGACTTTTATTCTTATACATTTATTTGTGTTCTCAATAAATAAATGAGGCCTTTATCAGAGAAAATTGCGGTAACAATCTTCTTCTGAATATCCTGCTTTCCTTCTAATTTTGGCTGCATTGGTTTTATTTGTGCAAAACCTTTTAAATTTAATGTAATCAATGGGGCAGTTAAGTTGTGCAATGGATAGAATACCAACTCTGGAGTCAGAAGAGCCTGAATTCAAATCCAGTCTCAGAGACTTATTAGTTTTGTGATCTTGAGCAAATCACTTAACCCCAATTGCCTCAAAAAAAAAAAAATAACTTAATCTAAATTACATATTTTGCATCCTACAAAGCTCTCTATCTCTGACTTGGTCATAAATTTTCCCTTATCTAGAGATGTGATAAGTAAATCCTAATTAAATATATGCTTTGACCATATCTTGGTATGCAGTGGGAGGTCTTGGTATGTATTTAGTTTCTGCCAAATTGCTTTCCAGTTTTTCCAGCAGTTTTGTCTAATACTGACTTCTTGTACCAAAAGTCTGGATGTTTGCTTTTATCAAATGCAAGGTTATCACGGTCATTTCCCCCTGTGTATTTTGTACCTAATCTGTTCCACTGATCTACCCCTCTATTTCTTAGTAAGTACCAGATATTTTTGATGATTATCACTTTGTTATATAATTTTGTATCTGATATCACTAGGCCACCTTCCTTTGCATTTTTTTCATTAATCCCCTTAATATTCTTGAGTTTTATTCTTCCAAGATGGATTTAGTTATTATTTTCTAGCTCTATAAAATAATTTCTGTTAGTTTGATTGGTATGGCAATGAATACGTATATTAATTTAAGTGGAATTATCATTTTTATTATGTCTACTCAATGTATCCATGACCAACTGGTATTTTTCCAGTTATCTAGATCTGACTTTATTTGAGTGAAAAAAAAGAGGCTTGTAATTGTGTTCACGTAGTTTGTGGGTTTGTCTTGGCAAGTAGACTCTCAAGTATTTTGTATACAGTCATTTTAAATGAAATTTCTCTATCTTTTGCTACTGGACTTTGTTAGTAATGTATAGAGATGTTGAGCATTTAGGTAAGTTGATTTTATATCCTGCAGTTTTGCTAAAGTTCCTAATTATTTCATCTACTTCTTAGTTGATTTTCCAAGTATACCATCCTGTCATCTGCAAAGAGTGATAATTTTGTTTTTTCATATCCTATTCTTATTCCTTCTATTTCTTTTTCTTTTCTTATTTCTATAGCTAGCATGTCTAGTACAATACTGAATAATGGTGATGATAAGGGTCATCCTTGCTTCATCCCTGATATTACTGGAAAAGATTATATTCACTTTGGCTGAGTAGGTGATTCTCTGTTGTACTCCTAGCACTTTTGCCCTCCAGAATATTATATCCCAGATATTCAAATCCTTTAACTAGAAACTATTAAATCTTGGCTTATCCTGACTATAGTTCCATGATATTTGATTTTTTTCCTCTGGTGATATTTGAATTGTTCCTCTATGGCTACTTGCAATATTTTCTCCTTACCTGGGAGCTTTGAAATTTGACTTGTAACATTGCTGGGAGTTTTCATTTGGGGAATATTTTTTACAAAATGATCATTGAATTCTTTCAATTTCTATTCTACACTCTTGTTCCAGAATACCATGACAATTTTTCTTAATAACTTCTTGAAATATTATGTCTAGACTCTTTGTTTTATCATAGATTCCAGGTAGTCTAACAATTCTTAAATCATCCAGAATCTATTTTCCAGGTCAGTTGTATTTCCAATGAGATATTTCACATTTTATTCTATTTTTTCATTCTTTTTATTTGGTTTTGTCGTTTCTTGATGTCTCATGGAATCATTAGGTTTCACTTACCCAATTTTAATTTTTAAGGAATTATATTCTTCACTGAGTTTTTGTACTTCCTCTTCCTTCTAATTAATTCTACTTTTCAAGGAGTTGCTTCCTTCAGTGGTTTTTGTGCCTCTTTTAGCATTTGGCTCATTCTGGTTTTTAATGTGTTATTTTCATCATTATTTTGGGGACTTCCCTTACCAAGTTATTGCATTTTTGATGATTTTCTTGAATCAGTTTTATTTTGTTTTCCAATTTGCCTCTACCTCTCTTATTTGATTTTTAAAATCCTTTTTGGGCTCTTCCAGGAATCCTCTTTTTTTTTTCTTTTGGGAGGGGGACGAAGATCAATGTATATTTTCCATTAAGGCTTTGCATGTAGATGTTTTGACATTGGTGCCTTCTTCTGAATTTCAGTTTTAATATTCCCTTTCACCTTTGTAACTTTCTATGATCAGGTTTTGTTGTTGTTGTTTCTTCATTTTCCAGCTTGTTTCTTGACTTTTAACTTTATATTAATGTTGGACTCTGCTTCTAGGGAAGAGAAAACACTGCCTCAAGCTTTAGGATTTTTGCATTGTTTTCAGAGCTGGTTGTGAGGGTCTGTTAGTTTTCCTTCAAGATGGTATGATCTAAGGAGAGGTTTGGTCACTGATCTCCTGGCGTTTGCTCTGGCCTGCAGGTGACCACAAAAGTTCTCTTTCCTACCTTGGAACTGTGACTAGGGTCCTTACTCCTAATAGGGCTCCTCCTTACCCTGGGACTTCAAACCAAAATTATGGATAGGTAATAAAACAATGTCTTCCTCCCAATGCCAGCAAAGAGTCTTCTATAATCTTCTGACAAATTGATTGACACCCTTACCATTTGTGGAAGTTGCCCCTACCTCTGATTTAGTCACCCTCAAACCTGTCTCTGGCTTATTGAGCATATCCTGAACTGGTCTAGCTTGTACTGGGCTGCATTCTACTCTCACTCCAGTGAAATAGATCCTTCCTGCCAAACTTCTAAGCTGTCTTGGCTTGGAAATTGTTTCATCCCACTTGGTTTTTTAGTTTGTTTTTGCTACTCTAGAATTAATTTTGTAGTGTTATTTTAACATTGTTTGGAGGGGAACTTGGGAGGGCTCAGGTGAGTCTCTGCCTTTACTCTGCTATCTTGGCCAAGCCCCAGAGTGGGGATGATTTCACTTTTGTCTTTGTCTCCCTATTGGTAAGCACATATTGGGTATATGAACCATACCCTTTATCGATGCTTATTAATTGAATCACAGAAATTTGGGTTTAAAAAAATCACAAGGGTCACCTAGTCCAATCTCTATGCTCCCCCTCCAAAAAAAACAACTCTAAAAAGAGGACATTTGGCTTTCCTGGAGATCTCCAACATAGTCAGAATCACTGCCTTCTGAGAAAGCCTGTTCTACTTTAGAATTTCTCTGTTTCTTAGAAAGATTTTCCCCCTCTTGCAATAAATCATCAATTTACTTCAACAATATCCACTCTTTGCCCCTGTTGATGCCCTTTGGCATCAGGCATAATAAATGTAATCTCTCTTTTACCTAACAACCCTTCAAATACTTGAATGCAATTATGTCTTTACTAAGTGTTATTCTCTCTAAGTCAAACATTCTCATTTTCTTCCATTTATCTTCATATCCATGAACTTAAGGACCTTTGCTATACTACTTTCTCTCCTTTGGACACTCTTCAGCTTACCAACCATCTTCCTAAAGTATGGCACCCAGAACTGAACATAATACTTTCTGAATAAGACAGAGTATGAAAAGGCTGTTACCACTATTTTCTTGAATTTATACTTCTCATTGTGGTCCAATGTAGCATTAAATTGCTTGGCTACCATATCACACCAATGATTCAATTAAATTTCAATGCATTAAAACCGTTGGGTCTTTTGCAGATAAACTGTTGAATAACTGTGCATTCCTCATCCTGTTTTATGAAGTTATTTTTAAATCCATGTATTAGTCTTCATATTAGTTCTTATTGTATTTTTAAAATTAGGCTCAGGGTCAAGGTTCCATCTTGCCAGGATTCATTTGTCAGTGTCCTATCCTTGCTGTTCATCATTTATAAATTTCCTGAGCACACCATCCAAAAGTGTATCAGAGTCATTAATAAAACTGAAGTTTTTGTTATTCAGTCATTTTCCAGTGGTGTCTGACTCTTTATGACCTGATCTGAGATTTTCATGGCAAAGATACTGAAGTGGTTTGCCATTTTCTTTTCTAGCTCATTGTACAGATGAGGAAATGGAGGTAAACAGAAACCCACAACTAGTAAGTGTCTGTAATAGTAATTATGAGAGTTAAAGATCTTCCCTACCATTGATGGGCCTGCCCATTAAGACAAGCTTGATTAGGGGAAACCCATACCTTTTGCTAATTTCTAATGAGGCACTGGTTCTCAAGGGTTGTGATGCCCTCTGGCTCTGAAAAGTGTATAGACACTCTGAGGTGGGATTTTGCCTTGGGGATTACTCTTTGGAAGTGTTTGTTCAGCCAGACAAGAGTCTGGGCAGCTGCAAAGGAGCTCCTACAGCTTTGAAAACCCAGATGTTGGTGCCTTTCTCTCTGGTAACTATGCATGTATGATCAGATAACTGGATCCATCTGTTGATCTGTGATGTATGTATTGCTTACAGTCAGACACTTGGAAGCCCTGTCTGTTGATTATTATTTCTTTGTATTTTCTCTGAAGTTCAGGGTGCTGACTTTTTGCCCTGAACTAAGTGAATGAAAAATGTGCTTGATTAAAGTGATTGTTGACCCCTCAAAGTTTCTTTTCTTTTAGAAAAGCTGATTTAAGAACCTGTACAGCAAGCCTTCTGGTTTGTGTCAGGATCCTTGCTGTTACAGTATCTGAGGCTGTATTTGAACTCATGAAAATGAGTCTTTTGGACTCCAGGTATAGCACTGTAACCACTGTGCTACCTAAGAACAAAGATAGGCCCACCACTGGAGACCTCCTTCCAAGATGACCTATACCCAATAAGTCATATTTAAAATTTTAGTCCACAATTAATTCATATAATTATATTTTGGGGTCATGGACATTTAATCAGTCTCTAATACATATAAATCTACTGTTATCTAGTCCATGTTTCTCTATATTTTCTGGTCTCCTCATTTTGTGGGGATTATGAGTCTTTAGACAGTGTTTTTTGAAACTCTAGGCAAATTCTGACTATGAATTCTCCTCTTCTTTCATTTTAGCATCACTGTCATGCTAGGGAAAAACACTGCAGCTCCTTGGGATCATCTATCATCATTTCATTTCCCAGTTTTTCACTAGACCATATCTTCAGTAATCAAGTCTACAGTTTCCCAAGAATTGAAGTCAAGGTCATTGGTCTAAAGTTTGTAAACTGTAGTATATTTTCTATTAGTCTTCCTCCAACTGCCAGGTCCCTCCTCTTTTCTCCATAACCTTTTCAATATCACTTGTAGGAGCTCAGCGATCAAATCCACCAGTGTTTTCAGTGCCCAAGGATATAGTCCACCTGAGTTAAGGGACTGGAATATCAAGGAAGCTAAGGACTCTCTTGCTGTCTTTCTATTTATCCTGGGTACCAGTTGGTTGTCTTTCATTTTGGAAGAGGATCAATGACATCTCCGGTGATGTCATGACTTTTTCATGAATTGGATTTAAGTGAGGCAGAGTTGCACAAAGGCACCAGCTTCTCTCTGACAGAGACATAGAAGTCTAGGGGCAGGACAAAAATCCAGACAACTGGTGATGGCTGTGGAATCTTCTATGCCTGACCAAGTTCTAAACACTTTGCAGTCCCTGTTTCAGCCATTTTCATGACTGTTGGAACAAACTGTTCTCATCTGCTTGGAGTAGACTTCCCCCTACCTTACCCACAGATGTGAGGCCTGTCCATTACCCTCAACTTGGTTTAGCCCATCTGCCAAGACTGTTTACTGCGGTGTGGATGCTGCACTTACTGCAGCTTATTAGAGCCACAGGTGAAAATTAGATGAATCAGATGGACACCAAAGGTTCAACTCTGAAAAAGGCTCAGTAACTCTCACACCAGAGGTGCTAGTCCTCCTGTGACCTCCAGACAGCCCTAGGTACCAGTTCCCTCTTAACCACTTTTGTTCAGCCTTGTCCTATGCACACTGAAGATCCTTCTCCTCAGAAGACAAGAACCGTCTCTGCTTTCTCTTCTGTCCATTAGCATCTTCCTATCCACTTTAAACAAAGGATCTGGTACTTCTTTTATGTTCTGTTTTCCCCAGAAAGATAACTTCAAAAAAAGAAGAAAAAAGTCCCATATGTAGTTGGCTTTATTTTTCCCATCATCTTCAACTCATTCTGAACTGCAACTTTTCAAATATCCCTTTTTTAAAGGACTTGATGTTAGGTAAAACTTTGAATATACACATAACATGATTGAATGGAAAAGCATTTGTTAAGTGGTTACTATGTGCCAGACATTATGCTAATCCCTAGAGATGCAAATACAAAAGGGATTGGATAGCCCCTGCCCTCAAGGGACTTATGTTCTAATAGGAACAGATGCAAAACTATGTGGGGAAGTTAGCCAAGGCAGGAAGTCTTTGAGGTACCACAGCTTTACAAACTGATCCTCAGAGTCATTACTTAACATGGTGGATTGTTGATTTGATCACTCAGCTCAGAACAAAAGATGGAAATTAGCAGGTGACAGATGAGTTGGGGGATGGGTCTCATATCCATTGGATGGTGAAGTGAATGGATGACCAAATGGCATGTGAATGACCAAATTCTCTATGAAGCACAGGCTTCTCTGATTATGTAGGGCTGCCTGGATACAGTGAGCTAGTTGAGTTTGAGCTCAGTTAAACATCAGTCAAGACAGTCCTGCCCCAGCTCAAGACTTTCAGAGTTTAAAAGATGACTTCCCCAGGGACTGGAGCATTTTTGGTGATATGTAGAAGGAATTGATTCATAAAGAGATGACTGTGCTCCTTGACGGATGTTCTAAAAGGTCAGAAGAATTCTTTGCCCTGTGGGTGTTTGCAGTTCGGCCTGACTAGGAGTTGTAGAAGTGACCATTAATAAGAACTGGTCCTAGACAAGACTAAGTGGCCTCATGCATTAGGATGTAATTCTAAGGCCCCCTCTGTCTCTATTTTTAAAAACAGACACCTTTTCAATGAGACATTTTGTGTCATAGAAAGGGCATTAGCTATGGATTCAGTGGGTCTATATTGAAGACTGGCTCTTCTACTTCATATCTTTTTGACTTGGGATGAGTCATTTTCCCTTGGTACCTCAATTGTTTTCTTTATAAAATTAAGGGTTTGGACTCCATGACCTCTGAGGATCTTTCCAGCTCTAAATCTATCATCCTATGACATGTCAGGGAGCTTTAGTCATGGCATCTCTGGAGCAATAAAGGCTTATCACATGAAAGGTCTGCTTTCCACTCCTCTGATCCCAAGCACAAGGGGAAATTGGTCAGTCAATAAGCATGCATGAAGCATTTACTCTGTGCCAATCACTGGGCCTCGACTAGGGGCAAATAGATGGCTCAATGGATAGAGTGTTGGGCCTGGAGTCAGGAAAATATATGTTCAAATCTGGTCTCAGATACTCACTAGCTGTGGGTAAGTCACTTAACCTGTGTTTACCTTAATCTGCTGGAGAAGGAAATGGCAAATCTTTGCCAAGAAAACCTAATACAGGGTCACAAAGAGTCAGACACAACTGAATGGCTGCACAATAATCATGGTACTGAATGCTGAGACAGAAAGACAAATAGAAGTAAAGATGGTCCCTGTCCTCAGGAAGTTTACATTCTAATGAGGGAAGATAATAAAAGAAGCTAAAAGCAGTTAAGCAAGAGAAAGATGGAGTCCAGGCTAAGAGGACCTTGTGGAGGAAATTCAGAGAGCTGAAGTCTGGAGAGAAATGAACCAGTGCTGTCCTGGGTCCCCTCTTGAAGAGATTTGGAGAGGAGCCATCCAATCAGAAAGAGAGACTGCAGTGGGAAGCCACTGAAATGTCTAAATTCCAGGGCTGGAATGAGCATCCAGGGAAGAGAATTGGGGCATGGTGAGGCAGAAATATAAGAGATAAATCTGGAGGGCAAGTCTGGAAAGGAATGAATCCAAAGCATGATACAAATCACAGATCACTGAGTAAAGAATCAGGAGCTGGCAGGCCAGCTTCTAGGCCTGTGTCACTTCTTAGGCCTGTGAACACATACACTTCTTAGACATGAGACCTAGGTCATCCATTGGTGCCTCGGTTTACTCACCTTCCAAGAGAGGATATTAATCCTCACCCTTTCTAACACTCAAATTTGTTGTGTGTTATGAATAAATGAGGAAAAGCACCTTGAAAAACTGTAAAACTTGCTCTGCCTTCAAGGGACTGTTGAGAGACTTTTTATTCACTTTATTTTTTATTTGAAATCATGCAAAACATATTTTCATATTAGCAATATCACAAAAAAAGAAAGCAAGAAGATTAGATTTTAGTTTGAACTCAGAGTTCCTCAGGTCTCTTTCCACAGGTGGCTATCATTTTTCATCATGGGTCCTTTAGAATTGTCTTCGAATCAGAGTATTGATCAGAGTAGCCAAGACTTTCATAGCTGATCATCATTCCAACATTTCTGTTACTGTGCACAATGTTCACTTCACCTCAGATCATATAGGTCTTGTCATGGTTTTCAGATCTACACACTTTGTATACAAAACCTCTGTTCTGTTCCTGGCATTTCTCCTGCAGTTATTGGGCAGCAAACACCATATCAACCATTCTTCAGCCCATCTGGAACCACACTTTCTCTTGGGTAAATTAACATCTTCCAGGTGAAGGATCATCAGCCTATTAAGGAGGACTCTGGCAAGACTCTTGCAAGCATTAAAACTGCTGCAGAGAGTGTATCTTCAATGAGCTGGTACACTCGACAAAAAACCTTTTTTATCGAGAACTCACACAGGACAAGTGCTCACATGGTGGTCAGAAACAGTGATACACTGACACTCTCAAGGTCTCTCTTAAGAACAATGGAATTGATTGTGTGACATGGGAGATACTGGCACAGATCCATCCAGCATAGCATGTGCTCATCAGAGGAGTTGCTGTGCTCTGTGAGCAAAGCAGAATATAAGCAGTTCCAAAGAATCACAAGATGTGCAGATTTAAAGAACCTACCCCAAATGTCTATGTCTCAGCCTGACCTATGGAACAGAATTCTGAGCTGATATCGGTCTGATCAACTACAGTTGAACACGTTGCAAATTGACTCTAACATAGTGATGTCATTTTGGTCCTTGTCAAGAGTGAAGGACAATAACCAACCAACCACCAACCAATGAGTTAGTTTATCCTATTCACATTCACAAGTATGATTATTGTGTATTTCCCTCCATCCTATTTTCTTTTGTTTATCAAGGAGGTACACATGAAAGAGTAATTCTGAAGTTCTTAATAAAGCCCAACTTTTTACACTCTTATATGGGAAGATGATATATGTAACTCCTAAGAACTTTATCATTATTAATGTAGTAAGAAGATGTCTACATAGACAGAAGATATGGGTGTGAGTTGATTATGTTGAGATGGTCTCCAAAAACATATAGGATGAGAAAAAGGAAGATAGTAGAGGAAGGAGGAAATTCTCACATGAAAGAGTCATGCATTGCCTTCTATCCCCCATTTCCCCGTCCACTATAAAATTCTTCCTTGCATGACTCGGAATACCATATTTCAAGTATTCTATTTTTTTTAAACAAGGAAGTTGCTAAGCCTTGTGTGATCCTGCCTGTGACTCCATGATATTCTGATTGTTACCTTCTAACAACTTGCATCATTTTCTGAAATTTAACTATAATACTCTTGAGAATTTTCATTTTAGGAACTCTTGCAGGAGGTGATTGGTACATGCTTTCAATTTCTATTTTATCTTTTAATTCTAATATGTAAGGGCAATTTCCTTGATAATTTCTTGAAATATGATGTCTCAGCTCTTTTTTAAATTATGACTTTCAGATAGGCCAATAATTCTTAGATTTTCTTTCCTATACCTATATTCCAGGACAGTTTTTCAAATGAGATCTTTCACATTTTCTCCTACTTTTTTTTCACTCTTTTGACTTTGTTTTATTATTTCGTGAAGTGTTATGTAGTTATTACTGTCTACTTTCCCAATCTATTTTATAAGAATTTCTGTTCTTCAGTGAATTTTGTGCCTCTTTCATTATTTGGACAATTGTTTTTTTAAAGATGTTATTTTCTTCCCCCCCAAATTTATTTATTTGTTTTCAATTTTCAACAATTACTCCCATAAGTTTTAAATGTTCTCCATCTCCCTTCCCCCTCCCTCCCCAAGATGGTATGCAATTTTATATGGGTTCTACATGTACATTCTTATTAAACACATTTTCACATTAGTCATGCTGCATAGAAGAATTAAAATGAAGGGGAGAAACCATGAGTAAAACTAAACAAAAGCAAATAAAACAAAAGAGAAAATATTCTGCATTCTGACTCCATAGTTCTTTCTCTGGCTGTGGATGGTATTTCGCATCATGAGTCCTTTGGATATGTTTTGGGTCTTTGCATTGCTGTGAAGGACTAAGTCTATCAAAAACAGTCCTTACATACTGTGGCTGTTATTGTGTATAATGTTCTCCTGGTTCTGCTCACTTCATGTAGCATCAGCTCATATAAGTCTATCCAGGTATTTCTGAAGTACACCTGTTTGTCATGTCTTATAGCACAATGGTATTCCATTACGTTCATAGACCACAACTTGTTCAGCCATTCCCCAGTTGATGGACAGCCCCTCAATTTCCAATTCTTGGCCACCATAAAAAGAGTACTTATAAGCATTTTTGTACATGTGGGTCATTTTCCCATTTTATGATTTCTTTGGGATACAGCCCTAGAAACAGTACTCCTGGGTCAAAGGGAATGCACATTTTTATAGCCCTTTTGGGCATATTAACAAATTGCTCTCCAGAATGGTTGAATCAGCTTACAACTTCACCAACAATGAATTAGTTTTCCAAATTTCCCACATCTTCACCAACATTTATCATTTTCCTATTTTCTCATGTTAGTCAATCTGATAGGTGTGATGTGGTACCTCAGAGTTGTTTTGATTTGCATCTCTCTAATCAAAAGTGATTTAGAGCACTTTTTCATACGACTATAGATAGTTGCAATTTCTTCCTCTGAAAATTGCCCATTCATATCCTGACCATTTATCAGTTAGGGAATGGTTGTATTCTTGTAACTTTGACTCAGTTCTCTATATATTTTAGAAACATAGACTTTTTCGCAGACACCAATCATAAAAATTCTCTCCTAGTTTTCAGTTGGACACACTGAAATTTCACTTTACAATGGTGATGTCATTTTGGTCCTCTTTGAAGACAAAGGACAACCACTTCCCTCCTAATCTTGGTTGCGTTAGCTTTGTTTGTGTAAAGACTTTTCAATTTAATGTAAGCAAAGTTATCCATTTTGCATTTCATAATGTTCTCTATCTCTTGTTTGGTCATAAATTCTTCCATTCTCCCTAAATAAACTATTCCTTACTTCCATAATTTCTTTATAGTATCAGCCTTTATACCCAGATCATGTACCCAATGGGATTTTATTCTAGCAAATGATGTCAGGCATTGGTCTATGCCCAGTTTCTGCCACACCATTTTCCAGTTTTCCCAGCAGTTTTTGTCAAATAGTGAGTTCTTATCCCAGAATCTGAGGTCCTTGGGTTCCCCAAATGGTCGACTGTTATAGCCATTGACCACTGTGTCATGTATATCCAACCTCTTCCCCTGGTCAACTCCTCTGTTTCTTAGCCAGTACCAAGTGGTTTTAATGATTGCTCCTTTATAATACAATTTAAAGTCTGTATGGCTAGGCCATCTTCCCTGGCATTTCTTTTCATGAATCCCCTTGATATTCTGGACCTTTTGTTCTTCCAGATAAATTTTGGTATTATTATTTTTTCTAGTTCTATAAAATAGGGTTTTTTTTGATAGTTTGATTGGTATGGCACTGAATAAGTAGATTAATTTAGGTAGAACTGTCGTTTTTATTATATTAGATTGGCCTACCCAGGAGCAACTGATGTTTTCTCCAGTTACTTAGATTTGATTTTATTTGTGCTAAAAGTGTTTTGTAATTGTGTTCATATAGTCCCTGGGTTTGTTTTGGCAGGTAGACTCCCAAATATAGTGTCTACAGTAGCGAATGTGTTATTTTCTTCAACATTTTTCTTCCCTTTTAACAAGCTGTTAATTTTCTTTTCAAAATCTTGCATCACTTTCATTTCTTTCCCTATTTTTTCCTCTACCACTCTTATCTCTTTCTTTACACTCTTCCAGGAATTCTTGCTGTCCCTGGGTCCAATTAGCATTTTCCTTTGAGATTTTGCTTGTATCTGTTAGTAGGCACTGTCTCAAGCTTCAGACTTTTTCATGCTACTATTTTCAGAGATATTTTTGGGGTACTGCAAGTTTTCAGTCCTTCCAAGAAGATGTGATCCAAGGAGAGGAATTGTCATTTCTCTCTTGTTTAGTATTCTGATCCTTACCTAGGAGTGCCTCCTGCCCCACTGCACCCACAAGTACTTGTGCTCTTTTTGGCCCTGAAACTGACTAGATTCCCTGCCTCACTTTCGACTGATCACAAGCACTCTTTTCCATTCTGAAACTGTGACCCAGAACTGCATATGGACAATAGAGCTGCCAACCAGCCCCAGCTACACACAATGTCAGCAAAGATTACACCCGTAATCTCTTTCTGGTCAGTTGACAAATCCCCTTACCGTTTCTGGACTGAGAGCTCCTAAGTTGGCTGTTGCTACTATTGTTAAGACCCACCACCAATGGTCCATTATGTTACAGACTCCTCCTTCAAACCTCCTAAATTGTCTTAAGTTGGAAAACTGTCTCCCTCTGACCTTGTGCTATCGAAATTTTATCTGAGACATTATTTTAAAGTTCTTTGGAGGAGAATACTGAAAAAATGTCAGCTAGGTCCTGACCCCATACGCTGCCATGTTGGCCAAGGCAACACATGCATTTCTCAAGAAGCAGAATCAGGCCTAGAACTCACATATTCTGCTCCCCAAGACAAGTGTCCTTGGACTACAACAGTAACACTAATTTTCAAAAAGATACAAAGATTGTGGATCCTGAAGCATGGGAACTCCCTCAAAGAAGCCTCCTTAGAAGGCTCTACTCTCCTTGCAGGAAGATGACTATTCCTGTACACATATCTGGACTGTCAGAAGTTGGTCTGCAGAGGCAATCTGCGTCACAGGTAACAGGACCAGTCTAAGGCCTCCCAGAGGCTTATGCCATACCCCTGAGGGACTCTGCCAAATAAGTTACACCTCAAAAGAGTGAATACTTCTCACTCAGAGTATAAAAAATAGAGATGCCAAGCTCTGAGGGCATGTCCCACCATCAACCACACTCCAAGAAAGCACATGATTCTTTGATCCTTTGTGAACTTACATGCCATCCCTGAAGCAACCCAGCTTTTTAGGGAAAATGTCCCATGGAGCTATGGAATAAAAAAAAAAAAGACCTGACCCAGGAGGAAGGAAACACCTCCTGTGAAGTCACATGCCTTTAACAAATCTAGGCCCTTCTCTGGAAATCAGTTTCTTCCTCTTTAAAATGAAATGTGAAGTCCTCTTAGCCTTTACATCTTCTGGTCTAAGGCCTGTCCCAGCTCTAACATCCTCCACTTGATGGATTAGTTGCTTAATTGGTTTTAGGAATAGACAGTTTTCTGTCACTCCTATCTCGGCATCTTTGCATCTACCTGCCTACCATAGTGTGTGGATAAAGTAAATTCTTAATAAGTGCATTTTGTTCTGAATTGAATTGAATCAAGTATCTGAGATAAAATTTGGAGGGAGCAGCTTTCATCCTTCAGTTCTAGGAAATCTGAAGTGATGCTGAATCCTGTCTCAATTTTCTAGGTTCCCTTATTTCCTTCTCTGTGCCATCTTCCTTCTGGTTGGTATCTCCCCTTCTCCATTCTGTGGTCTCTCCTGCTCCTGAACTCTGTCTCTGTCTCTCTCTGTCTCGGTGCCTCTCTGTGTCTCTGTCTCTCTGTCCATCTCTCTATCTCTGTCTCTATGTGCCTCTTTCTCTCTCTCTGTCTCTCTGTCTCCCCAGAAATAATATGCATCCCCTCCCACTCAGTGCCCGACCAAGGGAGACCTCTTGGACCTTCACCCAAAGGATTGAATAATGGTGGAATTTCAAGCATGGTAAGAGGAGTACCAGGAGAGAAGCAACTTTGAGGAAAGGAGAGGATACCCCAGGGGCATTTTCCACCTCCATCTGGTGCCTCCCATTCTCATCCTCCTTTTGCTACAAGGTCAATTGAAGGCTTAAAGTCAAGAACTTTCTGAAGAGAAACAAACAATATTGGAAAATGTAGCACTCCCACAACTCCCCCTTGTTCTCTCTTCTCTTCCTGATCTCTCCTGACAGTTTGGGTGGCAGCTCTGGGTGACAGCTTTTGATGGCACTGTGTGCATTTATAAAAAGCAAAGCAAACCAAGAAAGAAAAGAAAGAAGGAATAAACTGCCTCTGAACAGGAGCCTGTGAACCTTGTCATGGGGTGGGAGCAGAGCCCTCCTAGAGGAAGGGGCACAGAGCTGGAGCCCTCTCCAAACTGTCAGCAATAAGGTCACCATGGAATGAGAATATACAGAGGCAGAGTTGAGCCTTCCATAAGTGGTTATTGGCTAACTTTCTAGATCTATCAACTTGAAGTCACAGAATCTCAGGGCTGGAAGGGACCTAAATGACCATCTAGTGCAGGCCACACCTGAATTAAAATGCCCTTTACAGAATTGGCAACAAGTGGTTATCTAGCCTCTGTTTGGACAGGAAGCTCATCACTTCCTCAGGCAACTCATACCACACTAGGCCAGTTAGGTGACCTAGAGGACAGAGCAAAGGGCCTGGAGTCAGGAAGATTTGAACACAAAGTTGTCCTCAGACACTTACTAACTGCATCACCTTTAACCAGACAGCTTCAGTTTGCTCAACTGTAAAATGGGCATAATAACAGCCCCTACTTCCAGGGTTGTTGTGAATAGCAAAAGAGATAATATTTGCAAAGCCCTTAGCATGGTGCCTGGCACATAGTAGGCACTTATTCTCTTCCCTTCTCTCAGTCTTAGTATGTTTTTCCTTATATCAAACCTAATTCCTTTTGGACTCCTTCCTCTGGGACCAAGAATCATAGAAATAATCCCAAACACAAGGTGATACAGGAGTCACCTTATAGTTATCACATCCTCCAAGCTAAACAGACCCCCCCAGCTGACCCTCAGATAGGATTTACTCTATGGGCCCTCACTATTTTGACTGCCCTGGTAAAACATTGTTCTGAGTTGCCCATCTCCCTGCTCACAAGCCAATCTCCCAGGTCTGGCATGCCTCTACATTTAGTAGGGGACCTTGACTTATTTGGGCCAGTCACTACTCCTTTATAGGTCTGAGTCTCCCTGTTGATAAACTGAAGACCTTGAATGGATGTCTGCTGGCAAAGCGAGCTTTGTGATATTGCACTGACTCTTAACAGGAAGGTAGGAGGCCGACGAAGCTGACTAACCCTTGTGTTTGAGCTGAGTTGGATTATCTTACAGGATCATCTTCTTTTCCACATCCAAGATATGCACATTGTTATCATGTGCTGTCCATTCTTGAATGATGGCTGCAGTTCTGCCTTCAATCAGTGGTTTCCTTTGATCCTCCTTTGACTTTTATCTCTTATTATCTTATCAATGGGTTGATTATCCATGTGCTTGTCTTGTCTCCCCTCATAAAACTTGAGCTCTCTCTGCTCCTTAGTATTTCACATAGGACTGGCCAAATGTCAATAGATAGAAAGAAATTGAATACCCACTGTGTGCTCATCTCTTCTACACCCTTGAGGTAGGAAAATCAGGGGAAAATAAATAGCATGATAAAACTCCTTAGTCCCACTCATATACAGACCCCTCAACTGACCCTCAGATAGGATTTGTCAGTTTTTCAGGAGAAAAGGACAGGGAACTGACAGTCACGGGAACTGCCAACCACAAGGGTCAATGACTAGCACTACCGCTTATCTAGCTGCATGACTTTGGATAAGTCACTGGGCCTCCATTTCCTCATTAGTAAAATTCTAGATTGGACTAGATGCTTCCTTCCTCTTCTAAATCTGTGGTAGTCTAAAAATGTGTGTCTACCCCATTACAATTAAATACAGAACACTCAGACTTCTCCATTGAATTAGTCAATCAGGTTATAAACTAGATTATACAAGGCCCAAATGCCTACTGGATCAGTCAATCAAAGGCAATAAACCTGGTGTGAAAACTCCTTAATCAGTTTTGAAGGAGTAAACGTTTGAACCATTGTATAGAACGAGATAACATTATGCAGGAAGCATATCAGCATTGGTGGAAGAGGCAGTGATGTCTTATGGGAATTAGATTAAAATAGTAAACTAGTTCTGAATGTGGCATTCCAAAAGAAGTCCAGTGATCTATTGGGCCAGGATCCTGGGTTAAGCCCTTGAGAATCATTGGGAGGGAGAGAAGGAGAGTCTGTGTTGGCCCCATCATTTAGCTAGAAATGACCTTAGGAACGTAAAAACATTGGAAGCATTACACTTTCCACCATCCTAGGAGGTCCATGGAACAACAGGGACAAGGTAGTATGTGCACTGAGAACCAAGGACTCATTTGACACAGTGAGGGAAGGCAACTTCAGGAGTCTAAGAGGATCTGAGTAGTAACCTACACCTTATTTAGTGGGGAATGACATGAGGTCTCCACCAAGAGAAGAGGATTTAGGGGAACCCTATAGCAGGGGTTATACCTTTGCCATGTGTGTTCTTTAATCTTAGGCATCTCAACTTTCCCCAGATTCCATATGGATTAGTGGGGGAATTGGTCATGGTGGTGGGAGATGTATTGCACAAACTGTTCTTAATATGTTGTTTACCATTTCCTCCTCCAGCTTACTTTACAGAGGAGGCAACTGAGGCAAACAGGGCTAAGTGACTTGCCAGGGTCACACAGTTAGTGTCTCAAGCAAGATTTAAACTCAGGGTGATAAGTCTTCCTGAGTCCAGGTCCAGCACCCTGTTCACTGCACCATCTAGCTGCTATACCTGATGCCTTAACAAATACTCATTTCTGAAAGTTAATAAAATCATTCAAAGTGGTTTATTTGTAGATTTTATGTCCAACTATATAAGCCATTTCCTTGGTTCTGCTCACTTCACTATGTATCAGCTCATATAAGTGAAGCTATCCTTTCATCATTTCTTAAAGCAGTGGGTTCAAACTCAAATACAAATGGGAGGCACTCAACTGTATACAAGTATCCCTGTGGGCCACAGTTTGAATTCATTTTAAGATGTACTTTTATCTAAATTGTATTGTATCTTTATTTGCTTTGTTAAATATTGGCTAATTAAATATGGCTTGACAAGCAATGAAGAATTCTAGGCACCTCTTGACAAGAGGTGATGGACTAAATATATGGAGTAAAATATACATTGGACATGGCCAACATGGGAATTTGTTTTGGTGACTGTGTATATTGGCTATGAAAGGATTTCTTTTTCTTTTTTCTTTCAGTGTGTGAGGGGAGGGAAGGAGAGAAAAATAAATTCTTGTTGATTAAAACATAAAATTTTATTTAAAAAATAAAAGCTACTTTAAGTTTGGCAGGCTGTTATCAACTGAAAATCAGTGTGCATGGAAGGTGAGGAGTGAGCTGAAGTAATAAAAGGAATGGGGAGGGGAGGGAGCCAAGACGGCAGAGTAGAAAGACACACACACACTAGCTCTTCCCTCACAGCCCATAAAATACCTGTAAAGAAAGACTTCACAAAGTCTAGAACAGCAGAAGTCACAGAACAATGGAGTGGAGGAGATTTCCAGCCCAGGGTGACCTGAAAGGCCAATGGGAAAGGTCGGTCACACAGGACTCAGAGCAGAGCACAGCTCAGCCTTGGGGGCAGAATCCCCAGTGGCAATAGTGGAGGCTTGCAGATCCCTCAACCCACAGGTGCCAAAGGTCAGTGAGAGGGATTTTTCAGCTAACTGAGAAAGGAACAGGGTCTTCCCATAGCTCAGGCCTCAGGCGGCCAGCGGCAGAGGCTGCATTGGGCAGCAGCTCCCAAAGCAGCTTCCACAACAGCCTGCATCCATTGTTGGATAATAAAAACCCTGGAGGCACTGAGCAGCTGATCCTTACCTCAGCCCTGTGTAGAGGCCCTGCCCCCACCTAATGTTCCTGGAGGAATTGAGCAGCTTCTCTGAATCTCAACCCCCAGTACTGGCTTGGTGGAACTGGAGGCCAGGTGGTTGTGGAGAGGAAACTCACAGATTCTGGGCACAAAAGTTTCTGGTTGCTCTCATACCAGTGTACACACTTGATTGTGCCACCTTGGAGGAACAGAGATCTTACAAATCCCCAGAACATACCCTACTCTTCACAAAGGACCCAAAAGTCAAGTAACTGGTTGGGGAAATGCCCAAAAAATGGAAGAAAAGTAAGACTATAGAAGGTTACTTTCTTGGTGAACAGATATCTTCTCCCATCTTTTCAGATGAGAAGGAACAATGCTTACCATCAGAGAAATACATAAAAGTCAAGGCTTCTGAATCCCAAACATCCAAAATAAATAGTCAATGATCTCAGGCCATGGAAGAGCTCAAAAAGGATTTTGAAAATCAAGTAAGAGAGGTGGAGGAAAAATTGGGAAGAAAAATGAGAGACATGCAAGAAAAGCATGAAAAGTGAATCAACAGCTTGCTAAAGGAGACCCAAAAACTGCTGAAGAAAATAATACCTTTAAAAATAGGCTAACTCAATTGACAAAAGAGGTTCAAAAAGCCAATGAGGAGAAGAATATTTTAAAAAGCAGAATTAGCCAAATGAAAAAGGAGGTCCAAAAGCTCACTGAAGAAAATAGTTCTTTCAAAATTAGAATGGAACTGATGGAGGCTAATGACTTTATGAGAAACCAAGAAATCACAAAACAAAACCAAAAGAATGAAAAAATGGAGGATAATGTGAAATATCTCATTAGAAAAACAACTGGCCTGGAACATAGAACCAGGAGAGACAATTTAACAATTTGGGAACTACCTGAAAGCCATGACCAAAACATGAGCCTAGACATCACCTTTCAAGAAATTATCAAGGAAAACTGCCCTAATATTCTAGAACCAAAGGGCAAAATAATATTGAAACAATCCACAGATCACCTCCTGAAAGAGATCCAAAAAGAGAAACTCCTAAGAATATTGTAGCCAAATTCCAGAGTTACCAGGTCAAGGAGAAAATATCTCAAGCAACTAGAAAAAAACAATTTCAGTATTGTGGAAATACAGTCAGGATAACACAAGGTCTAGCAGCTTCTACATTAAGGGATCGAAGGGCATGGAATATGATATTCCAGAAGTCAAAGGAACTAGGACTAAAACCAAGAATCACCTACCCAGCAAAACTGAGTATAATACCTCACGGGAAAAATGGTCTTTCAATGAAATAGAAGACTTTCAAGCATTCTTAATGAAAAGACTAGAGCTGAAAAGAAAATTTGACTTTCAAACACAAGAATGAAGAGAAGCATGAAAAGGTAAACAAGAAAGAAAAACCATAAGGGACTTACTAAAATTGAACTGCTTACATTTCTACATGGAAAGACAATATTTGTAACTCTTGAAACTTTTTTCAGTGTCTGAGTAGTTGGTGGGATTACACACGCACACACACACATGCACAAAGAGAGAGAGAGAGAGAGAGAGAGAGAGAGAGAGCAAGTGCACAGGGTGAGTTGAATAAGAAGGGATCATAACAAAATAATTAAATTAAGGGATGAGAGAGGAATAGATTGGAAGGAGAAGGGAAGAAATGGAATGGGGCAAATTATCTCTCATAAAAGAGGCAAGAAAAAGACTTTTCAATGGAGAGAAAAAGGGGGGAGGTGAGAGGGAAAACATGAAGCTTACCCTTGTCACATTTGACTCAAGGAAGGAATAAAATGCACACTCATTTTGGTATGAAAACCTATCTTACAATACAAGAAAGTAGGGGAGAAGGGGATAAGCAAGGTGGGGGGGATGATGGATGGGAGGGCAATGGAAGGGGGGAGCAATTAGAAGTCAATGCTCTTGGGGAGGGACAAGGTCAAAAGAGAGCATAGAAGAAATGGAAGGCAGGATAGCATGGAGGGAAATATAGTCTTACATAACATGACTATTATGGAAGTCATTTGCAAAACTACACATATAGCCTATATTGAATTGCTTGCCTTCCCAGTGGGGATGGGTGGGGAGGGAGGAAGGAGGAGAAGTTGGAACTCCAAGTTTTAGGTACAACTGTTGAGTATTGTTCTTGCATACAAATGGGAAACAAGAAACACAGGTAATGGGGTATAGAAATTTATCTTGCCCTATAGGACAAAAGAGAAGATAGGGATAATGGAAGGTAGGGATGTTAGAAGGGAGGGCAGATTGGTGGTAGGAGTAATTAGAATGATTGGTACTTTGGGTTGGGGGGAGGGGAGAGATGGGGAGAAAATTTGGAACTCAAAATTTTGTTGAAATAAATGTTGAAAACTTAAAGTAAATAAATTAAATAAAAAAAAAGAAACCTTCCAGAATCTGGAGGGAGACTTAGTCACCTGCTGGGAATCTGATCTGCCAGTATAAATGGGAGTTGAGAGAGTGAACCCCAAGCGTATTGTACAACCCCTCAAATCACTGGCATTGACAAACCATGCTTCTTCTCAGAAACTCGGTTTCCTCATCTATAAAATGAGGATGATAACAAATGAACTGCTCAACTCACATGATCCCTTTGAGGAAAGCACTTCTAAAACATTCCAGTGTCCCATAAATGCAAATTACTCTCACTCTTTATTGTTGCTTATGAGCACCGTCCAAAGGAAGCACATGTCCGCTTTCCCTTACCATTGCTACAGCTTCCAAAAGGCTCCCAGTGGAAAGGACTTGGCTTGTCTCCCAGACTCATCCTATGCAATCACCTTTTCACCTTCATAATTGCTCATGGTTTGAGAACAAAAGATCAAGACAGGGTGGTTGATATTTTTGTTCCTCTTTTTGTAACCCCAAATGCACCTGGGGCCACCATCATGAGGAGGTGGTGCACAGATGGGAGACACAAGACAGCTATTGAAGCCATCCACAAACCTTACAGGAGAGGGTCTCCACTCACCTTCTGGGGCACACACAGCTCTCAAATACTCTTTAAGAGGGAGGAATTTGAGCCAGGATGCCTTCTTTCATCCAGTAAATATGCAACAAGCTCTTGCCAACTGCTTACTGGGTTAGGTGCAGAGGGCAATGGCATCCCCTCCCACCACTCTCTGGGAGTTCTCAGGACAGCAGGAGATTTAAGGCATGCCAGAAAATCAAATGCAAATTAGACAAGAAGCATATGAGGGGAGTAAGAGGACCTGGGTTCAAATCTCTGCTCTGCTACAGATTCTCTGGGTGATCTCAGGTTCTCACTTTTCCTCTTTTGGTCTGTTTCCTGACTGGTAAATTGAGGTCATTGGACTACATGGCATCCAACTGCCCTTTCAGCTTAAAGCTCTTATGATCCTTTGAATGTTCTATGAAATCAGATGATAGAGAAATGGATTCCAGCTTGAGAATAAGGAGGCTTTTTGAGGGTGTTGGCATTTCAAGTTCAAGGTCCTGGGAACAAAACCTTCATTTGGCACTTACTCCTTATGGGATCTTGAGCAAGTCACTTAAAGCTCAGTGGGCCTCAATTATAAAAGGAAGGGATTAGACTAGATGCCTCTGAAGCCATTCTAGCTCCATATTTGTGGTTCCATAAGGAATGCTCACATAGCCAATAATGAAGCACTTCTTCAGTGGCAGCTGTTAGTGATAATATATATTTTAGCAACCATGCATTTGTCTGTTTTTAATATTTCTATTAATATTTATTATTTTTTATTTTTAAATTTTGAGTTCCAGACTCTCCCTTCATCCCATTCCTCCTCATGTACTGAGACAGCAAATGATATTTCAATTATACATGTGAAATCAGGCAAAATATTTCCAGACTAGCCATATTGCTTTTTCATAAAGCAAACGAATAAAAAAATGAATGAAATTATACTTTAATTTGAACTCAGAATTCGCCAATTCTCTCTGTGCAGATAGATAACATTATTTTTATCATTCCTTTGGAATTGTCTTGGATCATTGTATTGATCAGAGTAGTCAAGTCTTACACCATTGATCATCCTTACAATATTACTGTTACTATGTACATTGATTTTCTGGTTCTTCTCACTTCACTTTATATCAGTTAACATTGGTTTCCCCATTTGTTTTGCTGAAACAATGACCCTTATCATTCATTACAGCACAATAATATTCTATTTCATTCATATACCAAAGTTTTTTTCTTCCATTCCCCAACTGATGGACACCTCCTTAACTTCCATTTCTTTAGTACCACAAAAAGAATTGCTATAAATAGTTTTGTACAGATAGGTCTTTTTCCTTTTTTCTTTGACCTCTTTGGGAAACAGACCTAGTAGTGGTCTTGCTGGATCAAAGGGTATGCTAGTCATATAATTCTTAATTCAAAGTAATACATATATCCAGTAATAGTTGCTCTAATCACCTTCATAAAGGAAATAACAAGTCTCCAATCTCTTCTCTTGGGTCTCTATACTTATCACAGCATGAGATGGAGTCATCTTCCTTTGAGGTCCTTTAGGGATCCTTTCACCTAATGCCATCAGCTACAAATCACTCCCAAATACATCACGTCATACAAACCTCATGACTGCTCTCAGAAAAAGGAACATAGGTGCAAAGGAAAGTGACCTCAGGGAGCTCAAACTTTGTTCTTCTCCTGTGACAGTTGATTCACTAGCTCTTGGTAGGTCACTTAACAGATCTAGGACACAAACCCAAGTCTTCTCCCATGCCAGGGTTTTCTTTTTGAATTGCCCATGCTAGCTCTTAAAAAGAACAAATATTAGAACTCCCATTTTGCAGGTATGGTAACTAAGCTTCAGAAAGGGTTGACCTTAAGTGTTCGGCTCTGTGCTGAATATCTTTTTCCAATTTGATTTGACTTTTTTCATATTGTAATATTCATGCTAATGACCCCTTTCCACTTCAAGAAAATTAAGGGTTTTATACAACTTTTAAGATGGAATGCACTAGAAACAACTTCCTTTTAGGACATAGCTAGTCAAAAATAAAGCTTTCACTTGCAAGCAAGTCTTCTGAATCTAGGGTCATTGACCATTCCGTTATCCACAACTGCTTCATGAAGGCCCAGGACAGGGCTGAACACCTTCCGTGATGACCCTTTCTTTCATTCTTTAAGGGATAAGATAGAGGGGGGTGCAGGCAAAATGGTGGAGTAACAACATGTCCTTTCTGGAGCGCTGCCCCCAAGCCTAGTCAAATACCTGTGAAAAATGGCTCTAAACAAATTATGGAGCTGCAAAACCCAGATAATTACAGAATGAAGCAAATCTCCAGGCCAAGAGAGCCTGGAAGGTCGCTGGGAAGTGTCTATAGCACCTCACAGGGGGCAGGGCACAGTCCAGCATGGGCTGCACCAGCACAGATAGGACCTGAGCAGGCCTTGCGGAGACTGAATCTCTCACACTTATGGCAGTTTCCAGACTTCAGGACCCCAAAATGCCAAGGAAAAATTTGAAGGTCAGTAGGAAAAGCCTGTGGGACCAGTGTGGGAGAATGGAAGGGTTTTGTCTCAGCCCCAGGGTGGCAGAGGGGATAGAGGGCAGAGGAACCCACTGCAGCTTAGTGGAGAGATAAAAATTGTTTCTGGAGCTCTAGGCCCACAGATTGTGGGAAAATTGAGCAGCTGACAGTACACTACCCACTCCCACTGGAAGCAGAGATCTACCTTGACAAAGAGCTCAAAAGTCAAGTAAATGGCTGGGCAAATGAGCAAAAACTGGAACAAGAGTCAGACTATAGAACCTCACTTTGGTGACAAGGAAGACCAAAACATGCAAACAGAAGACAACAAAACCAAAGCTCCTCCATCCAAAGCCTCCAAGAACAATATGAATTGGTCTCAGGCCATGAAAGAGCTCAAAAAGGATTTTGAAAATCAAGTAAGAGAAGTAGAGCAAAAATTTGGAAGAGAAATGAGAGTGATACAAGAAAAGTATGAAAAAATAGTCAACTGCTTGCTAAAGAACCCAAAAAATGCTGAAGAAAATAACACTGTAAAAAATACACTAACCTAAATGACAAAAGAGATTCAAAAAGGCAATGAAGACAAGAATACCCTAAAAATCAGAACTGGTCAGACAGAAAAGGAGGTCCAAAAGTTCACTGAAGAAAATAATTCCTAAAAGGTTAGAATGGAGCAGATGGAAGCGAATGACTTTATTTTAAAAAAAAAATCAAGAAATTATAAAGCAAATCCAAAGGAAGTAAAAATATAGCAGAAAATGTGAAATATCTCATTAGAACAACAACTGACCTGGAAAATAGATCTAGGAGAGACAATTTAAGAATTATGGAACAACCTGAAAGCCATGATCAAAAACAGAGCCTAGACATCATCTTTCAAGAAATTATCAAGGAAAACTGCCCTGATATTCTAGAACCAGAGGGTAAGAATAAATATTGAAAGAATGTGAGGACTGCACCCTGAAGTAGATCCCAAAAGGAAAACTCCTAGGAATATTGTAACCAAATTCCAGAGTTCCCACATCAAGGAGAAAATATTGCAAGCAGCCAGAAAGAAACAATTTGAGTATTGTGGAAATACAATCAGGATAACCTAAGACCTAGCAACTTCTACATTAAGAGATCACAGAGCTTGGGATGTGATATTCCAGAAGTCACAGGAACTAGGATTAAAACCAAGAATCATCTACTAGGCAAAACTGAGTATAATACTTCAGGGGAAAAGTGGTCATTCAATGAAATAGAGGACTTTCAAGCATTCTTGATCAAAAGACCAAAGCTGAATAGAAAATTTGATTTTCAAACACAAGAATCAAGAGAAGCATGAAAAGGTAAACAGGAAAAAGAAATGATAAGGGACTTACTAAAGTTGAATTATTTACATTCCTACATGGAAAGACAATATTTGTAATTCTTATGACTTTTCTCAATACTAGGATAGTTGGAGAGAATATATACATATAGATAGAGGACACAGAGTGAGTTGAATAGGAAGGGATGGTATCTAAAAAATAAAATTAAGGGGTGAGAGAGGAATATATTGGGAGGAGAAAGGGAAAAATAGAAGGGGACAAATTATCTCTCACATAAAAGTGGCAAGAAAAAGCTTTTTCAATGGAGGGGAGGAGAGGTGAGGTGAGAGGGGGAAAGTGGAACTTGTTCTTATCACATTTGGCTTAAAGAGGGAATAGCTTTCATACTCAATTTGCTATGAAACTGTCTTATACTACAGGAAAGTAGTGGAAAAGGAGTAAGTGGGAGGGTGGGGGGATGATAGAAGGGAAGGCAAATGGGAGGAGGACGTAATTAGAAGTAAATACATTTGAGGAGGGATAGGGTCAAGAGAGAGAATAGAAAAAATAGGGGGCAGGATAGGATAGAGAGAAATATAGTTAGTCTTCCACAACATGACTTTTATGGAAGTCTTTTGCAAAGCTACACATGTGTAACACATAATGAATTGCTTGCCTTCTCAGTGGTGATGGGTGGGGAGGGAGGAAGGGAGAGAAGTTGGAACTCAAAGTTTTAAAAATGAATGTCAAAAATTGTTTTTACATGCAACTGGGAAATAAGATATACAGGCAATGGGGTATAGAACTCTATTTTTTCCTCCAATAAAATAGAGGGGATGGGGATAAGAGAAGGAAGGGATGTGATAGAAGAGAGGGCAGATTGTGGTGAGGGGAATTCAGAATGCACACTGTCTTTGAGTGGGCAGAGGGGAGAGATGGGGAGAAAATTTGCAACTCAAAATCTTGTGGAATGTTGAATGTTGAAAACTAAAAATAATAAATTAGGATAAAAAAATAAAATGTAAAGCTAGATATTGGTAAACCATTGAATTTTCATAAGAAATAAACCGATTTTCTAATTAAAAGAGGAATAAGAAGAGAATGGCATCATTGAATGGGGCAGCTCAGAGGACAAAATTCTTTTTTAAGACCATAGTAAGTTCTGAAAGTTGAAGTTAGACTAGATTTCTAACATTTCTCCCAGTCCTGACAAGCTGTGTTCTAAAGTCCCATCCTCCTTTGATCTCTATGTTTCAAGCTCCCTTCCAGATCTGACATTCTAAAATTTCTCCAAGATCTGACAAGTAACTCTCCAAGGTACCTACAATCTGTAATATTCCATGCTCTATGGTTCCTTCTAGATTGAACATTCTGTATTCAATATCCTAAGGTCCTTTCCAGCTATGACATTCTAGGGATTTATGCTTTTATTTTCAGAATTGTGGGAGGGTTGTAGCTCAGTTTTTGGAAAAGGATCCCTGCTTCACATTGCCCATATACCTTTTAAACAATATACTTCATAATTATGTCATCCTCTGTCCTTAGTCCATTCTTCAGGCTGCTAACAGATCTTCATTCATTCCTTCCATAGCTATTTATTCCATCTTTCTATGGGTCTTTGCGTATTATGTCATCCCTATAGCCCAGCTTTATTATAAATGGTTCCACCCATTATGAGCTCCTCTTGGCCCCCTCTGTCCCTTAATTCCCACTTCAACAAAGGAAATAAACAGTCTGTAATAGGAAAATTTTGAACTTTGCAAATGGGGTGAGGAAATCTCTGTTCACAGGAAATGCCAACCCCTGATGTGTTGATTGGCACTGCAGGACCTGGTACAATATTGGCAGGGACAAAAGGCATTTTCCAAAAGTCTTTAGAGACAAGCATGAATGACTGATGCCCAAAAGGATGGGTTTTGACTCAGAAGGAAAAACTACAAGATCACCTGGGGAGCACAAAGAAGCAAGACAAAGAGGAGGGAGAGGATGGTTGTCAAGAAAATGGAAAGCCTTCCTCCTTGATTAGTTTCTTCTGCCTCCTCATCCTGCTACAGCTCCATTATTTTTAAAAACAATTTATTTATTATCCCTACTTATGTTATGTTTTTTCCCCTCTTGTTTGCTTCTACATTTAATCTGTTGCAATACATTATTTTGGTTGAAGTCCATTAAGAAAATCCAGGCTTACAAATATATATTGTAGGAAAAGGAAGAATTATTTTAATAATCAAGCAATATATTATTATTTTGAAAAAAATTTTTGACCTCTTGAATCCCCCAAAAGAGTTTCAATTACCCCCCATCAGTTACACTGATGAAATCACAGATTTAGCCTCCCTCCCTTGAAACACAAAGTCATAGAGCATGTGGAGTCATAACACATTAGTTCCACTTATTAACTGTGTGCAGTTGAACAAGTCACTTAATCATTTTGAGCCTCAGCCTTCTCATCTGCAAAAAGGGGGTCATAGTTGCATTACCTCCCCAAGGTCATTTGTAGGGAAAGGGTTTTTAAGACTAGAAACGTGAACATTTCAATAGTTCCAAGAAATGTGATTTCATCAGGGTAGGTATTCTTCCCCCCAACAAAGAGCAGTTTCATCTATGCATTACTGGGAAGATGATCTTTAAAAGTTTCTGTGTCCAGAAATCATCATCAGCTGCAGCCAGTCCTTCTACATCTCTGGTTATGAGACTCTCAGTTTACTGAAGGTGGTCCTGAGACAATAAACACACAATAAACCCCAAGGAATATTGAAGTATTGAAGGTTTAGGCCACTATGCAGATAATTCAAAGTCTCTGATTTCTCCCTCCTTCATCCCCCACTCTTCTTCCATAGATACATTTCAACAATCGGTCATGAATGTAAAATCTTGGAGAACAAGCAAAGTTGGAGTACATACGTTTTCTCTAAGGTTGTCTAGCATCATTTGATTTCATTAAGCTAGTTCTCAGCAATTTGCAATTAAACCCAAAGGACTATAAATTTGCGCATATCCTTTGAGCCAGTAAAACCAATATTAGGTATGAATCCAAAAAAGAAAAAGAATTTATTTACACAAAAATATTTATGGCAACTTTGTGTGGTGGCAAAAAAATCAGAAATTGAGTGGATGTCCATCAATTAGGGAATGACGACACAAGTAGCAGTAAATGATTGTGATGGAATACTACATTGCTCTAAGAAATGATGAGGAAGATAGTTTCATAAATTGATGAAAAGTGAAATGATCAGAACCAGGGAAACATTGCACACGGTAACAGAATATTTTAAGGAGGATCAACTGTGAAAGACAACTACTCTAATCAAGAAAATGAACCAAGATAATTCCAAAGAATCTGTGATGAAAAATGTTATCCCCCTTCAGAGAGAACTGATGAACTCTGAGTGCAGACCAAAGTCAGCTTTTCACTTCTTACTTTTCTTGTTCTAGTTTTAGTCAGTGTTTTTCCCCAGATGACTAATATGGAAATGTGTTTTTCATGGCTTCACATATATAGTTGATTTTGAATCTCCTGCCTTCTTAAGGATGAGACAAGGAAGGGAGGGAAGGAGAGGATTTTGAACTCAATTTTTTTCAATGAACGTTAAGATTATTCTTACATGTAGCTGGGATACATTTAACAAATTAAATAAAAATATGTTAGAGAAAAGAGTTTGGTTATCAGAAAAGTTGAGACTTGAGAGGCACCTTGAAGACCATTTAGTTCAACCATCTCCATGAAGGATGATTTCTTTCTGGTTGACTGTTTGTTGTCCTTCATTTTTGAAGTAGATCAAAATGACATCACTATGTTAGTCAAGTTACAGTGTGTCCAACTGTGGCTTATCAGACCCATGTGCACTCAGAATGTTCTACCATGAGTTGGGCACAAACAGTCCATGTGAACTTTTAGGGTGGATTCTTTAACTAGACGGATGCAAAACTGGTCATTTTCACTGACGGTCCCCTATGCCTGTAAGGGTATATGTTTCTTCAGTTTTCCTCTTGCTTTTGCTGGATTTCTTCAGGTCCTAGATAAAATCTCACCTTCTGCAGGAAGTCTTTTCCAATCCCTCTTAATTCTAGTGCTTTCCCTATTACTCTGTATTTAGGATGTGTGTAAATAGAGCTTGGCTTGTTGTCTTCCTCATTATACTATGGGCTCTTCAAGGACAGAGACCATTCCTTGCCTGTCTTTGCAATGCCAGAACTTCTGTATGGTATCTGTCGCACAGTTGGTACCTAATGTTTATGGACTAATACAATAGCCACCTGGTGGTATTTTCTGTTAAAAATGAATTAAAATCTGCCCTGACTTTTCCTGGTTCCAATGGCATCCATATTCATGTGTGTCTATTGAATTCCTACTAACTCCCTCTAAAGTCCAACCAGGTGAGCAGACTTTGTTTTTTTCTCTTACCTGAAGATCAAGACAAGTTTTCTTTTTTCTAATTGGCTCTGTGACCAGGAAATACCCTCTTCTTCCCTCTGTCACCACATTTTCTGACTCTCAATCAGTGTAGATTCCACACAGCTCAGAGACCTTGAAGGATTGGTAAAAGGAGGGCAGTAAGAAGTATATACCCAAAGGAGCAGAGGCAAAAAAAATCACAGTTGGGAAGGATACTTGTCAGAACAGATGACTCATTTGGGATAAGATATTGGAGATAAAGTGATACAGAATTAGGAATAAGAGGACCTGGTTAAAAATTTTATCTCTGTTACTCTGTGACCTCAGGTAAGCCCCTCTCCATATCAAAACTGTCCACTGGTGACCATCCCCAAGTTCACATAATCATGATGCCTCTCTCTCAAAATCCACATAAGCTCCTCTGGCCCTTTAGGTGAAAGGGCTGGACTCTTTGTGAGATAAGTAACTCCCTTTCCCAAACAACTGTTGCCATGACAAGACTGTTTTCTACATATTGCCATGCCCTGATACACACACACACACACACACACACACACACACACCCCTAAATTTTTTCCTTGTGTAATAATTCCTAGTTGTGAGGGAGACTGAGGGTAATCAAATACCTAGTGAAGAGAGCTTGAATGAACACACAGAATGTGAGGCCACTGAAACACAGCTCAGATGCCACTTTGGAATTCACCAGAACATAAAACATTGGAGTTGGAAGAGTCCTGAAAGATCATGGAAGTCTAGACCTCCCAATTTCAGGATGACAAACCTGAGATCAAGAAACAGGAAGGGGAAGATGGTGGAGAGAATGAATTCTGCTGAATTCTCCCAGCCTACTAAACAATTTTTATAAACTATCTCAAATTAAATTCTGAGCAGGAAAGTCAATTAAAAAGTCACAGTGTCTCATCTTTCCAGCTCAGAACAGATTAGGAGGACTCAAAGAGAGGTGTGCCTGTGATCACTGATGTGAGGACTGGCCAAAGGTGAATACAGAGGAAGCCACAATGACCTGTGGAACCAGGTGGCATCCTCAGCATTGGCCATGGTGGTGGCACCAAGAGTAATGAGAAAAATAAACTCCTGCTCAGAAAGATAGCACAGTGAACCCCTGTGCTACTACCCTGAGCAGAAATAGGCACATTTTGGCAGCTCCATTGCCCAGTTCCAGGTTGGTGTCTAGAACTGGAGGAGTTGGAGGAGAAATTATAGTAGGGGGTCACAAGAGAGCAGAGTAAGGATCAGACCACACACCAGGAGGCTATTGGAGAATACTTCCCTTATTGTTCCACCTTGGAAACATTGAAAACCTATCGATCCACAGATCTAGCCAAACAAACTTGGGCTAACCAACTCTGCACTCTAGATGTGAACAGAACCCAACTCTAACATAAAGTCCAAAGTCAAGAAATAAACTGAGAAAATGAGTAAACCACAAAAATAGGAAACTGACCATGAAAAATTTCTAAGGAGTCAGGGAATTTCTTTTTCTTCTTTTTTTAAAAAATAATTTATTATAAATTTCATAAATATGAAGCAAAGATTATTTGTTATAATCTCAACACATATGATCAAACAAAATGAAGTTCCAAGTTCCACTACAAAACGCTTATGCATTACATTTTAATGAACCAAGGAATAATAATTTGTGTCCTCTTCTGCTTGCAAAATTGTAGTGTTTTGTTATTTGTATATTGCTGCACTCATTCTTTCTTCTCTCTGCATCATTCTCTCTATCTTTCCACATATTTTTGGTATTCTTCAATACCAAGGTATAAAGTTTAGATGACATATGGAAATGAAGAAAACAGCAGCCTAAAAGATTTGATTTTGAGGGCAAATTGTTAGGTTTGGTTTGGGAATTAAGTTTGAGGTGCCATAGGCTTTTGCCCTTTGGATGATTGGAAGGGCAGAGTTGTAAGTCAGCTAGAAAAAACAAATTTAGCAGCTATTAGAGTGGAGATGATAGAAAATGAGTGAAATGCAAATTGCAGGTGACCTCTCCCATTAAAACGTGAGCTCCTCAAGACCAGAGACCGTGTTTTTGTCTTCCTTTGTATCCCCAGCACGTAGCCTGTACCTGGTACATAATAAATACTTTATCAATGCCTGTTGATTGAGATCGCCAAGGAAAGAGTATGATAGAGCCGCATCTTTTAACAAAGCTTTCTGAAGGTTATCAATTAGTAGCTATAAATGATATTTAACAGCACAAAAGCATCCTGAAGCTCTGGTACAAGGAAGTAATAGCCAAGACAACTTTTTAAAATATATCTATATCATACAATCATAGATTTAGAACTGAAAAGGGCCGTAGAGGCCATGAAATGCAACCTCTTCATTTATATTTAAGGAAAATAATGCACAGAAGAATGATTTGTGTAAGGTCTCATAGCTAGTATTTGAGGTGAGATTTGAACCCATGTCTTGGAGTCAGGGAATTTCAAGATACAAACTCAGCAGAAGATTATGACTTGAAAACATTTACAAAAAAAAAGCCTCAAAGAAAAACTCAGTGGGATTCCAACAAAATTATTAGAAGGTCTAAAGAAAGATAAAAAAGAGCAAAAAATTATTTTAGCAATCAAATAAGAACAGTAAAGGAAAACTGGAAAAAGAAATTAGAGCAATTCAAGGAAATTATGAATTAACAGCTTGGTAAAAGACACAAAATCATATTGAAGAAAATAACTCCTTTAAAATTAAAATAGGTCAAGTGGAAGCTAATGACTCCCTTAGACATAAAGAAACAATTAAAGTTAGGAGACGGAAAAAAAAATAGAAACAAAATGTGAAATGCTTCTTTAGAGAGAAAAGAACAACAGAAAAGGAAATAGAACAGAGAGAGACAAGTTAAGAATTATTGGACTACCTGAAAGCTACAATCAAAGAAATAACCTAGACATCACATTTCAGGAAATTATAAAGAAAAATTTCTCAGATACCATATTAACAGAGGGAAAAGTAGAAATTGAAAGAATTCAGTGATCACATCCTAAAAGAAAGCCCCAAATGAAAATTCCTAGGAATGTTGTAACCAAATTCCAGAACTTCCATGTTAAGGAGAAAATGCTGTAAGGAGCCAGAAAAAAAAAAATCAAATACCATAGAGTTATAGTAAGGCTCTCACAAGATTTAGCATCTAACATTAAAAGAGTGAAGGACTTGGAAAGTGACATTCAGAAAGTCAAAGGATCTCAGAATACAACCAACCATAACCTTCCCAGTAAAACTGAGTATAATGCCATAGATGTAAAATAAAAATTCAATGAAATAGAGGACTTTCCAGTATTCCTGATGAGACCAGAGTTTAATAAAAAATTTGACCTGCAAACACAAGACTCAAGGGAAGCATAAGGGATTCAGTAACATTAAACTGCATTACTATATGGGAAGATGACACATGTAATTCCTAAGAACTTTAGCATTATTGGGAAGTTACAAGATGTCTGAATAAACAGAGGGAATGGGCATAAGTTGATTATGTTGGGATGATCTCAAAAAGAAGAATGAAAGAATGTGAGAGAAAATGCAATGAAAGAAAGGGAATGACCAGAATAAATGGGGGAAATAATCTTATCTAAAAAGGCATACAGGAGAGCATTTTTAAATGGAAGAAAATTACCAGAAAAATTTTATTAATTGGAAAAAATAGCAAAATTGATTTGGAAAAAGTCAAGAATATCAAATGAAATAATGAAAAAAATGTAAAGAAAGAAAGTTTGACAGTACCAGATTATCATTATTTTTTGAATGAGGCAATCAGGGTTAAGTGTGCCCAGGGTCACACAGTTAATAAGTGTCAGGTATTTGAAGCTAGATTTGAGTTCAGGTCCTCCTGAATCAAGGGCTGCTGTTCTATCTACTGCACCAACCAGATGCCCCAGTACCAAATCTTAAATTATATTATAAGGCTGTAATTATCAAAGCTATCTGGTACTGGCTAAGAAACAGAAAGATAGATCAATGGGATAGAGCAGACCCATAAGTTACAGTGGCAAATAAACAAAACAACCTTATTATATTTGACAAGTGTAAAGGCTTAAGATTTGGGGATAAGAATTCATTATTTGATGAAAAAAATTGGGGAAAATTAGAAACCAGCATGGCAGAAACTGGGCATAAACCAAGAGCTTACACTATTTACCAAGGTCAAAATGGATAATTCACCTATATACAAACGGAGATTTTTTTACCAAAAAAAGTTAGAACATGGAACATATTGCTTATCAGGCTTATGGAGAGGCAAACAATTTATGAATAAATAAGAGATGGGGAGAAAAGTTAGATCTACAGTGGTAATTTTGATTACATTAATTTAAAAATTTTTTGTGCAATAAAATAAATGTACCCAAGATGAGAAGGAAAGCAGAAAATTGGGAGGGGGATTTTATAAACAGTTTAGCAGATAAAGGCCTCATATCTAAAATATATAAGGAACTTTGTTAAGTCCATAAGAATACAAGTCATTCCCCAACTGACAAATGCTTAAAGGATATGAATGGAAAGGTTTCTAACGAAGAAATTAAAATAATTTGTAGTCATATAAAAAAATACTCTAAATCATTAACTGGATAAATGCAAATTAAAACAACCTTAAGACATCATTTTACAGCTATCATATTGGCTAAAATGATAGAAGAGGAAAGTGATAGATGTTGGAGGGGATGTGGGACAATTGGGACACTAATTCATTATTGCTGGAATTGTGAACTAATCCAACCATTTTGGAGAATAATCTGGAATTATACCCAAAGAGTTATTAAACTATCTGTACCCTTTGATCCTGAAATAGCACTATTTGGTCTATTTCCAAAGATGATTAGGGAAAGAGGAAAAGAACCTATATGTTCTAATATGTTTATAAAAGCTCCCTTTGTAGTGACAAATAACTGGAAATTGAGGGGATGCTCATCCAATGGGGAAGGACTGAACAAGTTGTGGTATATGATTGTGATGGAATGTTACTGTGTTACAAGAAATGATGAGCTCAGTGATTTTAGAAAAACATGGAAAGACTTGCACAACATAATGAAGAGTGAAATGAGCTGAAACAAGAGAACACTGTATACAGTAACAGCAATATTATTTTAAGAATAACTTTATTTGAATAAGTCATCTTGACTATTATAAATATCCAAATTAACTATGAAGGACAGATGAAAAAAGATACTATCTGTATTCAGAGAAAGAACTGATAAACAGAAATATGATAGAATAATTTCACAGACAGTATCTATCTATATATGTATACATACATACATATGTATGCATATATAAGTACATATTTGTGTCTAATTGCAGCCCTTTCTGGGGGAGGGGAAAGAAAGAAATTTACATTATAATTTTGTTGTACATTTGAAAGAAATTGAAAGCGAAGTGTAGTAGATTTGCAATATGTGCGATCATCTTTTTGGTTGTACTGTTTTATGGAAATACTTATTTTATTTCACAAATTTAGAATAAAATTAAACATGGGAAAAAAGAAACAAAGGTGACAAAAAACAAAAGATACAAATACATTTTATAAAATCTTCAAAAATGAAAGAGAAAATAGGGGGAAGTTGGAAATGCTCGAACCTCACTGTCATCTGAATTGGTTCAAAAGGGAACTACAGAGAGAGACAGGGGGAGAGAGAGAGAGAGACAGACAGACAGACAGACAGACAGACAGACAGAGACAGACAGAGACAGACAGAGACAGACAGAGAGAGAGACAGAGAGAGAGACAGACAGACAGATAGACAGAGACAGACAGAGACAGAGACAGACAGAGAGAGAGAGACAGAGAGAGAGAGAGAGAGAGAGAGAGAGAGAGAGAGAGAGAGAGAGAGAGAGAGAGAGATCTAACCAGTAAACCCCAAGTTAACTGGGCAGCTTCTGGCCATCAAAATTTACCCTGTTTTGGAGAGGAGAAGAAGGAGAGAGGGAGACATTGAGAGAGAAGATGAGTTGAGTTACCTGATCTACTCACAGGTTGTGTTCTTCCTTCATTTTCAAAGAGAACCATGACATCAGAGAAATGGTGACATGACCTGCATTTGACTTTGTTTAAGTGAGGAAGTGCTGTGCAAGGTCATCAGCCTCACTTTGTCCTCCTGAGCCATCTGGATCCAGTGTCCAGATATTCATCTTCTTCCCCTCTCCAAAATTATCAGTGTCAAAAATGAAAAGGGCGAATTCACCTCCAATGAAGAGGAAATTAAAACAATAATTAGAAGTTGTTTGCCCAACTGTATTGCAGTAAATTTGACAAACTTAGTGAGACAGATAAATATTTAAAAATCTATAAATTGCCCTGATGAACAGATGAGGAAGTAAAATATGTAAATAACCCCATCTCAGGAAAAAGAAATTGAACAAACCTTTGATGAACTCCTTAGGAAAAATTCTGCCTATCATATGGATTTAAAAGTGAATTCTATCAAACATTTAAAGAATTGTTAATACCATTACTATATAGAATATTTGGGGAAAATGGTGGAGTCCTACCAAACTGTTTTTGTGATAAAAACATGGTGATGATACCTTTGGAAGGGCCAAACAGAGAAAGAAAATTATAGACCAATTTCCTTAATGAATATAGATGCAAAAATTTTAAATGAGATATTATTGAAAAAATTACAGCAACTTATCATGAGAATAATACACTTTGATCAGATAGGATTTATTCCAGGAATACAGGGCCAGTTCAATTTTAGAAAAAAAACTGTCAGCACAATTGATCATATCAACAACCAAACTAATAGAAACCATATAATTATCTCAATAGATGCAGAAAAAGCTTTTGACAATGTACAACATTCATTCCTATTGAAAACATTGGAGAATAGAGGAATAAATAGAGTCTTCCTTAAAATAATAAGTAGTATGTACCTAAAACCATCAGCAAGCAATATATGTTATAGGGGTAAGTTAGACACATTTACAGTAAGATCAGGGGTGAAACAAGGATGTCCATTATCCCCACTGTTATTCAATATAGTACTAGAAATGTTAGCTGTAGCAATAAGAGAAGAAAAAGAAATAGAAATTATTAGAATAGGCAAAGAAGAATCTAAGTTATCACTCTTTGCAGATGTTATGATGATATACTTAGAGAATCTTAGAGAGTCAAGTAAAAAATTACTTAAAATAATAAACAACTTTAGCAAAGTTGCAGGATATAAAATAAACCCACATAAACCACCTACATTTCTCTATATTACCAACGAAAGCCAACCGCAAGAGATAACACAAAAACTATGGAGTTGCAACACAGAATGAAACAGACTATTTTTTCCTGTTATGTTTTGTTTTTCTCATGATTTCTCCCATTCGTTTCAATTCTTCCATGCATCATGACTAATGTGAAAATGTGTTTAATAGGAATGAATGTGTAGAACCCATATAATATTGCATGCCATCTTGGAGAGGGAGGAAAGAAGGAGGGGGAGAAAATTTGGAACCTATGGAAGTGATTGTTAAAAAGTTAATATTAATGATGAATTAATAAATTTTGGGGTGAAAGAAAAGCAAAAGTAAAAATAGGCGTAATTAAAAGAGATATTCAGGGAAATTACATTTTGCTACAAGGTACTATAGAGAATGAAGTAATGTCAATAGTGACATATATGCACCAAATTGTATAGCTTCCAAATTCATTCTTGTCTTAAATAGTTTTTTTTTTACAAATTACATGTATAGTAATAATCCAATTACAAAATAGTTTTCAAAATTCATTTTTGTAAAATTTTCAGTTCCAAATTTATCTCCTCATTTCCTTTCCCTCCTCCCTCCCCAAGAGAGCATAAAATCTGATATAGATTATACAAGTACAATCTTGTTAAACATATTTACATATTGGTCATGTTATGAAAAAAGAATCAGAAAAGGGGAAAACATGAGAAAGAAACAATAAAAAGTGGAAATAGTATGCTCTGATCTTCATTTAGACTCTGTAGTTCTTTTTTTGTTTGTGGTTAGCATTTTCCATCATGAATCTTTTGGAATTGTGCTGGATCATTGTACTGATGAGAAGAGGTAAGTCTATCATAATTAATCATTGCACAATGTTGCTGTTGCTGTGAACAGTGTTCTTCTGGTTCTACTCAATTCACTCAGGATCAATTCATGTAAGCGTTTCCAGGTATTTCTTAAATCTTCCTAGCATCCAAATTCTTAAAGAAAAAGGGGAAGGAATTAAAGCAGGACATAGACAATAAAACTATCCTAGTAAGCAATCTCAATTTAACTCTGTCAGAGCTAGAGAAATCTAACAATAAAATAAAGAAGAAAGAAGTTAATTGAATTATTAGAATTTTAGAAAGGTTAGATATGATTAATCTCTTTAGAATATGAATGAGAATAGAAAGGAATAGATCTTTTCTTCTCAGTTTTACATGGAAACTTCACAAAAACTGACCATGTATTAGGCATATGAACCTCACAAACATATACAAAAGCAGAAACATTACATTCTTCCTTTTCACACCAGTATATAATAAATCTTAATAGTCAATAAAAAAAAGCAAATGGAAAGGGTCTTGCCTAAAGTCATACAGTGAAGCAAGGATTTGACATCAGGTCCTCAGATTCAAAATCTAGAGCTGTCTCTGCTGCCACACATTGTCTTTAAGATATTAAAAAGAACCAAAGACCTCCACTAACAAGTGTGGAACCTTCATGGAGGATTTACAGGAAAATATACGCACAAATAATCAGAAAGAAAAGGAAAGCATATGCACAAATCATCAGGAAAGAATGAGGCTGCCTTCCGTATCTGTTAGCAGAATACCCAAAGTGAGGAAATCCTGGATACACTAAAACCTTTCAAATAATGATAGAATGAAAACTAACTAAAGGTGGGGACTATTGCATTTCCATCTTTGTACCTCTGGCAATTAGCACAACACCTGACACGTAATAAATCATTAATAAGTTGATTGATAGTTTTTTTAAAAAAAAATTAATTTCCTCCAAAGAATTTTCTTCATGACTTCTTGCAATTTTCTTTCATTTCAGAGGGAGGGTGGAGGACTGTGCACAGACCATGTACTTCAGGTCTGCTGCTCTTTTCTGGGCTGTTACACCTCCATTGCAATATAAGCTCCTTGAAAGAAAGCTTTTTTCTTTCTTTGTATTTGCATTCCCAGTGCCCAGCTTAATACCAGAACATAGTTAGTGTTTAAAAAGTGTTTCATTCACTGTGTGATTGCAGCAGGGCACCTCTTTATATAAAAAGAGATTCCCCACAAAAAAAGCACTTCTACAGTTACAAACATCATTAGCAGACATTTGATAAGCAAAACGATTTGTGTCAAGAAGAAAATGAGCAACATTCTAAAGCACACAAGCAACACTACATGAATGGCATAGTCAGTATTTCCATACCCTTCTATGTCCAAGAAAAAGGAATTAGAACCAATGCTACTCTGAGCATATGCTCCCAGTCCACACATTCAAAATTAGAGGATGGTCTAGATGGGAACATTTTACAGATGAAGAAACTAAGGACTCAAGAGGTTGAATGGTTTGTTCAAAGTGACAAGGAAGTCAAGGGGATTTGAATTCAGCTCCATGACTCTGAATACTTTGCTCTTTTCTCTATTCCATGATCTCACCTCTTCATTCTAGAGACAACAGCCAATGTGGAGCGAACACCTTAGCTTCCATTCATAGACCTCAGCACCTGGGTACCTAACTGCCTTCCAAGGGAACATCTAAGCTAATTTGAGGTCTTAGTGTTCCCTGGGCACACTATGTGAATGGAAGGAAGCAATCAAGCACTTCCTAAGTGCTTGTTACTTGTTACCAATTGATGTACCCCAATCTCTACACCTTTCGTGAATGCCATTCCTTGTGCCCAGAGTGCTCTTTCTCCCTCACCTTACTTTACAAGTCATATTTTCCTTTGATGGGCTTTCTTAAAGTGTGTCTTGCATGACATTCAACTTTGGGCATATCCTTAAGTCTACTCCTGCTACCTATATTTCTCCATTGCCACATGAGGCGAAAATCTGAAATTTGGATTTTTTTAATGAGTTGCAATATGTCACAAATTGGAGGCACCCAGCATCATCAGAAGAATATTGATGTAAAACAAATGGTTTTTGTTTCAAGAAAATCATGGGACTCCTGAAAGCATTGTCTAGTTTTCTAAATGCAAATCAGCCTGCTCCCTTCCTCCTATTAAATACTAAAAACAATCTCTGCCTTCAAGGAGTTTACAATCTAATGGAGGAAGGGAACACCTGAAAAGGGTGTAATGCATGCCAGATGATGTCCTGGAGACATGTAGATAGTTGAGTCAAAACCAAACCAAAAGGAACAGCTGGTGAGAAATGAAGACTGAAGTTTTTCAGCCTTATATAATGGAAGGCTTTGAGGGTTCTCTGCTCTACCCTCCAGCCCTCCAATCAGAAAGAAGAGGTGATTGAGAGGGCTACTGGAGTGCAAGTGCCAAAGCTAAAGCTATCTCCTTGATGATGAGCTTCCTGGTGATGAGTTCTTCCTGGGGAAAGGGGATGATGAAGTCAAAACCAGAGGAGCTGGAGGGAAATGCAGATAATCAGCTACTGGATTTTTCCTGCATGGAAAATTAGTCTGCTGGGGCATTATGTATCTCACTAAGGAGATATGATGTTCCAAGGCTTGAAGGTTATCTACAAATAGGAGCATGTGGGGTAGTTATATCTACATACAGCTATAGATAAATCAACAGCAAGGATTCTTAACTTGTTGTATATGTCTGTTTTCTTAAAACATCTTTTTATGACTGAATTTTAATATCATTGGTTTCTTTTATAAACCCATGTATCTTATATATTTTAAAACATATTTAAGGAAGGGATCCCTGGGCTTCACTAGAGTAATAAAGGTAATCATGATACATAAAAAGGGATAAGAAGAGGGAATCTGTGGTACATAATGTAAGTATAAAGGCTGATACGATAAACAAATTAGGGGAGCAAGGAATAGTATATCTGTCAGATTTCTGGAGAATGGAGGAATTTATGATCAAACAAGAGATAGAGAACATTATGAAGTGCAAAATGGGTAATTTTGATTACATTAAATTTGAAAAGTTTTTGCAGAAACAAAGCCATTGCAACCAAGATTAGGAGGGAAACAGAAAACTGGGAAAGAATATTTACAAATAGCATCTGTGATAAAGGTCTCATTTCTGAACTGTATTTCTGAAATGGGTCAAATTTACAAGAATATAATTCATTCCCCAACTAATCAATGGGCAAAGGATATGAACAGGCAGTTTTCAGAGGAAGAAATTAAAGCTATCTATAGTCATATGAAAAATGGTCTAAATTACTATTGACTTGGGAGATGCAAATCTGAGGTACCACATAAAACCTGCCAGATTGGCTAACATCGATGAAACAGACAATTTTCTCTTTTGTTATGTTTGGGTTTGGTTTGGTATTTCTCATGGTTTCTTCCATTCATTTTAATATTTGCTATGCAACATGACTAATGTGAAAATGTGTTTAATAAGAATGTATGTGTAGAACCCATATAAGATTGCATACTGTCTCAGGGAGGGAGGGGGAGAAAATTTAAGACTTATACAAGTGATAGTTGAAAACTGTAAACAAATAAACTAATAAATCTGGAAAAATAAATAAAGAAAAGATTAGGGAATCTACCTCAACTTGCACCTTCTCCATGACCATGACTGTTCCTCACTGTATATCAGTGATCAGAAGGTCAGTAAACACAATTCTGTTCTTCCATCTCCTAAGGAACCTTCTTTGATTTTACCATATTGATGGGACACCCTTTGTTGGAGGAGGGTAATTTTTTTCTCTGCCTCCTCAAATTCTTTATCAACAATAAGTAGCATGCACAGGAAGGTCTTGTGTCCTCTGGTTTTTTTGAGCATTTGCTACCCAAGCTGCAGTCAGCTGCAGAAAGTCATGGGTGACAGACCACACTGAATTTTCTTGCATTTTCATCAAGAATACCATTGGCACTTGAGTATTATATGACTAAATAAACATACACACATACAGATATATGTATGCATATATAGGAAAAATTGGCAGTTTATTATTATAGTCATTAAGCATTAAATTTTATCCATGGATGATTTTGACAAGTTCTTAATAGAAGTCCTCCAATGAATCTCCCTTGGACCTTGGTTTCTCCATCTATAAAGTGAGAATATGTGACTTCTGAGGTTCCTTCTGTGTCAAAATCTGTACTTGGACACTGACCTTGGATAAGTCATTGCACTGACTCTAAGATCCCTTCCAGCTCTGGAGCTAGTCTTCTATGATTACTATTCTCTGCTTCTGTCTTCCAGTTTTATCTGCCACATCTTTGCCAATGACTGACAAAAAATAGGATTTTTTTTAAGTCACCAGGCTAGCATTCTAATCGGTTTTACTAGGGTGTGATAATGAAGAATGGATTTGTTCCCTGGCTTTGCAAGTTGAATCCTGCTACCTATCATTAATGACGAGGTTTTAGGAGAAAGGCTTACCCCCTGAAGGGGCCATTTCCTGTCCAAGCTGATCTCGAATTCAAAGTGTTTACAGCAGAAAAGTGTTCATTTTCTCCCATAGTGACGCTGGTTGTAATCCCAGATGTCTCACCATGCCTAGAGACAGAGAGGACAGGGTAGGTAAAGGAGCGTATACTACAGATGGAATATATTATTGAGTTGTTAAGGGAAGGGAGAGAAAATGGACAGAATTGGGACTAAGTCTTCTCTCTCCAACTCAGTGAATCATTCACATACTCTTTTAATGCTAATAATACAGTAGGCCAACCAAGTTCTCTCTCTCTCTCTCTCTCTCTCTCTCTCTCTCTCTCTCTCTCTCTCTCTCTCTCTCTCTCTCTCTCTCTCTCTCTCTCTCTCATGCACGCACACACACACACACACCCCAAAATGGAAGAATTGAAATAAAGCCTATATTCTAAAGACCCTGTGACTCAGACACTACTTTCAAAGGGCAGTTCTAACTTGGCTCTTCTACATTCTCAATTCGCTATCAACTCTGATGTCTATCATTCTCTAGCTGTGCTGCATAATACAGAAATACATAGCTAGTTGTCCCTAAGGTCTTTCTCAGGTCTGAGGTTCTGTATACTACTGTAGTATGCTCTAACCTAGCTCTGGCATTCTTTAAAAATGTTCTGAAGTCCCTTTCTGATATAGCATTATTTGTTCAAATTCGAAGTTCCTTTCTTTCTCTGCAATTATTGTTGCATTTATAAGTATTTCTATAGTGTTGAACTCTATTTCCTAAATTCCAACTAAGGTTTCTTGCAGATATTCTGTATTCTAAGTGTCCTTCAACCTGTGACACTCTCTGCTCTCTACACTAAAGTTTCTCCCAGTTCTAACATTCTCTGTCCTATGTTCTAATGTCCTTCACAGATCTGACATTCTCTGTTCTAGTTCTAAGGTCTCTCCCAGTTTCAACATGCTTGGCTTTGTGTTTTAAGCACCCCACACTCTGCTTCTTAAATGTATGCTCCATGTTCTAAGGGTTCACCAAGCATTCATCCTCTGTGCACCAACATCAAAGAATCACAAAATGTTCAAGTTAAAAGGGAGCACCAGAGAATATTTACTCTAAGAGTTTCTTAACCTGGGGTCCAATAATTTTAAAAGATATTTTAATAATTATATTCAACACAACTGACTTCCTTTATAATCTAATGTCTTTTATGTCTTTTAAATGTTCTGAGAAGGATTTCACCAGACTGCCAAAGGGGTTCATGGCACTTGAAAAGGTAGGGAACTCCTAAATTCAACTCAAAGTTGAATTAGTGCTCTCTCTTTAACTTCTCCAGCCACCCTTTCCTTGAAGTTCTCTCTTTAGAGGGAACCCACTATCTTCCAAGACAACAGATCCTGCTATGGGGAAGCTCTCATAGGTAGTATTGCCTACCCCATCATGGTTCCTATTTTTTTTTTACCCTCTGGGGCTAAATAGAAAAAAGTACTACTTCTCCACATAATAGCCCTGAAATTGCTAAAATACAAGTACCAAGTTCTCCCCAAACTTTCTCTTCTGTGACCTGAACATTTCCATTTTCTTTAATAGCTCCTCATGTGGGATTATCTGAAGACCCCTCACAGCCCTGGCTGACATCTTCCTCAAACAACCAACATTATCAGTGACCTTTTGAAAAAGTTATACTCCCAGACTGAACAGATTTCTCCAGGTATAGTCTAACCAGGAGAGAGTAAGGCTTGACTATACACAGTAGCCTTGGAAATTGGTGCAGCTCTGCATGATTGGCCAAAACAAAATCATTTTGATGATTACTGCTTTGAGGACTGGAAATATTACTGCTATTCTCCCATCATCCCTACATTTTTATGATACCCCTTGATATTTTAGATCTGTGTTTGTCTAAAGAATTTTTATTACTTTATAAAATTTTGAAAGCATCCCTTTGATATTTAGATTCTCATATATATGTATATATACACATATACACATTCACACAGATATATACATATACATAGTGTATGTAAATATATGTGTGTATATGTATACGTGTGTATACATACAAATATACTATAAATTAACTTCGGTAGTATTGCTATTTTTATTAATTTAGCACAGCCCAGTCATGAGCACTGAATCTGTCTCCAGGTATGTAAGGTGTTCTTTATTTCTTTAAGGAGTACTTTACAATTGAATCCATACAAGTCTTTTGTGTGCTTTCACGGCTTGATCACCAGATATTTTAAGCATTTTGTAGTCCTTAGGAGTGTGGTTTCTCTTTCTATTATTGCCTCTTGGATTTGTTTTTTTGTTATAAAGAAATGCTATTGATTTTTGCAGTGTTTAGTTTGTAGCCTGCAATTTTGCTAGAGCTATTAATTGTCTCAAATAGTATCATGGCTGATTTCCTAAAATGTTCTAAGTAAAGCAACATGTACAGACTTTCTTTGTGTAGGCAAGTTGTATTCATTTCATTGGCTGCCTTATCACATTGTTGAGTACTATGGAATTCAAGTTCATTGAAACTGCTTCAGATAAACACCAAATGTGCAGCCATTGTTCTCGTCTAGCCTGTGGTTGTGCAGTTAATTTCTACTTTTTGTTGAGAGTGGTGGGAATTGGAAAGAGAACTGGACTTCAGCAAGTAGACACCTTGAACTGAATTCTGCCCCTGATATTATATTGATCTGAGACTTGGACAAGCTGCTTCTACATCTCTCTGACTCAGTTTTCTCATTAAAAAAACCAAACAATATTTAATTATACCAGTATGATCACCTCTGTGAGTGAGGTGAAATGAGGTAATATGTATAAAGGTATCTTCATATCCTGACCCCAACTTACACTTTCCAACCTTATTAAATATTACTCTCCTTAATACACACTAGGGCTCAAACAAATTGACCTTCTTGATTATCTTATAGAATACTCCCATTACTCATGCATCAATGCTACAAAATGAAAAGCAGTGAGAACTTCATAAACGATAAAGAATGAAATGAACAGAATCTGGAGACCAATTTATACAATTATACTTCAAAAAAACAACTTTGAAAGCTATAAGAACTATGAACAGTAATCAAACAATTATTAAACATTTATTAAGTGCCTACTATGTAACAGATATCATGCTAAGTAATGGAATACAAAAAAGATGCCAAAGATAGTCCCTGCTTTCAAGAAACTCACAATGTAATGGGGAAGAAAGTACACAGACATAGCAAGCTATATAGAATAAATAGGAGGTAATAGAGAGAAAGCACTGGATCAGTACCAGCCTAGGAATACAAAAGGTCTATAATGAAATATAAGTATTCAGGAAAGATAAATGATGGATTTGGGGGACAGAATGGGATGTGGGCATGCATACACATGACCTGTACATGATATGTGTCTTGTTATATGTGTGCGTGTGTCAATCAGACTCAGTGAAATCAGTCAAACTCAATCTGCCACCTCTCCGTCAGGAGGTAGATGTAATATTTCATCATTAAGGCTTAGGAATTATGGGTTAGCTTTGGACTGATCACACTTCTTACAGCTTTCAAACATCTTTCTTTTTACGCTTAATATTGTATTAATGGGTATCCTACTTCTGTTCATTTCACTCTTCATCATTTTATAAAAATTCTCATTTTTTCCATTTTTCTAATGTTGTTATATGACAAATTTGCCCTGTTCACTTCTCTCACTCTACATACAAGTCTTTCCTTGTCTTTTTTAAATCATCTATTTCTCTTTTCTTACAGTACACTAGTTCTCCAAATTCCTATGCCACAACTTACACAGCCATGCCTCAATTGATGGGTATCCCATTAGTTTCCAGTTTTTTTGCCACCACAAGAGCTGCTAAAATATTTTTGCATATGTAATATAGGATCTTGTCCTATTTCTTTTATCTTTGGGAAGCATAGACCTACTAGCTGGGACAAAAGACATGTATTGTTTCAAGACATTTCATGTATAGAATAATTGCACCCATTCACAGGTCCACCAACAGTTCATCAATTTGTCTATTTTCCCATAGTCCCCACCCCAGCTTTTATCACTTCTCATTTTTATCATTCTTGACAATCTGATAAGTGTGAGGTAGATTCTCAAAACTGCTGTAATTTGAGTGCTCTAATTAGTAGTGAATGATTATATTTTCTTATGACTAAAAGAGTTTTAGTTTCTTACCTTGAGAAGAGCTTGCTCATATCCTTAGATAATTTATCAACTGGAGAAAGATTTTATTCTTATGAATTTGAATTAATGACGAACATATTGTGGAAATGAGACCTCTGTTCAAGAAATTTGCTGCAAATATTTTCATTCAGTTGTTTCCCTTTTGATCATATCTATATTGGGGTTTTTTGTACAAAAGATTTCAATTTTTACATAATCACAATTATCCATGTTATCATCTCTGATCCTCTGTATTACTCCTTCTGGTGAAAAACTTTTCTTATCCATCAGCCTGATATACATATTTTTTCCATATCACTCCAATTTGTCTGTGATGTGGCCTTTTATATCTAGGCTATGTATCCATTTGGAGTTTATCATTATATAAATTATGAGGCGATGGTCTAAATCTAATTTCTCTCATATTGCTATCCAATTTTCCCAGTAGTTTTTGTCAAATAGTGCTATGAAGCCATTGGGCTTATCAGATACTGGGGTATTAAGTTCATTTGCTTCTGCATATTGTGTAGCTTCTCTGTTCCACTGATAGATCTCTCAATTTCTTAATAAGTTCCAAATTATTTTGAGAATTACCGCTTTATTGTATAATCTGAAAATCTAGCACTGCTAGGCTGCTTTCATTCCCACTTCTTTCCACTATTTAGCTTCAGTTTTTTGACCTTTTTTATTTTATTTTATTAATCTCGTGATTTTCAGGATTTCTATTTGGGTGTTTAAAAATGGTTGATTTTCTAGGATTTTAGTTGCATTGCTAATTCAGTACCCTGTTCTTTCTATTTTTGTTTAATAAAGGTATTGTTACAAATTATCCCCTAGCAACTGCTTTGGTGGCACCTCATAATTTTTAGTATATCTTCTAATTGTTTTCGTTTCCTTTAATGAAATTATCTGAGAAGTTTTTTAATGTTTTATTTTTTATTCTGTAGCATTCTTTTTCTTAATTTTGAGTTCCAAATTCTTTCTGTCCTTGCAGCCCTTCTCCCACCCATTATTATATATGTGATGTCATACAAAACAATTCCTCATATTAACCATGTTGCAAAAAAAAAAATAAGAAAAATCAAGAAAAAAGTGCTGTAATTTTTATTTAGAATTTATTACTCTCTGGAAGTGGATTGCCTTTTTCCTTATGGGTATAAGTTGGTCTTTGACCACTGGTTATTTATTTAGCACAAAGTTACTTAGTTTCCAACTCATGTTTAATACATTTTCCACAATAGGCCTTTATTTAATATACTTTTATTGTAATATGGTCAGCTTGCGTATTGTATTTCTGCTTTTCTTTATTTGTTTGTAATGCTTTGATGTTCTAAAACATGATCAGTTTTCCAGTTCAAAAATATTTATACTCTTCTGTTTCCATTCAATAGTTGCCAAAGCACTATCATATCTATTTTTTTTTCTAAAATTCTCCTCCAGTCCTTAAATTTTTTCTTCTTGTTTTTGGTTAGATTTATCTAGAAATAAATTCAGTTCCTCCAATATGATTACTTTCTACTTATTTCTCCTGGTAATTTGTTTGTTTTTCCCTTAAATATTTAGAAGCTGTGTGTGTGTGTGTGTGTGTGTGTGTGTACAAACATATAGTTGTGTGTATACATAGTCCTGAATAAACACAGTCATCTATGTGTACACATATATGTGTGTTATGTACTCTTTTCAACTCTTTTGAACGATGAAGTTAAAACTATAACATGAAACAAACATTTTCTTACATAAAACAAAAGAAAAAAATTTCATCAGACTACAAACACCTACTGCTTATGGCTTGGTTTTTGCTTCTAAGATTTTACAATTTAACTTTTGAATCTCTTCTGATTATCCATCCCTCTGTTGTTCTTGTAATTTAAAAAAAATACAGTTCAGTGTTTATATAACCTTTCAGCAAAATTTAGTTTTCTTCCTTATATCTTTTAATTATGTATGATTTTGCTGTTACATCATCTGAAATCATAATTACTACCCTGGGCAGCTAGCTGGTGCAGTGGATAGAGCAGCAGTGCAGGAGTCAGGAGGACCTGAGTTCAAATCTCACCTCAGACACTTGACACTCGTTAGCTGTGTGACCACGGGCAAGTCACTTAGCCCCAATTGCCTCATGCTGGGTCATCTCCAGTCATCCTGATGAATATCTGGTCACTGGATTCTGATGGCTCTGGAGGAGAAGTGAGGCTGGTGACCTGCACAGCCCTCCCTCACCCAAAACAAAGTCAAGTGCAAGTCATGTCATTATTTCTCTGATGGCATGGTCTTCTTCAGCAACAAAGGACAACCCCATTACCAATTGCCACCCCTTTTTTCTTAATGGTCAGCTCTCATGGTAGGTTTTGCTCCAACCTCTTCTTTTAACTCTGTGTGTCATTATGTTTCAAATATCTTTCTTGCAATCTACACATTGTTGGATTTTGCTTTGTAAGACATTTTGCTAACCTCTTCCATTTTATAGGCAAGTTCATCTCATTCATATTTACAACTGTGATATTTGTTTGTTTCCCTCCATTCTATTTCATACTTTTTAGTTTGTCAATAAACATTTATTAATCATCTACTTACAAGTGCCAGGCAATATGCTAAGTTCTAGGGATGCAAATATAAAAACAAAGACACTTCTTGCCCTCAGGGTTCTTACAGTCTAATAGAGATAGACAACACAAGAAGATAGCTGAAAAATATGGGTGGGTTGGGGGATGACCAGGGAAGGTAACTGACAGGGGGCATGGTGGAAAAGTCAGAGAAATCCCAAAGTAATGTAGTCATGTGAGAAATTAGGAGATATTCTGGTCTGAGCTTTCTCCTTAAATGGAGTTTTTGGAGTCCACTTTCCCTGTGTTCCTTTCTCTTTTTATTTCAAATAGTAACTTTCTTTTTTACATTTCTTTTAACCTTCTCTTCACTTTCCCCTATCCAAGCTTAAGATTTGTTCTCATTATGATGAATCCTACCCTTTTCTCTCTTCCTGTCCATATCTTCATCCCAATTGAGTTGGATGTACTTCTACACCAAATTTTATGTGTGTGACTATTTTACCCTATTTCAGTTGGTTTAGATGAAAGTGAAGTTCAACAGCAGCTCCCTCCCTAATCCTTCCATGTTTGTATATAATTTTACTTGAAAACACAATCATTTGTATTAATGTACACATATGCTAGGCAGCTAGGTGTGTACAAGAGCTAGACTTAGAGTTACTAAGGCCTGAGTTCAAATCCAGCCTCAAAAACTTTTTGCTACCCTAATAAAGTCATATAACCTCTGTCTGCCTTAGTTTCCTCAACTGTAAAATAAGGGTAATTATGGTACCTACCTCCCAAAGTTGTTATATGATCAAATGAGTTAATAATTACAATGTGCTTAGCGCAGTGCCTGGCACACACATAGTAGGTACTTCATGAATCCAAATCTCCTTCCTTCTTTGCTTCCTTCTTAACAAATTCTCTCATCATTAATCCTACTTTCCCCTAATGCGTTCCCCCTTCTTTTTTCTGCATTTTAAAAACATAAGACAGCTATTTATGTATCTTCTGTCTCAACTAGCTATCTTTAGGATCTCTTGTGACATTAGCATCTGAAAGACACATTTTGACATCATCCTTTCCATTAGAATGCAAATAGTTTATACTTAATAATTCTTATTTGATTGTTTACTAATAATTGCCTTTTAATTTTTCCTTTAACTTTCATGTATTTCAAAGTTTCTTTTCAGATCTGTTTATTTTTTTCCCCAATCAGGAATGTTTGAAAGTATTTTTTTTATAAATTTCATAGTAAGAATTTTTTTCCTTGTAGAACTACAACCAGTTTTCATCTATTAAGTTGTAGATTTTTATCTTTTGTGTTTTGTAATATCTCATTCCATTTTCTCAGCTCCTTTAGTGATAGTTGCTAAATCTTGTGGAAGTCTGAGTATGATTCCTCAGTATATGAATTTTTTCACGCTAACTATTTGCAGTACTGTTTTTCTTTCTTTTGTCTATATTGACAGAGGTGGGGAACCTGTGGTCTTGAGAATCCTGGAAAAGCTCTGAATTTGGGCAATGTCATTTCTGGAAGTTTTCATTTTGGAGAATCTTCATCTTTTCTTGTACCTTCAACAGAGTGGGTGTTTGCTGTACAGTTTTAACTGGAACAAAAATTCTTCTTCATTTGTATACATTAGCATCGCCTCTGCAGAAGAATGGCCTTTAACCATCCTTCAAATACCAAATTACCTTCTAAGCCTGCCAAGAAAGATCAAAGGATTGGGCTTTGTCCTAATGTTGAGTAGATGTGATGGTTTTCAAAAGCTTTAAAAATGAGATTCCTAGCATGGTCATACATTCATTCATGCATTCGTTCATTTGTTAGACAAGAACTCCTGAATATCTACTACATTTCAGATATTCTTCTAGATGTTCTGGACACAGAACTAGGATAAAAAGACTAGAACACAAAAGAAAGAAAAACACAAAACTTAGAACCTTTACCCACTATGAGCTGTTATTAGCATCACATACACAGACAAATACAAAACGCATGCTAAGTAAATAGAAAATAATTTCAGGAAGGAGGGCCCTAAATCAGGGAGAACCTGGAAAGGCTTCATATAGGAAGTAGGGCAAAGAGTCTTAAAGAAAAGTACAGATATAGGAAGTACAGTGAGTAGGACGAGCATTCTAGGTATGAGGCACAGCCTACGCAAAGGACTGGAAATGGGAAATAGGACAGCATGTACAGGTCAATTTGTCCAGAATATAAATTATGTGCTGAGTTGTATATGCAATAAAGTTGTCCAGGTAGACAGAAGCCTGACTGTGAATAGGCTTTAAAAACAAAGGAAAGGAGACTTATTTGTTTTGATTTTGGTTTTATCTTTGAAATAATAGTAATAATAACTAGTATTTCTAGAGGTTTAAGGTTCGCAAACTACTTTATAAATATTATCTTATTTGATACTCATAACAATCCTAGGAGTAGATGCAGTTATTATCCCCATTTCACAGCTGAGGAAACTGAGGCTCAAAGAGGTTGTGATTTACTCAGCATCACATAGCTGACAAGTAACTTAGGCAGGATTTGAATTCATGTCCTCATTCCCAGTTCAGTACACTATGCATTGAGTCACCTAGTTGCCTCTCCATAGTGGATCCATGAGGCTTCTGGAGTAGGATTTGGATATGATCAGGCCTGTTCATTTAGGAATAGCTTGATGGCACAGTGGAGAGAGTGCTGGGCCTGGAGTCAGAAAGATGAGTCTTCCCAATTTTAAACCTGGCCTCAAACATTTAACTACCTGAGTGATCCTGTTTACCTCAGTTTCTTCATCTGTCAAAGGAGCTAGAGAAGGAAATGGCAAACTACTCCATCATCTCTGCCAAGAAAACCCAAATGGGGTCACAGAGTCATATATGACTGGAAAACAACTGAACCACAACCGATTAATCAGAATATTCAATCAACCAGAACACATTGTTATCTGCCCATCTTGGACAAATGGGTTCTTAGACAAAATGGCTTTTCCCAAACTTGGTTGGTCTTCATGCTGTACAATTTCCACAGGATCCTAGACTTTGGGTTAGGAGGGATCTTGAAGATTATCTAACCCACCACCCTTCTTCATTTTAGGCATGAGGACACTGAGGCAAAGAGAGGGAAAGAGACTTTTCCAAAGATACACAGAGGGATTGGCTGAACTAATATTTGAAGCCTCAGCCTCTGGCTCCAAATCCTGTATTCTTTCCACTGACCCACACTGCCTCTCATGAATTAGAATAGACACAGTTTATGAAGTTAGAAAGACCTGTCTCATACCAGCTCAGAAACCGTGGTTGGGTCCCTTTAAAGTGACTGAATCACAGAAGTTGAGAGCAGAAAGTCATCTTGGAAGAGTCTAGTCCAACCCATTCCTGAAGGATATCCTTTGTATAATACAATTACCCTGACCTGTGTAGCCTCTGTTTAAACACCTACAAGAACAGAGAAATCCCCACCTCTCAAGGATGCTCCTTCTACTATGGAGCAGCACTCATTGCTAGGAGGCATTTCCTAGCATTGAGTTGGGGCAAAAGAAGCCCAGAAAATGACAGACATTTGCCCATGTTTTCATAGACAGGAGAAGAGGTCTATCTCCAATCTATGTCTTTCAGTTTCAAGTCTAATGTTCTTTCAAATGGAACCATTTGCTCACAAATTGACCTAAGTCTTGTCTTAAATGAGTCTTTCATTTTCTCTTAGAGACTCCAAATCAGGGGAGTTTTGCCTGAAACATCCACTGTTTGGGACAAAGTTCTGGAATCAAACTGCATGCCTTGGTGGAAGCAGCACTGCATAGAGATTGCTGATGGTGCAGAAGAGAATCTAGCAGGCTGCCACCCACCCAGCTCAGCCCGTCTCATTAATCAGAGACTGGAGCTCGGTGTTGAATAATCAGGCATGATTTGATTAAGTGTTCTCACCCCACAACACCAACACATTCAAGCTGAGGTTGGTCCAACACTAATTAGGTGGAAAACAGTCTGTGTGATTAGGGACTGATGACTGAGAACAGTAAAGCAGAGAAGGGTTATGGGCTCATCAGAGTCTCAGAAAACTCTTCTGGGCTCATTGGCAATAAACAGAGAGCTGGGAAGTAGCTGGGGAGCTTCCTGGGCAGGGACCAGGTTTTCTTGGAACTTTGCAACTCTCCCAGTACTCAGGAGAAGGATGACTCAGCAGCTACCACCAGCATCACCATCCCCTCCTAGCAGCCAGCTCTACGTTCTGGATACAGAAGGCTCTAAGTGCTTGCTGAATGGAAAAATAAACCTGAAAGGAGCAAAATATACCTTACTAAATGGTTTAATTTCTAGCTTCAGTGCTGATGTTCAGTTGTTTCAGTAGCATGTGACTCTTTATGATCCTATATGGATTTTCTTGGCAGAGGTACTGCCAAGTGGTTTACCATTTCTTTCTCTAGCTCATTTGACATATGAGGAAACTGAGGCAAACAAACTTAAGTGACTTGCCCGGGATCATATAGCTAGTAAGTGCCTGAGGTTGGATTTCAACACAGGCCTACCTCCAGACCTGGTGGTCTACCCACTGTGCAACCTAGTTGCCCACTTTTATCCCCTTAAAGATAAAGAAACTGAGGCAGACAGAGATTAAGTGACTAGCCCAAGTCACATAGCTAGTAAGATTCTGAGTCTGATTAGAACTCAGGTCTTCCTGACTCCAGGCCTGATGCTTTTGTCCACTGTACCACCAAGATGGAACTGTAACTTTAAACCGTAACCCTAAATCTAACTGTAACTGCAATGGGTCTAATGTACCAAAAAAAAAAAAATCCATCTAGAGGATGGAAGCAATGACAGGGATTGCCAACAAATATTGATAGGAGGGAAGAATGAATGAATGAGCCATGTTTAGAACAGTGATGTTGGGAGTGCTTACATGGCCTTGGCATGTCAGTTGAGCCCTACGATAGCCTGGAGAAGTAGTGGCTACAGATATTGGTGCCCCTGTTTTACAGATGAGGAAGCTAAGGCTTTCCTAGTGACACATGGTCAGTGAACATGCACACATTTGGCATTTGCTATGCCCCAGGTGCTGTGCCAAATACTGGGAGAGAAAATGGAGACTCAGGGCACCCAGTCATAATCCAAGGCTGTGATTCAACTAACAAGTGGTTAAGGTGAACCAGGAATGTGAGCAGACCATAGACCCCATGGCTCAGCTAGATCCATAGTAACAGGCATCAAATTTCTCAGATAAGGAATATATATATTTCTGTCTATCTATTTATCTATCTATACATACATACATAGATAGATACATACACATACATGTATGTGTATGTGTGTGATATATGTGTATATATGTATTATATATGGGAAATATACATAAGGTATGTGTGAATATGTGTGTGAATATAAGTATGTATCTTAGTTTTCATGGAATGGATTTTGATTTCATGTAGCTAATTATAAGGTAAGTTTATAAAGGTATGTAAACAAACATTTCTCAAAAGAAGAATTAGAAACTCTTAACAACCACAGTAAAGAAGAGCCCATGGCCAACGTTTCTGGCACACTTATTACGTGCCAAGCATTGTGCTAAGCACTTTTATGCTTCAAATCACTAACAATAAGAGAAACACAAATCCAAACAACCCTGAGGTTTCATGTTACCCCCTATAAATTGACCAAGATGACGGAAGGTGAGAAGAGCCAAGTTTGGAGGGATCAGGGGAAGATGGGGACGTTAATGGACTCGTAAATCAGGACAATCATCTTGGAAAGAAATCTGAAATTATTCAAATGAAGTGATAAAAATGTCTATACCATTTACCCCAGAGATTCTGCTATTGGGCTTATACTCCAAGGAAGTCAGTGATAAAAGCAAAGTCCCCATATATACCAAAATATTTATAGCAGTATGTTTTTATGGAAGCAAAGAACTGATAACAAAGTAGATGTTTATCACTTGGGGAATTCTTAAACAAACTGTCAGGCATGAATGTGATGTGATATTTATTGTGCTTCAAGAACAGATGAATATGGGGAAACAGAGAAGGATTTACATAAACTGATCATGGATGAAGCAAACTGAGCCAGGAAAAGAACTGCCATGACATTTATAACGCTGTAAATGGACAGAGCCGGAAAGCAATGGAAATGAATATTGTGAAATTGCCAAGAACAAGTAGGATCCCAAAGAAGAGATGTGAGCAGACTTTCCCTCAGCTCCTTTGCAGAAGGTGGCGGCCGACAGGTGTGGATCATTGCATGTGTATTTTGCATGGATTGACGGTTTTGCTGATTTTTTCCTCTTTTTCTTTACAATTATTATTTATTACGTGGAATGAATCTTGGGGCTGAGGAGAGGGAAGGATAAAAGGGAAGCTTAGATGATGTAGAACCAAAGATATCAGTAAAATCTGTTTTTAAAAAGGACTAAAAAACCACATACCAACAATAAAATCAAGAGTAGAAGTCATTTTTGAGATAGTCACACAGTTATGTGAAACAGTTTCAAGGACTAATAAAATTCAGAATGACCTGAAGCTTCTGAGTGAAGTCAGGGACAACGCAATGGCTGTTCTGCTCTGATGAGGGCTGTAACTGACTTCAGGAATCCTCTTGTCCTGGCCGTAACCCCCAAAGAATCCCTTCTCCAACACTTGAGCAAGCTATCACTCCAATGATAGTCAAGAGGGAGCCAGAACTCTTTTACGAGAGACAAGCCTGATGAAAAAGATCTCCACCTATGCCCTCCTCTTCATCTATAGCCTTAAATGAGTCACCACACCCTCTGGATCCTAGCTCTAATATCTCTTATCCAAAACTTTCTCTGTATTCACTTGGCCATTGCCCTTGTTCAGGACCTCATCGCCTCTTGCCCTGACTTGGTAAGTATGTCCAATCGGTGACCTCCAGCCTCTTCTCCTCCAATCTGCCTTTGTTCAGGGCTGAATAGAAACAGATGATATCAAAGATGTCTTTCAACTTTAATATTCTGTGATTCTCCAATTCTACCTAGGCGGAAAGAATGACTTGAATAAAAACAAAGCACATTCTCCTCAAATCATTTCACCTGCTCCTGTTGTTTACTGCAGTGGTCATAATCATGGGGGTGGGGAGAGGACTGTGGTCTCCAGTTCAGTTATGGCTTGCTCTCAAGAAAATTGTGGCAGATGTCAAGGAAGGCATGAGCAAATAGAAATCCTTTACTTGGCATTTCACCTGTTCTCTTCCTACTTTACCAGTCTTCCCCCCCACCCTTCCCCCCCACCCTAGCCACCTACCCACCTCCATCCCATCTGCACCATAAGAGACAATTGTGGGTGATAAATGGTCAAAGGCAATTTTTAGAGGAAGAAATAAAATTTATCTATGGTCATGTAAAAATGTTCTAAATCATTAAAGATTTGAGAAATGCAATTTAAAACAACTTCCAGGTTACACTTCATACCTATCAAAAATGAAAAATGCTACAGGGGAATAAGGAAAATAGGTACACTAATGAATTGTTGGTGGAGTAGTGAACTAGTATGACCATTCTGGAAAAATAATTTGGAACTATCCTCAAAGGGCTATCAAACAATGCATACTCTTTGATCCACTAATACCACTAGTAAGTCAATGTCAGAAAGATATCAAAGAAAAAGGAAAAGGACCTATAAGTAAAAAATATATCAGCTTTTTTGTTGAGGTAAAGAATTAGAAATTTAGGGGATGCTCATCAATAAGGGATTGCTAAACAAGTTCTGGCATATGACTGTGATGGAATATTATTTTGTTAAAAGAAATAAGAGGGAATGGTTTTAGGAAAGAAAAATGTCACAAGACCTATATGAACTGATGTGAAAATGAAATGAGAAGAACCAAGACATCATTGGGCATAGTGGCAGAAATGTTGTAATGATCAACTGTGAAAGACTTGGCTACTCTGATCAAGGCAATGATCCATGACAATTCCAAAGGACTTGTGATGAAAAAACAGAGAACTGATAAACGCCAAGTGCAATCTGAAGTATAAATTCCCCACCTTATTTTTTTGATATGGCTAATATGGAATTATGTTTTACTTGATTTCACATGTTGCCTTCTCAGTATGTGAGGGAAGGATGAGAGGGAGGAAAAAATTTTGGAACTCAAAAATCTAAAAAGAAAAAAATGTTTAAATAAATACACGGGCTTTTAAAAAAAGAGAGAGAAAATTGTAAGACTAGTTGTCCCCCAAATAACACTATTTCAGCACTTCTCTAGCCCACCCTCCTTCTCCTGATTGAGATCTCAGCCTCCTTTCTTTTGCACCAGTTGTCAGTGCCTCAGGGTCATCATAACCCATCCTCACTCCTGGCACCAAGAGCAAAAGCTGCACAGGTAGCCAGTATCAGTGAGAGAATGCCACTCACCTCAACAAGCAAGCCCATACCATGATTGCCAGATCATGGCTTTGCCAGGTCTCCTTCCAACAATAGATTCTGCACTCTGCTCTAGGCCAGCGACTAGAGGGTAAGAGTCATACCCCCAATTCCCTTTCATTTTGGTGCCATAGAAAGAGTTGTACAAAATTAGCAGACATGAGTGGGTTGTGACTTTATTCTGGACTGTTCTTGATTCAGACAAGTCAACTAGTAATTTACATTTGATATTGGAACAAAATGAGATGTGTGTGTCATTCAAGAGCTGACAATAGAGCATTTACTTAGTCATAGCAAGAGAAGAATATTCCACAATTACATATATTGAAGATACACCAACTTGAGCAAACCTCGACTGAGCAAATCTCCCCTTCCTCCTTTGCCCATCATGCTCCACCATGTAATGCAGAGTTCATGGAGGGTAATAGGGAACAAGAATACTGGAAAAGTAGAAAGGGGAGGGCTAAATGCCAAAAGATGGCTTTGTATTTGGTCCTAGGTATAATGGGAAACCACGAGAGGGTATCAAGCAATGAGAGAGTGGAATTGTGACATGGTTGGATCTACATTTTAGAAAAAACACCTTTGAGGTTGGGTGAAGGATATATTAGAGTAGGGGAAGCTTAAGGTAGGGAGACCATTTAGAAGGCTACTTCAATTGTCCTAGTGAAAGGTAATGAGGGCTTCAATGAGGGTGGTGGTTCTGTGGCTGGAAAGATAAAAAGACCTCAGAATATGATTGCACTAGGTTCCCTGAGGAAAATCTGCCCCAAACTCACCAATTCCTTATATACCAGCACAAGGCATATATACCCATCTCCTGTTCCCAGGTCACTGGAGAAGCTCCAGTACAAAGAAGAGCAGCCCTGTCTTTGACTCCAACCTTCCATCTCCTCCTAAGTCGATCCTATGAGGGAAGAACAGGGATGCCAGTACTCAGTGATGAACATTCTCCCCCCAGTCATACCCTTCACCTGCTAATGATTCTCAGGTCCTGTATAGATTATTATCTAAAACCCATTCCACATCCACTACCATCAAATTCCTCATTCCCATTCCTCTAAACCCTCCCTTCCCAACCCTACCTCCACCCAGCTCTTCCATTGTGCCTTCTGGAATGCCTGTTCCATAGGCAACAAACTTACCTTCATCTTAAATTTTTCCTCTCCAATTCCTTACCCCAAAAAGCTCATATTAAAACTTGTCTTTCCCCTCCTGACACCAAGACCTCCATGGCTAACCTTTCCAGTACTGACTGTACCTTCACTCATTTTTCTCAATTGACTGGTTGAGCCAAGGGAGTTGGAATATTCTCTTGCTCCCCATTGCCATTTCAATATTGTCCCCCTTCCTCCATCATTCAATCGACTCTCTTTCTTTGTGGCTCATGCTGTTCTCATCATCCACTCAATCAAAATCCTGGTAGCTACTGTCTAGAGATACCCACATTATTCCCTTTTCTATCTCAATGCATCTGATATCTGGCTCACAATTTTCTCTCCCTTCCAACTCTGCCCTTACCCTAAGGTAAGTACTGTACAGTAAAGTTAAGGTAGGTTTTTTGGGGGGGAAGATGTGGATTTTTTCAGAATTTTTTACACTGAAATCCCTTAGGGTAACACCTCTTCTCTGCATTCAAAGCCCTTCATGACCCACTCCCTGCCTCCACCTTCCCAGTCATTTTACATCTCACTCACCTTCAGTACTCCTCCATTCGGTGATGGCCTCCCAGCTGTTGCTGGGACAAGACCCTCCACGTCCCAATTCCAGGTATTTTCTCTGCTTGGATCCCATGCTGGAATACTCTTCTTATCTCTGCTTCCTGACTTCCCTGACTCCCTTCTTGTCTCATCTAAAATCCAACCTTCAACAAAAGTCTTTCCTTGATCCCCTCAAAGCTGGGGCCTCTCTCTGGTGATTGGCTCCAATTTATCCTGGGTATAGCTTGTTTGTACATAGACCTTTGCAGGCTGTCTCTCCCCATTCAGTTATGAATTTCTTAAGAATGAGGGCTCGATTTTTTTTTCTTTTTTCATTTCCCAGCATTTATCACATAATAGGTACTTAATAAATGATTGTTGATTGACATTGTTCTTTCCTTAACTAGATTGTAAGTTCTGTGAAGCAGGAATTGAATCTTTTACTTTTCTTCATATCATTCACAGGGCCAGAGTGCTATGGCACAGGGCTGCCAGAGCATACAATAGATGCTCAGTATTTACTTTTTGATTAATCTCATTCAATCTGATATGCATTTAATAAATGAAAATCCATGAACTAAGCACTGGAGAAAGGACAGAACAGAACAAGATGGGATGGGATGGCATGGGATGGAATGGGGACTGAGAGAGTCTGGATCTCCATTCCATTGATACAAGGAAGGAATTCCTAGAGGAGGAAATTCCTTCCACCAATACAGGTCATTAACTTAAAATGTTAATTGTCTAGCATACTGTAAAGTTAGGCAGCTTACCCAGGGTCCCAGACCTACAAAATGAAGAAAAGACCTTGACCTCTGAAAACTTATGTTTTATTTGAGTTGGAAGTGGGAGCCAAAGAGAGTCAGAATCCCATTGCTTCACAGACCAGACTTACTCAGATCTGTCCTCTCCTTCCCTAGTGCTTAAACCACCACAGTCATCAGCTGGCCTCCTCAAGCAGCTAAAGCTTCACCTGCTGCCTGAAGCCTACTCTGATCCCAGCCCCCACCTCTCCCAACTGCTAGCATCCTCCCTCCCCAACAACTGTGTAGTGAAATACTTTGTGTGCAGGTTTATGTATTGTCTTTCTGAGTGTTCTGTATGTGTTCATGTTTCTGGTAAGGTGCAGATTGGTTGCTTTGAAGGAGGGAGAGGTAGAACATTCCAGGAAGGCTATGCTTTGTCCTCCCTTGGGAGGAGAGATTCAGTGGTTTTTTTCACTGTATTTGTAACGCCCCCTCCCTCCTCCCCAGTGCAATGTTCCTGGTCCATGGTAGATGCTCAATGTGTGTTTTTTTTGATTGATTGATACTTACTCCCCATGAGATCCTGGGCCAATGCCTTACTCTTTTTGCTGATTCCTTTTTATATGGGACTTGGACTCAGAGGGTCTAAGGCCTCTCCCAGTCCTGAAACTCATAATGCTAATGTCCTAGCATGGTGCAAGGCACAGAGTTATTGTTGTTCAATTATTTCAATCATACCTCACTCTTCATGACCCCATTTTAAAGTTTCCTAGTTAAAGATACTGGAGTGATTTGCCATTTACTTCTCCAACTTAGTTTACAGATAAGGAAACTGAGGCAAACAGGGTTAAGTGACTTGCTCAGGGTCACACAGCTAGTAAGTGTCTGAGGAAAGACTTGAACTTAGGAAAATGAGTCTTCCTGACCCCAGGTCCAGTATGCTATCCACTGCTCCACCTAGCTGCCCAGGGTACAGAGAAGGTGTTTCAGTAGGAAGTACTCATCTATTGGATGGCCCATGTGCCCCAAGTGCCCAAGGAGATCAGATCTAGAGAGGCCATGAGCTTACAGGTCTGCCTCCGCCATCACTGATGGTTGCTAGTCATTACCCAAGGTGATTTCATTTCCCTAGAGTCACATAATAGACCTTGACTGGCGGAGCTGTTTTATATCAAAACAAGTGAAAATTGAGTTGCAGGCTCAGGTATGGGGATTTTAAAGGGAACTTGGTAACAGGGGTCTCCTTTGAAAGCATTTGTGTTTGTAATGATGCCCATTCAGAGTCACATGTGCTATGACTTCCAGAAAGCAGATGGATGACTGTACTGTGGGTCTCACCTGGGTGACCAAGGGAACGATGTTTTCCTCTCTGGATCTCAGTTTCCTTCTTGTTCAAGTAAGAGAGCTGAACTAGATCCCCACTTGTGGTCCCTTCCAGCTGCTTGAAGCCTATGGTTCTTCAGGATAATGTCACCTGCACATGGAAATGGAAACTTCTCTCTACTAAGGGCTTCTCCTCCAACTCCCGCCCACTCCTTACAGTAAATGCTTTGAAAAGTGGTTCAAAAGTCCTTCAGTCCACAGGCAGAGATGCTATTTAAAGGCCAAATATAGTGGCAGGCAAAGCCATGATTTGAAAAGCTCTGCCACATAAATCTGCAGCCCACATTGTTTTTACAGACCCCCCAAGTTATGTGAAAGAAAACTCTTCAACTTGAGGGTGGCTAGACCTGGGAAAGGCAGCACTCCCTGGGCAGAGAAAGTCTTGGAGAAGAGCAAGACTCACACCTGGAGACTGAGTTAACAATCCACGTGATGACGAGTTAGAATGTTCAGTAGGGCCCACAGGTAGCCCATTTCTCCTAGAGAGACCATTTCCCACTCCTCACTCTCACCTCATGAGATTATCCCCAATGAGTCCCTGGGACCAGAATTACAAAGTTAGAAAGGACCTCAGAAATTATCTATGGCTAAATAATGGCTAAAGCAAAATTCTCTCACCAACAAGAGGCCATCCAACATTGACTTGGAGACCTTTGTTGATGGGTAACTCACTACCTTAGCTAGTCCTATTATGCCTTCAGATAGCTCTGATTATTGGGAATGTTTTCCAAACAACAACCTTCAAACTACCTTTCTTCAACTTTCTCCTAGCCCCCACCAAGCCCTCAGCTACTTTGAATGTCCTGAGTCAAACAAAAAAATGTGAATTTCTCTTCCCTGTGACAGTCCTTTAAATGTCTGAAGACAACTGTCATATCCTAAATGACCCTCTTGTACTTCAAGTCCTCTCTGATGATGAGGCTGCTTTATCCTCCCCAGTTCTCAGATCTCCCCATCCTCCATGTCTGTACTCCCAACCTCATCGAATAGTGGGTCTCAATTCTCAGATACTAGCATTTTCTGATGTGAGCTTCTGCTTCAGCCAGAATTCTTTGCTACAGATCACAGCATTCTCCTAAACCCAAATTCTCACCATCAGCTCTTCCTAATGCCCAACCCTTATTCCCCTAGAGGGTCACCTGTTGTCTGCTGCCATATTCTATTAACTCTTCCACCTACAGATTCTCCAGATGCCTGATACTTGGACCTTCCCATACCTGTATCACTCTCCCTCCTAATTTCTACCTTCTGGCTTCCTTCAAGACTCAGATAACATCCCACCTTCTGGAAGAAAACTTTCCTCCTCCCCCTTATGTCTAGTGCCTTCCCTCCGAGATTGTCTCCAAATTATCCTGTGTAACTCTTGCTTATACTTAGTTGTTTACATGTGTTCCCCTCCATTAGCCTAGGGGAACGCTGAGAGCAGGGACTGTTTTGTGCGTGGATGTGGATGTTTGTTTCTTTTACATCTCTGCATTTGCTGTTGTTTATATAACATCTGGTATGTGGTAGGTACATAATAAACGTGTATTCATTTGATTTTCCCCTTCTACTCAACTTTGGCAAACCTGTCTAGCCTCTGAGGTCCAGCCATCTTATCTGACCCACCTGTCATCCACACATTTCTCTGGTAGGCAGCATGATGTAGTTCAAAGAGAGTTGGATTTGAACTCAGAGGACCCAGTATTGAATCTTCTCTCTTTCCCATACCACCCTGTGACCTTGAGAAAGTCATAAAACCTTTATGAGCCTTGGCTTCCTCTTCTGTTAAATGAGGGGGTACATGACATGACTTCAGAAGTGTCTTCTAATGAGAAATCTGTGGGTTTATGATATGACGAGCCAGTGGTTAAACTGGCTATATTTTCCTTCTTAAATTATGGTTAATGTAAGGTCTTTCCAATTGTCACTTAAGAAAATAGTGCAATCTTAGCCATCAAATGATGAGAAAATATGACTTGATAGGCAGTCTAAGTGATGACTCTTTCCCATGGGCCACTGGGAGCTGAGTTTGGCATTGACAAAGCTCACCAGGCAATCATTAGATCTGACAGGTTTATTCAAAGAGTGACAGACAAATGAAGGTACATTTGCTAAAGGCTCGTGGGTTGTCTTCATTATTTTAAAGTATATTTACTGAAAATGCTAGTTCAGTGACATCATCTCTCTCTCTCAAAAAAGGTTTGCTTTTATTTGTAAATAAGAGAAAGGAAGGAAGGAAGGAAGGAAGGAAGGAAGGAAGGAAGGAAGGAAGGAAGGAAGGAAGGAAGGAAGGAAAAAAACAGTTTCAAATCTACTAAAAGGAGAGACTCACAGAGATACTTGGGGGTTTTTTCCCATGAATTGAAAATAAAATATTTTTTAAAGAGGGAAGATGGGGGGAACAAGCATTTTTTAAGTAGCTACCCTGTGCCAGGCAGCATATTAAGTCTTTTATAAATATCCCACGTTGTACTCTCAACAATCCTGAGAGGAAAGTGCTTTAGGAAGATCAGAGCTTGAAGTATATAATAAACTATGCATCATGGAAGCATTTAACAATAAAAAAAATGGATAACAGCCTACTGTCTTATTTATTTTTTTTTATTTAACTTTTAACATTCATTTTCACAAAATTTTGGGTTCCATATTTTCTCCCCTTTTGTCCCCTCCCCCCACCCCAAAACACCGAGCATTCTAATTGCCCCTGTCTGCCAATCTGCCCTCTCTTCTATCATCCCTCTCTGCCCTTGTCTCCATCCTATACCCCTTTACCTGTATTTCTTATTTCCTAGTGGCAAGAACAGTACTCGACAGTTGTTCCTAAAATTTTGAGTTCCAACTTCTCTTCCTCCCTCCCTCCCCACCCCTTCCCTTTAGAAGGCAAGCAATTCAATATAGGCCAAATCTGTGTAGTTTTGCAAATGACTTCCATAATAGTAGTGTTGTGTAAGAACAAATTATATTTCCCTCCATCCTATCCTGTCCCCCATTACTTCTGTTCTCTCTTTTGATCCTGTCCCTCCCCATGAGTGTTGACCTCAAATTGCTCCCTCCTCCCCATGCTCTCCCATCATCCCCCCCACCCTGCTTATCCCCTTCTCCCCCACTTTCCTGTATTGTAAGATAGGTTTTCATACCAAAATGAGTGTGCATTTTATTCCTTCCTTTAGTAGAATGTGATGAGAGTAAACTGCATGTTTTTCTCTCACCTCCCCTCTTTATCCCTCCACTAATAAGTCTTTTGCTTGCCTCTTTTATGAGAGATAATTTGCCCCATTCCATTTCTCCCTTTCTCCTCCCAATATATTTCTCTCTCACTGCTTAATTTCATTTTTTTAAGATATGATCCCATCCTCTTCAATTCGCTCTGTGCACTCTGTCTCTATGTGTGTGTGCGTGTGCGTGTGCATGTGTGTGTGTGTAATCCCACCCAGTACCCAGATACTGCGTAGTTTCAAGACTTACAAATATTGTCTTTCCATGTAGGAATGTAAACAGTTCAACTTTAGTAAAGTCCCTTATGACTTCTCTTTGCTGTTTACTTTTTCATGCTTCTCTTCATTCTTGTGTTTGAAAGTCAAATTTTCTTTTCAGCTCTGGTCTTTTCATCAAGAATGCTTGAAAGTCCTCTATTTCACTGAAAGACCATTTTTTCCCCTGAAGTATTATACTCAGTTTTTCTGGGTAGGTGATTCTCGGTTTTAGTCCTAGTTCCTTTGACTTCTGGAATATTATATTCCATGCCCTTTGATCCCTTAATGTAGAAGTGCTAGATCTTGTGTTATCCTGATTGTATTTCTACAATACTTGAATTGTTTCTTTCTAGTTGCTTGCAATATTTTCTCCTTGACCTGGGAACTCTGGAATTTGGCCACAATGTTCCTAGGAGTTTCTCTTTTTGGATCTCTTTCAGGCAGTGATCTGTGGATTCCTTGAATACTTATTTTGCCCTCTGGTTCTAGACTCTCAGGGCAGTTTTCCTTGATAATTTCATGAAAGATGATGTCTAGGCTCTTTTTTTGATCATGGCTTTCAGGTAGGCCCATAATTTTTAAATTGTCTCTCCTGGATCTATTTTCCAGGTCAGTTGTTTTTCCAATGAGATATTTCACATTATCTTCCATTTTGTCATTCTTTTGGTTTTGTTTTGTGATTTCTTGGTTTCTCATAAGGTCATTAGCCTCCATCTGTTCCATTCCAATTTTGAAAGAACTATTTTCTTCAGTGAGCTTTTGAACCTCCTTTTCCATTTGGCTAATTCTGCTTTTGAAAGTATTCTTCTCCTCATTGGCTTTTTGAACCTCTTTTGCCAATTGAGTTAGCCTATTTTTCAAGGTGTTATTTTCTTCAGCCTTTTTTGGGTCTCCTTTAGCAGGGTGTTTACTTGTTTTTCATGCTTTGCTTGCATGTCACTCAATTCTCTTCCCAGTTTTTCCTTCACCTCTCTAACTTGATTTTCAAAATCCTTTTTGAGCTCTTCCATGGCCTGAGCCCATTGAGTGGGCTGGGATACAGAAGCCTTGACTTCTGCGTTTTTCCCTGATGGTAAGCATTGTTCTTCCTCATTGGAAAGGAAGGGAGGAAATGCCTGTTCACCAAGAAAGTAACCTTCTATAGTCTTATTTTTTTTCCCTTTCCTGGGCATTTTCCCAGCCAGTGACTTGACTTCTGAGTGTCCTCTCCACCCCCCCCTGGCCTCCAGATCCGCCCAGCCAGCATTTGGGGTCTGAGATTCAAATGCTGTTTCCCAGCCTCAGGGCTTTGGGCGGGGCAGGGCTGCTATTCAGTGTGAGATTAAGTTCAGGTGCTCAGGTCAGGGCAGGGCCGCCTCACAGGCTCCGTTCCCTCAGGGGATTTATGCAGAGACCTTCAACAATGGATCCAGGCTCCTACCTGCTTGGGGAGCCCTGGTCTGCTCCCACCTCCGCTGCTGCCTCCTGAGTGGGCCTGAGTTATGGGGGCACCCCACTCCCCTCTCGACCCACCAAAGAGACCCTCTCACCGACCCTTGTCACCTGTGGGTGGAGGGACCCGCACGGCTGCTGGAGATTCTGTCCCTGAAGCCTGCTCGGATCTGCTCCTTTCGGCACTGCACCGCCGAGGCAGGGTTGGGCTCTGCTCCGGGTCCGGGGTGCAAGGGACCTTTTGCGAGAGGTTTTCAGGCTCTCTGGAGCAGAAATCTCGTCCGCTCCATTCTGTGGCTTCTGCTGCTCCAGAATTCACTGGTGGTTCTTTTTTTTTTTACAGGTATTTTATGGGCAGTGGGTTCAGAGGGAGCATATGTGTGTCTTTCTACTCCGCCATCTTGGCTCCACCCCCCCCCCAGCCTACTGTTTTTATTGTCTTCTAGAGTGTTCTGGCATCATCCTCCATCAATTCATCAATGTCTTCCTTTGTTTCTTTGGGGGCAGATAATATTGCATTGTTAGTTTGTCACAATTTGTTCATTCATTCTCCCCATTAGTGGACACTCATCCAGGAAGGTGGTAATAAAAGAGTATTGCAATGACATTCTAACAGGATTCTTCCTCCCCACCCCTCTCCTTCTAATCTACTAGTAAACAAGCCTTTATTAAGTGCTTATCATGCACCAGCCACTGTCCTTCAGAAAAATTGGCCTCATCTGTAACTCTAGTCATCTTTTCCTGATCAAATGACTTTCAAGTTCAGGATCCTCCAGTTAGTCTAGGGGAATGGCTTTGCTCTGTGATACAGTCCTGCCTGACTCCTGCCTCTTCCACAAAAGGTCAGTATTTCATGCTCAACGACTAAAAGCTGACTTTACTTTCCATTCCACTCCTTCCTTTTGCTACCTATGTGACATACTGCAAGTCCCTTAATCTCATCTAGCCTTCATTTCCCTCTCTATAAAATCAATTCATTCATCAAAAACATATTAAAATCCTACCATGTGCCAGGCAATGTTCTAGGGGCTGAAGATACAGACACAAAACCAAACTGAGGCTCATAGAATTTATTTCCCCAGAGTCACATACTTAATTAGAGGATGAGGCAGCCTTACTTTTGCTTTATTTTCCTTTAACTTTTTTATTGTATATTTTAATTTATGAGATAAAACAAAGATTTCCATAGCACAGTATAATTTCTAAAGTCATTGCACATGAAATTGTGAATATATTATGTACAACTTCCTATTCCTTTTTAAAATATAATAAAGTTATCACATACATTTATTTTTTCCCCTTTTTTCTCCCCACCCCATCCTAGAGATGGCTACTATTAGCAATAAATATGTATGTATGCATGCATACATAGTGTGTGTATGGATGGGTGGTTATGGGTAGGTGGATATGTAAAATCATTCTGTACATCCTTCTATTTATCACTTCTTTTTCTGGATGCAGATAGTGTCTTTCTTCACATATCCTTTATAGTTAATTTGAGTATTTATAATAGCCAAAATGGTATTTGCTCCAGGACCCAAGATGGCAGAGTAGAAAGATACACATACTCTAGCTCCGAACCCACAGCCCATAAAATGCCTGTAAAGAAGAACTCCCAACAAATTCTGGAGGAGCAGAAGTCACAGAACAATGGAGTGGAGGAGATTTCTGTTCCAGAGAGACCTGAAAAACTGACCCGAAAGGTCCATCATGCACTGGACCCGGAGCAGAGCCCAGCCCTGTCTTGGCTGCACGGCACCAAGAGGAGCAGATCCGAGCAGGCTTCAGGGACAGAATCTCCAGCGACCACACAGGTCCCTCCACCCACAGGTGCCAAAGGTCAGTGAGAGGGTCTTTCCAGCTCGCCAAGAGAGGAGTGGGGTGTCCCTATAACTCAGGCCCACTCAGGAGGCAGCAGCGGAGGCGGCAGTGGACAGGGGCTCCCAGAGCAGTCAGGAGCCCAAATCCATTGTTGAAGGTCTCTGCATAAACCCCCTGAGAGAACTGAACCCCATGTGGCAGCCCTGCCCCCACCTCAACTTAATCTCACACTGAATAACAGCCCCACCCCCGCTGAACGCCCAGAGGCTGGGAAGCAGTATTTGAATCTCAGACCCCAAGCACTGGCTGGGCAGATCTGGAGGCATGGTGGGTGTGGAGAGGATACTCAGAAGTCAAGTCACTGGCTGGGAAAATGCCCAGAAAAGGGGGGAAAAATAAGACCATAGAAGGTTACTTTCTTGGTGAACAGATATCTCTTCCCATCCTTTCTATGAGGAAGAACAATGCTTACCATCAGGGAAAGACATAGAATTCAAGGCTTCTGTATCCCAAACAGGCAAAATAAATATTCAATGGGCTCAGGCTATGGAGGAGCTCAAAAAGGATTTTGAAAATCAAGTTAGAGAGGTGGAAGTAAAACTAGGAAGAGAAATGAGAGAGATGCAAGAAAAGCATGAAAAGCAGGTCAACACCCTGCTAAAGGAGACCCAAGAAAATGCTGAAGAAAATAACACCTTGAAAAATAGGCTAACTCAATTGGCAAAAGAGGTTCAAAAAGCCAATGAGGAGAAGAATGTTTTAAAAAGCAGAATTAGCCAAATGGAAAAGGAGGTTCAAAAGCTCACTGAAGAAAATAATTCTTTCAAAATTGGAATGGAACAGATGGAGGCTAATGACCTTATGAGAAACCACGAAATCACAAAACAAAACCAAAAGAATGACAAAATGGAAGATAATGTGAAATATCTCATTGGAAAAACAACTGACCTGGAAAATAGATCCAGGAGAGACAATTTAAAAATTATGGGCCTACCTGAAAGCCATGATCAAAAAAAGAGCCTAGACATCATCTTTCATGAAATTATCAAGGAAAACTGCCCTGAGAGTCTAGAACCAGAGGGCAAAATAAGTATTCAAGGAATCCACAGATCACTGCCTGAAAGAGATCCAAAAAGAGAAACTCCTAGGAACATTGTGGCCAAATTCCAGAGTTCCCTGGTCAAGGAGAAAATATTGCAAGCAGCTAGAAAGAAACAATTCAAGTATTGTAGAAATACAATCAGGATAACACAAGATCTAGCACTTCTACATTAAGGGATCAAAGGGCATGGAATATAATATTCCAGAAGTCAAAGGAACTAGGACTAAAACCGAGAATCACCTACCCAGAAAAACTGAGTATAATGCTTCAGGGGAAAAATTGGTCTTTCAGTGAAATAGAGGACTTTCAAGCATTCTTGATGAAAAGACCAGAGCTGAAAAGAAAATTTGACTTTCAAACACAAGAATGAAGAGAAGCATGAAAAGGTAAACAGCAAAGAGAAGTCATAAGGGACTTTACTAAAGTTGAACTGTTTACATTCCTACATGGAAAGACAATATTTGTAACTCCTGAAACTTTTCAGTATCTGGGTAGCTGGTGGGATTACATACATACACACACACACGTGCATGCGTGCACACACACACAGACAGAAAGCACAGAGTGAATGAAATAGGATGGGATCATATCTTAAATAAATGAAATTAAGCAGTGAGAGAGAAATATATTGGGAGGAGAAAGGAGAAATGGAATGGGGCAAATTATCTCTCATAAAAGAGGCAAGCAAAAGACTTATTAGTGGAAGGATGAAGAGGGGAGGTGAGAGAAAAACATGAAGTTTACTCTCATCACATTCTACTAAAGGAAGGAATAAAATGCACACTCATTTTGGTATGAAAACCTATCTTACAACACAGGAAAGTGGGGGAGAAGGGGATAAGCAGGGTGGGGGGGATGATGGAAGGGAGGGCAATGGGAGGAGGGAGCAATTTGAAGTCAACACTCATGGGGAGGGACAGGATCAAAAGAGAGAACAGAAGCAATGGGGGGCTGGATGGGATGGAGGGAAATATAGTTAGTCTTATGTAACAGACGGCCCATGTCTCCACATGGCTAGGTAACGTGGTTGAAGAAAAGAGACACGGGAGGTGGGAAAAGATAGACCAATTCCGTTTATTGATCTGAGGGTCAAGGTATTTATAGATAGAAACTGCAAGCCTAGGTGACATTCTGCTCATCTCCAGTCCCAGTGATTTGGCCAGTCTTATTGTCTTTAAAGAGTGTTAGCCTAGAGGACATCTATTTTACATATCCCTTGTTTTCTGTAATTCTCACATTTGTCTCACGGAGACAGCAACATCTGGGGGGCATGGAGAGCCATTCCGGATGATAATGAGAACAGTTTCCCCAAAGGTCTTTCCTGATCTTGTCAACAGCACTCCACCCTGGCCCTCAACAGTCTTACACAACATGACTGTCATGGAAGTCATTTGAAAAATTACACAGATATGGCCTATATTGAATTGCTTGCCTTCCCAAAGGGGAGGGAGGGATGAAGAGAAGTTGGAACTCAAAGTCTTAGGAACAACTGTCGAGTACTGTTCTTGCTACTAGGAAAGAAGAAATACAGGTAATGGGGTATAGAAAGTTATCTTGCCTTACAGGACAAAAGAGAAGATGGGGATAAGGGAAGGGAGGGATTTTAGAAGAGAGGGCAGATTGGTGATAGTGGCAATTAGAATGCTCGGGGTTTTGGGGTGGAGGAGGGGACAAATGGGAAGAAAATTTGGAACCTAAAATTTTGTGGAAATGAATGTTAAAAGTTAAATAAATAAATTTTTTAAAAAATGGTATTTGCTCAAAGTCATTCTTAAAACAGTATTACCGTTACTATATACAATGTTCTCTTGGTTCCGCTGCATCTCATTCTTTATGATTTAGTACAAAACTTTCCATGTTTTTCTAAGATCATTGAACTCATCATTTCTTATAGCATGGTAGTATTCTACCAAAATCATATATCACAACTTTTTCAGTCATTCCCCAATTGATAGACATCCTCAGAATTTCAGTTCTTTGCCACCAGTAAGACAGCTGCTATAGACATCTTAGAATATCTAGCTTTTTTTCTTTTTCTTAATCATCTTTGGAAATAGACCAGTAGTGGTATTTCAAGGTCAAAGGGTACAGGCAGTCCAACAACTCTTTGGGCATAACTTCAGGTTGCTTTCCCAAATGGCTGTGTTATCTCACAATTTCACCAACAATGAATCGGTGGCCCAATTTTTCCATATCCCCTTCAAACACTTTAGCCAATCTAATACGTGTAAAATGACATCTTAAGGTTGTTTTAATTTACATTTATATAGACTTTCAGGCTCTACATTGTGTTTGCCTCTTACCTACTCTAGGAGTTTGGGGGTCCAATTATTGTAAAGATAGTGGTTGGAGCCCTGGATTTTGAGTTCAAGGATGTGAATTTAAATCTCGGCTCTGAAATGCACTTCCTCTGGGACCTAGGCAAGTCATCTCCTCTACTTAGGACTTAGTTGGGGAGAGGATTACACACGATAGTCTTAGTGGGTCTTCCCACTCTGAGCTGGATGAGCTTCCTATTATCACCATTTTACAATGCCAGAATCTCTCTGTCACAAGAGAACTAACTCTAAGGTAAACCCATTCCCATCCTCCCACATTAACAAGAGTTCCTTCTACCGATCACCCAGTGCTGCACCTACCACCGTCATCATTCAGTCTCTGCTAAAGACTTCTAAGGAAGGAGAGCCCATTTCTTTCTGAGGAATAGCCCATGCCCCCAGCACTGATGCTTTCTGCCTGGGTGACTTTGGCCAAGTCCTCCTTTGTCCTCATTATTCCCCCCAACTGGACTTCAGTTTCCTCAACTGAAAAGTGAGGAGGTTGAAAATAGTTGACCTCTGAGGACTCTTAACATGTCTCCAAGGTCCCTTCCCTTAACATGAAGATTAAATTCTGCCCATTGCTCCTCCTGGCTAGGAGTCCTTGGTGATGTTGCTGACTTGGGGGGGAGGGAGCTGAAAAGTAGCCCCAAAATAACATCTTAATGGGAACAACATGCCTTTGGAACCCAGATCTTTAAAGACTTCAAGTTTTTCCTCCCTTTATCCTCTCTTGCCCCAAGGTCTTTTCTCTCTCTTTTGTTTAAAATGAAAGGGGCCATCCCTTGAACCACTTCTTAAAGAGATTTATTCACTGAATGGGTGTTGCCTACCCAAAATGACAACATGAACAGATCTTAGCCTAAAATAGCCAGGGTCTCCTATTGCATCCTGGGCCATCTGTAGTCATCCTGATGAATAGCTGGCCACTGGACACAGATGGCTCTAGAGGAGAAATTGAGGCTGGTGACCTTGCACAGCCCTCCATCACTCAAATCCAAATCAACTTCAAGTCATGTCATCATCTCCCTGTATGTATCTGTCTGCATATTGTCTTCTTCAATAGATTACAAGTTCCTTGGGGAAGAGGACTGTCTTTTGCCTCTTTTAGTATTCCCAGCTCTTAGCACAGTGCCTGACACACAGTAGGTACTTAATACATATTGCTTGATTGATAGGACTATTCTAGAAAATGGATGAGAAATTATTTAGGTGAGTAATGGACCTTCAAGAACCTCTGGTCTCATGGCAGGCAATAAGGGATCCTGGGAAGAAGACTGGCTTGAAGTTTGACTGAATGGGTTCCAATTTCAGATCAAATGCTGAGCTGTATGATGAGGGCAAATCATTCCACTTTTCTGAACCTCAGTTTCTCCCTATAAAATGAGCCTGATATACTTGACACATCTGTATCACGGGGACTTCTAGAAAAAAAATAACTTTGTGAACTCTAGCACCAGAGAAATATGGCTAATGTCCAGCAGTGGGAAGCTCATGTTTCTCCAGAGTAACATCCCCAAAATACATCCAATACACAAGAGACACGGTTCTCTCATAACATTGGGGGGGGGGGGAGGAAGGAGAGGAGGAAAGATCATTCGTATTGGGGGAAAATCAGGGAAGGCTCTTTGGAGGAGGTGGAATTTGACATGAATCTCAAAAAATCCTAGGCTTTAGAGGTGGGAGAGAATTTGGAGATCACTTAGTCCAGTCCTCTCATTTTGAAGAGAAAGAGCCTCAGATCCACAGATGGGACAGGTCTTGTTGACCTTTCTTTGTCTTCTGAAGAAGTCAGATGTACTAGACACAGAGCAGGAAGATCTGTGTCTTCCTGAAGGGACAAGTCTTGTTCAATCGCAAACCAAGTTAGTAGAAGAGCTAGTTCTCCTACCTCAACCTTTGGGCTCTGAGGGAGCATCTGAATACAACATCACATATGGGGGCTCTTCCCCCAGAATACCTCAGGGCCTGGCTTGTAGCAGATGCTTGAGAAGACTTGGATTAATTGAGTGAAACCATTGCCCAGGGTTCCATAACTAGTAAATGACAGAGCTAGGAAATAAAGCCAGGCTTGCTGGCTCCTTCTGTGATATCATACTACTATTCATTGGCTGCAATGACTGTGGCCACATAAAATATCATAGTAATAGGTGATATTTTTATACAGTGCATTGAGGTTTGCAAGGATTCCATGCATGTGATCTCACTAGAGCCTCACAAGAAGCATTGTGGTTTAATTAAGAGACGGCTGAGTTCAAATCCCACCTCAGACACTTAGCAGTTGCATGACCATGGACAAGTCACTTCCTCTCTCTCATCTACAAAAATGAGGGAGTTGGCCTTGGTGGCTCCAAGTCCCTTCAAGCTCTAAATCTCTGTTCCCATGAACAGAGTTGTTGGTGCAGTAATGCACCAACATTTTATTAATAAGGAAAACAAGATTTAGAAGGGTGAATAAGTTTCTCCAGAGTCATAGAATGAATTAGAGACAGAATGAGGTAGCAGGTCCCTCCTCTCCCCAAGTCTAGCATTTATTCCCCTCTGATATAATCTGGGTTTAGAGTCAGTCCACACAGAATTTCAAAGCACCAGTCCATCACTAGACTCTCTAGGGGCATGAAAACTCAAGGTACAGACCCTGTCTCAGACTGCCCATAGTCTACCTAAGCACAAACTTACAGGCATGGAAGGAAAACTAGGCTGATGATTATAATGTACTGAAGCAGCCACCACAGGAAGCAACAAAGAGGGGTCTTGCATCCAGGGCTTGAACAGTGATGAGCCCCCATCAGGGTGACTGGGGCCAGCTCTGAGCACCACAGTGTGGGAAATATATAAAGAATGCCTACAACACCGTCCCTCCTCCTCTCCTACTATGGACTATGGTGTCCTACCCTGTTGTTCATCCTTCATTTTCAAAGAGAGCCGTTCCTTTAAGACTCAGATAAAATCCCACCTTCTATGGGAAGCCTTTGCCAGCCCTTCTTAATTCCAGTGACTTCCTTCTGACAATTATTTCCTACTTATCCTGGATTTGGCTTGTTGTTTTTTATGTGTGTTCACTTATTATCTCCCACGTTAGATTGTGAGCTCCTTGAAGCCAGGGACTGTCTTTTGATTCTTTTTGTATCCTCAGCACTTAGCACAATGCCTGGAACATGGTAGGCACCTAATGAATGTTCATTGATTAATGAGCAGGGGGATGTTTAGAGGAGGGTTAAAATAAGAATAATTATGATTTCTATAGCACTTTGACATTTTGCCAAGTATTTTATTTATAATATTTCATTCAAATCCCACCAAAAAAACTGGGAGGCAAGCAGAACTGTTGTCCCATTTTACAGAGGAGGAAACTGAAGCTGAAAGGCTGAGTAATATGCCAGGTTTCCATAGCTAGGAAATCTTTAAGAAGGTATCCAAAGTCAGATCTTCCTGGTCTGTGTCCAGCACTCTATCCATAATGCAGCACTGTCTTTTACTGGGAGAGATGATAAAGAACCTCATGTTCACATTAAATTATGATTAATTGTAGGGACTGAGGAGCTTGAGCCTGGAGAAGAGAGAGTGTGTAGGGCTCTAATGGCTATCTTCAAGTTTCTGAAGGGTTGTCAGATGGAGGAGGGATCAGCCCTGTTCTGCTCAGGCCTAGAGGGCAGAACCAGGAGTGACGAGGGAGAGATGCCAGGAAGTAGATTGGAGCTCTTTTTTTCCCCTTCTCTTTTATTGTCTTTCCTTAATTTTTATCTTCCTTTCTTTTCTTTTTTCTTTGTCTCCTCTCTGTGTCTCTCCTCTGTATGTGTCCTTGTCTGTCTCTGTCCATGCCTCCTTCCCTCTCCCCATCTCTGCCTCACCCTCTTCTCTGTTTCTGTCTCTGTCTCTCTCCCTCCCTCCCCTCTGTCTTTGTCTCTCCCTCCCTCCCTCCTCCTTCCCTTTCTTTTCCCCCTCTCTTTCCCTCCCTTTCCTCCCTCTCTCTTTTCTCCTCCCCCTTTCCATCTCTCCCCCTCTCTCTCTTGCCCTTTCTCAGCCTCACTCTCCCTTCCCCTTCCTTCCCCTCTCTGTACCTCACTTTCCCTCTCTCTTCCTCTCCTCCACTCTCCTCCCCAATTACAAGCAGCACCAAAGAACACTGTGGAGGCATATGGTGATGATGCACAAGCTACAACACCTGATAAATAAGCTATGTTGAAAAGCTGGGGGAAATATAGGATTTCAACTGAAGATAGGCCCATTGTATGTCAAGGAAAAGGGCCAGCCAATGGCCAACCTGTGCATCCACTGGGCTCCTCAGGAGAACGTGTTGACTAGACACCCTGTAATGAATATATTGAAGGTGGAGGAGAGGAGGTGCATGGAGTGGACAGGCAGGGTGCAATGAATTCTGCTTCATTGTAGGGAGTTTCCCAATGGAGGAGATCCCAGACCTATTAAGTGCACATCCTGGGCACTTCATAAATGATCTTGATTGGACTGGAAAGCCAGATCTGCAGAGAATTACCACTGGAGATGGTGTGTGCCATGGAGGGAGAGCTGCACTGGGAGTCAGAGGATCGAGGCTGAAATCTTGGCTCTGCCAATCCTACCCCTAACCCTGTGTGATGCTGGGCAAGCTGTTTAATCTCTTCAGGTCTCCACGTACCCATCTGTAAAATGAGGGAGCTAGACCAGAGAACTCTAGGTCCCTTCCTACTCTAAATGGATATTACAATGATGAGATGATATGAATTCACAGAAGCAAAAACTGTCTCTTAGCAACTTCCCCCTCTTATGCCGAGCATTAGGCTAGATGTGGTGAATAGAGGTCACATTGAAACACTTTCACATATCTCAAGGAGGAGAGATGCCAGGCACTAAGTAATCATGTTCCTTTTTCCTTTTTGCTTTTCGCTACAACCCTAAGAAATGCATCCCTGGGAGTTTCCCTCTGCTTTGACTTCCATTTGCAGAACCTACAGTATGTGGGCTATTTATCAGAAACCAAGGAATAGATGCACATTGGCAGTTTTTAAGGAACAACCATCAGGAGCCCATCTTAATGACTGCATCAAGATGCCCCCACCACTGTTCCTCCCACATACAGACTCTACATGGTGCTCAAATCAGCTCCCAGGCATGAGTGAGGCCAGGGCTGGGACACAGAGCTTTTGTTAGCCATGTAGACCTCCTGGGACATCCTTGATTGTGGATACCCTGGGAAATGATGGAAATGAATAGTTACAAGAAATGGGGAAGTTCCCAGGGTGACAAGGACTAGCTTATTCCTTGATCCATTTCATGACCTCTAAATCAGATTTGCTTAGAGTCTCTGGGACTGGGACTGATTTCATGTGCACTGGTCAGAGATGCTAGCAGAGACAGCCCACATGGTAGGAGTTTAGGGGGTCAAGACACTCTCAACCACAGGCAATTAGTGGTGCAGTGGTTAGAGCACTGGGCCTAGAGGCAGAAAGACCTGAATTCAGATCTAACTTTAGATACTTCCTAGCTATGTGATGCTGGGCAGGTCTTTTTCTGTCACAGTTTCCTCATCTATAAAATGGAACAATAATGACACCCCCATCCCAGGGCTGCCTTAAGTAATAAACGTGATAAATATGCCTCGAGCATAGTAGGCATTATATAAATACTTACTCCTTTACCTGCATGGATTGAGCTTTTAAAGCTATTAGCAACCCCTTGTAGGGGATGGCTTAGAAAGGGCCCTGATTGGACACACAGTGTCCATCTCCAGAGCCCACCCCATCATGAGGCTTCGTCAGCCCGCACTGGCACCTCTGATTTACACTATATGTATCTTGTACATAAATGGTTGTTTATGTGCCATCTCCCCTATCGCCATGGGAGCTCCTTGAGGGCAGAAACAGAGCTTTTGCCTTTCTTTGTATCCTTGGAATTTAACACAATGCCTGGCATAGAAGAACACTTCCTGAAGCCTTTTGTATACATACATTTATTCATTCTAATGGAAGCTGAGCCTTGGCAGCATGTCAGGGATGATGTAGAGTAGACAGTCACTCATGAAAGGAATGGTCAGGAGGGTGATGTGGTGCTTAGAACATGTCTACTTGTACCAGGCAGCATAATGAACAGTGTCTTCAGTTACAGTCTCACCAACCCAACAGGGAAAGGACTTGTCAAAGGTCACACAGGTAGCAAGTCTTACAGGTGAGAATCAGAGCTGGGTCCTCTCATTATAGGTCCAGGCTCTTGCTGCTGGAAAAGTCTGCTTCCATGGTATACAGAAGAGACAGATCAAGACTGGTCAGAATTGAAATCCCACCACATGCATTTATAGGCTCTGTGACCTTGGGCAAGTCACTCTGGGTCTTTTTGCAGCCTGAAAAAAATCTATAATTCCAAAAAGCTCCTCTAAATGATCACAATTGAAACAGCCCTTGCCTTCATGGTGAAAGAGAAAGAAATTATGATTTCAGGTCAATCACCTATGGAGACTTCAGATGAGCCGATGAGTCTCAGTTTCCCCATCTGTGAAATGAGATGACTGGACTGATTGGCTTTTAAGGCCTATTCCAACTTTGAGTCCATTTTCCTATGCCCTTAGTGTCACCATCAGTGAGTTTGAGTGAATCAAAATTGTTTTTGAAATCATCTTTAGAATTAACTGATGAACTACTGCCTAATTAGAATCTCAGGATCTTCAAACTGGAAGGGCATAAGAATTCTCTTTCCTGACCCATAGTAGCCAGCCAGTAGTTAGCCAGCCTCAGATGGAAGATGCTCATTGAGATGTCTTTGACCTCTCTGGAAATTTGTTCCTGGCCTCAGGCTCTCCTCCATCCTGGGTTTTCCAATCCTTTTATCTCCTCACAGCCCCTAAAATCTGTTCTAGGAACCTTTCCTCTTTCTTTAAACTTGCATTTTAAACTACCTTTGTGTCAGAGCAGCTAGGGAGAAAAATTCAGAAAACCTGGATTGGAATCTAGCTGGGTTAGTGACTGCCAGGGTGGCTTTGGGCCCCTCAGAGGATTTAAGAAATGCTTACTGGAAGGGAGCTGAGAGGGAACACTTGCCCCACTTTCCTCCACACCACTCTGCCTAAAAAGAAGGAAGGAAATAAGCACCTACCAAGTACCTCTTATGGGTCAGGCACTTTACAAATATCTCATCTGACCCTCACAACAACCTAAGGATTATTATTCTCCCTATTTTACCTCTGAGAGAACTGAGGTAGACAGAAGGTAAATGACTTGCCTAGGACAATAAATACCTGAAGCTGAATCTGAACTAAAATCTTCCATATCACAGACCCACCAATTATGGCACCTGACTGCCTCCAGGATCCCAGTTGGTAGAGAAAGTCTAACTTTTTATTTTATACATGAGGAAACAAGTTGAGAGAAAATTGGTGACTTGCTCAGGGCTGAACATCTATAAAGTATCCAAGATGGGAATTAATCCCTATGCCTTTGGCTGCATATCCATGTCCTTTTGCCTAGTAATACATAGGGAGCAATCTAGCATGGTGGAAAGAGCCCTAGGCCTGGAGTTAATGACCCTAGGTTTGAATCTTTCCCCTGAACCTAGCTATCAGTGTGACCTTTGGCATGTCCTATCCCTATTGGATTGGTGAAAGTATAGATGAAGAAGGGTGGAGCCAAGATGGTGGAGTAAAAGCAGGAACTTCTCTGAGCTCTCCCCCAAAGCCCTCCAAATATCTGTAAAAAATTACTCTAAGCAAATTCTAGAGCTACAGAACTCACAAAATGATAGACTTAAACAAATCCCCAGCCTAAGACAACCTGGAAAATCAACAGGAAGTGTCTTTCACACCAGGCAGGGAGTGAAGAACAGTCTAACGTGGGCTAGACTGGCACAAACTGGCCAGAGCAGGCCTCAGGAAACTGAATTATTGGCAGCTGTGGCAGTTTCCAGACATCTCAACCCACAAATGCCCAAAAGGTCAGTGGGAAAACTCTGTGGGACCTGGGTGAAAGAGGAGTGAGCATTCTGTCCAGGTCTGGCCTCATCCCCAGGGTGGTAGAGGTGATGGTGGCAGCCACAGAAGCAGGATGTTTGCAGACTGTGGTGGATGGAGTGACTGACATGAAATTCCTTAAGTCTGGGACAGTATACCCACCCTAACCCACCCTCACCCTTATTAGAAGTGGACTCTTACCTTGACAGAGTTAAAAAAGTCAAGTATGTGGCTGGGAAGATGAGTAAACACCATAAAAGAACTCAGACTGTAGAATCTTATTTGGTGACAAGAAAGATCGGGGCATCCAGCCAGAGGAGGACAGCAGAGTCAAAGCTTCAGCATCAAAAGCCTCCAAGAGGAATAGGAATTGTTTGCAATCCATGTCGGATCTCAAAAAGGACTTTGAAAATCAAGTAAGAGGAGTAGAGGAAAAATTGGGAAGAGAAATGAAAGTAAGGCAAGAAATTCATGAAAATCAAGTCAAGAGCTTGCTAAAGAAGATTCTAAAAAATACCGAAGAAAGTAAATCCTTAAAAAGTAGACTAACTGAAATGGCAAAAGAAGTCAAAAAACTCAACTGAGGAGAAGAATACCTTAAAAAGCAGAATTGACCAAATGGAAAAGGAGATTCAAAAGCTCACTGAAGAAAAACAATTCTTTCAAAATTAGAATGTGGCAAATGGAAGCTAATGACTTGATGAGAAATTTAGAAATTATAAAACAGAACCAAAAAGAATGAAAAAATAGAAGACAATGTGAAATATCTCATTGGAAAAACCACTGACCTGGGAAACAGATCCAGGAGAGATAATTTAAAAATTATTGGGCTATGTGAAAATCATGATCATAAAAAGAGCCTAGATGTCTACATGCTAGAGCTTAGGTGTTCTTTAGAGAAATTATTAAGGAAAATTGCCCTGATATTCTAGATTCGGAGAGTAAAATAGAAATTGAAAGAGTTCACTGATTGCCTCTGGAAAGAAATCCTAAAAGGAAAACTCCTAGGAATATTGTAGTCCAATTTCAGAGTTCCCAAGTCAAGGAGAAAGTATTATAAGCAGCCAGAAAGAAATAATTTGAGTATTGTAGAAATACAATCAGGATAACACAAGATTGAGCAGTTCCTATATTAAGTAATCAAATAGTTTGGAATATGATGTTCTGGAGGACGGAAGAGCTAGAATTAAAACCAAGAATTGCCTATGCAACAAAACTGAGTATAATCCTTCAGGGGAAAAATGCATATTCAATGAAATAGAGGCTTTCAAGCATTCTTGATGAAAAGAGCAGAGTTAAATAGAAAATTTGACCTTCAAATACCAGGATCAAGAGAAGCATGAAAAGGTAAACAGGAAAGAGAAATCATAAGAGACTTATTAAAGTTGAACTGTTTATATTCTTACTTGGAAAGATGATATTTGTAACTCATGAGACCTAGTATTAGGGTAGTTGGAGGAAATAATAGATAGATAGATAGATAGATAGATAGATAGATAGATAGATAGATAGATAGATAGATAGATAGATAGGTAGGTAGGTAGGTAGGTAGATAGACAGACAGATACATAGATAGATGGCACAAGGTGAGTTGATTATGAAGGGATGATATCTAAAAAAAAAGAAAATTAAGAGGTGAGAGAGGAATATATTGGGAGAAGGAGAAAGGGAGAGGTAGAATGGGGCAAATTATCTCATATAAAAGAGGAAATAGTAATGTATCACAATGGAGGGGAAGTGGGGGAGATGAGAAGGAATGAGTGAACCTTACTCTCATCGGATTTGGCTTAAGGAGGGAATAACATACAAATTCAATTGGATATCTTACTCTACAGGAAAGTATGGGGAAGGGGATAAGAGGGGGGAATGATAGAAGGGAGGGCAGATTGGTGGAAGGGGTAGTCAGAAGTAAATACTTTAGAAAAAGGACAGGGTCAAAAGAGAAAATAGAATAATTGGGTGGCAGGATAGGATGGAGGGAAATATAGTTAGTCTTTCACAACATGACTATTATGGAGATGTTTTTCATAACTACACATATATAACCTTTATTGAATTTCTTGCCTTCTCAAGGGGTGTGGGTGGGGAGGGGAAAAGGGAGACATTTGGAACTCAAAGTTTTAAAAACAAATGTTAAAAATTGTTTTTCATGCAACTGGGAAATAAGATATACAGGCAATGAGGTATAAAAATCTGTCTTGCCCTTCAAGAAAGTAAGGGGGAAGGGAACAAAAGGAGGATGGAAAAAAGGGAGGGCAAACTGGGTAAATGGGCAATAAGAATGAGTGTCATCTTGAAGTGGGGGAAGGGGAAAGATGGGGAGAAATTTTGAAACTCAAAATCTTGTGGAAATGAATGTTGAAAACTAAAAATAAGTAAATAAACTTAAATCTTAATAAAAAAGAAAGTATAGATGAAGATCATGTCCTTAGGGTACCTAGTACAAAGACTCCTTAATTTACCTAGTACAAAGTCGATGTCTTCTAGAAGAGGGTCAGGAAACCAATTCTCCAGCCAAACTCTTCCTATCTCCTTCTATCAGGGAACAAGGACTTTGTGTGTGTTTTGTTCCTGTTTTGGGTTTGGTCTGGTACAGACTGTCAGGGGGCTTAGAGCTAACCCCAGTGCCACCCCCATCACAGACACATCCAAGATGTCTGCCAACATCCATTCTCTTGCTCTTTCTTTATTTGTTAATGTTTGGTTTGAGGTATTTGCCTTTGCAGGCTGCCCCAAGCAGTCAGAACAGGGTCCCTGAGTGAAGGCTGCATATCCCCTGTTCCACTTTGCCCCCTTCCTCCCCTTCTCTCTTCCCAAGGCTTTCTTTTATTAGGCACATTTTCCTCCAGCTACCTATGAGCTGAAGCCTCTCTAAGGGAGCTCTCTCTGAAGTCACTGCAGAGCCACATGGAACAAGTACACTCTGTCTCCAGAATAGTTTCATTTGGTGAAAGAAGGGAAGCATCAGAGGCTTTGACAGAATTCATTTGGTCAATGAAATAACATCAAATTTCAGACAGAATTTAATTTGTGTTTTTCAGTGTTTCAATCATTCTGTCTGGCCCAGAGAAAACATGTCTGATGGAGTCAAACCTTATTCAACAGGGGCTTTTGGGAAGCTCATTCTCCCCCAATGCAAGGCCAAGGAAGTCAATCTGCCTAATGTTCCAAATGAAGTCTGTCGTCTGAAGGCTGCTTTGCAGCCGACCATCACCCATGGTTCTGTGTGATAAGAGTGAATTTGTCCATTTGGGGTGTCACGGCTGGCAGGAGCATGAGAGATGGGCTTTGCCAAGAGCATTATTCCTTGCAGGGGAGGAAACTGAAGCCAGAGAAATGTAAATGGACTGACCCAAGCTCAGAACTAGAATGTGAGTGTGGATCCTGTTATATCAAGTCCAGGTCCATTGGTATTGTCCTAGGTTTCTCCTACTATCTGGGTGTTCCATGGGATCTCTTCTTCAGGACCAAGGCTATTGAAATGATACTAACCAAGCTCTCTCTTCCATCTACATGCTATGTGCTCATGCATATGTGTGCACATCTGGACATATACACAGATACAAACACAGATAGGAGTATATACATGTATGTCAGCATATACATATGTGTGTATATATGTGTGTATGTATAGGAATGTTTAAAAAGTATCAGAGGCATGATTAGAACTGTGACTTTCCAGATCACAAGCCCAGCATCACACACACACACACACACACACACACACAGAGTTCCCAAAAATGTGCATTTTCCCAAAACTATATAGTCATTTTGGTAGTTAATAATTGATTTATTTTCTGAATAAGAAAAGAAATTGTTGAGTTAATGGCTATTAAAGTGAATGTACATTTTGGGGGACATTGCATGTATGTGTGTGTATGTGTATGTGTGTCCTGCTCAAGCATGTGACTCCATTGTTGCCTTCTCCTGAGCCAGAAGCATGCAGACAGCTCCCCACAGACTTCTCAGCATTTCTCTCTTGGAAGACTGCTCTCTAAACCACAGCAGACCCTGGAGACTAAATGAGGTGAGATCCTCCAGGGCCTGGTGGGAGAAGGCAGACATTATTACTGAGTGTTCTGAAATGGAAATCCCAGAGGTAATTATTCATCCCATCACAAATCCTGAAGATAGAAGTTTATGGAAAGCTATTTGATGCTAGTTTTAAGGGGCAGGACCTAAAGTATCTTCTGAGATCTTTATAAGACTTTCCAAAGCCATGGTAACCTTGGCCAGTAATAGGGTAATCTGTCAACTCCTCAAAGTCCCAAAATGCGCAGTTCACAGACTTTCCAAGTTTGGTCCACAATGGGACTGCCACACTTCTTGCTCACTGATTTACACCCCATCCCACCCCATCTTACAGTTCTCTTTTGAAATTTTATTTTAATTAAATGATGTATTTTTGTACATGATTCTTTTAATACAGAGGCCCAGCACTTCTCTGGGAAATGTGCCACCCACAGAAATGAATGTGAAGACCAAAGAATGGAACTCTATCTCCAGAGAATTAAGGCCGTTTGCATTTTTATAGCTTGGAGTTATGCCAATGACAAAGAAGTGCCCATCAGAGCTGGGGCAGACAAGTAAATGCATCTTCACCAGGATTTTACCTGGGCCACGTCTAAGCGCTGCTCTTACTTGTTTTCTAGGAGGAAATTGAGCCGAGGTGGCTCATCTGGACTCCCTCCTCAATCTACCTTCTGACTGATCAGAATTGCTTTGAACAACTGGTTAAAAGCACTTTGTAAGCACCATCTGTGTCTCAGGTCCTATACTGAGTGGGGAGGAGACAAAGACAAAAGTGAAAGAGCCCCTGCCCTCCAGGAGTGTATATTCTTCAAGAGATAATATCTGTTTACACACATACATGTATATGTGTGTGTGCGTGTGTGTGTGTGTGAGTAAAGAGGACCCCAGAACACCAGCCATTCCTCTACAAGCATCATGGGTATACTTTAATCCAATCTTCCTCTATATAAATGTGTACAAAATACATAAAGATGAATATGGGGAAGTTTTGGGGAGGGACATTAGAAGCTGGTAGAGGAACTGAATCAAGAGGGATCTCATGTAGAAGGTGGCTCAGAATCTAGAGATTCTAGGCAGAAGGAGTTAAGACGGAGTCTCTTTCAGGCATCAGGGCCAGCCTGGCAAATGATCCAGAGAAGAAGATGGAATGTGGTGTGTGAGGAACAACAAACAGGCCAGTTCATCTGGAACAGAGTGAAAGATGGGGTTGATTCATACTAAGTCTGAAAAGATAGGTTGTAGCTCAGTTGTTCAGGGTTTTAAATGCCAATGGAATGTTGGCATTTGATTCTAGAGGTAATAAACAGGGAGCTAGAAGAGTTTATTTAACATAGCTGCACTTTAGAAGAGTCACCTTGGTAGCTATGAAGAATGGATCGGTAGCTAAGTCTAGTTGTGAAGAAATGAAATGAAGGAAGTAAAGTCATGAGGAAACAGGGGAGGACTTGGGTGAGGTGCAACTGACAAGGCTTAGCAAATGATTGGTGACATGTGGGATGAGAGAGAAATGTGAATTTGGGAGGTAGTGGGCCTGAGTGGATGGATAAGCCCTGGGAATGAGTGAATGAGTGAGTGAATGAATTAATAAATAAATAATGTGTGAGTGAGTAAAAAAATGAGAGTGAATGAATGAATGAGTGAAAGAATAAGTGGGCAAATGAATGAGTGGAAGACGGTGAGAATGAATGAATGAGTGGAAGAATGAGGGAATGGATGAATGAGTCAGTGAGTGGATGAATGAGTGGAAGAAAGTGAGAGTGGATGGATGAGAAGAAGAATGAGTGAATGAATGAGTAAATGAGTGAAGGAAAACAACATTTAGTAAGCAGTGACTCAGTGCAATACGTTGTACTATGAGTTGTGATTCAAATATACAGAAGCAAAGCAAGTCCCTATCTTCAAGGAATTTCTATTCTAATGGGAGAGATATCACACAGATCTAAGGGAGAGCCAGGGAAGGGAACATTGATCAGGAAAATTACCAGGATGGTGAGTTAGAGTAAACTGCCTCATTCAGGGGAAATGGCCAAGTTAATTTTATCATAGTTCAAGGTCTAGGGTTCCACAACTGAAGACGGAGAAGGCGGGAGAAAGGAAAAGGTAAGGTTGGCAAGACAAGAGATGTCCCAAGAGTTGGGAGTGAAGCATGAAGAAGCCTTTTACTGAAGTTACCCCATCCTCTTTGGCCTCATTAATGACTCAATTCTGATCAGATGAGTTAATAATTCACAGGCTAACCATATCTCAAGAGATGTAATAAGTGATTTTCCTAAAGCCAAGTCTGGTCATGTCACCCTCCCCCCATACTCAGTAAACTCCAATGGCTTTCCATCACTTCTAGAATCAAATATACCCTCCACTCAGCATTCAAAGTCCTTTATAACCTAGCTTCTCTCACTTTTCCAGTCTTCTTACTCCCTCCAGACTCTTCAATCCAGTGACACTGGCCTCCTGGCTGTTCCACAAATAAGAGCTCCAGGCATTTTCTCTGGCCTCCCCCCATGTCTGGAATGCCATCCCTCCTCATCTCCATTCCTGCTTTCCTGATTTCCTTCAAGTTTCAGCTAAAACTTCACCTTCTAAAGAAAGACTTTCCCATCCTTCTTAATTCTAGTGTCTTCCTTCAGTGAATTATTTCCATTTTCCCTCTCTAGAGCTTGTTTGTAAATATTGATTTGCTTGTTGTCTTCATTAGATTGTGAACTTTTCAAGGGCAAGGATCATCCTTTGACTCTCTTTGCATCCCTACCACTTAGCACAATGCCTGGCTCATTGTGGGCATTTATGAAGTGTTTATTACTGACTGAGAGGATCAAAGGATTTTGGAGCTGCAATTAAGATGCTTAGAAAGTGTTTCAACCAATCCCCTCATTTTTCCCAAAAGGAGACCAAGCCCTAAAATGGGTCAGTGATGACTGAGGTCACACAGAGAATAAGCAGCCAAATCAGGATGAATCCAGCTCCCTTCTATTATACTTTATTTGTCTTAACACATAGTGTTTCCTGGTGTTATTATCCCAGTTTTACAGGAGAAGGAACTGAGGTTGAGAGAAAAGATATAACTTAATAGTCATGCAGTTAATGAGTGGGGGAGGCAGAGCTTGAAGACAGAGCTTCTGTCACCAGATCAGTGAATTTCCATTATGCATGATCCAATCTTTATACTGGGAATCCCAAAAGGCTTAATGCAGTATAAGCCATTAGTTCTTGGAGTTTCCAGTCTCTGTATTTAGTTGGAGGGTATCTATGGAGGGGAGCTAAGATGGTGAAAGGCTTTGATTTCATGTCCAAGGCCATCTGAGGGGTGAAATACTTGGGGATGTATAGCCTAGAGAGGAAATATCTCAGGGGAAACATGAGAGCCTCTGTCAACCTCCCATAAAAGAGAGAACAGAATGTCTACTTGATCACTGATGGCAAACCAGGAATATTTAGACTAAATTATGAGGGGGAAGATTTAAGTTTGATTTCAAGGAAATTCCCAACAGTCAGAGATGTTCCAGAATATCACAGGTCGCCTTGGGAAATTGTTAGTTCACCCTTGTTGGAGTTCTCCAAACAGAGGTTGGGTGAGTATACATCAGGTGTGTTGTAGAGGGAATTTCTGTTCTGTTATGGGTTAGATCAGGTGGTCCCCAAATTTGGGTCACTAATTCTGTAGTTCTGGGATCCCATAATGCAGCTTGCAAATACAACCCATGGGATAAGATTGGTAATTAGACCATCAAAGGCAATCTTGAAAACAGCTACATAGTCTGGTTGACCTCATTAGGCTGCCAATTTAGAACACAAATCTGACCTTTGAACCATAGTAACGTTAGGATGCTTTCTAGAAGCTCTGGAAGAAAAAAAAACTTGGTTTTTCATCCTGGAAATGGACAGTAAGATGGATGAGATCTGTAAGCTGACCCCAGGCAGGGGAGCCTTGTCAAGTAGCTTTGTGGGCATGCTGGGGAAGCAACAGTTAGAGAATGACAACAAGAAATGCAAATCTCACCCCTAACCCCTGGCCACTGTCATGAACCATCACAGCCTTATCTGTTGCCTGGGATGATACAGCACCTGACTATCACTCAACCCCATTAACCTCAGCATGGTCCCATGCCCCTGATATGACAGGTACACCCTCCTTGTCTCTGCATCAGCAGAGCTGCAGGAAAATGAATTTCTAGAGGGTACTCAATCCCTTCACACTTAATGCAGCTTATTCAACCAAGGTGTCTTCACTTCCATCTAGGTGAGCACCTTATTTCTTATTAATCAAAGATCTTTTCCCTCACTTCTCATATACAGAAGGCAAGTGCTCGTCAGCATACCTTCTTTTTGCTCCTAAAGCAGTAGCTACTCTTGCTCATGTCTCTGGGACTGGTGACATGCATGCATGCATGCACGTGTGTATGTCCATATATATGTATGCATGTGTATATATGTGTGTCAGTCCACATGTTTTATGTGCATGCATGTATATATGTATGTGTGTGCATGGTTGTCCACATGTATGTACATGTGTGTACATGTGTGTGCCTGCCTGTCTGTCCATGTGTTTGTATGTATGTCCATGTGTACGTGCAAAGACTATTTCATGTCTGTACCCCTAAGACACTTCCCACAGCACCTGACACAGCAAGGTGCTCAGTAAATGTTTATTAATTGATTGACCAGCATTTGAGATTTGGGGAGTAAACTGAACCCATTTAAAATGTGGTCTAAGCTAGCATGGGCCAGGATTTGGTGCTGGTGGTTACATACAGAAGCCTGGCAGGGTCTTGAGTTCATGGCTCATTAGGGCTCATTAGGAGCGCCTTTTAGAGATCCATGAGGTCAATGCCCTCTTTATACAGATCAGAAAACTGATGCCTGGATATGTTTAATAACACCATAGAGAATTAGCAGAGGCAGGATTTGATTGCTGACTCTGGGTCCAAGGGCTTGTTCTCCTCAGGACACAGTGGAGGACACACTTCTGCTGAGTTACTTGGGATAGAGAACACCTCAAGAGATGTTCTGATGGGTTGCCCTGCCTAACCTCACATCCAGTTGGACTTTGTCCGCGGAGAACTGGAATATACCCTGGAAATAATCTCGTTCAAACTCCACAGAAGCCAAAATAGGAGGAATTGGGTGCCAAGGTAACCCAGAAAGAGATGCAGACACCAACAGCATCAGAGAGACCAAGAATGAGATCACAGATCTAGAGCTAAAAGGGACCTCAGATCCCCTAGTCCAACCCCCTCACTTTATAGGTAAGGCAGAAGTTAAGTGATTTGACCAAGGTCACACAGGCAATTGGTTTCCGTAGTAGAATTTGAACCTAGGGTCAGTGAATCGAAAATTAGTGCCCTTCCACTGCCTCCCAGAGTCTGTTAGGACCAAGATTTAAACTCAGGTCCTCTAAATACAGACCCAAAGCTCAGCCTACTCTCTAACACTGCCTACCTGACCTCTAAGTTTCTGTCTCTATAACCTCAGTCCCTCTTTGGTCTTCAAGCTTAGAGCTTTGGCATCAGGGTTTCATGCCCCTAAAATGGGCCATGACCAAATATGGTCCTTTCAGGTGCTATGCTGGGAATTGGGGAGAGGAGGGATATTCTCTGGCATTAGTAATGAGTGCTCATGAGAATACTCTTCAAACTGGCCAGCAGCCACTTGTGAACAACAACATGAGGAGCCACAGTAGAGAAAGGCCCATTATTTCCCATGGGAAGAAGCTCCCTGAAACCTCCATGGAATTTGATCTCCCTCTCATCTTCAAGATCAATCACATTAATGAAATCTACCTTTCCAGACTGGGTGGTTTTGCAGGCTACAGTGAGAGGAGATCCAAATAAGGAGACTAGAGATGGGGACCAAAAAATGCACAGACTTCTTAGGTAATGCCAAAACAAGCTCTTGCCAACCTCCTCTCATTCAGGGGCTATGGCACAAGGACAGGGAGCCTAGAGAACCCAATCCTCCAAGCACTTGAGTAGCTTTGTGTGCCAGGTATCACACTAAGGACTGAGGAGATGCAGTCACACCAAAACAAGACACCAAATAGGCTTTGGCCTCGAGGAGCCTGCCTCCTACTGAAAATCAGAGAATAGACTCCCTAGAATGACCAGGCACATGAGGACTGCATCATGGGGACTGTCTAGAAGCTCGTAACCCTGATGAGCCAGCACCAGTTCTGCAATCAGGAATGATCTGGAAGGAGGGCTGCTGGTTCATTTTATGCCCAAGAAATGAGAACAAAAATAGGATAGGGGAAGTCCTGCCCTCAGGGAGACCAGATTCTGGTAGTTCAGAAAATAGCTACATATATGGTATGTACAAAATATGAAACAGAAATTAAGGCAAAGTTGGAAAGGAACCCACTCTCAGCTAACTGTGAGGACTGGAAAAGGTCTGCCATAGTAGGTATTACTTGAGCTGAGGCTGGAAGAAAACCATGGTTTTTATGGGAGGGGACAGTATCACAGGCATGTGCACAGCCAGTGCAAAGGCACTGGGATGGGAGGCAGAATTCTGAGTAAGAAGGCTAGTATTATTAAAGGAAATAATAGATAATGAGGGTGGGAATTTCCCCCAAAATTTATTAAATTATTTGTTTTCAGTTTTCAACATTCACTTCCACAAGTTTTAAATTTTTTCCCCCTCCTTCCAGCCTTCCTCCTCAAGACAGCATGTGATCTGATATGGGCTGTACACATATATTCCTATTAAACACCCTTTCACATTAGTCATGTTGCATAGAAGAATTAAAACAAATGGCAGAAAGCATGAGAAAAGCAAAACAAAACATAACAAAGGAGAAAACAGTCTGTTTCATTCTGCGTTCCAATTCCATAGTTCTTTCTCTGGATGTGGATGGCATTTTGCCTCAAGAATCTTTTGGGAAGGTTTTAGGTCCTTGCATTGCTGAAGGGCTAAGTCTATCAAAGTCAGTCCTAGCACACTGTGGCTGTTACTGTGTACCATGTTGTCCTGGTTCTGTTCATTTCACTTAGCATGAGTTTTTCTGAAGTTTTCTTAAGTCTGACCATTCGTCATTACTTAGAGCACACACATGTGTGCATGCATGTACATATATGTATATATGTGTATATGTTGTATATATGTGTGTATATACATTATATATATCATATTTTATAATATTCCATTACATTCATATATCACAACTTGTTCAGCCATTCCACAATGGATGGGCATCCCCTCGATTTTCAGTTCTTGGTCACCATGAAAAGAGCTACTCTAAATAGGAGGTAATCTTTCAAAGCCAAACAGAGGACTTTACATTTGATTCCAGATATTTGGAGTTTACTGGGCATAGATTGGAGAGAGAGAAAGGGATTATATAGTAAGACCTGTGCCTTAGGAAAATCACTTTGTTGGATCTGTAGAGGATGCATTTGAGTGGGGAAAGACGATGAAGGAAGACTAATGGAGGGTTGTTGCAATATTTCAAAGTGAGAGGTAATAAGGGCATATGCCAGATTGCAGGCTGAGTGCAGAGAAAGTGGAGGACACAAGAAATGTTGTGGAGATAGGAATGATAAGATTTGGTGATCTGTTAGATATAGGATGTAAGGGAGAAAGAGGAGACTAGAATTTCATGAAGGAAGCAAAACTGGATTAAGGTTGTATGACTTGGAAAAATGGTAAGCCCTCAACACTAATTTCTTGTTCTACATCTTTAAAGAGGACCAGTGATGTCATGGGGTGAAGCTTTGACTTGTGCATGAGTCAGACTTAAGTGAGTCAGTGTTGTACAAAATCATCACCCTCTCTCTTCCTGAGTCATTGATGTCCAGTAGTAGGAAAGAAATCCAGAAAACTATTGATGGCTTGGGGTTCAGTGAATAACTTTGTTGTCTCCAATGCCTGACCAAGCTCTAATCATTCCACAATGCCCATTTAAGCTGCTTCCATGGACATTGGAACACGTTGTTCTCATCCACCCATTCTGACCAGGAAAGTCTTCACATGCTTGGGGTAGACATCCCCCTAATTCACTGATGGGTTTCAGGCCTGTCAGTTACCCTTAACTTGGTTTATCCCATCTAACAAGATGGTTTACCACAGTGTGGCTACTGCACATGCAGCAGCTTCTAGCAGCCACAGGTGAGAATTAGATGAATCAGGTAGATGCAAAATTTGGATGAGCAGCTCTGAGAAGGTTCAGCAATCCTTCACACCACAGATGCTAGCTGTTGTGAACACATGGAGTAAAGCCCTCAACACTAATAGGAAAGCTGGGAAGGAAGGAGAGTTTGAGGACAATGAGTTCTGATACAGCTGAGTGGTTCAGTGGATAGAGCACTAGGCCTGGAGTCAGGAAGATCTGAGTTGAAATCTGGTCTCAGATGCTTCCTAACTGTGTGATCATGGGCAAGTCACTTGCTCCTTTTTGCCTTAGCTCCTCATCTGAAAAATTGGAACACAATGGAGAAGGGAATGATGAACCACTCTAGTATCTTTGTGAAAAATAACAACACCATGGGTAAGTTCATGGGCTCACAAATAGTCAAGAACAGCCAAACAACAACATAATGAGTTCTGTGGGATGCCAACAAAAAATTTCTTTCAAAATATCCAACAGGGCGGAGCCAAGATGGTGGAATGAAAGCTCGTACTCACCCAAGCTCTAAGACAAACTCCTTCAGGTACCTCTAAAAAGAGAATCTGAACAAATTTTAGAGTGGTAGAGTGTGATAGATTTCCACCTCAGGACAGCCTGTAAGGTCAATAGGAAGGATCTGTTGCATAGGGCTCAAGGAGCTCAGAGTACACAGGCTGTACCAGCATGGACCCCACTATAGCAAAGCCAAGCAGGAAGGGCCAGGCAGTCTGAAGCAGAGGCAGAGTGTGGATTCTCAAACATATCAACCCAGGGTGGAAGTACAGTGGAAATGAGTGAGAGAGAAACACAGAACCCCAGGTAAGAGCAGCAGCTGCTCCTGAGACTGTCCCCTCACAGATTAAATGTCTGTAAGTCACATACTTGAACTTCTGGAAGCCAAGATGGTGGAATGATCTGTAAATATTCTCCCTCCACCTTGGTGACATTGAAAAACCCAGAGAATATTTACCCAAGAAATATCCTGGAATAGTGGGATCAGCAAAAGGGGTAAACCATCCCTTAGCCAGTGAGGCTAGGAAAATTGCAAAGGGAGGTCTCTCTTACTGTGGCTGAAGGGGACCAATGCAGCACTGGAACTGTTCCAGACAACCACACCTTAGCAAAGTAGGAAGAGATCATGAGCCCCAGAGGGGTAGAGCCCCTAAGCACCAACACCGGGCCACAGGCATGCCTTCACACAGCTAGGGTAATTGGGTAGACATCAGAGCAGACAGGGGTTCTCCAGCCATTGAGCCTACCTGTGCTCTAGCGCAGGAGAGGAGACTTCCTGCAGCAAGACCACCCTTCTCTCACACCTCATGCAAAGAGCTCCAGGGTAACTCCAGGAAACTCAGAACGACTTCACCTGGCCTCTGCTTTGGTATACCAGGCAGCTCAGCACCAGGTAAGCTACAGCATTCTAGCTTCTCCCTGAAAGAACCAGAGGCCAAAATACATAAAGCCTCAAGTCCTAATCACAAGAACCGTGGGACAGAGCCCACTGTGCCCTAGAAGCAGAGATCCATTCTAAAAGCCAGGAAAAAGGCAGCCATCATGAGCAAGAAGCAAACCAGAAAAGAAAAGACCATAGAATCTTACTATGGAGAAGAGGATCAAAACATGAATACTGAAGAGATCAGGACTGAGACTGTATTCCCATCTTAAACCTCAGAAGGGAATATGAACTGTTTTCAAGTCAAAAGAGTATACTTGAAAAAGTTCAAGAAGGATTTTAAAAGCCAAATTAGAGAGGTAGAAGAAAAATTGACCAACGATTTTTAAAATATGAAAAGGACTTCATGGAAGAATTTAAAAAGAAAATTGGACAAATGGATAAAGAGATACAAAACCTAACTGGAAAAATTTATGTTAAAGGAGAGGCAAAAATTAACTGAAGAAAACAATCTATTAAAAATTAGAATTGGGCAAGTAGAAGCTAATGACTCTATGAGACATCAGGGATCAGCCAAACACAATCTAAAGTATGAAAAAAATAGAAGAAAATGTAAAATATCTTACTAGAAAAAACAACTGACCTGGAAAATAGATTCAGGAGAGAAAAATCTAAGAATTATTGGTCTACCAGAAAGCCATGATGATAAAAAGAACCTGGAAAGTATCTTCCAAGAAATCATCAAGGAAAACTGCCCTGAGGTGCTAGATCCAGAGGGCAAAATAGTCATCTAAAAAATACACCAATTACCTGCTGAAAAAGATCCCAAACTAAAAATGCCAAGGAATATTGTTGCCAAATTCCAAAACTATCAAGTTAAGGAGAAAATACTGAAAGTAGCCAGAAAGAAACAATTGAAATATCAAAGAATTACAGCCATTAAAAGATCAGAGGAACTGGAATATAATATTTCGTAAGGCAAAGGAGCTTGGACTACAGCCAAGGATCAATTATCCAGCAACACTGAGCATAATATTTCAGGCAAAGAGATGGACATTCAATGAAATAAGGGGCTTCCAGACCTTCCTGATGAAAAGGCCAGAATTCAAAAGAAAAATTGATCTTCAAATACAAGTCTCAAGAGAGGCATAACAAGGTAGACAGGGAAAAAAACTTCTTATTCTATATGGGCAAACTGTTTACATTCTTATAAGAGAAGATGATACTTCTTAATCTTGTGAATTGAATATTTATTATGATATTTAGAAGGGATATACATAGCTAAAGGGAGTGGGTATAAATTGAATTATGTGATGATAAAAAAATGTGATTTAAGGGTTCACAGGGATTAAAATGGGAAATGTGAAAAGGAGGAGGCAGAAAAAGATGAATTACATCATAGGAAGAGGTACAAAAATATATTACAGGAGAGGGAAAGGGGGGGGGGAATGAGTATTGTTTGAGATTTATTCTCATCTGATCAAGGAGGGAACAACCAAATCAGTTAAGTATAGACATCTAACTAGCTCTATAGGCAGTAGGAGGGGAAAGGGGAAAGAAAAGGGAGGGGAGACTAAAGGGGAGGGAAGAAGTAGTAAGAGAAATGGGGAAATAAAGTGACGGGGGTTGATAGAAGGGAGGGAAGACTGAGGGAGGTAGTGGTCAAAAATTAAAAGTCTCTTGTGGAGGTGAAGGGAGAAGGGAGAACTAAAAGCATAAATGGGGGAAATAAGATGGAGGGAAAGACACAGATAGTAATCATAACTGTGAATGTGAATGGGGTGAACTCTCCCATAAAACAGAGGCACATAGCAAAATAGATTAACAACCATAATCCAAGAAGAGGTTGTTTGTAAGAAACACATTTGAAACAGAGGGATACACACAGGGTAAAGGTAAAAGGTGAAGCAGAATGTATTACGTTTCAGCTAATGTAAAAATAAAGCAAGAGTAGCAATCCTAATTGCAGACAAAACAAAAGCAGAAACAGATCTAATCAAAAGAGAAAAGGAAAATATATCCTGCTAAAAGACACCATAGACAATGGAGCAATATCACTACTAAACATACATGCACCAAGTGGTATAGTATCCAAATTCTCAGAGGAGGAATAAAGGGAGTTACAGGAAGAAATAGAGAGCAAAACTATGCTAATGGGGGACCTCAACCTCCCCCCGCCGAACTTGATAAAACTAACTTCAAAATAAACAAAAAAGAAGCAAAGGAGGTGAATAAAACTCTGGATAAGGTAGATATGATAGATCTCTGGGGAAAACTGAATAGGGAGAGACAGAAATATAACTTTTTCTCAGTGGTACATGGTACATATACAAAAATTGACCATGTACTAGAGCATAAAAACCTCACAATCCAGTGCATAAAGGTAGGGATAGTCAATGCATTCTTCTCAGATCATAATACAATAAAGTTATAGGTAATAAAAGACCATGGAAAGATAGGCCAAAAATTAATTGGAAACTAAATAATCTAATCCTAAAGAATGAGTGGGTTAAGCAACAAATCACAGAAATAATCAATAACCATTCAAGAGAATGACAATAATGATATGACCTACAAAAACTTACGGGATGCTGCAAAAACAATTCTTAGGGGAAGTTTTATATCATTGAACACCTACATGAATAAAATAGAGAAAGAGGAGATCAACGAATTGGGCATACAGCTGAAAAAGCTAGGAAAAGAACAAATTGAAATTTTTCAAGCAAATATTAAATTAGAATTATTGAAAACCAAAGGAGAGATTAGTAAAACTGAAATTAAGAAAACTATTGAACTAGTAAATAAAACTAAGAGTTAGTTTTACAAAAAAAAAAAAACCCAATAAAATTGATAAACCTTTGGTCAATTTCATTTAAGAAAAGAAAGAAGAAAACCAAATCACCAATATCAAAAATGAAAAGGGTGAACTCACCTCCAATAAGGAAGAAATTAAAACAATAATTAGAAATTACTTTGCTCAACTGGATGCCCACAAACTTGACAATCTAAGTGAGATAGATGAATATTTTTGAAAAAAATATAAATTGCCCAGATTAACAGAAGAGAAATTTGAATACTTAAATAACCCCATCTCAGAAAAAGAAATCCCTAGGAAATGAAATCAATGCCATCAATGAAATCCCTAGGAAAAAATGTCCAGGGCCAGATGGATTTACAAGTGAATTCTATCAAATGTTTAAAGAATAGTTAATTCCAATACTATAAAGACTATTTGGGAAAACTGGTGAAGAAGGAGCCCTACCAAATTCTTTTTATGATTCAAATATGATTCTGATACCTAAACCAGGAAGAGCCAAAACAGAGAAAGAAAATTATAGGCCAATTTCTCTAATGAAAATAGATGCAAAAATTTTAAATAAGATATTAGCTAAAAGAGTACAACAACTTATCATGAGAATAATGCATTATGATCAGATAGGTTTTATACCAGGAATGCAGAGCTGGTTCAATATTAGGAAAATTATCTGCAGTATTGATTATATCAACAACAAAACTAATAGAAACCATATGATTATCTCAATAGATGCAGAAAAAGCTATCAACAAAATACAACACCCTTTCCTATTGATAATACTGGAGAAGATAGGAATAATGGAGCCTTCCATAAAATAACCAGCAGTATCTACCTAAAACCATCAGCAAGCACTATATGGGGATAAGCCAGATGTATTTCCAATAAGACCAGGGGTAAAACAAGGATGTCCATTATCACTGCTGTTATTCAATATAGTACTAGAAATATTAGCTTTAGCAATAAGAGAAGAAAAAGAAATTGAAGGAATTAGAATAGGTAAAGAAGAAACTAAGTTATCTCTCTTTGTAGATGATACGATGATATACTTAGAGAATCCTAGAGAATCAAGTAAAAAACTACTTGAAATAATAAACAACTTTGGCAAAGTTGCAAGTTACAAAATAAACCCACATAGATCATCTGCATTTCTATGTATTACTAAAAAAGCCCAACAGCAAGAGATGAGAAATCTCATTTAAAGCTACAGTAGACACTGTAAAATAACTGCAAGTCTACCTGCCAAAACAAATCCAGGGACATATGAACACAATTACAAAACACTTCTCAGACAAATAAAGTCAGATCTAAGTAAGTGGAAAAACATCAATTGATCATGGGTAGGCCAAGCTAATATAATAAATAATATAATATAATGTATATTATATATAATAATCTAATATAATAAATATAATAAAATGACCAATATTAATTTCCTTATTCATTGCCATACCAATCAAACTAACAGAAAGTTATTTTCTAGAGCTAGCAAAAATAATATCAAAATTCATCTGGAAGGACAAAAAGGTTCAGAATATCAAGAGAATTAATGAAAAGAAATGCTAGGGAAGGTGGCCTAGCCCTACCAGATCTCAAATTGTATTATAAATCAGCAATTATCAAAACCATTTGGTACTGGCTAAGAAATAGAAAGGTAGACCAGTGGAATAGGTTAGGTACTCAAAGCACAGTAGTCAATGAATATAGCAATCTACTGCTTGATAAACCCAAGGACCCTAGCTTTTGAGATAAGAACGCACTGTTTGACAAAACCTTCTGGGAAAACTGGATAACAGTGTGGCAGAAACTGAGTACAGACCAATGCCTGATACCTTACATAAGAATAAAGTCCAAGTGAATATATGATCTAGGTATAAAGACTGATGCTATAAACAAATTAGGGGAGCAAGGAATAGTGTATTTGTGTATTTATGGAGAATGGAGAAATTAATAACCAAATAAGAGACAGAGAACATTATGAAGTTCAAATGGATCATTTTGATTGCATTAAATTGAAATGTTTTTGCACTAACACCCAATGCCACCAAGATTAAGAGGGAAGCAGAAAACTGGGAAAGAATTTTTGCGACTAGTGTCTGTGATAAAGGCTTCAATTCTAAAATATATAGAGAACAGTGTCAAATATACAGGAATACAAGTCATTCCCCAGTTGATAAATGGTCAAAGGGTATGAACAGGAAGTTTTCAGAGGAAGAAATTAAAGCTCTCTATAGCCATATGAAAAAGATGCAAATCAAAATAACTCTGAGGTACCACATTGCATCTTTCAGATTGGCTAACATGACAAAACAGGAAGATGGTAAATGTTGGAGAAGATGTGGAAGAGTTGGAACACTAATTCATTGTTGGTGGAGCTGTGAGCTGATGCAATCATTTGGGAGAGCAATTTGGAACTCTGACCAAAGAGCTTCAAAATGTGCACACCCTTTGATCCAGCAATATCACTGCTAAGACTTTATCTCAAAGAAATCATACAAATGGGAAAGGGTCCCACATGTACAAAAAATATTTGTAGCAGCTCTCTTTGTTGTGACCAAGAACTGGAAATCCAGGTTATTCCCATCAATTGGCAAATGGCTGAACATATTGTGGTATGAATCTAATGGAATATTATTGTGCTATAAGAAATGATGAACAGGAAAACTTCAGAGAGGCCTGGAAGGACTTACGTGAACTGATGCTGGGTGAAAGGAGTAGAACCAGGAGATCATTGTACACAGTAACAACCATAGTGTGCAAGGCATTTTCTGGTAGACTTAGCTGTTCACAGCAATGCAAGGACCTAAAACATTCCCAAAGGACTTTTGAGGCAAAATGTCATCCATATCCAGAGAAAGAACTATGGAACTGGAATACAGAATAAAGCAGAATATTTTCTCTTGTGTTATCTTTTGTTTTGTTTGGGTTTTTTCATGGTTTCTCCCATTCATTTTAATTCTTCCATACAACATGACTAATATGAAAGTATGTTTAATAAGAATATATTGTAGAACCCATATTGCAGAACCCATGCCATCTCAGGGAGGGAGGGAAAAGGAGGGGGAGAAAATCTAAGACTTCTAGAAGTAATTGTAGAAAACAAAGCAAATAAATTTAAAAAAAATATATCCAACAGCCAGTTCATTGTAAAGGCATAGAGCTCAGAACAAAGACTAGGCCTGGATCTCTGGGCATTTGGAGTCAGTCACTATGTCATTACCTTCTCAAAGCACCTTAGAACTTTCTGGAGTTAAAAACTATGAGTTGGGATTTGCAATTTAGACATTTTGAAATGTATCATTTTCTGTAGCACAGCCAAGTCAAGGTGGGCAGCACCAGGTGACAAATGACAATGGAGCTGGGGCCAATGTCAGGAGCTAGAGAAAGGTTATCAGTGCTTAGGGGTGGGAGGGGGTGAGAATGAGGGATACAAATTAAGACACAAAAAAGTGTGGACCAAAGAACCAAGCCAGGCTTATGCCAGGGGCTCTTCATCACAGCAAAATTCAACATGAGAGCCAAAGGGTGGTGATACTGAAGAGACAAATCAGTGTGTAGCATCAGAATTCAGGAAATTCATCACCAGCTCCAAATTTGAGATACAGGAAGTGTCTAGGAGCTGCTCATTGTCTACCTCAACTTGTTTCCTCAAAGGTCCTGGCTTTTATGGGCATGGCTTCTTTGACCTCAGCTGGTAGTGATGTACAGGGAGGATGATCTCTCACTGGGAATGTCATATCCTGACTTAGCTGTGCCATTTAGGGCAAGATCTCCAACACCAAGTAACTCAGTCTCCAATAAGGGGCCAGTCAGAGACCATATGTTCATCCTTCTTTGTCCCTCCAGAAAGCATACATAATGAAGATGGAATAGGAGCCTAGCAATGATTTGCTTCATTGATTGATTGGTCTACTCTGCTCATTCCTGAAAGAGATTTAAGAGAGTAATAAATTGGGTAAAAAAATTCATTCTATTTCCTAAACAAGCAGTTAAGGCTTTTTCCTTCAGTGATAGGCAATGGATATTTGCCTGAGATTGAAATTTCTGCCAAGAATGGGCAGAGAAGCAGATGCTGTCATGCCTTGGGGTAAACCAGTCATTTCTGAGATGTTGTGTCTCTTTAGAGGCAGGTGAAGTAGCTGAATAGTGCCAACCTGAGACCCCTATATGGGTGATAATGCCAGATTCTGTGGAAAGATTTCAGACTGCTAAAGAGGAGAGAGCAAGACAGACATTGGAGGAACACTTTGCATTTGAAGAATCCCTGCTATTTCATTGAGATCTCCAAGGATGCTGGTAAGAGAAGTATTGTCCTCAATGTGTTGATAGAGAATGAGGCTGAAAGATGAGCTAGTAACTGGTGGACCTTGACCTCCAAGTCACTGGAACTCTAAAAGGCCATGCCTTTTACTGAATGAAACACTACAAGAGAGTAGGGAGGGAGGGAGGCAGAAGTCATCCACAAGTGACTGGACAATGCAAAGGAGCTTCTGGATTCCCTGGTACTGGGGTATCTTCATTTACAAGCTGGATAAAGACTTGGTCAGGGATGAGGTTGAGAAGATCCTGTTCAGATTCATGTATACATGTATTCAGATATATGTATATATGACTAACACATATCGTGTCATATAGTACATATTCATATATATAGAGAGAGACATATATATTATATCTATCCGCAAGATAATTCATCAGGGTGTGCATTTAGCATTCTTACCAAACAGGACAAGGATATTGAAGAAGGAAATTAGGAAGAGAGGGATAAATTGTGGGATCCTAGCATCACAGAACTGGAGCAACAAGGGACCTTTAAGGCACCTGATCCAACTCTCCCATTTCATCCAAGGGAAGAGCTGTGACTTGTCCAAGGTCACACAGCTAGGAGGCATCAGTGGCTTGATAGGGGCTCAGTAGGGCACATGTTTTGGCAAATGACGAATCAGTCAGTTTAGTCTCTGTGACTTTTGTAGCTTAATGATGGGATGAGCTCTGATTTGGGGGTCAAAAGATCGAAGTTTCTAACTTATTCTTCTGCAATGTGACCTTGAGCTGGTCATTTTCCCTCTATGGGCCTCAGTTTCTTTCCCTGTAAAATGGAGGATATTGTACTAGGATCTTTTGCAGCTATATTGCACATGAGCTGATAGTTTAAGTGCCTGCACCTCTGTTTGCTCAGAACCAGGGAAAGGTTTTCCAAATATTAGAGTCAGATGAGAGGCCCCCACAGCAGCCGTGTCAAAGGCTACTGATGGCAGCACCCATCACTGTCTGAGATTAACTCTGGACAATCTGTCCAACAACTTAGGGCTGTTAAGACCTTCCCAATTACAACCCCATTAACAGTCTGGAGCCCAGAGCCAGACGGAAACATCTGGCAAAGATGCTATTTTTGCCAATATAATACTCAGATAGTTTACAGATTAGAAAAAAAAGGGACAAAAGAAACAAAAAGACAAAACAAAAATACCCGAAACAGTGTGAAAGGTGAAACCAACACTGTGGTGATTAGTGAGAAGCAAAAGGAGGCAGGGCACGAGGCTGAAACAGCAGGTTCCCTAGGCCAAGATGAGGGGCCAATGGTCAGCCTGCAGAGGTGAGCCCACAGGGGTCCCCCCGCACCAGGCAGTAGTCAGCCCATAGAGATCAGGGTGCAGTCCACAGAGGTCAGCCTGCAGGGGTTCTATACAATAGTAGCATGGGGTAGTGGGACACAGGCTACTTTTAGTTCCAAGGGAGTCAACGATGTGATGTGTCATTAAGAAAGTGAATGTCCTCTTGGGGTGTAACACAAGAAGTGGAGATCCCAGAATGGAGAGGGGACTGATTGTCTCCACCCTTTGCCCTGCTCTGACATCAAAGGAAGGGCTGAGATCAATTCTCTTCATCACATCTGAGGAAGGACATTTCTAACCTGGAGGATTCCAGAGGGGACCAACTAGGATTCTGAGCTCCCAGATCATATCAGGGGAGGATCACTTGAACTCATGAGGTAGTCAGCCTGAAGACTAGAGGTGGGGCATGTCTGTAAAGGTCATGGGCACCCCTCCTTGGACATCTCCAAACAAAGGCTGGAGGAACACTTCTGAGTTATGTTGGAGAAGGGACATGTTTTCGAGTTTGGATTGGTGTAATAGCTCCTTAGCCTCTTTCCATTTCCAAACCCTTCTGATGGAGCAGTCCTCCCAAGGAAGGCTCTGGCACCATGGCTGTCAGAAGAAAGAAAAGCATTTGAATTGATCATTTGATGGAAGGATGCTGACACTGTAACCATTAATCCAACAAGCAATCGTTAAATACTGTATTCCGACCACTGAGAAGGGGCTGGCTCTACAAAGACCAGAAAGATGTGGGCCCTTCTCCAAAGGAGCTTACATTCTATTTGGGGCAAAGCAACAAGTTTAGATAGAAATAGATGCCAAATAAGTACAGAGTACAAAGTCATTTCTGAGGAGAGAGCGTCCACAACTGGGAGGCCCAGGACGGGCCTTAGATAGGAGGAGGCAAAAGGAATGATCATCCAATGTGGCTAGGGAGTTCAGCAGTTAGAGTTCTGAGGCTGGAGTCAAGAAGGCCTAAGTTAAGATCTGGCCTCCAGAAAGTACTAGCTTGTGACCCTGGACAAGTTACTTAACATCTGTCTGGCTCAGGGTCCCCAAGAGTAAAATGGGGATAATAAAACTACCCACCTTCCAAGGTTTCTGTGAGGATCAAATGAGATAATTTCTGAACACTCCACAAACATTGAAGTGCCATATAAATGTAAGTCATTCCTACTATTCCAAGAGGAAGAACGACTTTCTAGGGCTGAGAGAGAGCCTGTGCAATGTGCCAGAAATCGGAGATGGAGGATTGTGTGTGAGGAACTAAGAAGTTTCTTCAAGGCTTTGTCTTGAGCCCTTCTCTCCTCTCGCTCTCTGTGATCTCCTCAGCTCCCATGGGCCTAAAGTGATGAGCTCTACTAAAGGGGCCCCTTTCTGTCTCTCTCTCCACCCCCAATGTCTCCTTGGAGCTCCAAGCCTGGATTCCTCTCTCCTGGACATCTCTGCTACCATATTCTTCTGGCACTTTGCTCTCCTTTTTTCTCTGAATGGCCGCATTGCTCAGGCTTGGAACCTTTCAAATTAACTTCAGATTCCGTCTTCCCTCATTTCCAAGAAAGTCCTGTTGACCCTGCCTCTACCTTCACTCTCTCCTCACACATCCACCTCTCCAGCCCAAGATACTGTCTTGGAACCCCTGGAACATCTCTTGGGGTTCACTCCATTCCCACAAATCACAAAGCTGGAAAAGACCTCCCAAACCATTTCATTTTTGTTGTTATTTCAGTTGTGTGCAGCTCTTTGTGACTCCTTTTGAGGTTTTCCTGGCAGAGATATTGGTGTGGTTTGCCATTTGTTTCTCCAGCTCATTTTATAGATGAGAAAACTGAGGGAAACAAGTTTAAGTGATTCACCCAGGATCGTGCAGCTAGTAGGAGTCTGAGGTCTGATTTGAACTCAGATATTCCTAACTCTAGACCAGTTACTCTATCCACTATGCCACCTAACTGCTCAACCCCTCATTTTACTGGTAAGGAAACTAAAATCTGGAAAAGCCACATGACTTGTACAAATTCAGTCAGTCAACAAGCACAAAGAAATAGTCCCCGGAGAGCTCCCATTCAAACGGTAGATAACATAGAAATAACCAGGTGCTTACAAGCCATGTAAGAATAGACCGAAAGCAGTTGGAGAGAGTAAGGCACTAACCCTTAAAAGGACTGGGAAAAGGTCTTCTTTCAAAAAGTGAGATCTGAGTGAGGCTTTGCAAGAAGCCAATTATACAGGCAGGAAGTGTCCACAGCTGATTCCAATCAAGGGCTCCCTGACTCCAAGTGTCATGCTCTGTCCACTACACAGGATTATCTTTCACCATGACTGTGATGGAGGTAAGGTTGATGGACATGTCACCAGGGGTTTCTGTCCCACATTATTACAAGGATTCAGTTTGGATCAAGCATCCCCATCATAGAACCATGTCAGGTGGCTACTTGGAGGTGGCCTCCACCTTTCAGCTTGGGTCAAGGGTTCTTATGATGCCTATCCTTGGAGATAGGGGCCTCCTTGGTATCTAGGTTTTGCCCTATCCAAACGCCTTCCTAAGGTGTGCAGGGAGCAAAGAGAGGGCTGAGCATTTCTATGTGCATGGCTCTGGAAGGCAGTGGGCACTGATGGCAGAGATATGGCATTTAATGGTCCAGACTATGGTTATTTATGAGACTCTAGGAATGTATTGTCGTACTAGATAGAGCTGGAGACCAATAAACCAAGGGGCCTTCCACAAGCCTCCTGACAGCAGAGAAGGGCCCCCACTGCTCTCAGCAATAACCTTGGCCTTGGGCAAAGCCCATTCATCACTCTGCTTATAAACTGTGGGCGACATTACACCCATCAATCACATGAGCCACTGGGAATTGCATAACACTGGGACAGCTCTGAGATAATCCATTATAGGAGGGTCAGGTTTAATTACCAAGATCTGCATCAGTAGGACACATGACTTGGCACATTTAATAAATCCATCAAGGATCCATCAAAGAGTTCTCTGGTTTTAGATTTTGTTCTGAAAACAAAGGGGGGGAAACCTTTCTTCTTCCTTATGTAACTGTATTCTTAATATCCTCAAATATACATATATATGTATCTGTGTATACATGTACATATATATGTGTATATATGTACATATATATGCACATCTATCTATCTATATCTTACACACCCACAGGATCTCAGCCTTGTGGTCTCTCTGTCTATGGATGTAGATCACAGCTCATACTTGTCAACCTCTCCTCTTGGATGTCCAATCGGAGAAAAGTTTTGATTCATTTCAGCTCAATTGAATTGTACAGTAATTTCTTAGGTCAAGGGTGAAACATTGATTTTCTCTCCCTACAAAATCAGGGCTTCTGGGCTTCCAAGGACACTTAGTCAGAAAGATTGGGGCTCAGAGTCACTTAAGTCCTCTCAGACTCATGTTGTTTTATGTGTATAATATCACATGCTTTACAGGTTTGCTGTAAGGATCAAATGAGGGAGCACATGTAACAAGCTTAGCTACCTTTAAAGTGTTAGGTAAGTACTTGCTCTGGAGAACATTTCTATTGGTCCCAGGCAACATGACCTCTTGACTTCTGTCCATACTGAAAGGCACATGGAAAACACACAGACACACGCAGGCACACGCTCTCTCCAACTTTGCTTCTCTTTCTTGTGTCTTTCTGTCTCTGTCCTTATCTCATTCTCTGTCTCTGCCTCTGTTTCTGTCTCTGCCTCTTTGTCTTTCTGTCTCTGCTTGTTTATAAGGCTCTGTCTCTCTGTCTTTGTCTGTTTCTGTCTCTGTCCTACTCGAAATTTCATCAATATGCCTCAACTGCCCTCTCTGCCTGAAACATGTCTTCCTCTGCAACCCCTTTCTCTAAATGGTGAGCTCCTGCTGAAAATTCCATTTTGAGGAAAGGCCCAGGATGGCCATCCCCCATTACTTTCCCAGCTTTGCTTCTAACTCTCAGTACTTGAGCACTAGTGTCTGCTTGGAGACCCCTTCCACACTTTCCAGCTCTCTTTTCTAGGTTCTCTTCCCCCTTTAGAATGTAAGCTGCTTCTTTGTTATTGTACTTATATCTCCAGCATTTAGCATGGTGCCTAGAATGTAGTCATTTCTTAAGAAATGTTTGCTGACTTGGCTAAGTTTTCCATTGGACAGAAATTTCTTCCATCTTTGCAAGGGAAAGCATCGAGGCTGTTTGCTGGAGATGGAAGCTCAATCCCATGTGGACAGTCTCGGGTGGGTAAAGGTGGGAACTTCTCAATCTTAGAGTTCTCATGAGGCCCCCCATAAAACACCAGGGAATCGAGGAGTGAGACCGAGCAATCTTGTGTATTTCCGCCTCTTCCCGTGAGAAACGTGGTGGGAGGAGCATCCCCCTCGAGACTGTCCCGGATCTGTGCACAACTATTGTTATCTAACAGGCACCGTATTGAGGTGCAAACGATAGGGCAGGAGAGCTTAAGTAGGGTCAGGAAAGCCCGAAGGCGCTCTTAGCGCGGAGGGGCCCTGACAGGACAGAAGGCTCCGTTTTTCCTCTCTTTGCTCTCCCCTCCCCCTCTCTCCCCACTTACACTTCTGCTTCCAATCTCTTACCGTAAGATCTTTGCCTCCTTGGGAGATTTCTCTCTCCCTCCTAAGGAAGAGCTCCCCCTGCACTTGTAACCAGGACCCTGAATAAAGCTTAACCCTTGTTCGACTCCGGAAAGTCTCTTCTCTCATACGTTTATCCGGTTTGGCCAGCCGAAGACCTGCGATAGAGGTAAGGTAAGACTCGGGTAGCCCTCAGGCCTCTAGGCCTGGCAGCTGTTCATACAGTATTAGCAGTCATTCAGATTTCTGTGAGTAGTCTGGATCACCTAGGTAAGAGAGTTAAGCAGGTGGGGAGATGAAGCCTTTCCCTCCATCAGCTGGATGTTTGATGGAAAAGCCAAGGAGGGGAGAGGGGAAAAGTGGGATATCTGAGGAATTGGAGAACAGCTGGATGGAACAGCTGCTTTCTCTCTGCATGGGCAAAAGGAGGGACAAGAAGGAATTGGTAGCTGGGCTGAGATCCCTCACTGCCCCGAGAGCCCAGTCCACCCATTGTCACCGAGCTTATCCTCCTGACTTTTGCCTGGACAGTGACTGAGATGAGATCTTGCTCCATGGCCTGAATTCCTCTTCCAAGTCCCCTCTGGGCCACTGTTCTGTCACGTTTAGACGTCCTTCTTTAGCTGCCTCTGACTCACCCCCTTTACCCCAGAAGTCTGTGTAAGACTGGTTTTACATCTACAGGAACTCAGGAAATTTCAGGCAGTCTGCTTGACAAGTAGGCAAGACTTGGACTCCTTGGGGTGATGATAGGAATGCTTCTGTGGGCAGATCCAAACCCGAGTTGCATTATCACATTCTGTCATATTATTTGTTGCTACATCTATCAAACAACAGTTGCATATTGAGTATATCCAGTTGCATGTCCCATGGGCTTCTCCAATTCAACACGACCAGAATGAGTTCATGTTTCTCCACAAACCCCCTACCTTTTTAATATCCACATTTCCATCCCATTGCCATCATCCTGCCAGTCACCCAAGTTTTACACCTTGGCATGGTCTCTCTCCCTCAAACTGCATAGCCAATAAATTACTCAAATTCTCCTCCCTGTGTTATCTCAACAGCATTCCTAGTTTCTCTCCTCATTTCTCTATTCCCAAGGCTGCCATCCTGACTCATCCTCTTAACTGGTCTCCCTGCCTTAAGTCTGTTCCAACAGCTGCCAAAATAACATTTCTAAACTGCAGGACCAACCAAGTCACTCCCCGACTAAACAACATTCAATGGTTCCCTACTCCTTCTAGGATCAAATATCAAATCTCCAGTTTAGACCCTGAAAACATTTTACAACCTGGCCATAACCTACCTGCCCAATTCTGTTATATATTAAGCCCTTTCCCACAATCCACAGTCTAGTCAAACTGATCATTTTACTTTTCCTCATTCACAATATAAAAATTGGGGGCACAGTGGATAGAGCACCAGGCCTGGAGTCAGGAAGACTCATCTTCATGAGTTCAAATACAGCCTCAGACACTTACTAGCTGTGTGACTCTGGGAAAATCACTTAAACCTTTGTCTCCATTTCCTTATCTGTAAAATTAGTTGGAGAAGGAAATGACAAAACCCCTACAGTAGCTTTGGCAAGAAAAGCCTACATGGGGCCAGAAAGAGTAGGGACATGATTGAAATGACTGGACAGAAACAACCCACAATCCCCCATTCCCCATCCCCATGCTGTTGTATTGACTCAGTTGGTCAATAATTATTTATCAAGGACCTACCATATAGCAGGCCCCATACTAAGACCTGAGGAAACAATAAAAACAGAGACTTCCTTGATCTGAGAAGTTTCCATTCTGGTGGTGAAAGGGCATCTGTCATTCAAAGTCATGACACAAAATAAACAGATGACAATGTCATGGAAAAGCAGTAGGAACCAAAAAAGAACAAAGATCCTGGAGAGAGAAGCTGAGCTGATGTTTGAGGGAAATTAGAGATTTCAAGAGGTCAAGGTAGCAATGGGGGAAGGGAGGTAATCTGTGCAAAGAGTAAGAGGGGAACAAGGTGAGTGACTGGGCAAATTCCAAACTTTAGCAGCCTTAGGTTCCTCCATCTAGAAGATCCATGCAGGGTTCTGTGCCTGGAACAGCAGGCCATCTAGACCAAAGAATATGTGAGGAGGGAGTAAGAGCTAATAAACCTGGAAAGGCTGATTGGAATGAGACTGTGAAAGACTTTCCATGACCCAAAGATGAGGCTCTGTGTTACTGTAGAGGCAAGAAGGCAGCTTAGTTAGCAGGTTCAAACCTGAGTTTTGACCCTCCCCTGTCCCCCAATCATTTTGTCAGTTGTGCAAACTCAAGACAAGAGAAAAATAAGGCAGGCAGACCAGTTAGGAGGCTGTTACTGTGGTCCAGACAAAGTTGATGAGGGCCTGAAAGAGGGTAGTAACTTTGTAAATGTGGAAAAGGAGACGCAAGTGAGAGATGGTGTGCAGAAAGAATAGACAAGGCTGGGCAAGTCCTGTCTCTTTTTTTCTCGTGTGTTATGTGGGGAAATTCTCTGAATTGTACTTGCAGCCTCTGGTTCTTTTTTCCCACTTTATTTTTTACACATTTACTTTCGGTTTGCAACATTTGCTTTCATAAGTTTTACAATTTCTCCCCCTCCCACCCCACTTCCCCAAGATGGCATGTGGTTCAATATAGGCTCTATGTATATATTCCTATTAAATATATTTTCACTCGCATTGCTGAGAAGAGCTAAGTCTATCAAGGTCAGTCATTGCACAATGTGGTTGTTACTGCATGCAATGTTCTCCTGGTTCTGCTCGCTTCACCCTGTACCAGTTCATATAAGTCTTTCCAGATTTTTTTGAAGTCCTCCTGCTCATCATTTCTTATGGCATAATAGTATTCCATTACATTCATACACCACAACTTGTTCAGCCATTTGCCACTTAATCAACTCAATTTTCAGTTCTTGGCCACCATAAAAAGACCTGCTATAAATATTTTTGTACATATGGGTCCTTTCTCCATTTTTATAATCTCTTTGGGGTACAGCCCTAGAAGTGCATTTTTATAGTGCTTTGGGCATAGTTCCACATTGATCTCCAGAATGGCTGGATCTGTTCACAACTCCACCAACAATGCATTAGTATTCCAATTTCCCCACTTCTTCTCCAGCATTTATGATTTTCCTGTCTTGTCATGTTAGCCAGTCTGAAAGGTGTGATGCGAGACCTAAGAGTTGTTTTGATTTGCATTTCTCTAATCAATAGTAGTTTGATTTCTTCAGACTTCAGTTTCTTTCTATGTCAAAGAAAGGAATTAGCCTGGATGTTCTCTCAGGAAGGCCCCACTCAGCTCTCAAGAAAGTATATCAGGTCACCTCCTGCTGTAGATAGAATCCTGTGTATGGCTGCCTGGGGCATCTCCTGGTATAGAGGTGATCTGTCCAGATCCTCAGCTTTTCATTGGCAAAATTAGTGAAGATACCAGAGATACCACCAACAGGAAAGGGAAACAAGCTTGGAGATGTGTACAGTATTCACTGCTCTTCCCTCTTCTCAGCCATAACATCAGTTCTTTTTTTCTGAAGAATTTCAAGACATCCAAAGAACTTTCCCCCAAACCCTGGGAAACTGATCAAATATCATTATTCTTATTTTATTGGTCCATGGAAGGGAAGTGACTTGCCTAAGGTCGCTGAGCTAGGGACTAGCGGAGGCAGTGTTGGACCTTGAGGCCTGGGTATCTAGACACAGTTCTCTGTCTGCTTCACTGCACTGACTCTTAAGGGACTGAAGAGCCAGAGTCACCTCTGGCAAGATCAGTGGGAGCCATGATGGCTCACCAATCCTCATCTTCTGTCCTCTCTATCTATGGCCCCAAACTGCTTCTTTCAATCTAGACATCCACACTAGGAACTAGACAGTAGGAGCACCTTTCCATCTGCTCTGTTTTCTACATAGGGACCCTGCTTTCCACCCTTCCACCTGATCTCAAGCTTTGGTCAAATGTCTTGCATGAAGTTTGTCCTTAGAGAACCAGCACTGCTTCCTAGGGATCCCTGCTCTCCCTCTGACATCCTTACCCACAGATCACCTGGCCAGGAATCCATTCTAGGCATTTGCTGTTGGAGTTTTCCAACACTTGCTTAGGGAATAATAATCAAATCAGCATTTCTAGTGATCATGGACAAGCCTCAACACAATACTGCTCTATGGTTCATCATTCTTGTAACTGCTTACAGCAAAGCTTCATTCTTTGGCCAGGAAAATTACTATTTTTATAGGTGACCAGGTGCATGGCAGATACAGTGCTAGGCTTGGAGTGAAGAACACAGGAACACCTGAACTTCGGTCTTGGCTCAGTCACTAACTAGCTGTATGAGCCAATTACAGTCTTTGTCAGCAGACATGGTTATAGCACCTGCCTCACAGGGTATATGCTTTGCAAAATTAAAACACTAGATAAAACGTTAGTTGTTGTGACTTTTACCCAACAGATTTGCTGCATTAACTCTAGTAAAATGTAAGCAACTTGAAGGAAATGTCTATTTCAGTTTTATATTTGTATCCACAGTGTCTGATGTAGGTGCTCAGTAAATGTTTGTTTAATTGACTAAATCCTTGTCTAAGTCACTGGGCACATCTGGGGTAGATGGGCACTACAGTTATTTAGGCAGACTTGGTCTGTCTTCATTGTCTCCCAGCTTCTCTGGATGTTTCCAACACCTCGTTCACCCAAAGGCTGCCATTCGGGGCTATTGTTCATCCTTGCAGATACCCACATCTCTCAAAAGAAGCCAGGTGCATGTGTGCTTAGCAGTCCCACCACTGTTTGCTCTCCTTCCTCCTCAATGTTATTTCCAGATGCTGAGTGAATACAAGAATTTCAGTGAGAATTGGCTCGTCCTAAAACACATTCAAGAGATTGATGTTCATATTAATTATGGACACATTCTTCCTTCCTGGCTTTCTATTACAGGCTCCACAAAGCAAATAGCATTATTCATTTTTCAGTCATCTCCTCATAAAAATGCTGGCTTCAGGGCTGTTTTCAGGAGATCAGGAATGCATTTGGACAATGGTAATAACTAGTATTTAATAGCCCTCCATGACACTTTCAATCATTATGTAACTATGGAGATGTGCTGCAATTCTCCCTTCCCCATCTTATATTTAAAATCATAAAATGTCAATTAAAAACCATTACTTTTTCAAAAAAAGTAAACACTCTCAGGGTGACAGGTAGATGATGGTCAAGACAGACTTTGCCTCTGAGGTGAGGGGGGGCATGACCTTCTCTGCTTCTGTTCTACTTTAGGCTGTTCAGTCATAATAATAAGCACCATTTGTGTCACTGACAGTTTTCCAGGCACTATGCTAAATGCTCTACAATGACTATGGGCTGTCAGTCTGATGGGAGAGAAGACACATTCACAAGTCCAATAGAATGAAGAAATGGATGGAAATGCAGCCCATACAAAGCCATATCTCTGTACTATGACTCAGCACCCATTTCCCCATGTAGTCTTCAAGCCTCAGTCAAATGTCTTGCATAAAATTTGTTCTTAGAGAACCCGCATTGGTTCCCAGTGATCCCTGCTTTCCCCCTTACATTATCACCCATAAAAGTTATCATCAGGACTCCATTCTAAGAATTTGATGGAACTTTGCACTTTTCGTGTACCTGATCTCATTGATCCTCATAAGAGCTCCTATAAGGCAGTTATTGCTTCTCCATTTTACAGATAAGAAAACTGATGTTTTGATGAAAGTAAAAGAATTTGTCTTAAGAGAAGTCACACAACAAAAAGGTTGTGGAGCTGAAATTAAAATCATTGATCCATTGAGCTTTAGAAATAAGACTAGACTTAGAAATTCAAAGGCCTGTCTCTTCATTTTACTCATGGGGAGAATGAAACAAGAGAAGATAATATAATTAGCAGGACATCACACAACTGGTTGGTGGCAGGGAGTGAACTGGAATCCAGATCAATTCAATTTGATTTAGTACATTTATTAAGTGCTTACTGCAAGCAGGATATGACATTTAGTAAGCATTTAATCCATGTTTTTCACTCATTTCTTTACTCATTTACTCATAATTAAAATGGAAATGAAATTTGGAAAAGTCCTCGACTTCATAAAGCTTAAAGAAAATGATGAGCCTCTCTATATGTAGCTGGGTTGGCTGACACTACAATGAGTGCCACAGTCAATGGTGGAACTCACACAATCTTGGTAGGACATGCCAGAGCTTAGTCAGAGCCTCCAGAAGTCAGCATCACCAGTCCAACACAATGAGGCATCAGCATAGATCCTTGTTTCCAGGTACGTTGTAAATACTTAATAAATGCTTGTTGAGTGACCTCCATGGACAGTTTCTAGTCCTTTGCTCTCCCTCACTGTAGCACAGAGCCTCTACAAAGAGTAGAAATGGATGGCCTTGCCTAGAGCCAGTGGGGAAGCAGAGTGTAGATAGAAATAGTTGGTTGCCTCATGAAGACAGAATTCTCTGGACATTTAATAAAAGAAGCGAAAAAATATGTCATCAACACTCCTGCAAAAAAGTTCAGGGAAAAAAAAAACATGCATGTTATGAACCTTTCTGATGGGATCAATCCCTGGTTGAGAATGAGGCCAGCAGAAGGGGAGACCAAAGCCTCTGAAGCCGTGTTGAATTGTGTCTGTGCCTACACAAAAATGTTGATCTTTCATATGAAATAACTGTACTGGATGAAAATATTTTACTGGGTAACATCCTAATTTTGTCATTGTTGAGTCATTTCAGCCATGTCTGACTCTTCATCACCCCATTCTGGGGTTTTCTTGGCAAAGATCCTGGAGTGGTTTGCCATTTCCTTCTCCAGCTCATTTTGCAGATGAGGAACTGAGGACAACAGTGTTAACATGGCACAGTTCCTGGCACATAACAGATATTTAATAAATATTTTCTGATTTGAATTTAGCTGATTTCCAGGTATTTAAGTTTATGTGGCAGGTGAAATCTGAAATAACTGAGAAAACAGATTTGAACTTCTTAGCATACCATTTATTAAGCAATGCATGCCAACTGCATAACAAATCAGGACCAGGCCCCCTCAGCTTGGCACTGGACCACAAATACAGGAAGAAGCAGATTTTTATGCATCAAAATAAAACAATCAAGAGAATAAAAACCATGATACAAGACTAAGTAATTCGATTTCTAATTGGACAAAAGATTACATAGACTTTCCAAGTTGAGAGGAGGAAGAATGAATTTTGAAAACTGGGAGAGAGACAGTAAACAGGTGTAATTCCTTGAAATCATAAAAAAGAGGTGTCTTTTCCTTCCTGGCTTTCCATTACAGGCTCCACAAAGCCCCCCCTCCCCCCCAGAGTCCATATTCAATCAGAGGAACAAGAAACAATAACTGATTGGTCCAGCATCCCAGCACAGAGCCAATTTCAAGGTTGCTTGAGAAGCATAATTGTGAGAGAAAAAAAAACCTCCTTGCATCAAATCTTCAAATCTGAAGGGTTTCTGGTCAGCATAACCTAGGTGTTTAGTGAAGAGTCTCTAAGCAACAGATAGAAGGGTCCAGCTTTCCATCACATGGGGCTGGGTTCAAACAATTCAAAGAAGATTTCTCACAATTACCACAATTGAATAACATTTTCTCACAAGCCAGAAATCAGACTAGACCCATAATCGAATAGAAAGGGAACTGAGTTAGATCCAGAATTGAGTCACAAGATACAGTCCATGTGGTTCACTCCATTTCCACAATTTCTCAGTTATTTGTTTGTTTAATCCACAGTTCCTGCTACAGGAGCTTCTAACCTCTGAGGGTGGCAGCAGTTTTACTTTTCATAACACACTTGTTAGTGTGCCTGAATCCACTCTCTGACAGCACATCTCTGGGAGATGGTTCCCAATCATATTGATTCAGAGTTTGTCGGGTATGATTCCTCTCTAACCTTTGAGGGGCTGCTTGCTGAAATTTGGAGGCAGGATGTTCAAATCTATTGAAATAGGTTATGTTTGTCCCTCATTCTCGAAGAGGACCATGACATCAAGATGATGACATGACTTGCAGTTGACTTTGATTTGAGTGAGGAAAGGCTGTGCAAGGTCATCAACCTCACTTTCTTCTCCTGAGCCATCTGGGTGCAGTGGCCTGATATTCATCAGAAGGGCTGGAGGTGGCCCAGGATGCCATAGGAGACCCTGGTCCTTTCAGGCTTAGGTCTTATCACAATCTTACTTTGAGTGACACACACTCATTCAGTGAATAGGCTTCTTTAAGCTACTCAAAGGGATAGGACAAGACTACGAGCAACACTCACCCTGGGTATCCTAGCTGGGTTTTTGCTTTCTTAATGCCTCTCTCTTAGACTTCACTCTCAAGAATTTCAAGAGAACTGAGTGAGACTCTAGGTCAGACCTTAACTCCCACTTCTTCCTGCCTGCTCCTGACCTTTCCAAGTCTCTTGGAGTTTGTGGTGATGAGTGATTCAGAGCTCACTGCCTCAACTTGGATACTTTCTGTCTTGTTAGCCATTCAGGGCAGGATGTGAAGTGGGAGAGAGCTGGGTGGTGACTCAGAAAGGAAGGATCTAACCTGGATTTACTTCTAATGACTCTCCCAAGATTGACTTTTTGTCCATTTCTTTCAGTTGTTCAAAGTAATCCCTTTTAACATTTGGTTGGTGGGGAGGGAGGGGGAGGAAAGTAACTAAGGAAAATCCTTAAGACTGTATCAGCCCTTTGATCATATCTTGTCATCATTATCACCAGGAGGACTAGGTGACACTTAGTTCTGAAGCTATGTACACCAACATTCTAAAAGAAATCCCCACTATGATATTCACAGCCTCTCCCTAAAGACCACCAGTCAGGGGAAACCCACTACCTCCTGAGGAAAATCATTCCACTTTGGCAGAGTTCTATTAGCAAGTTCCCCTGAGATCAAGACTAATTTAAACTGTTTTTGCAATTTCCATCTATGGCTCCTGGTTCTGCCCTGTTGAACAAATGGACAAGGTACCTGCCATTCTATCCTTCCTCCCCTCCCTTTGCCCAGGTCATATCCCTTCGCTGACTCTAGATCCTTAACCCTCATAACAATAAAATAATCAAAAAAGAAGCATGTATTAAGCCCCTACTGATTTCCAGGCACTGGCCTAGGGGTTAGGGAGGCAAAGACAAAAATGAAAGTATACTTCTTCTCCAAGAGTTTTCATTGTACTTGGGAGGGGGAGTTAGAAGACAATTTGTACAACATATGCTTTTAAATGTATGCTCTGAATAAAAAGAACTGACAGGAATGTACATTATTGCACCCTTTTCATGCCCTTGTATCACCTGGTACTGTGGCATTGGACATTCCATTGAAGCAGAAGAGATCAACGAGCACCCAGGTACAACAATTCTACCTGGCCCCAGAGCAACTCAGAAGACCCTTTATTGGCACGCTTCATTGTATCATTTTGTCTGTCTATCCCCTCAGTGAGTGGGTATACTCCTCATTATTTTCACTTGCTTTATTATCTCATGGAATTTGGCATCATCTTTCAAAAAGTCTTCTCAAGAGAATCTGCCCAACATGATAGAGACATTCTTCTGGCTCTTTTGACCCTATGCCATTGATTCTCTCTTTCTATTACTGAAGGACAACTAGTCCAGCACGTTTTCCAATCACACATGGTCTTCACAATTTTTTTACCTAGATCAACATTGATAATAGGCTATAGCCAGTCTAAGCCTTCATCAAGTCCTTCAGTCAGACATAGTCATTATGCAACCAATAAGTGCCTACATGGTGCCAAGCACTCTGCTAAGTACTAAGGACACAAAGAAAAACAGTCTCTGCTTTCAAAGGGTTCCCAGTCTAATGATGAAGATAACTTGCAAGCAACTACATACAAACATGCTATATTCAGGATAAATAGGAAAGAATCAAAAGCGAAAAGTCACCAAAATTAAGTAAGATTGGGAAAGGCTTCCTGGACAAGATAGGATTTCACCTGGGACTTGAAGGAATCCAGGGAGCAAAGATGAGGAGAAAAAGCATTTCAGGCATGGAGGGCAGCCGGAGAAAATGCCCAGAGCCAAGAGATGAAGAATCTTTTTCAAGAAATAATGAGGGCAGTGTCTTTGGATCAAAGAATATTGGGGAGGGGCAGTGAAAGGTTTAAGAAGACTGAGAAGTGGGGAGGGGAGGGAACTAGGCTATGAAGGGCTGTAAGGACCAAAAAGAGAGCTTTATATTTGATCCTGGAAGTGATGGGGAGCAACCAGACTGGAAGTGAAGGTGACTTTGTTGTATTTCTACTTTAGAAAAATTACTTTGATGGCTGAATGGAAGATGGGCTGGAGTAGAGAGAGATTTTTAGCAAGCAGACCAAGGAGCAGGCTATTGCAATAATGTAAGGGTGAGGAGATAAGGGTCTGCACCACAGCAGGGACAATAACAGTGGAGAGAAGGGGGCATAATCAAGGGACTTTGTAAAGGTAGAGTTAACAGTCATAGGCAACAGATTGAACATGGGAGTGAGAGATAGGGAGGAGATAAGGATCAAGCCTGAAAGACTGAGAGAAGATGAATACATGTAGAAGAGAAGAGGGTATAGGCAGAGGAGGAGAGATAGTTCAGATTCAGATATAAGTTGGAGATACACTCATTTTCCATTATTTACAGTCCTAGCAAACTGCCAGGAGCACACTGGTATCTGGCCAGTATCTTCTGTGGTTGTGAGACTTTGGTGCTTATTCTGAAAGGGATTCAGTGCAGTCATCATTTCACAGACCTGGGGACTTTTTCCACTGATGCCCGTTTCCATTGACCCATGCCCTCTCATCCTGTGCAAATCCTGCCCATGTCTCATGTCATAGACCTTCAAGGGGTGATCTCCTGAATGGATTGGAAGCCTCATCTCCCTACAGCAGTTTTTGTAATTGTCTCTATGATTATAATTATGATAATAATGATATTTCAGATCTGAAGTCATCTAGTCCAAACTCCTAATTTTATCCAGAAAACTATAGCCCAGTAAGAATAAGGGATATGAACAGCATTATTCACAATATTAGATAGCACTTAGGCTTCAAGGTTGGCAAAGTACTTGGTATTTATTATCTCTAACTGGTGAGGTAGGCACTGTTTTTATTCCCATTTTAGAGATGAAGAGGTTAAGGCTAGAAAAGGGTAAGTGACTTGTCCAGGCTCATGTGACTAATACATGTTTGAGGCAACTGAACTGATCTCTCTACCTCTAAGTCAATGCTTAGCTAGTTATGTAGAAGATCTGGAATTCAAACCCAGGTCTTTGGCTTTCCAATCCAGTGATTTCACCAAAATACTACACAATAAGACTTATGTGACTATCTACAAATTGTTATGGAGAATATATGCTCCTTTCTCACCCCCACATTCATATCAAGGTGAAGTTGGGTTAGAAAGACCAGCGAGAGTGTGCACAGTTTGTATTTTCCCCATGGTCTCACTTTGGAATCACAGATGAAGGGCTGAATCTCAGGGTTCTCCTTGACGCCAGCTGAGGGCACACAAATCCCAGGACTGAGAAGCTAGACCTGGTCAAGCCTGGGAAGTTTACAGAAATAAAATCAGTCAGTCAATACACATTTATTAAGTACCTACTATGAACTACATATTAAGCAAAACGTTTTGCCTTTCTTTGTATCCCTAGTATGTGGTTCATAGTAGGTGCTTAATAAATGTTTACTGACTGACAATCTTTGCCCTCAGGGAACTCACAGTCTAATGGGGAAGACAATGAACAACCAACTATGGGTAAATAAACTATAGAAGGGATAAATAGGAAATAATTACCAGAGGGAGATGTGAGGATTATGAGGGATGGGAAAGGCTTCCTGGAAAAGATAGAATGTTAACTCCTATTTGAAAAAAGCCAGGGGAACCAGGAGATGGAAAATAGGGGGGAAATAATTTTAAGCACAGGAGAAAGGCAATGAAAACATGCAAATTCTATATTTGAGAGGGATGGATGAAACTGATAGTGAAGGCCGCTATCAAGGTGGCAAGCACTAAAAACAAAGCAAATACCAAGGAATCACATCCACATATGGAGAAAGACAGGTGGGCAACATGTATCCAGGTGCCCCAAGGGCTGAGCAGGAAGCAGTGAGTTCAGCTTGGCACTCCAAGAAACTACCAAGTATCTAACAAGGGATAAGTGAGCACAAATAATTTCTGGCCCATGTATGCACAATACAGGGAACATGCTGTTTCCTTTTGAGATTCAATTCCATAGTGATAAGTGGATGGGAGTAGAGAGCATGTTGTCTTCAAAAAATCTGGGGATTTGAGGCTGTCCATGAGCCAATAGCATGATGATTGCCAAAGAAGTGAATGACATCCTGGGCTCCATTAAGAAAAGCTAGCCTTCCCAAAATAAGCAGGTGAGAGTCCTGCTCTACTCTGCCTGGCTTATGTCATGTCAGGAGTATTAGATTCAGTTCTACACATCGCATTCTGGGAACGTCATTCAGCAGCTGATGAATAGCCAGAGAAGACCAAGCTTTATGTTGACACCTAGTTATCATCTGGTATCAAAGGCAATGATGACGGCTAGCATTTCAGCTTGTGCAAAGCACTTTACAAATATTGTACTTGATCATCACAACAACTCTGGGAGGTAAGGACTATTATTATCTCCATTTGCAAATGAGGAAACTTGAGGTTCAGGGACTGGCTCCAAGGCACCGAGCTAGAAAGCTAGATTTGAACTCAAGGTTTCATCACTCCAGGTCTAACCCTCTAGAAACTGGATATGTGTAGAAAAATGTAGTCTTTGGATATTTGAAGGGCCAATCTATGGAAGGGATTTCATACAGGTTATACTTAGCTGCAGAGGACAAAATCAGAACGAATTAACAGAAATTGCAAGAACCACTCAAGTCAGGTCAAGGAAGCTTGATTTGGGTGGGGGGGATTCTTAACAATTAGGAAGAGGAATTGGACCTATGGTTTCATCACCTCTCTCTAGAGCTCACAGGGAGGTGAAGTCCTAACAGAATAGGAAAGCACCTTCCCTAAAACTTTGAGTATCAGGAACTTGTCTAGAAAAGTGAGAAGTCAAGTGATTTGCCAATGGTCTCCCAGGTGGTGTATGTCAGAGGCACAACTTTAGCTTGTATTCTCTTAATTATGAGGATCAACACTTTTTCCTTGTAGTGACATGAATAAAGTATTGAACATGACATCATGAAGAGCTCAGCTTGGATCCTGGGAGTCTCACACCCTCTCACAGTATCAGTTCCTTCATCCACAAACATGGAGGTTGGATACAATGGTCTCTAAAGTGCCTTCCTGTTCTAAATTTGGAATCTGAGATACAGTGATTAGATCTATTGTTAGTGGGCTTTGCCTCCTTTGAAACCTACCATGTAGAGACTGGATGATAACTTGTTGGTATAGTGTCAGGGAAGAGGCAGTTAGACAACTTAGTAGGGACTCAGGTCAGGAAAACCTGAGTTCAAATCCTGCCAGAGACAATTACTAGCTCTGTGACCTTTGTGTTAAATGCAAGTCATTTAACCTTTGTCTGCCTTAATCTACTGGAGAAGGAACTGGAAAACCAAGACAACCCTACGGACAATATGGACCATGAGGTCACAAAGAATTGTACATTACAGAATGACTGAATATAAAACAAACATTAAAGAGATACTTGTTCTGGTATTGGTTAAACTTGGGGACCACTAAGCTCCCTCCCACCAGGGCAATTCTGTGACTAAAAGTTTGAATGTATGATGCTGAAAACACTCACTTCGTTTTCTTGCTCTGAGGATGAGCTTCAGCTGTGGACAGCCAGCTCCTACCTTTGTGACTCAGGCACCGGAAATAGCTATTCCAGTGGGAATAGGAAGGGAAATCATCAAAGGCTAGTCTGAGGGTGAGTAAGGAACAAAAGGTGACTTCTCTCCTTTCTGTTAGTAGTCATGGCATTTCCAGGTGACCACAGTCACTGTCCCTACCTTGCTGTATGATTCTGGGTAAGCCAGTAAAGCCTCTTTCTGAGGCTTTGTGCCTATTTCTGTGAAATGGCCTCAATAGTCATTATACTCCCTACTCCTTGGGGTTGTTGTAAGGAAAGTACTTAAAGGGCTTGAGAAGTACAAGTTAGTGTTCTCAGAAGCCCAGGATGACCCTGCGAGGAGGACTCGAGGACTATCATTTAGGCTTGTCTTTCCTGTCCTGTTTCTGGGACAGTTGTTCTGATTGAGCCATTTATGTGAAGGTAGAAACAAAGCAGGAAATGAGACAAGTCTCAAAGAGCAATATTCTGTTCTCTTAACTCATAATTTAGGAAAATATCAGCAAGATTTTCCCCTCCTTTCTTAAAGCTTAGAGACCCATTCATCTTACCTGGCCTACGACAAGGGAGCTTGTTGTCAAAGGGCTCTTGTAGGATAACAAAGCACTAGGCATAGAGATGAGAGGTCCAGCTTGGAGATATGGTTTTGTCACCTACTTGTGTGACCTTAGACAAGTCACTTCACAGACTCAAGGACCAATGATTTTGGCATTGTCTATTTCATGGCATGATCATGAGGATAAAATCATTATTTTATGTGAGAGCTTCCTACATTTTAAATTCCTAAATCACCTCAGTGGATAAATAAGACTATCTTCAGCTAAGCATGGTTAATAGAATGATGAGTTCCAATTCTGTTTCTGATACATATTTGGTATATGAACTTCAGTAAGTTCGCAGTCTCGCAGTGCTTCCAGATGACACTCTAGGACTATGGGTTAGACATGAGGTGCTAATATGTAACTATAGAGGGATGTTCCTCAGTTGGGAGTACCAAAGCTAAGGTCCAATTCCAAACATTTCACCCTCTCATTTCTATTTAGTACCTATCCTTTTCAGTTTTCAGTGCGCTCATGTTCTTACCAAATGCCCTTAACATAAGTTAGTTGAAATGAACTAGCCAATACTTCTGATCTCTTTACGTTACATCAAAATTATCTGTCTAATGCTCTACTTCCATCAGACTCCCACAGGCACCATTTAATGAGCTAAGTCATAGCTGGTTTTGAGTCAAGGCCAATAATGCCTATACTAGGCTATGAGCTTGATGAAGTTTGGGCCTAACTCAGAAAAGTTTTAGTATCCATTGAACTCACCAATTTGTTCAACCCATTGCATGGACTTAAAATATGCTTGTAAATGAATTGGCTCCTCTTGATAACTGTCTCTATTTTTTAAGGTAAGTGATGGTCAATAGGGAAAGATTTTTTTTAACTGAGTTATATTAATGTCAGGGAAAGAATTGAAGAAAGCATGGTGTAAATGGGATAATTATAACAAACTACTCAAGTCATTTCTATCTGGGTTGGGTTTTTTTCCCGTTCTCTCTGCCACAGACAATATTTATGCAAATAGGGCACCAAGAGTCAAAATCCAAGATAAGACACAATAGTAAGCCAGATGGACAACTAGCCACTATCACTGACTTTGAATGAGCTGAATCACACTAGAGCAAATGAACCGGCAGCTGGGTTGTGCTAAGATTCTCCACAGGATCCTATAAAAGTCTTGCAAAGTCAGGGAGGTGCTGCAAGGAGAGAAATGCCTTTATCTTGGTCTTCAAGAAATGAGTAGAGAACAAAGTCATCCCGTTACGGGCCTTTGAGTTTGGCTGCTGGAAACATTTTAGCTTTATTAGTAAAGGCCCAACTAGAATACAGACAGAGAAGAAAATATTAATTAAACATGATTTTAATTGATCGATCTATATTAATTGATCACCAAACATTTGTTATGTGTTTACTGTGTGTCAGGCCCTGCAAATGAAGTGGGAGTAATACAAAGAGAAGCCAAAACAGGCCTTGTCCTCAGTGAGCTCACATTCTAATGGTAGGGAAAACACACAAACATATATGTACATTCAAGATATGTGGAAGCAGATGGCAGATAATCTGACAAGAAAAGCCAGGGCAGGGCAGAGATGGGGAAAGGTCTCTTTCCAAGGGTCCCATTGGAGCTGGGCCTGTCAGTTCTTGCCAGATTCATTTCATTTCATTTTCTTTTTTTGTTGGGGTTATTAAACTGGAAGATGCTTGTAGTATATGACATACCTAGAAGTGAGTGAAGTATTTGACAAAATCTCTCAGGCTCTGGGTTATAGTACAATTAAGTGAATTCAGATACACTTAAATGCTTGGGCCCAGAGTTTAATTATTGATGGTTCAATGTGAACTTGGAAGGAGGTTCCCTGTGGTGAAGAAGCTTGGAGATCTCTTCTTGCCTCCAAATACTTGAAGGGCTATTGTGTAGAAAAGAGATTCAACTTATTCTGTTCATCCCATAGGGCAGAACTTTGGGCTAAAGGAAAGAAAGAAGAATTTTTTATTAGGAAAATTAGGCAGCAAATAGAACTCTTCACAAATGGAAAAGGCTAGCTGGGGAGGGAGTAGCCTCTCCTTCAATTAATTGAGGACCTTCATCTCCATGCCTTTGAACAGGCTGACCCCAACCCCCCTGCCAGGATTCTGTTCCTCCCCATTCTGTTCCTCTACTTAGAATTCTAATTCTTCCCAGTTCTAAGTGGCCTCTCTCTCCATTAAGTAAGTCTTTGAGCAAGAGGCTAGATGACCCCTTGGGTGCTATAAAGAGAATTCTTACTCAGCTAGACCTTGGAAGAAATGCCTCGAAGGGACCTTTTACTTCTGAGAGTCTGTGATACAGAGTAGGAAACTGAGGTTCAGGAAAGGGAGTTGGCCATATTTATACAGTAAGTTAGAGGTAGAGCCAGGACTAGAAACCAGGTTTCCTTCCTCACAGACTGGTGACCATGGCAATAATTATTGTCAGTGTCCTCCTCCTCGCCCGAAGCAACAATAAAGCTTCATGTTCCCTAACGTTAACAATTCAAAAAACCTAAACTTTAGACACTCAGTAACACTTTGTGGGAACTATAAATATGTGTGTGTATATATATATATATGATTTATTTAGGTCAAATCTAAATTCCATTAAAAGTTAACGTCACATAAAAGGAGGTTTTTCTCAAGTTAGAAATGTTGCGTTCCCTCCTTTTCTTAATGCAGACAACAGGTAGCTTGGTGTGGATCAAGGAGCGCTCTCTTGCCAGATACCTTGTTATGTCACCTTGGCCAAACCATTTTCCCCTCTCTGAACCTCAGTTTCCTTGCCTGCATAATTGGGGTGATAATCCTTGCATGATCTCCTGGGTAGGGTTAGTATGAGGACCAAATGTGAGAATATAGGATTTGGGAAAATTCTTTGGAACTGTAAAGGGATACTGACAATCCCAGTATCTCTATTAATTTTCAGATGCTGGGATACTTCTGAAGACTGTGATTCCATAAGCAGTACATGAGTTTGCTCCTCTCAAACTCGCCTCAGTAGTTGTTCTCTGTGTCTTTCTAAGAACCAAAAGATCGATCTTTTGCCACCATTCTGGAGACAAGCCTCTTGGCGCATCATTGGGCTGGCCCTTAGAAACAGGCACATGATGTGTCATTGGGCTCATGGTTGGAGCCCTTGCAGCCCTTGGAATCTGCCAGAGCTGCCAATCCACTGGCACCACCATCGTATCACAGTGAGATAACATGAAGCATCTAATGAAGTTCACTAGGTCAGGTCCTAATTCTTTCTCACCTGGACTCTGATTGATTTCTTTATCCTGGATCTTTCTCCTCTCAAGTCCAACCTCCACACAATTGCCAGTGTCATTCCAAACTCATAACTACCTTACTCAAGATGTTCCACTAACTCCCAAAACACTAATTTAAAGTTCTTTACAATCTAACTACAATCTCTTTGCCCAGACCAAATACTAGAGTCCACAATGAATTCTACCTTCCAAAAGACTTAGCTATTCACTGTACCCTGTACAGGATAGTTGACCTTCATCTCCATGCCTTTGGACAGGCTGACCTCACCCCCATCCCCCAGACTTCTCTTCCTCTTCACCTCTGCTTCTTAGAATTCCCTGCTCCCTTCAGGGTTCATTTCCAATGAAATCCTCTATAGGAAAGCCCCCCTGGTTCTCCCAGGAGTTGGTTCTCCAACCCCTGTCATGCAGTTGTCTTGTCCAGCTTTCCATTGACTCGTTTGTACACATATCCCTCCCAGAAGATTTAGAAGTTCCTCGAAGGTAAGGACTGTTTAATAGTTATCTTTAGTTCTGAGGAACCCAGCAGAGTGTCTCTACTTGATAAATGCTTATGGAAATGAATTAAGAGTTTGCATAATATTTTGTATTCTTTCTCTAAAGTGTTTCTTCCACATGCCCTTTCAGTGGAGGAAGAGCCTAGCAGTAGATAGAGCACTGGTCCCGGAGCCAGGAAGTTCAGTCATTTTCAATCACGCCCAACTCTTCATAACTCCATTTGGAATTTTCTTGGCAAAGATACTGAATTGGCTTGCTATTGTCTTCTGTAGCCCATTTTACAGGTGAGGAAACTGAGGCAAACAGCATTAAGTCATTTGCCCAGGATCAGCTAGTTTCTGAGGCCAGATATGAACCCAGGAAGATGGTCTTCCTAACTCCAGGCTCTATCCACTGTCCATCTAGCTGTCCCAAGATGTCAGGAAGACCTTATTTCAAATTTGGCCTCAGGCATTTTCAACTTGTGTGACCCTGAACAAGTGACTTGGCCTCTGTTTGCCTCAGTTTCATTATCTATAAAATGGGGATAATAATAGCACCTAGCTATAACAATAGCAAGGTTGTCATGAGAATCAAATGGAATATTTGTAAAGCACTTTGCAAACCTTTCGGTGCTATACGATCTCCAGCTATTATTATCAGCCAAGCCAACAGTGTTTCCATGTTAGACTTTCCACAGCACAATCGTCTCTTTGATAGTCATGTATGAAGTACAATAATGGATTCTTTAATCAAGAGGAGAAAGCCTACTTTTATTTTTCCCAATAGGGATGTTATTCTACCACCTTTAAAGCACCCAAAGCTGAGCTTGCACCAGCCTGAGCTCTCTTTGAGTTTTTGCATGTTTGTTTCATCACCCCCCATCAGCTCCCCACTGCAAAGCTGCTTTTCCAGGACCCAAGAGGAGGATCCCATTCAGCTCGTGTCTCTACTGCTTCAAACAGCCTGTCACTCACCATGCAGACCTTTAACAAAGATCTGCAATGCGGTGGAAGTCATCACCCTCAGCCAAGAATTCCGTGATCATCTTGTAACATGCAGGGCAACTGCCTTCCCACTCAGCTCTCAGATTACTATTTAATCCAGGCCAATGAGTAATCACATGTATCTGTAACAAAAAGACAATTTTCAAAGGCAATATTTAATAATCTATGCATCCCTGCAGAGATATCACCAAGAACACTTTTAAATGCATTATAGAATCTATGTTTCATAAAATCTGAATCTTTAAATCTCAGAGCTGAGAGGGAGCACAGAACCTACCCCATAGAAGGTTGATTGGTTGGTTGAACATCAGATCGTTAGCTTAGAGCTGGAAGTGACTTCAGATGTATCAATTCCAACACTTTCATTTTACAGGTGAGGAAACTGAGTCACAGAGAGGTTAAGTAACTTGTCCATAGCCATGTAAGCTGCAGAGGTAGGTATTCTCGACAAAGTCCAGTAGCCTATGCACTCTGCCATGCTGACTTTTAGACCATAGAACATAGATCTGAGTGTGGGATGGGGCAGGCAGATCTGAAAATGTAGGAAATCAATGGTGGAATGTACCATGAAACTGAGAAAATATTTCAGAATTTGGTCAAATGAATGAATGACATGAATTATCTGAGCTGGGGTGACTTTTAAATATTATATAGGATGCATGCTCGTTGCCATGTATCACTGACCATTGTCACCCTGGCCAGGGTTAATAGTCTGAAGTCATCTCTGCAGCAGACAGGATAGATGTTTATGGGATAGACGAGAAAGCTACACTACAGAACCATGACCGTGAGTGAGAAAATAATGGAACAAAATTTAAAGCATTGCTTTTCATCTGAGAGTCACCTGACCAAAGAGGACAGCAGAAGCAGAAAGGAGAGAATTCAGTTGGGGTCTACATAAGTAAACTCACAAACAAGTGACTTGAGATGACTAGGAAATGTTTATATAAGCTGTTACCAGAAAAGCTTCAGTGCAGATGGGAACATGATGCTGTCAACAGGAAGGTAGTGAGGCAAAAGCCTCACCAAGTATTTACTATGTGCCAGGTACTTGGTTATGAAAACTTGGGAACAAGGCTGCCCAGATCAAATGATATGTAGTAAAGTCAAATTATGAGCCTTGTTTTCTTGCCTCTACACCAAGCATCTATTAACTGCAACACGTTTCTGCACTTTTCTCCTATCTCTCACTAACCCCTTTTACCCCTCTCATTTCTTGCTGCTGTTTCCCTCAGGTGTGTCTTTAATCCATCATAGCCCTCTTTCCATTGTATCTTCTTTGTCCCCCATACTGGCCATCCTATTTCCTCCTGCCTCCTTGCTTTCCCTCCATCCTTGGAATGTCTCCTGCCTCCACTTTGACCATCCTTAGGTTCTTCAGATCTCTTCCAGGTATCCCATCCAATAGGAAACTTTTCTGTTTGGGCTCTTAGTGCCCTTTGCTTTCCCATTACATTGTATAAACTTGACCTGTTTCCATATTGAGTCCTGGAGCAAAAGTAAATTTCTTGAGTGGAGACACTCTTTGTATTATTGTATGTGTATCACTAGTACATAGCGCAGTGGTTTCCATGTAGTAGGAACTTAATAAAAGCTTACTGAAGTGAAAGAAACAAAACTGAACTTGTACTAATCTTGTGTTCCAGAAGAGCATTGATTTAGCATAGGGATTCTGGGTATTTGCTATTATCTCTCTTGATGCTGAAAGAAGTAGTTTTGTTAGAACGTGGGATCCATGTGATCAGATAGGAAAAGGAACTTACCCTAGGTCACACAGTGTCTAGATTGAGACTAGAAACCAACACTTCTGACTCTCACTCCAGAGCTCTTTCTGTGATAGCGTAAGTCATGCTCATGTTAACTTGGAGAAACTAGCTGGGAAATATGCAGAACCACTCTTCTTGCAGTCTCCATTCCTACTGAATCACTTTGACTCTGCTACACATCAGAATGCCCAGACTAAAGAAATATAAATCATTTGCAGAGACAAATAATGAATCCATTTTTTTTGATTCATGAATTGGAAGAATGAAATTTGGTTTAGTCCAATGCACCTACATGTTTTAAACATTTTAATAGGGACACAAGATTCAGGTCCTAGCATATAAGCACTTGCCAGTGGTTACATGGCAGAATTACTGTAGACTATGGAATTTGAATCCACTTAAAAACTGAATGTTATTACTAAAGCTAGGGAGAAAATGTAGTGTGGTGGAAACAGCTTTAGCCTTATGATCAAAGATCCTGGGACTAAATCCTAGCTTTGCATATCGCTGTGTCTATAACCTTAGGCAAGTCATTAAGCCCTATAGATCTCACTTTTCTCGCATGTGACATGAGGGGGCTACTCAGGATAACTCAGAGGGCCCTTCCAGCTGCAAATCTGTGATCTTATGATCTCTAAACAGTCTTCTAGTTGTAGATCCTATGATCTTACATTCGGGAGAAACATCAGCAAACACTAAAAAAAAAAGTATTAGCAAATTCAGAGTCCTGCATGTAATTCTGTTGTTAAGGATCATCATTTATTGGTGCAAGTAAGAATTGACCACTAATGAGTATTGCCATTGGATCCAAATATCTAATACTCAAATTTAGCATCTAATACCAGAAGTAATAGAAAGTAACTAGTAGCTGTTTGTGGTGCTGAACATTCAGAAAGCTGCATTGGTCTCTACCATCAGGCAAAGATATATGTCTGGGGCAAGAAGGAGGAAACAACCTGAAAAAAAATCAACTTTTCCCATAGTGAAGCAGTAATAAGCCACATCCCTCACTCTCATCCATGTAGCAGACCCACTTGACCTTACCTAAAAAGCCCAGCAGGTTTATCCTCATCTATGCTGGTTATCTTAACACTGATTGGTCTTTGGATGATGTACCAATGGAAGTGAGTAAGCTCTCGTGTTTTTCATTTGTGTCCTCATCACTGGAGCCCTATTGGTTCAGGGGAGGTATTTCTCACTATTGTGCCCCTGGGAGGACAGACTTCCCTTTTGGGACCAAACTATTTTTTGTGTACTTGTGAAGGGCTAAAGCATTTGGAGATTAGGCCTGAATTATTCAAATATGGGTTGGACTGATGGCTTCTAAGGGAAAGATAGAATCAGAAGCAAAGGGTCCTAAGACTCCTCTCAGTGAAACTGAAGCACTTTTTATCTCCATGATAGCAAGATTTTTTTCTACAAACTGAGAAGTTGTCTGTTCACAGATGCCAAAGGGCATGCCAACAGAACTTGGAATCAGGCTGGAGCTTTTCCACAACTCCTAAACTGCACTTCCTGAGATAAAAATCAGGACAGGCTTTTCTATCACCAGGTGCCTTTGGGTAGCTATGAGATCATATTCTTTATAGGTCACCATGAAATTTCCTTGAACCTTGTGAAGTCCCAGGAGTTTCTAGGCTCCTGTCAAATACTTGCTCATCCACCAAACTCACATATATCAGAACAGGTATCAGTTATCTCCTCAGCCAAGCTTCCTGCTTTGGTTATTTTAAAATCAGCAAACCAACAAGGATTGATTAAACACAGACTGCATGTCTAGCCTTGTATTTGATCCTCAGGAAGATACGAAGATGAATGAGATATAGCTCCCACACTGTCTAGTTGAGGAGACAAGACAAACATAAGAAAACTTAACCAATATAACATCAAATTATGACAGGCCAGAATGTGGAGGGATGCATGATAAATTCTGGAAGTTCAAAGGAGGACAAAGTCAACCACATCAACATCTATCCAGATTTCCAAATAACTGAGAGTAACATGTACAGTCTAAATCTATCTTAATGATGTAATGTTTCCTGCATGACCTTGGGTAAATACTTTGCCTGCTCTGAACCTCAGTTTCCTCATTTGTGGAATGAAGGGGGAGGACTGGATGATCTCTGTGTGGTCCTTTTCCTCTGATAATCATTATGCTCAAATCCTCCACAGGCCCGAAGTTCCCTAATCTGTGTTGTTCTAAAGCCTCTTCCAGCCCTAAAATGAACTTATTCCTGACTCCAACTTTCATTTCTGGGCAACACATTGGAGGAAGCGCATTGTTGATTAGGGAAGTGTCTAGATGATGGTGATCTAGATGTGAAAATATTGGAGAATGGGGCCATGTGGACACCTGTTAAAGGAATTGGGGGTTAGCCTTCAGAAAGGAAGACAAGGAGGGAAAGGCCCAAAATGTTCAAGTATTTGAAGCTCTATCATGTGGAAGAGAAAGTAAACTTACTGTGCTTGACCCTAGAAGGAGAACTAGGAGCCAAGGGGAAAAGCTACAGAAAGGCCTGTTTCCATGAGATATAAGGAAAAATTTGGACAAGTAGAGTTGTTGCAATGTGTAATGGGTGGCCTCAAGGGATGATGAGATCTTCCTCACCAGAAGCCTTCAAGTAAAGGTTGGATGACCACTTCTCAAATAAGTTCCAATGGGAGAAGTCTTTTAAAATTATAGTTGGAGTAGATGACCACTGAGATCCCTTCCAACTCTGAAACTCTGTGATTCTGTGAATGATTCCATCCTTGTTAGAGCAGGTTTCAGTCATCCACCAATAGATGAAGAAATTACTTCCTTTTCAGGAATTGGGGTTAAAGTGTCCCGAAGCCCCACTATGTGAGCTTTTGAAAACTAAAATTTGGAGCACAGCAGTACTGTTCAGGCCTACCCCCGATGCCTCCCTCCCAACCTTCTCACTGTGCCACAACTGATGGCAGAAGTTGCCTTTGTCTCCTGTGTGAGAATCCCATCTCCAAGTAATGGCTCATTGGATGCCTGAAGGCAGTGTCTGAACAAAGCAACGAAGCTGCCCCCATAGCCTACACACATTCTGTGAGGCATATCTCACAGCAAGCGTATCTGGGATCTTCTATGACATCTGACATTGCTGAATTTCGAAGGTGATGATGGTATGTAGGTCAGAATATCTAAAACAGCCAGGTAGAGGTCATCAGAATCCCTCATTCCCCCCCCCCCCAAAAAATGGCAAATGATGCAATGGATTGATTCAGCTTCTCTTGTAGAGACTTGATTAGTGAAAAGAGTCTTCACCAACAGAAGTTCTGTTGAAGTCCTGGTTCTACTATTAACTAGATGCCCACAAATCACTTAATCTTTCCAAGGCTCCATTTCCACATCTATAAATATGGATGATAATGTCTCCCCTGTCTGCTTCACATATGTGATTTGAGGATCAATTGTGATGATTCATAGGCAACGTTTTTTTTTCCAAATCCCAAAGAACATTATACAGAACTGTTCAATGAGAATTTATTAAATGCCTACTATGTACCAGTCACAGTGCTAAAAATTGAGGGAACTAGGACAAAAAGTGAAGCATCCCCTACCTTCAAAGAATGTTTCAAGAACAGAAGAGGGGAAAGGAAGAGAGGGAAGAAGGAAAGAGGCAGAGAAGAGGAAGAAATTCTTTTCAAAGTGAGAAAAACAGTGGTTTGATTACTCCTAATTTTCAAGTGTCGTCAATAAAGCTGTGCGCTGTATGGAATTTCTGCGACTTTGTGTGTCTGCACACCACCTGTGCCTCAGGGAGCCCTACGTGGACCATCAGTCTCAACATAGACCCAGAAAACAGAAAACTCATAGGCATCACAGACAGAAGGCTAAGGATAAGGAGATCATGGGTTTTGGTAGAATGGCCATTTTACATACAACTCATGCCAGAGAAATGAGAAATGAATTCAGAACACTTCGAATGACTTTGTAGGACATTCCTTTCCACCCTTACTGACTCCCGTCTCCCCCTTTCATGACTTGCCTAGTGGCTGACTGAAAAATAAACCTGCTTTGAGACCCACACCTTGGCCTTGCTCCAACAGAATATGACCTTTGAAGTACATGGGTGTTTTTTTAACAGCTTGCTCTGATCATCAATGTTTTCTCAGTTCTGTTTGCATAAAACTTTCTGTGTTTCTATCTCCCATATTTTATCATTCTGGAGAGGAAACCACTGCCTGCTTTTTATTTACGCACCTTGTTTTACTTAAAGAGAGAAGGGATTTAATTTGCCAGAGAAGTTGGCAAGCTTTGGAGAGGATAAATGGGTGTAAGAAAATTCAGGCTGGGGCTCTCAAAGGGGAGGTTAAACCTCACACAGCCCCTCTAGCAGGAAGCTTCATTCAATCCCTCTGGATGATGGATGCACAAGATACAGCAGCCACCTGAGCTCCTTCAAGAAAGGTCAAGGAAGAGGGTAAAATACAATTTTAAGAGTGTTTTTAAATTCATCAAAGTCCTTTACATGTCATCTCATTTGAGGCTCACAATACGCCCTGTAAATTGGGTGTTATAGACATTACCATCTCCATTTTGCTGATGAGGAGATTCAGAGGGGTTTGGGGACTTGCCCACAGTCACACAGCTAGGAATTGCTAAAGGTAGAATTCGGACATGGAGTTTCCTAACTCTGAATCTGGCAGCACTCTATTTCTTTAAAACAGGAAAATCATAGGATCCTAGCTCTGGAACAAGAAGACACTGCAGATGCCATCAAGTCATTTTACAGATGAGGAAACTGAGATCCAGGAAGTTAATGTTTATTGAGATGATGCTTCCCTCTCTCACTGATAGTCCTGGACAAGCAGACTGGTGTAGTAGGTGACTGTCACAGGGCTGTGATTTAAAACTCTCAGGGTCCCATGACCTCTGATATAGGTGTGCTTGAGGAAATAAGGAAGATCTTCTCAAGGACTCTTCTGTTTCTGACATTGGAGACACAGGGTTATATGTCTGCCAAGCCCTCAGATGTAGTCTGTGCCTAATGTCTCAACAGTCTGTAGCACAGTCTGAAACACATGACTTTCCTGAGCCAACACAGAAGCCAACTCAAGGGAAAGGCACTCAGAGAACTGGAATCCCCAGTGTAACAGGGCTTAGCAAGGCTCGGTCACTTGGATCTGACCTGTTGATCTTGTGAAAACCCAGGGAAGAAAGAAGTAGCACAAAGAAAGGTAAACTTAGAATCCGTTGACCTGGCCTTGAATTCTGACTCTTTGCCTTAAAGTTGGATAAGCTTGGGTAAACTTCTTTTTTCTCCATCTCAATTCCTTCAAGATGCTGGTGTTAAACTCAATGATATCTAAGCTTCTTTTGGCTCAAAATCTTTAATACTGTAATGATCTCTAAGACCCCTCCCTCTAGATCCTGTGCTCCTATGATTGATGACATCATTTTATGGTCCCAATCTGAAGGGCAGGCTCAGACCAGCATCTCACAGGGGTAAATTCCCTCTGCTTTTATCTCTTACCTACCAGCTGCCTTAGAGTACGAACAAGTCTGGTGCCCTCATTAAGGCCATTGTCATGAGATGTTACCTCCCTGCTCTCACAGATCAATTGCCCTGTCTCCTTATTTGTGGGAATGCCCTTCAGAGAGGGTGGTTTGTTATTACAACTATGAAATGGAGACAAGGGGAGCAGATTAGTCACCTGAGTCAAATGGTAGCTGATCATACCCTAAATTAGTGAGTAGATTCCTGATCATTCAGGATTCTATTGGTAAGTCCAATTCTAAGCTATGACCTGACTTTAGAAAGCTATTTGCTAAGGCATAGGGTGGATGTGAGGGCTAGCAGAGAGCTGAAAGTCTAAGATTATAGAGCTAGGGTGAGAAGGTACTTTGGAAACCATTATTTTACAGGCCCCTGGATAATGTCTACACTAAGAGGACAGGATATAGATGATGATAATGATGATAATGGTGAAGAAAATGATGCAAAGGAGACTGAGTGGTCAGACAGGTAGGAGAAGATCTAGGGGAGAGAGTGGCCCTAAGAGAAGAGCATATACAGGAGGAGAAGGTGTCAATAGTAACAAAAGCTTTGGCAAGGTCAAGAAAGATGACAAGACTGAGAAAGGCATTGGATTTGGCAGTGGTGAAGTCATTGATAATCTTGGATTTTGGAGCTGGAAAGGACTTTAAAGCAAATCTAACTTGAAATCTAGCCACTCATTTTCCATATAAGGAGCTCAGTGAGGTAAAGTAATTTTACAAAGATCTCCTAGTAGCAGGCCCAGGCCTGGAAGCTCAGCTCCTCTCACTCCCAAACCAGGGATTTTTCAACTACTTCCCCTCCCACCCTTGTTCCCATTTCTAACAGTGAAAACTCCTGGGAGACTCTAAGTTCTTTTAGATGTCAGACGATATGTGAAGAATAAATACTTGAAGGATGAAAGCCACTAAAAAAGAAGAGGGCTGCCCATCATCCAGTTGGAGACAACACATTTTCTGACTCTTCTAGAAATATGACAAGCTGTCTGATGTCTCTTCTCCCGCCCACACAGAACGAAGAATGCTCAGCATGGATACTTTCAACCCCATTAACAAGCTAAGGGCAGGATTTTCACACTGGGATAAAAGCAGTCTCCCATTGGACAGCTTAGTATATTTTTCTCAAAAAGAATCTATAATTGATAACAGGCAGAATATAAATTGAAATACACTACCAAATTCATTCCCTCCCCTCAAACTACTCCCTGGTTTGATCTGGGCACTAAGAAACTCCAGCTCACAGTAACATGGTGCACTGGGGGGAAATTGTTGGATTTGACATGGAAGGGCATGGCTTCAAATACTGACATTACAAATTACTGGCTGAGTGGTCTTAGATGAGTCATTTTTAATTCTACCTCTTCATCATGGTACTTCAATGAAAAGGGCACTGGTCTGGAGTCCAAGATTCCTCATTCAAATTTCTCTGATGATGATTACTTCCAGCATGACCTTGGGCAGGTCATTTAATGTCTATGCATTTCCTTCCCTGTCACATTAGGGGGTTGGGCTCACAGGCCTCTGAGGTTCCTTTCAACTCTAAATCTGTGATCTGGGAATCCCAAGAGTGCCTCTTGTATTCATTCCCTTTTCTCCACTTGTGTGGCCACCATGCCATCTCTCATTGTTGCTATTTTAATAGCATTGGTATTTCTGCTTTCCATCTCCCTCTCTGAGTCATCCTCTATATAATTCTCAATGAAATCTGCCCAAAGTACAGACCAAAAACCAATCAGGAGCTTCCTATTGCTTCTAGGATAAAATCTATGCCCCTCAGTCTTCATCCCAAGCCCTTTCCAAGTGATCTTGCCAACTTTATCTCACATGACTCCCCTGAAGGAATTGTATTTTCCAGCTAAACTCAATAACACTTCTGAGATCCTGGAATTCTATTTCCCAGCTTAATACATTTACTCAAACTGTAAGCCATCCCTGGCATGCTCTCCCATTCCATTTCTATGTCACAGACTCCTGATCTAAGACTCAGGTCAGGCATCTCCTTCCCTGAGCACAGACTGCAATAATTAAAGACCCACTTAACTGCCAGTCGGCCATCTTCTTGGCAAGAGATTTTTGAAATTCACTCTATTTTTTTCAGTTGAAGTTGATTGGGCTCCCTTCATCAGAGACTTTCAAAAAGAAGCTGTACAACCATTTTTTAGGAATGTTATCATGGAGAATCCTTTGGAGCATAGGTTGGGCTATTTGGCAGCTGAGCTCCCTTCCAACTCTTAAATTTGGGGATTCCATATTTAGGTTGATCTTGTGGAGGGGAGTTCTGAAGTGTTTAAGAATTTAATGCAATTAAGACCTTATATTTGTCATTGGGAACATCTGGAAACTCTTGCCATTGATAATTAGGGATCCATATTGAAAAAACACTTCATTTGGAGTCATAGGAGCTGGCTAAGATCCCAGCTTTGCTAGTCAATATTTCTATGACCTTGAATGAGTGCCTTCCTTTCTCTGGTCCACAGTGTCTTCCTCTACAATGGGGATAATGATATGCCTCCTCTGAAAGTGTAGCAATTGTTGTGAAGTGTTGGATCAATGTGTCATCCCACTTGCACATTTCCAAAGACTTTGTACATGACATCAATGAATTCCTTAGGCTTGATGACTTGCCTTTGGATAAAACATATGGCTTATTTTCAATACAAATGGATCATCTTTTTGGTCACATTTTTGGTGGAACAATATGCAATTTTGACCATTTGCATGGGAGATGCATTGTTCGAGGGCAACCTTTTTCAAAGTCAGAATTTTGTCCTCCAGTGTCCAACTGATGTTCAATAAGCAGCAGATAAAGTGTGATCTGATTGCTATGCCTTGAAGCCACTAGTTAAGGTATGAGGACATGACCTGCTCTAGAATAGCCAGTTTTGGTCTCATACTTTCAAGAACAATGACCTCTATGCCACCTCTGCTACACATTTTCTCATCTTCTTAAATAGAACCTAATTCCACCTCTCCCTGATAAGGGTCTAAAAGAGGGCTCCCATAATTCCATTGGATAGAACCTGAAAGAATCTTTGGGGAAGGAGAAGTGCCCATGTTGTGTCTAATCCTCCTGCTCTCCCTTTCCTCACCTCAAATACAGGCTGGCATTAACTCAGTGCAGATTTGGGATTTAATTTCCTGTCCTCATGTTGTCTCCCCACCCCAGATGAATTGTTTGGGTTTGATCTTGTCTCTGTGTCCTCAGCACCTAGTACAGTGCCTGGCACATACTAATTGCTTGTCTGATTGCCTGCTTACTTGATTAATTGCTTGATTACACCAGCCAAAATGAGAAAACCAAAAAATGCTTGCCTTCATGGTCACCCCCATCTGTGTGACAGACCAACAGACACACAAGTCCCTATTGAGGCAAACCATAGCTTTGCTGAAGCATCTAGGGCAGACTGCCTGGGAAAAGCACATCTTGGATTCTGAACATGGCCCTTTTGGTTGTCATGGGCACAGACCACTGGACAAATGTGAAGCTGCCCACTTTCAAGGAGGGATAAGGCTGTAATACAGGCTGAATGACAATGGAATGCAACCTTCAGCTTGAGGAAAGTAATAAGGAAGGAAAAGTCCTCCACTGAACTTCTCAGCATGAGGGGGCCTGGACTCAAAAATTATGGAGATGCTATGCTGTGCTCCACATCATCACCTGTCTTTCACTCTGTGTTTCACTGTCTGTTCATTATGGAAGGGCACAAACAATTTTGCATCTAATCTGTATCTCATAAAATCTCCCCAACCTGGGGGTGGACCCAAGATAGTAGAGTTAGAGCAATGACTCACCTAAGCTCTTAGACAAAGTCCTTCAGATACCTCTAAAAAGAAAATCTGACCAACTTTTGGAGGTGCAGAATCCAGTAGGAGACAGACTGTAGCAAATTCAAAGCCAGGACAGACTGGAAGGTCCACGGGAAGGATCTGTTCCATGGGGTTGAGCATTGGAGTGGGAGGGCTCTGGGAAACCTGAGACAGCAGCCGGGAGAACCAGCTGAGCTGCAGCCCAGTGTGAAAGACCGGTGGAGCCGAGTGAGTGACTGCCGCTGAGCAGCAGATATCAGCTGTAGCAGCTCCTGAGACTTTCAGCCCGCAGACTAAACATCTATAAGTCTCCTACTCGAACTTCCAGGAGCCAGGATGGTGGAGTGATCAGTAAATGCTCTCTCCTCCCCCCTTGATGACCTTGAAAGAACCATAAAATATTTCCCCAGAAAAATCCTGGATCAACAGGAATAGCAGAGGGGGAAAATAGTCTCATAGCACCTGAGGCTAGGAAAATAGCGAAGGGGGATTCCTCCTACTGTGGCAGAGGCAAACTGGAAGGAAAGGGGCCCCAGGGCAGAAGAAACTTACACTAGGACCCAGGCAAGCCTCAGCACCAGGAGAAGAGCCCCAGGAGGGGTGGAAACTAGCAGTAGGATCTAGGCATGCCAGGAGAAACAGGAAGACAATAGGGCAGCTGTGATCATCATCCCCTGAGCTTGCCTTTGCCTCAGTTCATCTGAGGAGATCTCCCGTGACCAGACCACCCCTCCCCCACACTTAACAAGCTAATCCCAAGGCTGATCTAGGAAACACACACACACACACACACACACACACACACAACCTGCTCTTAGCTTTTTCACACAAGTCAGCTCAACACCAAGTTCTGCAGCTTCTAACTGAAAGAACCAGAAGCCACAACACACAATCACCTTCATGAACAAGAAAAACCAAAAGAAGGGCGAAAAAAACCATAGAATCTTTCAATGGGGATAAGGACCAAAACACAAATACCAAAGAGGTCAGTAGTGAGACTGTACTTCCATTTGAAACTTCAGACGGGTCTATGAACTGCTTGCATGCACAAACAGTTCTCCTGGAACAGCTGAAGAAGGAAGTAGAAGAAAAACTGACCAATGATTTTAAAAGTATAAAAAAAGAATTCACTGATAAGAACATCTCTTTGAAAAGGAAAATTGAACAAATGGAAAAGGAAGTACAAAAATTAACTGGAGAAAATAACTCCTTAAAAGGAAAAATTGGACAGATGGAAAAGGAGATGCAAAAGTTAACTGAAGAAAACAATTTGATAAAGATTAGAATTGGACAAGTAGAAACTAATGACTCTATGAGACAGCAAGAATCAGTCAAACAAAATCTAAAGAATGAAAAGATAGAAGAAAATGTAAAATATCTAATTGGAAAATCTCCCCAACCTTCAATGACACCACGTTGACTACCAAACACAATTTATCCTCCTTTGCCTGTTATTCAAGGCCCTGCACAGTAAGTCTCTGATTACTTTTTCCAACCAAAGCTCACATTTCCATGCCTTGAATATTCTATATTCTAGTCAAATGAAACACCATAGCATTACTCTGACATACCCCATTCCCATATCTTTGACTATGTCATTTCCTATATGAGAATGTCCTTCCATATCTGTACCCCAATCTCCAAATATATGACATTCATTTGCTCTTTGCCTCCAGTCTCTCCCCTTTCCAGTCCAAACTTCATGCACTGCCAAACAATTTTCCCAATGCAGAAATCTGACCACATCACTTCCCTACTCAATAATCTCCAATGGGTCACTGTTGCCATTAGGATTAAAGCAACAACAGATCCCCAACCGTGTCATGGTCCTCTTCAAGGACAAAAGACAAACAGTTGCTGCTGCTGCTGCCACATAGCAAAAAGAAGTGAGATAAATGGTCCTCAGAGGGTGGATGGGATAATGAGAAGCATGAAGCCCGTGTCCTATGTGGAGCAAATTGAAGAAAATGAAGCTGTTGACCCTTGGGAAGAGAAGACTTGATGGAAATGTCAAGGAGGAGAATGAAAGTTTCTTTCAAATACCAAGTCTATTCTATAGAAAGAGGAGTAGATTTCTTCTGATTGTCCTTTTAGGGAAGGACTGGGATAAACAAGATGATATTTTGGGGGAGCAGATTGAGTGCTATAGGGAAAACCTTCCTAGTGGTGGATTGTCAGAAGTTGGGTGAGCTCAGCCAACAGGGACAGAGCCAAAAAGAGGGGAACCAGTAGAACAACAGGCCTGCAAGTGAGGGCAGCAGCTGACACCAAGCCCAGGCCATTAGTCTGTACTTAAGAACCACAGTCAGCATTGAGACAAAGCCTCACCTGGTGGGTCTAAGTATGAAATGAAAGTCACTTATTTAACAAACTTGCTGTTTCTCTTGGCAACCAGCTGCAAAAACAAGCCCCTTGCTGTCAGTGGGGAAGGAGACAGAGGAGAAAACCACAGCAGTCTGGGGACATTTAATGCAGGGACAAACAGCCCTAAATACCCCAATAGTCCCTGCAGGCATCATTGTAGAACAAAGTATACACAGCTCTAATTTAATCCAATTGAAGAAAATTGGTTTTCTGGTTCCCAAGTGCTCAGTAGATTAGGACAAAAAGATTATTAATAATAACTCAGTTTATGTAACACTTTCCAAATCATTTACATTACAATACATTAGTTTGGTCAAGGAAGAAGTACAGATCATGCATTCTCTTTTATCAAATAATGAAATTGAGATTCAGAGGAGCAATGAGTTGCCCAAGATCACATATGAAGTAATCTTTCTCAGCTACACTTCCCTCATCTGCACAAAGGGCACATCTTGTATCAGTCTGTCAATGATCTCTCCATCCAGTGGTCTCATGGAACATTGTACTTTTCATGGACATATCCTATCAACATTTTGGACCTGAATCAGGGCTTCAATTTTAACCCACTCTCCACTCTACCACACTTAATCTATAGAAGGACAGGCCTACTAAGAGTCATGGGAATGTGAGATCTCTGCAATTGGGAAGTGAGAATCTGATGTATAGGCAAGAGATACAAAATAAGTGGACATAGGTGCTCCTCACCAAACTTGCCTACCCACCTCCAATATATTTTAGAAGATCACAAGATCTGCCAGAGATAATGACCCTGAGTTACAGAGAGAAGTGACATTATGTTCTGCTCAAGAAGATGGGAAAATATGTAATACATTTTAGAAATTATATTGCTCCTCAACTCATCCTCATATTGAGGTCACTGGGGTCTCTAGACAAACCCAGATTGATCTTAGTACAGCACTGAGCCTGCACAGCTCTAGATAAAGTCATTGAGGATGGGCCCTATCTAGTCTTCCTCTGTCATGTTGAACTTCAACTCCCCACCCATGATGCTCATGGTTATCCTTCCCCTCTTCACTTCCCCCCAAACCACTAAGCTACCAGACCCTTGGCCTCTGTTGTTGAATACATTCACCATAATGTCATTGCTATGTGTCAGAATAGGGAGGAATATGCTCAGTCCAAGTTCTGGCAGATTTCTCTGTTGTCCTGGTAACAGACTGTACCACACTTAGGATCATTGGGCCGTAGTAGAACTGAAAGAGACCTTGGAGGCCAGTTAGTCCAAATCTCTCATTAGACTGTGAGTTCCTTAGAGTCAGCAACTGCTTTCTCTTTACTCTAAATCTGCCCAACTCTTATCTCAGTGCAGTACTCAGAACAGTAAGTACTTAAAAATTGCTTACTAACTTTACACAAGAGGAAGCACATGGCTAGAGTGATTAAGTGACTTTCCCAATTCTATGCTTCTAGTAAGCATCAGTGTCTCAGTTCATCCTCGAATGGCCTGACCCATGATGACTTTCTCTTGCCGTGCTCTTCTAATGACCATCTCTTCCTTTGCTATTCACATCAGAAACATTTAATCTCATTTTTTGGTCCCAGGAAATGCCCCATGTTCCCTCTCCATCTCAATTTTCCATATCTTTGAGATAACATACTTGGAAAAATGCCATCCATTTCTCATTGTTGGAAACAAGTGAGGCCCTGTCCATAGACTGCTGAATCAGAGTTCAGGGACTTAGCGATCTTCACCAGAACTTAGCAGAAAATGATCTCTGGGTGGGTGCCTTTTGTGGCAAACCAGCCGCCACATCAGAGGAAAACCAAGAGAAGCAGTCACAACCACAACAACCTATGCAGAAAAAGAGAAGCAGAGATAACAATTCCTGTGAAGCCTAGCGCAGGGGACTCTTGTGACATTCCAATGAGATGATAGAAACCTTAAACATCTGGAGGAGTCCAAAACAGAGGGTGCAGGAACAACAACCTGCATCTTTTTAACGTTTTCAACTTGTACAAAGTGTTTTCTCCCCAACTACGTGGTAAGTAGGGGTAGTTTAAGCAGTAAAATCCCCATTAACATTAGAGAGGAGGATGCCGGGGCACAAAGAGTGATGATATGGCATAGTCAGGCAGCATTTGAGCTGGGACCTGAACCCAGGCACACTGGCTCAAAATCCAGAGCTCTATTTAGCACAGCCTGATGTTTCTCTGGAAAGAAAGAGTACACTAAGCATCATTCCCCCTTGTCCTTTTACAGTACCAGATGCTATTTATAAAATGCCTTAAGATCTATATAACACTCATAAATACTATCTCACTGGTGTTCTTATCATCTCCATTCTACAGGTAAGGAACCAGGGGCTAAAAAAGATGGGGCCACGATCAAGGATAATCCCCCTCTCTGGTCCTCACAAAAGCACAGTCACAGGATTTCAAAACTGAAAAGGACTTTTGGGGTTCTCTTGTTCAACCTAAGGCTTCCCCATTGTGATCTAGGCAGCAAGTGGTTGATGAACCTCTTCTTGGAGGCCTCTAAAAGGAGGAGCTCATTGCTTCTGGGGATGACCTGTTTCCCTCCAGGACAGTTCTGTCAGTATCTTTTCTTTCCTGCATCCTTACCTAATTTTCCTCTTCTAAACTTGTCTCCATCATTCCTGGTTCTATCCTCTGAGTCCAAACAGATTCAGTCTAAAGTATCCTTCCCCACAACCACCCTTCAAACACTTAAAAACAACCATCACATCTCCTTAGTCTTCTCTTCTCCAAGCTAAATAGCCTTAGTCCCTTCAAGTCGCCCTCATAAGGCATGGTTGTTCACTATTTTCTGGTCTTTCTCTGGCTTCTCTCCAGCTCATCAATGTCCTTATTACACAATGGGACTCAAAACTGAACACAACACTCTCAGTGAGGTCACACTATAACTTCTCTATTCCTTAGAGTACACCCCTCTTAATGCAGTCCAAAATTACACTAGCTTAATTGGCTGCCATATCACACTGCTGGCACACATAGTCATCAATTTCCCTGTCAACTGAGGAGGTTAAGTAGAGGAAGTCTAGAAGATCTCTCCCAGCTCTAAATTACATAAAATCAGGAATGTTTCCTCTGAAAAAAACTGCAAAGCCTTGCCAGTGGAAGATTTTGGGTGTCCTTATGTGTCTCAGTAGAATTGCAGAAAGTCACAAACATATGAAATATTAATCATAGCCACAGTGTATCCATCACAGAGGTAGCAGTGATTGGACTTATTCCAAAGAAAAAGATTGCATCTCAACTTTATTTCCTGTGAAAAATTAACATATCTGAGGGCTTGATCTATTCTGAACCTGTGTTTAATCTCCAAGAATTGACTTGTCAATTATGATTTCAGACCAAAAGTATCTTTGCAATTCAGATGAAATTAATCAGGTCATGTGAACCCACATCCTTCACGGAACCCAGCCTCTTACTCACATTGAAGAGACCAGGGCATCAGTGGCCACTCAAGCTTGCTGGCCTTCTTTAGTTGTAGTTAGGGATGAACCTTTATACCTGTCCTCCCCATCCCCTCTCTATCACCCACACACACTTCCATTAGGAGTTTGGATACAGGCATGAGAAATCAACACTTGATCAGGTAGAGCTGATGGGACAGGGATTGATTGCAATTTAGTGGAGATGTTTAGGATGGCAGGAAAAATGACAGTCGCTGGGATATGACCAAGATCAGTGAGTGAATAGTCATCTTTGGCTCATAGATCCCAGTGAGAGTGCAGATAGAACAAGTTGAAGCTCTTCAATATGCTAGTTCATAAAATTCTTGAAGATAGGTATCATGCCACTCATTGAATCTTCTCTTTTAAAAGGCTAAGGACCTCCAGTGCCTTCAAATGATTGTCATTGAGTGGGGTCCCTAAAGCCCTGAGAATTCTGGTCTCCTTCTTCTACACTGTCTTGAGTTTAGCCACACTGTGTCACCTACAAGTAAATATGATATGTGAGACAAGGTTTGAGCAGGATAAAGCAGAGTAAGACTATGTTACCTCCTCTGTTCGGTCACTGCTTCTCCTAGGGGAGCCCCAAACCACACTTGCCCTTTTAACTCTTGAGTTACACTGCTGACAAATACTGAGCAATGAGTGACAATTGCCATGGGACAATTTATGTTGGATGTCAGGAAAACCTTCCCCAAAATGAGATCTGTTCCAAAGTAGAACAGGCTGCTTGGAGATGTAGCATGTTCCTCCTCAATGGAGGTCTTGTCTTCAGGGTGAGACTGGATGGCCACTCATCTGGTATGTTGGGAAGGGGATTCTCATTTCAGATATAGGTGCCACTGAGGTCCTTTCCAACTCTGACTTTCTGATCCCAGTATGACTCACTCCTCAGTCCCTTCCAGCTCCAACCTTCTGTGGTTCTGTGAAGTGGCCAAACAAAGCACTAGTTAAGCAATAGAATCACTCAGAGAATCAATCCTCCTTAGACAAGTCAGATTAAATAAAGCTGAAGGGGTAGAATCAATTGGTTAAATAATAGGAATAGTAATGGAAAAAGGAAAGCTAGGAAAGGGAAAAAGAAAATTGGGCTAAACAGCTACAGATTCTTTTTCCCCTTCTGTTTTTCATCAATCTATTGACTTTTCATTTTCATCCTTCAATGCCTTCATGATGACGCACCTGTACTGAGCTCCCACTCACACGCCCACTTCTACCCCACATAGGTTTTGACTCTATCGATCCTGAGGTTTGACAAGGTCAGGTTTTACACCGCCTCTCACCAGCCTCCTTTGGAAAATTTGGCACTCAAGTGTATATCTAATGGACAGTGCGCTTGTTTTCCATATCTCAGTGGAACACAAGTTCTGCCAGATTCTGTCACACTGGGAAGAGTTTGAAAATGAACCAACCATAGACCAAGACCTAGCCTCTAGCAAAGTCTAGACGAACTTGCCACTGAGATGATGGTCATTAAGTAATGGATCATTTGGTGATGTCAAATAGAATTCAATCAATTAACAATCCTATATTAAGCATTTACTAGGTGGCGGGCTCTGTGCTGGTCAATGGAGCTGAAAATTAAAAAGTTAGTTTCTGATTTCAAGAAGCTTACAGTCTAATAGAGGGATACAACATGTATGGAGAATTGGGGTCAAGGGGAGGGAGCCTCTGATAGGAAGTCACAAGCACTGTGAGAAAAATTTTAAGGCAAGCAGATTACCAAGGCAATCTAGCAACAACAGAGGTTGGGGTGGGAAGAGGAGATGGAAATGCAATCGGGGAAGGTGGCAGTGTGCACAAGCTAAGTAGTCTCTGGTATTCTGGCAGATGGATGAATGGTACACAAAGCATGGCCTGGGAGTCACTAAACACAATAGGTTAAAGTCAATTTCACCTTAGTCATTCACCAATCTCTAGAGTTAAGTGCCAGTCCCAATTCAATTCAACAAACACATGTACCTATGCATATGTTCCAGACACTGTGTTGGGCATTGGGGATATACAGACAAAAATGGAATCAGTCCCTCCCCTCAAAGGGCTTCCACTGTTTCTAAGGGAAATTAAAAGTAGTTAAAAAGCTTTGATTGATCTGTAATCTCAGTGATGTGGGTACTTCCCTCAATACTGCAGAGAGTAACCAAACTGTCCCCAGAGGGACCACTCAACATACTGGGGACTTTCTTTTAGATCTTTTGATGCTGCATTGCATTGCAATAATAAAGCACATAGGCTGACCATTATTCCTTGGTTCTCAATCCTTGACCAGTCTATTTTGTTTTGTAGTTGAACATGCTTCTGATGATATGCTTTGTGCCACTTCAGCACAATTCCCCATTTATAGGATTCTGTAGACTGTGCATCTACAAAGCACCACTCCATTGCCCTTTTAGTGACCCTTGACTAATTGTTCCAGGGCTGTAGAATTCTATATTCTTGGTCATCCAGTGACACTAGAAGATTATCACAGTCTGAAAGATGGATCTTTGCTTCAGGCTGATGTTTTGAGTCCTTAAAAGCCCTATACAGTTTCCTGAAGGCATTCTAGCCCTCTCTTTCTGTCTGTGCTTCAGGGTGATGGTGTTTTAGCATTGCTCAAATAACAAAATTCTGGTCCTTCTCTCATCACTGTCATGCCAAGTTGCTCCTTGACTCAGAAAGTCTGAGCAGGATTGCCCTTAGCTCTTTTTTTAAAGCAAACACAATGATTTAAAGTGGAAGGGCAGTATAGTCCATCCTCCATCTGAAGTTGGAATAATTTCTATGATGTTGTTGTCAAGTGCTCACTCAAACTCTGCTTGAGGACCTCCAAGCTGAGAAGCGCAACTCCTCGTATGAAAATCCATTCAATTTGGGGAACCTCCATGTTAATAAAGTTATAACATACATTGGGTAAAAAAGAAGAGAGAGTTGGGAATAAGTGGGCTGGACAATAGTGTGGATGGAAGGATTCTGGACTGGTTCAACCCACCAGTGCCCAGCACAATAGATATGTGTTGAATTGAATTGGAACTGGTACTACCTAGGTTGTTGAACACCAAGAGTAGTTATTAATTTCCACATCAACCTGAAAGGGGTTGGAGTGGAACTATGATGCAGCAGCCCCAGAGTCTGTGCCTAACACTGGGGTGTTTAACATTCTTAGCAGTTACTCAGATAAAAGCAGTGTTGGCACTCTGATAAAGAAAAGAGAAGCAAAAGAAGAATTGAACATATCTACTTTCTTCCTTTTCTCAAGGAGTATCTTCCTTCTACCCTGAGCAGGATTCCTATTGCCTCTTTTCTCCAGTGTGACTTAAAAGAAAAATAAATCTCTTCTTTCTTTGCCAATCTTGACACATTCTAAGCTCCAGTTGCTCCTAGCATGTAAAGGACTCTTCCCATTGGGCATAGTCTTTCTGGGAATGGAAAAGAGGGAAGGAGAGTCAGGAGGAGTGACTGGTGAAAGCTGTCAATGACCCACCATTGAATTGGGTGAAGAACCATGCCTTTGGAGGGGTCAGGGGATCCATAGGAGCAGAGAGTGTGAAGAAATGACCTCTCCAGTGCTTTTAGAAACCACTATTCCACTGAAAGTTTATTTCTAATGGGCTTTTGTAAATATTTCTCAGATAAGGGAGTGATGAATTTGAGACACCATGTATAAGAGTGAAGGGAACCTTCTCAAGCTTTAGGACTATGGTTGTGGTTTGGTTGGTTGTTGTCCTTCATCCTTGAAGAGGACCAAATGACATCACTAGGATAAAGTCAAGTTTCAATGTGTCTGACTGTGGCTAATCAGATCAATATGACGTCAAAATGCTCTACTACAGATTGGCACAGAAAATTCGTGTGAATGTTTGGTGTGGATACTCTAAGTCTGTGCATTCTACATTTGCTTCAGGCAGTTTCAATTCTGTTTTGCTCGTAGAACACAGCACCTTCTCTGATGTGGGCATGCCATGCTGAGCCGTCCTGTGCCAGTGCCTCCCATGTCACACAATCAATTTCAAAGTTCTTGAGAGAGATTTTGAGAATGTCCTTGTATCACTTCTTCTGACCATCATGTGACAGCTTGTCCCATGAGAATTCTCCATAAACAACATGGTCATCCCAACGGAGTTGCTTTTCAGGGCTAATGGTGTCCATAAGGCTAACCCTAGATGACACTGAGATGGCCCAGAAAGGGCATTATTTTTATTTTAAATTTATTTATTTATGTTTAGTTTACAACATTCAATACCACAAGCTTTTGAGTGCTAAATTTTCTTCCCTTTCCTCTCCCTTCCCCAAGATGGTTTGCAATCTGATGTAGGCTCTACATATACATTCATATTAAGTATATTATCACATAAGTCATGTTTTAAAGAAGAATTATAACCAATGGAATGAACCATGAGAAAGAAGAAGCAAAACGAGAGAGAGAGAGAGAGAGAGAGAGAGAGAGAGAGAGAGAGAGAGAGAGAGAGAGAGAGAGAGAGAATAAATAATGTGCTTCTATCTGCTTTGACTCCATAACTCTTTCTCTGGATTTGGACAGCATATTCCATCATGATCCTTTTGGAGCTGTGTTAGAACCTTGCATTGCTGAGAAGAGCCAAGCCTATCAAAGTCATAGCCAGGGAATTATCTTTACTGGGGGGAAAAGGCATTGGACTAAAAATGAAGAAAAAAATGAGTAGGAAAGGGCAGAAGTTACAGAGAACTTATAGTCTTGATATAAGGAAACACATCCAAACAATGTTCGCTATCAAATATTGGCTGACAGGAGGGAGTAGGCTCTCTTTTCAGAGGAAAACAAGATGATTAATAACTGCTCTTGGTGTTCAACAACCTAGAGAGTACCAGTTCCAATTCAATTCAACACATATATACATATCTATCTGTTATGTAGCAGATTTAGATGGCTTTCAAGATCCTTTATATCTCTGAGATTCTAAGGTGAGGGAGATAAGACCAGGTTAGAGCCAAAAAGGACATCCTGACCATCTCCAGCAAGACTCCAGGTCTTTCCCCTAAGACAGCATGGTGCTTCTATATGTGTGTGGGGGGAGTAGATCCAGATGTTAAATAGGTGAGAGAGGAGGTAGTAAGAGCAGAATGCTGTAGTAGTCTCCTGGAGGAGATCAGATGACAAGTCCTGGGCTCTAGAAGTAGACATTTTGAGCTCTATAACTTGTCAGTTATCCAAATCTCCTTTGTATTGGTGGATCAGTTTCATGACATCATCAGCATTAGGGAAATTCTGGTAAGGAAAATCCTTCTACCACTGCAGATCAGTGACCTCTGAAATATACAGACTCAGAGTTAGCTGGAACACTGAGAAATTAAGTGACTTACCCAGGACCTCACAACTAGTCTGTGTTGGAGATGGGACTTCCTAACTCTGAAGTCACCTCTCTATTCACTCAGCTGCTCAGAACCACAAAGAATTACTAGTAAAGGCCTTTTAGAGAGCCCAGCCTGTCTCAGGTGTGCTTAATGGAAGGGAGTAATTATCTGCTCTTAGCCCAAGGAAACTTAAAAGATAGGGAGGACACCAGAGACCAGGCAGAGGATAGTGTCCAAAAGAAGGGATCCACAGAAGAGATTCCTGCCCCACTAGTTTCATGAGTACTTCCAGGAAAGGTCAAGAGCAGAGCAGAACAGGACCAGAAAAACCCCAGACTGGATGGGATCTGGAGACTTGGTATCAGAAAACTTAGTAGGGAAAACTACCTGTGCTGTTAGGTGGCCTGGTGCAAATCATTCCCTTACAATCTCTGGGCCTCAGTTTCCCCATCTTAAGAGGTTCTCCTAACTCATGGACTCTAGCTTCTTTTCATCCCAGACCCTCTGGGTGGTCTGATAACATCTACAGGCCCCTTCTCAGAATAGCGCTTTAAATGTATGAAATAAAACACAGAAGATGATGAAGGAAACACATATTAAAGTAGAGTTATGTAAATATCTATCAAAACTCCAACTTCCTGAACCCTAGATTAAAAGCCCCTGAGGTGACTACCTAAGACAGCCTCCAGCTCCAAGCTTCAGCTCTTTCCTGCCTGGCCCTTGCTTCATCAGAAGGGATATCAACACCTCAGAAGAAGTCACAGAGCAGAGTCTTACCCAGAATGTCAAAGTGGTACAGTTACATTGGTTGGAAAAATGGGGCCCCAAGGTCTAGGGGAGAAGCCATTGTGGCACCATTCCATGTCTGCAGAGGCCTAGGGCTCCTTGGTAGCTTCCTCTGCGTGCCTGTGTCTGTGTCATGTATGCCCTTTGAGGAACTTCTGTATCCCATCATCACTGGTCAAAGTTGTTTAAACATAAACTTGCGAATGCGTATGTGATTTAGATACAAAGGCTGATGCCATGAGCAAACAAGAAGCACAAGAAAGAGTTTACTCGTCAGATTTACAGATAATGGAAGAATTTATGACCAAATGATAGAGAACATTACGAAATGCAAGACGGATAATTCTGATTACATTAAATTGCAACCAAGATTAGGGAAGCAGAAAACTGGGAAAGAATTTTTGCAACTAGAGTTTGTGATAAAGGCCTCATTTCTAAAATATATAGAGAACTGAAATGTACAAGAATACAAGTCATTCCCCAATTGATAAATAGTGAAAGGACATGAACAGGCAGTTTTCAGAGGAAGAAATTAAAACTATCTATAGTCATATGAAAAAAATGCTCTAAATCCATATTGATTAGAGAGACACAAATTAAAACAACTCTGAAATACCACAGCACATCTATCAAATTGGCTAACATGACAAAGGAAGAAAATTATAAATGCTGGAGAAGATGTGGAAAAATTGAAACATTAATGCATTGTCAGTGGAGTTGTGAGGTGATCCAACCATTCTGGAGAACAATTTGGAACTATGCCCAAAGGGCTAAAAAGAAGTGCATACACTTTGACCCAGAAATAGCACTTCTAGGGCTAAATCCCAAAGAGATCATACAAATGGGAAAAGGACCTACATGTTACAAAAGTATTCATAGCAGCTCTTTCTGTGGTGGCCAACATTTGAAAATTGTGGGGATACCCATCAGTTGGAGAATGACTAAACAAGTTGTGGCACAGGAATGCAATGGAATACTATTGCGCTATAAGGAATGATGAGCAGGCAGACTTCAGAAAAACCTGTAAAGACTTGAATGAACTGATGCTGAGTGAAGCGAGCAGAACCAGGAGAACATTGTACACAGTAACAGCCACAATGTGCAATGAGTAACTTTGATGGACTTCTTTCTTCTTAGCAATGCAAAGATCCAAAACAACTTCAACACACTCATGATGGAAAATGCTGCCCATATCCAGAAAAAGAACTATAGAATCTGAATACAGATTGAAATGTATTATTTGAGCTCTCTCTCCCTGTCTCTGTCTCTCTCTGTCTCTCTGTGTCTTTCTCTGTCTCTGTCTCTCTCTCTCTTTCTCTCTCTCTCCCCCCCCCTCCATTTCTTCTTTCTCCTGGTTTTTCCCATTGGATCTAGTTCTTCTTTACAACAGGACTAATGTGAAAATAGGCTCAATATGAATGTATATATAGAGTCTATATCAAAATACATACCATCTTGGGGTGGAGGAGGGGAGAGTTGGGAAGAAAAATTGGAAATCAAAATTTTATGTAAATGAATGTTGAAAACTAAAAATAAATAAAATTTTAAAAATAAATAAATATGAATTTGCAGCATGGAGATAGCAGTCTAGACTGGCATCTGGGAAAACTAGAGTAGGGGATTTCTAAGATCCTTGTCCTATTACTAGCATTCAAAGATAAAAATGGCAAAACAGAGGTGCCCAGGGCTTGTGGAGAAGTAAACATTCTGGCAATGTCAGAATATGAAAAGATGGGATCTGGAGGGTTAAAAAGACAGCTGTCAGCCAAAGAAGGCAGTGCACTATACAGTGGAGGGTTTAAGCCTTTCACACATTCAAAATCCTGCTGGAAAGACTTTCATTCCAGTCAGGCAGCAAAAGTCAAGCCAGTGATTTATCTGGTTCACTGCAGTGGCTAATGCCGAGGACTCCCAGACTGCTGCTGAGCATGACCAAGCCTGGAACCCAGGAATTTGTGCATAGGGATGGAATGTTGGGCACAGAGGTGAAACCACTAGCAGTATCAGTGAGATCCAGGAGATCCATTTGGCTGGAGCATTGAGTGCATGATGAAGAGCAACAAAAACATATATGGAAATATCTGACTTTTACAATCCTTCTTTACTTGACTCCTTCCTAATTTTCCAGACTTCTTCCATCTTATCCCCTTGCTCTTTAGCTCATCCTCCACCCTCTATTCAGGGCAGCTAAGTGTACATAGAGTGCTTGGCCAGGCCTCAGGAAGATCTGAGTTCATCCATGGCCTCCAGTACTCAGGGAAGCCAATTAACTTCAATTTATCTCCGTTTTCTCAACTGTATAATGGAAATAAAAAATTGCTCCTACTTCACAGTGTTGTTGTGCGGATCATTTGAGATAATATTTGTAAAGTGCTTAACACAGTCCCTGGCACACAGGAGGTGCTACAGAAGTCATCATCATCATCACTGTTTAGCAGACACTTGGCCTCCTTGCTCTTCCTATCTTACAGCTCAGCGCCTTGTCCCTGGCTGATCCTCATGCCTGGAATTCTCCCCCTCCTCAGCTCACAGCCTGGCTTCTCTGGCTGCCTTCAAATCCCACCTAAAACCTCACCCGCTCCGGAAAGCTTTCCTTGGTCCTAGCACTTTCTCTCTGAGATGGTGGATGTGTGTGTATTAAAGCTCCCACAGTCATCTGCACGCACATCTGGATTGACCCAGCTGCTTGTTCCTTGCTGCTGCATGGTGGCTTCCCCATTAGACTACGCACTCCTTGAGAACAGGGTCTAGCTTTGCCCTTTCTTCGTATTCCCAGTGTCTGGCACATAGTAGGTGTTTAACAAGTATTTGTTAGCACGAGGTGACAATGTATACGTAATATAAACAAGCTAATAATGGTGTAAGTGTACGGAAGGGAGACGTGGGGAAGATGTCAGATCAACCACCCCGGAGATCGATTGGCAATGTGGAGCAAAGACGAGGAGGGGGCACGGCTGAACTCCAAGGGTGAATCGAGGAGCCAGGACAGAGCGTGTGTCCTCCAGAGAGAAGCATGGACGTGCCAAAGGCTGAAAGGGGAGGAGCATCGTACGTTGTACTTTAGAAATGCTGAGTTGAAGGCGTCTGTGGGACAAGATCAAAATGTATAGTAACTGCAGATGTGGAAATGAAGCTCAAAAGAGAGAGATGGAGAGGAGAGGGAAAGGGAGCAGAGAGGAGAGAAAGGAAGGGGAGGGGAGAGGAGAGGAGAGAAGGACCCAGGACATAACACTGAACCACAATGTACTGTTGTGCCCATCTGCCCACTGGTGCAGATAGCCTGGAAATAGGAGTTTTCTGGCATCTGCCAGATTTTGACGTCCTCCGGAATGCCAGCCTCCAAGATGGCCTCCATGCATTGAAACTGGATATTGAAGAAACCTATTAGTGAGTAGAACTCCTTATTGCCATGTTCTTTACCCAAGAGAAGAATTTTGAAGAGACCAATCATCCTCCTAACTAAAACTTCTTAGGGACCAATTAAGAGCATTTGCAAATTTTCTAAAACATCAGAATGGACTTGGTAAGTTGCTTCTTGGAGAGGCTCACCAGCAGCACAGCCCTCAGTGATTCTTGGAAGACTAAAGGAGAGTTCTCTCCCCAGAAGAATGAGATGTGTGGACTTTTAACATAAGGCTTGGTTTTTCAAATCTCTGAACGAGCCCCAGAGAAAGGCCTAGAAGGAAATGGGGCTCAAAGGGAGCATGGTGTCTATTAAAGCAATTTGGAAAATCAATATTGCCCTCTCCAGTGCCCTAGCCACTGGGAGCCTCCACCTGCACTGGTGCAGTGGGAAATGTAGGAAGAACAGTGCTAGCATAATGAGATACTGGCTTCGGAAGGAGGCACTTTTTCCCTTGCCAAGAATACAGATGCATAGAATGTCTGAACTGGAAGGGACTTGAGAACAAAAGAGCTAAAGGTGATCATAACAACAATAAATCAGCGAGCATTTCTATAACCCTCTAAAGTTTGCACATTGCTTTACAGATATCCCACTTGCTTCTCCCAATAACCCTGTAAGGCAAGTGCTATTATGACCCATACTTTACTGATGAGGAAACTGAGGCAGGCTTGTGCAGTTCCAGAGTCTCTCAGAACTGAGAAGGATCTTAGAAAGCATACAATGTCAGAGGTAAAGGGGCGATAGAATATAGAATATGAATGGCAATGTTAGAAAAAACTTGGAAGGTGGAATATTAGTCAAAGGCAAGGGAAAACTGAGAACAGAATATCAGTTAGGATAGACCACGTCAATAGGCCTTAATATGAACATATACATTACAAGGAGAGTAGATGGAATCTAATCTCTTACAGAAGGCTCTAGTGGGAATGGGGTTCATGTAAGGCCACCTGTAGAAGGTGGGCTTTGAGCTCAACCTTAAAGAAAGCCAGGGAAGCAAAAAGATTGAGGAGGAGAGGGAGAGCATTGCAATTATAGGAGGCAGCCAGTGCAAAGGTGCAGAGGTAGGAACCTAGAAAAGAGAATGTCAGAGCTTGGATTAGGTGTATTTCAAAATGTTCATCTTCACTAGCACTGAGCTTACTGCTGCTTAAAAGTCTGGAATTCAAGCGATCCTTCAGACCCAGCCTTCTGCAGCATTGGAGACTAGCATGGGCAACAGGTCTTTCTTTTAAGCTGTATTAGGAAGAAGAGGATTGAGAAGAGATAGTCAAGTTGACAAGTTTTATTGTTGTTCAGTCACATCTGACCCCATTTGGAATTTTTTTGGCAAAGATGTCCTTTTCCAGTTTATTTTACAGATGAGGAAACTGAAGCAAATAAGGTTAAGTGACTTGCCCAGGATCACATACCTAGTGAGTATCTGAGGTCAAATTGGAACTCAGAACTTCTCTCCTGCTCTGATTAATGTTAGACAAGTTAGGAAAGCCTTCATCAATTCAGGGACAGTTAGAATTGAAATGAGTTATAAAATAGCTATCTGCAAATCGCACAGAAATGCATTCAAGTCATCAGTATTCCAGATCTGAGGTTCCATGTTTCTTATATTTGAAACAAACTAAATTCTCTTGATTATACAGACCATTATGTCCAGTCTATTGAATAGAATATCATGCCCATTGGCCAGTTTATGGCGATAAGGGAAGGGTGTTCATGCTTTGTTGCTAAAGAAAACCATGCCATCAGAGAAATGATGACATGACTTGCCCTTGACTTTGTTTGGAGGGAGGGAGGGCTGTGTAGGTCACCAGCCTCACTTCTCCTCCAGAGCCATCTGAATCCAGTAACCAGATATTCATCAGGATGACTGGAGATGACCCAGGATGAGGCAATTGGGGTTAAGTGATTTGCCCAAGGTCACACAGCTAGTGAGTGTCGAGTGTCTGAGGTGAGATTTGAACTCAGGTCCTCCTGACGCCTGCACTGGTGCTCTATCCATTGCACCACCTAGCTGCCCTTCAAGGGGAAGTATGAAGTAAGACAAGGATGAATAGGCTGGAAGCGAGGTGCAATGTATTCTGCCACTAATTAGCTGTGTGGTCTTGAGTAAATGAGTCAACCTCTCTGAGATTCTTTTGCCTCATGAGAGGACTGGGGCTAGATTGTCTCTAAGGTCTCTCTCATCTCCATTTTTATCTGCTTCTGCTTAGCTTAGACTCCATGGAACCACATACCCTCTCCATCCCCTCCCCTCCTCTCTGGATGAGCTTATCACCTGAAATCTCATCACCATGAAGGATGACTCATACTTGGACGACTCAATTCTTTCTTAACTCTCCCTCAGTTGACTCTCCCTTCTGATTGGAGGGCTGGAGGATAGAACACTAAACTCCTCCCAAAGCTTTCCTTTATAGAGGACTCACGAACTTCCCAGTAACTCCATTTTGCATCTGCTCCTTTGCTTGACTTCAGTGCCACAGAACAGCATGTTCTTGGTCTTGTCTGGTTCTTCTCACCTCCTGCTTCCCAGCTTACCTTTGTATATTATCTTCCCCATTAAATTGTAAATTATTGAAGGCAAGGAGTGGATCTTTTTCTTATTTTTGTCCCCAGCACTTCCCACCAATAGGTGTTTAATAAATGTTCATTGAGTTAAACACTTCCAAGGTAAGTGAAGTAGATCTGCATTTGGGAAGCCCTGAAAGAAAATGTGAGAGGGAAGAGGTATTAGACTGACCACCAAACTGAAGGTCTACAGAGCCGTTGTGCTAACCTCATCGTTGTATACCTGTGAAACATGAACAGTCTACCAATGCCATGCCAGGAAACTGAATTGCTTCCATCTGAATTGTCTAGGGACAATTCTGAGGATCACCTGGCAGGATAAGGTACCGGATGCTGAGGTCTTTGCTCAAACTAAATTGTCAAGTATTCCAACTCTGCTTCAGAGAGTGCAATTCTGATGGGCTGGCCACGTTGTTCGAATGCAAAGTGTATGGTTGCCAAAAAGACTGCTTTATGGAGAACTCCCACAGGGCATGCGATCACATGGACACTCTCAAAGTCTCCCTTAGGAACTCTGGAATTGATTGTGTGACATGGGAGACACTGGCACAGAACCACTCAGCATGGTGTGCCCTCCTATGAGTAGGTGCTATGCTCTATGAGCAAAGCAGGATTGCAGCAGCTCAAAAGAAATGTGAGATACATAAACTTAGAGAATCCACCCCAAATGGACCATTTGTGCTTGACCTGTGGCAGAGCATTCCAAGCTTGTGTTGGTCTGATCAGCCACAGTCGGACACATGGTGAGAACGTTTTGTTCCTCTTGGAGAACAAAGGACAACAACCGACCGATTGAATTAAATTAAATTGAATCTGAAATTCTGTGTTCTACTTGCTGAGTTCTCTTCCATCTTCAACGTTCCACCCTATAATCTGAGGTCACTTCCAGTTCTCAGACACTATTTTCACTGTTCTAAGTTCAAGCCCAGTTTTAATATTCCATGTCCTACATTCTGAAGTCACTTCTAGCTTTAACGTTTTGTGCTCCCTTTAAGGTCCCACCCCACTCTAATCCACTATGGGTTTATAGTTCATAGAATTTCCTATCACAGGTTGCCATGATCATCAATTTTCTTGGACCTACTCACTCCTTTCACAGCTGGCTACTAACTTTGACTCGAAAATTCACTTTGCAAAGGGAAAAAAAAATGAGACATTAAAAAATATGTTGAGATTTTAAAATTCCCTTTTTCTTCTGTCCTCCAGTTTCCATTCTGGGCTGAGCATATTTAAATTATAGGACTTCTATATCCTCTCTTGTATGCACTGGAAAGTTTCTCTTTAACTCTGCATGTCTCAAAATATACATTTCTCCACATGACATTTTTAATAGTGGAAATAATTACATCGTTTCTAGGTGAGTCATTCTATAACTCTGTCTTTGTTAAGATTACATATTTCTGGAGAATTTGCTAGGAAATTATTTCTAGCTGCCCACTTATATCCTTGGGAAAATTACAGCCCTTTATTGAATATGTTTCTTCTGCTCACTACACTGAGTGTATTTATTTATTCAGCCCATAACAAAGTCTCCATCCAGAGAATACTTTCAAGGGCAAACATGGCCTTTCTTAAAGTCTCATCTAACTCCCCTTGCCATGAACTGCTGGGGACTTGGAAACCCTATTATCCATCTGGTTGAATTTCACCTAGATAGACTCCTCTTTTGGATCACTAAGTCTCCTCCCTCTCTGGCAGGAGTGGAGAGAGGGTCAGAACGGGAAGCTTGCCTGTGATAAAGGGCACTCATAGGGCCAATAGAAGATATTCCTAGAGAAAGAGGTTGAGGGGCAAGCCATGATCTCAGAAAATAAATGGGATGTTCCACCAAAACAAGTCAGAGTTCACAGGGATGACCACAAGTTTGTGCCCTACAAGTCTAAATCCCATGAAGTTATCATGGTATGTATCAATCTCCAAAGAGATTTCAGAGCAACATGGAAAGGCACTCAAGTCATAAGTGAGGTGGATGAGCTTGCACTTGGGAGGGAGGGAATGGCCTGTAGCTGATGAGAGTTTGGACTGAGAGAAAGAGAGCTTAGCTTAGCTAAAGGCAGATTTACCCTAACCCTAAATCACGGATGGTTAGAAAGACATGGTCAAAGATTCATTTGGATTCAGAGACCCTGGATGAAGAGGAGAGAGACAGAGAATGGGAGAGACACAGATAGACAGGGAGAGACACAAACAGTGAGAGGAGTTGAATGGAGGAAAACTCAGTGCCTCCCAAAGCAGACTATTTCCCTTCAGCAGACCTCTAATTGTTAGAAGTTTTTACTTCCATTAAGTTGAAATTGGATTCCTTGCAATTCTCATCTGCTGCTCCTGGTTCTGTCCTCAGGTCCAGCAGAATAAATCTAATCCCTATTCCACATAAAGATGCTTCAAATATGTAAAAGAAATATTGTTAATGTATCAATGTAATGGCAAATGAATGTAAGTTTAAAATGCATACAATATTATAAAACATACTTTAGTGAGGTGGGGTTGAAAGTAAGACCCAAACCATGAATGCTTTGCTCCCTAACCAGAGAACAGATTCCCTCTCCCCTCTCTCCACACACAAGTTAATAACCCCAGGATCTCATATGAATATGGATAAGACCCTTTATGCTCTTGCCTACTGTTATCAGCACTCAGTAGTTTATTAAAAACATTCTTAGAATGTTGTGCACAGGAGTAAAATTGAGACTCCAGATGACATTTATCCAGGCAGAGATCAAAGGCGCTATCACCTCCTGAGTATACTACACCTCTCTCCATGTAGCTTTTGACACTAGGATCATAGATTTGGAGATGGAAAGGACCTTAGAGGTCACTGACTGGAAATTCTCACTTAATATATGGGGAAACTGAGACAAAGAAAGTTGAAGGGAATTGTGCAGAGTCATACTTCCAGGGGGTGTCTAAGACAGAATTTGAACTCAGGCCTCCCTGACTCTAACTGCATCGTACTAGGATCCTTGCAGTATCAAGTAAGAATTATCTCAGTAAGATTGATGACCATGGCTTATAAAAACTTCATGTGGCTAAGAAAAATCATTACATGTATCTCTGAGACATGCCCACTAAAAAGGGCAAGATCCAAGACCCTTCCGTTGGCTAAAGGAAGAGATATATGTACCTATGTATTTACCCAAAGAAGTGTGTGTGTGTGTGTGTGTGTGTGTGTGTGTGTGTGTGTGTGTGTGCGTGTGTGTGTGTGTGTGTGTGTGTGTGTGTGTGTATTATATACGTTGAAACAAAGTAGAAGGGTACCTCTGTCTGACTGGTCAGAAGCTATTTCCTCATTTTTTCCCTACAAACAGTAAAGCCATAAGTAATAAATGAACCACTAAAAGAAACTAGGTGTTATTATAGAAGGAATATTGGTCTGAGAAGATGCAGTTTTGAGTACCAGCCTCTAGCATCTATAAGCAGCACCACCAAGGTAGTTTATGAGCCTCCATTTCTCCATCTGTAAAAAGGGAATAATAATCAAACTTGTGCCATGACTATTCCCAGATGAGTGTATCCGGGTTTAGCGTCTCTCTTGAAATTCATTCCTGGATTTCCAAATGCCTACTCTATGTCTCATATGTATTTCAAACTCAGTATACCCAAAGTAGATGTTAATCGATCAATAAACATTTATTAAGCACTGACTATATGACAGATGTTATGTTAGACAGCAGGAAAACAAAAACATAGCCCCTGCCCTCAAAGAGCTTACCATCTAGGGAGGCAAGCAACAAGCAAACAAAGCAAGATAAAATGGGAAAAAATTAACCGAGGGAAGGAACCAAAGTGAAGAATGGTTGAAGCAGGCTTCCTATACAAAGTAGCTTGTGTGGTGGGACTTAGATGAAGCCAGAGAGGTCAGTACGGGGTCAGAGTGTAGGAGGGAGAGCATGCTAGGCATAAGAGACAGTCAGAAAAATGTCCAGAGCCAAGAGCCGGGGATGAAACAGCCAGAAGGTCAGTGTCGCTAGATCCAAGAGTATCAGTCAGGACATAAGGTGTAAGAAGGCCAGAAATGGAGGAGGAGACTAGGTTATGAAGGAGTTTGAATGTCAGACAGAGCTTTTTGTGTTTGATTGGGAAGCTAAGGGAAGTCAGTAGTTTCTTGAGTAGGGAGGGGACTGATGACATAATCAGACCTGCACTTAAATAAAATCATTATGGTGACTGAATGGAGGATGGACTGGAGTAGGGAGAGACTTGGTCAGACAGATCCACCAGTAGACTATTGGAATATTCCGGGAATAGGCTGATGAGGGCCACCTGATGGGTGGCAACAGTGGCAGAGAGGAGGGGACATTTTTGAAAGATGTTGCAAAGGAGATGTCAAAAGGCATTTGGTAGCAGATTGAATATGAGGGAGGGATAGTGTACTTAAGGGTGATTCCTAGTTTGCAAGCCTGAGGGACTGGGAGGATGGTGTTGCCCCCTACAAGTTACAGGGAAGATATAAAAGGGAGAGGACTTGGGAGAAAGGAAATGAGTTCTATTTTAGACATACTGAGTTGTTCGTTTGTTTGTTTTAGAGGGGGAAGGTGAGGCAATCTGCGTTAAGTGACTTTCCCAAAGTCACACAGCTAGAAAGTGTCAGGTGTCTGAAGCCATATTTGAACTCAGGTCCTCTTGACTCCAGGACCAGTACTCATTCACTGAACCACCTAGATGCCCCAACATATTGAGTTTAAGATGTCTGCTGGATGTTTAATCTGTGATGTCTGAAGGCAGTTGGATATGAAAGATTGAGAGTTAGCAGAAAATTTGGGACAGGATAGATGCATTGAGAATTATATATCCATCGAGACTAGACAGATGGATAGAGAGATAGACAGGTACATAGACAGATACATGAGATACATTTGTAGATGGATAAATGGGTGGATAGATATAGATGTCCATTTATCTATATGTGTGTATGTATATATAAATTTATTCTCTACATACTTGTATGCATCAGTTCTTTCCTTGGATGCAGATAGCATCTTTCTTCGTATGTCCTTAATAGTTAAGTTGGGTATTTATAATGAACAAATAAATTATTCAATCAAGCCAGCTTTTTTTGAGGAGTTTAGCTACAAAGAGCAGACAAGTTATGGGAATGACAGTTAGAAAGAATGGAAGGAGAAAGAGGGATTGTTTTCAGGATGGGAGAAACAAGGATGTGTTTTAGGAAATAGGGAATGAAGAGTAGATGAGAAGAGATTAAGAATAAGTGAAACATGAGGCTGAGAGAGGGGAAAACTTGTTAGAGAAGAGGGAATGGAATGGGATCGCTTGAGCAAGTAGAGGGGTTAGCCTTGAGAAAGTGTAAGGTCACCTCATCATGTGAGAGAGGGTGAGAAAAAGATAGTGGCAGAAGGCATCTGAGTTATCGGACATGAGGGAGCTCACAGCAAATGTTCCTAGTTTTTTTGTAAGGTATGCAGCAAGGTTTTCAGCTGAGAGTATGTGGAGAGAGGTCGTCATGGGAGGCCTGAGGAAGGATGGAAAGGTTTGAAAGAGCCACTGTGGAAAATAGGACAGCTGATAAGGCAGGTATGGCAGAATCGCTAAGTAGCAGTGAGGACCCAGTTGAGGTTGTATAACATAAATTTGTAGGGGACCCAGTCCGAATGGTTTGTCATTTTCTTCATTCCACAGGTGTGTAGGACTGTAGATATTGGGAGTAATCCAAGGCTGAGGTTTAGTTGGATGTAATCAATGATGATAAGGGATGGAGGGATTCAAGACAGGAGGACAGTGTAGAGTAGATTTGGTTCACCAATGGGTCAAGCTAGGGAGAAGAAGAGAAAACATCCAGGGAGATGGTCTGGGAGAGAACTGAGGGAGACAAACAACAGAAGATCATCGGGTAGAGGAACAGGAAGGAAAAGGGGGAGGTGAAAAGTGAATATATTATGGTCAGATGAGGGGATTTTGAAATTGTTGAATATAGAGACAGTACATTTATAGGTGATGTCAAGATCAAGAGTATGACATTTTTATATGTGACTGAGGTAGAGGGAAGGAGCGGTTCATGGGAGATGAGCAAGTTTCATCCCAAACCTACCACTTCTTCTGAATGTCCCTGTTTCTATGAAGGCCATGACCATCTATCGTGACCTCAAGATCATCCTCAACTCTTTACTGTATCTCACTTCATATGTTGACTCAGTTGCCAAATCCTGTCAATCACGTATCACATCTCTCCCTGTGTCTACTTCTCTGTCCTCACACAATCATCTCATGGACCTCATGAACTCTGGACAGGACTATGGAAATAGCCTCCTAATTGGTCTCCTCGCCTCATTTCCCCCTCTCCAATCTATCTTCTGGACATCTGCCAATCTAACTTTTCTAAAATACGAGACTGACTATGTCACTTCCCCACTCAAAAGTCCTCAAAAGTTAATAAACCTATTAACTCCTCTGTTAGTTTGGTATCTGTGCTCTTTCAAGCTGCCTCCAACCTGCATGTTCAAGTTTATACATCTCTCGCTTTCATTAACGTTTTGGTCCAACTAAACTAACCTTAGTATTGTTCCTCTCACCCAGCACAACATTCTCTCTGTGTCTTTGTCCTGCCTGACCCCATACCTGTAACGCTTCCTCCTCACCTCTACTTCTCAGAGTCCCTAGATCCTCTCAAATATTGGCTGAGACTCTTCCTGCTATAGGAGTCCTTTCCTAATCCCCCAGCTATTAGTGTCTCCCCCAAAAGCATTACCATGTATTTATTTTGTATACATTTCCTTTATTCTTACATGACAATAGCTTTGACAGTTATTACTATATATTTAAGAGGCAATGGAACTTTGGGCAGTTATGGTTCAGCTTTCATTCTATGAGGAAACTGAGAGTTTATCTGTTGTCCTATAGAGACCAGTAAACATAATAGCTGCAGACAAACGGAGGAAAGTCCAGAGAAAGGATGAAGGGAATTTCTTTCATGAGAGAACTGTTACGTTTTGAAGAAGCATTACAAAGAGAATCCTTTTGAGACTTAGGCTTCTACTCAAGTTGAGCTGGATGGTGGGACTTCGTTTCCAGAATTAAGAAGTCAGCCGCTGTAGCAATGGGCTTTCTCACTGAAATAGGCGATCCATCTCACATAAGGACAGGACACATAGTAAAAGGATTTTGTGACACATAGTAAGGAAGTTTTGGTTTGGTTTATTGTTCCATACAATTGATACTAGTCAATAATGATCTATATCTTTTTTTATCTGTCAAATTGATAGTAAATTGTATATAAAATAGCTATTAGCTAGCATTTATGTAGAGTTTCAAGGATTCCAAAGTACTTAACAAATATGATCTCATTGTCCACAAAACAAGTCATCTCTGGACTTGAAAGTAGATGCTGGAAATACATCCCATTTTACAGATGAGGAAACTGAGATGAGTACGCATTAAGTGACTTGCCAAGTGTCATAGAATTAATATTTGTCTGAAGCTGGATTTTAACTCAAATCTTCCTGACTCCAAGTCAAATGCTCTATGTCCATACCACCCAGCTTTCCTAGGATTCATAACATTTATGTTTTTTTAAACCTAGGAGATCAGAGTCAGGAGCTTGATATAGAGATACAGAAGAAGGAGGAAGGGGAAGAGTAGATATGAATCATCTATTATGTGTCGAGCAGTGTGTTAAGAACTTTACAGATATTATCTCATTTGATTTTTACAACAATCATGTGAAATAAGAGTATTATTATCTCCATTTTACAGTTATAGAAAATGAGACACACAGAGGTTAAGTGACTTGCCCAAGGTCATAAGCCAGTAAGTGTCTGAGACTGGATTTGAACTCAGGTGTCTTCTTAACTCCATGTCCAGTCCTCTATCTATCACACTACCTAGCAGTAGCAAAGCTTGTGGAAATAGCTATCTCCAGCTTAATAAATAAAATATTTAATGAGTTGGGCTTGGATCTCTGATCGAACTTATTAACAAATGGGAGGTGTCATTTTAGTAGGTAATAATGATATTCTTTTACTTGCTTTAGAAGCCAGGACAAGAATAAAGCACAAAGAAGGCATCCTCGGAGCAGATGTAGAGTGTCACAATGCTCTGATCTGGCTTACCTGGAGGCATAGAAGGCCTGCTCTCCCCTCTCCCTTTTGTCTCTCCATCATCAGTGTCTCTCTCCCTCCCTACCCTCCTCTCACTCAAGTCATCCTTGTTCTTATCTCGTGTTGTTTTAGCCAATAAGATGCACCTCCTCTCTGTTTATTCTGATAAACAAAGAGAAGGAATGCAAGGGAGATGAGAGTCTGGAATTGGAACTGGTTGAATTTGGAATAGTTTACTGTCAAGTTGGAAGGGGCATTCCTCCACATGCCTCAGTGTTCTGTGTATTAGATATTCCAATAAAAAATCCACAAAGCTGCTGTTTTCCTGATTAGAATGTGAGCTTCTTAAGGGCAGGGATGGGGACTGGTTTTTTTTTTCTTTTTTTCCTGTCTCCCCAATATCTAACACAGTGCTTTGAACAAGGTAGACCCTTAATAAATGCTTGTTGAATCAAAAGTCACTTAGTGTCTTGGGGCCTAACTTTTTTTATCTGTAAAATGGAAATAGTGGTAACTGCTCAGGGCATTTATGAGGGAAATGTTTCATCAGCCTTATAACTCTAGGAAATCATGAGTTGCCCTCACCGTTACTATTTGGCCATGCAGTGATGGCACACTGGCATGAATTAGGCCCCCAGGAAATTTGACTTCCCATTAGATTTTCCACAGACTCACAGGATCTCTGAGCTGGAAGGTATTTTGGAAACCATTGAGTCCAACCCATAACTGAACAAGGCTTCCTCCTTCATGGTCAGCACATGACTGCCCAGCCTCTGCTTGGAGCCCTTGAAATAGGAGAACTTCCCACCTTCCCACCACCCATATCTAAACAAGAATGTTCACTGTGGCTGCTAGACCAGAGATCATCTGGTTCATTGGAAACCTTCAGGTAAGGGAGGTCAGTACATCAGGAGGCTGTTCATTGCCCTTTTAGAAAGCTATAAGGATTAGATTTGTCTATATGTCAACTGCATGAAACAATAAAACAGAACTTATTTATGTATCACAAAAAAACTGTCCTATGTATCTCTTTACTGTATGAGAAAGACGCATTCTTAAGCGAGAAAGCCCATTGCTACAGCGGCTGACCTCTTCATTCTGGAAACATAGTCCTATCATTCAGTTCTTCTTGGACTAAGTCTCAAAAGAATTCTCTTTGGAATGCTTCTTCAAGCACCCATCTCTTCATTCTCCTCACCAGCCTCATCCCATTGCCACCTGCGAGAGAGAACTTTCATTGTGAGGGAGTTCACTCTGGTCTTGAGTAGAAATTTGCCTCTTTGTCACTTCCAGCCTTTGCCTCTGGTTGTGCCCTCTGGGGCCAGAAAGAAGAAGGCTCCTGTTCTTTGCCTTGTATGCCTTTCAGTGCATGGACAGCTGGCATGTGCATTCTAAGTCTTTTCACCTTCAGGCTAATGTACTCATGTCCTTCCTCAATGCCTCATAGGAAGTGACCCCAAGGTCTTCTTGGTGATCTCTTACACAACTCCCTACCTTATTTGAAAGAAGTTGACATTCAGCAAATCTCTCAGAAACACGGGATCCCTAAGTTTAAGGGATCTCAGTGGCCAAGTTGTCCAACCCACATCTCAAGAAGAATATTCACTGTGGCTGCTAGACAAGAGATCATCCAGTCATTGATTTAAGACCTTCAGGAAAAGGAAGCTCACTACCTCCTGAGGCTGTTCATTGCCCTTTTAGAAAGCCATAATTATTATATTTCCTGACATAAACCTAATATGTCTCTCCAGAATCCTCCCATTTAACCCACCAATCATCACTAATTTTGCTCTCTAGAACTCATCAGAATGGGTACAGTGGACAAAGGACTGGATTTAGCATCAGTGGATCTGGGTGAGAATTCTGTCACTATCATTTACTCCCTACATGGCATGAGTAAGAAACCTCTTTTTGACTCGGATTTTCCTTTGTAAAATCAGGGATTTATACTGGATGATATCTACAAGACCTTTCACTTCTGGAATTGGGAACCAAACTTGCACTCTGCTTCTGCATGTGGCAGGATTTAGGAGTTCAGAAGGGGTGTTCCACCTGTCATTCATTCTCACACTTGCAACAGGAGAGGAAGTATTAGCACAGCCATTTACAGAGGGGTGACATGAGCTTTGAATGAGGGGGCATGGTTGTCTCAGAGTCACATGAATAGGAAGAGGTAGAGTTTGAGTTCCACTCCTGGTCTTTCAGATTTCCCATCCAGGATCCCCAGGTCCCCATGATCCCTTGGAATCATGGCCCAACTTCCCAGTCTTGATAAATAGTAAAAAGGTAACAACTTAGATTCCTAGCACAATTTAAAGTTCGCATCTGATGCTTGAATGAAAAAAGGCTCTCTTGGTACTTGCTGTGTTACCGACTGTGCTAAGCACTGGGAATACAATATAAAGTGAGGCAGTCCCTGCCCTCAATGTGAAAGGGTTCCTCAACTAAGTGTGAATAGGGCAACCACTCCAAAGCAGTTTACATGGATAATTTTATTTTTCTCCTCATTTTTGAGATAAGGAGATTGAGGTTCAGAGGGGAGAATTAATTTGGACAGTGACAGCTAGTGTCAGAGGAAGGACGTGAAGTCAGATCTCCCCATCCAGCGCACTCTCACTGTGCATATGCACAGGACACATCATAACCTTGTTTTTGATCATTCTGCAGTGGTATTCCTCATAAGTATCAAAAAATGCAGTGGAAAATGGCATAGAGACACTCTCAGGGTTCAAGTCCTGTTGGGTGAATGGCCGTGGTTCTGAGTGAGTCCAGTCTGCTTTGTTTTCTCAGATCCCTTTTTCCTCCCTTGATATATTGGTTACTTCTCTCTTTCGTTTTGTCTTTGTATCCCACAGAATACAGGAGAAACTTAATTAATCCTTTCTGGTTTCATTTAGATACTATGAACCCCTTCCTTCCCATAACATTCTCTTCCACTGCCTCCCCAAGGCATGGAGATGACTCTGGGCTCTTGAAGGATATGACAGTGGAGCCAGAGGGGAGCCCAAAAGCTCCTACATGTCCTTTGGAACTAGTAAGTCCTTTGAGACCAAGTCTAGTGTTTGAGAGACTAGCGTAGATGGGCTTGGCACCCAGAGGATAACCTCCACAACATGACCCTTTGAGCCATAGCAACTAGGAAGACTGCCTGCTACAGCTGGAAAGGAGGACTTGGTATATGCCAGAGGGAGTGTCTGCCCATCAGCCATCACAGGGGCTAAATGTTTTAGAGATTAAAAAGAAGGAAGGAGGACAAAATGAGCTTTCAATGGGTGTATGAAAAATTCAGATAAGATCAAAGTTAAGACATTTGGAAATCAGTTCTCAGGAAGGTTACATTTCTGGGGAAAATGAAGTTCTTTGAAGTCTACTGTTCGGAAAGAGTTCTTAAAAGGAACCAGGATTTTGCATAAGACACCAGGTGGGATAAGGGTGCTGAAAGGCAAAGCCACCAAGTGACAGAAGAGGTGAGTCTTGCTGAGGGGGAGAAAGGAGGAGGGAGTGAAATTTGTTTTCATTTTAAATGTTCCTGTTATACTACTAACATTGGCACTGCAAGTGTTTCCTCCGATAGCTTGTTCTGTAACTGGTTACAAGGCGCAAACATCTGAGGCCCTGGTGGCATACTTGTTGTCTTTGTAAGCAAAGAGACAAATGAGAAGTTTGCCATGATGGGAATAATGGTGGCTTTGGAGTCAGAGGGTTGGCATCCAAAATGCATCTGTGCCACTTACCCTGGGCAAGTAAACCTTCCATTCTGGGCCTCAGTTTGCTATTCTATCCTTTGAATAGGCTGCTCTAGATCATTCCATGGTGCTGTCCAGCATTTTCAATTAAATTTTACTTTCATATTTACACAAATTCCCTCCTACATCCCATCTTATTCCTTCCAACTCTTCGTAAATGATTCAATCTATTGATATCCTTGATAAAGACAGAAAATCTTCCAAATGAAAGGGGCCTCAGAAGTGAAGGGCACGCAGACATAAAGCAACAACTCCATCTAAGTTTGGGTTGCGTTCATGTAAATGCAAGGCTTGGGACTAAGGAAGTGCTAAGCCTGTTTTCTTCTACACTGGTCAGATCTCAACCGAACCAGCAGATCCTTTGAGAACGACATAGACAAGCTGGAGGTTATGTAGGTGCGGCAAGCAGGATGATGAGCAGTTGGACATCACGCTGGGGAACAATGGAGAGGCCTCATCATGCTCTTTAAATATCGCAAGTATTTCCATAGGTGAAGCCCAAATCTACCTTCTGCAGCCCCCACCCACAGTTCCTGGTTCTACCCCCTGGGGCCAGGCAGACAAGTCTAACCCTTCTTCCACAAGACATCTTCAGATACTTGAAGACACTTTTCATGGCATCCCCAAGTCATCAACTGATGCTCCTAGAATGTAGCCTCAAGGCCTTTCACCCTCCTCATTACTGCACTCCTCAGTTCATCATCACTCCTCCTTAAGGGTTGTGCCCAGAGGGCAGAAGCATCAAGGATTTTTTCCTCCCTTGCATTTCTCTATGAAACCTGATACTTCATCAGATTCCTTGCTTCCCGTAGTACCCTGCTAAGCCACAGTGAGTTGACATTCTACTAAAATCCAAGGCCTTTTTCATAGGATTTGCTCTCAAACTAGACTTAACCCATTGATCTCTTACATCCCGGAACGAGTGTTTTATTTGACTTCACATGTACAATGCTATCATATTGCTTGCCGTCTCAAGAAGTTTGGGGGATGGAGGGAGAAAATTTGGAAATGGATATTTTTTAAATGAATGTTAAAAATAAATAAGTGAATAAATAAATACATGAATGAATGAATGAATGAATGAATGAATGAACGAACGAACGAATGAATGAATGAATGAACGAATGAATGAACGAACGAACGAATGGAAGGACCAGATTTTGCGTCCAAATCTCATTTCTCTGCTTGGCATCATCCCCACTGTTCTAAACTGCCTGATCTTTCTGGTTCCCAATTCTGTTACCCTATATATGGACCATTCCCCCCTTGGTTTCCTGTTCTTTACTCATTTGATACATACATGCTCTATAACTTGATCCAAGCTACTAAGAAAAATGCTGAACAGAAAAGGTGTGAGGATAAATCCCTGTGACAGTTCACTAGACCCCTCTCTCAGCTTGCAGCCAGTCATTCAGTCAGCCACCATGTGGAAGGGGAGCTCAGGTCCTTCAGCTTGCCCCCTAAGGGCTGGATTGGGCACATTATGGGGAAGCTACAGCAAGGTAGATTTCAAGTCTGAAGAGAGATTGAGCTTTCTCTAACAGTGGAACGGTCGGCCTTGGAGAGCTTGCCTGTGCTGTATCCCTGAAGGGCTTCCAGTGGAGGCTTATAACTTTTTGGTAGTAGAAACAAATTTAATTTGTTATTATTTTTAACATTTTTTTTAATTTGAGTTTTAAATTCTCTCCCTCATACCCTTTTCCACAACCACTGAGAAGGTAAAGCGATGCGATATCAATTATACGTGTGAAATCATGCAAATATATTTCCATATTAGTCATATTTTTAAAAAAATAAAGAGAGAAAACTATTCTTTCATTTGATCTCTTGTTAATCTGTTCTCTCTCTCTGGAAGTGGGTAGCATTTTTTTCATTGTGAGTCCTGTAGAATTGTGTATGGATCAGAACAGCCAAGTCTCTCACAATTGATCATCATGACAACATTGAGGTTACTGTGCACAATTATCTCTCAGTTGATTTCACTTCACTTTGCATCAGTTCATGCGGGTCTTGGCGTGTGGTGTTTTTTTCTGAAACCACCTCCCCTTTGTCAATTCCCACAGCCCAGTAGTATCCCATGACTATTATATGCCACAAGTCATTCAACCATTCTGCAACTGATGAGTATCCTCTTGATTTCCAATTCTTTGTCACCACAAAAAGAGTTGCTGTAATTGTTTCTGTATATAAGGTGCTTTTTCTTTTTTTTTTTATTTTGATCTCCTTGGGATACAGACCTAGCAGTAGTGTTATTGGGTCAAAGGGGATGCACATTTTATAGTTCTTCAGGACTAGTCCCAAATGTTCTCCAGACTGATTGGACCAGCTCACTACTTCTCCAACAATTCATTAGCATACCTTCTGCAATTTACTTCCATTTTATGGGAAGGGTCATCCCATTTACATTCACAATTAAGCTTTTTAGCCATGTATTTCCTTCCATCTTATTATTTTCTGTTTCTTCCTCTCTCTTTCTTGTATCCTGTTCTTCCTCAAAAGTCTATTTTGTTTCTAACTACTGCCTCTCTTAATATGCCCTCCCTTCTATTATCCCCCTTTCTCCTATCCCCTTCACCTCCTATTTCCCTATTGAGTAACCTACATTTCCATACACAATTGCATGTGTGTATGTATCTGTTCTTCCCTCTTTGAACCAATTCTGAGAATATTGAAGTTCAAGCATTGCCTGCTACCACTACCCATTTTTCTTTCCATTGTAAAAGTTATTCTTTGTTCATAATTATTTTTGAGGCATATTATAAGGACATATCCACTGAACTATCATAGGCTGGACTTTTGTCATTATTCAGTTACTTCAGTTGTGTCCAACTCTTTGTGACCCCATTTGGGGTTTTCTTGGCAGAAATACTAGATTGACTTACTATTTCCATCTGCAGCTCATTTTACAGATGAGGAAACTAAGGTAAACAGGACTGAGTGACTCATCTGGGCTCAAACACTCAGTCTCAAACCTAGAGTGGTTGAGGACAGATTCAAACTCAGGAAGATGAGTCTTCCTGCCTCCAGGTCCAGAACTCTATCCACCTCACCACCGAGCTGCCCCAGGTGGGGAGTTAGTTATTTAGGCTGGGCTAATTAACTACTAAAATCTCTTCCACCTCTAGGATTCTAGAATTTAGAATATATAGCACAGAGAAAGAAGGGACATGAGAGCTGTCTTCAAGTATTTGAAGGGCTAATTCAGAGGAAGAGAGATTAGCCTTGGTCTGCTTCACCCTAGAAAGCAGAAATAGTAGTAGTGGAGGAGAGGAGTTGAAAAGAAGTGGATTTATATCCGATGGATTGCTGTCTTGAGGAAGGGGAGAGGGAGGGAGAAAAATTTGGAACTCAAAATCTTATGAAAAAAATGAATGTTGAAAATTGTCTTAACATATAAATGGAAGAAATAAAATACTATTTAAAAGATTTATTAAACAAAAAAATTTGATTTAGGAAAGTAGAATGACTAATTGCCCATAATTTACAGCTATCTTCAAATAGAATAGGTTTTCTGGGGAGGTAGGGGTTTCCCCTTCCTGTCACAAATGTTTAAGCAAAGGTTGGCTGACCAATTGTGGAGTATGTTGGAGAGGGAATTTTCTTTTTTAGTTTATGGGTTGAATTAGATGGCTTCAGAAGTTCATTCTGACTGATGTCCCATGAATTTAAGGTTGTTAGAAGCTATGATTCAGGTGAATCATTATGGAGACCACCTCCCAAAGGATAACATCCATCAATAATGCGTGGCAATGGATGCAAGTTCCAGTCAGGTTTTTTACCTGCCATTCAGTAACCAAAGGTGAGAACAAAGGAAACCCATTCTTCAGTTAGCCTTTGGTGCTTCCATGACCTTTAAATATAAGAAACAAGCTAATCTGCATCCTTTTCATTAGGCCACATTTCAGACAGCTTGGGGATCATGAACATCAATGGATCCAAAAGCTGATTCTGGAGTTACGGAAGCAATTTCTAAACCATGTGTCACTGGCACAAATCAGTCCAACCAGTGGCAATTCTTTATTCTAGCACTGAGACTCCATTCTCCTCCCTCAATAAGACAAAAAAAGGATACTCCCTTCACCCAGAGGGAATGATGAGATGATCTCTCACATAGAAGTGGTTATTGGTTTGCACAAAGGACTCACCAGGCATGCCTAGATGCATCAATCAGAGGTGACTATTATTCAAGCAGAGAGAGAATCTCTTCTGGGATATAAGGAGGGTGAAGCTGTTTGTGTCATATACAGAGAAAATATTTATCTATTGTAAAATCTGAACTAAATCTCAAAACACTGATTTGAGCTGGAGATGATGCCAAGGTTTGAAGGGGGAGGAGTAGCGTTGGAATGCATCAGAACTGTGTTCAAATTTTGCCCTTGATAAGCTGTGTGACCTCAGCTTGTTACTTATAACTTCTCTTAGTGTTAGATTCCTCATTTATAAAATGGAAATAATGGATAGTACACACCCATAGGTTTGTCAGGAGATTCAAAATAGATATGCCATCAACACACATTGATTAAATCCTTCCTGTTGTCTGTTTGACCTCCACACCCTTCCATTCTACTTACAAAGCCACTACCTACTTCAAGGAAGCATGTATCCAACTCCTACTGTGAGTCAGACAAATACAGCCTCTGCTCTCAAGGAGCTCACAGTCTGATGAAAAGAAAACAAATGCAATCAATGCAAATTAGATGGAAGGTGATATGGGAGAGGAAGTCACTAGTAGCAGAGGGAACCCGGAAAGGACTCCAGCCGAAAGAGGAATTTAGCCTGAAGGTCTGAGGTAATATATGCAAAGCCTTTGCAAACATTAAAGCATCACATCATGTCTTCTCAGAATCAGCTCTCTATACGTGCAGACAAGAGACACAACCAAGCAAATACCGATATCTAACTGAAATTGGGTGGGTAGAAATGAGGAGACAAAGCATGCAAATAAAAGGAGCTATCCAAGCCAGATGTGGATGCCCCCAGAGTGGGAAGCAGATAAAGGAAAGCCCGTCAGTGCTGATGGCCATCCTGACTGACAAAGTTTAACTAAATGTTGTTTTAAAAATCTTTGTTATGAGGAGAATATGAAAACCCAGCAGCAGCTTCATAGCAAACACTTGATGTCACTGCCAAGGGCAGAGACAAGGCAGCCAAGGTCAGCTTCAGTCTAGGAGATGAACTCATGTGCAGGGGAAGCCAGAGGAAGCAGCATCATCTCCTAGAACATCAAAGGATGGCAGAAGGGAGAAATGAGTCTGGAGAAAGCATGGCATGCAACCCCACTAAGTGAGACCTTCTCATAAGAATTTACTAAGGAACTGGAAGGACAACAAGTGATAAAACAAATGGGGTCTATCTGTCAGTATTTCCATAACAAACTATTCCCTTTATCAGTGACAGCAGAACCACCACATTCGAATTCCAAATTTTTGGTCCCCAATACAGAGAAAGAAAATGGCATTAAGGAAGGTGAGATGAGCTGGACTAGACCAAGTGTTTGAAAAATAAATACTTCCCAGAAGTGGCACCATTTTGAAAACACAAATTGACTTTCAAGAGAGAAGATGACACATGATTGGGGGAAACATCATGGATGGCAGTAGTGATCATAAAAGAGAGTCAAAGGCTTGTTAGTAACCACTGACCCATAAGCCTACTTTCTCATTTCTATAAAATGTTTATGAGAAGAAGGAATCTGGAATTCTGTCAAGATGACTGAGTCACGTCTGGGCCCAACTCCCCTTCATCACTTCAGAAAGCCAAGAAATGTACAAAATACATCAGAGTAGAAGAAGAAAACAAAGAAATGAACTCACAAGGAAAACCCCACAAGAAAACCAAAATGGAGATTGAGTTCACAAAAACACAAATAAGCAAGGTTGAAAGCTCTAATCATGAAGAAATGCTGGGGGGCAAAAGAACATGAGGACAATACTTATAATACAAAAATCATTCTTGGGAGAGAAGAGTAATGACTGGCATCTTTGTGGCACCTTAAGGTTTGCCAAGAGTTTCCCATGGGTTCAACAAACCTATGAGGTAGATGCAGCAGGTATTTTCATTCCCATTTTACAAGTGGGCTCAGAGTTTGTGACTTTTCCATAGCCTTCTGACTAGTGAGGGGTAGAGGTGAGATAGTCATTCAGCTCTACTTGACTCAAAGGCACAACTCTATCCACTCCCACATGGCACCTCCCAAAGAATGGGATGCCAAGAAAGGGTAAAGAAAGGAGAATGAAATGGCAGGATGATGGGAAAGCTTGAGAGAAAGAAAGGAAGGCACGGAGAACATAGTGATGGCTTTGAGGAAAAGAAGGTTGAAAACAGTCTCTGGGACATGTTCATAAAGCAAGGGCACACCTTCAAAGGGAATGCAGGAGATAGAAAAGAAAAATATAGACATACAAGAGGAAAGATAAGGACAGAAGAGAGCGATGTGGGAAAGTAATAGGGATCTCTGAATGAAAGCACTGACTATCCATCAATCCACAGCATTTATTACAGGCTGACTGTGTGCCAGGCACAGTGCTAGCGGAGGCAAAGTCTGGCCCCCAGGACGTCTTTATCTATCCTTTACAGCCCAAGTCCAGTGCCCCATTTCCTGGGTCCCTTCTCTTTGATGGCAAACTTCCCTCCCCCGCCCCATGACTTACAGAGCATCAGGTTTCCCTGTTCCTGCTGCCCTTCTCTAGTCTCATTACATTATTAGAGGTGTGTGTGTGTGTGTGTGTGTGTGTGTGTGTGTGTGTGTGATTACCTCCTGCATGCTTTCATAGACTGGAGGCAGTAGCAGAGCCAAGACTAGTACGTTAGCCAGACTTCCAGCTGCCCCCCAGGGAAGAACCCCGTGTTTTCTGTACATAGTGGGCTCTTGAAAAGCATTGATTGAGTTGAATCAAATGTTGACTCTTCTAAAGTATTCTTTCCTCTTTGGGTGCTCAAAGAGTATCAAAGTGACCAAGAGGACGTAGACTACATTTGGGGCCTAGATCTACAATCTCATCAGTGGGGGGGATGGACCCCCAGGGTTGGAAACCCTCCTTGCCAGATAGAGATCAACAGCTCCTCTGTGACAGAGTCTTAGCTAATTACATCGGGGCACAAAGGGTTAAGTGATTTGCCTAGGATCACACAGTCAGGAAGGTCAAAGGAAGGACTTAAACCCAGGTGTTCCAGGCACAAGCCTGGTATTCATCCAAGTCACCACAGCCGCCTCTTGATTCCAGTTCTAATTGTTTATAAACAATGCCATTCCCTAGAGCCTCACTTTCCTGTGTTCTGACAGGGGTCCTTCAGCTTCCAAACCTTGCCGACTTCAAAAAGACCCCCCCTACCCCGTCACCTAACCCCCCTTCCCTCCCCCCCCTCCCCCCGCCACACACACAGCAGAGGGACCAGGACTGACCTTTGAGGTACTTCTCACCCCTCCAGCACTGACTTCTTGGAGGAACAACTTAATGAAAGTAGAGATCCTGCCTGGCCACTGATTAAAAAGGAAAAGTCCCAGCCTGACTGGTTGTAACATTAGAAACACCCCAGGGACACAGGAAACTTCATCTTTCTCCTGACAAATCTCTGCTAGAGTCTCCCCTCCTGATACATGACTGCTCCCTTTAAAGAATAAACACTCCAGGCCTCCTGATCTTGTGCAGCTGCTGCCCTTTCTGGAATAGAACAAGATTCCCAGTCAAAGTGATGGAGTTTGGTGACCTCATCAGAAGTCTTAGAAAGCAGAACCGGGACCCACGCTGGCTTCAAGTCATGGAGAAGGGGACGGGCTCTCTTCCCTCTCTCACTTCTTAGATTGTTTTTTCCAGATTAATCAATAGAGGTAGGAAAGCACTTGATAAATGCCACCACTGACCAAATGACATGGCAATTTGGCTCTGTGGTAGGGGGGAGGTAGACTAGCAAAGAGAGCATAGGAGCGAGGGATAAATAGACATACCGAGATGAAAACACAAAGAATAAAACAGATGGAAACCACAACACAGAGATAAAAGAAAGATCCACTCACCGGCAGAACCACAGACCAAGAATAAAATAGAGACAAAAACACAGAAAGAAGAATAAAGAGATCCCTTCACATAGTGAGAGACAAGGAATGTAAAATGAAACAGACACCGAGAGACAGAGACACAGGAGAATAAGAGATACAGACACAAAAAATACAGAAAATAAAACCGAGAAAGATAGACAGAGAGACCAAAATCGAGAGAGCTGTGGAACTCGGGGGAGGGAAATGGAAAAAAAATGGGGAAAGAGAAAGAAGCTGGCAAGAGAGAAAAGAGGAAGAAGAGAGGGGAGAAAGAGAAAGTGAAAGAAAGGGAGAGTGAAGTTAGGAGAGAGGAAGAAGGGGAGAAGAGGAAGTGAGAGAAGGAAAGTGAAAAGGGAAGGTATGAGAGGAGGGAAGGGGGGGAGAAGAGAGATGAAAAATAAGAGGCTAGGAAAGAGAGAGGAAAAAATAGAGCAGGGGGGCTCTCAGTAAATGGGAGAAAAGAAGCCCCTAACCTTGAACCTCCAAGATGGTGCCATGACAAAGTCAACACCAAAGAAGGACAAGGTGGGCTATCTTTAGCTCAGTATGGATCTATCTATTCTGAGCCGGACTTAAGCAAACCACATTTCCCCTCATTGAATACCTCTTCTTGTCAACAACCTGTGAGACAAAGTGCTGTGAGAAAAAGCTGAAAGCCCTGGGAGGAGGCATGGATGCCCCAGTCAGGCAAGAGACCCCCTGGCATTGCAGGCACTGCCTGAGCCTGATGACTTTCAAAGAAGGTGTCTGAATCTCCATGCCCAGGTGAGCACTTACCTCTTTCACTTACCATCTGGACTCTGAGGCTCCTAAAATTGTACCCCCATCAGCACCACTAACACCCAGTCACATTCACATGTTAATGCTTCTCATGATCTTTTAGTATTGGGGGTCAATGTTGTATATGAAAAGGACCTTGGACTGGGAGACAAAAGAATTGGACTGTGACAAAATGCTGGCTCCATCACCTACTTGTCTGTCTGTGTGACCTTGACAAGTCACTTTCCCCTCTCAACTCTGTTCCAGTCTATGCAAAAAGAAACAGTAACCTCACTCTGACATTCAATGTTCAACAACATAGGACTCTGCTCATCTCTGACATCTATGTTCTAAGTTCTGTTCCAGCTCTTACATTCCCTGTTCTATTATCAAAGTACTCTCCTAATTCTACTATTTTGTTTTGTGTTCTGAGGAGACTCTTAGATCTTTCACCCTGCATACACAGTTGATTTTGGTGACAACCTAAGATCTCGCACAGTCTAATCCACATGGGTCCATCTCTCATCAGACTTGCATTCAATTGCAATGCAAAGGAGCCATATTTGGGCTAAACAGGAGGGTGGATAGTTCCTGGTTTGACTAAACTGTTGAGAAGGACTCCAAAGACACTGCCTAAATGCTGGAAAAACTTTTGTAGCTCCCTCTACCAGCAGCACGCTATTTCAGAGAAGGTCTCAATTGTCCTTTAATCTGCATACAGAATTGGAGCACCCATAGTGGAGATCTATACCAAGCTTCCCAATGCTCTCCCCATTGGCCAGGCCCATCCTAAAAGAAGATAGAACAAAAGCCCCACACCAGGAGGTGATTTCCCACCTCCAGCCTCTGTTTCTTTGGCTGCCACATCATTCCTCATTTTGAATCCACAGCTTACTCAACATTCCCCTCTTCCCCCCCACACACATACATGCATATAGACTTTCCATATGAATTAACTATGCCCCTTTGCTACTGTTCTATTTTCTTTTAGCTCAAGTGTAGAATCTGAGGACATAAGGTCATAGATTAGAGACACAAGGGATGCTGGAGAGAGTCTGGGTAGATTCCTCATTTTAGAGATGAGGACATTGGGACCTAAGAAGTTATTTATCCAAGGTCATATGGTTGGTAAATGTCTGAGTTCGAATCCAAAGCTTTGTCAAATTCTTTGTCAAAATCTAGGATTCCTTTGTCTACACCATTCTTCTAAACTACCTGTCTAATTACTCTGTCTCCAAAAAAAAAAAAAAGTAAAGTTAGTCTGCAATGACCTGACTCTTCTGAACTCAACCCAACTATATGGCAGTCACATTGTTGGCCAAGGGCTTTGGAAGTTGTGTTTTGCTCCAATAAATCCAATGGACTTTTTATGCAAAATTAATGAGCACCATGGGATCTTTGTATTCTCCGCACCTTTCACTCAGTTGTGTTATGACAATGATATGTTGTGCTCCACAAGATCATTTGTGAATACCTGGTTGTGCTTCCATCCTCGATGTGCCTTGACGTTATTCCCATCAAGTTTTCATAAAGGTAGGATGCTATCTAAGCATTTTCGTCAGTAGCTGCATTTTCTTAATTGTTTTTCTGTTTTAAAAAAAGTTCCATGACGTTTCCAAGGTGAGTGACCTCTTAACTCCTTTGAGATACATTGAGAATAAATCTGTGAATACCCTCAAAATGAAGTCATTTCCAGCAAGGACCTCCCCTGTGCATCACTGGTCCAGTACAGCTGCTGTTTTGTTCAACTTTTATTTAAGGTCGTGTCTACCTCATGATGGAAAATAAGATCATGGGATAATATAATTAGAGTCAGAAAGGATTTTAGCCATCACAATCCAACCCCTTCATTTACAGATGAAGAAAGAGAGGCCCAGAAAGGTCTAGTTTTTATCTCTCAATCTTCAGCTGACAGATCTGTTGACTTGCTCTTCATCCATACCTGATGTTCCTGGCTCCCTAGGGATGATTCCACTCTGAAGTCAGCTCATGATTGCTGAATCCTTTCCTTGGAACTACCATATTATGAGAATGCCCAGCCATACTCTTCATTTTCCTCTTCTAGATTATCCTGTTGTTACCTCCACTGCTATACCAGATGCTCTATCCCTCTTTCCAGCTTCCTCTTTATGTTTTGTCTCCCCCTTTAGAATTTATATTCCTTGAAAGTTTAAACCCTATTTTATTGTTCTTGAATCTATAGCACTTAGTACATTTCCTGGAACTTAATAAATGTGACATCTATCCATCCATCCATCCATCTATCTATCTATCTATCTACCTATCTATCTATCATGATTTGCCCAGGATCACAGTTAGTATGTGTCTAAGGTAAGATTTGGACTCAGACCTTTCTGACTCCAAGCCTAGGGCTCTATCTGCCTCACTACTTAGTTGCTCGTATTGGAAACTGGGATGTCAGACTTTGAATGTGGTGGTTTCCCAAACATCTTCCTTCTATTAAGTCACAAGTGACCTCTTCACTATTCAAGAATCAGAAAAATCTAGGTTCGGCTGTGTGACCCTGGACAAGTTCTGAAACCATTCCAAGTCAGTGTCCTCATTTGTAAAGTGGAAAGTCTAATGACTCCCTCTTTGAAGAGTCACAAAGAAAATCCAAAGGGATGGTGACTATAAATCATCTTACAAAAAATTCTCTGGAAATGCCATTTGTCCTCATTGCTATCTTCAAGCCTGGACAGAAATTAGTCTCCAAGGAAGACTCTTCCCCAGTCACAACCTCTCAAGCCAAATTGAGGAAGGGGCCCACAACAAAGCAAACAGAACAGCCCCCAACTTCCAGGTAGCAATCAGTCTGCCACTTGCAGTTCAGGGTCTGAGTTGCCTTATCCTTACTGTCATCCTCACTTCCTTCCTTCCTCCCTCTCTTCAGTCTCAGACTTAAAACAACAATTTGCTGTCATATTTCAAAAAGCAATGTTGTTTTCTTAAATTATCTTGGCTGGTTCGGATAAACACCAGCCTTTGGATACCTCATTCCTCAAATCTTGGGCCACCCAAGACCTAATTTCCCCAATTCCCCAGGCATCTTCCTGCAGCATGCAGTCTAGTATGTACTGGACCCAACAGGCCACTTATGGCTCAACAGATTGCAATGCAAATTGATTACCTAGTTTTTAGTCAAGTAAAAATGCTTAAAAATTCCTCATGAGAATCTTGTGGAAAGGATGGAGTGAATTTAATCTATAAACTTAGATGGAAATGAAAAAAGAATTTAAAGAGATTGGGACAATTTGCTGAAAGAAATGAGATGAAATAGGATATAGGATAGGCTAAGGATGGAAATAGGAATGATTTCATTGATCGTTGTATCCTGAGCACCTACACCTTGTGTTTAAAAACAGTGCCCAAAGTCCCAGACTGGGGAATTGTTAGATAGTATTTCATGTTAAAAAGGATCAGGAGGTTGCAGTGGACTTCAAGCTCACCATGTTTTATTAGTGTGATCTAGCAGCCAAAAGATTACCAAGATTACCTAGAGCTCTCCCTGGCATCATCATCCTTTTCTTTGAGACTCCGTTTTGAGCACCATATTCAGTTCTGGGTGTCCTGTCTTAGAAAAGGCCTTGACCAACGGGAGTCCCTCCAGGGGAGGTCACCTATCTCCTCTGAGAGGAAACCTGGTTGAAGGAACCAGGCATTTGTGTTTGCTTTCCTATTTACTGATCATGTGCATGTGTCCCTCTTGTCACCCCCCCCAAGAATGAAAGTTACTTGCAAGCAGGAATTATTTCATTCCTTGTATTTGTCTCCTGGGAGAGACTCTTACTTTACTAATGAAGAGAAAACTTGGAGTAGAGAAGGAGGGAGAGGGAGGAAGGGAAGAAGAAAGAAGAAGGAAGGAAGGAAGGAAACAAGCATTTATTAAGTGCTTACTGTGTGCCAGGCACTGGACTGAGCATTTTCCAAATATTATCACATTTGATCTTCACAACAACCCTGCTATAGGGAGGGCTATGATTCCCATTTCACAGATGAGAAAACTGAGACAGACAGAGGTTAAGTGATTTGCCCAAGATTTGAACTCAGGTCTTCCTGATTCCAGGCTCAAATCTCCATCCCCTGTGCCACCTGGCTGTCTCTAAGACAGAAATAAAATGCACCCAAATTAGTTGTTTCAATTCAATAAACATTTATTACATGCCTCCTATGTGCCTGGCACTGTGCTAAGCACTGGTGATACAAATAAGGAAAAGAAAGATGGTCCCTACCCTCAAGGGGCTCACCATCTAATGGGAAAAGGTAGCACACAAAAGGGAGCTGGAAAGGGAAGTGGAGACACATGGGGCACCTGGAATGAGGCCAACTGTTCCTTGGAGTGGTGATGGAGCTGAGCTGCCTATGAAGAGTGGAGGAAGCCAAAAGTGCTCTTTTCCCCCCAGGAAGGAAGGTTTTTAATGGGAGAATTTTAATGCCCCTCTCCAGCCCTTCAATCAGAGTGGAGAGAAGCTGAGCATTTGCAAAAGTCTTTACATATATCACGTCATTTACCACATTCATTGCCTTCAATAATGTGAAGGGCTCTGATGTGGAAGGGAAATGAGAAGATTTCTACTTTACCCTGAAGAGTAAACTGCCTGAAAGGAAAGACATGGAGGTAGATGGGCTCAGTATGGGCCATGAGATTCCTGAGAACAGACTGGCCAGCAGGGGAATGGGCCATATCTCCCTCACTGATGTCTTTGGATGAAGGCTGAACAAGAGTTCCAGGGATTCCTCTATAAGCAGTGGCCATGTCTCTTGTAGTCAGTCAGTTGGTCTGGCAATAAACATAAGTGCCTACTATGTGCCAGACCCTGTGCTGAGCACTGGAGACACAAAGAGACAAAAGTCAGTCCTTGGCCCGAAGGAGCTTCCGATCTCTTGGTGGGGGGGAAGGGTGACGAAGAAACAGATATATACAAAGCAAACTACAGACAGGATAAATGGGGAGGGGGAATTAACAGATGGTAACACTAGAACTGAAAGAGGGAAGCCAGAGAGGTCCAGAGAAAGAGGTGAGGAAGGAGAGCATTCCAGGCATGGAGGGGCAGCCAGAGAAAATGCCTAGAGCGTGAACAGCCAGGAGGCCAGTGGTACTGGATCAAAGAGTATGTGGTGGGGAGTAAGAGGTTAGACGATTGCAAAGGGAGAGGAAGTTGGGTTAGACCAAAAGGAGGATTTGTATTTGATTCTAAAGATAATAGGGAGCCACTATGGTTGCCTGAATGAGGCGATAACATGGTCACACTTACAATTTAGGAACATTGCTTTGTAGCTAGAATAGACAATGGACTGGAGAGACTTGGGCAGGCAGACCCACTCTCAGTTATTGCAATAAGCCCTGAGCGAGGTGGTGAGGGCCTGCACCAGAGTGGTGGTAATGTCAGAGGAGAGACGTTGCAAAGCTAAAATGATAGATCCTAGAAAGAGATTGGATATGGAGAGGGACAGATGGTGAGAAGTTCAGGGTAATTCTTAGTTTGCAAGCCTAGGGAACTGGGAAAAGGACGTTACCCTGCAGTAATAGGAAATGTAGGAGACAAAGGTCCATATAGTCAAAGCTATGGTTATTCCAGTACCAATGTATAACTATGAGAGTTGGACTGTAGGGAAAGCTGAGTACCACAATATCAACACTTTCAAATGGTGGTGCCCACAAGGCATTTGAGAGTCCTTTGGAGAGAAGGGAGATCAAATCAGCCAATACTTAAAGAAATTACTCACTGGAATGTTAAATACTGAGGCTGAAGCTTAAATGTTTCAATCACATAATGAGGAGACAGGACTCATTGGAAAAGACCTTGATGTTAGGAATGATTGAAGGCCAAAGAAAGGTGGGATGGCAAAGGATGAGGTGGATGGAGAGCATCATGGAAACAATGAACATGAGCTTGGACAGACTTTAAAGAAAGTGGAGGATAGAAGGGCTTGGTGGACTGTGGTCTGTGGGGTCATAAAGAGTCAGACATGACTCAACAGAGGAGGTACAGGGAGTTTAAGATTAAGATAAATTGTATTTTGGAAATAGTTTAAGTAAAATATCTACTGGATATCTAGTTCAATATTCCAGAAGGTATTTCTAGATAAAATATTAGAGATCAGTAGACACAAGTTAGAGTCAGAAAGATAGATTTAAGAATCACCAGCACAGAAGTATCAATAAATTCATGGAATCTGATGAGATCACAAAGTGAAGTAGTATTGAGGGAGAAGAGAGAAGGGCACAGGGCAGAGCCTGAAAGGAAACCTGCTGTTAAAGGGTGTGATCTGGAGGAGGACCCAGCAAAGGAGGCTTAGAAGAAGCCATCAAACAGGTAGGAGGAGAGCCAGGAGAGTCATGTCCCAAAGGCCCAGAAGGAAGAGGGTTTTAAAGAAGATCAACCATGTCAGAGGTTGCAGCGAAGCTGAAGAGAGTGAGGATTGAGAAGAGCCCACTGGATGGAGCGAGCATGAGATCGCTGGGAATTGTGAAGACAGCAGGTCAGAAGCTGGACTCTAACAAGTTGAGAAGAGAGTGAGAGGAAAGAAAGTGGAGGCACCTGTTGTAAGTGATCTTTTGAAGTTTAGCTCCAGAAGGCAGAGGAGATATAGGATGACAGCTGGCAGGGATGAAAGGCTCAACAAAGGGGTTTTGAGAATGGAGTATACAGGAATGGGTGCAGCTAGGGGGTGCAGTGGATAGAGCACCAGTGCAGGAGTCAGGAGGATCTGAGTTCAAATCTCACCTCAGACACTTGACACTCACTAGCTGTGTGACCTTGGGCAAGTCACTTAACCCCAATTGCCTCATCCTGGGTCATCTCCAATCGTCCTGATGAATATCTGGTCACTGGATTCAGATGGCTCTGGAGGAAAAGTAAGACTGGTGACCTGCACAGCACTCCCTCACTCAAAACAAAAGTCAAATGCAAGTCATGTCATTATTTCTCTGATGGTGTGGTCTTCTTCGGCAACGAAGGATGAACACACAGATCCAGGAATATGTCTTAGGTAGTAAGGAAGAAGCAAGTAGAGATTGAAAATAAATGATAGTGGAGGATGTCAATCATTTGGAGATGGCATGGAATAGGATCACTTGAACAAGTAGAGGAGCTGACCTTGGTAAGGAGTAAAGCCATCTCATCATGTGAGACAGGGGTAAAAGACGATATAGTATCAGAAGGCATCTGAGTGACAGGAGATGAGAAAGAGGGGAGAAGAAGGATCTCATGGAGAATAGACTCAATTTTTTCTATATGAGGCAATGTTCTCATCTGAGAGGGGAGGGTTTAAGGAGGAATGAGAGCATTAGGAAAGCTGTTGGGGATCACAGAATATAGAGTTGATCACGGAGGTACATTAGGATTTTCTAGTAGCAGTGAGGACCCAGTTGAGATTGTGTAACATGAATTTGTAATGGACCCAATAAGAATGACTGCATGATTTTTCTCCATCTTGGTTCAGCAGCACCTGTGTAGTGACGAATGCATGGTGGGAGTGATCCAAGGCTGAGTCTTGGCAAGAATCAATAAGCAAAATAAATGAAGTGAGAGACTCCAGAGAAAGGGAAGTGTAGTGTTGAACTGGTTCACCAAGGAGTGAAGATAAGAAAAATAGGAGAGTGGGATAGTGCAGAGAAGGTGACCTAGGAAATAATTAAGGGGTCAAGCAACTGGAGGTCACAGTGTGGGGAAAAGGAGGGTTTGATAAGGGAAAGCAGAAGGAGAGGTAAGCAAATACCAATAGATTATGGCCAGATAAGATTTCAGAATTCTTGAACATGGAGGAGGTTCATTTATGGTGATGGCGAGATCAAAGATATGACTCTGTATGTAGTTGGGGCAGAGTGGAAGAGTAGATCATAGGAAGTGAGTGGTAATGGTGCTCAAGGGAAAGTCAATATGTGGTCAATATTCTTACAGGTTCTGCAATTCTCTGGATTCTGTGAATAGCATTATTTTCACCTTTATATCCCAGTTTCTAATCCAAACCCCTAGTACACAGTAAGCACTTAATAAATGTTCGTTGAATGAATGAATGCATCCTGGAGGAGCAGAAAAAGGAACTAAAATCAAGGGTCTTTTGCCATTATCCTCTAATGCTGAGTCCTCCCTCTGATGATCCTTTAAAGGACCCATGTCTCTAAAGGGCTGAATTCTGAAAAGTACAGGGGTGAATCAGGCCACACTAAGGGCTGTACAGGTTCACTGAGACAAGATGCTGCAGTCACTGTAGTAAGACATGATTTTCAAAAAATGTCTGACATTATCTAAAGAAAACTCATCTGATGTATCCATTTAAATTGGCTCAGTGGGAGTCATCGGAGGGAAAGCTAAAGAGGGTCATGATGAAGAGGGATTGACTGCGTTCCCATGGGATGTCTTTTGAGGGATGAGGAAAGGGCTGGCATTAGTCTGAGGCTAATTTCTTGTTAGCATGAAAGTTATAGAAAAAGGGCACAAGTAATAATTCATCATATTCCCAAATGGTAACAAATCAGAAGGTGGCTAAAATACCCACACAGAGAGGTAGGCAGCTTGTTTACAATTAATTACAATTAATGGTGGCCTCGGTGGAGAGGCCACAAGACCTCCACCCTTACAGTATTATCTGTCACTGGACTCACTGAGAAAATAGGCAAAAGAGAAGTGGCCAGAGAGACTAATCTGAGGTTGACTGACCTTTATGAACATGCTATGTAGCAAATCAAAAAAGACTTCTCCTAACCATGTGACTAATTAGGCAAGAACCAGGGACAGGATGTCTATGTATGTCCAAGTCTCTTCAAGGTACTTCCTTCAGTCATCATGACTGTCCCAGAAATGGGATTCTCATCCTCTCTACATGGGGAATCTTCATCAGCTAAGCCTGCCGATGTGCTCTGCACAGGTTCTCGGCCCTGCCACACACACATAAAAGCAGCAGCAGAGTCAGTGACAGAACCAAAGTTTCCTGACTCGAAGACTAGAACACGTACCTTAACCATTCCACAAAAGTAGTGTAGTACAGTAGTCAAAGCCTAAGAGGAAGCAAGGCATTGCATTCTAGGTCCATCTCTGTCAACTCTTGGCTACATGACCTTAGTCCAGTCACCTCTTTAGGTCTCAGATTCCTCATCTGTTAAATGAGGTGTATAGACTTAATGGATTCTCCTGGATCTGCTTGGGTCTCCTGAGGTTTTGCCACCATGCTTTAGTTACCTTCTCAGCATGAAATTTCCCTCATCTTCTGTGGTCTTCTCATCTAGAACATCCTTCATCCCCCTGTGGTCACCTTCTTCCACTGGAACCTCCATTTTTAGGAAGGTCTTGGGCCATCTGTTCTTTATTCCTCTCTTGGTTCCACATCTGACTTTCTGGACTTTATTTCCATGTCCTTTTTAATTCTGATATTCCGTGTCCTACTTGTCCCTCCCAGCTCTTGCATTTTGTGTTCTATATTCTGGAGTCCTTCCTAGCTGCACATATATAATTGATATCAAATGGCTTACCTTTTCAAGGAGAGGGTAGGAGTGGGAGGGAGAAAGAGAATTTGGATCTCATTTTTTAAAATGAATGTTGGAAATACTTAATGAAATAAAAATGTCAAAATTCTAAAGTCCCTCATATTTTCTGTTCTACATTATGAAGTCCCGACAGGTTCTGAAATTCTTTATTCTCTATTCTACGGTCTCCCCTAGCTCTGATCATCTAGATTCTGTATCTTCAGGTTCTTTCTTTCTCTGATAATCTCTGATTCCATGGAGAACTGGCCCTTGACTGAGGGCATTTCATCCAAAGGACAATTCTGACTGGCTAATTCCCACCAGCTCTTCGTAACAGCATCCCAGACAGTGGAATGAGCCTCCAGAGGAAAGGGCTGAATTTCTCTAACAGGTTTAAAAGCAGACTGCAAAAACAATAGAAAATTCAAACTGTCAGGAAGACTTGTGCCCTGCTCGTGTGGATTAGATCATCAAATAATACATTTTCCTTCAGTTCTTATTTCTGAGATGTTAAGAGTCTGAGCACTGCAGGTTAAATGGAGAGAGAACAAATGGTTCCACATAATGGAATTTTTTTTTCATTTGATGAACAAAATGTATGATGGAGACAGAACAACCAGGCTTTTAGGAGGCTGGGGGAGGGGGCTCATACCCACAGAGCCTCAGGAAGTAGGCCAAAAGAATACACCCAAGCTGAGAGTTTAAGGTGCTCACCATTTCAGCTTTATAGCATCAATGAACTGTGTCCAGAAACTCCAGAATGAATAAAATGGCACCAAATATGACAGAATGAGGGCGGGGACAGGAATCTAAGTGAGGGTAGGGGTAGGAATGATGTGGGTGTGGTTACAGTGTGAGGATAGGGGTGGTGGAGAGATGGGATGGGTATAAGGTATGGATGGGGATGAAAAGAGGAGAAGAGGAGGAGAGGAGAGGAGAGGAAAGGAGAGGAGGAGGGGAGAGGAGAGGAGAGGAGAGGAGGGGAGGGGAAGGGAGGGGAGGGGAGGGGAAAGAATGATCTCCTGCCTCCTCAATGCTGCTCCCTTAGGTTACACATCTATGACTGATAAATGAAGCCAATAAATCTCCATATTCAGTGTTTCTTAAGCTGGACTTTGTGAACTTAAAAAAAAGTTTGATGATGACATTTAAATGTAATTCGTTTCCTTTGTGGTCACTGCTTTGAACTTTATTCATTGAAAACGTTCCTCTGACCAGTGGTCCTTCAGCCCTCATTAATCAGAGAGGGAGAAGAGGAAAGGAATGAACCCCCAAAAGGTAAAGGGTTCCTGCTTGCTGCGTGATCGCTCCTCTGAGATTAACTGGGCAAGATTCCTTCATGCCCATGCCCTTCCACTCCCGTTGGGTGACTGGCATGAAGGTGGCCTATTCTTCCATGAGAACTCAGGCCTGTTTTCTCATGTTCTCCTGCTCCTGCTTTCCAGGACCTGTCCTCCCTTTTTTGCTGGCCCCTCCTTAAAATCAGCCAGACAGAGTGATACAATGACCCAGCCTTTGCCTGCTGACCAGACATAGCAGCTCATAGACAGGTGGGTTTTTTTCCAGGTGATGAAAAGAATCCTTGATCTTGAAAAGCAGCCCTGTCTACAGCCAAGCTGGGCAACCAGCACTGACCAGACAGGCTACAGAGGCGAGTGGGAAGGGGGTTTTCTGGGCTGATTCAGCATTCTTCCCCATCATAGTCTATGCTCCAGGGGTGGGGAGCCTGTGGATTTCAAGGCCACACATGACTTTCTAAGTCCTCAGGTGTGACCTTTTGACTGAGTTCAAGTTTTACAGAACAAATCCTTTTATTAAGGGGATTCAAAGGGTCACGCTTGAGGACCTAGAGGCCATCTGTGGCCTCAAGGCTGCAGGTTCCCTACCTCTGCATAGCCCTACTTTTTGGTCCCAGTATGTGGCATTCCACTTCGTGCCTTTACATAGACTGTACCTCATGCCTGGAAGGTTTCCCCTCCTTATGCCAACTTCTTGGAACCCTGGGCTATTCAATATTGCCCCATAATAAAATAACTCACATTTCTGAGTGTTCTTTCAGGGCTCATCTTGAACTCTGCTTCTTCAGGAAGATTCTCTTGATTTGTCTAGTTCTTAATGTTTGCATGTAGCTCTTTCTTTAACTGGTTTGTATGCCAAATTATATATGAAGAGATGCCATCTCTTTAGTTCAAATTCCTTGAGGATGGCCAGTGCTCCATTTCTGTCTGATCCAGATCCTGGCTCGCAGGATCAGTAATGCTGGTGCTCCCATCACAGTGCTCTGGTCTCACAGGTGCTCTTGGTACTCCCATCCTCCCTCACACCGCACTTTGGAGGGGATAAGAACTGCTGTCTCTACAGAGACAAAGAGTTTGCAAAGTGCTCCAAATCCATTGTGTTGTGTGATCTCTCCAACAACCCTGTCCTACAACCCTGTTACACAGATGGGAAACGGAGAATCAAAGAGCTATCATGACATGCCCAGGGTCAGAGTCAAGGACAAGATTTGAACCCAAATCTTCTAGACTGTCATTTTAGTATTCAATGACCTATGCCATGCTAAAGTCTTGATATGGAACACTGGTTTCCAGAATTCCACAGAGAGATGCTGCAGGGTCAATTTGACAGAACACAATTTTCATCCTTACCAGAACAGCAGTTTCTTATTGCCTTCTTCATCAAGCCCAACTATCTTTGCCTGACATTCAAGGCCCCCAGTAGGGGTCCCCAACAGGTGAGTCCCTAATTCACCTCCCCAACATCCTTTCCCTTTCCTCCCCGATGGACCCCCTTTAAGTGCCTTCTCATGAACATGAAATGCTCATTCCTATCCCTTGGGATTCATACTTTTTACCCTCTCAAAAATAACCTCCTTTTCCTCCTCTATCTGCCTCAATTCTACTCAACAATCAAGGTTCAACTCAAGGGATATTTCCTCCATGAGGCCTTCCTTAAGCACTTCAGTCATCCATCACACCCCCTCTCTGAACTCCTGTTACAATACACAGGATGCTATATTTTACCAGCTAAGCTTAATTCAAGTCTCAAGTTCACAATATATCTGTAATCGCATCAGCTTAGATATTCCCTCTACCCCAATTCTTCCAGACTTCCCCAGACTGATGACTCTTGCCCATGGCCTCCAGAAGTTTTCTATGTTGGGTTCACCCAACGTACTGGGGCCCTTCTATGGACTTCACGTCAACGAACTTCAGTTCAGCTCAACAAACACACATTAGTCCCTTGCCTTGTTCTTTTTAAACCTTAAAGCACTAAGGAAATTGAATATTTATTTACTATAATATGCAATGGAAGCAACTACATCCAGCTAGGCTAGGCTAGACTAAACAATACCCATAACCATAACTTTTAGATAGCACTTAAAAGTTCGCAAAGAATCCTTATAAAAACCCTGGAACACAGGTGCTACTGTTGTATCCATCTCATAGATAAGGAAACTGAGGCAGGCAGAAGTTCAGTAATTTACCCAAGGTCATAGAACTAACAAGTGACTGGGAGGGGATATGAACTCAGGTCTTCCTAATTCCAAGCCCAGGGCTCTATCAATCTCCTGTGGCACTTAGCCGACTAGACTAGGGGGACCAGACTAGGGGTACATAGAACAGAATGGAAAAAAACTGAGTCTCATACCCGTGACCAAGGATGCAAAGTCTGAAAATGATACACAGTCTTCTCCCACAGAGCTTACAATCTAATGAGGAGATATATATTGTGTACACAAATAAATTCTATCTCTAGGACACTCAAATCGCCCCTCAAATAGGTGGGGTCTGAGTCTCTGATAGGTTCTCCACACACCAGGCATACAGCAGGGGCTTGATGAATGTTGAATAACTGAAGGAATGATGGCTCAGGCTAACTGAATGACTCCTGACACACTTAACTTCTTGTAATCCAGACCAGTGACCTCAAGGTCAAGTGACCCTCGGTTAGCACTGGACCATGAGCCAAAAGGCAATACTGCATTCCTCTTTGCCCAGGACCAACCCCACTCATGAGCCACAAAAGCAGATACTGAAGTACTTTGAAGAATGTTGTTTTGCAATAATTGTAACTCACATTATAGAAGGTGTTTTTAAATTTACAAAGTGTTTTCTTTCCAACACCCCCATGTGAGGTTCAGTGCACATATTATCAATGCCAGTTTATAGATGAGGAAACCAAAGCCCGTAGAGGTGATGTCACTTGGCCAAGACCACAGAGCCTTGGCAGCACCAAAGCTGAGATTCATCTCTCCTATCAGAGGTCCAGAGCTTTACCACTATTGTGGTAACCTTCACAAATTATCACAACACCCATTAGCTGCCTAGTTTTTTGCCAAATGCTGTACATACAGAGAGAAAAAACATCCTCACACTAAAGAAGTTCACATTCTTACGCTTTTAACTGAAGACTCCTTTCAAACATGATTTTTAAAAAATTCCCCAGCCCTCCAAACTGCAGGGATTATATTATGGGTACCTAGTGATGGAGGAAACATGTGACAACAAATGCTTCTAAGAATTCATTGGCATTTTTAAATGAGTTTGTACTTGGTGAATCACACCACGATTGCTGGGAAGTAGTCATACATCAGTGTGTGAGACACGACTTTACTCCGTGGCCCACAGGAGGTGGGGCTGCTTCCTTGCTACCAAGTGACTCACAGCATGAGATGGGTCCTTTGCAATCAGTGCTCTTCTACCCCTTCTTCTGTCTGGCTCACAGACCAGTAAATGCTGGGACAGCCTTTGCCACTTTTCCCATCATGCCTTATAGTTTGCAAATGGTTTGGTCTGGTTTGGTTCCTGGAGAACCGTAGAGGAAGATCACTGAGCACAAAAGTGTGTCTGACCCTGCCTCTCTCTCTGTCTCTCAGTCTTTCTGTCTCTCTCAGTCTCTGTCTCTTTCTGTCTCTCTGCCTCTCTCTGTCTCTCTGTCTCTCATTCTCTCTCCCCACCCCATCCCTGAAGACTTTATGGGGTGAGCTCCTCACAGCTGCTTAGGAAATGTGCATGTGAGTTCCCTAACCATCCCAAACAGCCCAGAACACACACTGGCTGCTTAGTGCCCAGAACAATGGGAGGACACAAAGCCTGGGATGAGGGGGCTGACTTGGCTCTGCCACTTCCCAACTGTGTGATCTGGACCATGGGAACTTATCTTTTAGTTTCTTTCTCTGGCAAGTAAGAACTAATCTCATTTCCTTTTTGTGAAATGTCATTGAAGTGGTAAATGAAAGGGGTGTTGGAGAATGACTTACCTGCACTCTCATGTTATTCTTGTGGATGAGATGAGGAGTGTCCTAAGTTGGATTTAATACCAGTTGAATAGATGATGCAGTGGATAGAGAGTCAGGTCTGGAGTCAGGAAGACTCAACTTCCTGAGTTCAAATCTGCCTTCAGACACTTACTAGCTATGCCACCCTGGGCAAGTCATGTAACCCTATTTGCCTCAGTTTTCTCATCTGTAAAATGAGCTAGAGAAGGAAATGGCAAACCACTCCAGGATCTCTGCCAAGAAAACCTTAAATGGGGTCATGAAGGATCAGACACAACTGAACAACTGAGAAACCGTATCCGAGAAGTAGCCATTAATGGTTCAATGTCTGATACAGTGGAAAGGTGGATGGATTTAAACTCCAAAGTCCTGGGTTCAATTCTTAGCTCTGCTATTGCACAGCATGTTGACCCAGAGCAAGCCTCAATCTTCATCGTCCTCAGTTTTTGAAACTGCAAATAAAGGAGTTGGAAAGATGGCCTTTCAGGTCCCTTCCATCTCTAAATTTATAGTCCTACGAACAAGGAAAGACTACTCCAAGGATCTGTGGCTTTGGCCCTACACTATTTAACGTTTTTATCTTCTTTCTCTAAAATTCTCTGTATTAATGATCTCATCAGCTCCCAGGAGTTCCTTTACTTCTCTGCTGATGACTCCAAGGTCTCTTTGTCCAGACTTAGCTAGCATCCTGAGCTCCAGGCCCACTTTATCCGCTGGAGACTCCATAAGCAACTCAAACTCCATGTGGCCAAACCAGAACTCACTGTCTCCTGAGTGAAGTCAGCCTGTCTCCTGAGTGAAGTCAGCCTTCCTCCTGACTTCTCTGGCTCTCCAGTCACTGCTTTTTGCAACAAAGAATCTGGTTCCCTAATGAGACTCTATTAAAGGTTCCAGTCATGATCCAAAAAGGAGGTTAGTCTGAAAAGGAGACTGGGGGAGAATAAATCAATGGGCTCAGACACTGCCAAGCTCTCTTACAGAAGCAGTATTTGCTTGTTCTACTTACAGGACCCTCTGGTTCTGTACTGGGTGGAAGTAGCACAGGTTGTTTTTACTTCCTCACAACCAGAGTGACCCCACAGTGAGTGTCCTCGCTGACCTCCAAGCTGAGATGGCACAAAGCCTTGGCCTGTTAACCCCATGCAAGTTTGCCAGCTTTGCTGTCTAAGGCTGGGAGCCTTCACTGCAATACGTACCACCAAGCTTATAACAAAATTCATCCCCTGAACTAGATTTTCTGGCATTGAAAATGTGTATTTATAGGAAGCCCTATTGAGCTAGTCAATGTGTAACACCATTCACAACTGCCCATGTCAATTGTCCCAAGTTCCTGCTCTGCCATGAGGCCCCTTCAGGTTCTTAGCCTCTTGAACCACTCTCAGAGGGGCAGAGCAGTTGGGCTATGACACCAGGAAGATACCAACAGTCCCAGTAAGTGCACCAATCGCTTTCATGCTCTGGCAAAGCTTGTAGGGAGAGGCTAATGAAAACCAAGAGAGGCCAAGCCTCTGGGATGGAGATCCTTAATCAAGCCTTCATACTCTGGCTGTAGAACTGGGTATGTTCTGGTACCTGTCACAGAGGAGGCCTAGATAAGTGCTTCTTGACTGACTGTTGACAAGAAAAAAAGCCTAAGAACTAAGTGAGACCCCTTGGAGGCTAGGCAATGTAACCTTCCCTGACAGGTTACCTGTTTACCTGGTGATTTCCTCTTTGTGTCTCTGCTTACATTCTCTGCCTGGAATGGGTTGGATTTGTCACCATTCCTAGAAAGTCTAGTGTGCTGGACTGGGCTGGAAGTTGTCGAAGGCTTCAGGCAAAGAGAGCACCAAAGTGTATTGATTGTCAGAGGCCATGAGGTTGGTGACAGTGACTTGCTCCTAGGCGACAGTCCCTGAGCCTGGAATGCAGTCCCTTGCCTTTCATGTCTGAATCCCTAGTTCCCTTGAAGGTTAAGCTCCAGTAGGATTTTCTACAAGAGGCCTTCGTTGAATCGTAGTACCTAAAACACTGATAACTTTCTACACATTTGACTTGGCTTTGTTTCTATTTTGTATTCATTTATCTGTGCAGAGATATTTCTTTTCCCCTCCTCCCCCCCTAAAAAAAAAACCTTGAAAGCAGGGAGTGGTTTATTTTTGCCTTTTTATTTCTAGCATCTAGAGTGTAGTAGGAATGTCATAGATGCTTGGAGAAGGAATGGACAGAATGGAATTGTGTGTAAACCCAACATTGTCCCTTGGGGGGTGTTACACACCACCTGGAGCATTTAGGTAGAGAGATAAGCAAAGTAGTCCACCATGATGGTCATTTTGGGTCATTGGACAAATGGTGGCCAGATATTTGACCTCATCTCTTGTCCCAGAGGATGCAGAATCCTGACTAATCCAGTGGTTTTTTGGTTCTAAGTGAGATGGCGATACAAAAGGGGTCCCTGGAATAGAAAACATTCATCCAACATGAGACTTTCTAACCACAGTTAACTGGATCTAGGTGATGAGCCCAGGAGGTCGGTACTCTCTCTAAAGAAAAGGGCTCCTCAGAGTTATGACTGGCAGGGAGATTCCTGACTTCCTCAGTTAACTTTTCCCTAGATGCAGGAGTAAATCCCTGCAGAGGAAGCTTGGAGAGGAGGCTGGCATTTCCTGGGCTGCATTGCTAAAGCTGCTGCTCATGAATAATGCAGAGAGCCTGGATCAGGAGACCAAGAGCAGCCTGCCCATACTGCAGTCCCCGAATCAGAGCTGCATTGCTGATGTCTTAATATAGATCTGGGAAGCCGCATTCAGGCTGCTCCGCAGTCATCATGCTGGCTTATGTAAACCCCTGCCCCTCCACACACCCCCACCTAAAAGGGGCTCTTCTGAAACATACTCGAGTCAGCTCCCTAATGAAAAGGTATGGAAGCTAATGATGCTGGGAGCAAAGGCCAGTCATTTCAGACCATGCTGGGGGCTCAACGCACTCAGGATCCCCCATTCCATTCAAATCACCAAGCGTATGATTAAGGGCCCACTATGTACAGGGCACTAAGCTTAGTTCAATGGATAGAGAGAGAAGACCTGGAACCTGCTTTCAAGGAATCTCCAGTCTAAAGGGAGAAGTAGCTAAATAAGTGTAGGAAAAGGGGGAGAGATCAGAGGGAGTAGGTGGATATCCCAGAGGACTTTCAAGGGAGAGACAGAGGCAAGCTTGGCTTAGAAGAAAGGACAAAAACAGAGTTATTCGGACCACTTAGTACACAGTAAGTACTTCATAACGCTTGTTGACTGGAGTCCACATACAGGAAAAGGGTCGACAGGAGTCAGAAGTGGTACAAGGGTGAGAAGAGAACTCCACAGGGAATGTCCAGGTATCATAATTTGAAGTAAATAATAATAAGCAGTATTTATATAGGCTTTAAGGTTTACAAGGCACATTAATAAATGTTACCTCATTTGATCCTATACAAATTCTATTATTTTACAGATGAAGAAACTGAGGCCCAAAGATGTTAAAGGCTTTGCTCAGGTTCACATTAAATGTCTGAGGCAGAATTCCAACTCAGGTCTTCCTTCCTCAAAGGCCTATAATCCACCCACTGTGCCACCTAGCAGCCTGTCTGATGAGGATGAGGAAACAGAGGCTAAGACTTGGGAGCACATTCAGTCACGCCTGGTCAGGTGCTGGGGGTGCGCCTCTCCAAGTCTAGTTTCATCAGAACTCTTAGGATGCATCTAGGTTTGAGGGTGAGGAGCGCAGGCCACACCATCCTTGACTTCCCCCAGAGTTCTCTGTACCTCTCAGCTCTTTGCCCCTTGCCTGAGTTCCCTGCACACCATACTCCATCTCTCTAAGCCTCCCCAGATGTGCGCCCACATCTGGAATGGGCTTCCTTTTCATCTCTGCCTCATAGGAACCTGCATTTCCTCTAGAGCAGAGCCTTCCAGTCTCCCCCCTCCCCATCGTTAGCATGCCCCCCTTCCTAAAATGGTCTGGTTCTTTTTTACATTTTTGTATTGAATTTTCTCTGTCCCTCTTGTGACGCCTGACCCCAACCATGATGGAATATAAACTCCTTGAGAGGAGAAACTGTCTTGAGTTTCCTTTCTACCTAGGATGGTGCATTGCACATAATAAGTGCTTAATGTGCATTTGTTGGCTTAGTGAATCAAATATTTTCATTCCTTCATTGACTGAACCCATTAACCTGAGTATCTGCAATGTGCAGAAGACCATGAGTGGTGCAGTAGGTGGAACAGATAAACAAGGAATGGGCCCTTCCTTCAAGGAGCTTATGGCCTGGTTGGAGAAATAGGAAAGATAAGGTTTCGGAGATGTCAGCTGGGTCATCAAGAAAGGTTGGCCTCGAAGCACAAGATACAGTGTGGGCAAAAGCTCCTAGGAAGGAATATATATGCTAAATGTGTCCATGGGAGCACGGAATATGGCAGTCCGACAGTGTGTGAAAGGGAAAAATGGGAGAGAAAGCTGGAAAGCCAGGATCCCCAACTAGACTGTGAGCTTCCTTAGGTCAGCGACTGGGTCCCTATTCTTTGGCACCCCTAAAGCACCAAACATCACTGAACTGGGAGAGACCTAGAACGTGCAACAGAGAATGTCACAGGAGAGACAGTCAGATATGGGAGGGAGCCAGAACAGGAACAGAGAAGATCCAGGTGGGGAAGGACTTTAGAACAGAAAGTATTAGAGCTGAGAGTAACCTTAGAACAGAAGACAGATCACTTGGGACAAACCCTTCATTGGACAAAGGGGGAAACTGAGACTCAAAGAGGAGTTGTGCTTTCTTTTCAGTTATTAATTCAATCACTCTCTGGTCAATATGCAGATACATCAATGTGTACAATATATACACAGAATAATATGTACATATATGTATAGTAAAAGAAAACTATAAACGTTTAATCACACATAATGGATCTTGAGCTAAGTGCTAGGCATATATATACAATATGCATACACAAGTATATATGTATCCATACATGGGAGTGTGTATATCAGATATATGCATATTTCATACCTGGGGAGGCAGCATATTATGGGACTGTATCTTCAGTTGAATCAGTGTGAAGCAGGACATTTTCCCTTTTCAGCGTGAGAGTTGTGTGTGGTTGTGAGCGAGCACAGTTCGGGAGGTCTACCCTAAGCACCCAAGATTTGTACCCAAGGCAAGATTATGGTTGGCTCTGTAGGGAGTGACACAGAAGCCTGGCTCCAGGCAAAATAAGGTCCAACACCCTAGGGCCAGAATCCTAGCTGTGATGGGGAGGGGGACGAGGGGGATGAGGGAGATGGCCAGAGAACAGATAGCAGAGTTCGGAATATCTGGTAAGTCATTTTGGAAGGACAACTCCTTTCCTGGAGGAAAATGCAATTACCTCTTCCTTAATGTTGCAGAAAAGTCTGAGACATGCCTGAAGCCCACAGAGGTTAAACAATTTGCCCTGAGCTGCACAGCTAGTAAGAGTCAAAGGTGGGGCTTCACCCAGGCTTGCCATATTCCTGGGTCTCACACTTCACTCCAGGAGGGCTTTTTCTACAGACCAGTGTCTGAGATCAGACAGTGATTTCAAGAGGTCTAGAGGAAAGCCTTCAACAGAAGAAAGGTGGGAATGTAATTACTTTGTCCAATGAAGGGTTTGTCCCAAGGGATCTCTAACACTCTCTGTCCTCTGTTCTAAGATTGCTCTCAGCTCTAATACTTTGTTCTAAAGTCCTTCCCACCTTGTGGACCCCCTGGAAGTCTGACTAAAGGACATGGACAGCAGGTAGGGAGGGTGAGAGAGAATGGAACAGAGGCTGCATTGTTGGAGGAGGCCATCACAAATGGGGTTCCAGATCTATTGAAGTAATTAAAGCATTCAGATGCCCATGGCTAACCTCACAGCTTTCCTGGGAGCTCCATGAAAAAGTCCTGTTGGAGATGTCCTTGTGTTTTCAGGGTCCCTCTGACCCAAGCCGGACACAGAGTGGTGTCAGATCTAGGGAGACATCAAAGGACTTGTTTCAGTACTTCAGGGCTGGTAGCTAGTAAAGGGAGAACAGGGCACAGAAAAAAGGGGAGGCCATGGGGGACATTGAGTCCACCCTGCCCCCTGATTGACTGGAGATTTCTCCATTTATTCCCATTCCCATCCCTTCCATTCCTCGGAATTCCAATGCAGAAAAGATCTCTCTGAAGAGGAGGAAATTTGGAGCAGTGAATTTCAGATACTTTATGGTTGTCAAGGCAACAATAATCTTTTTAGCCTTCCTTAGAGATTAGCTTCTCAGGAGGAGAGCTGGAGGCGTGGGTACCAGATCAGGAGGGAGCAGCCGCAGCCTGTCCTGCTAAGAGAACTCCCTCACACTGTCATTAAGTGTTGGGGATGAGGTGGGGTGAGCTTTCCTCAGCTTTGTGTTGAGGTCCTTTCCAGTGCTGAGATTCTGCAATGCTGGGACTCAGTGCCTCGTTAGCATTCTCCTCTCGTCCTCTCAAGTGCATCTTTCAAGGGAAAACCACAGCCTTGCAAACATGCCTAAGTAATGCCCAGTCCCTTCTCTCTCCCTACCCCAACCCCATTCAGTCTCTTGGGCCTTTAGGAGACTCCAAGTAACCCAGATGTTTCCTGATAATGAAAATGAGGAGAAAAAAATTCGTTGGGCTTACCAGAGAACGTTAGTATTTAAGAGATTGTTTTAGAGAGATTTTATGGCTTAGGAAATATAAGGGTGAACTGGGAGCCAGACCACCTGGGTCTGATTCCTGCCACCAACACCTACTAGTTGTGTAACCATGAGGAATCACTTGGCCTCTCTGAGCCTTGGTTTCCTCATCCATAAAATGGGTGCGATGTCTACCTCACAAGACTGAAATGACAGAAGTCCATAAAGGCCTTGCAAACTTTGAAGGGCTAACAAATGTCAATTATCATTATCATTAGGCCCATCCCCTCTTGTTGCAGAGGAGAAAAAAATGAGACCTAGAGAGGGGCAGGGGTTGACCTAAAGCTGCCACTGAGGTAATGAAGGACAAAGTTGGGGCCGCCAGGAATCCAAGGTTCATGGTTCCTCAGGTCAGTTTTCTTTCCATGCCTCCTCACTGTCTCTCCAATTAAGCATCCAGAAGCCTGGGTTGGGAAGGATGTAAAGACCTTGGGGGGAACATGGAACATGGGCCATCATAAGAATTTAGGTATCATTGAGTCAAAGTAACTCATTATTCTGAGAAGGATCTCCATACATCTCAGTCTCCTCCTACAACGATCATTTCATGGTTCATCCACCTAGGTCTGTGCCCAAGTGACTTTGGAACGATCAAATGCTGCACAAAGATCTTTCCCTCAGACTCAATGCAGTGCTGCATAGCTCCGTGCACATTGTCCTGTCTTGGTGACCTGCTCCACTGCCTCTGTACCTCAGCACCAGCACTTCCAGGTCTCCACCCTGGCAGGCTTTTGGTCCTAAAGGGCTGTGTGGCCAAGCTGGCTGTTAAGGCTCAAGCAAACTTCCACAGCCAGAGCCAGGATCTGTATGGCATTAGAAAGAGGGAGAGGGCAATGAGGTGCCAGTAAGCCTGTGTCTATCATTCAGTCTACTAACACAGCCTCAGTAATGATAGTGTGGGAGGTGGCAGAGGGGTGTTGAGTGAGCTTGAAGTCAGGGAGAGTCAGTTTCTGAATTTGGGGAAATTTATGTTATGTTCTTTTGGATTCTGGATGTCTTACTGAAACAGCTGAAGGTGGTTTGTTATCGGTGCGTATTTTGTTTTGGAGAGGCTCAATGGGTCATGGGGATTACATGATTTCTGGTACTTGGGGATATTCTGCCTTTCCAGGATTTCTATGTTACTATTCTCTCCCGGTTCTCTTCATTTGGGGATGACCATTCCTCCCTCAGTCTCCTTCTCAGTCTCCTTTGTGAGTTTGTCAGCTCTGCCCTCCCTCCTAACTGCAGATGGCTCTATTGTGTGCCCTCTTGTCTCTAGGTGCTCTTTTGGTTATCTCATGAGCTCCTCTGGGTTCAACTACCATCTTTATTCAAAGGATTTCCAAGTCTCCATATCTAGCCTGGAGGTCTTGCCTCATATATCCAACTGCCTGTGGGAAATTTGTACTTGGATAACCCCTGGACAGTTCACACTCAACACATCCAAGACAGAACTCATCATCTTGCCCCTTAAACTCACTCTTCTCCTGATTTCCCTATTTCTATCAAAGACTCAACCATTCTTCCAGTCATCCAGGTTCACACTCTCAGCATCATCCTTGACCTTCACTCCGAGCCTCCAAGGGCCTAATCCACATCTCCTTCCATAATATCTCCTGTGTCAATCCTACTCTCTGATCATATCACCAACACCATAGTCTAGATGGTGATCAAATGAGCCCTCTTCCCATTTAAACTATTGCAAAGGCCTCCCAATAGGTCTCCCTGTAGCCTGTCTCCTCCTTCTACCATATGCACAGCTACCAAGTTAATATTTCCAAAGTTCAGGCCTGAACACATCATGGTCCTGATCAAGATATTTCAGAGACTCCTCGTTGTCATCAGGACAAAATGTAGTCTGTTCTGTTGGACATTTAACACCACTCAAAAACCCCACCCAGTCTTCCCAGGATGATTACATATTACTCTCTTTGGTGCACTCCTAGGAGAAAAAAGACAAAAAACTAACCCTCCTCTCCTCTCATTCACTCATTAATTTAATAGGAGTAATAAGCTGAATCTGCTCCCATCTGCTCTGGCTCAAGGATAGCCCCATGGAGTATGGAGGATGCCTAGACCTTAGTTGAGCTAGCCCAGAGACTTATAGAAATTGGTGCTAAAGGATGTAATCTTTGGGATGACAACATATATTATCTTATTATCGGCCACTGAGCAGGAAGATCTGCCCGCACAATAGATTTTAAATGCAAAGAGAACATCTAACCTCACTCTAATTTTCCTCTCTCTTCCCATCTGCCAAGCATGTGAGGGACCTATAAATCTCTCTCTGAGATTTCCCATGAACTGAGGCAGGGGGAGGGACAATGCTTCTACTTACCCCTCCTTGACACTTATAATAAGGGTCTTCTTTCACTTTGCAGTTGGAGAAAGGGGTGCCTAAGTAATTCTGTACCTGAGTCATGGGCTCCTGGCTCCTCTTTGTATTTTATGGCTCTTTCTTCAAGCATTTGACTTTGAATATCATTTATGAGAGCTACAGTTTTCAGGAATGGCTACTTTTAGAGTGTGGGAGTTGCCCAGGTCCTCAGTTAATGCTGCCTACACCACAGGAAGTGTTCCCTGCACTTGCTACTACACTTCTCAGAGGATGTTACTACTGAGAAGAGGATGAATGCAAATGCCAGCCTAGATTGCCAGAACACATGGACCTTTAGTAAGCTGTTTAGACGGTGCAGAGATGAAGTGAAGGTGAAATAACTCTTCAACAGACTGCTAAGTGTCTGATGTTTTAATGCCCCAAGTATCAACCTCCTGGAACATATTCATCATGCACTAGAGTATCATTTTTATAATAATTAAAAATGAGTATTTGTAAGCCCTTTGTGCTTTAAACATGTCTTTTGTGTGGGAAAAATGGCTGCTATGTATGTGACCTGTATTATATACCGAGTTATATATATTATATAGCTCTTATTTCTCTTTTAGACATAAGCTTTAAGTGATTTTCTCTGGTGATCTAGATTGGGATTAAGAAGTGCCAGACAGCAGTCTACTGTTTGATAAACCCAAGAACTCCAGTTGCTGGGATAAGAACTCACTGTTTGACAAAAACTGCTGGGAAAACTGGAAAACAGTGTGGTGGAAACTGGGCATAGGCCAATTCCTGACACTATATACCAAAATAAAGTCCAAATGGGTACACAATCTAGATATAAAGGCTGATACTATAAACAAACTTGAGGAGCAAGGAATAGTTTACTTCTCAGATTTATGGAGAATGGAGAAGTTTATGACCAAATAAGAGAAAGAGAACATTATGAAATGTAAAATGGATAACTTTAGATTAAATTGAAAATTTTGTATACAAACAAAGCCAATGCAACCAAGATTAGGAGGGAAGCAGAAAACTGGGAAATGTTTTTGACACCTAGTGTCTGTGATAAAGGCCTCATTTCTAAAATATATAGTGAGATGAGTCAAATTTACAAGAATACAAGTCATTCCCCAATTAATAAATGGTCAAAGAATATGAACAGTCAGTTTTCAGAGGAAGAAATTAAGGCTATCTACAGTCAAATGAAAAAATGCTCTAATCACTATTGATCAGAGAGATGCAAATGAAAACAACTCTGAGATACCACATCACACCTGTCAGATTGGCTAACATGACAAAACAAGGAGATGATAAATGTTGGAGAAGATGTGGGAGAGTTGGAACACTGAATGTAAAACGATCATCTCTACCTCTCCTCTTTTTTTGCCTATGGCTTTACTGAACATTTGCTCTTTTATTTAGGATTGCACTCTTCTATGTTTCCTTTCACCTGTTAGTTTACTGTGATTTGTTTCCATTTTTGTCCCTATTGATATCTCTTTTCTTTCCTGAGATTCTTACTCAATCACATGTCCTTATTATAATTTTCTTTGTATTTGTCTTAGTCGCTCTTTGTTCATGGAACTTGGTTTCTTTCATTTTGTTTCATATAAATACAAAACAAAAGTTTAAAATGAAGGTGATAGTAAGCATTTATTAAATACCTACCATGTGGTTGGCACTGTGCTAAACACTGGGGATACCAGAAACAAAATAAAACATGGTCCCTGCCTTTAAAGGAGCTCAAATGCAAGTAGAGGAGACAATATACAAACAACTGTATATACAAGGATAAATACAGGATCAATAAAGGGAGCAGTTAAGCAGTACAGTGGATAGAGCACCAGTGCAGAAGTCAGGAGGACCTGAGTTCAAATCTCACCTCAGATACTTGACACGCACTACCTGTGTGATCTTGGGCAAGTCACTTAACCCCAATTGCCTCATCCTGGGTCATCTCCAGTCATCCTGATGAATATCTGGTCACTGGATTCACATGGTTCTGGAGGAGAAGTGAGGCTGGTGACCTGTACAGCCCTCCCTCACTCAAAACAAAGTCAAGTGCAAGTTGTCATTATTTCTCTGATGGTATGATCTTCTTTAGCAACAAAGGATGAACACATCACATCACAGGCATCTACATGTCCAGCCCTAGCATCATGACCTCTAATGCTACTTCACTTACTGACTATGGGCAATTTTCATTTCTACCCTGAAATATTATGGCCATGGGACCAGCCAGTCTGGGATGTCCCATAAGCCTTGCAAACTCAACATATCCACAACAGAACTTACCATCTTTCTTCCTCAACCTTTGCTTCAGTTAAATTTCCTCATTATTCTTAAGGGAACCTTAATCTTTCCCATCTCCTGAATTTGCAAACTCAATGTCATTCTCAATTTCTCACTCATCCCAATTATCCAACCAATTACCGCAACTCATTGTTTCTACCTCCAAAATATAGCTCCTGCCTCGTCCCTTCATCTTTATTCACATAGCTGCCTGCATCCACCCTCATTTCAGACCCTCATCATGTCTTGCCTGGTATAATTGGTCTCCCCATCTCAAGATTCTTCTCACTCCAATCCACTGATCTTCCTTAGCCACAGAATTCATCTTCCTTAAATGCACGTCTAACACACCACTCCACCTATTCAATTATGAGATCCTAGATCCAGAACTTGAAGAGACTTCCTAGTATAACTAATCCAACCACCTCCTTTTACAAACATGGAAAATGAGCCTCAGGGAGGTCAGGTGACTTGCCTGATGCCGTGGACAGGACAAGCCTCTGAGAAGGAATATCAGCCCAGGTCCTCTCATCCCAGAGCCAGAGTCCTTTTCACTATAGCATACAATCAGTTCCAATTAGACTCTGATTCCCACTAGAATCAAGTATGAACTTTGCTGTTTGACCTGTAAGTTAACCCCAAGCTACCTTTCCAGTCTCCCTTCCTTACATTCTCTATGCCAGCCAGCATGGTCATGGCAAAGCATCTCCCTGTGCTGTGGAATCAGACACTCCTATGCCCAGAATACACAAACTCTTTGCCTCAATGTCTCCTTATCCCTTCAAGCTATGTGAAACCCTTCTTGCCCTGGGTTCAGGTTGGATCTGATCTCATTATCGCCCCCAAAAGGTCATATTCTTTTTTCTTTCAGTAAAGCCCACCCCATCCTGAGACTATACCCAATTAAACATGGACCTCCATCTTGTTTGTAGTTAGTTGTTTACACGGTATCTTTCCCACAACATTGGGAGCTCTTTGAGGGCAGGGACTGTCCTTTGTTTTACTTAGGATCCTGACACATAGTAAGTACTTAATGAATGTTTATCAACTGACTGCCTCACAGGGTCTGGGAAATCTCCAAATACAGCTCTGCATAGCTCCAAGACAGGACACAAAGGAGTAGAAAGGAAGGGGCCCACTCACTTCTCCAGGTTAACCCAAAGGAATATTTCCAAGAGACCGCTGACTAAGAGGTCAAACCAATCCAATCACCTGGAGGCACATCCCCAGTAACTAAAAGTAATTCCCTAGGAGGTTCCAAGGAGCAGCTCTAAGCCAAACTTGGGGTAACCTCAGTCACCGGAACTTAGGCATTTTCTTTTCTCATCTTTACAAGGTGCCTATGGACATGCCCATACCCTCTAGGGAGAGGCCTGGACAACCAAAGGCTTTGGACAAAGCTCTGCCTCTTTGTCTACTCATTCGGTGGATGAGGAACCTTGTTGATCAAACTCTCGCTCCCACAAACTGAACATGTGATGTCATCAATACCAAGAGCTCTCAGAGGGGAGACTCCCTCCATCAATGAAAACAAATGCTTCCTTGTAGTTCATAGTTTTAGAAAGCTGTCTAATGACATGGGCAGTCTGCGACAGAGGCTGGACATTGAACCAAGTCCTCCTATGTAATAGAAATGTTACACACTCTCACTATTGTAATGGTGATGCACATATGCACACACATGTGAATACATGCATAGCTGCTATATATGCACACACATTGTGTGTATATGTGTGCGTATGACAAACATAGAGTTTTAAGGTCTGAAACGTCCACACTTTCTGTCTTGTCTCAGGTGTAGAGTCATATGTGAGAAGTTCCCTGGCATTAAAAAATGATGTAGTTCTGCAGCTTGGCTCCTTTTTTTTCTTTTTTTTTCCCATTTTCACATGTTTCCTAGGACACAAAGAGGCTTTAGGCCTTGCCCAGGCTCCCATAGCCAGCACAGGCCAAAAGCAGAACATGGACCCAGGTCTTGCCAGCTCTGAGGTCAGCCTTCTAACCATTCCTCGATGATACCCGTGTGTATGTACCTATACATACATGTATGTGTGTATGTGCTTATGATTCATTCATTCATTCATTTCTTTTTTAAAATTCTACTTTAGACTCAAACACTAGAACACAAACACAAAATAGAGAAAAGAAACAACATATCATAAACTTAAATATGAAGTAAGAAGGGAGAAGCGTGCCATACACATAGCAGAACATGAGAGGATTCCAAATGTGTAACAATAAATTTCCATTTCCAGAAAGCCTGTATGACAAATACCACACGTTGTGGTGATAGCTCTCCGTCCTTTCTTGTATGTTTTCTTTTGTTCTCTGGTGTGTACTTTTTACCTTTTCTTTTCTCTCCCGCCCAGGCTACAATTAAGTTTGGATACGTTTCTCTAGAGGTATAGATATATACATATATATGTATATACATATAGACATGTACATACATATATAGACATGTATTTTCCCCATGAGCTTTGTTTTTGTGTTTGTACTTTTTGTTTCCTATCCTTCCTGACTTCTCTACTTCTACCCACCTTGCCCTCCTATTGCTTCTTTATCCCCCTCTATTGTTTCACTTCTGAATGCTATGACAAAAGTAAATCCTGATGAGGAAACCCCTCTGCCAACCAAGCATTTTTAAAGTGTTTACTGTGTGCTAGGCACTCACAGTGCCACTGAGAACTTTTAAGAGTTTCCTATAGCACTCAGATGTTCAATGACTTGCCCAGGGTCACACGGACAGAATACCTCAGAGGTAGAATTTGAACCCAGGACTTTGTGACTCTGAAGAGGACTCTACCTGCCATACCTAACACCTTGCCTCTCTCATGTATAAATAGACTTAGAGCTATATATATTAACACATGTCCTGAGTCCTTAAATGTCATGTCTACAGTTCTGAAGGTCCTAGCAGGTCCAGCCAGATGGTAAAGACTTTCGGGATAGGCCCTGGAATAGAATGTCATCTGAAGACTGTTTCTTGAAATCTAGAGAGGTCATATCCAAAAGCCTGGTCATGAGCAAATGAATGTTTTGATAAACATGAGATGTTATGAAAGGATCAAGTTAGTCATAAAGGGGTGGCTATCTTTATCAGTGGAGGGAGTATGCACCACTGATAGGGGCAGAGCCTTTGGAAACACTAAAGAAAGTATTTTCATATAACGTATGTTGCTATGGCTGCTAATGGTTTCCATAACACCTGGAACATGGATGGTACTCAGTGAATAACAGCGAGTGAAGGCAAAGCTCTGTGTGTGCCTGAAAAGTCAGAGGTCTGGCTGAGAGCCAGGGAAGCAATCAAATGACTTTCGAGTAATTCTTCTGGCCCCTGATTCTGTGTAGTGCCAAGTCTCATTTACAGTCTGCCTGACGTGGCCTTTCGCTTGATATTTTGGTGTCCTGAAAGGAGCTAAAAAGAAGAGGGTCAGAGGGACTGGGTACAAGGAGCCTTCATGCGTGTGTCCTCAGGATATTTCTGGAGGACAAGATGCAGCTGGATGCTCCTAGGTCAAGGTCTATAGAGAGTGGTGCTCTCTACAGCGGTACTTCCGTAAGCACTAGCTGGAACTAGGTGATGGAACTCAAGCATCTGAAAGCCATCAAGTGGAAGAGAGGCTAGATTTCTTCTGTTTGATCCCAGAGGGTGGAGCCAGGACCAACAGATGGAAAGGACAATTGAGGTTGTAGGTCAGGGAAACAATGAGAGCATGCCAAAGTGGAATGGCATGTCCTTGTCTGTAACACAGCTAAGTACTATAACAGATAGAATGCTGATCTTGGAGTCAGGAGAACTTGAGTTCAAATCTGGCCTCAGACACTTCCTGACTGTGGTCATAGGCAAGTTTCTGAATCTCTCTTGGCCTCCATCTTCTCACCTGTAAAACAGGAATGATTGGACTTACTTCTCTAGGCACTTCTGAGGATCATATAGCGTAAGATACGTAAAATGCTTTGTAAACCTTAAAGGTCTATATAGAAATGTAAACTTGTTATCATACCTGAAGGTTGATCTTGGCTGAGACCTTGACCAAGGCTGAGAAATATTGTGAGGGTATTCCTGTTCTGTTAGGAGTTAAATGCCTGACAGAAGTGCTTCATTAATACTCTGAAATTTGGAGTTCTAAAGGTTAGAAATTCCTAGGGTTAATTTCATATGTCGCTATTGGCAAATTGACATCAAGATAACATTTGGCAAACCTTAACCTGCTATGGAAATGCCAGCTCTTATTAAATACCCACTTATATAAGAATGTCTTCCAAGCCCAATTATTATCAAACCAAAGTGCTACAATCTGATTTCAGACTGATTCCATTTAAAAGGCACAATACAAAATGAGGAGAAATTTTGTTAAAGAATTCCATTTGTTTCTCTTTCGCATAAATGCAATAATGGAAGAGATTAGCCACCACAGGCTTTGTTCACCAGAAGCACTGCAGTGGCCTACTTTAAGGAACTGCTTCAATTCAATACACATTTATAAAGCACCTGCCTTGTGCCAACCATTGGTGTTGGTACCCTCAACCCTCAGGTGTATCTTATGAACTTTTCCTCTTGCCCATCAATTGCCAGGTCTTGTCAGTTCCAATTAAGCATTTCCCATCAGGCATCTAGGTGGAGCTGGATAGAGCACCTGGCCTGAAGTCAGCTTCCTGAATTCAAATCTGGCCTCAGACACTAGCTGTATGACCCTGGGTAAGTGACTTAACCCAATTTGGCTCAGTTCCCTTAGCTGTAAAAAGAGCTGGAGAAGGAAATGGCAAACCTTTAGTATCTTTGCCAGGAAAAGCCCAAATGGGGTCAAACACAACTGAAACCATTACACAAATATTTAACGTGCTCCAGGGTCTTGGGGATACAAAGACAAAAGTGAAGTAGGGCCTGCCCTGAAGGAGTTTATAGTCTGTTGGGGGAAAGACTTTCTGTGTCTTAAGGATGTACTAGGTAGCTGCTAATGACGACCCTTTCAAAGTAACTTCCTTTGCTCTGTATGTCTTGTATGTTCCTAGTTGGGTACATGAGGTCTCGCTTATTAGAATGCCCTTTGTTTCTTCATGGCATGGCTTTTCTTGGTATCCCTGCAGATACACACAGTTCCAGGCACTTAGTAGGCATTAACTAGATGCTTCCTGACTGACTACTATATCCACATCCAAGAGGCCATTATGGCAAAATAAACAGAGTTGGCCAAGATGACTTGGGTTGGGGTCTTCCTTCTGGTCCACCCTGGATTCTAACCCAGGGCCAGTCACATGTCTCTCAGGCTTCTAGGCAGCTCTCTAAAGAATGGGATGATCTACACTGGTGTTTCCTCAGCCAATGAAATCACAGGTCCTGTCCCTATTCCTAGTTCATCTGTGTATTTGGACTGAATCTATGACTTCTTTGGCTGAGGGAGCTCTCAGTGACCATTCAGCATCTACCCTCCAATTTGCAATCTTGGAGAGTGGCCAAGGGCCCTGAGAGCTCAAGTGACCATCCAAAGGACTCCCGCTATTACGTGTCAGAGGCAGGACCTGACTTGAGACCAGGTCTTCTTACGGTGGAAGCTAGCTCTCTCTGTCACACTGCCTTTCACACCTAAAATGTTCCCCAGGCATTAGCCCATGTAAAGCTCAGAGCCATTCCCTTCTCTCCACTCATACAGTAACTCTAAGTCTAGGCTTGGTCACTTTCCCCTGGACTGGTCTCCTTGCCTCACCTGTCCACACTGCAGTCTATTCTACATGAACCCAAGGGTCAAAGTGCAAAGTTGGACCATGACCTGTCCTAGTCTAAAGCACAAACTCCTTTGTCATTTCAAGCCATTCCCAAGTTGGCTCCAGCTGCTCTTTTCAGATGTGTGGCATAGGACTCCTCCTTCTGCCCTTTCTATCCCAGCCAGCCTACAGGCTCTCCATAACATTCCATATCCCTTTTCTAGGTCTTTTCACAGGCTATGTCCCAGGGCTTGGGCACTTCAGCTAGAGGGGTCCTGATGAAAGGAGTCCTAGATCAGACTGAGGCAGTTTGTTCACTGATCCTTCGTCCTTGGTGGCAAAACAAGCTGGACCATGTAATGTAGCAGCGACTGGCTCCCTGCTACAAGGACATTCCATACCCAGGCCACAAAGTTGGGCCAAACACAGTACATCCAGGCTGTACCAACTTCCTACTCCCTTTACTCATAGGTTTCAGATAATTGCGTTTGGGAAATGCAGGGTGATCTGTCCCAATCAATGCCAGGACCTGATGTATGAGCATGCCATGCTAGCTCAAGTGTGTACACACAGGCTTCTCTCTGCCAAGTCTTTCTGCAGAAACTCTTATCAGTGCTCCAGCTACTGCCATCTCTTGGGCTTCAGTGTCTAGTCTCTGACCCTTGCTGTCCTGAACTTTGTATCTCAGCTAGCAGCAAGCATGTTTTCTGCTCTGGCAGCCACTTAATAAAAAGCATTTCAATCACTTTATATTGGATTAGATGTCACAAGGCAAGATGATGGTAGAGCTAGGACTTAAAGCCATGACACCAACCTGCAAGTCATTTTCCCTATGCCAAACAGCCAAGCTTTCCAGATGGAAATAAGATGGAAACCAAGAAGCATTGGAGAGATGCCATGCCTGCCCCTAGCCCAAATCCACAATTTCAAATGCCCCCAAAGTGGAGGGCATCCCTGCCCCCTCCTCCCATGCTGCAGTTGGCTGCACTGGCAAGCAACCAGCCACTACAGAAAGATTATGTAAGGTTCTTGCTTCCAATGCAGAAACGCAGAGTCATGCAGACAGGATCTGGGGGGAAGCTGCGCTGCAAAAAACCAAAGCTTAACAAAAAGAAGAAGAAAAACTCTTGTTTCTCATTAACCAAAAGCAAAGGTTACTTAGAGCTTGCAGAAAGCTTGCCTCAGATGAGAGTCAATCTTCCCTGAGTAATACATGGAAGGCTCAGCCCATTTTCTGGGGGTGGAATGGTCAATGAGAAAAGGGAGAGAGAATAGAAAGTGTGAAGGCTTAGAATGTCACAGATGGAAAGGCCCAGAACCATTTTTAAGAAGAAATTTGAGCTCTGTATGGGCTGTACACATATGTGTACATATAGGACAAAAGAGACTATATATTATATTCATATACAGCCTATAGAAGCTGCATATGAAATAAATGCCAATGTGGAGGTTTTCTTAGTAGATGGCTATCATCTAATTCATATAAACCTGAGGAAACTGAAGCTCAGAGAGAAAATAGGACCCACCACAGTCCCAAAGGGTCTAAATGGCAGAGCCAGCATCGGAACCCCCAACTCCAAGTCCCTCGTTGATCAATATCTGACTCCAATGCATAAGCAGGAGTTTCTAACTCCATCACTTTCCTTCATCAGTGAATTTGAGAGATGGTGAATCCCAGTGCACCAAAGAAGTCACTCTTTTACCGAGTACACCATAAAAAGTCAGGACTCCAAGTGAAGCTAGAAAGGAGTTCGCAGCCTGGGAAGGCTGTACTGGCCATGTCAACATAACAAATGCAGAAATGTGACAAGGCAAGGGAAGAAGTCTGCCTTGCCCCAATCCATCTCCGTGATTCTTCTCTCAGCCTCCATCTACATGGGAAAATGGAAAGTATTTTGGGAAATAGCCCACAGCTCTGGACATTGGGGGGAGCACAGTGCAAAAGCAAAAGCTGGCAGGACCACTCACTGCATCAGACTGGAAGAGAGCTGCCTTTGGGAGTTGTGGCAGACTTAAAAGGAAGAGACTTGATCAGTCTCTCCTGCTCCTTCTAACTCCTCCACTTGGTGGCAAAGACCTCTCCAAATGAATGACTGAAAAATGTCAGCCTCCATACCCATGAGATGAAGAAAGGAGGAGCACATGGACAAACCATAGGCAGTCAGTGAGATGTATTAAGTGATGTCCTTTGCCGTTGGCTGTAGAATGGTGAGAGGCTATGGTCCCCAAATCTTGGTCCAGATTGGGCTGGAGGGCTGGTGCCAAGTATTGCTTCCCAGTTTTCCCTTTTTGTTCAGGAAAAGTCACCTCAGGACAGTGACTTCTAGGGAAGTCTGTGTTTTCCGTTCTCTCCATGACTGGAACTACATTCTGGGTTTTGTTTGTGCTTTCGAGCATTATAATTAGTTGTGGAGGATGAGAAACATAGAATTTGCATCCTCCTACCCCCAGTTCCTCAAGGGCAGCTAGTAAAGATGATATGATCAACGAATCAACAAACCCTTATTAAGCACCTAGTATGTGTCAGACACTGTACTAGGAGCTAAGGATAAACAAAAATGAAATAGATCCTCCCTGGCCACAAGCAGTTTATTCTCTATATAGAGAGGCAACATGTACCAGGAAAGCAAATATTGAGCATATGCAGAACAAACAGGAGGTAATGTTTTAGGAAGAATTACTCCCAGCTCAGGGCTCACAAATGGTCACATACAAGGTAACCTCTGACATGTACTTTGAAGACTAGGCCTTCTGAGAGACAGAGGTGTAGAAAGCACAGGGTCCAGGCATGGGACGTGACCTATGCAAAAGCCCAAAGATGAAAGGTGGAGTGTCGTATGAGAAAGCCAGAAGGCTGGCTCAGGTAGAGCAGAGAGTGCATGGAGGGGAGTAATGTCTAATAAGGCTGCAAAGGGAGATTGGAGACAAATGAGAAGGGTTTGAAATATTCACCAAAGGAAGGAGCATTTAATCCTAGACAGCGTCCCTCCCGTTCATTTTTCGAGAGAGTGGCCTGAGCCAGCCTGAGCTTTAGGAATATCCCTCTGGCGTCTATGTGGAAGATGGATTGCCATGAGGGTAGACTTGAGGCAGAGATTAATTAGGAGGAGGCTATTGTAGAGACACAGTGGATAGAGAGGGGATCTCAAAGCCAGGAAGACCTAGACTTAAGGACCATCTCTAACACATTCTGGATCTATGACTTTGGGCAAGTTGTTTAACTCCTCTCTCTAAGCAACTCTTTAAGACTCTAGGTTACAGAAAAGGGGCTGACATGCACTGGTAGAGGGAGAAGAGTGGAAAGGGAGCAAGCATTTATTAAGTGCCTACTGTATACCAGACATTGTGTTAGGTGATTTACAAATATCTCATTTTACAGGGAGTTTCTTCACCTGGAGATCCCCCATTCTGATGAAACCATTGTCCTCATCCCAATCTCTTTGTAATAGTCTAAGAGAGAGATGATGAGGGCTTTAACAAACTCCCTAGCCCCAGCTGCCTTCCTCCTTCACATCACCTTCCATTTACTCTATATTGATCCTGTATGTACTCAGGTTTTTATACGTGGTCTCCCTCACTAGAATTTTTTTGTATTCCAGCACTTACAACAGTGCCCTGCACATAATAGGTACTTAATAGATACTTGAATGAATGAATTGTGACACTTTTATGAATAGAAAGAGTTGAACAGATGAAAAGATGCTGAAGACGGGTGGGTTTGTGGGGGAAGTGAATGAATTCTCTTTGGGGCACGCTGAGCTAGGAGATGCTTGCAGGACATCTAGTCTAAAGTGCCATGGCCAGTAGGCAAGGCAGGATGGAAGCTGTATTGAAAGAGTTGTATAGAAAGAGCTGGCAGTGGTCTGTAGAGATGTCATTAAGCCAGTAGGGGCCGATGAAGTCATCATGAAGCTTTTCTTTATTCTCACCTGCCCCAAAACCAAAAGCAACATCTCCTTTGCTTCATTTCTAACCAGTCTCATGGATTCATCACACTCTGATTATGAGTTCTTTAAGGTTCTGAGATTGAGCTCCTTGAGGACAGGGAGACAGGAAACCAGGGCCCTTTGGTTCTCTGAGCCAGGGTACCTGAAAATGAAGCCCTGAGGAGCAAAGATACAAATTCTCTTCACTACCTTCCCCCAAGAGACTGTGGGGAAGGAGCATGACCTGGCCTGCCCTTTCCTCAAAACTACACGTTGACGCGCTCTATCCATAAGAGACAATGGCTTCATGAGTAACACTGATGGCCTAAACATATGGTGACCATGGCTGTAGGGTCTGTAGCACAAGAAAGTTCAGAGAAAATATGGCAGTAGTTGTTTCCATGATAAGAGTGGTCTCAGAATTTGGGGGTTTGGTGGGCAGAGGGTCAGTGGACTCCTTCCTTCAGTCTGATGCAGTGGGCATGGCTAGATGAACCCAGGGAGGCAGGGATATTTGCTTAGACCTCTGTCTCCTCCAGCTCCCATCCAGGGCCAAAGCTTTTGTCACAAATCTTTTTTAAAAAGGACAGGAATGCATCATATTGGAGTCCAGGGTGTTTGCTCACAAACTAAGTGTCAGAATGTTGAGGAGAGGATTTGTAAAGAACAAGGCAAGAAGAAAACTTTGAGCTTCCCTTGAGAGTTCTGGCCTGAACTCCGGATTCCAGAACCCAAGAATCCAATAGCCCCTAGCCCCTGGACTGTCTCCTCATCCACAGGATACAGAAGGTAGCCTTGAATTCCCTACTCCAATCGAAGTGAATGAGCCTCTGCCCCCAGAGTGTGCCTCAGACCCTCTCGATCCAGTGCTTTGACAGGGTCAAGTTGTTCCTTCTGGCAGAAAAGGCATCCTTCACCCCACCTGGTGAATTCTCACCCATGCTCCAAAGCTCCACCCAAAAGCCCCCTTCTCACTGATTTCCCCCATCATAACCTGGGGACTGTACCTTTCCTCTCTGCTGACCTTTGATAGTGTGGGCTATCCTAGTTATCTGTGTGAATGTCTCATCCCCCCACTAGGCTGTGGGCTCCATGAGGATAGGGACCAGGTCTGACTTAAACTCTATCTCCTTCAGTGCCAACATATGCCCATGTGTACAGCAGGACTTAAATAAATGTTCATAAAATATTGGGAGCTAAGACTCATGGCAAGCTTGAATAGCAGTGGAAAGAGCTTTGAATTTGGAGTTGGGGTCTGGACTCAAATTTTGCTCTCCCATTTAGCACCTGTGTGACCTTAGACTAGTCATTCATTCTCTCTAGGTTTTGGTTCTCTTATCTACAAGATGCAGAGGTTGAAGTACCTGAGCTCACACAGAGCTTTGCACTCAGAACCTGGGCCTCAGAGCCTCAGTTTCCCCTGAGTTTCTTTCTACTTCCATCCATCCTCCATGGCTGCTAAAATGATTTTCCTAAAGCACAGACCTGACCTTGTCATGCCCCTGGAGAAGAAGCCTTAATAGCTCTCTATTATGTCTAGGATCAACTATAAACTTCTGTATTTGATATTTAAAGCCCTTTGGCATCTGGTCTCAACCAACCTGTTGAAGTTTATTATATATTACAATATTTCACATAAGGGCAGCTGGATGGCCAAGTGGATACAGCACTAGTCCTGAAGTCAGGAAGATTTTAGTTCAACTCTCACCTCAGACACTTCCTAGCTGTGTGACCCTGGGCAAGTCACTTCATCCTGTTTGCCTCAGTTTCCTTATCTGTGAAATGGGCTAGAGGAGGAAATGCAAACTACTCCAGCATCTGCACCAAGAAAACCTAATGGGGTCATGGAGAATCAGACATGACTGAAACAACAGAACAACAACAACTTTTCACATACCCTCTGGTTCAGGCAAATTGCATGTTCCCCATCCGCTATGTGCAATCTCCCACCCCCATACCTTTGCACTGGCTGTTCCTCATGCTTGGAATATACCCTCTTTTCACCTTTACCTCTTCAAAACCCAAGGCTCCTTGGGAGGTATCCTATCACCACGACTGCTGGTGTCTTCCCCTCCCTCCTAACACAGATATCCAAATGACCTTGAATTTGCTCTGTGGGTATTTTGCATGTCATTGAATCAATCGATCCACCCATCAATCAGTAAGCATTTCTTAAAGACTCACTTAAATAATTAGAGCTAGAGTCAGAATTAGGTTTCAACTCTAACCCTGATTTCAAAGCCTTCTTCCCCCTCAGCAAGGCATCTGAGAGGAATCAGGCTAAGCTTGAGAAGGAACTCTAAACCCAGGAAAAAACAGATTAGGGTGGTAAACCAAGGTGCCAATGAGCATTTATTAAGCACCTACTGTGCGTCGGGTACTGGGAGAAGATACATGCACAAATATATATGTATGTGTGCAGATACACACAAACATACGTATATATATACAGAGAAGCATACACACAGATGCGCACACACACACACACACACACACACACACACACACCTGTGCATATGAAATGTAATCTCAAAGACCTGGCACCAGCAACTGGGGAGATGCGGAAAGCCCCCTTGCAGGAGGAAGATCACAGCTGAGTCTTGAGCCAGAAGAGCCCAGAGGTGGGGGAAGGGAGAAGGGGAGGCACCAAGCTAAACCTGCAGGAGCTCAGTCCAGCCCTTCAATGTCCTCAATAAAATGCAGACTCCGTGGGAGCAGGAATGCTTGTTCGGGCATCTCCTCCCCCCAGTGCCTAGCACAGTGCCTGAACTGTTGTTGGCACTTTAAAAACACTCGTCCAGTGACTGAATAAATTCATGAAGGATTTCACATGAAAATCAAGCAGATATGACTTTGCTTCTGCCCAGCAGACACATCCTATATTTCCCTAGATCCCCCAATCCTCCCCAGGAGCCCAGGCCTCTGAGAACCTCACAGGACTCCACCCAGCCCTCCCAGCTCCCAGGCCAGGACCCCGCTACCAGTCCCTGACCTCCCTGGGTCCAGTCATCTTCCTTCTGTCAGTCCAGCCCTCGGTTTGACTCTGACTACAGAAACAGGCCACGTTCCATGGGAGCCCTGCTTCTCAGTGAGCATCCGTCTGCTCAGGACACATATCCTGCCTTTCTTTCCTGGACCCATCTGCCAAACAGAATTGCTCATCACCCCAAAGTTAGCCAAAATCTGTTTGTGATCAACAAATTACAGAACAGCCGGGTAAATATTTTCTGAATCAGGGTGTAAATACTTCCTGCCTTCTTCCATAGACCCAGTGACATTTACACAAAGAAGAAGGATCGGAAGTCCTCTGGGCACTTAGGATAAACATGGGAGCCAGAGCCCATCTTAGGAGGGACCTTTCCAGAGATAGCCTGGTCTACAAAGGTCATGACAGCTTTTCTGGAAGCAGTAAGAGAAATTGATCAGGTTGCATTTTCCCGATGGCAGGGAGAGGACAGTATTACTCAGGGGTATGTGATTCAGGGAGCTGAGAGATGGGTTTGGGGTGCCCAGTCCTAGGCCAGATTGGGAAGCAAGGAGAGAATGGGAGATTAAGGACATCACACAAGATCCAAGACCCCCAAAACTAGAATAGTATGAGTCATGCAATTATCATAGGTCAGAGACAGCAGAAGCTCAGTAATCAAGGGCCAATAGAGATCAGCTCCTATAAAGAGCTCCCCCATCCCACCCCACCCCCATTCCTATAGGGCTTAATGCTTTCTACAAGGTCTCCTAATTTTCAGAAGAACAATAATTGACATTAACACTCACATTTGCAAAACATGTTATAGCCATTCTTACTTTTAATCTCATCACAATCCAACGGGGCAGATTATTACCCTCATTCTGCAGCTAAAATTTTAAAAAGTGACTTAACCAAGTGACAGAACTCACAAATTTCTGGGGTAGAATTGGAATCCAGGTCTTCCCAACTTCGAAGCTAACTCTGTGTCCCAAGACCACATTGTGCTGGATCCATTATCCAATTCCATTACTGTGTTGGTTGTTTTTGCTTGATTGTTTATTTTTGCTACAATAGTGTTTCTCAATTCTAAGGGTGGGATTAATGGACATTTTATGAAAGTGACTGTGATCTAACAGCAAAAGGCATCAGTAAAAAAGTTCTCCATCTTCTTTTCTCCTTAAGATGGAGCCCAAGATGAAGGAGAAAGCTCCTGATCCTCACCCAAGGCAAGAGCAATTCAAAAGCCCTGAAGACCAAGACCAGTATAGAATGGTATTCATGACCACAAACAGAAGAAAATCCAACACACCTCTCCACATGCACACACACACACACACACGAGCGTACATACACATACATGCGCACACACACACACATACACACACATTCTTTCCATGGATGCAAAATACTACAAATCCACAGGCAACCCAAGGACCCTTGGAAAAGCAGCCCATGCTGTTACCACGTTTATTGTTCTAGAAGCCAGGTGGCACAGCTGACAAAGCCCAGTACTTGGAGTCATGAAGATCTCAGTTCAAATCCTGTCTCAGACACTTATTAATTGTGTGACCCTGGGTGAGGCACTAACCTCTCTTGCCTCAATTTCCAAATCAGAAAAGTGGGGATTAAAATAACACCTACTTTCCAAGGATGTCATGAGTATTAAATAGGATATTTGTAAAGTGCTTTGCAAATCATAATGCATACTGCACCATGTCAATGAGAACCATTCTTATAATCATCCAGATTCCCCAAACCAAGAGCTGGTGACTAAAAGATGCACAACAGCAACTGCCTGGAGTTCACTCTAGATAGCAAGACCAACAAGTCCCCAGTCAAGCAGGATGACTGGAAGCTTTACTGCCTAGCTGGGGTCAGTGCAATGACAGCGCCTAAGGAAGAGAAACACAGCCTGATACATGGAAAGGCCACTCCATCTGGAGCTGAGAACTTCCATCCCAAGTCCATCTCTGCCACCTGGGCAGGTTACTTAACCTCTTTGGGACTCAGTTTCCTCTTCCTTTATGAAATGATGTAGAAAGGGGAATCACATGATCCATAATGTTTCTTCCAGCTTTAATCTTTTTATTCCAAAGCCTCCATCCAACTTTCCCCATACTATGATGTGTTAGGTGTTTCCAATTATGTTGGGTTCATCTCTGACCCATCCAGCTAGTCTATTCTATATGTAACAAACAGCGTCCCCATACAAACACATACAAGCCTAGCAAAGTTATCAATTCTAGTACTTCTTTTAGGAAATGACTATTTCCTAAGGCTACCCAACAAAGTCCCTAAAGACTGAAGAAGGAGGTGAACTAGAGGCAGAGGCTTTGCATGTCCAAAAACTTGGCAGATGTATGATTGTGAGTTTTGCTTCAGTATCAGGTGGACCCAATTGCCTCAATCTGCATGCTACCCATCCTTTACTCTACCACAAACAAGGCCTTACAGCCCTTTGAGGAACTATTCTAAAAAGACACTAGAATGGCTTTCCATGTCAACACCTTGACTTGGTTGGCTGGTGGCCGTTCATGGTCTAAGACCACCTGTGGTAGAAACCATATGAATGCATGGACACCATAGACATTTTCCCTGTAGCTTGAATACCCAGGTTCAATCAATGACTGTTTCAGGAACAATGACTCTTCTCTGCCTTGGGTTGGTCATTAGAGGGATACAGAGAATATAAGGCACAGTTCCTGTTCTCAAGGAGCTCTCAGGTGGGCAGGAAAGGAATATACACACGAACGCACATACACACATGAATGCACATATGCACATGAATGTGCATACACACACGAACGCACAAACACATGACCGCGCATACATGAACACATATGCGAATGCACATGCACACATGATCACACATACATACACATATGCACGTGCACACACATACATACCCCCATGCATACCCTTAAATACAACAATAACCAGAATGAGACAAACAGGAGCCATAAAGGAGTTCTGAAAGAAAGGAATCAGTGCAGTCAGGTAGAGAGAAGCAGAATCTCAAATCAGTCCATTTCAAATTCAATTTCTGTTCTAGCAGAAAAGAGTATAACACAGCAAGCCTGGGAAGATTTATTTCCATTTACTAGTCAAAGACTGGCAAACATTTTTTCATCCCAGGTAATGAATAATTGGCATGGTTACCAGGACTGGAGAGAAATTCTGTTCCTCGTGACAGACATTTCACTGCTGAATTCACTTCTTAATAAATAATATCTCCTATTTTCCTCTTGGGTCAGACAATCAATTCTCTCCCTTCTATACACCTCCATCACACACACACACACACACACACACACACACACACACACATACACACCTGCCCACCTGTTTTCAGAGATTTGTGTGCATTCATTTCCATTTCCACATTCAATTAATTGTTCTTCTGCTAAGAGCTTTAAGATAAATGACCAATATCTCATCCACTCCATTATTTGGGCTTCCTGTTCAGATTTGCTCATTCTTTTTAGAATCAGTAAAGAATCCAAAGGGAAAAGTCAAGCACTTCCTTCATGTTTAAAGACTGGTTGGGACCCTCAGAAATGGGATCTGGACAGAGCTCCAGACAAGTGCTCTACTCCCAGACTGACAAGGAACTATTGTTTGGATAAGCTGTTACTGTGTGTCCAGATATCAGCCTGTTAATAAACACTTATTGTATCCTACATACCAGGCACTGTGCTAAAAATTAGGGGTACAAAAAGATAAAAGTTTGTCCCTGTGTATGAGGAGCTAGCAATCTAATGGGATGCTCCACTGTCCTTCAAATCTGATTCCATGTCAGCACCCTGGACAAGGACTGTGGCAAAACTAGGGATGTAGTGAGCTAAGGCAAGGGGCAATCTATGGTCAGGTCAGCTGCACCACACCAAAACTAAGAGCACATGGGTCATCCATGAAGGGACTCAAGGAGGAGGAACAATGGAACCTTCTGCTGACAGCAAGAGACTGCCATTGTTCAGCTTTGTGGAACTTTCTGCTATTGCTGGAGAGCAGTTCCAGAGCTCTGGGGTTGAGAAAGGGCCTGACTGCATGATCTGGCATACCCAGAGGGCCTCACTGGTATGGATACAGGTTCATTTCTCCTGAAAAGCGGCAAGGAGAGCTGTGTGTGCATGTGCGTATTGTGTATATGTGTGCATGTATGTGTGTGTGTGTGTGTGTGTGTGTGTGAGAGAGAGAGAGAGACAGGCAGACAGAGAGGGAGGGAGAGACGGGCAGGTGAGGGGGATGATGCACGACTGACTGGGGAAGAACCTTCCAAGTGATGTCACAGATCCTTGGAGCCCCAAGGTAATACAGCAGCTCACCTTTAAGTGACACTGGTTGGCCATGAGGCTCTTAATGCCATTATCTCATCTGGCCTTCAAAACAATTCTGTAAGATGGATAGGACAGAAATAAATATGCTTTACAATTGTGGAAAATGAGGCACAGAGAAATCAAATGACTTATCTATCTGAGGTCATAGAACAAGGAAGTAGCAGGTCAAATACCATAGATGCTATATTCTTGGCACCACACCCTGCTCTAAGACAATATGACCAGGACACAGACACAGTTCCCTCCATGGGCCTCTTTGCTAGAAACAGTCAGTAAAATGTAAAGTCTTGGAGGTCAGGGCATGTTGAGTTTTGCCTTTGTATCCCCAGGTGCAGACAGACAGGAGGCACTTAATAAATCCTTGAACTAATGGCCGCAGGAATTTTCTGAACCAGCACACTATAATCTCCTTGAGGCCAGGACTTAATTTAGGGCTTCATTTAGCCCTTGTCTCCCCCTCCCCCAGCACAAAGTTGTTCAATGAAAGTTTCTTGGCCTGAATTTTTAAAAGCTCTTGGTGAGTTGATGCCTTCAAATGAGAATGAGAGAAAAAAAATTTAAACGATCTCTGACACAGGAACTTGGACAAGAAAATGAGCTACTTCCCTCTCTTCAAGAGAATTCCAGCCCATTGATTGAGTGGTGGACAAAGCAAGGTTGGCTTATGCAAGCACGTGATTTGTCTCTCCCCAGAGAGGTGAAGAGGTCTAAAGATGTGAAGCAGAAAGTCATACCTCTGCCCCCCCAGATCCAGCCTCCCTTCAGCTGCCAGCATAGTTACCTCCAAGCAGACATGTGACCATGGATACCCTAACCTTACTCAGTAAACTGAGCTTCAGCTTCTCCTTCTACTCTCTAGAAGCAAACAGAACATCCTGGGTTTGTCATTTCAGCCCTTCTCAACCTTGTCAGCCTTTCTAATCAGTTTACTAACCCCCTCACTCCACACCCCTATGATCCAGCCACATCAGCTTCCCAACCATGACACTAAACTTTGTGTCTTTGTACTTGCTGTACCCATCTGGGATGATCTCCCTCCTCACCTCTGCCTCCTGACTTCCCTGAAAACACAGGAGTAGTTTGGGGTGCCTTTCAGTAACAAGGCCTTCTTTCTGAGGTAACCTTCTATCAGAGAGAGAGAGAATGAGAGAGAGATGATAGATGGAAAAAGAGAGATAGATGGATGGATGAATGGATGGAGAGAGAAAGAGAGAGAGAAGGATAGATAGACAGACATATGCATATACAAACATATACGTATATGGATGTACTGTGTATCTATATTTGTACTGTGTATGTGAGTGCACATGTATGTGAACATATATGCGTATTGTATGGGTGTATATATATGCATATATACTAGTGCCGTGATTTTTGTCTCAGATCCCACATTAGAAAACATGCCGTGTGGGGGCTGGAGCCTAATTTTTACCTTTCTTTATATCCTTAGCCCTTAGCATAGGGCCTGACTCATAGTAAGTGATTAATAAATGTTTGTTGTCCAACTGAGCGATGGGCTGATTCCAAGAAAAAAGATGGTGTACTGCAGAAGGTGTATGAATACTTTGAAAAGTATTGAAACCAAGGCTCAAAGGTAGGGCAGTACAGAGAAAAGCCCTCCCCCAAGAGTCAGAAGACCTGGGTTCTAATTCCAGCACCAGATGTTGACCTTCAGGCAACGCCAGCTCCTCATTTGTCTAATCCCTTGCTGGCATGGCAATCCCACACTTGCTAGTTGGGTGAATCTGGGCAAGTCCCTCCCCCACTGTGGGCCTCAATTTTGTCATCTGTAAAATAAAGATCAGACGACATGGCCTAGGAGGTCCTTTCAGTTCAGATTCTGTAATCCAATAAAATAATAGATGTAGAAACACTTTGTGAAATACAGGAAATGGAGAAGGAAGGCTCTAATTACTTCTTTTTTCTAGTTTGTTGACCAAAGGTAAAGGATGGCGGTTGGAGGGCAGGGAGTAGGGAGCTGATATTTCCACTTTCCTTGCTGCCAGCTCTTCTGAATGGAGGGGGAGGAAATACGTGCCAGTCACCTGTGATGACTTCACTGGGGGACAGAGTGAAAAACTGGACACAGGACAATTCTCTAGACTAACCAAGCTCTTGGAGCGGAGCCTGGCACACAGCAGTCAATAAATAAATTTGGGATTCCTTCCTTCCTTCCTTACCTCCTTATTTCCAGAAAACCTCATGATCTTGTGGAAGTCACACGAACCCCGAAGAAATATAAATAGATAAATATAATGAAATATGCTTTGAAACATCAGCACGGTATGACAGAATTCAACGACTACAAAGGACTTCAGCAGCATCAGTCCAGCCTACACCCAACATAGCAGATCCTGAAAGGGCTCATCTTACCTCTGCCTGAAGGCCTCTAAGAAGGGAGTCTCCCTCATGTGGCCTTGCCCCCCACTGATGCCCACTGGAACCCCTCTTGCCTTTGCATCTCCTTGTCCATGCCCTTTCCTGACTCCTCCATGAAGCATCTATCCAACTAAGAGGTCCCCTTTTGGTTTCTCTTAATATTCCATGGCTGCCAAGGTGGCACACTCTCCATTACTGGCGATTAAACACGGATCAGAGAAACAGTGCCAAGAATATATTCAGGGAATGATGTATGACAATAAAAGAAGATGGGCTCTGCAGGAGGTGAGATTGTGGGATAACACCTGATGGACAATCCTTCTTCTCCATTGCTTCTTACTGTCAAGAGATTAAGAGGAAGGCTGCCAGGATTTTGGGTGCATCTGATTGTGAAGAACTTATGGGGACATGGATGAGAGACCCACAGGAGGAGCAATCATGAATATGTTTGGCTCTGCATCATTGGAACATTCCATCTCCCACCTCCATGCTTTTGCTTGGGCTGTCCCTCAGATATCGAGTGTTCTACAGAATCCCTGTGTTCTTGCAATGTGCCAATCAAGAGCCAGCTCCTGAAAACATCTGGCTTGCTTGCCTCCTCCCAGCTCCTAGTGCCTTCCTCTAGTATCGATCGTATATTCATTGTACTTAGTACTTTCCCCGGTAGAATGTAAGCTCTTTGAGCTGCCTCCATTTTTCTCTCTGTATTCACAGTGCTGAGCATCTAGCACTCAACTGAATCAATGAATCAACAGCATTTATTAGTCACCTACCTACTGGGTGTCAATCACAGTGATAAACACTGGGGATAGAATGACAAAACAGAAGAAATGAAACAGTCCCTGTCCTCAAGGAGTTTACATTTTATTGGGGACATGGCACATGTGTAGATACCTGTGCGTACAAAATTGATAAATGGCTATTTGGGGGTGGAGGTAGGAAAAGTTTCATGGTCCACTGCAGTGACACCAAAGACCAATTTAAAAAGCATGGAGGCATCTCTCAGCCTGTCCCTCTCTTGCCTTTCATGTTTCTTACATGACTGGTCCCACCTCCAGATCCAATCATGCATATCTTTTCCATCATTTCTCCCACAAAAGTCATTATTGGAAAACACAGCAGGAAGCAAAATAAACTAGAAATAATCACATTTTCTGGGCTTTGAAGAGAGAAGCATGACCAGAGCCAGAGCTCCTTTTCTTATTCCCTGGCAGTCACGCCACACCTCATTCTGCCAGCACCACAGTATCTGGCTAAAAATCTTTCATTTTCTCTGCTTTGGACATATGGGCCTGTTTATCCCAGATCCGTCCCCTTCCCAATAGGAAGCATCATTTTTCATCCCCTGTAAAAGATAGAATGAATCCTGCCTCCCACTGCAGCCCCAGGGCCGTCAGCCAGGAACTCAGAGAGAGGGAAATCACTCTGTGAGCCACTTTGGTTCCAATTTCAAGGGGAAGGAATTTTCCTTTATAGACAATTCACAAAGCCTATTTGGTTGCTTAGTTGCTCCCACACCCTCTTATACCTCTACCCCAGCCCAGATATGTGCTCCCTTGTTCTTTGATTGGAGCTGGTGCCTTCCTCCATCCTTCCTAGCCAGAGAAATCCTGAGCCATCTTTTAAAGCTTCCTCCATGCAGATGTCACCTTGGGATTCCAAAAGGACCCCCAATGTACTTTGTTGGGGAGTGGAACTGGCCACCAGGAAAAACAAAGACAAGGAGGCCAATGGAGTTAAAGTAGAAGGGGATGCCTCGAGAGGGAGTGGGCTCACCTCAATGGAGGTCTTCAAGCAGAGATTGAATGAATGACTCCTCAGAGAATGGGAATTCTGTTGAGGTGGGGCTTGAACCAGATGGCCTCTGAGTCTCTTCCAACCCAAATTCTATGGTTCTGTGATTCTGATTCTGGGACTAGACCAAATATAATGGGCATGAGGAGTCTATGATGGAGATGACACCAAGGTACTTGCCTCTTGACAATGTTCTATCTTCCCATCTCTGAGTCTTTGTTCAGGCTGTGACCCATGCCTGGAAAGTGCTCATTCTTCACTTGCCCCTTTTGCATACTATGAAGCTACCCTACAGGTTTAGCTCAAGTGCCACAGGATCCTTCTAGTTCCCCTTGATGACTAATATCCTTGCCTAAAAATTACTTTGTATTTACTTTTCATGAATATTGTATCTATTCAACTGTGCTCATATCAGCCTTCATCTTCTCCCCACCATATAAACACAAAACACAGACACACCAAAATAAAGTTCTTTGACGTTAGGCACTAGCATTTGTCTTCACGACCAATAGCTGGTGCACAGTAGGAACTTAATAAATGCATATGGAATGATTAAATTATACAATTTTGCAGGCAATGATTTTCAAGATATCTAAAAGGGCTAAGTAGATCAGTGCTGAATATTTTAGGGGGAAAATATCATAGTTTTTATTACTACAGAAACTAATAATTTAAGCAAAGTAGCAAAATTAATGAAAAGGTTAACAAATTGGAGAGATGGATGAAGAATTAGGGAAAGAGAGACAGTGGAAATGAGGCTGTCTTAAAATAGATGAAAATAAAATAACAGGAAAGATATAGTACTGTGTTTACAGAAGTAGAGGAAAAAAACTAATTCAGGAAAAAAATATTAGAAGCAAATTAAGGAAAATATAAACTTAACTCACAACTTTAAATATGAATGGTTAAACAATCCAATAAAAATGAAAAAGTGACATATTAAATAAGAAAACAAAACTCCACTATCTGTTGCTTACAAGAAATACAGTTAAAATACATAGAATACATACACAGGGGTTGGGAAAAAATTTTACTATGCATCAAATGAATTTTTAAAAATAGAAGTTGATATGCTATCTAACAAAGCCAAAACAAGTATTCAAGACATAAAGGGGGACAAAAAGGGTCAAAAGGGCAACAAACCATCAAGATTAAACTTAAAAAATTCAATTCACAAAAGAATGACTTAACTACAAGAAGAAACAGACAGAAATACACCAGTGGTAAGAGATTTCAATATACCTTTCTTGGTTTTAGACAAGTCTAACAGAGAGATAAAGAAAATAGAAGATACGGAATTAAATAAATTATTGTAAGGAGCTAAAAGATTTAAGGCAACTTCTAAATAGAACAGTTAAAGAATATTCATATTTCTTAGCACTACTTAGAATTTTTATGAAAATTGACCATGTATTAGGGTCAGAGTTTTTTTTTTAATATAAAAGAAAAAAGTAATAATTAAATACATCCTTCATAGACCATAAGACAAAATAGTGTTATTGTTAATTATGTTGGTTAATAGTATTAATGTTAAAATAAAATGGCAATCAGTTCAAAGGCAAAAACAAAAGAAAGAGACCCAAACAAGTAGTGGATCAGAGAACAAATTATGAAAACAATTAATAATTATATGAAAGAAAATTGTTATTATAATCAGTATCAAAATTTCTGGGAAATTGCTAGATCAGTCCTCAGGGAGGAGGAAATCATATCCCCATAAACATGCATCAACAAAAAAGGAAAATAATGGATTATTAAACTGAATATGACTTTTTAAATTAGAAAGCAAACAAGTAAATAAAAGTTAGCACAAAAAATAAAGACTGTAAAACTGCAGGAGAAATCGATAAACTAGACATTTTAAACTAGAAACTATAAAAATATAGAAACAACAAGCTGGTTCTTTAAGATTAATAATAATATTCAGACTAAATAATATTTAATCAATTTGATTTAAAAGATGGCAAAAAATCAGATCAATAAAATAAAACAAAACAAGGTGATATCACAAAAAAACAGAAGAAATTTAAAAAATTATTATGGGAATCCAATATATACAATTATATGCTAACAAACTGAGAATACAAAAAAAAAAAGAAATATCTCAAAAATATAAAATACTCAGACTAACAGACCAAATATAGAACTTAAATAATGCAATCCCAGAAAAGGCAATGTATCGACCAAAGAGAGGAGGACTTGATACTCATAGGAGAATTCTATCTAACTTTTGAAGAGTAATTAGTACCCATACTACATACATTATTCTCAAAAGCTGTAAAAGGTCCCACAACATTCCTTTTATGAGTCAAATATAGTCATAATACCTAAACCAGATAAAGAAGTATAGACCAATGCCATTCATGATTTCAATTCCAAAAATTTTAAATAAAATCCTTTCAAACAAACTACAGTTATTCACTGAAGAAATCATTCATTATGATCAAGTAGGACTTATACCAGGGAGGCTAGAATAGTTGAACTTTAGGGGGAAATATCGATATAAAAAACAAATGCACCATAGATATAGAAAAGGCATTTGACAAAGTAAAACAGTTATACGTGCTTTAGAAAAGCTAAAACTAAAACAACTATCTACGAAGTGTAGGCATAGCACGATTTTTTTAATCTCATAAAAACGTATCTATCTACAAACAAAAATAAGTTTAATGTGCCATAGGAATACACTAGAATTAAATTGACCTCTGCAACATCCCTCCTCCCATGGCTCCTAGTTCCACTCTCTAAGACCAACTAGTACAAGTCTGAATGCATTAAGTCAGTGAAGACTTCTCAGGGACCTAAGTCTAAAGTAAAGTAGACATAATGCCTGAGTTTCAATTTATCAAAAATTATATGATACGGGGAAACTTGAGGTTGTGAAACCATCTGTTGCCTCTCTCCCCAGTTTCACTGATTCCCATTTCCTTATTTCTGAAAATAGAACTGCTTGTTCAGGCTCTTGACCAAAACGGTAAGGAGGGGTTTTGTGATTTTCTTCTATATAACTTTGCATCTGCTTTTGTAAAATACTTCCCCTCCTCCAATCTGCTTGGAGGAGGGTGAAGTCCAGTCCTTGCAAGAACCAAATAAAGGACTTTCTGTTTACACTTTGAGATGCCTCTGAGTAGTCAATTTGAATAGGGTTCTTGCCATCCCACACAAGTCTGAACCTTCCACATGGCCAACTTTCAAAGATGTTAAGACCATTATTATTTCCCCCCATCAAATTTTCCAGCCTGGAAACCTCTGAGTCTTCTGTCAGCTAAATATACCTAGTTCCTTTAAGTAATCTTCATATGCTAGAAACTCAAGGTCATTTTGAATTTAAGTCATCTTCTGGATATGCTCTAGATTATTAATTGCCTTCTTGAACTCTGGTCCCAAACTGGACACGGTTCTGCAGATGTGATCTGCCTAGGTCAGGATACATGGAGACCAGCACCCCCCTTTTCTTGATGATGATCCTCAGTCTAGCCTGAGTAGATCCTTGTCTTGGAATGTGGCTCTTACACTCAGCTGGTTCCTTCAAAAGAGGGAGATCCACAGGAAGCACGAGGACCCTCACAAGGTGGCTGAGTCTTAGAGCCACAGAGATACCATTTTGCATGCACAGAAAATACCACAAATCATGCAAAGGGAAGATGGATCAAAATACCAGCACAAGGTTTGAGAAGAGAATGGAACAGGAGAGAGAGGTGGACCCTCATGTGAGGCTGTTGCTGGGGAGGTTGCTGTACTGGGTAGGTGGGTGAAGGAGAGGAAGCAGAGCAGGCTGGAGAAGCTCACTCCAGCCAACCATCTCATGGCCTTCTATTTTAACTAATTACTCTTGTTAAATAAACGGGAACCTCAGGGGGTAAAGGGGAGTATTCTATCCTGGTGAAGGAACTGTTGTCCGATTCCTGTAAAGGAAGTTCCCTGTGGCAATGCCCCATCATCCTACCTTAGTTATTGCTCTGCTGAGCCCACCTGGGGAAGTCCTGCTTTGCCCCCCTTAACTGTTCCTTGCCTTTGACAAGCAGCATGATAAATTCATGTCAATTCTGAAAATATAGTTGTAGAAACAGCAACCACTTACTTGGGTGCAAAGAAACAAAAAGCCCAGCTGCTTCCAACGTGTTTCCCCTTTGAACGTGGCAGCCAGACCATTGTGGCATCTGGTCATTATTTCATACAATGATTTAATTACAGTCATGTTCTCATCCTTTAAATTACCATGGGATTCATGAAAGTGAGCATTAAAGAACATTTGCAGTTTAGTCTGGAAGTTAAGTAGGACAGTCCCAGAACATCCAAGCTAGCAGGGATGTCAGGGGCATCTAGTTCAGTGAGCAGAATCCCCTCTACAATATCCCCAACAAGTCGGCAAACAGCCTTTCCTTGAAGATCTCCAACGAAGGGAGAACCCACAAGCTCCTGAAGTAACCAACCACAAAATGGGAGAGTGAAAATTCTTAAGGCTTCATTTTAATTTAGGGCCATCATTTAATCAGCCATCAAACTGAAATCAGCGTCATAGCAACTTCCATCTAGTACCAAGCAGAGCAAATCTAGTCCAATCTTTCTTTCAAAGACAGTTGTCATGATTCCCTGACTCTTCTCATCTCCAGTCTAACCAATTCCATTTCTCTCAACCAGACTTCAAGTGATAGAAGTCACAAAACTGAACCTTCTTCATACAGTTCTTATAAGGCTCAGATAACTTTTTAAAGCTCTTTGAAAGAGCCAGGTCAGTCAATATACATATATTAAGGACTTTTGATGTTCCTGGCACTAAGCTAAGTACTGGAAATACAATTATAATCAAAAAGAAAGTCCCTGCCCTCAGGGGACTTACAATCTAACATATAAAAGGAAACTGCAAGTAGAGGGGTGAGTGAGGAGAGAAAGGCACCATGTGGATGACTTTAGGCAGAAGGAGCAAATGAAATGCTGCAAGCTCACAGGTCCAGCAGCAATTCCACAATATTTGAGAAGTTTTGGAGATGTTGAGAAGAGAGGGTGATATGGTCAAACCATGTGTGCTCATCCATGAAACCAGCAAAGGAAAGCACATTCCTAGGTCCCCTTTACACCTGTTTGGGAATTATATGAAAGCCAAGAAAGTCGTGAGTTGTGTTCATGTGCACTTGAAATTCTGTTCATCAATGCCACAAGGATTTAGACTGAGCCATAAAAGTTAAACCTGGAAAGAACCTTAGAGATCATCTCACCAAGCCCCTGCACTCTACAGAGGAAGAAACTAAGGCTTAAGTCATTCACCCAGGATCCCTCAAGTAACAACTGCTAGAGCGACAATTTCTATCTGACTCCCTTTGGTATCAAAGCCACAACAGCCATTCTTCCAAGGAATTATGCCCCTGTGCCAGACTAATGACTAGCTTTATTTTCCCTTGGGTCTGCATGTACAATTTCTTCAACAGATATCCAATTTAATTCAACAACAATTTAATATGAGTGCTTAATATTGAGTGCCTAATATTAATCTCTGTGTGAGGTAAGGGGGAAACAATTGACACAATACAGGGCCTGATCAGAAGGTTGGGGAGAGGGCACTTATCTCTGTGGCTGCATCCGGATGAGATCTTAAATGACCTTAACATACCCTGGGGAGCAAAACCTTTAAATAAAGGAGATGATTTTCTCTATCAAGGCCAAACTTTTTAAATCAACTAACAATTCCATTTGTCCATTTCCAGTTGTTTATATTGGACATGTTTAAATATTTCTGGGCAGAGGTAAGTAAATACAAAGGAAGGAATGAAGGCAGTCATAAATTAATCTGGAAAGGGGTGTGGGCTCTATGGAAACTGGAAAATGCAAAGAACGTTTTTCTTCTTGCGGGACTAGGGAGAGGCTGACTTAAAAAGAAAACCCTGGAAAGTAAAGATGAGGAAAGGGCATTCCAGGTATGAAGGTTTGGAAAGGTCCCTGTAATAAGAGGCAGGGGATGGTGTAGCAAGGTTAGGAAACAGCTGTTAGACTTAAATTTGACTTAAATATATGAAGAGAAGCAATGAAAAAGTAGAATAGATGGTAGAAGGCCTTGAATGCCAGGCTATGTAACTGATATGCATCCTAATTCCAATAGGGAGTCATTGAACATTTTTAAGCAAGGGAAAGATAGTGAGATTTGGACATTAGATAGATTATTTTGGCAGTTGGGGGAAGGCTATATTAGGAACAGAAAAGACAGACAGTAGAGATTATTTAAGAAGGTATTACAGTAGAGATAAAGACCCAATTAGGGTGGAGTTCATGTGAGTAGCAAGACCTGTTACGGAGATGGAATTGATAAACTTGACCACTGATTGGATGATGGGATGAGGAAGGAAGGAGGGAGAATGAGAAGGTAGGGATGATGCCAAGTGAATGCAATGTTGGTGATGTGCTCAGTAGAAATAAGGAGGTTAGCTCTAGTAGTTTTGGTGGAAAGAAAATAAAATTCTCTTTTGATATGTTGTATTAGGGATGTCTATATGTCTACTAGGCTGCTGGATATTTGGGATTAGAGCTCAGGAGAAAGACTAGGGGCTGGCTATGAAGACAGTGCCTCTTTTGGATCCCCAGGGCCTAGCACATAGTAGATGCTAAACAAATTTGATTGAATTGAATTGTCTCTAGCAGTGATTAATAAGATCATGGTAGGTGATGAGATTGCTGAGAAAGAGTATATAAACACAAGAGAAGAGGGCCCAGGACAGCTTTGGGGAAATGAATAACCAATCCTTAGGGAAAGGGATATGAATGAAGAGTCAATGAAAGAAATCCAATAAATGCTAGAGAGTGAGCAGGGGAATCAGGAAAGAGGGAATTTACTGAAGCCAAGAAAGGGGAGAATATCCAAGAGCACCCAACCCTCACCTGTTACTGATGGAGCCCAGCACTGAATCCCAAAGAAACCAAGCTTAGCTGAGATTCAGTCACTGACTTTCTGGAGCTCCCATTCTGAAAGGGGAATGTGCATCAACATAAAGAGCCATACTGTAGGAAGACCACATGTGTGAGGCACTTTGCAAACTTTTGGGAGCCATATAAGTGCTAGGTGGAGACAAGACTGAGGGGCTCATTCCCCAGAAAAGCTGAATGAAGAGACTGGTGGAGATTCTGTGCTCAACAGCTGATGGGGAACATCCCAGCAACCCCTCTACCTCTTCAAACTTCTACCTTTGCACCCTAAAAATAGATCACCAGAATCAGCTGTCAGATCTGGAACTAATTCAGAGCAGCAAAGACCCTGTTGTTGATGCTTATGACCTGAAAGGCAACATTCCACATCCCCAAGGAGGCAACCTTCCTGCCCTCCCTTTGTTCCCCAGTGCCAGCTGTTTGGATAGCCCAGTTGGTTGAGTGCTTTGGGCTGTCACCCTTCTGGGATTTGAGGGACCTTTACTTAAGATAAAAAACTGTGACACCTTAGGTAAAGAATATTTTAGGTCAAAAAATATTTTCCCAATGTGGGGGAAAAGCAGGAAAGAATGTGCTTCCCTCCATATCCCCTGAGCTCTCTGGCCTCAAGACTCAGGCCAAGAAGGACATCTAGTATCAGTAAGGGGAAATCAGCTGCAAAGAAGCCTGGTCTGGCCAGCCCCAAACCCATCCAGCCTACCACCACCACTCCATAGTAAATTCAGTCCTAACCCAACCTTTGGTCACCATCTCCCTGTGCCTTGCCTTTGCTCTATGACCTATGGCTGAATTTAGAGACGGAGTGCTGAAGGAAAACTGTTTCTGCCCCTTACTACTTTTTTCATTTTGACCAAGCCTCTTCACCATTACAGCCTGAGTTTCCTGGAATGGGACAGAGGGTGCTTGAGTCCCTTGTCATCATTCTCTGCCTCTCATGTTCTTCCTCTTCTGATGCTCTCAGAGAGTTAGCCTTTTCGTAAAGACCCCACCTCTCTTAACCCCCTTTCCATGCTGGTTGTTCCTTGTCTCCCATTCCCTGACATGCTGAGCTACAAGGAAGAGCTGGTTCCTTCTTGCTCCCCACACCCCATCATTCTCAGACTCTCCCTCATCTCTTCTCCCCTTTTAGGGTTCTCTTTCTCTTTCTTTCTCTCTGTCTCTCTCTCCTTTTTTCTCTCTCTTCTCTCTCTTTTCTCTCTCCTCTCTCTCTCTTCTCTCTCTCCTCTCTCTCTCTTCTCTCTCTCCTCTCTCTTCTCTCTCTCTTCTCTCTTCTCTCTCTCCTCTCTCTTCTCTCTCTCCTCTCTCTCTTTTCTCTCTATCCTCTCTCTCTGTTCTCTCTCTCCCTCTCTCTCCTTCTCCCCCTCTCTCTCTCAGATTTTTTTTTTGCTAGACTCACCTATGAACCTATTTCTTCACCCTGACACTGGCCCCCTTCAAACACTCAGGACTCTCAGTTCCTCAATTTCCTCATTTCCCACAATCTATGTCTGAGGCAGCTATGTGGTACAATGGATAGTGTACTCCGTCTAGAACCAGTAAGACCTGAGTTCAAATCCAACTTCAGACACATTAGCTGTGTGATTCTGAGCAAGTCTATATGCCTTAGTTTCCTCAGTTGTAAAACAGGGATCATAATGGCATCTTCATTTCTAGGATTGTCGTAAAAATCAAATGAAATAATAATTGTTTAGAGCACAGGAACTGGCACATAGCTTGTTTCCTTCTTCCTTCCTCTCACCTGTCTCTGCCACACTCAGGCATTAGGGTCCCTGGAATGTGCCCAAGGGACTGGACTTCCTAACCCTTGCTCTGGCAGCACCTTTGCAGGGCCACGCAACACTTTCTCAAAGAGACAGGAATAGAAGAGTGTCTGCTAAATAGGCAAAATGAAAATGACATGACTATTGGAAATTGATTTAGGGTTTCCATCAGTCTTTCATTATGAACTCATAATGCCCCCAAGGAAAAGGTTTTAGAAAACTTGGATTTAAGAGGGTTCCCCCTGGAAGATACGCCCAAGTTCTGTTGGTGACACTTGGACGCTAGAGGTCTCATCAACATGCACCTCCTTCTATTTAACAGATGAAAAAAATGAGTCCAAAGAGAAGAAAAGAAAAGATGCAAGCCCCCATTCTCTGACTCCAAATTCAGAGCGTGCCAGGGCTAAGTTCAACTGGCAACCCCAGGATCAAGGGGAGGAGAGCCTAATGATCTGCCTCCCTTTTCTGATCACCTTAATAATTCTCTGAGATTGCATATGTACAATGCTTTGCAAACCTTAAAGTAATAAAGAAATGTTATTACGTACAGAGAATACCCTTGCATATGGTGTGGTTTAGTCCATGCATGTTAAAGCTCTGAGGAATCTTTGAGATCATCCTTTCCAAAGCTCTCCTTTTAGAAAGGAGTAGATTGAGATCAATGAAGCAGTTTGTACAAGGCCATGGAGCTGGTGGGTGACTCTGTTCAACATTTAAAATCCTTCACAGTCTGGTTCCAGCCAATTTTCCCAGGCCTGCTGCACATTGCTCCCCATCATGCTCTGTGTGCTTCAGCCAGAGTGACCTACTTTCTATTTCCCACACACGACATTCTATCTCTGGTCTCTGTACATTTTCATAGGCCATCCCTCATGCCTTGGATGCACTCTTTCTTCTTCTCCTTCTCTTGCACTCAGTTCCCACAGCACTCTCTTTACAAGTGCCTGATTCCCTATTGAGATTCTTTATTGTATCTCCAGTGACTAGCATGATGACATGTATTAAGGGATGAATTAACGAAAGAATGAATGAGTGAATGAGTGAATGGATGGATGAATGAATGAATGAAAAAACCTATGCTTTGCTAAAGGCTAAGGATCCAAATACAAGCAAGACATTCTCTTGTCTCATGGTACTTACATTCTAATAGGGGAAAATTAACAAGGGAGATGGAGTTGGAAGAGGGAAGGTCAAGGAAAAGTGTGGGGTGACATAGTTTTGGAGCTAGCTGGGAAATGCCATGATGATCCGGTTCTGGGCAAGATGAGATAAAAACTGACCTGTCTAAGAGCCTAAGAACCCAACTCAGACTCTCAAGGTTTGAGTTTTGAGGGGAGATTGAGAAGGAGGAATACAGCAGCAGTTTGGAGCTATCCAGGAATGTGTAGGTGCTGAAAAAGTATTTGTTGATTGGGTATAAACTGAGTTATTTTGGACAAATCATTTAGCACTTCTAAACTTTGTTTTTTTTTTTTAATCTGTTAAATGGGGATAATAAACCACCAATAACCTTTATAGTGCTATTATGAAAACTCAAGATGTACTTGGATAGTACTTGGATAGTACTGCAGAAATGACTACTATTGGCGGTCAGAATTCTGGGGAAATGGAATGGTCTGATTAACATGCTTTTATGCATGGTACAAAGTCTCCTTCATTCAGCTACTGCTTTAACCTAATGCTGGTGACATGAGACATTTCAATTAGCCCTCATTACTACCAGCTCTAAACACAATGCTCTTTAGGATCACAATTCTGCCCCAATTAGACCTCGTCTTTGAGGTCTGGGCACTACAGCTTAAGAAAGATAGTGACAAATTGGAGCATCCCCAGAGGAGGGCATTCACCAGAGTCAAGAGCCTAGAGCCCATGTGATATGAGGACTGGCCAAGAAAATAGAGGTAGCTTAGGCTGAAGATTGGGAGACTCAGGCAGACATGAAGGCTGCCTTCAGATATCTGAAAGGACTGAATCTGTTCTAGCATTGTTATGCAGTGGTGTAGTGAAGACAGTTTCAGAGTGAGCTTGAAACAAGAACACTTGAGTTTGAAGGTTGGACCCATTTGTTAAGTGTGTCGCCACAGTGAAGTCAGCCCCCCCCCCCCACTCTGGACCCAAGTTTCCACACTTGTCCCTGATGATCCCTGGTGTCCCTTTCAGCTCAGAAATCCTCTAATCTATGAAACTATAGTGAGGCCAGTTCTTCTCTCTTTAATCATGAGAGCCCTCCTTAGAAGCTTGTGAGCTCCACTTTTCGGGTCACCTTCAAGCAGAGACTGGAGTAGTCCTTGTCAGAGATGGCTATTCCTGATCACAGATAGCTCTGAGATCCCTTTCCCTACTAGAGAGAATTTGGTGCTGCTGACAAATGATCCACACATAACTCATTCCCCATCACATGAGCTGCAGGCTCCCAGAAGCACCTTTCAACTGTAATTCTGGATTTTCTTGCCTCTGAGTGCCCAACTGACATCTCTTATGCCATAAAAAGAATAAGGAACACAATTACTGGGGCTCTGAGCATCTCTCTCCATTTCAGACAAAATGTTCCGTTCTCTTTGTCGCCTAGCTCTCTTCAATAGAAATTTCTTCCCAATTATATTTAATTCTACGCCCATCTCTCAGGTTCTCAGTGTCTCAACCCTCATTTGCTTTTCATTTCCCACTACTAGCTCTGAGGGACTAGAAAGGAAACCATGACTCCCGACTCTGGGAAGGGAATCCCCATTTAGTAAGGAACATTGTGAGAATATTCTCCAGTCTTTTCTAGAAATTGCCTTTTGTTGTATTTCTAATGTGCATTTTCTGACCTTCCTGTCCTGTTTCTCTCTAAAACCAGAAGGTGGATGTCAATTTCATCCTAGAAATATTTATTAAGCTCCTGATCTATGCAGAGTTCAAGGGCTCAGGGGAAAATCCATTCTTAAAAAGTGATGAACCTTCTCTATTTTATGACATTTACTGAGAAAGTATAAGCTCCATGGGGACAGAAAATGGTTTTGCTTTAGTCTCGGTATCTCCAGGATCTGGCCCATTTGTTTTCTTTTAGGCCAGACCTATGACTTTGTTAGTATAGGAAACTACCAAAGAGAAGCTCCCCCCTTCAACATCATTGTAGATCCATTCCTGCTTTGAAGGCTATGGTCTTAGAGAGTTGTCTCTGGGCACTGAGGTGAAGGTGCCACTGGGCACGTGAATAGCATGTGTCAGAGAGGGAGCTGTGACTTGGAATTGAATTCAATAAGTGAATGGAATTACTAGACCATGAACTGCCTGAAGGCAGGGTCTTCTCTCATCTCTATACTCCTACAGGAATTGTCCCAGAATTATAGAAAATGAGAGCTGAGAGGAGGCTTACGGATCACTTGCCCAACCCCCTCGCCTTAAACATGAGAAAATTAAAGACAAGAGAAGGAAGGGACTCACCTCAGGTCCTGCTGCTACTGATACTGCTGGCATTATTACCGGTGTTCTGGTTCTAACATTTATTGTGGTACTCGAAGCTTTGAAAACTGCTTTATGTATTTCATCTCATGTGAGCCTCACAACTACTTTGCAAAGTAGGTGCTGTTATTATCCCCAGCTCATAGTTGAGGAAATTAAGGCAGACAGAGGTTAAATGACTTGCCCAAGGTCACACAGCTAGCAAGTGCCTGAAACTGGATTTGAAGGCAGGTTTTCCTTTTTCTAGATCTAGCTCTTCACTACAATGTTGAGTTGCCTGTTCATATAGTCAATTAACAGCAGAGCGGGTCTGGAAGCCAGGTCTCCTGATCCCCAGATCTTTTTATCAAAATATTGTCTAAATTTTTGACAGTTACTTTAGGGGACATAGGGGTTTCCACAGAGGAAGCAGATGAGCCAGTAAATGCAAGAGCAAAACAGGTCTTTATTTGGGGTGGTTTGGCCGGCACAAGACATGCTTATGGCTTGATTTGAGGAACACAGGGATTTGAGGGGACAGATAAAAGAGGGAAGGATGCTCCTAGAGGCCATGAATGGCCCAGTCAGCTCTCCAGAACAGCCATGAGAGGGAATATCTGGACCTCAGGTGAGATGACTTCTAGGCCATGGCAAAAGAAGGAAATAGATCCCAAGTTCAGCAAATGTCCAACCCTGCTGACCCTCCTGTCCCAGAGCCCAGCTTTTACCTGAGTTTTTAAAAGCATATTATTTGATGTTGTAATTATAAATGATAGGACTCCAATATGGAATCACTTAGGCCAAGTGGTCCTAAGGCCCATAAGCCATATAACAGCTAATGATAGCCCATACTTATATGGTGCTAAGAGCTAAGAGTTTTGTCATTACTGTCTCATTTGATCCTGTTTGTTCCTGGCCAACTGCAAAAGCTTTGATAGCCACTTCAAGCCCTCAACCAATTTCTGGTTTCAAAAAAGAAACTCCTCTCCCCCACCCTAGCCTGGTACCAATACATGACCTGGGATGTTTCCCTACCACATCTGGGTCTGATTAGAAATGTTCCTTCCTACATCTGCCATCAATTACCATCCTTTAACAAGCTCATTTTTAAGGCATACAACTTCTCTACTCAGACCCTCTATTCTACAGGGTGTCTCCACCAAGATCTTTACTATCACACACATCTCTTGACCCCTCAAGCTGGGTAAATATCTTTATATGCGTGAGGCCAAATCTTCATCCATCTCTATAGCCATAAAGTGTATGTATGATTTACTTTCACCTGCCTGCTGTGCTGCATGATAATAAAGTTCTTGTTTGTCCTAGCTTCCCTAGTACCAATTTCCTGTGAATTTCTAAACCCAAATCTTTGTGCTTTTCCAAGCCATGCAGTCAAATAAAGAATATCTATGTAAAACCAAGATCAAATATTATATATAAAGGCAATAAACCAGAGACCTTTCCAACATGGTCAGGCTCTTCTGGCTATCCCTTATCCTCATTGCTATTTGTTATAATACTCCAGATACCACTTCTATAAATAAGAAATAAAAATTGAGAGAATAAGTAAAGGAAAAGAGGAAGTAAAATTATCCCTTTTCTTCAGATTACACAATGGTTTACAAAGTGTCCTTAAATGTCAACTCAAAATCAATTTCCACAATTTAATAGTTTCTAATAAAGTTGCAAGATATGGAGCACTCCCACAGATATCGTCAGGGTTTCTATAAATTACCAAAAAACAGCAAGAAAAGATTGAAAGAGAAATTCCATTTCAAATGAACACAGAATATAGGAGATAGTTTGCAATCTACCTACCAGTACACACCCAGGAACAATATCAATTCAACTATAAAACATTCATTACAGAATTAAAGACAGGTTAAAATAATTAAAGAATCATTCATTGCTCAAGGACAGGCCAACTCAGCATAATAAAAATGACAATATTAACAAATTACTTTATTTACTCAAGATTATAGCAATCAAACTTACCAAGAGGATATAAACAACTAGAAAAATAATAACAAAATTCATCTGTAGGAACAACTTATAATGAAGGTACCTAGCAGTATCAGATCTCAAAGTGCTTGACATAGCAATCATTAAAATGATTTACTACTCGTTCAAAAGTAGAGGTTGATCAGTGGAACAGATTAGGTTCACAACATTTGGGGGGAAATGAAGACAGTAGCCTAGTGTTTGATAAACTCAAAGACCCAAGATAGTGGGATAAGAGCTCAATATTTGACAAAAACTTGGGAAAACTGGAAAGTAGTCTGGCAGAAGCTAGGTATAGACCAGCATCTCATACCATATACCAACGTCAGCTTGAAATGCACACATGATCCAGACATTATTATCAGAAACAAATTAGAGAAGCAAGGAAAAATTATCTTTCAAATCTATGGATGGGGAAGGGTTCATGATAAAATAAGTCATAAAAAGAATCACAAAACAAATCCCCAATTTTAATTGTGTAAAATTTAACAGTTTTTATTTTTTACCAAAACAAAGCCAATGCATCTAAAATTAGAAGAAAAGCATCTAAATGGGGGGAGGGAATCCTTGCAGAAAGTTTCCCTGAAAAAGGTCTAATTTACAAAATATATAAGCAACTGATTCAGATTTATGAGGTAAGACACATTCCTCAGCCAATAAATGGCTAAAGGATATGTCCAGGCAGCTTTATGAGGAAGAAATCCAAACCATTTATAGCTATATTAAAAAAAAAGTTTCAAGTCACTAATAATTAAAGAAATTCAAATTAAAGCAACTCTAAGGTTCCACTCATACTGATTAGACTGGCGAAGCTGACCTCCCAAAAATGACAAACACTTGTGGGTCTGCATGAAAACAGGAACATTAATGCATTGTTCATAGAGCTTTGAATTGGTTTGCCAATTTTGGAGAGAAACGTGGGGTCATATTCAAAAAGTTATTAAACTGTTCATACTCTTTGACCCAACAATGCAATTACCAAACCTACATCCCACCCAAAAAAAATCAAAGAATGAGGAAAAGTTCCTATTAGTACAAAGTATGTTTTGTACCTTTTGTTTGTGGTGGCAAAGACTTGGAAACAAAGGGAGTATCCACCAACTGGAGTATGACTGAACAAATTTATGAAGAAATTATTCCTATGAGTACAATGGAATGATACTATATTGAGAAATGTTGGAAGGGATGGTCTCAGAGAAGGCTCTGAAAGTTTGTATGAACTGATGTAGAATGAGGAGAGCAGAGCCAAGAAGATTATATATACAGTAACAATGACATTGTAAAGACAAACAACTTTGAAAGACATAAGAACTTTGATTGATGTCCAATTATCCTTCCAGAGGAATGGAGATGTGGTATGCTACACAGCTCTTGATAGGGCAATAATGGATTCAAACAAATACATGTTTTTAGCATGGCTAAATTTGTTTTGTTTGACTAGGCATATTTGTTACAAGGCTTTAATTTTTCTTTTTTTAATAGGAGGGAGAAATAAAATTTTAGTTGAAAACACAAATGGAATTTTAAAAATAAATGAAATAAATTCAACAAAGCTTTATTAGGTACTCACTCCTCATTTGGTACTTTTTGAGGCACCAATAATGCAAACATAGAACTGAAACAGCCCTTGACCTCAAAGAGTTTACATTCTACACTTTGTATACAGATAATTATACATAACATGAATACAAAGTAATTTCAGAGGCAGCACCAAGAACTAGGGGAGTGAGAATAGTCCCCTTGAAGGAGGTGGTATTTGAGGTACCTTGAAATAAGCTTAGAACTCAAGGAGGCAGAACTTAGAAGACAATTTATTTTAAATGTGGTGAATATTTTTGCAAAGGCCTGAAGATAGGAGATGGAGTAGCAAGTAGACCAGCTTGTCCTGAAATCCCCAGTGTCCTTCAAAACTCAGTTCAACTTCCGGGTCATGTGACTAACTGGAAAACTAATTATTCTCTCTAATTCCATTGACCTCTCAGACATCTTCAGCCTAAGATTTATGAGCAACAAGGAAAACCGTGGGAACTGTCTCTGTGGTCTAAAACACAAAGAACCCTAATGAGGGAACAACCTGATAAACAAACAGCAGAGAAGACTAATTCTTAACACACTCACTCAGCACCCCCTCACCCCACAAGCCTTCAAGCTTTGGCAGTATTGTACAATGGGACCTGTCAGCACGCACAGCAGAAATCATTACCAAAATAGAAAAATTTGAATCCTCCGTGGTTGATCTCACCAAATAAACAGAAAAGAGAAAAGGTGACTAGGAAGGCACATACATAGAAGTAAAAAAGAAAAGCAGAAGTAGAGAGAAAAAACATGATCCCTATATGAGCAAAACAGAGTGATCTTGAAGACAGGATGCACAGAAACAGCTGAAAGATTACAGATGAATCTGACGAGTCCAAAAACTTGAATACCCTCATACAAGAAATAATTCAAGAAAACTTCCCAGAAGTTCTGAACTCAATAAACCAAGTGCCAATCAAAAGAATCCACAAATCATTTCCAGAAAAAACGCGCTGATAAAGGCCAAAATGCATAGTACTTAAATTTAACAATTTTAACAACAGGGTCTGCAAGTGATGGAGAAGAAATGAAATCATGTGTTCCAAAATCAAAGGAGCTCAAGATACAGCTCTGAGTGATGTACCCTACAAACCCGAGCCAAAGAACTAATGAAGAAAAGATAGGTACTCAATAAAAGAAAGGCATTAGGATTGATCGGGCAAAGAAAACCAGACGTGAGCAGATTATTCGACTTGTTCACACCTCAGACAAAAGATATACAAGACCTTTAAATACAGCAACCAGAGAAAGCACAAGTAATGAAATAAATGACTCCAGGGAAGAAGGGAAATAAAAATGAGAAAGATAAAGACATTTGTCATGTTGACAACCACAAAAGAACAGTAGAGGAGCTATTAAGAGATTTCCTTCCAAAAGTACACAAAGAGACGTGAGTGTAAACAGAAATCAGTGAGAAGTGATGATGGAAGGAAAGGTCTGAAACACCATGGACCAAACTGCATAATGCCTGGTCTACAGGTGAATTAATGATTGGGAGGATGCATAAAGGAGGGAAAGAAAATAGAGGAGGTGTGGAGCCAAGATGGCAAAGTAGAAGCAGGGACCTGACTGAGTTCTTCCCCCAAACCCCTCAAAACACCTGTAAAAATGACCATAAACAAATTCTAGACTAGCAGAAGCCACAAAATGACAGAGTGAAACAGATTTCCAGCCCTAGACAATCTGGAAGGTCAACAGGAAGGGTCTATTGCACTGGGCCTGGAGTGGAACACAGCCCAGCGTGGGCCATGCTGGCACAGATGGAACCAGAGCAGGCCTCAGGGTGCTGAATCACTGGCAACTGCAGTGGTTTCCAGACTTCTCAACACACAAACCCCAAAGACAGTTTCATAGGTCAATGGGGAAGCCCTTTCACCTGGGTGAGAGAGGAGCCTATTCCAGCCCCAGCCCCCAAGCAACAGCCACTGCTGAAATGGTGGCTGCTTCTGGAGCTCTCAGCCTACAGATGGTGGGGAAATTGAGCAGGTGATCTGGGTCTCAGTCTTAGGTGAAGTCCTAGCTGGTGGTGGCTATGGAGAAGGAATCCTACTCACAGTTCTAGGGCAGAAAAAGGTACTTGTGGTTGCTCGCAGATGAGAGTTCAAGCCAAGAGAGGAGTAAACACCTCTTCTTTGATCATACCACTTTGGAAGAACTGAGATTTTATAGGTCTCAAGACATATCTCTGAAAACAGTTGCGCAAAAAACCTGAAACTTGGGGCAATACACCCTCCACTTAAGAAAGAACTCAAAAGTCAAGTAATTGGATGGGAAAATAACCAAAAAAGAGGAAAAATAAGATGATAGAAGTTTACTTTCTTGCTGAAAACATATTTTCTTATGATAAAGGAAGAGAGCAAGATCAAGGCTCCTACATCCAAAGCCTCCAAGAATAATATGAAATGGCCTCAGGCCATGGAAGAACTCAGAATGAATTTTGAAAATCAAATAAGATAAGTGGAGGGAAAATCAAAAGAGAAATGAGTGAGATGCAAGAAAATCATAAATAACGAGTCAACAGTTTGCTAAAGGAGACCCAAAAAAAATGTTGAAGAAAATAACACCTTTAAAAATAGACTAACCCATATGGCAAAAGAAGACCAAAAAGCCAATGAGGAGAACAATGCCTTAAAGGGCAAAGTTGGCCAAATGGAAAAGGAGGTCCAAAATTCAAATGGAGCAAATGGAAGCTAGTGACTTTATCAGAAATCAAGAAATTATAAAACAAAACCAAAAGAATGAAAAAATAGAAAACAATGTGAAATATCTCATTGGAAAAGCAACTGACCTGGAAAATAGATCCATGAGAGATAATTTGAAAATTATTGGTCTACCTGAAAACAATGATCAAAAAAAAAAAGAGCCTAGACATCATCTTTCAAGAAATTACCAAGGAAAACTGCCCTGATAGTCTAGAACCAGAGGGTAAATTAAAAGTGGAAAGAATCCACCAATCACCTCCTGAATGAGATCACCAAAGGAAAACTCTTAGGAATATTGTATACAAATTCCAGAGTTCTCAGGTCAAGGAGAAAATATTACAAACAACCAGAAAAAAAATAGTTCAAGTATTATGGAAATATAATCAGGATAACACAGGACTTAGCAGCCTCTACACTAAGGGAGTGAAGGGCTTGGAATATGATATTCCGGAGGTCAAAGGAGTTAGGATTAAAACCAAGAATCACCTACCCCAGAAAACTGAGTATAATACTTCAGAAGTAAAAAAGTGGAATTTCAATGAAATAGAGGACTTCCAAGCATTCTTGTTGAAAAGACCAGAGCTGAATAGAAAATCTGACTTTCAAATATAAGAATAAAGAGAAACATGAAAAGGTAAACAGCAAAGAGAAGTCATAAGGGACTCATTAAAGTTGAACTGTTTACATTCCTACATGGAAAAATGATATTTGTAACTCATGAAACCTTTCTCAGTATTAGGATGTTAGAGGGAATATATACACATACATATATACATATATGTGTGTATGTGTATTATATATGTGTAGGTATATATGTAAGTATATATGTGTAGGTATATGTGTATGTATATATACACACATATATATGTGTATGTGTATATGTATGTGTGTATATGTATATAGACAGAGGGCATAGGTGAGCTGAATATGAAGGGAGGATACTTAAAAATATAATTAACTGCTAAGAGAAATATACTGGGAGAAAGAGAAATGGAGAAGTAGAATGTAGTAAATCATCTCACATAAAAGAGGCAAGAAAGAGCATTTACAATGGAGGGGAAGAGGGGAGAGGTGAGAGGGAATCAGTGAGCCTTACTCTCATCAGATTGGGCTTAAGGAAGGAATAACACATTCAATTGAGTATGCAAACCTATCTTACCCTACAGGAAGGCAGTGGGGAAGGATATAGGAGAGGGGGGATAATAGAAGGGACAGCAGATTGAGGGAAGGGGTAATCAGAAGCAAACGCTATAGTGGGAGGACAAGTCAAGGGAGATAATGCAATAAATGGAGGGCAGGACAGGATAGAGGGAAATATGGTTAGTCTTTTGCAACATCACTATTATGGAAGTATTTTTTCATGGTTACACATGTATGACACATATCGAATTGCTTGTTTTCTCAGTGAAGGTGGGGAGGGAGAGAGGAAGAGAGAGAATATGGAACTCAAAACTTTAAAAATGAATGGTTAAAAATTGTTTTGCTTGCAACTTGAAAATAAGTTGTACAGGCAATGGGGTATAGAAACCCATCTTGCCCTATAGGAAAATAGAGGGGAGAGGGGATAGCAGAAGGTGGGGGTGATAGAAGGGACAGTACATTGGGCAAAGGGGCTCTTGGAGTGCACCCTGTTCTGGGGTGGTGGAAGAAAGAGATGGGGAGAAAAATTTGGAATTCAAAATCTTGTAGAAGTAATGTTGAAAACTGAACAAAAATAAATTATATTAAAGAAAATAGAGGAAAATGTGTGATATTCCTTAATCAAATCAGTGGTAAACAATGCAGGGAAAATCACTCCAATAGCCTCTCAGGAAGAAGAGGGGCTATGGAATATGTGGCAAAGAAAGGGATAGAAATGGAAAAGAAAGGAGAAGCCTCACACTCAGTAGTGAGAAGAGGTCCTGTTGTTGAATGCTCCCATAGCAGGGGTAGAGGAAAGGGAGGTTCTACAATGGGGAAATAGGACCTTTGTTGTTTAATCATTCCAGTCATGTCAGACTCTACATGAGCCCCTTTGGATTTTTCTTGGCAAAGATATGGAGTGGTTTTCCATTTCCTTCTCCAGCTCATTTTACAGATGAGGAAACTGAGGCAAATAGGATTAAATGACTTTCCCAGGATCACACAGCTAGTAAGTGTATAATGCCAGATTTGAACTCAGGAAGATGCATCTTTCTGACTCCAGGCCTGTTGCTCTATGCACTATGACCCCAGCTAGCTGCCCAAATGGGACCTAACAATGGGTATAATCTTTTAAAAAGAGTTGTGTCTTCATGAACAGCCTTCAGTTCGGGAGAATAGCGGTCGGGGTTCCTGGGGCTCTGACAAAGCTCAGTGTAAGCACCCCCTTCCACATGAGGCCTTTCCTAATCCTCACAGCAGCTGGGACTCTCCCTCCCCAACTACCTCGTGCTCAGTTTTACACCTTGTAGCTCTGCACACATCATCTCTTATTAGAATGTAGGCTTCTTTATGGCAGGCAGAATTTCTCATTTATCCTTTTGCTCTCAGCACGTTTTCTGGTGTCTGGCAGGTGCCTTTAAGTATCTTATGTTCTAATTGCATAAAGACGACATAATAAAGGAAAGTAATCACCAAGGAAGGGAGTCGTGGGTAGGGGTAAAGAGGGCTGGGGAATAGAGTGGGAGTGCCAGGAGGCAGAGATGTGAGATGGTGGATAGCTGAGTGGGATGTCAAACCAACCAGGGTCTAGTGTCTGCGGCTAGACAGGAAATAGAATGCATCAAGTAAGCAGGGCTGTATAGACTCCATTACCAACCAGCCAGATCGGATCCTGGGGTAGGAGTTCCTGCAATAAGGATATTAAAAGCAAGAAAGAGACCTAGAGGGAGAGCACTTGTAGGCTGCCACTGCTAGTCAGTAAGTAAATAAACATCTATTAAGCACCTACTGTGTGCTAATTTGCTCATACAAAAGCTGACTGAAATTTTCCAGGTTATATGGCAAGAGGAGGTTATCTCCCAGAAGTTCAAGGATGCCTCCATTGTCCATCTCTATGAAGGTAAAGGAAATAGATTGTCCCACGACAATCACAGGGGGGTCTCTCTTAATCATTGCTGGCAAGATTATTGCTAGAGTCCTTCTAATAGACTGCTCCTTCATCAGAAAAGTGGTCATCTACCTGCGAGACAGTGTGGCTTCAGAAAGGGCCAAGGAACATTGTTTGCTGCCTGACACCTCTAGGAGAAATGCCAGGAACAGAGCAGAGGTCTGGGTCCTCTTCGAGAATGAAGGACAACAACCAACCAACTACAAATTAATTTTGGTATATCACCATTTTTATTATTTTGAGACCGGTTAAGTATAAAAAATGAATATATCACCCATTCTTGCATGACTCCTCCCCCCTCCTTCCTTGCTATCCTTAAATGTCCTGTGGAAGTGCTGAAATAGTCACCTCTACCCCACCTCTGCCCACTGCTGCTGCACAGCCTGAACCCCTTCAAGGACATATAATTAATACATAGGTTTAAAAGGCAGTGTGATATTGAGAGTAGAGCCTGGCCTCAGAGGGACTCACAACGATGCTGACTTCCAGTTCTGGGTGGTCAGCCCAGATTGCCCAAACAAGAAGGCTATAAAAATGTCTTCTAGAGATAAGGGTGATGCAGACAGCGGAATCCCAGAGCCAAGAAAAGAGAATGTGTTAGGTAGGGCACAAATGGAGCGTGGGCTGAGTTCAAATCCTGTGACCACCGGCAAGCTACTTTACTTCCCCAAACCTCAGACAACACTCTAGGACTCCAAGTTAGAGGTGGCTGGCAATCTTCCAGGGTTCAGAGGAGGTCCATATGAGGAGTGCTGGCCCCTGACATACTGTCATCAATTCTCTCCAATCAACTCATCACCCTTATTCCCAGGAGCACTTCAGGTCAAAATCAAAACAGCTTACATCCCTATGACCCCCATGGCCCAAATGATGTTAACAAGTATTGATTAGGTTCTTTCTGTGTGCCAGGAACATCTGCTCTAATCCCCGTCCCATTTTGCAGAAAAGGACACTGAGGCTCAAAACTTAGGAGATAGCCTAGGATCACAGGTAGATTTAAGAACTGGAACAAACTTCTTGAATCAATATTCAAAAAGGATCCATTACATAAATTTAGGGCTCTGGGTCAGTCTCTTGACCCTTAGGATACAAATACAAAACAGAAAGAAGTTCCCAGCATTCAAGGAACTTGTCACCTCTGAGGGGAGACACATGGACGATCAGTGCACACGTACCGGACTGGACGCTCGGGATACAGATTCAGAAAGTGGACAAAGCCCCACAGGCAAAGAAGCTTACTTCCTACCACTTCCACAAATACACAAACACAAAGTAATCTAGAATGACTTGGGTGGGGGTGGGGAAGGTACTCCACCTACTGGGAGGTCAGGAAAGGTTTCCTGGAGGAGGTTCCCTCTGAGATGAGCCTTGAAGGAAAAAGGGAGGAGAAACTGAGGCTTACCCAAGCCCCTCATTGCTGGGAGGGAAGGTGGACAGATTGAGTCCCAGAGAGGTTTCATGGTGAAGTATAAGAAGCAGAGAGGCTTTAGCAATAGAAAGGACCTTTAAGATCATCTAGTCTAGCCCCTTCATTCTGCATGTGAGGAAACTGAGGCCCCATGACAGGGAGACACTTGCCCAAGTCACCCAGGTATGAAGGATCAGAGCTGGGCAGATGCCAGGCTCTTGGACTCCAAATCCCAGACTCTTTCCTTCTGCCTGAATGGGCTTCCTGTTGGCCAAGCAAACATCTGGTTGTCCTCTGCTCCCCAGCTTCTAGCTCCGGGCTCCCTGAATGAATGTGCTGCATTGCAGTTGATTGTCTAGGAAGCTGCAGATAGAAGGAGCCCAGCTGCACAGGTAGAGCGGGAGCTGGATTGCAGCCTCAAGGAGGCATTGGGAATCGAGGAGCAAGGTGACAGCTCTTGTCCCCTTCTTCCCCAAGCACTGAGAGAGACTGCCCCTCAGCCTCTCTCAAGGGAGGGGGCACAGGAAGGAGCTGAAGTCAGGGAAGACTGGGCCCCACTTCCAGAGAGCTGGAGGGATCCCATTCCAAGGCCAAGGAGTCAGTGGGGACCCTACAATGTCTAGTCATCCATTTTTGGCAAGAGAGCCGCAGCTCTAACTCTCAGGCCTGAGGAGAGCCCCTGCCCCGGGGCACAGAAATTGAAAAGAGAACTGCCCCCAGCCAGAGCCAGGCCCCAGAGTGGGCTGGAGGAGGAATAACTCTGGCCTCCCCACTCTGGGCTTTTCCTCACCTCAAAGGGCCCACTCTCTTCTTTCTGATAGCCAAGGCTCCTAGCCCACCCATCTCACCTACTCTCAAGGTGTACTCTCCTGTCAGTCACAGAAGCATAGACCTATGGCTAGAAGAGACTTTAGAGGCCTTCTATTCCAACTCCTCCGTTTTACAAATGGAGAAACTAAAGCAGCCCAGAGAGGGGAAGAAAAAGTCACAAGAAGAAAGCATCACAGGTCTAGAGCTAGGAGGAACCTCATCTAGTCCAACCTGCAATTTACAGATGAGAAAACTGACTTGGCCATTTTCATATAAGTAGTAAATAGCTCAGCTGAGATTTGAACTCTGGTCCTGTGACTCCAATCCCACTTCTGCCATTTCCTATCTGTGTGAGCTTGGCAAGTTCCTTAATGTGTCTTGGCCTTAGGTCCTTCAACCATAAATGAGTGGGTTCCACGATATTGCCATGGAAGACCCTCCCGGCTCTAGATCTTGGAGTCTCTTTGTTGAGCATTTCCCACTGAACCACACTGCCCCTGCCTCAGTCCTCCCCTTCCCAGAAGACTGATGTGGTAAGATTTGAGAAGACGCCTCATCCACCGTCCACTCCCACGGCTCCACACATGCTCCAAAGCCTGGGCTATTCACAAGAGGAGGCACTCACGAAGCATCTTCTGAATGAGCTATTCCTCGAATACTTCTGCTATCTACCGATATTCAAGCCATCTTCCTAAACAATTCACACTGTCATTCCACCAGACATAAAAACCTGTAACCAAGGAAACCATGTTGGCCATTTGTGCTGAAGCTCTCCCTCTCATTCTTCCTCATTCTTCCTTCCTAATAGACTGGTAAAGCTGGAAGGGATTTTAGGCATCACCTAATCCAACTTTCAACAACAGAGGACACCGAGACTTCGTAAAAGAAAGGAATTATTGTTCAAGGTCACATATCATGTCAGAGGCAACGGCAGAACTCTAAACCCAGGCTTGCTCCCAAGTACTACATTCTAGACACTCCACTACTATTATTATCCTGGGTCCATTTCTACTAATTTACCTTCACAGACACTCAGCTGGTCCCAGAGAAGGTCTCTTTCTGGGGGTAGTAGACAGAGTTCAGCAGGGTGCCATTGGCTTTCCTCAATGACTCGTCCATTCTGTGAGCAGTCCATTCTGTTTGGGGGCTTCTCTAATTGGTAGAAAGAACCTCAATGAATTCAGCCAAAATCTGTCTCACTATAACATTTATTCTTTGGAGAGACAGTCAATTTCATTCAACAACAAAAAAATATTGTTCAACATCTACTATATTTGAGAAACTATGGTAGATACTGGGGATCCAAAGACCAAAACAGAACAGCAACTGTCCTCAAGGATCTTTGGTGCAACCAAGAACAGATGACATGCACAGAAGTACACTAATACAAAGTTTATACAAAATGACACGGTAAATTCAGAATAGAGATAGTTGTAATAATTCTGGGGATTGGGAAAGGTTTCTGGTACAACAGAAAGTAGAGCTGGAGCTTGCTTTGAAAGAAGCTATGAGATGAAGGTAAGGAGGGAGTGGATTCCATACATGAGAATAGTCTGAGCAAAGGCACAGAGATGGGAGATGGAATGGCATGTATGGAAGGGATGAGCTAGTTATCCAATGTGACTCAAACAGTGTGTGAAGAGAAAGAATGGGAAGTAACTGGGAAAGATTGATGGGAGACAGACTTTAGGGACTTGAAATACCAAGCCATGGACTTTGGATGCTATCTTGGTGGCAATAAGACTTTTTCTCAGTATAGAGTACTTTATATTATGTAGTATTTAGTATTAACATGAGTGACATGATCAGATCTGAGAACAGAGAAAACACATAAGAAGGCTTACTGTAAGGCCACAAAAAATCTCTACTTTAACGTCATAGTAAAAAACAAAACCAAGGAACAAGAAAAGGACACAAAGCTCACAATTAAAAATGAGAGTGGAAAATGATTATAGTGTAGTGGAAAGCCTTCTACAGCTGAAATCAGGAGCCCAAGTCTGAATCCCACTGAAGGATAATCATCAATTGTTGGTTTCCTCATGAATGATATCATGTATGTCCGTTCAACCTTCTCTCTTATTATTCAATTCTAAGCCCCTGAGTGATCTCACTCAGCTTCCTTCCACAGTGCTTTGCCAAGACATTTGAATTGATGGACTGGTTCAATGGTTTGCTCATTCAATTGCATTGTAGAAATGCATTGTCTAGAAAGAAGACACTCTTTATCCCTTTGCTCCTCCTCGTGTGTGTGGTTGAGTCAATAGCCTCTTCTCACTGAGGAAAACGCAGAGTATTCTGGCTCTTGTTGGCATCGACATAATATCATACACAAAGAGGGACAGTCAGACGATTTCTTTAGGATTTTTTAAGGATTTTTCAAGAGGATTTTTCTCCCATTTCAAATCTACCACAGGATATCCTCCATGTCAGTGGGAAAAGATTTTAACATCTCCCTATTTTGTGCTTTCTTCATCCTTATCATCAAAGAATCATCAAACAGTTATCTTCATAGTTGTGTTTACCCAAGACTTGTGTATGATATTAACATCTGCATGAGAAATACCTTGGAAGAAGGCCTTGGAAGTGGAGGTTTTCCCTAATAATTCCAAGACTTTCTATACTAAACAAACTCTGTGTGTGTACGAATCTTATATTCTCTCTAATTTTCAGTTAATTCTGGAATTGTTCATTTGCTCTAAAAGTCTGCCAAATTATTCTTCTTTTCATCAAGGATACCTTCTGTAGCTGTTGGCTTAAAGGGTCAATTGTACGAGACTCTTCCATCATCATCGTTAGGGACTGGCATGAACCTGCATGAAGGTTTAGTGGCGTTGTCAAGAATGGAAAAGGAATGAGATACAAGGTATTCTGACTCCCAGCTTCATGACAGAAAAGGCACAATGCCAATCTCTCTTCAAATTGCTAAAGGGAGAGAAAAATCCTAGGAAGAAACTGATATGAGAGGATCTGGAAATCTCCATTATGTCCCTAGCCCTAGTTTGCTACAGTAGAGATTTTGGAAATTTTCCTCTTTGGGTGAGATTTAGGACTCTCTCTTGGTTAAACTTCATTATATCTCTCCCATAGGGAGAGCTCCTTTGAACTGTATTGCCTCATAGATATTCGTATATGTGTGTATGTGTGTGTATGTATGTATATGTATATACACACATATATATACACATATATGCATACATACATATATATGAAATCAGGAAGTATACATACATATACACATACATACATATATATGTATATATACGTATATATATATATATATATATATATATACATATATATATATATATATATATACTTTCTTTGGTTTCTATTCTGCTATTGACTTGGATAAATAAGTTTCTTTGCTATTTGCCATATATGTTCATGATGGAACTGGCATTTGTTGAGAAGCAAGATAATCCTTGGATGTAAATCTTGGGTCTTTTTCCATTCAATAGTGATTAAGAGCTGTAACTGGATCTTAAAATTATGTCTCTTAGACTAACAATATTTAAGGGAGCAGATAAATGTAATGCTTGCCAAGCACACCCTCTCTCTGAGAACATCATAGCAGTTAGCCTCTGGCTCCAACCTCCTGCCTCCTTCCCTGGTAGGAATCAAAGTCTTCCTTGGAGAGAGGTGGGGGAGGAGAGGCTAGAAACGTTTATGCATGCTTCACTGTGAGCCATATGCATGATACACACTTTGTTACACTACTATATGTGACTAGATCATTATCATAAATATTTTATACAGATGAAGAAGTAGCCATGTGGCTTAAGTCAGCAATTAATAGAATCAATTCGTTACAATAACTACATCACCCACGGTTTTTTTTTCCAGTTTTTAGGTACCTTTCAAATATCTTGGGAATCAGTTTCTCAATGCTTTCAAAATTATGTTCCTTCCAACATGAATTTCTGTGTGTATTCAGACTAGTTCAGTCACTTCTGATATTTTTGTTTCCTTAAGCACCATTTCCACCTCCAAACATGGTGCATCAGTTACCGACAAGTTAGATCCCAAACATGTTAGGTCAGCTTTCACCAATGATGAAATAGCTGACTGAGGTGTATCAGCAAGGATGCCATACACAGGAGGGCCTGCTGTACAGGTTCTTAAACTTAATTTTCTAAAAGGAAAACAACTTTTGAGAGGGTCAATAACCTACTTTAATCAAGCGCATATATCATTCACTAAGTTCAGGGGGAAAAAAATCAGCACCCTGAATTTCAGAGAAAATAAAAAGAAATAAAGACCAATAGACAGGGCTTCCAACTGTAAGCAATACATATACCACAGATCAACAGACAGATCCAACTGATCATTACATACAGACATAGTTACGAGAGAGAGAAGTACCACCATCTGGGTGTTCAAAGCCAAGAGACTCCCTAGGGGTGTCCCAGAGTCTCTTCTGACCAAACACTTACACTGAGTAAGCCCCAAAACCAAACCTGACGTCAGAGTATTTATACACTTTTCAGGGCCAGAGGGCAGGACCCTCTGACCCAGCCAGTGCCTCAATAGAAATTACCAAAGGGTACTTGAGGCCTATTAATGGGTGGAGAACATCTAATTACCATTACACAAGGACCTACTGTTCCATTTTTCATCTCCTCACTCATCTCAATCCAGTTCAAATTAACAAGTTTTAGGTACCTACTATATGCCAGGCATTGTCCTAGATGCTGGTGACATGAAGACCACAATGAAACATTCCCTCCCCTCAAATAGCTTGCATCTACTAAAATGAAACAACATGTACCCAGATGAGTAAATATAAAATAGGTACAAAGTACATGTAATGTAACTGGAGAACTAACACTGGAGGTTAAAAAAGGCTTCTCTTTGATCTTGGCATCATGGCATCATGGCTTTATCCCAACAGATGAGCGATTCTCCCTTCTCCTGGTAAACAAGCACAGGAAAAGAATCAACTGGTAAGTCAACAGACATTTATTAAGCACCTACTATGTGCCAGGTGTAATGCTAAGTACTGAATCTCTAGAAGACTTTTCAAGATGCAAAAACTGTGAGGTATTTTGTACTCAGAACATCCATAACAAATACACAGCCTGAAGCCCAGCTTCTTCCAGGACATCAAGAAAAAATAAAATCTGAAGGGGAACTTGACCGATGCCGATTGGCACCTCTGAGATATTACCAAGAACTCTGAGAGGTAAAGGCATTTGCCCAGGATAATAGAACAGTTTCAAAGTCAGGACTTGAACTCAGGTCTTCCTGACTCTGATCAGGACTCACTCTCTCTATCACCTATGCCCTGTTTCCTTTCAAGGAAAATCACAACATGAAGTCAACATAACTCAGGAATAGATAAAGTCAAGAAAAGGTCTCTGAGTTCAAGAATCACAATGAATTTCTTCCTACAATGAAATCTCAGAAATTCCCAGAATCCCAGACTGAATCAGAAGGGGCCTCAGCCATCAGCCTCAACCAATCTTACCCTGAAAAAGAATCCTCTCAGCTCTTACCTGCCAAGAGGTTTGCTTAAAGCCCTCCTCTGAAGTGACTTCACCACATATCAAGGCAGCTCATTCCACTTTGGGTTGATTCTCATTTTGGAAACTTTTTCTGCCTACTACCATAAGAATCAGCAACTCATTCCTTCTCCAGAAGGATGGTCAGGAACAGAGAGAGGGAATATGGAGCAAACAACTGTACATGCCTCCTCCAAGCCTTTATTTTCTTTCCATAGTTTTCACATTTCAATGACTGACTAAAAAACTCATATATTTTCCCAAAATATCCAACAAGTCAAAGAAAAGTACAAAGAAAGAACACCTCACATATCCCAAGGCTTTCAGTGGATTTCTTTTTGTCAGTGACTCAAGAGAGCTATGCAAATTCACTAGAAAAAAACTTCACTTTATGTTTCCATCAATAGATGGCACTAGAAATATCCACATTCTTCCTCTGGGCTGCATCCTAAATTCCCCAGAGCTCAGGAATGTGTCCCTGTTGGGTAATAATGATAATATAACTACATCTCACTACCACAGCACTTTTAAGTTTACAAGTCCATTTCCCAAGCTGTCCCAGAACCCACTTAGAATGGCCAGGTGGTAGTAAGACTCATCACCAATAAGAATGTCCTTCTCTTGCCTTTTCCTCTAACTACCTTCCCCAATCTGAGACTTCCCAGAACTCTTTTGGGCTGCCCTGTCTGATCACAGTGCTTGGATGTAATGAAAATCACCAGTTCTGTATTTTCGACTACAATGGAGGACCACTAGGCCTTGCCATTTGCTCTGTCCTAAGCTCCTTTATCACATGCCCTGGAATTCCACCCTATAGATCTTCTAGCACTCTGATCTAATCTACTGATGTTACCTAAGGCTGCTTGGGATTTGGCATCCACCTTTCCACTATATCCTTAGGATTTCTATTGTAGAGTGATAGTTTAGCTAATGAAATCTGCCAAGAACCATAAACCCCAAAGTATGCTGACAAACACTGTAATACTCACACCTCATTTGCTCCTTGGCGCTCTATAATATTGTACAATTAGTTAATATCCATGTTGTTTACAGTGTTTGAAAAAAGGGATTCCACACAGAGCTGGGCAAAAATGCCACAACCCATACTACCTGTGACCTTGTGATGATTCAAGAGGTAGACAATGACGAGTTAAGGCCTCTAATTCCTGGGAAACAACATCCGAGAGTGACCATGAGAATTCAGGGCTTCCAAAAATGCATAGTACACGTAAGCACAGTAAGCTTCCCGAGTACAAGGAGTATGTTTTTCCTCTTTCTGTGTTCCCAGCACTGATGGCTCTGGAGGAGAAGGTGAGGCTAATGACCTTGCACAGCCCTCCCTCACTGAAATCCAAGTCAGCTGCAAGTCACAGCATCATCTGTCTGACATCATGGTCCTCTTTGAGAATGAAGGACAAACACAACCCCAGCACCGCAGTTCCAGGCGCATAGTAGGAGTTTAATAAATGTTTTTGATTATTGATTGATTAAAAGAAGCAAAGTGAGCCTCCTACGTAACACTGAAACTACATGAAATAAAATTCAAGTTCATTTATTGTTTTAAATATTAAGCACTTATTATATACTAGGCAACTGTAAGTGGTAGGTATATACCGACTAAAGAAAGACAGACCCCACACTCAAGGAGTTTACAGTATGATAAGGAAACAACATGCATAGGGGAGGGGCAATCAGGGAGGGATGCTCTGCTCACCCAAGTCACAGAGAGGGTAAATGGAATGAGAGGGCAGTCAAATGACATAATCTTTCCAGGAGTGGTGCTGTTGGTTGAGTTACTATCCCAAAGCAAAAGATAGGAAGCAGGGAGAGGTAAGCACATCACAGCATGCGTGAGATACAAATGGTGAGAAAGCAGCATTCCTGGTCTGATTTATACTAAATATGGTTCTCCTTGTCAGTAATGAGTCCAGGGCAAGGGGACAGAAGATGTAACGTGGGGAGGGGTTGTAGACTTAAGGGTGAAATGAGGTGGTACAGTATGAAGATGGCTGTAGAGCCATCATGGGTCAAGATTCATGACTACTTCATTATTACACTACTCTGATAGTTCAGACATGCTACTTTATAAAGAGTCAAAATCTTTGTCTTCATATATGACCCTGACATGGGAGGAAGTGGTGGAGCAGCTCTAAAAGCTCACAAAAGCCGGTTGTAGAATTTTATGTCTGAACATTTACACCTGAGAAAACAACGATCACTACAAAGCAACACTTGATCTATTGTTTCATTGAGTTCTAGATTTAAGATAGTAATAGCTAAAATGTTAATAACACAGATTAAACTTAAAAATATATACTTTTTTCTATGTTTTTCAGAGAGTCAGTTGTTAAACATTTACCAGCACACCACTACTTACTGATATGGTTCTGGAAGGAAATACTGATTGTTCCAAAAGAATAGATCAGATTAAAAGGACATTGGATTAGCATTATAGACTAGAATCCAATTCCATCTCAGATCATAAACCAAAGCATTCACCTTTAATTTCTAGATAAAATCTATATAAATTGTGTCACATAAGAATCTGTGAGCACTTAGAAAGGCAAGCAATGACTAGGTTTATTGTTGTTTTTCTTTCTTTTTACAATATTACTAGATAGCTAGAAAATGAAGGAGGAGGCTTCAAAATGCCTAAATTTCAGCAAGATATTCGACAGAACATCCTATATTATCCTTGTGACCAAGATACAGAGATGTGGATTAAATGACATTGCAATTAGGTGCCTCCCACACTGGAGAGAAGTCTCTAGTGGAATGCCCTACAGGTCTGGTCCATAATAATCTGATTAGGCTGTCTCTCTTAAATGTCTTGAGGAAGATTTTCTCAGAGTGTGCACAATGTGTGATTTCACAACTGGGGCTCTTGAAAGGGACCTTGTGAACCTTGGAAATTCTTACCTTCATTATTTAGGATTCCTGGCTAAGCTGTCATTGTAAAAGTTTTATGTGTTTCCCTGTGGGACTGCCCACTTATAACTGGTACAATTGGTACAAGATACTGGGATCCTAGATCTAAACCTAGCAGCCATCTAATTCAACAACCTCATTTAACAGGTGGAGAAACTGAGACCCAGGAAGGTTAAGTGACTTGCCTAACATGGCACAAATAGTAAGCATCAGATATACCCAGCTTATCTAGAAAGTAATAATAATATCTAGCATTTATATAGTAGCTACTATGTGCTAAGCACTTCACAACCATTATCTCACTTGATCCTCGTGTGAACCCTAGGGTCGTCATGAGGATCACAAAATCCTAGGCGCTATTCTTACCCTCTTTTAAGAGCTGAGGGAAAACACTAGCCAGTATGGTCAATTTTGTCATTGAATATTGATGAAAGTTAATTTAACTGGATTTCAATTCTGCTAATTTTTACATTAAAACTTTATAATTTACGATGAATTTCATTTCAGTATCTTTTTAAGAGAAGGAATTAACTGGAGCAAGGTGGTTGTTAACCATGTTTTTCATGTTGCTTTAGTAACTCTTTGGATTTAACAACACAATAAATGAGGGCATTTTAAAGGCTAGAGCCCAATTTTATGTCTGTATGTCATTGTGCAGAAATAAAGTTCAATATTCCGGAGAACAGGGGCATGATGAGACAGCATGAGAGCTCCCATAAGGAATGAAAGATGGCAGCCCTGAATCTTCTAGTCATTTTACAAGAACTTGTATTGAGATTTGGGGCATGCCAGTTTTTTGTTTATCCTTGTTTCTGATCTGTCCAATATTTGAAAAGTGCTGTTGCTATGTATGTGAAAAATATTATGGTAATATTCTAATTATTAAACACTTGTGATATCAAATACTGCAGCTCAGTATGTGGAGCTTCTTTTAAAGGGATATTTGTGTCTTCGAGGGAGTCATTTTTTGATTCTTCTTTCGGGATTTTAAGTTGGGTCTTTTTTCCACTACAAATACTGAGTAGTAACAGCCTGCCTAAAGGCTCTTTAGAGCCAAGCTCATGGTTTGCAGTGATTTAGAGTTGCTTTTAGTCGTTGTTTCTCTTCAGGTTTGATGAGAACGAAAACTAACTCAAAAGAAGCGTTTTGTTCCCAAGTGGGAAAGCTCTACTCATTTTTTCTGTCTTATTTATAAACTCAACATGGTTATTTTCTTCCAAAATCTAATAAAACTAGGAGACTTTTACCATTCTTACTTTGTTAGTTTATGATGTTGTGACTTCAAATATTGAGTTAATGTTTTGGTTGCTCAAAAAATGTTATATATATTTGTCCTCATATTAAAAAGTGCAAAATAAGATTAATTATTTATAGTGATTTTTTCATTTTCCCTAACATGATTTCAGGTATTTACAAATATGGGAACTGTAAAATTAAAAGGTATTAAACATTTTTGTTTCAGGAAGCTTTGCTTATTAAAATTTTAATATAGTTGATGTGTGAAGCACAAATACATTCTTTGAAAGTTGTCATGTCAATGTTTGCCCATGAGCTTTAACATCAGGCTAAATGAAAGTGATCAGTACAGTTAAATAAAGAAGAGTCAAAGAAACTGAGGTTATTTGCCACACAGGTCACACAGCTGGGAAGTATTGGGGCTGATATTTGAACTCAGGTCTTCCTGCCTCCAGACTTAGTGCACAACCAGCTGCCCAGACTTGGCATAATGTCTATGGATAGGAGCAAGGTCAAGAACCGACCTAGGGAGAAGTGGGAAAGTACAGCTCTGCACTGCCAACTCAAAGAGATAGATGCCTATGGCCAGATTATTGACTTAGAAAACCACAAATTGGTGTTATCTACGTTGTATTTTTATTTGTTTTGTCAAATGTCTCCAAATACATTTTAATCAGGTTTGGGCTGTGCTTAAGGAGTTCTTTAGGCAAGGCCAACTGAGTTTGACATCTCTGGGTTGTAGTGGATGAGGTCTTCAACTTGGAGCCAGGAACACCTAGGCTCAAATTCTTCTCCTAGCAACTACGCAGCCCTTAAGTGGTAAGTCATCTGACTTCTTTCTGTACCTCAGTTTTTTCATCTGAAAAATGAAGAAATTGGACTCTCTGGCCCCTGCGGTCCCTTCTGGATTTAAGTCTACAGTCTGAATGTTAGCAAAGACAGTTGCCTAGGAGAACTGGCCCCAGACCAGGCTAGCTGGGTTCCTTTCTGAGATCCAGGCTAACCGAGGACAATTCTCTGTGGAGACAGTCCTGTGATGGGCTTCTGAGAATGTATTGGGGCGGACAAATGCACTTTCAGCAATCACTGGAAGATACATTGTTAAATGCATAGTCTCCGTCCTCAGAGGTCTTTGGATACAGATCTGTAATAACAGCTACCTTTTCAGAAATGCAGGTACCTCATTCATCACCGCTCTGGCTGCTGTTCACCAGAGACACAAAAGTGGTTCAGGGATTCCAGGAAAAAAAGGGGGATTTTTCAGCATAGGAAAAACCCAATTCTGCTACCCACTCCTCGGGAACTTGGTTGACATATTCTAGCACTTCAAGTACTGCAGTTCAAAAGAATAGAGAGGGAATGGATTCTCTGACCTACCAAAGCCTTTGACACTGGCTACCATGATTTTCTCCTTAGTTGAACAGGTATAGGAATCTCAATCTGCTTAAGTGGGGGGTTGGGGGCAGGTGCAAAGGTGCAGATGTTTGAGATATTTAAGAAGCCCACACCAATGCAGCAAGCTGTGAGAAAACATACTGAGTAAGAAATTAGTGTGGACAAGTGGTGAGTGTGCCAAAAAAGAGCCTACGGGAAGAGAAGTTGTCTGATGTCAAATGTAGCTAGAGACATGATTCAATGAGCTGTCAAGTGGGACTGTACGGGGGAAACAATCCAAGCAATACTGGTGGCCCAGAAGCATGGCGGAGTGGAAGGAATGTTGGGTGTAGAGTCAAAAGACCCAGCTTAGTACATGTCCCGTTTTTTCTAATAGAAAGCAAGCTCAGTGAGGATGAGGACCATATCTTATACATGTCTGTATCCCCAGTACTCAGAAATGGCCCCTCACTTAAGAAATACTTAGTAAAAAGTTTCTGAATGATCCAATGTAGTTCATGTAAATGAAAAAGAAGGAAGGAAAAGGAAATAGGAAAGGAAAGGCAGGATGTAGGGAAAGGAAAGAGGGAAGGAAGAAAAGGAAAGGAAGGAAGGGAGGGAAGAAAAGGAAAGGAAGGAAGGGAGGGAAGAAAAGGAAAGAGGCCAGAGAAAGGAAAGAGAGAGGAAAGCAAGGATGAAGGGAAAGGAAAGAGGGAGGGAAGGAAGTGAAGGAATGGAAGGCAAGAAGGAAGGAGAAGAGGGGAGAGGAGAAAACAAAACCAATAAATAAATTAAAAGAATCTGAAAATATAAGCAATTTTCTGCACTTGTGCACCTCCAACTTCCACAAAAGAGTGAAAGGGTTTGTTTTCTTCTCTCTCTCTCTCTCTCTCTCTCTCTCTCTCTCTCTCTCTCTCTCTCTCTCTCTCTCTCTCTCATTCTGATTGGAGAAGGTGGAGGTGGACATGTAATGAAATGGAGAGCTGCTCCCAGATACCCCGATGGCAGTCACTTTCTCATTTCTTAACTGGCTACACTCCTCCAGAGGCCATTGGGATGCTGGGTACCCTACTCCTCCAGCTTCTTTTAATGTGTGCTATCTCCTCCATTAGTTTGTGAGCTCCTTGAAGGCACAGACTCTATTTGGCCCTTTTTTTGTATCCCCAGGATTCAGCACAGGGCTTGGCACATAGTAGGTACTTAATAAAGATGTGCTGCCTTTACCTGTTTATTGGCATTCACCTTTAATTGTTTTGTGAGTGGTATTCTATCCATCGACATTTCTGGAGCCATTGTAGATACAGTTTTCTTGACTCTGCTTATTTCACTCTTTACATCCATTCATATACTCTTTCCATATATCTCTCTATTCATCAAATTCACAATTTCTTACAACACAGTAATGTTCCATTAAATTCATGTGGAACAATTTCTTTAATCCTTTCCCACTTAATAGGCTTCTACTTTTTTTCCCAGTTCTTTGCTACCACAGTTGTCTTGGTGTATATGGGAACTTCCTTTTTATTAGTGACCTCCTTGGGATTTATAACTAGTAGGCAAATCTTTGGGTCAAAGGGTATTGACATTTTAATCACTTTATTTGCATAATTGATTTTCCAAAATGGTTGCACTAATTCACAGTTCCACCAACAATGCACTAGTAAGCCTATATTTCCACACTCATACCCAACATTGACTATGTTCATCTTTTGTCATTATTAACAATTTGTTTTGTGTGAAGTAAGACCTCAGGATTGTTTTGTTTTGCATTTGTCTTAGTATTATAGATTTAGAATGTATTTTCATGTGTATGTCAACATGTTTACACACATATGAAAACACATTCCAAATCTTTTATGCATACATACATATACATATGTGTATGTACATGCAGTCTATATATCTTGGATACCAAGTCCTAATCTGAGAAATTTGACAAAAAGATTTCTTTCCCAATTATTTTTGCATTTAGCCTAGATGCATTAATTTTGTTTTTGCAGAAGCTTTCCAATTTCATGTAATCAAAGTTATCTATTTTATTGGCATAATTGCCTCCATCCTTTGCATGCCCTATCCATAGTTGTGAGAGGCACAAAATCTCTTCTAATTCTTTATGGTATGATCTATAACAAGAAGGGGCTGATCTATTGTAGCTTTGTTGTTTATTGAATAGGATGTACAATGTTACTGTAATCCTAATTTCTGCCAGATTTCTTTCAAGTTCCCCCAGAAGCTTTTTTACCAAATGCAGAGTATGCTCCTAATGTTTTCTGGTACTGACTTATTGTGGTTCATTATTTCTGATTCTCCCTTGTCTAGTCTTTTTAATGGTTAACTTCTCTATCTTTTGACCAATAACGAATAGTTTTGATGACTGCTGCTTTACAACATGGTTTGAGGTCTACACGTGCTTTGTCCCTTCATTTTTACCTTTTTTATTATTTCCTTGGATGTTGTGGATGATGCCTGACATGTAATAGATGCTCCACAAACATTTATTGACTGATTTTGTTTCTGCAAATGAAGCTTATTATTGATGCGTTGTTGATAAAGCTATAAAAATATTCATGAACATTGGTGGCATTGTAATTGTCATCATATTAACAAGGCTGAATCATGTATAAAAAATATTCACCCAGTTACTTCAGTTGCCCTTTGTTTCTTTAAGGAACACTTCATGACCAAATCTATGTGAATCTATTTTGCATTTCATTGTTGTTTTGAATGAAGTTTCCCTTCCCTTTTCACTCTTGGATTTTTGTTATTATATTATTATTATAGATATCATTATATAGAAATGTTGGTTTTGGGGTTTATTTTATAGCTTCAAATTTTGGTGAAGCTATTGTCTCAATTAGTATCTTTGCTGATTCTCTAGAATTTTCTAAATAAACTATAGTGACTTTAGCAAATAGGAATAGATTTGTCTCACCTGATCTTTACATCTTTAATTTCACTTAAAAATAGAAAATAAATGACTAGTGAACTGAAGAATCATTTTTAAAAAATTGAAAGTGACAAATAAGCCCAAATGAGCACAAAAGAGGACATAGATATAGATAAATAGAAATAGATAAATTGGAAACCAATGATAATCCAGGGATTCTAAGAGTCGGAGGTTGAGAAGAATGTTTGAGATGTGGATGGGAGTCAGAGAGTCTTCTCCAAGGCTGACTTGCAGAGAACAGAGAGGGGAATAGAATGGATGAGGATTAGGAAGGCAGTAAGGCACAGGTAATGAAAAGCCTTAAATGCCAAAGAAAAGATTTTATATTTTATTTAGGAAGCACAAGCTGCCATTGGAGCTTCCTGAACAGAAGCAGTGGGTGATATGGTTAGACCTACACTTTGGCAACTGAGGAGATGATGGATTGGACTGGGAAGAGACTCGAGGCAGGGAGGATCATAAGAAAGTTCTTGCAGTCCAGTCAGCAGGCAAACCAAGACGTGAACTGGAATTGTGTGAATAGACAGAAAGGGACACATACAAGACAGACAAATTACAAGATTAGCAAATGATTGGATAAATAGGTAGATTAAGAGATAGAAGTCAAAGATGATACTGAAGTTACAAAGCTATGTAACTAGACAGATGCTGATCCTTTTTTGGTAATAAAGAAGTTCAAAAAAGGAGCAATCTTGGGAGTGAGAGAGATAATAAATTCTGTTTTGGACATGTTGAGTGAGATATATATGGGTCGACTAGTCCAAAATGTCCAAGAGGCAGTTGGAGATGAAAGACTACATATTAGGACAGTATATAAGACTCAATACATAGAGTTATGAATGTAATATATTATTATGCAGTCAGAAGTGAAGGAAAGATGGTTCCAAAGTGACATGGAAAGACTTGTATGAGGTGGCTCTGAGGCCTAGATCAGGAGTATTCAGGAGGTGGATCTGTCCTCATTCCCAAACAGCCTTGATTCTGTTTGTTTTCTTCAGATCATTTGGAGGCATTTATGACATGTTGACACCTGGGCCTGGCTCTGCTATGATGCATAAGTGCTGAGCTTGCATAGCCATAAAAGGAATAATTGCCGCAGAATGACTCCCATTCACTGGCACTCTGATCCATGTTCATTCCAAGGATTTAAACACACTATAGATCCTCAAACGAATCCACAAATGCAAAAACTGTGAAATGCAAAATGTTTACATGTAAAAGTCATTTCCTTGATGTTTATGCCTTGAGAATGCTCTTTTGCATTTTTGGAACTCATATACATGTTCCTGGGCAAGGAAAAAAGACAATTGAACAACATGTGCAACTCTGAATATGTTACTCTCACATAGTGTGCTTTGCTAAATGAAACATAATATGGTTTCTACTGTTGGTCTCAAAACATGTTTACTCACTTGGAAACAAGGCCTCATAGCATTGAAAAGACAGATGAGACCTATTGGGTATTTGGTCCAATTTGTACCTCCATAAGAATCCTCAGTCAGACCTAAATAAAATGAGGGTATCTGGCCTCTGTTTCAAGACTTTCAGGGAGGGAGAGTGAACTAGCTCCTAGGCAGCCCGTTATTAACAGTAATGCTAGAACTAATGCTAATGACTGAAATTTATATAATGTTTTAAGGCTTACAAAGGAATTTATATATGTCACTATCCATTTGGATAGTTTCTCCTGATAATTTATCCATCACCTAATCGAAAAGCACTTCCTGAGCAGTTCCAGGTCCCAAGCACTGTGCTAGGCACTGAAGTTATGAAACAAAAATGAAAGAGCCCCTGCCCTCAAGGCTCTCACATTCACCTCAAGGAGGGATGCAACATGTTCGGAGATAAGTAAATACAGCACATGTCCAAAGTCAGTACAAAGTGAAGACCAGGGGAAGGGTGGTGTGCCTAACAATTGGGAGCATCAGGAAAGACATTTGGGCTCATCCTTTGAGAGTCAGGGGTTCCCAAAAATGGAGATGAGGAGAAAGAGCATTCCAGCAAAAGCATGGAGGTGTTACTCTTCTTTGGGGTTGGACACAGGGAATGCCCAATGAAGGAATTCCCTCTTTTGAGGTGGATCAATTCATGCTCTTTCACTGACATACTTCTAGTGTCAGTTGGGGGTACTAAGAGGGGCAATGACTTGGCCAGGGTCACATAAGGCTGTGTGTCAGAGGTAGAACTGAACCTGTGGCCATTTCCACACCAATGAAATTATGGGTCCTCTCCCCATCAAAAAAACATCAGCCATATCCTATCCCACATGCAGGCATGATCAAGAGCACAGGCACATGCCTATGCGTGATGCACACACATGTATACATGCATACACATGTGCATACACACAGGAATTCATGGACACGAGTATCAGGTTGAACTTAGAATATCTTATCAAAAGGGAAGCTGTTGCTGATGCCATCCTGAGTGGAAAGAGCTAACCAATAGCATGTACCTCATCCCAGTATAGGAAACTCCCCAGGATTCAGATGCAGGCCCTCAGAGGAAACCGTTCTTCCAAATAGTTGCATCCTTGCTAAGAACAGGTTCAAACTTAGAGTCCAGTAGAGTGAGGCACATTGTGGGAAACCCTGTGGAGCAAAGACTTGACTCCTGAAACTCTGGGGCCTGGAAGGAGTTTCTCTCTTGATAAAATCCTCATGCAGCTCCCTTTGAGTATAGTACTTCTGTTGGGAGGCTTTCTCTTCTGGGAGGGTGTCCCAGGGTCTTCTCAAGGTAGCTGGACTCTCTTCTCTGCTTCTGAAGTTTCTTTATAACTTGGATGGCTCCATATCTGTTTCTGTCTGGAGTGTGTCTCTCTGCTCCCTGCTGAAGGCATTATTTGCCATGCTCCTCTTCAATCAATCAACAAACATTTATTCAGCACCTAGTATGTGCCAGACACTGTGTTAAGCAGTGAGCACACCTAAAGAGGCAAAACATAATCCTTGTCCCCAAAGAGAGCACAATCTAATGGGAAAGACAACAAAATAATGTACAAGTGAGCCATATACAGAATCAATAAGGAATGAATACTGAGGGAAGGCACTAGAATGAAGAGGGGTTGGGAACAGCTTGCTGGAGAAGGCACAATTTTAGTTAGGACTTCAAGGAAGCCCCAAAGAAGTCATTAGACAGAGATGGTGGAAGGAGAGATTCTAGGCATGGAGGACAGATGAAGAAAAAGTCCTGAGATGAAAGATGAGACATCTTGTTCATGAAACAGTAAAGAGAACAGTGTCATGGGATCAAAAGAGCACCTGGTGGAGAGCAAGATGTAAGAAAACTGAAAGGGTAGGAGAGAGGTTGGTTAAGGAGGATGTAAATGCCCAACAAAATGCCTCTTCCCTCATGGAACAAGAAGAACAGAAGTTGAAGGGCCTAGGGTCAAAATGTTGCTCCTCTTTGAGTTGGAGTTTCTCCACATCTAGGTTGGGAGACAAAACTGGCAGCAGGAGGTGCTGGCACAAATGGAAATTGTTGCTTTGGGGCAGATGGAAGAAGTTCAGTCATAGCCCTTACTGTCTTCTCTGGGGGTCTAGAAGGCACCAGGCACTGAGTCAGAGGAAGATTTAACACCTCTTTTCACCTGGGAAGGCTGGAAATCTTCAAAGTCACATAACTGATGGGGGAGAGAAGGAAAAATGCTTCCCTTCCTTGAGGAGTCTTTTCCACAGGTTGCTCCTGGCTTGGAATCTCTCCTACTCTCAAACTGCTGAATGGAATGGCTCTCAATTGGGGGAGGGGATGAGAAACCAGTTGCCTCTTCCCCCCTTTCAAGGGTCACCTTCCACAATTTCTCTGAGATTTTACTCCCTCAAATTTTACAAGACTTCAACTCTTAGCCACCAATGTGGCTAACTCTCTCAACTAATCAAGACAAAATTAGAGAGAATTTCTCACCTTATAGAAAGGTATTAGCAGGTGCAAACACTTTGTTATCACCTCTTCACAGAGTAGATTCTGTTACTACATAAACTGAGCTAGGAGAAGGGTAATCCCATCCCTCCTCCTACATTTCTTTCATTCTACAGCAATTTAATACAGCTCTTCCCATAATTGTCAAAATTCCTAACATTTTCTGTTCATTTGTCTCTCTTCTGCTTTATCTATATACCACAGGCTTTTTTCAGTTATTCCCCAAGCAATGATCACGAATTTGTGTCCAGGATTTTGATACCATGGAGAGCTGCTATGAATATTTTGCCATAGAGAGGATGGTTTCTTTCTTTGACTCATTGGGTTCTATGCTAGTAGGGGAATCACTTCATATATAGTCCCCCAAAGGATATGGACAACTTAGTTATTCTGTGTACATACTTCCAGATGAAATCCAGGACAGTGGTCTCACTGCACATTCTATGTACTCACAACCCCTCCAATCTGGATTAGTTCCATCTTTTACAGAGTTGCCAATTTGCATATTTGAGGTGGAAATGGAAAGTAGTGTGAATATGCATTTCTCATGCTATTAATGATTTGGAGCATGTTCGCATGCTGCCTTTTACAGTTTGCAATTTGTTTTCAATTGCCCATGTTCTTTAGTCATTATCTAGTAATGCTGTGTAATTTGGACAGTTCTGTGAATGTTTGGAGTATCACACTTTATTGGTGATAACAGATGCAGATATTTTCCATCTCTAGTGTTTCTCCTGTAATTCTGTCTTCATTGATATTACTCCTGCAAAAGCTCTTAAATTTTATATAAGTAAAATTGTCTGATTTATTGTCTGACTTATCATACGTGATCTTTTCTGTCCCCCTCCTCTGGATTACTAACAATTGCTAGCCTGGCCAAAGCCCCCACTCTGAGGTTGTTCCAGCCATCCTCATACCAAAATCTTCACACAAGTCTCCAGCTTCAGCTATACTGGTACCCACGTGTTCTGACTGATGAATGGTCACCATAATTAGCCTGACCTAGGCCCACTGTGTTGCTGCTGAGATGCAGACATCTGCATCACAACCTCCCACCATCCATGTCAATCCGTGGCCCTGTGGCTCCCCTCCTTGATCCATGCAGCTTCCTTGACAACAGTAAGTCTCCCTAGCTATCACTACTCTATATGTGCTGTCTCCGCCATTAGAATATTAGATCCTTGGGGACTGGGATTGTCTTAATTCTTATGTTTTTTCTACTGGTTCTTAGGACAATGCCTGATATATAGTAAGTGTTTAATAAATGCCTTTAAATTCATTCATTCATTCAATTGCTGCTGCCTCCCTGGTTCAGAGATCAAATATCCTTACCTTCTCAGTGATGTCAGTATTAGAAGATCAAACCAGCAAAGACATTATCATACACCTACTCTGTGTCTGACCCTGGTCAGGGTTCTAAGCAACCCAAAACACAGTGGTTGCCCTTAAGTAGTTAAAGTTAGAGACAGCTGGTGGTGCAGTGGCTAGAACACTGGGCCTGGAATCAGGAAGACCTAGGTTCAAATATAGCTTCATCCACTTGCTAGCTGTGTGACTAGTCAAGTCACTTGTCGTTTAGCCTTTGTTTGCCTCACTTTCCTCAACTCTAAAAGGGAGATAACAATAGCACGTAACTTCAAAGGTTATTATGAGGATAAAGTGAGATAATATTTATTTTTAAGTGCTTAGTACAATGTCTGGTACACAGGAGGCCTTATATAAATGCTTATTCCCTTCCCTTGGCTTTAAAGCTCATACCAAAAGATCTGTTGACAGAACTGGTGATCAGCCTAGGGACAAAAAGAGCTAGAGGGAATCACAGGAATATAGATTTAGAATTATAAGGGACCTCAAAAGCCATCTAGTCTAATTTCCAAACTTCATAAATGAGACAACTGAGACCTAGAAAATTAAGTGACTTAGCCAAGATCTCCCAACTGGTAGGTAATTGAGGCAGCCTTCAAGACCATGTTCTCTGTCTCCAAAGCCAGTGCTGTCTCCACTGAACAATATGTCTCTTCAAGCAATCGAAGGATGAAAGATTGATTAGCCATGTTCTCCTTGGCCCCAAAAGTAGAACCAGAACTGATGAGTGGAAACTGCAAAGAAGGTGATTTGAGTTTGATGTCAGGAAATGCTTCCTAATGATGAGAACTGTCCCAAAGTGGAAGTGGATGCCTTGAGATACAGTGCCTTTCTGCTCGCTGGAGGTTTTTGCGATCAGACTGGATTACCATTTTCCAGGAGCATTTCAGAAGGGATTCCCATTCAGACCTGGATCTAACTAGAAAGTCTCCACATCCCCTCCTCTTCTGAGATGTTAAGACTCCTGCAGGAGCCATTGTGGTGTGACATCCATGATTTTGCTTCTCTTTTCTTTCTCTTGGATCCATCCCCCCATGAGGATTTTAAGGACATCATCACATTTGGCATGTGGACCCAACAGCTAAGATTTCCTGAGAAAAATGTTATCTCAGAGAGAAAGGCTTTGCAAAGGGATTGTCCTTTATTATCTCTGTTTCTGAGTTCTCAATTAGAAAAATATGATTACTGCCATTTGGGGCATGTGGGTCCCAGCTGGAAGTCCTCCACAACACACATTCATTTCATCTTTTCACCTTCCTCTAGTTATTAAGGAGATATCATGAGAGAAACTAAATAGCAACGTGATGGTTCATTAGTAATAGTAGCAACCGTAGTATTAATTATATTGAATAATAATAATAAAATCCTCCATCACAACAATTTCTATTTCCCTAGTACTCTATAGTGCCTGTAACATCTACCCTGGGGCCCTGGATTCTCACTGCTGACACTTGGCCAATTGTGTCTAAAAGCAGATGCATTATCCTGCTGCGCCCTGGCCATCTTCATGCCAAATCTCAATGGGACACAACTATTTCCACCTCTAGCCCTTGAAATTGTCATTTAATCAGTGCTACCATCCCTGCAATGAGAAAGTTAAACAATTCCCCTATGGTTGCATTCCCCATCCCTGTGCTTTTAATGACTAAAACACCCCTCCCCCCAACTATTCATCTCCCCTATGTGTGTAATCCCCCTATTCGAATGTGGGCTCCTTGCAGGCAAGGAATGTCTTACATTTTCTCCATATATCACTAACAACACTTAGAGAAATGCCTGGCACATAGTAAGCTCTTACTAGGATTTTATTTTTTACTAATTCATTCACTGGTGGGAGTTTACAATATGCTTTCTCCACAATACAATACCATCATTACTTCTCCCAATTTGTAGAAAAGAAAACTGAGGTTTAGCAAGGGAGAAGCTAAGTGATTTCCTGTGGTTGCAATGCTAGTAAACATTTAATCATTCGCACTTGCATGACATTTTTAAATCTCTAAGGCATGTTGTTTACAAGGTTTCATTTGGCTCTCACCACAATGTGGCTGGCAGTTTACTACAGGTATGATTACCCCTCTTTTATAGTGAAGCAAACTATAGAGAAGTGAAGGGAAACGTCCAGTGTCACACAGATAGGTCCTACCAAGTGCAGGCAGAAGCCCACGACTCCTCAATTCAAGTTTTTTGTACTCTACTTACGGGCTGTGGTGGGTGCTATCCATGGTGCTGATACATTCACTGCAGCAGCTCCCATTGTCTTGCTTTTTCAAGTGGCTGCCTGGGAGTTTGTACTGGATTATTGACTAGAAGAGGGGAAGGGGCTGCCATCTTTACCATCTGCAGCAGGAGCCAGCAGAGCAGGCAGGCAGGCTCAGACCTAGCAGTAAGGAAATTGCAATCAATCAATAAATGCTTGTGATTCACTGACTGATTCATTTCAGTTGAGCAGAGGAACGATGTGTCTTCACTTTAATGTATTCCATGGAGATTCTTGGGGCACCTTTGGTACTGACCACAGTAGAGCCCTGAGAAGATTTAGCTAGAGACAGCATGAAAGCTATCTTTAAACACTTGAGAGGCCATTACAAAACAAGCAATTATCTTTCTTCTTCTTGACCTGGAGGGAAGAACTAGGAACTAGTAGAGGGACATTTTACAATTGGTATAATGGAAACTTTTCTGCCAATAAGATCATCAAAAAATGAAATGGGATGCCTCCTGAGTTCCGCCTCACAGAAGTAGTGGCTTTAAGTAGAGGCTCCATGACCAAATATTGAGAATTGCACAAAAGTTATTTTTGGTGAGGTATGGATTGAATTACTTGGCCTCCAAAGTCCTTTTGACCTCATAGAGATCATGATTGCAGCACAGTATATCTGCAGAAAGAAGATTGCCAAACATTAAATGATAAGAATACTATTCAGTATGAACTGAATGGTCCTGACCCTAAGTACAAAGGGAACCCAACTGCTGAAGCTGTCTTGGAGTCAACATAAAGCATCAGAGAGCCCAGGATCAAATCCTGGGTCCTTGTTGCCTTGGGCAAATCTCATCAGTTCCTTGGGTCTCAGTTTCTTTAGTTTTAATACAAACAGATTGCACTTTCCAAGACCCCTTCTAATTCTAAATCTTTTGCTCCCTTAGAGTGAGAATTAGGGTTTCATCTCTGTCCCTCATCATACACATATGAAATAACTAGACATGGGTCCTGGTATGTATCTTTCCTTCAGTAAAGTTTCATTTGATGAATATATCAGAAAGATCATAATGGGTGAATAATACAGCCAAAAGCTACAGACTTATTATTAAGTATTTTCCTAATTTCCAGGTATTTAAGGCAACCTCTGCACTAGACCAAGTAGAGAGAATTCCTTATCTCAATTCCCTCCACCAGGGACTCCTTCTGTATAACTTGGATTAGCAAGCTATGATTACCAGATGAAAAATTCTTCATGTAAAACCAGAGCTAGCTTCTAAGTCTACCTGACACCTTGGTGATGGAAATGAAGAGAGGGATGGCACATGTGAGTTGGTTTCAGGATACTGCCAATGATGATCTCTGGGCATGAAACCATCACCAAAGAGATGTGTGATCAGAAAATGAGATGTCGAGTCATGGAGAGTGAGCAGTAATGATCAGAAAATCCAGGTGCTACTTTGGTGCCCTCTGAATATGAAGACACAGCAGAAGTCCTCCAGTATTTTGAGTAATTCCTCTAGAAAGGTTGGTGGAAATACATGGCTATGAACCACAGCATCTCAGAGCTGGAATGGACATAAAGGTCATTTCTTCACTTTATACCCAGACAATAATCCCTCCTACAAGAACCAGGCCCTGTTGGTAGGCTTCCAGTGAGGAAAATCTCACTACCACTCAAGGCAGCCCAATACACTTCTGGACAGCTCCAAGGTTTGACAAGTTCTTCCTGACATTAAGTTCAATTTGCTTCTTTGTAACTTCCATTCACAGTTTCTAGTTCTGCCTTCTGGGACCAAGCAGAACAAGGCTAATCCATCTCTATTTCACAGCATTTCAAATTCTTAAAGATAGATATCATATGTCCATTCTTCATACTCCCTTTAGTTTCCTCTCTTCCAAGTTAAACATTCCCAGACATTTCAAATGTGTCCAAGAGAAATGCAAGTCCATTCACTACCCTGTTGCATCCTCTGAATACTTCAGATTATCCATGTTATTAAACAACTGTTCCCAGGATTATAAACTGAACACAATGCTCCACAGAGACTGAGACAGAACAAATTGGGACTAAATCCTCCTGATTCCTGGAAAGGATTTCTTTCAATATTGCCCAAGAACCCACTGGATTTTTTGTCTGCCACATCACACCAACTCATGGCAAATGTGAAGGACTCCAACCCCTAATCCAGGTCTTGTTCATACATACTGCTGTTTAGGAGCATCTCTCCCATATTGTACTTGAGAAGCAGGTTTTCTGAGCAAGTGTAAGACTTTAGATTTGTGCCTATTAAATTTCATCTTAAATTCTGTCCAATGCTTTAGTCTAGCAAGTTATTTTGCAGACCAACATCTATGGTGCAGTGTGTTAGCTGTCCCTCCCAGCTTCTTCCTCTGCAGATCTGATCAGAGTGTGTGTGTGTGTGTGTGTGTGTGTGTGTGTGTGTGTGTGTGTGTGTGTGTGTGTGTGTAAGACAGAGACAGAGACAGAGAGAAACAAAGAGAGAGAGAGAGAGAGAGAGAGAGAGAGAGAGAGAGAGATTGCTAAAAAGGTTCAACAGCATAGGCCAAGCACATTGTCATACTATCTGGCCATAGCAGCCACTAAGCTGCTGGCAACACTGGCACAAGGCTCTACTTCCACAGGTGCTTGGTCTCATACTCAGCCTGATCAGACATGTAGCTAATTCACCTCTGGGTCTGAGAGCAAGTCCCCCCCCCCCAATGAACTCATACTTGGCTCTGGGTGAGGCCCCCACACCATCACACTTCCCATTAAAGAACAGCTTGTTTGGGGGTTAATTCAAAGCCTGGCTTCTGGATCCCAGCATCAGCAAGTTTAGTGCCTTCCAGACTCACGGAGTGTGATCAATATTACTCTCTGGACTCGCTCCTCACTGCCAGTATGAGGGCTCATCTACATTTTAGTGGTGAGAAATGAGCTGGAGGGGGATGATCATAAAGACACAATTTCATTTAAGGAGCCCAGAGCACCTAGCAGAAATGGTCACATCTGGACTTTTGGAATCAGTCAGGCAGGGGCTAATTCCAGAGCCAGCCCAAGCAACCATGCCATGGAGGACAGGAAAATGGATGGAACTGGGAACTAAGAGCCTTGGGCAGGAAGAGATAAACCTCACACCCCAACACCCCCACCCTGATTTCTGGAGCAGGGGAGAAGAGTTGCCACCCCCCAGGTGAAAAGGAGGCTCATGGGGGCTGCAGAGCGCAGCGTAGATTGAGGACAAAAAAGAAAGAAGCAGAAACCCAGAAACAAAGCAAAAAAAGCCCCAGGACCTGCCAAAGATGTCAGGCAGTGGAGTGCAGCCTGGACTGACAGCTTGTCATGCTCAGCTGCACAGCTGGGCCCTTTTCTGTTTCTTAAAGAGGCAATGCCGTTTTTAGTCAAGGACTCATACGGAGCCAGAAAGCATTAGCACCGTTAGTGCCTGTATCAAGTCCAATGTCCTCATTTGAGAGAAGAAAGAAAAGAAAAAGACTTGGAAAATGAACTTGGCCATGAGCACTCACCATTAAGTGAAAACTGACCCTGCATTTAGCCTTAGGAAATCCGGGTTCAAATCAAAGCTGGACCATCTAGTCACTTTCTATGGGACTTTAGACAAGTTGTTTAACCTTGGGCCCAGGGGTGGCTCAGCTTTCAAATAAGGGGCTTAGAAAACATGACCCCTAAGGTTTCTTCCCATTCAAAATCTCTGATTCTATCAGTTCAATAGTCTTCCCCTTCTACTGAAAGGAAAAAAAATTCCAGCCTGGAAAGTTTAGTCTTATATTAAAAAAAACAAAACAATATCTATTCAAACATTTATTGAGCATCTTCTATATTTAAGACATGGACTAGAAACACAAGGATGAAGTTTTCATAGGTTGTTATCTGTACTAGTGGATAGACCAATTATATTAATGAGATTCCAGATTTTCTGGGTGATTGCCCTAGGCAAGGTACAACAGTCAGTGAGATGCAGTCCCTATCCTCAAGGCACTTGTATTCTATCAGTAGAGGGAAAGACCTGCATGAATGCAGATAAATATAACATGAATTAGAATAGAAGTGTTTGAGAAGGATGCAGAGTAGGCTGCACAGAGGTCACACACTCCAAACCCCTCAGTAATGAATTAAAGAAGCAATGACTAGGTGATCACTTTGTGCCAGCCATGTGAGAAAACTGAGACCAAGAGAGATGAGGTGGTCTTCCTGAAGTAACACAGCTAGGCAGATAATCAGCCCATGAGCACTGCTGCCCTTTCCATTCTATAACATTTCCTCTCAAACACGAATCTACTGTTCTTCATTCAGTCAGTCAGGAATGTATTGTATACCTACTATGTGCTAGTCAATGAAAATAAGAGAATAATAGTCCACATTTTTATAGGGACTTGTGCCTATTATCTTGCTTGACAATTCTCTTACGCAGAGATCATCCTCCTTTTACATATCAGGAACCTGACATTTAGAGGCGCAGGCTCACTTAGCTAGTTAGTGTCTGAGGCAGAATTGGAAGCCAGGCTTACTGAATAGCCAAAGGGCTATCCACTCTGCCACATGGAAGAGGTATCACCTGACCCAGTCGTAAACACTGGGAGAGATTTGAACAAGCAAAGGGGTTGTGGTGGTTCGTAAACTGTTTCAGTCATATCCAACGCTTCATGACCTGTTAGGAGTTTTCTTGGCAGAGATATTGGAGTGGTTTTGGGCAGCTAACAATCATGTGAATGGAAGTTCCAAAACACTAATAATGATAACATATAATATATAATAACACATTAAACAACCCCGAACGTTAACCTCTCACCCTGAAAAAGATCAAAGATGACAAAAATGACAATAGTCAATGTGGGAGGGGTGGACGAATGATAGATAAACTCATGTATTGTTGGTGGAGCTGTGAATTGAAACAAATATTTTGGAAAGCAATTTGGAAGTATTAAACCAAATGACTAAAATTTCTTTTCACCTCCATTTCATTCCATTACTGGGCTTATATCCCAAGAAAGTCACTGATAAGACATTAGGCTGTGAGCTTGAGGCAGGTACTATCTTTCTCCTATCTTTGTATCCCCCATCTGGTACAGAGTGAACACTTAATAATTTTTATTGATTATAAGTGATTGAAAGAAGAAAGTTTCCATATGCACTAAAATATTTAAAACAGCATTTTTGAAGATAGCAAAAATTTGGAAATAAAGTAGATGCTCATCCATTGGAGAACGGCTAAACAAGTTGTGGTACATGAATATAATGAAGTATTACTGTGTTGAACGAAATTGTGTGTGTGTGATGAACATGGAGAGGCATGGAAAGATCTATATGAACTGATGCAGAGTGAAGTAAGTAGAGCAGAGACAACAGGAAACACAGTAACTATGGCAACGTAAATAGAAAAAAACAAAAAAAAAGTAAAAGTAACAAAACTATAAAGATCCAACAGGACTCAAATGAAGAGATACGAGGAGACAACCAAGTCAGTCCTTCATGGCTGTGGAAGGCATCACTCATGGCATGTTTTCAGTTTTTTCAACATATTGATTATTTTGTTTTCTGTCTGTTCTTTTCATTTTTGTCTTTTAAAAAATACTATATGCTATATGGGATGGCTCTCTGGGAATAGGAGGGGAAGAGATACTGGGAAAACTATAAGGATGTAAAAAACAAATGACAATATTTTTAAAGTCAGGTCACTTCAGTCCCAAGCTTCTTCTTCCCTCCACAAGAACATAACCACTCTCTGAATGTAGAATTGAGAAAAATAAGAGCCAGAAAGAGCATCTTGATGTGCCACCATGGGGGAAATGTGTCTGTCACTTGTTCTCCTTACTTTTCAGATCACTGGGGTTTCTTGAAATCTGCTCACTAGTCACTGGAACATTAATCATTTTAGGGATTGATCCAGGCTCTTCCATTGATCCAGGTATCTGAGGGTGGCTTCCAATGCTTAGTTTTATGCCTGTTCCCAAGGACAGAACAATTATCCTAAGCACTTTATTTCAACAACATCCCATAATCACCAGACAATAGAGAGAATGCCTTTTAGGTATAATGGAATACCTGCAGTCCAAGCATAATTCCAATATCCTGGCCCCAAGATGAATATAGTGTTATAGTCCTTTCTCATTACCCTCAGCACCCACTCCAGTTTCATCCTCTGCCTGACTTCTACCCTCTTCTCTGCAGTCAGTCAAGCCTCTCCAGTACAGTTCTATACACTACTCCCAGGAATACTTTAACATACATGCATTTCTCATGCATAAGCATCTATAATAAAAAAAATCAAATATTTGGAAAAGTTGGATGGAATTGTACAAATGGTCAACTCCTTATAGTTCCTTGAATTTTGGCATCACTTGATGGTGTGAATTCTCTGTACAATGATTCTCTGCCCCACAACTAGTTGTCCTGCCCACCTGAACCTTTGGATATCAGTGTTTCATAGATGCCCAAGTCTGATATCAGCTTCTTTGAAAAAGAACAGGCATTTACCTCATGTCTTTAGCTCCAGGTAGGGCTGGTCCTTCTGCACCATGAACACTTGACTGACACAGTGTTTAGAATCCTCAGGATTCTTATAGAAGGAAAGTTCCTACAGGATAAGGCTTGTTTCATGGGTTTTTTTTTTATCCCCAGCATCTAGAATATAGTAAATATTTAATAAATGATCAATGAATGATTAGTGATAAGACAAAAAATGTCCTAAACTGAACTAGAAAGCTGAGTCTATGTTCCAGTTTTGCCACTATCTAAGGTAAGTGACTGATAGAAGGTTGGGGCTAGAACAGTTATTTAAAATTATCAAAGCACAGAATCTGATAGAGATGGGATCTCAACGCCTACCCAATCCACCTCAATCAAAATAATCCTCTATAAAATCTTGACCTTATGTTCATCCAGTGTTTGATTGGGAATGTCTAGTGACAGAGATATCACTCTCACCCTAATTTTTAGGACATGTTTTCCTCTGCCAAACAGAAATCTGTTTCCTCGAATGTTCTCTCATTGCTCCTAGGTCTGCTTTTTGAGACTGAGTGAAATCAGGTTAAGTGAAGACCCCTCAGGCATGAATTCCCCCAAACCCCCATCCTTCCTGCCAAAGTTAACATAACTAAGTATTCCCTTTAGGCAAATAAAATGCCCCAGGATGGGGGAAAACCACCAAAGTTCTGGTCATGTGACCTGGTGTACCCCTCCCCTTATGCTAGTCACATCAGCATTCTTTCCTTAAGTTCCATATTTGGTAACAAACACCCTCATTGGTGAGCTATGATCCTTTCTGTGTTCTTTGTCTCTGGGGTAGATCCCAGTACTTAGACTGTATGTGTGGATTCCCAGCCAATGGGAAGAGAGGCTAGTGGGCTTTCATGTTAGGATTATATAATGTAGTATCCTGCTCTGCTCAGGTGCACTCCTTTGCTGACACCACCCAAGGCTAACCCTAACCTTTTCTCATGAGATTGTAATAAATTCCTTTTTGCCTTCTACCTTGAGAAGCCTCTGAGTTTAATTTGAGTAAGGATCACTGTATCCAGCACAGTTTTGGGGGTTTGTCCCAGGATTATTATCCTTCATGAGGAGTCTTCCAGACCATTAAAAGGGATGAGGCACCAACAAGTTTTCTCAGAGGTCCTTGAAATTGGTTTGCGAGATCCGACTCTGATCGGGTAACGGCAGAAGAGGGGAACTCAGAGGAGGCAAAAAAGAAAATAAAGAGGAAAATAAAGAGACCCTGGAGCAAAGACAGGGCTAATTAATTTGTCCAGGAAGACCAGCCAGAGTATCAGTCACGTGAGTTGGTGCGCACAACCCAGGCAAGCAAGATCTTGGGATCTTGAGTGGATAACTCAACCAAGATCAAGTGAGTACCCTTGGGTGACTGTTGGAGAAGGAGTTGGCTGAAAATTCCACCACCCCCTCCAGACTTCTCATAGCAGGATTGAGTGAGCTTTTTTGGAGGAGAGATTTCATGAGTCATGAGAAGGGGACAATTAAAGGTGGCTGGTCCCAAAAATTCATTTCTGACTTTCCTGAGGATATTCCCTTGGGGAACAGACTTAGCAATTGTGATGAAATACCAAAATAAAAAGGGAAAGATAAGAAGAAAATGTTTGGGCAGGGATCCTGCTGGGAGGAAATCTTTCTGCATTCTTAACACCTGGCCACGTTTTTTGACTGTGAAAAAGAAAGATAAGGGAAAATGAACCTCAGGCAGTCTGCAGGGAAAAGTTGAGTTTTGATTTGATGAGATCTCAAAGCTAAAATCTGTACTTTAGGTTTGAACTGGGTCAATGTATCTGATACCAGACAGTGTGTTTAAAATTGCAAGTTCACTTTGCAATTTCAGCGATTTCTTTTGGAGGCATTAACTGTCTCCACATTCTGAAGGATGAAGACAAGGAAGGTGAGTATAGAGGTTCTTCAGGTACCTGCCTAGATTTTGTGCTAACCTAAGGAGAGCAGATGGAATTTCAACTCTTTCTAGAGCCTGAATTCCCAAGGCAGAAGGATATGGATGAGACAGCAGCATCCATGTGCATGCCTAGACCATGTGCATGCCTAGATCTTGTGCTCAGGGGAGGTTGCCCTCTCCCCCTCCCAGTCTGAGCTAATTGGGAAAGCTGGTCTGCTGGGCCTGGGAAGGGGAGGGGAGCTAGAAGATGACTTTTCAGCTCTTTAAGGAGGAAATAGAGTAAAAAAAAAAAAGAGGAGAGCTAAAATGCTTATCATTAGTGATTACAAAGCCAGGTTTGACATGATTTCAAGCTAAAATCTGTCTTGAAGGAATGAATAACAAGCAGCATCTGAGAACGCTCTTCCTGTCAGGATTAAGCAGAAAAAAGATATTGTTATTCAGCATTTATGATTGTAAAATGCTTAACATAAGGATAGGTATATGTTAGATGCAGCATTAATCTAATATAATAGTTACACAATTTTTAAATTTGGAGTTTGATAGATAGATAGATAGATAGATAGATAGATAGATAGATAGATAGATAGATAGACAGATAGATAGATAGACAGATAGATAGACAGGGGTTTTAAAAAGGATATGATAGAAATTTGATCATTTGTAATTTATATTTGGTTATAAATAAGCAGTGAAAACGCTGATGTTTGCTATATAGTGGTAGAGTTAACTTCTTTGCTTTAAGCTAGAAGGGGATTCCAGTGCAGACAGTTATAGTTAAGATGCAGAGGAACTGGATAATCTGAGTAATAGGATTGAGAGACTTGGAAAGATGAATAAGGGTTTTGATTGCAAATACAAAAGGCAGATAAAAAGGTTTGAATAGTTCTGGATGGGTCAGTTTCAGAGGATTTCAGTAAGTAGTGTGGATATGAGAAAGTATTTTAAGAAGAGAGAAAGAAAAGTCTTGTAACTTAATTTAATATAGTTAATAGCTCAGTCAAATTTGAGATGACTCTATCTGATCAGGGTGATAAGAGTGTGCCCACGTGGTCATAAGGTTAGAGTGCAAGGTGATGTGGAAATACATTCAGCTGAATGGGTAATGGCTTATTTAAAGTTTTAAGTAAACTTAAATAAGTTTACATTTTTAAGTAAATCTACATGTTGTTACATTAGGAATTGCATGGTTAAATTAATGATGAATTGATTTAAAAAACTGTTTGGAATTCTGTGTAAGAGTTTCTGTGTCATAGAATTCCTATTGAGAAAATGAGAATCCTTTAAAACTACATACACATATATTTTTATTTATGGGTGTGATTTTCAAGCCTGTTCCATTTAAGAATGTATTAAGTATGTTAAAAGTTAATTTTTCTGTTAAGAAGGAAATTTTAACTAAAATTGTTTTTGCTATGAATCAAGCATTTACAAAATTATGTAAAGGGAAGCTTATGGGCAAATATGAAAAGGCCTTGGGTTTTAGATCCTGTAATTTTTGGCAATTAGGTTCATGAGGGTTTTGTGATAAATTGTAAAGTGTTCTTAAAAAAGGAAGATATTTGCTATATGAAGAAATATTTGTAAAATCTTTTGTATGATTTTTGAAAGGCCTATCTACCAACTTTATATTTGTAAACAAATTTGTTATAATAACTTCAGGTTTGTGGGGGGTTGGAAGATAAGGGATAAGATAATAGAGACCAGGAATTTTATGGCTCTGGGAAACTCTCTGATAATTTTAAGACAAAAAGCCCCTGGCCCCATCCCCCTTTCCTTTTCAAGTCCAGTCATTACAGAAGGACTTCTTAAGATCTAATCTGAACAGGAGATGCTCAGAGGAGAGATGTTAACTCTTTCTATTATCGAAAGAGAGGAGTGACCCCAGGGGCTGCTAAATTTTGGAGCATTTAAAATGATCACCCAAGTGGTGTGACCCTTCACTTTGTTAAAGTTGTAATCTCTATGTACAGTGTTCCTAAACCGGGAATTTGTATAGGTGATAAATAATCTCCAGTGATTGTTTTTTATGACAAATTTAAAATTTAAGATGTGAGTCCTGGTAAAATTTTTGATTAGTGAAACCTACCATCTAATGTACAAGCCTCAGGGGACAATTTTGTCCTCAACCTGGGAGGGGATCCTTCTGGCTCAGTTTCCCCATTGTGTTCCTTTGAAAAGGAACACTTCTTTTGAAGTTTCCCACTTGATTATTTCTGAGTCTGGCTATAAGGTGGAGATGAAACCAAAGTATAAACGTGATGTTGTTTAAAGTTAACTGTAATTGTATTTTATCTACAGCAGGACTGAGGAAGGAGTCGGGGGTGGCCCCAGATGGTCTAGGGCTTCCAGGCATGGTCTTGATGGGAGTGACCAGTAACCTGGAGAATTGGATTGATAGGGCATAGTGATATGCCTCTATGGACCTCTAGGGAGCCAATTTATGTGGGACAAGGTGAGGTTTTCTGGGGCCCTTTTAGACAAATGGGACTAAAACTCTTTGGGGATAATGGACAAAGGTCCCAATTTGGAATAAAGTCTTTACCTGTTACAAAGACCAATTGGGTAAATACTATTGACTGAATCAAGTTACTGAGACTAAACCAGAGTCACCTTTAGTTTGGGGAAAAGAATTTCAGCCTAAGGTTCTTAGAGGCAGGTAACCTCTGGTAATATGTTTTACACTGATGGAAAAGTTCAGTGTTTCTGTTGTAACTTGAATTCATTTCATGAACGTAAGTTGAAGTTAGTGTTTGAACGGATCATAGGTGGAGCTCATTCTTTTAGATTGAGCAGAGTTAGGAAAGGACAAAGCAGTTTGGGAAACAGATGTAAATCTATTAGAGCAATAACGAGGTTTTAATGAGAAATTTGATTTTGATTGTTATTTAATCAGGAATTTGTAAAAGTATAGAAAGGCATGTAAGTTATTGAAGACTTGCTTCAAAAAATATTCCTTAGTTAATGTGAAATTATAGTCATGTCTGAAACTTGACTATTGGAGCTTGCTATGTTAAGATTTTATGGGATTATTAACTGACTGTTCTTCTGAGTCTAACTCCAGGTATGGATGGCAAGAAAGGCAGTCTGAGCCTCTGATCCATGATGCCAGTAAGCCTGTGAGATACTGATATGAACTGCCAAAAGGTGATTTCATGGGAAGGTTGGGAGAGCAACTGTTCAGCCTAGGCTGAGGTAGGATTCTCCTGACTCACTTTCCCCACTGACACCTGGCAGACTTTAAGCCTGTTTGAATGCCAGTTGACAATCTATTCTTGCCTAGAATTAACATGAAGTTAGGGAGATGTTGTTTCCCTGAAATGTCCCTACTCTTAATGGCAATTCCTATAATTAAAAGTTTTGTAAGCTTAATACCAGATCTATTAAATAATAGGTTGTTGGTAGGGGAACATCTGAGGTTAAGTCTAAAATTAAGCCAGGTTTGGGATTTTAGAGTTAACAACAATAAGTTAGGGTCCTTTAATTCTTAGTAATAGTGTGGAGACAACCAGGTCAAGGGCTTGTGAGTTTAGCATACATAGTTCTTATTTTGTCTCAGTTGGTTAATGTTAAAATAAAAATGGTTTGTGGTCTATATTATAAATGGTTTTAAAAAAGCATTACATGATCAGAAGTTGGAATTGTTTTAGGATGTGATATGTACTGTGTTAAAAATGGTTATTTTTTGTGTTTATGTAAGTACTGGAGCCTGTTATTGACTCCTTAGTGAAATCTCGTCTTCCTGATGGGGACATGAATAATGAATTAATGTAAGATGTAAGTATTGGGTTCTAATGTGGATTTCTTAAACATGACAATTGGCCAAACTTCCAATTTTGATTTTGTAAGAGTGATAAGAGTATAAAGCTTAGGAGTGGTAATCTAAAATTGTATCAAGTTCAGTTTTGTAGGAGAGTGGACATCTGGATTCCTACAAGAAGATAAAGGGAAGAAGATGCTGAGATGCTGTGCTGAAGATGGCTTGAACGAGCATCCAGACCAGAAAACTGCATCAGATGATGTTCATCCCCAGACTACTCTATGAATAATTCATTTGATCTACCTTTGTATTTTGAATCTCTGTATTTGTATTTATGAAAGGGTACTGTCCCCTTGTAATTTGTCAATGCATCAGTCAACTTTTCTCCCTACCCATATTCATATAAAGAGGAGATAGATGAAGGGAAGAATTCATAGGGGAAAGAATGTGAGGAAGTATTTATTGGATCTAGGTGTGGAAACAGGAATTTAATAAAGAAAAAAGGGAGTTTGTGGGAAGCTAAATCTCTCCACTTGTATGAAAATAGATGACAATGGAAAGGCAGTAAAAGAAATCACTAGGAATATTAGAAAATTGGCTCACGTTCCTGTTCAGACTTGGATATCACCATTTAACACTTCTTGGTGGTCCTGGTTTGGAGATAGCTGGTGGAAATAGCTATTATGGTTTGGGCTCATCACCATCAGTGGAGTTACACTCCTCCCAATTTGTGTCCTTTGCATGATACAACTATTAACCAGAATAGTACAAGATTCCCTTTCAAAGATGATTAGGCCAGAAAGTAAAGCTGAAGGGTCAGATATATTCATGGTCCTAAAGAGCAAAAGGCTAGACACCAATCAAGGACAGTGGAGAAGAAGATAGGGAAGATGATTTAGCAAAGGCAGACTTCCAAAAGTGGTGTGAGGCGTCTTCAGAGGGACAAAATAAGAGGAAGAATTGAGTGAAATCAGGTTAAGTGAAGAACCCTCAGGCATATATTCCCCCAAACCCTCACCCTTCCTGCCAAAGCTAAAACAACTAAGCATCCCCCTTAGGCGGATAAAATGTGCCAAGATAGAGGAGAACCACCAAAGTTCCAGTCATGTGACCTGGTGTACCCTTTCCTTTATGCCAGTCACATCAGCCTTCTTCTCTTAATTTCCATATTTGGCAACAAAAACCCTCATTGGTGAACAATGATCTTTTATGTGCTCTTTGTCTCTGGGGTAGATTCCAGTGCTTAGACTGTATGTGTGGATTCCCAGCCAATGGGAAGAGAGGCTAGTGGGTTTCCATGTTAGGGACTATGTAATGCTGTAATGCTCTGCTTAGGTGCACTCCCTTGTTGACACCACCCATGGTCTTATGGAAGGGGCCCCTTCTCATGAGATTGTAATAAATTCCTTTTTGCCTTCTACCTTGAGAAGCCTCTGAGTTTAATTTGAGTAAGCATCGCTGTATCCCACACAAGATCAAATAGAAACAGCTCCTGTTCATAACCGTCCTTGCACATTAAAGTCCTTCAAACATCCTCTAGTTTATCACTGTCTTGTATACAGTGTTCCCAGAACTGAATGGAATACTGTAGCTATTGGATAGAAGTATCATCATTTGATAGAGATTCTATGTCTGCGTTGAATGAGAAGCAAGTTTCCACTCTGGTGCAGACCCTCATCTCCTCATGCCTTGATTATTGCAATAACCACTGTGGGCAATTGAGAGTGAAATATCTGCCTGCCTCAAGTCTCTTCCCACTCTAATCTATTTCTCCTTCAGGCACTAAAGAGATTTTCTTAAAACGTAAGTCTGATCATGCCACTCACTTACTCTATGAACTCCAGTAGCTTTCTATGATCTCCAGAAGCAAATACAAATTTATTCAAACATACAAAGTGTTTCATAACCTAGCCTCCTCCTACCTTTCTGGTTTTCTTATACTTTATTCCCCAACATTTACTCTTGGATACAATGACACTGACCTCCTGGATATTCCATGCTTATTATCCTCCATCTCTCAGCTCTGGGCATTTTCTCTGGCTGACCCATGACTGAAAGACTCTCCCTCCTTTCTGACTACTTTCTTCCCTGGCTTCCTTTAGGTCCCAACTGCAGTCTCATCTTTTATAGGAAACCTTCCCCGATCCGTTATTAATTGGAGTGCCTTTCCTCTGTTAAATATTGTCTATTTGTCCTACATTTAGCCTGCTTTGTATGTATTTGTTTGCAAGTTGTCTCCCCATGGAAACTCCTTGAGGTCAGGGAATGCTTTTTGCCTCTTTTTCTGTCCCCAGCATTTGGCAGACTGCTTAACACTTGAGTACTTAATAAATGTTTATTGAATTGAATTGAATTGACCATGGACAATTACGATTGCAGAGTGGGAATTGTAGAGGAGAGCTCAAGGCAAAAAGAGGAAGGTAGTTGGTAAGATGAGCCAAGATACGTAAGACAAGATAAAGGGAACATTGGAAGGTAGAGGAAACTGATGAATTGGATCAATGAGTGGGGCAAACTGGAAACTGACAGGAGATGGTGAATGGTGGAAGGGAACAGAGCATGTAGCTATAAGTAAATTAAATAAGGCGGAGTTATAAATACCCTCAAGTAATGGGTGAGGGGAGACAAGGCTGAATGGTTTAGCTTGTATGCAGAGTAGTCAATAGTCAGTCAATAACATTTATTAAATACCTGAGGTATATGGGGTGTTCAGGGAAGACTAGCACCTTAGGTGGGAGGGCTACTGGGCCCTTTTCAGGGTCATTTATCCAACTTTGGTGTCCACTTGTTGCCTGATCCTCACCTGTGGCACCAAGAAGCTGTAACATATACAGCAGACACATCACAGTAAGCCGTCTTGGCAGATGGGCTAACCCATGTTGAGGGTAACCAAGGAGCCTCAATCCCATCAGGGAGTTAGGTGTCTACTCAAGTGTGGGAAGACTTCCCTGGTGGGAATCATGGATGAGAGCAACTCGTTCCAACAGCCAGGAAAGCAGATGAAGCAGACTCTGCGGAGCACTTAGAGCTTGATCAGGCATCGAAGATGCCAAGGTTACCTGTTGCATCCTGGGCCATCCCCAGTCATCCAGATTGTTGCCCTGCCACTGGACTGTGATGACACTGGAAGAGAGAGTGAACTTCATGACTTTATGCTATTTTGACTAACTTAAATTCAATTCATGCAAGAGTGAAGGCATCTCTCAGACTTGGTGGGATGAAACCCACATTGGCACTGACTGAATAAGTGAGTATACTTTGCACAATGGGAAAGAATCATGGCTCCTGAATCAGAGGAACTGAGTTCAAATCCTGCTTCAGTCACAGCTTGTGTAGTCACTTAAATTCTTGTTGTTCTTCAGTCATTTCAGTCCGGTCTGACTCTCTTTGTAACATTAACTGAGGTTTTCTTGGCAAAGATACTGGAGTGATTTGACATTTCCTTCTCTAGCTCATTTTACAGATGAGGGAACTGAGGCAAACAGGGTTAAGTGACTTGCCCAGGATCACACAGCTAGCAAATGTATGAAGCCAGATTTAAACTTAGGAAGATGAGTCTTCCTGGTTCCAAGCCCAGTGTGCTATCCACTTTGCCACTTAGCTGCTCTTAAACTCTGGGAGTTCCCTTTTATTCACAGGTATTGGCAGCCTCTGATATCCTTTCCAGTTTTAACTCTGTGTTCCTATGAACTATTTCAAAAGAAACAGAATAGGTAAATGGGGGTAAGTAGTCTCATCTATTAAGAAGTCATAATCATGGTAGAATCAACATGGCAGAGTAACAGCATGGACTTGCTAGTACTGTCCCCATAATCCAGCTAAACACCTGTGAAAAATGACTCTAAACAAACTCTGGAGCTACAGAACCCACAGAATGACAGAGTGAAGCAAATCTCCAGCCGAGGAAAGCTGGGAGGTCTCTAGGAATGTCACCAGAAAGTCTTTGTTATGCCAAGCTGGGAGCAGAGCACAGTCCAGTGTAGGCCATGCTGGCACAGATGGAACCTGAGTAGGCCTTAGAGGGGACTGACTCTCAGACACCTGTGATGGTTTCCAGATTTCACAACCCCAGAACATTAAGGACAAATTGTAAGGTCAGTACAAAAATCCTGTAGGACCTGTGTGAGAGAGCAGAGTGGTCAAGCCCCAGCCTCAGGGCAGTAGAGGGGGTGGAGGAGCCCATGGAGTGGAGCCCAGGGCAGTAGCAGCAGCACAGGCAACTGTTTCTGGAGTTCAAGGCCCAAAGATTGTGGGGGGATTTAGCAGCTGACAGTACACTCCCCCCCTGCCCCCACTGGAAGCAGAGATCTACCTTGACAAAGAGTTCCAAAGTCAAATAAATGGCTGGGGAAATGAGCAAAAACCAGGAAAAGAATCAGACTAGAATCTTACTTTGCTGACAAGGAAGACCAAAGTATACAAATGGAAGACAATAAAGTCAAAGCTCCTCCATCCAAAACCTCCAAGAAAAATCTGAATTGGTCTCAGGCCACGGAAGAGCTCAAAAAGGATTAAATCAAGTAAGAGAAGTAGAGGAAAAATTAGGAAGAGAAAGGAGAGTGGTGCAAGAAAACTATGAAAAGCAAGTCAACTGCTTGCTAAAGGAGACCCAAAAAATGCTGAAGAAAATAGCACTTTAAAAAATAGACTAACCCAAATGGCAAAAGATCCAAAAGCCAATGAGGAGAAGAATGCCCTAAAGAGAAGAACTGGCCAGACAGAAAAGCAGGGCCAAAAGCTCACTGAAGAAAATAATTCCTTAAAGTCTAGAAAGGAGCAGAGGGAAGCTAATGACTTTATGAAAAATCCATTAATCATAAAACAAAGCCAAAGGAATGAAAAACTAGCAGACAATGTGAACTATCACATTGGAAAAAACAATTGACCTGGAAAATAGATTCAGGAGAGACAATTTAAAAATTATTGGAATATCTGAAAGCCTTGATCAAAAAAAGAGCCTCAACATGATCTTTCAAGACATTTTCAAGGAAAACTGCCCTGATAGTGTAGAACCAAAGAGTAAAATAGATATTAAAAGAATACACCAATTGCCTCCAGAAAGAGATCCCAAAAGGAAAACTCCTAGGAATATTGTGGCCAAATTCTGGAGCTCCCAGGTCAAAGAGAAAATACTGCAAGCAGCCAGAAAGAAACAATTCCAGTATTGTGGAAATACAATCAGGATAACATAAGATCCAGCAGTTTCTACATTAAGGGATCACAGGACTTGGGATATGATACTCCAGAGGTCAAAGATGCTAGGATTAAAACCAAGAATCACCTACCCAGCAAAACTGATTATAATACTTCTGGGGGGAAATGGTCATTCAGTGAAACAGAGGAATTTAAAGCATTCTTGATTAAATGACCACAGCTGAATAGAAAATCTGACTTTCAAACACAAGAATCAAGAGAAGCATGAAAAGGTAAACAGGAAAGAGAAATCAAAAAGGTACTTAGTAAAGTTGAACTGTTTACATCCCTACATGGAAAAATAATATTTGTAACTTGAAATTTTTCTCAGTATTAGGGTAGTTGGAGGGATTATATACATATAGACAGAGGGCACAGGGTGAGTTGAATAGGAAGGGATGATATCTAAAAAATAAAATTAAAGGGTGAAAGAAGAATATGTTGGGAGGAAAAAGGGAGAAGTAGAATGGCACAAATTACCTCACATAAAAGAGGCAAGAAAAAGCTTTTTCAATGGAGGGGAAAAGGTGGGAGGTAAGAGAGAGTAAACCTTTCTCTCATCACATTTGACTTAAGGAAGGAAAAACATGCACATTCAATTTGGTATGAAAATCTATCTTACACTACAAGAAAGTAAGAGGGAAGGGGATAAGTGAGGATTGGGAGATGATAGAAGTGAGGGCAAATGGGAGGAGGGGTAATTAGAAGTAATTTTTGAGGAGGGATAGAGTCAAAAGAGAGAATAAATGTAGAGGGGCAGGATAGAATGGAGGGAAGTTAGTCTTTCATAATATTGCTGTTATGGAAGTATTTTGCATAACTACACATGTATATACTATGTTGAATTCCTTGCCTTCTCAATGAGAATAGGTGTGGAGGGAGGAAGGTAGAAGAAGGAAACTCAAAGTTTTTAGAATGAATGTTAAAAGTTGCTTTTATATGCAACTGGGAAATAAGATATACAGGTAATGGGGTACAGAAATCTATCTTTCCCTACAAGAAAATAGAAGGAAAGGGGATAAGAGAAGGGAGAAGTGTGATAGAAAGGGGGTAGATTGGGGGAAGTGATAATCAGAATGAATGCTGTCTTGGGTGGGTGGAGGGGAGAGATGGGGAGAAAATTTGGAACTCAAAATATTGTGGAAGGGTCTTTTGAAAACTAAAAATAAATAAATTTTTAAAAGAAAATTGAAAACAAATAAATTAATTATTAAAAAAATTAAATTAAATGCAAAAAAAAGAGAAGTCATAGTTATATCAAGACATTCTGGAACCATGGGAGAAAGGGATGGTGTAGACTACAGAATATTTGAATAAAGGTAAATGAAGAGAAAAAACAGAAGACATTCTGCAGTTGGAGTTGTGAAGGGTCTTTATCCCAGTATCTGATTATATATACATATATATAAAATATACATACATATGTATGTATGTGTGTATGTATATGCACATATTTATACATATGCACATATATACATATACATATGTATACATATACATATATACACAGAGTCCTATATGACTTTCCATTGGGCATTTTCAAATTAATGACCAACAGGAGTTTCAAATTCAATATGGCTGAAACATCCCCAGATCCTTCAGTCTATTTGCATGTGGCATTATCTCCAAGCTTTTCATCATCCTGGTCATTCTTCTCTATAGACTCTCTAGTTCATCCATGTCCTCCCCAAAATGTACATAGAACGTACTCTAGGCTTGGCTTAATAGATTAATTGAAAGTGGCTACTAACCTGAAGAAACAAAATGAGTTTAGTCTGGCACAAACTTTCCTTGATGGAACCATGCTGGTTCTTGGTTTTTACTGCCTTCTTTTCTAGACAATCATTATTCATGCTTTTGACAAGACATTCAAAAATCTTCCCAGGAATCCAAGTCAAGATCACTGGATTAGAGTGAGCATCTGTTATTCTCTTACCCTTTGTGGAAAACGAATTAAGCGAAGTCAAGTTAGACGTGCTGACTGAGGGGTAGAGGAACTGGAGTGTGTGTTCGTCCTTTGTTGCCGAGGAAGACCATGCCATCAGAGAAATAATGACATGACTTGCACTTGACTTTGTTTTGAGTGACGGAGGGCTGTGCAGGTCACCACCCTCACTTCTTCTCCAGAGCTATCTGAATCCAGTGACAAGATATTCATCATGATGACTGGAGATGACCCAAGATGAGGCAATCATGGTTAAGTGACTTGTCCAAAGTCACACAGCTAGTGAGTGCCAAGTGTCTGAGCTGAGATTTGAACTCAAATCCTCCTGAGTCCTGCACTGGTGCTCTATCCAGTGCGCCACCTAGCTGCCAAAAGCTCTTCTAAGGTTAGAATGGCAGACTGGAGCCAAGTGAGGGAATTCAGGGCATTAGAACAGCAAATGGTGGTAGGAATTGAGTGAACCCCACTGATTTCATCTTGTGACTCAATTCTGAATCTAGCTCAGTTCTCTTTCTATTCAGTTATGGGTCTCGTACAATTTCTGTTCTGTGAGAAAACTTTATTTAACTGTGGTCATTGTGAGAGGGCTTTGTTGCATTGTTTGAACCTAACCCTGAGTAAGGGGGAAGCTGGACCACCTCTACCTGTTGCTTAGAGATCCTTAACTAAGGACCTAGGATATACTGGCCAGAAACCCAGTCAGATCCAAAGATTGATTCAAGGAGTTTTATCAGAATTATACATCTAAAGCAATGTATATGTCTTATCTAAAAAATGGCCCCACCGTGGTTAATTAATTATTGTTTCCATGTTCCTTTGTCTCACTATAGACATTTGGGAGGAGTGGGACACTTCTTTTTCTGATTTCAAGAACTTGTATCTATTTGCTCTCTCCCTCCCAACTTGGAAAGTCCCTGATCTTTCCTCCAATTAGAAATCAGACTATGTAATTTTGTATCCTGATGAACTGTTTTCTTTTAATTAATTGGTCTTATTTTATTGTTTATAATACATAAAAATCTGTCTCCCCCTGTATTTGGGGTCCACTGCCAAACTGAGGAGGCCTGAATCTTGATTTGTTATACCATTGACATGAATTATTTAATAAACTTCTGATATGTTCAGAAGCTTTAACCTTTTTTTCTCTTACTATATACCTGTTTTCTATTCTTGCAATATGCTACTAGGCTCCAGAATCACAATAAAACATTTCACAGAATTACAGAATTTCTAGGCTAGAAATTCTCAGTGTCCATCCAGTCTAAACAATGCCTCCAAAAGAATTCCATCTACAACATGGTAACCAATAAGTGGTCATGAGGGAAGAACTCAATACTTACTGAGGGAGCTTAGCACTGGATTTGGAGCAAGGAGGTCTGGGTTCAAAATGTAACTCTGCCCCTTGGCCATCTAAGAGGCTTTGGAAAAGTTATTTACTATTTTTTAAGCCTCAAGTTCCTCATTTGTGAAATGGAAGTAATAATATTTGTATGACTTGTCTCAGTGAGTTGTTGTGATACTCATGAATATTTTGAATGGCAGATCCAGCTACATCTGGACCTACTTCTAGGCACACATTCCAAAGCCAAAGAGTCCCAAGACTTAGAGTTGGTGCCATTTTGGACAATATGGACCTTTGCTCCTATGATCAGCTCCAATAATTGCTAGTTGATGCTAATGGGTGGATATGGCAAAGAAAAATCCTCTCCAACACTTCCAAGTAAATGCCAAGGAAAAAGATCACCTACAACTGTGCTCAAAGTTTGCTTTCTAACCCTGCCCCTTTCTGGTTGATAGGAGCAGAGAGGTCAGCGGTAGCTGGCTGCTAGGGCAATACCTAGAGACTCCACTTCAGTACTTAGTTCAGGTTCTATCACCTATTTGAGGCTTTGATCCTCCCCCTCCCTCAGCTGCTAGTGGCTCTTTCCAAAAAAAATGACTGCATTTATTTTGTACAATTCATTTTGTATATGTTTATACATATATATGTCTCTGAATGTGTGTGTTGCATGTGTATATATCTGGATAGAATGCAGATTTTAAGCTCTGAATGGAGCCACAGGGTAATGAGGTGTTACACTCTCTCCAGAAGCCCCCAGTGGATGGAATAGTTCCTCTTTGTATGATTTACAATAAGTAAACAAGAAGAATCACAAAGCATGAGAAAGTTGGGGGAAACCTATCAGACTGGCTAACATAACAAAACAGGAAGATGACAAATGTTGGAGAAGATGCAGGAGAGTTGGAACACTAATTCATTGTTGGTGGAGCTGTGAGCTGCTCCAACCATTCTGGAGAGCAATTTGGAACTATGCTCAAAGGACTACAAAAATGTGCATACTCTCTGACCCAACAATATTGCTTCTAGAGCTGTATCCCAAAGAGATCATGAGAATAAGAAAGGGTTTCACATGTACAAAAAATATTTATAGCAGCTCTCTTTGTGGTGGCCAAAAACTGGAAATCAAGGGGATGCCCATCAATTGGGGAATGGCTGAACAAGCTGTGGTATAGGAATGTAATAGAATATTATTTTGTTATGAGAAACGACAAATAGGAAGACTTCAGAGAGGCCTGGAAAAACTTATGTGAACTGATGCTGAGTGAAAGGAGCAGAACCAGGAGAACTTTGTTCACAGCAACAACCACAGTGTGAGAGGAATTTTTCTGGTAGACTTAGAACTTCACTGCAGTGCAAGGACCTAAAAAATTCCCATTGGACTTTTGAGGTAAAATGCATATAGAGAAAGAACTATGGAATCGGATCACAGAATGAAGCAGACCATTTTCTTTTGTATTATGTTTTGCTTGGTTTTATGGTTTTTCCCATTCATTTTAATTCTTCTATTCAACATGACTAAGGTGAAAATATATTTAATAGGAATGTATGTGTAGAACCTATATAAATTTGTATGCTGTCTTGGGGAGGGAGGGGGAAAGGAAGGGGGAAGGAGGAGAAGGGATGGGAAAAAATCTAAGATATATGAAAGTGATTGTAGAAAACTGAAAACAAATAAAATAATTTGAAAAAAAGAAAGCTGGGGGAGGATGCCCATAGTGGTGAGACCATGAGCCCACTGAAGCTCTGAAATGCCCAAATCAAAAGAACTTGGTTAACAATCATAACTGAATGGAAGAGAATGATAAATTCAAACTAATCATATCTGGAAGTTTCCAAGACTCAGAGAAGGGGAGAATTCTGGCCCCACTGACAGAAATAGGTGTGACACAGAGAAAAGCTGATTGGAGAGTGTGAGAAATGCTTCAGTTTGAAGTTGTGTCAGGATATTCCATTGAAGATGTCCAGTCATTGCAGAAAAGAAATAGCAGCTCAGGTGAAAGGTTTATGTTGAAAACTTAGATTTCGCTGGACGCAAAGAGGAGAGTAACTAGGAATCTGGGCCACCAAGATAGTTTCAGAACAGGGAGCTGCTACAGGTCAGGAGCAGGTGAAAGGACTCAAATCTGGCAAATGGAAAAGTCAAGGCACCAGCACTCAGAATCCCAGAAAATGAATTTCACTCCCAATGGCATCTATCTCACTGGGGAGGGGGGTTGCTTCTTACATGCCTGCTTCCAGTCCCAGATGTGAGTGGGCAAAGGGAACCTCTACCAGTCAATAACTCACTGTTTCTATTTGAATGGGAAAAAATCATGCCACTCTACCCACCCCATGTGCCAAAGAAATCTTCTGTTCCCTGGCACATCAGATCATTAAGAAAAGGCTGCCCAGCCTCTCTTGGTCCCCAGGGACCACCAGAGTCCTAATCTCAGACCCTCAACCAGTGGAAATGGACTATAGAAGGCTCAAGTTCTACAACTCATGACTGCTTTCACTCTGCTTCCTGTCCTCCTTGCTAAAAGGCAAGCATGAAGCAGGCTGTCAGGTTCAGAAAACAAATGACTGAACAATATGTGCATTTGTTCCCAGAGGAGATGAAAAGAAAAACAAGCTTTCCCTTGCACCAAGACCAGAGTCCTGTTGACATTTCACCGCAAGAGAAATCCCTCAGGCCAAAAGGGCCTGCTAGCAAATGAGTGCTGTTAGTGAGAGCAATAGAAATAATGGATCCAAAATCTCCATCAGTGCAGTCAACTCACTCTTCTTGGGACATCTTTCTCCATGCCTAGGCAAAACAGTAGGTACTACTCAATACTGTAATGTCCTGGCTTAGGAGAAGTATGGATGCTGCCCATCTCTCCTAGAGATGCCCGAGAAGACATTCCACATTGTGAGAACCCATAGAAAGGATTCATTCCTTACATAGGGACTGGAATACTTGACTTCAGAGCTCTCTTCCATCCCTGACCCTTTAGAGGCCCATGTTTTTCCCATTAGAATCATCCATAAATTTCAATTTTCTTACCTAGTCACCCTTGCACTGACAGATTCATGAACCCTCCCAACATTTCACTCTAAGCTCATTTGGTCTCATTCCATTTTTAATGAAACAGTCTGTTACAGTGTCCCAAATGCCACATAGGTTATCACAATGATGCCCTCAGGATCTAGCTGAGGGTACTTACACACACGTGAGCAGGATATACGTTGTCTAGAGAGGTCAGTCTATCTGTGGAAGTGGAAGTATTTTCTATTGTCCTCAGGAAAATGTGATAAGACTCTTTTGATTTCATACTTAAGCACTAGTTTGAAAAAAAGCTAAATTAGGAAGAGTTGGCTGGAAAATAAGAAAAGCCACAGGATGATAAAAGTCTCAAGATCTGAAAGGAGATCCCTAGATCATCGGCTCCTAGGCCTGGAGCTAAAAGGAAGCTTAAAGGCGATTAAGTCCAATCCCTTCATTTCACAGATGAGGAAACTGAGGATCCAAGAGTTTGCTTGGCTTGTCCAGGGTCACAAAAGTAGTGAACATCAAGGTAACTAACCTGACAGCCACGGGAACAGGAGTGTTCTTGTCTATGTCTTGGAAGTTTCAAAATAGCAATTCAATATTTAGCACCAACTGGGAATTAACTAGGAAACAAGAAAAAGTGAAATATTCCCTGCTCTCTCGGAACTGACATCCTCCTAAGGAAAAACAACACCAATCTGTGTGAGGTTATTTAATAAATGACACAGTTCAAACACCTGAGATCAGAACTGGCTTCCAAGAAAAGGTGGCACCTGAATTGAGTCTTTCAAGAACCTAATAAGATGTAGAGAAACTGAGATAAATTGGAGTGACTTTGTAGCTTGGGGAAAAGTTTATATGGATGAACACAAGCAGAAAGCAGGATAGGCTGTCCCAACACTTTGGGTTCTTTCAATAGGATGGGTGCCATGGCCAGATCTGAGTCTGGGGAAGTGTTTCAGTGTCTGCATAGAGGATGAATGTGAGAAGTGAGAGACAGCAAGCAGGAAGAACACAAGGAGACTGTGACAGGGCTCTTGTGACAGGTGATGATGGGGTGTCAGTCACTTAAAAGATGTTTCCTAGGGAAGCAAAACAGGATTTGGAAACTGATGGGGAGTGGAGTGTGAAAAAAGAAAAAGTGCATGGTGATTCTGAGGTTACCAAACTGGGTGGTTGGGAAATGTGATACCCCACCCCCACCCCCAAAACACACACATAAATAGAAAGATTTATAGGAGGAGCCAGTTTAGGGAGACAACTGATTCATTATTGAATATACTGATTTTGAGATGTTGACAGGATATCCAAGTGGAAATATTCAGATGGCAGGTAGAGTTCAGGAGAGAGATTAGACAGTCTTGGAATTCATCTACACAGAGATGGTTATTGAAAAGTTGATGTAAGAAGGAGACAAAGACATAGATAGAGAGACAGACAGACAAAGACAGAGAGAGAAATGAGGGAGGCAGTGGAGAGGAGAGGACTAGGGGAGAGAGGGAAAAGAGAGAAGGGGTCCCAGAATGAGGCTTAGGGGACACTCATACTTAGGGTAGTGGAAATGAGTGATGATAGAGCAAAGGAGATTGGGAAGGGACCAGAAGAGAGCTGTACCATAGAAGTCAAGGCAGTGCCTAGGATAATAGAATCAGTTATTTGATGAGAAACAACATTACACATCATTTAATCTCATTCTACAAATGAGGAAACTGGACCAAGGGACTTAAGAGACTTGCCCAAGATCTCATGTCAAATCAAAAGGCAGAGGTGAGAGATGAACCCCCAAATCCAGCACTGATCCTGCTGCACCAGGTTCCTCCCAGAGGTCATGCCCTCAGCTCATCTACAACAGCCCCTTCCATCCATCATCAGAGATCAAGTTACCATTATCTCATCCACTTGGAGCAGTGGGCCTACACCCTTCTGATCTTCCTCTTTTTCCCAATACAGCTTTAAAAAAAAAAAAAAACAAAAACAAAACCTGTGTGGAATCCTTAGCTTTCCTTGCTAGTTTCAGCAATTTGGGGGGGGAGGGGGGGAGTTGGAGAATCAAGAAAGGTCCAATTAATGAAAGGTCCACTACAAATGTTTATATGGACTATTTGCACCCAACCAGTGGTAGAGCTTTCCAAGCTTGTATTGGTCTGATCAACCAGTCAGACAAACTGTATATTACCCCAACATAGTGATGTCATTCTGGTGCACTTCCATTATGAAGGACAATAACCATTGACTTTGCATTTCCTGAAATGCTGATCACTCTGATTCACCAACTTATCTCTAGCTGCTCTGCCCCTTTCTGTTGTCTGGGAACTTGAGCTTTTACTCCCACGTGGAAGATTTTATACTTCTACCTATTAAGGTGAATTTATTAGAACTGAAGCAAGGTTCTATCCCCTAAGTTTCTAACACCATATCTTGCATGAAATAGGAGCTTAAGAACTGCTTGTTAAGTTGGGATCTTTGGAAATATTGACTATCATTCATTGAATTCTTAGATCTCCCTCTCTTGTGTCCTGCAAATGCAATAACCATGTTAGCCATACCTTTTTTCCTCAAAACTATAGATAAAAAGTCTAACTGTCACAATGTCAACGACAAGTTGCTGGGATACTGCACCAGAGACATCGTCCACTTTGACATTAGCCCAATAATGACTCCTCTTTCTCTTTGGTTCTTCCTTCAACCATTTCCTGAATTCACCTGGTAGTATTGTCATTTGGCCTACATCTCTTCATCAAGTCCTCTTGGTCAGAAGAGACTTTCTCAAGCCATCACCAATTGGAATAGGGAGAAGAGGATGGATATAGAATGTTTTAAGGTGGGATTGGTAGAAGTTGGTATGTTACACTATGATTGTAAGGATTCCTTTAACAAACGGTTGGATTAGATGGCTGCTGATGTCCCTTCCAATAATCCAGTTCTGTCGTTACTGATTGAGTATGAGTGGTTTAGAAGAAAGATGATCCAAAGATGATCTCAAAGTTAGGGATAAAGGAGATGGGGTGAATGGTGGTACCACAGACAGAAAATATAAAATCAGGGAGAGGAACAGGTTTTGGGGGAAAGAAAATAATCTCCAAGAATCCTTCCTGTTCTGTCTAATCTATAGAGCAGTGAGGAGCAGGATTCCATGAATGAGAGATCTCCGGAGACTTGTAAATCTTAAAGTATTATGGTGAAAGTATTGGGGTTATGATGTCATTGGCATAGGAGCCCCCAGGTGAGGAAACTCCCTTTATTAACTCAGGTCAATATCTTTTCTGCAACTCATCTAGCCTTAGAGAAAGTCTTCCTCTCTGAGAGATGAAGTAAATTACTTACCTAGAGTCACCCAGCGTGGGTTGGGGGCCAGAACTTGAACCCAGGGCTTCTGAGATCCTAGGCTGACTGGCTACTTAACATATCAGAAGTATCAAAGACATGGCCCACAGCCCCTTTGTAACCCATGGCTTTCCTGAATGCAGTCTGAAACTGCAGATGAAAATGTAATTGGGAAATACTGAGCAAAATCAATAAGAATGTAATAAACCAGGTAACAGTGATATGTCATTTTCTAAGTCTACATGCAGCCAGCAGGGATCTTCTGGGGACCCTGGGACCTTCTGGAGACCCACTGGGATCTTCTAGGAACCCTCTGGGATATTCTGGGGACCTCTGCACTTGAAAAATGTTTAAACTAACAGAGAAAATATATGGGGAAGACTCTGTGACCATAAAATTCAACAGATACCAACAAATATTTGTTATAAATGTCAGTGGTAATGTTAGACACCAAAGACCCTGGTGCTCTGCTGCCTAACATGTTAAGTGGCCACCATGACACCGTACTTCACTATGATTTCTTAACATTTCTCCCAAGCCAGTATACAATTTCATCTCTGTCTCTGTATCACCCTTCCCCTCTCTCCTTTTCTCTTCCTCCCCTTCTTTCCCTCCCTCTCTTCCTTTTATTACCATTTTCTCCCTATCTCTCTCTCTTCTCCTTCCCTCCCTCTTGTCTTCTTTCTCTTTCTTTCCTCCTCCTTTCTTCCCTTCCTTTTCCTCTCTCTCTCCCTTTTTTTGTCTCACTGTTTTTCTTCTTGTCTATCTCTCTGTGTGTCTTTGTTTCTCTCTCTCTTTGTCACTCTCTGTCTCTCTCTTCCCCAAAATGGTTCTGAACCTGTGACTAAAAGTCAATCTGGGTGCAAGCCTGGCAGCAGCAACCTCACATCTAACTCAGAACTTTCGCAGCCTGACCAGCTATCCCCCCAGCTACACTCCAAAATGGCATCAACTCTCAAGGATCAATTGACCTTGAATGTCCTAAAGGAAGACCAGGTTCCAACATCATTGTTGTTGAGGTTGCTGCAGATGGCATGGCATATGCCATTAGTGGCTTACCAAAGGAACTGGCTGATGAACTTGTCCTAGATGATGTAATAGAAGACAAACTAAAGGGAGAGATGATGGATTTCCAACATGGCAGCCTTTTCCTCAAAATGCCAAAGATTGTTTCTGGCAGAGACTACAGTGTGACTGCAAACTCAAAACTGGTCATTGTTACAGCTGGGGCACATTGACAGGAGGGAGAAAGTCATCTTAATTTGGTCCAGCATAATGTGAATATCTTTAAATTCATCATTCCCAATATTGTTAAATACAGCTCTAATTGCAAGCTACTTATTGTTTCCAATCCAGTAGATATTTTGACGTATGTGGCCTGGAAGCTAAGTGGCTTTCCTAAAAACCGTGTTGTTGGAAATAGTTGCAATCTGGATTCTGCCCATTTCCATTACCTAATGAGGGAGAGACTTGGTGTCCATTCTTCAAGTTGTCATGGACGGGACCTTGGGGAACATGGAGACTCCAGTGTTCCTGTGTGGAGCAGTGTGAATCTTGCCTGTGCGTCTCTAAAGAACTTTTATCCTTCTTTGGGAACTGATACTGATGCAGAGAACTGGAAAGATATTCATAAACAGGTGGTTGAGAGTTCTTATGAGGTATTCAAACTGAAGGGCTACACTTCCTGGGCCATTGGCTTGTCTGTGGCAGATCTGGCAGAAAGCATTATGAAGAATCTTAGGAGGGTGCATCCAATTTCCACCATGATTAAGGGCATATGTGACATTAATGAGCATGTCTTCCTTAGTGTCCCATGTGTCTTGGGGCAGAATGGGAAACTGTGGTGTTCCCCTAATGACCCCAGATTTCTCCCAGACACAAAGCCTCATCTTTTAAATACCAGTATGGTGCTTCTAGTGTCTTATGGGGACAGATGATGGAAATCTACAGTCTCTGAACAATGAATCTGAACACCACCCAGAGGGCCATGGAGGGGTTCGTTGTGAGTGTGAACAGGCCATGAAAGATGATATCAGGAAGACATGAGTGGGCCTCCCCAGCAGCAGGAGAGCTTCCTCTCTGAGTCTCCTCCTTCCTGTCTCAACATTCCTTCACTGTTCTTCCTACTTCCCTCCCCCCTCCAGCCGTGACTATGCTCCAAGGTACTGTTCTCAGTCCTCAGCCCTATTCTCTTGCCTCCCTAGACTCTCCCACCTCAATTATCTTACTCACTAGAACCAACATCCTGTGAGTTTACTTCAGCAGCTAGATGCTCCAGTGGACGGAGCTCAGGACCTGGACTCAGGAAGACTTGCATTCAGATCTGGGCTCCAATCTATGCTAGCTGAGCAAGTAACTTTACCTCTCTAGGCCTCAGTTTCCCCATCTATAAAATGAAGGCTCAGAATAGATGGTCTCTAAGTCTCTTTTTAGCTCTAAATCTATGATCCTTTCCAGCTGGGCCTATGCCCCACAGGTAGAGCCTTGAAGAAGCAAGACCTCACATCCCAGGAACACAACATCAGCATCAGCGACAATGGGCAGAGTTGTATTTGCATGGCATGCAGGAGCCCAAAGGTCATAGGCCCCACAGGCAAAGGGAAACTTAAACAGCAGGAGTGGAAAGTTTTGTTGAAACATTTTAGCCTTTCCTGCCACGAACTGGACATGATCCTCTGGGATCAAGAAGGAAAAATGATGATTGATTGTAGGAGCAGCTCTGGGCACCAACAGATGTGGGCTGCATTTTAATTTAAAGGCTTGTGGATTCAAAATGCTCAGTCCTCATAAACTTGGGTATCCTCAGAGAGAAAGAAAACAAGCAAAACTTTCCTCTAGAGTCCCTGCTGTTCCTAGTCTGAGAGGGGTCAGTGTATAAGTTGCAAGACAGGAGCAAAAGCATTTCAAATGAAGTCCCAATGAAGAATTCAGAAAGTCAGTCAATAAACTTTTATTAATCACCTACTATGTGCTAGGTGGACAGTTAAGTGGCACAGCGAATACAGTGCGAGACCTGAAGTCAGGAAGATTTACCTTCCTGAGTTTAAATCCAGCCCCAGACACTTACCCAGACCTTGGGTAAGTCACTTCACCCTGTTGGCCTCAGTTTCCTCATCTACAAAGTGAGCTGGAGAAGGAAATGACAAACCCCTCCAGTATCTTTGCCAACAAGATCCCAAATGTGGTCACAGTCTGATACGTTGAAACAGCTAACCAGAAATAGCAACAGGCCAGGAACTATGTTTAGCACTGGGGCTACAAAAAGAGACAAAAGCAGTGCCTGCCTTCAGAGAGCTCAATCTCATGCAAACAAGTGTGTCCAAAGAAAACTAGACATGGGATAAATGCAAAATGATCAAGAGAAGGAAGGCACTGGAATGAAGAGGGCTTGGGAAAGGCTTCCTGTAGGAGATGACATTTTAGTTAGAATTTAGAGAGAGTCAAGGAAGCCAGAAGGCAGAGATGAGGAGGAAGAGTGTCCCAGGCATGAGGTACAGCCAGGGACAATGCCCAAGTCCAGAAATGGAGTATCTGGTTCACGGAATGGCCAGGGGCCATGTCACTGACCAAAGGGTGCATGGCGGGGTAGGAGGTCTAAGGAGATTGGAAATGTGGAGGGAATGGGAGCAAGGTTGTGAAGGACTTTAAATGCCTAGTAGAGGATTTTGCATTTGATTCTAGAGGTCATAGGGAGCCACTGGAGTTTGCTGAGAAGGAAAGTACCTAGTCAAACTCCAAATGAGCAGACAAACATGTTTGTTTAACTTGCTTTCATGGAAGCAACAGAAAATCTTGGTCCAGTGTTCCTGTTTGATCATGAATTCTGAATCAGGAGATTTAAGATAATAATAGAATTTAGCTGTACTATTTGTAACTCATTATAATGGGAAAAGTGATAAATTTGGAGTCAGGAAACATGGGTTCCTGTCCTTTGTCTGCTACAAATTGACTGGATGACCTTGGAACTGTCCTTTTAATTCAACAAACACTACTGATTCAATTTCAATTCAATTCAATGTCAATAATTCAATCATTTCTGCTATATGCCAGGCATTGTACCAAGAGCTCATGAACTCAAAAACAGGCAAAAACAACCCAGTCCCTGACCTCAAGGAGATTACAATCCAATGGGGAAGACAGCATGCAAACCAAGATATACAAACCAAAGTATACACAGGATAAATGGAAAGTCATTAACAGAGGGAAAGCATGAGAATTGAGAGAGGTTCAAGAAGTCTTCCTATAGAAGGTGGGATTTTAGTTGGGATTTAGAGAAAGCCAGGAAGGTCAATAGTCAGAGCCCTACTTGAAATAAGAAGCTTAGAGTAGTGAATAAAATATCAGCCTTTGAGCTAGGAAGGCCTGGGTTCAAGTCATTCAGGTGACATACACTAGTTGTGTGGCTTGGACAGCTCACTTAACTGCTCAATCCTCACATTTATTAAAAGCTTGTTATATATCAGGCATTGTGTTAAGCTCTGGGGATATAAATACAAGCGAAAACAAGAGAGCTTACATTCTAAGGAAAGAGAACAGCAGTCAGAGGAAGCTAAAAGTATGTGGGGGCAAGGCAAAAACTGAACTGTGAGAAGTAGGGCTAGAGAATGGAGCCTTCCCCCCCATACAAAGCTGCAATTTATGAAGAATTTGCTCTTCTTCTTCTTTAGTGGAGGGATCTTCCACACCAGAAGTTCCAGGCACCAATTAAATTCTAGGTTAGCTACTGTTCTCCCCTGGTCCTGTTTTGAAATGTGGGAGCTAAGCTCCTTGAGCACTTGATTTTGTGTCTGTATTCCCAGAGCTTAGCATGGTACCTACAACTTGGGATTCTTGGTAAATGCTTTTTATTAACTGACTGATTGCCAGTTCCATGATCATGAACAAGAGACCATTATGAGAGTTACAATAAGAGTAATCCTGAGAGCCAATGGAAAGAAGACTAGATCTAGAGTCAGAGGACGCAAGTTCAAGTTCTGACTCTGCCACACCCTGTGTGATACCTCGGACAGCTCCTTTCTTCTACCACAGCTTCATTGTCCTCAAATGTAAAATGAAGGCATTAGATCATAATGCCTCTAAAGACTCTTCCTTTGACTACTGTTATTTCTGGAGAATTCATAGTCTGGGGGAAAAAATCATCCTTACCTTTTTATCTTCACCTTTCTTTTTAAAAAATTAGTTTTTAATTTATGGGATAAAACAAGCCTTTCCATAACATAGTATAATAAAAAAGATGATTGCACATGAAACTGCAAATCCACTATGTGCAACTTGCCTTTCCTTTCAAGTACACAACAAAATCATCCTGTAAATTTCTTTTTTATCAGTTCTTTCTCTGGATGCAGACAGCATTGTTTTTCATATGTCTTTATAGTTAATTTGGATATTTATAACAGACAAAATAACTTCTTTGCTCAAAGTCCTTCTTAAAACAATATTGCTGTTACTCTATACAATATTTTCTTGGTTCTGCTCAGTTCATGCTTCATTATTTTATACAAGTCTTTCCATGTTTTTTTTCTAAAATCATTGAGCTCATCATTTCTTATAGCACAGTAGTATTTCATCATTTTCATATACCACAACCATTCCCTAACTGATGGACATCCCTGCAATTTCCAGTTCTTTGCCACTATACAGAGTTGCTATAAACATTTTAGAACATATAGATTCTTTGCCTTTTCCCCTGATCATCTTTGGAAATAGAGAAAGCAATGATATTGCTTGGTCAGAGGGTATAGGTAGTTTAATGACTCTTTGGGTATAATTCTAGATTATTCTCCCAAATGGTTGGATCAGTTCACAGTTCCACCAACAATGAATTAGTGCCTCAATTTTTTCCACATCCCCTCCAACATTTGTCACTTTCCCCTTCTATAATTTTAGCCAATCTGGTAGGTGTAAAAGGACATCTCATTTTTTAATTTGCATTTCTCTAGTCAATAATGATTTAGAGCATTTTTCAGATGACTAAAATTGTTTGATTTCTTCTTCAGAAAATTCCATGTTCATATTCTTTGACCATTTATCAATTGAAGAATGATTCATATTCTTATAGATCTGACAATGTTCTTTATATATTTTGAGAACGAAACCTTTATCTGATAAACTATAAAAAAAATCTCAATTTTCTGTTCTCCTTCTGATCTTGATTACATTTGTTTTATTTGGACAAAAAAGGTCTTAAACTGATGTAACTAAAATGATCCATTTTTTACCTTTGTTCTCTATCTCTTGTTTATTCATAAATGCTTAGTCTATCCATAAGTCTGATGAGTAATATGTTCCATTCTAAATTTCTTGTAAAATCCCTCTTTATATCTAGGCTATGTATCCATTTTGACTTTATCCTGGTAAATGGTGTAAGATATTGGTCTATTCCCAATTTCTGCCTGACTACTTTCCAGTTTTCCCAATAATTTTCACCAAATAATAAATTCTTAACCCCAAATCTTAAATTTTTACACTTGTCAAATACCAGGTCATTATGTTTCTTTACCTTCCACAATTTCTGAACTGATTCCTCTTAAGTAATTAAAAGAAGCTATAAGTCTTAGTTTTAGAGAATTATCTGCAAAGGCAGTGCCAAGTTGAGAGGCTTGACTACAGGCCAGTGGATGCTGGGGAGCTCAGACGTCAGATTGCAATCTGTCTTCCTGATATTATAGTGGCAATAATGGCTTCCAGCATGGCCCAGTGGACCAGGGGGGCATCCTCCTATCGGAGCATGGCTACAAAATGTGGTTGCTGAAGGTTACAGAAGATGATCATGACCTAAGAAATGATGAAATGGACAATTTCGGAGGAACCTGGGAAGACCTTTATGAACTAAGGCAGAGCAAGATAATCAGAATTGACAAAATGAAAATAACAGTTCTAGACACAAATGATTTCAAAAGCCTTTAGATTCTGGTCCATAACCCACTCACTTTCTGCCAACAATATCATTTTCAAATGTGGCAATTGTATAAATTTGTTTGACTGGACTTGGAGTTAGGTTTTGAAGGTTTTATTTTCCATAAAAAAAAATAAGTCAATAAGGGAAAAGAGAGGAAGAGGGAAACAGTAATAAAAATATTTGTTAATTGAAGAAAATAAATATAAAACACGCTGAATTCAATGCCAAAGGACCCAGTTTTCAATTTATTGCCTAGATCACTGAACAGGTGGTTTTCCCCTCTCTGTGCCTCAGTTTCTTTCACTATAAAATGAGAGTGTTGTCCTAGCCAATCTCTAGGTTCTAAATCAATAATCCTGTGGACTTTTCACCCTGGAGTGGAATGGCTAAGCCCTTCTCTGCAAACTGGGGCTAGGTACAGGATCTGGGCTGAAGGCCTACCTCTGTCCCTAATCCCCTGGAAAGTCAAGCAAGTGCCCCACCATAGCCTCAATAGCCTCTTTTGTCAATTGAATTAGAGACTCTGAAATGCCTCATGAAGCTTCTCCAATATCCAAGGCATGATGCTAAGTGTCAAAGGTACAAAGAGAAAAGCACCCCCTAATCCTAAATTTATATTCTAGCACACAAGGTGATAGGGAGATAAAAGATACTTTAAAGACGAAGATGGTTGCAGCAGCTGAGAGGACCAGGGAAGGCTTCCAGGAGGAGGTGAGAGCAGAGATGAACCTTGAAGGGAATGACTGACAGAGTGAGACCTTGCTTCCAGCCCTAACTCTGCCGCTAACATATTAGGCAACCTAAATCAACCTCTGAGCCTCGGTTTCCTCATCTATAACAAGAAGAAAGCCATTTTCACATAATCGTGGTGAGGAGAAAAGTATGTTGTAGACTGTAAACCACTCTGGAGGAGGGAGCTGTTGTGATGCCGTGGACATTTTTGGAGCTGCTCCTGTCTAGAATCAGAGCCCAGAGGGAGGCTCTGGTATCAGAGCAATGGCCCCTGACTCAGCAGATGGTGGGTTAGATGGTCCCTAGGGTCCCAACCAGCCTGGGGAGGCAGGGAGTGTGGCTGATTAAAACCTGGGGACACATGCCCTCTAACTCATTTCTTTTGCCATTTGCTGGGATGACCTTAGAGGTCATATAGTCACTCATCGATTCAACAGACATTTATTAAGCATCCCGTATGAGCTAAGCATTGTATTACATCAAAATAGAAAGAAAAAGTGAAACAGGGCCTGCCCTCACAGGGCTGACATTCCACCTGGAGAGGGGCAGGAGCAAAAGCATTGTAACAGAAGAGTCAATACGAAATGCATACAGAGGTCAGGGGCCACTCAGAGACTGCTTTAACTTTCCTGGCCATGCAACTTTATAGGGAGTGTGTGTGTATGAGAGAGAGAGAGAGAGAGAGAGAGAGAGAGAGAGAGAGAGAGAGAGAGAGAGAGAGAGAAAGAGAGAGAGAGAGGGAGGGAGATGAGTGGGAGAGGGAGAGGGAGATGAGTGGGAGGGCAGGCTGGTATAACAGTGATCTTGACTACTAGACTTGGCTTCGTCTCTGACCCATTTTCCTACCCACTCCTCTACATAGAAGAACGTGAGGGGTTTGAATTTAGAAAACTGGGAGACCTCCAAACACAGAGTGATTTCCTACTGAGCAAGTCATCCTCACATAGATAATGAGCAGGCTAATGCAGGCTTCAGATCCACATTAGGAAGCCCAGAGAATGCCTTCATAAGGGCTCTGGTAGAGAGACCCCAGTCCCTGAACCAGGAGCTGAGTTCATAAAGAAGCCACTCTCAAACCTGAAGGCACTGACTCCTTAGCATGGCATATCTATTCTCTTCCTTCTACAGATCCTTGGCACCTGAAAGCTGAGGATATCTTGCATCACCAGAGATCTTGAAACCAAGCCTATGATGGAAATAAGATAAGTCACTTAGGATTTTTTTCCCATAAAGCTATTGATTGTCTTATGGTGAAGGACAGTAACATTCCTAAATAAGCTATAAAAGAGCCTCTGACTTGAAATAAGAGTATTGTTGAGCTCACTCTTCTCATAAGGAAGAGATGGTCAAGGAATTCACCAAACACCTGAAGTCAGGAGTAGGAAAAGGTGCACTATGACCAGCCCAGAGGGCTTGCTCCTGAAGTGTGGGGCAGAACATAAGCATCCAATGGAACAGCATCCAGCAGAGCCCAGAAGGCAGCAGGCCAGATGGAGCAAGAGGATGGCATTGCATATCACCCTTTTCCATATGTGGCTCCAACATGTGTGTTTCTCTAAGTTCCCATCATATAGTCAGTCTTTCCACTGATATTGTATATAAACCCCAGATTTATGGAAAAATGTTTTCTGACCCTGCCATTTCATTAAGTGCCTTTGTTTGGAACTAATTGTGTCCTCTGACTGTTTGTTAAAGGCAAAAATCTTAGGAGGGGTGGGGAGGGCTGCTGAGCCATGGGTTAGAGTGGACGCCCACCATGTGAGCTGGAGGGCATTGCAGGATGCCACAAAAAGTGCTAGATAATTTCTAGAAGAAAGGTATCAATACCCAAGCAATCACAAAAGGCCTGTTGAGCTAAACCTTTAGGGAAGCTGGGGATTCTATCAGGGGAGGAGGGTGTGCATTCTGTGCCTAGAAAAGAGCTTCTGCAAAGACACAGTGAGAATGTATGGGGCATGAAGGTCAGTAAAATGCAGTAAGTCCAGAAGCCTGGAAAGGTCTGCAAAAGCCAGATTAGGAAGAGCATTCCATGCCAAACAGAGCTGGTTGGACTATGTTCTAAAGGTAAGAGATTGGCACTGAGTAACATACCTTAGGAAGGCTGATTTAGCAGTTGTGTGGATGGTGGCTTAAAGGAGGGAGAAAGTAGAGGTAAAAATGAGTCAGGTGGCTATTACCATAATGCTGGAGAAAGGACCTGAAGCAGCTTGGTAATAAAGTACTTTGATTGGAGAAAAGAGGACAATCAGGAAAGACATTTTAAGGTGGGACTGACAAGGTTTGTTGAAGAAGGGAGAGGTGAGGTAAAGCAGAGGGAGGGGTAGAGAAGGACTCCAAAGTTGGGTGCCCAGGTGACTGAAAGGATGGCAGGGCCTTCAACAGAAAGAGTTGTACAGAAGAGGGAAGAGTTGGGCTGAGGGTTAGAGCAGAAAGATGATGAGCTCTGTTTCAGACATGGGATTATAGTTCTAGATTGAGAAGGGGCTCTTGTCATAAAGTCCAAACTTCTCATTATACAGATGAGGAAACTGAGACTGGGAGAGCTTAAGTGACCTCCCCAGGGGGACATAGCTCATAATATCTGAGGCAAAATTCTAACCCAGGTCCTCCTCAGTGCGTTGAATTTAAGCTAACTATGGTAATCCAGTTGGAAATATATAATAGCAATTGGTGATGTGGAACTGAAGCTCAGGGGAGACTATAACCTTATATGGAGATCTGAGAATCTTCAGTAGAGAGAGGATTGCTGATCCAGTGGAGTTTGTGAGGTCACTAAGGGAGATGGTATAGACAGGAAAGAGAAGAGGGTCTGGCACAGAGTGTTGAGGTGGAAGAACCAAGGAGGAAGTGTCACAAAAACCCAGAAAGGAGAGAGCCTCGGGGAGCAGAGAACAGTCAATAAGATCAAATGTTACAACCAACGATGCATTTATTAAGCACCTCCTAAGCACTGTGACCTCCAGATGAGGCCCAGAAAAGGGCCCTGGATTTAGCATTTAAGGGATTGCTGGGAACCTGGGAGAGAGCAGTTTCTTTTTGGTGTTTTAAACTTAAATATTCAAATTTAAATACAAAATAAGAAAAGAAAAAAGCATTGCTTTGTGCACAGAATGTAAGAGAGTATTCAAAATATACAGCAATAAATTTCCGTTTAAAGAAATGCTATGTAATAAATACGACACACTGTGTTCAGAGCTGTCCATCTTTTGTTTGCTTCCTGGTTAGTTTTCTTTTGCTCTCTGCTGTGAGCTTTTTATTTTGTTCTTTTTTCCTCCGTCCTTCCCCCCATCCCCCAAGAAGGCTACAATTAAGCATTTACATATCTATGGATATATTACATATTTATATATATTTTTTCATATCTATGGATATGGATATGTACATATATATGCACACACACACATATATATACATAGATACACATACATACATACATATACACACAAACATATATACATACATACATACATACATACAGAGCAGTTTCATTCATATCGTGAGATATGGCCCAATTCCTTCATCATAACCCCTGGAGAAACCAAGGCCCAGAATGGGAGAGTGATTTATTCAAGGTCACCTAGAGAATAAGTACTGGCAAAGCAGGGATCCAAATTCAGGTCCTGTCATGTACCCCATTGAGTTAACTCAAAGGATTGCCATCAATGGAAGAGTCTAAACATAATATCAGATTAATAGAAAAAGTGGTCAAAGAAAGAGTCAAACTCCTAAGCCTCTGAGTCCTGTCCCAAGGCAGGACACTCTGCATTGTACCACACAGCTTGTCAGAGCATTAAAAGCTGAAAGGAACCTTAGAAACCAACTGGCCCAATCCTTCCACTTTAGAAATGAGGAAACTGAGACCTTAACGAGGGAAGGTATCATGATTTAGGGCTCAAGTAGTCCTTGGAAGCCACCCAGACTTGCCCAGGTATGTACAGATACTTAGCCATCCAGCTAGGACTGGAGTACAGACGACCTGGCCCCAAACCGCCTCTGACAATAACACAACAAACTTGGTCTGGGCCCCTTTTCTAGGAAAGACATTTTTCCAAGTCACATGGATTAAGACCAAAATGGCCCCAGAGTTGGAGCTTGATCCCTTGGGGAAACAGCACATATTCAGCAGAGATTTGTAAGTGTTTAATACCCATCTAAACATGTCTGCTTTAAGAAAACAGCCTCCTTAAGGGAATGCGTGTTTAATTATGCATTTTTAAAAGCATAATTAGACAGTGTGCATCTGAAATCAGTGGTAAGTTTTCATCTTTATTCGCTTTGTTTTGAAGGCCTGCCTCTTTCTTAATTGAACTCCACCCATTCGGTGCTTTTTGAAAATAATCAGTTCCATTAAGAGAGCACTTTCTCTTCCCATTAACAAAAGGGGACATCCCCATTCTCCAAGGGAATGATTCCATTCTCTGGACTGAAGAGTAGCAGGTCATTATTCCCCTGGGAAATTTTACTGGGGATCCCTTGACCTCTAGAAATCATCTTGCTCCCATCAATTCACCCTCCAAACAAAAGAGACCAGGCCTGAAAGGTGCTGTGCATGGGGCTAGGACCGTGTAGGCTCTTTTTGTGGCACGGCTTCCAGGGAACACAGTGGACAAAGTGCTGAATGAAGTGGGTTCAAATTTAGCCACACTATTTGTGACACTTTGGGTAAGTCACTTAACCTCTGCCTCAGTTTCCTCAACTGTAAAATATAGATAATAATATCTTCCTCCCAGGGTTGTTGTGAGCAGGGCCTGGCACATAGTATTGGCAATATAAATGCTAGCTATTATGATTTTTCCCCTGCCCTAACCTTTTAGTTCTTCTGATAGTGACCTTTCCTCAGTCCTCATTCTTTTTGGCCTCTCTACCAGCTTTAGCACTATTCATCACCCACCTCTTTAGGTTCTCAGGTAATGTGAGACTGAAGCTCAGGGGAGAGCTTCTCTGTCTACTGGTTTGGCTTCTATCGCACCACTCCTCAGTCTCCTTCCCTGGATCGTGATAGTGAACCATAGGCATCCCACAGGGCTTTTTCCCTCTACATGATGGCATTGGGTGATTGTATCATCTCCCATGGATTGAATTGTCATTTCTAGGCTAATGATTCCCAGACCTCCTTATCCTGCTCTACCCTCTTTACTGACCAATAATCTTGTACATCCAACCATCTTTCAGCCATTTCAAACTGGATGTCGAGAAGACATCTTAAACTCAACACTTTCAAGACAGAACTTCTGATCTTTCCCCCAAGCATTCCCCATGTCCTATATTCCCCATCTCCTATATTCCCCACTAATCTCAGAGTCACCCTCCACTCCCTACTTTCTCTCATTCACTACATCCAAGCCATTGCCAAAGCCTGTTGATTTCACCTTGCAATATCTCGAAAACAGACAACCTTCTCTCCTCTGTCTCTGCCACTACACCAGTGCTCTCATCATCCCTGGACTATTGCAATAGCCTGCCCAGGGGTCTGCCTGGCACATGGGAGATGATTAATAAATGTTTATTGACTGATACATTGACAAGTTGAATGGTTCCCATTTTTCCATTCAGTTCTGTTGCTTTGACTTGACAAGCTCCCAGGTCACCCAACAGAGCATGCTGGGAGCTTGCTTTTCTGCCTCCTCCTCCCCAGGTGGTTGATGTAGGAGAAGGGCATCAAGAGAAGCACATGCCAGGCAGAGGGGTCCAAAACTAAAGAGAAGGAAAAAAGGATAAAGATCAAAAGTACGAGGGGTCAGGGAGATAAGGAGAGTTTGGGGGGGAGGCACTGGACCCCTCTTTATCTTTGTGCTAGGAAGAAACAGTGAGAATGGCAAACACAGCATGTTAACAACAGATCAGCCTATCTGAGAAGCTGTGGGAAAAGTTCAGAGCAGTGATATCGGGCAGAGCCAAGAGCAAGAACTGGGAGAGTGTTTGTCTTTGCATCACTGGCGCCCAGCACAGGTCCTGACACATGGTAGGTACCTAATTAATGCATGTGAAATGAAGGAATGCATGGATTAATTAAAGCAATCATGGCAAGAATCAGATTAACAACAATAACAAACTAGCTTAAAGTGAGGAAGTGCTTTACATATATTATATCTCATTTGATAATCAACTCTGGGAGAAAGGTGCTATGATTATCCTCATTATACAGATGAGGAAACTGAGGCAGACAAAAGTTAGGTGAGTTGCCCAGGGTGACACAGAAGCAGAACTTAGAACATAGAGCTTCTTAATTCCAAGTCCAGCATTCTATGCACTGGGTGTCTTCCTAAAATGACTCACTCCATCTTTAAGTTTCTTCAGCTGTCCCAGTAGACTTGGGATCTTATCCATGAGGGTCTCCCTCCAGGGATAAAGATCTCAGCCCATTCCCACCTGCTCAACCCATATGACTCACATTGATGAGTTTGCTTCAGGGGGTGGACCAAATGTTCTGGATGCTTCCTCAAGTTCTCCTCACATTTCTAGGCTATCAGAGGACCAAGCAGAGTGGCCAAGGATCATTCCTTGCTCCCACTCTGGGACTAGTTCATTTTTTTATGGGACCAGTTGGGATTTTTTCCAACCATTAATATAGGCTCCTGAGTCTTGAGCTAGAAGGGCCTGAGGCCCAGACAAATTTAACAGCTAAATCTAAGGACATTCAGTTCTTTGAGATCAGAAGTAGGAATCCTACTGGCCCCTAATTCCAGAGCCAGAAGGATTCCTGCGGCATCCTCTGAGATGTCTCTGATGTCCCCCTTACACACTGTTCCTCCCTCCTAAGTCCTCCTGTGCAGTGTGTTACAGACTTTTCACACCCACCATGCACCTCCCATTCAAAGCAAGAGCAATGGACTTAGACTGAATGCTTTTCTGGTGAACTGCAGCTCCACATCCATTTGTCAGCCTTCCCTAGAGAACGTGTCTCCTGCAGAAAAGCTGCAGTGTTTGCAGACAGTGATGGTCCATTCATGGATGGTGCTGTGTTTCATTCTGAAAATGTATTAAAAAATGGAAATCATCTGCTTGATCAACTATTGTGACCAAATTAACAGAATAATGAATCAATAATTATTGATTTCCAAGTCTGTCTCATTCCCCACAACATACACAGGCATTTCTGGAACATAGCGATGTGCATTCAGTCACATTACTCTTAAGAGCAGCAAGTGCCCATGTTATCTATTATTCTATTGGTGCAATAGGACATAATAACCAAGTACATTTCTAGAATGTTTTAAGATTTGTGAAGTGCTTTACAAACATCTTCTTGCATCCTTACCACAACCCTGAGAGCTAGATGCTGTCATATTCATCCTAATTTTACAGATGAGGAAACCGAGGTTGAGAGAGGGTAAGCGTCTTACTTAGGGTCACACATCTAGTCAGTGTCTGAGGCTGGATTTGAATCCAGTCTTCTTGATTCCGGGTCCGGTAGTGTATCCACTGTGTCACCTAGTTTATAACTCATAAATAAATACTCGTGTATTAGGAGTGTAGATACAATGATTTATTTATTTGTATTGATAGGAGCATGCAATTAAACACATTGAAGATCACAGTTCTAGGCAATACAGGGCCATGGAAGGTTTTTGAGGAGAACGAGAAGAGGTAATGACATTGAACCTCCTTCACAGATAGTAAAGATAAAGCACAGAGAACATGCTGTGAAGTGAAATGAAGGTATAGGGTGGGCTCCATAGCAACAGTGGTAGGCCAACATCCCTGTGACCAAAGTTTAGATCTGCAGTGTCCGGGCTGAGTTGATCTTTAGGTTCATAAGATCATAAACTTAGAGATGGAAAGGGCCACAGAGATCATTGAGACCACCCCTCTCACCTTACAGATAAGGAAACTGAGGCATCAAGAGGTAAAGTGACTTTCTGAGGTGGAAGAACACTCTCTCCACTACCACATCTCAGATCTGGGCTTGGCTGGATAGTGGAGGGTGATGACTTATGGGCAGAGGAGCACAGGAGTGGAGCTGAACAGAGCTGTCAGGAAAGGTGATGTAATGAACATTGATTAAGTACTTTCTAAGTGAGACTTTTATGAACATTACCTCACTTGATCTTCACAGCAGCCTGGGAGGTGATGGCTATTATTTTCCCTTTTTGCAGATAAGGAAACTGAGACAAACAGATATTAAGTGACTTACCCAGGGTTACAAAGCTAGTCAGTGTCTGAGGCAGCATTTGAACTCAGGTCTTCCTGACTCTAGATCTAGGGCTCTATCCACTGCACCATCCTGCTGCCCCAGGGTGGGTAATGACTGGATCAGACTGGTTTATCCTTGAGTGATTAGAATGATCATGTCCCCCTGTGGTTTCTGAGCTGATGGTGAAGATTTGCCTGTGAGGAATTCAGGAGGTATTAATGCAGTGTTCTGACCCGGGCATTGTGACATAGGCCATGGCGTCATGAGCAAGTGTTTGAGGCCATCACATGGGAGGTGAGTTACCTCCATCACATGAAAGAGGATTTACCTTAGAGACTCATGACTGGGAATCAAATCCTCAGTCCACCATTTATTAGCTATGTGCCTCAGGGACCATCACTTCACATTTTGGAGCCTCACCTTCTCTATCTATAAAATGGGGACAGTAAAACTTCTACCATTTACCTCAGAAAGTTACTGTGAAGCAAGATTTTTCATGTGTCCTGAGAGCTCAAACTGTGCAGAATGACACAAATCAAAGAAAGGGTGACTCATACACTCTGGACTTTTCTTGTTCCTCATTATTCTTAGTCATGGCTTATTATATGATAAAGTCACATGTTCTCCTCCCACAGTTGGTCAGCTGTGGTTCCTTCTGTGAGAATGGGCAGCCAAGCTCTCCCCTTACCATGGATGTTGTGGGAGAAACACATCTGGGAGAAGGTGATGGACTGAAATGGGGCCCCCTGGGGGCCAAGAGGAATGGGCTTGCTGGTCTCCAGCAGAGTAACTTCCCCTCCCCCTCCTCCTTCCCCCTAGCTGCTAGGGCTTTCCCCTCTGACATTGTCCACCCTCCATTCAATTTGCCGGTGTCTTATATACACACTTACATTCAGGTCAGGAACCATGTTTTTGCCTTTCTTGTATCTTCAGCTCTAAGCACAGTACCTGGCACATTTACCCATCATTCATCTAGACCTGTTTTACTATGTCTACATCACTGGTACTTTTTTGGGCTCTCCCCCTCCCCCCTCCCTCCTTCCCCACTTTCCCCTCAGAGATTACCATCTCTCTTCTCTGTATACATCTTGCATGAGCCTAGTTATTTCCAGATTGTCTCCCCATTGGAAGGTAAGGTCTCTGAGGGCAGGGGTGGTTATTTTCCCTTTTCCTTCTATCTTCAATGCTTAGCCCACAGCCAGTGTGTATAAACTTTTATTGACTGGTTGTTCATTCAATAAGAAAGAATGCTAACATATTTCTGCTGCCTCTCTGGTGCTGAGACATAGAATGTGGCCATCTCTGAACAACTGGAATTGAGGCTCCCTTCATCCCTGGCTCAGTTCAACAGAAAAGTGCTCCATCTGAGTCTATTGCTCTTGCTTTGAATGGTCTGCCTACTAGATGGAAGATCTGGATCTTTGGGTTGTGTTCAATAATACAATGTTCAGGAAGAAGGCAGGCTTGCCTGGTCTGTGGAATACAGGAAGGGAATAATGTCTAATGAGATTGGAAAGATAGAAAGGGTTTCAAAAGCCAGACATGGGAATTCATATTTATTCCTGAAGGGAATAGGGAGCCACTGGGGATGATACAGAAGGGGAGTGACTTGATCAAAGCTATGTTTTAGGAAAATTCCTTTGATGGATATGTAAAGGACTGATTAGAGGGAAGAGTGATGTTCCAGGCAAAGAGTAATGAGACCAAAAGGGTAGAGAGAAGGGAATGAAGGTAAAAGATATTGTGGAGAAAGGATTCTTTGAAGGTGGCAGAGTAGGTCAGAATATTCCAAGATCTTCAGATTTTCTCCACAAACAACACAAAATAGGACCTCAAGGTGAATGCAGAGCAACAAAAATAAACAAGAGTTGGGGCAGAACAGTGGTCCTCCTGGGACAACTGGAGAAGATATAAAGAAAGATCCCACGATGGTGGTTCATCCAGGTGAAGCATCATCACCTCCAGGGTAGCTCCAATGAATAGCACGTGGTAAACCCTTGAGAGAGATTGAGGGAGCCTCTGCTGACAAGGGATGCCAGGCCTGGCTATGCTGCCAAGATGCATGCCTGGGCAAGAAGGAACCAGCACATGCCCAGTGAGTGCAGAAGCAGTGAGGGAAGGATGCTGCTGGCTGTGGGCACTTACAGGAGAGCTGAGTTCTTGGTCTTGGTTCCAGGTCAGAGAGGAGAACTTTCTTTGAAGGTCTTAGCGACTTCTCAAGGAACAAGAGTATTTCCAGCATAGTGTGCCCAGGGGGCTAGAGCTATGGCTTGGAGCAGGAAAAGAATACAGAGATTAGGACCAGGACAAAGCTCAAAAAAGTAAGTAAGGACCTGAAGTGAGATGCACCATCCCCCACACTCCAGAATTAGAGATGATTATAATAACAAGTTGCTAAAAAAATTTAATGAGCAGGCAAAGAAAAAGGAACCTAACCATAGACAGTTACTATGGGAATAAAGAAGACCAGGTTCATCTTCAGAGGAAGATGCTAAAGCAAAAAAGAAAAAAGCCTCTCCTACCCCAAACAGTAATGGCAAATGGTCACCTGCCCAAAAGGAATTTATAGAAGAACTCAAAACAGACTTCAAAAATGAAATAAGAGAGATTGAGGAAAATGTTTTTCAAAAGTAGGAACTACCCAAAAAAACCAAGAAGAGTATGAAAAGCAAATCAACTTGACTAGAAAAGGAGATCCAGAGTCTTAAGGAAGAAAACTACTCCTTGAAAATTAGAATTGGGCAAGGAAAAGCCAGCCAAGGTATGAGGACAAGAAATAATAGAATAAAGCATAAAGAATGAAAAAAAGAAGAGAATGTGAAACATAAGAAAAACAACTGATCTGAAGAATAGATAAGAACTAACTGATCTAGAGGGCAGAGAAGAAGAGAAAACAGAATAATTATTTTTTAAAAATAATCTTGATACAATAATACAAGAATTAAGGAAAATTGCCCTGAAGTAGTAGAACAAGAGGAAAAAGCAGAAATATAAAAAAATTCACTAATCACCACCTGAAAGGAAGAAGACCAATAGGAATACCATAGCCAAATTCTGAAACTCCCAGGTTAAATAAAAAAAATAAGCAACAAGAAAAACAAATTCAAATACAGTGGAGTCAAAATTAGAATTACACAAGACTTAGTAGCAGCTACTCTAAAAGACCATAGGTCTTAGAACACTATATATTGAAGAGCAAAAGAACTGGGTTGCAGTAAAAAATATCATACCCAGCAATGTTAAGTATAATCCTGAATGAAAAAGAAAATGGGCATTCAATGAATTGACAGACTTTTAATTGAATCCTATGAATTCCATGTGGCAAAAAGACCAGAACTTAATAGAAAATTTGATATACAAGATCTTATGAGAAATATAAGGAAAACATCAAAGACTAATTACAAAGGACTCAATAAGGACAGACTGTTTACTTTTTATATGAGGAAATGTAAACTATGTGTAAGATTATTATTAGTAACTGGCTAGTATCAGTGGGATACAGTTGAGTGTAATGTGATTCTAAAGAGCAAAATGATGTAGGAAAAGGTAAAAAGAGTAAATATCTCATATAAATGAGGTATGAGAGGAAGAACTGATATAGAAGAATTAGATGGGGGAGAAGGGCTGGTAGTGCTGGAACCCTGCTCTCATCCAGAATGGCTTAAAGAGGAAAATACAGATACCGATATGTTTTCATGTGTGTATATACACATATATGTATGTGTGTATATATACACACATACATATATAGAGAAATTATAAGACTTGTATACATATACATCCAGGGTAAGAGAATAGGAGGAGGAGAGAATAAGGGAGGGATAGGGAAGAGAATATGGGGGGTATAGAAGAATGTATAGATTAACAGGAATGGGATAAAGAGGGAACTATATATATACATATATATATATATTTAGAAGGTATAAAAATTTCTAAATTCAGAAAGAAAAGAGGGTAGGGATAGGGTGAAGGGAGCGAATGAGAGGGGCTATTGGAGGAGGGTAGGTTAAGGAATAGGAAGGCAACATATCAGGTACAAGTAAAGTAGAAAAGAAATAGGGTAAATAGAACGAGAAGAAAAAAGAGGAAAATAAGGAGAAAAACATAAAAGTAACTATGATTTAGAATGTGAGTGGGATGAAGTTACCCATAAAATAGAAATTGATTGTAGATTAAAACTTTGAATTTGACAGTATGCTGCTTTCAAGAAATGCTATAAAAAGAGAGATACACACAAACATAAAATAAGGTTAAGAGAACTTATTCTGCAAAATTATTATGTAGAATTTATTATGTAAAAAAAGTAAGGATAGGAAAACGGAAATAGAGTTAATCAAAAGTGAAGATAGGGAAACTACACTATATGTTAGTCATATTGATCAATATTGCATTAGGCCATTAAAATAACTAGATAATATTTTTTTAAATGAGCATACATGCCAAAACAGATACGGAATTATATGAATATAAACACAAAACACCTTTTATACAAAGTTAGATCTAAATAATTGAAGTAATAGTTATTGCTCATGGGTAGGTAAAGCTAATATAATTTTCAAATGACAATTTCACCTAACTTATCTATTTATGTAATGCTATCCCAATTAAATTACTAAAAATTACTTTACTGAGTCATAAAAAATAATAACAGCATTCATTTGGAAGAGTAGATGGTCAGGAACTTCAAAGAAACCAGAGGGAAAATATGTGAAGGAATCAGATTCAATCATATCAGACCTTAAACTATATTATACAGTGAGAACAGTGTCAGGGTATAAAATGGATAATTTTGATTATTTTCAATTAAAATTTCCCCTTATAAATAAAACCTATGTAACCAAGAATAGACAGAATTCAGACAACTGGAGGGGAAAAGCTCTCACAGACTCTCAGATAGCATGTGATTGGGTCAGAATATTGTAGTTAGTGGATTTAGAAAAATGTGGAAGGGCTTGTACTTATAAAGGGAAATGCTATCCACCGTCAGAGAAACAAATGGCAAGTGGAAATAAGCACAATACAGTCTTACATAGATGTGTTTGAGTGTATATGTATATATATATATATATATATATATGTGTGTGTGTGTATGTTTATGAATAGATACACACACACATATATATATGGGAGCGTATGTGTGTGTGCATGTGTATCCACACTTCATTGTAGCGTTCTCAGGATGGGGAGGGAGGAAGGGGGACAAGTAAAATAAAAAGTGGAGAGTAGAGAACAAAAGAAAACCCACAAGGAAGTAAAGAAAATATGGACAGTTTTGAAAATGACGTGTCGTATTTATTATATAGGTTGCCTTGAAATGGAAATTTATTGCTTTAAATTGAATCCTCTCTTCTGTTCTGCTGTGCACATGGTGATGGTTTTATTCTTTTCTTATTTTATATTTAAGTCTAAAATAAACTTGAAAATTAAAAAAACCAAAAGATATCATGAAAATGGAACAAGATTTGGTGACAGAAGAGATATGGGAGCTGATCAAGGAGTCAAGGATAGCTTCAAGGTTGGAAACCTGGGTGACTGGAAGACTAATGTTGCCTTTGGCAGAGACAGGAAATCTGAAAGGAGGTGGGGTTGAGGGAAAGATAATGTAATGATATTTCTGATCTAAATCACAGAGGATCCTGGTCTGTTCATCCATGTGATAAACTCTGTCACACTTAAAATGAAAGTGTGGGGTAATGATTTCATCTTACTGATGACTCCCCCAGACTCCAGAGCATAATCTCAAAGGTGTGCCCATCAAAGCCACAACACAACCCGTTGGTCTGAGTTTGGGTATGCTGATGGGAGGGAGAGGAAGGAAGACGGAGTGCTGAAGAAAAGCTCTATGTTGGGTCCTATCACAGGAGCAGAATATAGCCTACAGCCTCTAGCCTAGAGAATAAAATAAAAACTGTGTAACCTGGCATACAATGCCCTCTACAACTGAACACAACTTACCTTTCCAACTCACACCACCCTGTAACACATCACATCCTCTAGCCAAACTCAGCCTTCTTCCATTTCTGCATATTGACAAAATCCATATATCAAGGTTGGAATGCATTCCTTCACTATATTCACCCTATTGGAATTCATTTCTTCCCTCAAGGACCAGCCTTGATAAGGCAACATCCTTGAAAATTTCCTTTACCCCCTTAATATAAGAATGAGCTCTCCCCCTTACAATATTTTGTCTAGACCCTTTCTTTGCCTTCAGCTCATTCTTGCTCATGTGCTACTTATTTCTGTAAATGGCCACCTCCAACCATACATTTGTAAGATCCCTAAAGAAAGGAATTTTATTGCACTGAATTTTCTTCCTATTTTAAACCCCAATATAATGCCCCTAGTTTAGGGTATCATACATCATAAATGTTTAATTCATGTGTAATACATTTTTGAGAAGTCAAAGAAGGGGAAAGAGAAAAGCCTATGTGTGCAAGAACATAGGACCATACTTCTGGCTGTTAGTGCTTTCCCAAGTTTTTCATCCAAATTCACTTAAGGGAATCAGAAACAAGATACTAGATTGGTATTGGTCACTAGAAGCTAGCCAGAATTTTGTGGGAAGGAAGGGGAATAGACAGCTAGCTAGTTTTGTGGAAGATCAGTGAATAAAGAAAAGTGGTTTTATCACCAAAGTCTATTGCAGAGCAGCCAATAAATAGAAGAGGAACAGATCCCAAGCCTTGCACAGAGACCTATGGAGTGATGATCTGGGACCTCATCTATCCGGATAAAACACTGCCCTGCAGAAGGCAACTTATCCTTTTGGTGCCAATCTTCTGAAAAGGCTCTTGTGGAATCTTAACCAAGTGTCAACTATCTCTCCTAAAATTTCCCTGTTTCTCCCTTGCTCCCTTCTCTTTTTCAGTTTGGGAGGTGAAGATTTCATTAGACAAACCTTATTACTGAAGCTTATTTTACATCTAGGGTCAGTATAATGGCCCTCAAATTCAAGTCATGTTGTTTTATGGACATATACACATATACACACACATATATGTATGCATATGTATACACACACACACGCACACACTGTGTATGTCCACATGCATGCAAGCACTATAGCTCTGAGCCCTTAGGAAAATTCCTAACTTTTAGACAAAGGTTTAGCTTTCTGTCATAATAATTGCTGGATTATGGACAAAGCAAGGGAGATCTAGAAAAACATTTCATTTACTACACTAAAAACTTTGACTGTGTGGATCACAACAGAACATGACAAGTCCTCAAAGAGATATGGGACTACCAGATCATCTTACTTGTTTCCTGAGGAATCTGTATGTGGGCCAAGAAGTAACAGTTAGAAGCCAACATGTAACTAAGTGGTTTAAGACTGGAAATGGAGTATGACAAGGTTTTGTGCTATGACTTTACTTATTTAACTTCTATGCAGAGAACATCATATGAAATGCCAGACTAGATGAAACAAAAGCTGGAATCAACGTTGCTAGGAGAAATATCAACAATCTCAGATATGCAGATATTGCTCTAAAGGCAGAAATTGAAAAATTCAGAAGTTTGTTGATGATGGTGAAAGAAGAGAGTGTAAAAGCTGACTAGAAATTTAAAAAACTAAGACTATGGCAACTCATCCCATCACTTCCTGACAAACAGAGGCAGAAGAAATGGAAGGAGTGAGTGATTTTATATTCTTGCACTCAAAGATTAATGCAGAAGGCAACTGCAGTGGTGAAATTAAAGAACATCTGTTCGTTGGAAGGAAATCTATGGACAGAAGACTAAAAAAGCAGACATCACCTTACCAACAAAGGTCCGTATAGTCAAACATATGGTTTTTCCCATGGCAAGGCATGACTGTGAGAGTTGGACCATAAGGAAAGCTGAGCACCACAGAATCAAAGCTTTCAAATTGAGTTGCTGGAAAAGAGAGTCCCTTGGATTGCAAGGAGATCAAATCAGTCAATACTTAAACAAATTAACTCAGGCTATTCACTGAAAGGTCAAATACCTAAGCTGAACCTTAAATACTTTGACCACTTAATGTGAAGATGGGACTCATTGGAAAAGACAGCAAAAGGAGAAGGGGACATCAGAGGATGAGACAGACAGATAGTGTCATGGCAACAATGACTGTGAGTTTGGGCAGACTTTAAGAGATTGTGGAGGATAGAAGTGCCAAGAAAAGAAAGAAGGGGGGGGGGGAAGGGAAGGAGTGAGGGAGGAAGGAAGGAAGGAAGGAAGGAAGGAAGGAAGGAAGGAAGGAAGGAAGGAAGGAAGGAAGGAAGCATTAAAGAGCAGAATTCATTCCCATTTGCTCTGGAATTGGAAGAGGAATGAGAAGTTAGGGAAAGAATTCATAGACTTTTTAGCAGCATCCTTCAGTCACTGAAGATGTGAGTACCTCTCTTCTGAGATGCTGCAGGAAGCCATGACCCATCCCCATCTCTCCCTTCAGCTTCTCTTTTCCACCTCCTTTTGGTTGTTGCTCCTGTTCCACTGGTTCTTTCCAGCTCTTCTATTAACTTTTAGGCAGGGCTGAGCATGCTCTGATGATGATGATTTTGATGATGATGGTGGTGGTGGTGGTGGTGGTGATGATGATGATGATGGTGGTGGTGGTGGTGATGATGGTGATGATGGTGATGATGATGATGAAGATGCAGTTCCCATTCTATCCTTTGTCTGAGACTGTGTGTGTCCCCTTAAGAAACCACCTGTGTGATCATGCATGACTGCCAGCTCAAACTGTCCTCAGGGCTGTTGGAGAACATGTATTGCTCTGAACTAGCAATCCCAGGATACAAATCAGTTCTCAAATCTTTGTGTAAGGGACAGGCAACCGTTGAAGATCTATTTCTATTTCCCCTCCCCCCCAAAAAAGAAGTAAAATAGCTCATGATTTCTTGACTCCCTAAATTATCAGAGAGGACCCAACGAGGGAAACTTCCGTTTTGTCTCTGCTGAGAACATTAGGGGTAATGATAGCTCTATCTTAGAGTTTGTGACAGAGAAAAAGGAAAGCCAGCGTGACACGCAGTCCAGATTTGTGGAGGGCAAATTTCAAAGGGTGCAGGGAAGAGTAAGTAGGACCCCACAGACCAAAATTCTGCAAGGCAACAGTACCCAGGAGAGATGAGCAACTCTTAAGAATGCAATCCTGAAGACCCAAAGGAAAACAATTATGAAAGGTAATCAATCAATAAGCATTTAATGAACATCTACTATGTGTCAGACAATGTGCAGAGCACAAGTATGAAAAATGAAACAATTCCTACTCTTGATGAGCTTACAACGTGATGGGGAAAATAGGACTTTTCTGAAGGGACAAATATGGACCCACAGGGAAATTGGCAACTAAGTCAGTAATGAGAAACTTGGATTTTTTTAATGATATGTACATACTCGGAGGAAGTCCAACTCTAAGTAACTAACAAACCAAAGAAGGTCCCAGAAAAGAAATAAAGAAACTTATTTCCCCCTAACAGCAGGGAAGCAAGTTTATTAAGCAAGAATATTGTACACATTGTCAGATGTGATCACTGTAGAGAATGTTTAGCATAACTGTTTTTCTTTCTCACCAGGGACAGTTCAATGCATGGGGTAAGATGACTGATGTGAAAACAAGAGACAACAATAAAATATTTTTAAGGATATGTCAAGAAAAACAGAAGCAAAGGCAGGTAACAAAGAATGAATATCAGAACCTGGCACAGTCCTGCAAAAAAGGTCAGGGAAACCAAAGCTCTGAAAAAGCTGACCATAGTGGGAGAAGCTAAGGGCATCTTGGAAAGGGCCTTTGGTTTGGTTTTAGCAAAGGAAAGAGGATCAGATTAGGGCAGAAAACATGATCATAACTATCAACTAATTTCTGTTGCCTCTGCCAAGGAGAATGACCTTCGAACTGGCGTGGCTAGAATGACAGTGAATAAGAAGGAAATGATTCCCAAGAGAAATAAAGACTTAAGCTGCCATTAAAGAGTTCAGTCTGCTGGCCCAGATGAATTCTGTCCTTGGGTGCCCAAAAAGCTGACAGCTGTGGTGACAAAGTCACTGTCAGGAATTTCTGAAAGGTCAAAGAAAATGGGAGAAGTACTGCAGTATTGGAGGAGACAAATAAAGCTTAAAAAAGGGAAGGAAGAAAATAGAATCTGCAACATACAGGAGAGTGAACTTGCCATGGTTTGTTGGTGATATGGAAGGGGTCACTAATGACCATCTAGAAAAGAGAGCAGGGTTACCATCAATCCATCCTGGCTTCAGCAAGAACAGCTTAAGACAAACTTGCTTTATTTCTTATCATTTCTTTTTTCTGACAAGAATATTAAACTGGCAAATCTGATGAATGACGGAGATTTACTTTAACAAGATTTTGGCCAAACATTTGACAAATTGTCTCATATTATCCTTACAGCAGAGATAGCACAAAGAGGGCTAGAAGAGAATTTGATAGATCCAAAACGGGCTGAATGACTGGACACAAATTCTACTCTTTAATGTCTCCATGTGCCAGTGGTGCCACAGTGGATAAAGCAGGCAGCCTAGAGTTCAGAAAACCTGAGTTCAAATTTAGCCTCGTATACTTCCTAGCTAAGGGATCTTGGACTTCTGTTTGCCTTAGTTTCCTCAACTTTATAAAATCAAAGTAATAACAGTACAAATCTCTCAGTGTTTTTGTGAGCATCAAATGAGATAATTTTGCAAAGTGCATAGCACAGTGCCTGGCCCTTCCCTCTTTCCCAAGGCAGGTTTCCATTGATCCATGCTTGGACCTCTTAACTCATAGTATTGGGATAAAGATAAGGATGGCATGGTTATCCCATCCCAAATCTAGGAGAGAGAGCCGAGATAGGGAATTGCCGAGTCCAGATCCAAGAATATTTTATCAGTCAAGAGCATTGAGTCAAATCTAATAGGATGATATACAAAAGGAACAAATGTCAAGTCTTGCCCCTGGGTTAAAAAAAAGTCAAGTAAAGGATGAGTGAGGCAAAGTTGGCCAGCCATTCATCTGGAATGAGTGGTCAGCAGTGGGAAGAAGACTTGAATCCCAGCTGTAATCTTAGATATGATAACCATTCAGTAGTCAAAAAATCTACTACAATGTTGAACCACTTTAACAGAGGCAAAGGTTCCAGGCATAGGAAATCAATGGTCCCACTATCATCCGGTCTTGTCAGACCACATCTGTAGTATTGGGTTTGCTCCTAAATGTCATATTCTAGCAGGGATATCAATAAGCCACAGCATGCCCAGAAGAGAGCAGCTAGCACAGATGGCAAAGGCCAGTCCAGGTTATCTGAGGACTGGTTAGTGGAAGGATGAATTTGTATCCTGAAGAAGAGATACATGATGGAATTGTGCAATAAGCATTCATTAAGTGCTCACTGTGTGCCAGAAAGAATTCTATGGAAAGTCTTGACCCTGGGACAATACAGCTATACGTATACATTACATTCAGGAACACACACCTATTAACAGAAGACTGAGAAACAGATTTGATCTCAGACCATTCCTGTGAATAGGGCATTTTCTGAACTCATCTCCCTTGAGTTCATGCTATTATGGTGGAGTAAATTATAAAATAGAGCACCAGGCCTAGTCAAGAAGACCTGAGTTCAAATCTGCCCTCAGAAACTTACTAGCTATGTGAACCTGGGCAAGTCACTTAACTCCATTTGCCTCAGTTCCCTTATCTGTAATATTAGCTGGAGATGGAAATGGGAAATCACTCTAGTATCTTTGCCAAGAAAACTTTAAATGGGGTCACAGAGTCAGACGCCGCTGAACCCACTGAAGGACAAGAGTACAAAAGGACCTAGAGCACAGGCATGAGAGACAACATGACAAATATATACATGTAAAAGTGAAATCAATTCAGTTATCATCTTCTAGGTAAGAAAATTGACTCTCTCCCCTTCTGCACCTTCTATGCAGTGCTATGTATGATTGTTAGAATAAGAGATTTCAAGTGGGAAAGAATGTTGGGCGCCATTTCGTTATTGTTGTCATTTCAGTCATGCCCAGTTCTTCAGTTTTAGACTCTCTTTACAGACAGGGAAAATTGAGGACCCAGAAGATTAGGTAACTTTCCTCGGATCGTGTAGCTGACAATAACAACTGGTGTTTATGTTGCACTTTATGGTTTACAAAATACTTTTCCAAATATTATCTCACTTTATCCTCATAATAACCCTGTGAGGTAAATGCTATTATTATGAGCATTACAGATGAGGAAACTGAGGCAGACAGATATGGAATGACTTACCCAGAGTCACACAGTTAGTTAGTATCTGAGGTCAGATTTGAACAAAAGTCTACCTGACCCCATATCCAGTGGTCTATCCACTGAGACATACAGCTAGTTGAAAGAGGCAGGAGTGAGACCAGCTACTCTCACTCCAAAGCCAGTGTCTTTTTTATTGTTGTAAAGGATTTCAGGGATCAGTATCCCACCAGAGGAATCTTCCCTGTATATAAGTACTTCCCTTGTGTAGGCTTAGATCTCCTACCATGGAAGCACATGGCATTTTGCATTTTCCTACTACATGGATGGGAATATCATCCTTTGACTGGCGGAAGAGTGGGAGCAGTTGAGTCTTTACAAGCAGCCAAAGCAGGCCAATCTCTCTTTTACTACATGTTCCTCCCACTGTGAAGATCACACACAATTCATTTATAGTGTGCATGCCTTGCACCAGAAAGGGGGACACTTTCTCCTCTCTCACTTCTCTTTTAACCAGACTCTGAAAAAAGGGCACAGGTTTCTGTTTCATTTGTCCTTCTCCATTTTAGGTGCTGGTGGTAATTCCCAACAGATGTAGAAGGTCAGGAAATGGAGACCTTGGATCCAGGATTCTAGGCAGAATGTTGCAGTCTATCCACTTGGCAGAGAAGCCTGAAGCAGTTAGTGGGCCAGAGATTTGATCCTCAAGCAGGGTTTCAGAACTTAGGACTATTCTCTACAGGAGCTGAACTGAGTGAACCAATCCCCTTCCCTACCTTGGAGACCTAGGTGGCATTAGGGAGAGGGAGAGATTATGCCTGTCAGATCTTGGGGGAGCAGTAAGTGTGTATATTTGTAATGATAACTTTTGAAGTCATTGTACTTTTGTGAAAGCTAATATGATCTGTGCATAAGGGAAGTATTGACCAAATAAGTGCTAGAAAGCGTTACAAAATACAAAATGGATAATTTTGATTACATTAAACTAAAATGGTTTTGAACAAAGTCAATGCAATCGAAGGAAAGCAAAAAGCTGGGAAATAATCTTCACAGCCAGTCATTTCCAAAATATATAAAGAACTTAGTCATATTGATAAGAATACAAGTCATTTCCCAATTGATAAAAGGTCAAAGGCAGTTTTAGAAGTAGAAATCAGAACTATCTAGTCATCTAAAAAATGCTCTAAATAACTATCAATAGAAAAATGCAAGTTAAAACAACTCTGAACTTACCTCAAAACAACTCTCAACTGGCTCATATCTATCAGATTGGCTAATATGACAGAAAAGAAAAAAGATAAATGTCGGAAGGGATATGGAAAGCTTGAGACACTAATGCATGGGTGGTGGAGTTGTGAACTGATCCAACAACTCTGTAGAGTAAATTGGAACTATACCCAAAGAGCTATAAAACTGTGCATACCCTTTGACTCAACAATAGTACTGCTAAGTCTGTGTCTCAAAGAAATCAAAGAAAAAGGAAAAAGACCTATGTGTACAAAATATTTATAGCAGTTCTTATTGTGATAGCAAAGAAGTGGAAATTGAAGGGATGTCCATCAATTGGGGAATGTCTGAACAAATTGTGATATAGGATAGTAATGAAAAGTTATTAAACTGTCAGAAATGATGAGCAGGCGGATTTCAAAAAAACCCTGAAAAGATTTACATGAACTGATACAGAATGAAGTGAGCAGAACCAGGAGAATACTGTACAGCAACATTTTACAATGATCAGCTGAAAGGTTTAGTTCCTCTCAGAAGTACAATGATCCAAGCCAGTCCCAAAATGATGAAAACTGCCATTTGCCTCCAGACAAAGAACCGATGGAGTCTGGATGAAGATCAAAGCATACTTATTTTTACTTTATTTCTCTTGGGTGTTTTTTTTTGGTCTGTATTTTCTTATACAACATGACTAATATGGAAATGTTTCACATGACTTCACATGTATAATCTATATCAAACTGCTTGTCTTCTTAAGGAAGGAGGAGGAAGAGGAAGGGAGAAACTTTGAAATTCAAAATTTTCAGAAACAAATGTTAATTTTTATATGCAATTGAGAAATATTTATTGAAATAAAAATAAACTGGGGGAAAATTAATATGACTGTTGGTGGTTTAGTTGAATTTCCCCTATACTGGGGAACATCATCAGTGGGAACCAGGTCCAATGGCAGATCCTAGATACTCCCAACTGTCTTTTAAAGAAACTGGGGACCCCTGGAGAGGGGTTAAAGGTCACATACCTGGGAGCCAGGGTAGCAAGTATTACACCTAGAACACACCCAACAAAACTCAGCTTCCACTGGAAGACTTCCAAGTTGGGGAAGCCACCCCCAAGCCCAACTCTCCATACTCCAGGCAGCCCAGTTCACCTAATTACAGCTCTATTTATTTGTTAAGAAGGCTTTCCTCATATCAAGAATGAATCTCCTTCATTACAACTCCCTTTCCCCCAGTCACTCCAAATTTTGTCTTCTAGATCCAAAGAGAAGTACAATCACTCACATACAATAGTCCTTCATTTATCTAAGTATCTCCACAAGCCTCATCTTCTCTATCCTAAACATACTTAACTTCTGCAATTAATCTCCATTTGGCAGGGATTCCAAGTCCTCTGCCTTCCTGGTTTCCCTCCTCTGGACATTCCCCAGCTTATGAATGCCCTTGCTAGACTGTGGTATCCAGAACTTCCCCCATCTCTGCCAAAGAGGCCTGAGCAGAGGCATCACCTTCCCCTTTGTCCAAATGGTCCATGCCTTTGGCTTCCAGGTCACACAGTTGACTCATGATCTGTACAAGTTTAAGAGCTTTTGCATAAAAGCTACTCTCTATGCCTTAGTGCTTTTCTATGGGTAAAGCTGCTTTTTTCAAGCCCAAATATAAGAATTCTCATTTTATCCCTCTAGAATTTCATCTTCTTAGAGTCAGCTCAATGCTCTCGCCTGCCGTGATCTCTTCAATCCAGCTTCACTCATCCATTGAGTTGGCTTTCCCTGCAATCACATATCATCTAAGCCCTAGTTACAATACAACTCACATACCTGAGTTCCCAGCACTTTCCCCCTGCATCATATAAAAAGAAGTTTCCATTAAACCACCATTAATCAATTCATAATACTAGCTAGCACTGACATACTGTCGGAATCTAAGGACCTGATTCTTAAAGATCACCTTGGAAAATGTTCTCATTTGACATGTGAGAATTCCAAGGTCCACAGAGGTTAAGACTTGCCCAAAGTCACAAAAGTAGTTGGCATCAGAGAGACAAATTGAACCCAGCTCCTCTGACTCTGACTCCAGAACCAGTGCTCTCCCCATGGTCCTATTCTATCTCTGTCATTATAATAGGAAAGTGATAGTTTCAGAGAGTACAATAATGCCTCAGCTTCCCGAGGTACCATAAGATGCTTTGTTATAAGACAGGACAGCCAGACATCAAAACCCCAAAAGCACAAACAGAAAAGTAAACAGAGGCTATGTCTAAGGACAAAATTGCATATGAGTAGTGTAGGCTGGTGCCCATGTGGGGAAACTTGTCTAAGACCTCATGCTAGGAGCCCAAAGTACCATTTTCAGGATGGCCTCCCACCATAAGTGATGGTTTGAACTGAGATAGGTTACCTTGTGTCAGGAGTAAGTACTCTACCTTATGTGGCATGGTGGAAAGGGTGGGAGAACAGTGGCAGAGGTATCCAGCAGATCTCAAGGGCACCAAAGAGCCATCCATAAGGGATGGCCCATCATACCCCAGGCCCACTGTGGTTGAAAGTTTGATGACTTATCAAAGGTTACCAAAAGAAAAAAATGAGGACCTAGGATTTGAAGAAATGAGTAGAATCACAGAAGTGCAAGAAATGTTGGAGGGGTATTTTTTACCCCAAGAAACCCCACACAAGACCCCGAGGAAGTCACACTTAGGCCAGTTTCATTCAAGTCAGTCATTTTTCAGTTGTGTCTGATTCTTTGTGGCCCCATTTGAGGTTTCCTTGCAAAGGTACTGGACTGGTTTGTCATTTCCTTCACCAGCTCATTTTACAGATGAGGAAACTCAGGCAAGTAGGGTTAAGTGACTTATCCAGGGTCACACAGCAAATGAGTGCTTGAGGTTACATTTGAATTCAGGAAGATGAGTCTTCCTAACTTCAGACCCAGCGTTATAACCACTGCACCACCTAGCTGTGCTCAAATTTTATGACCTAGGTGTTGGAGGATGAAGGAAGGAGCTATATGACTTAATGACTAGAGTAGAGACGAGGGAGCTGCAGTCCTGCCAGTCCTAACTCAGTCACTGGACAATCTATGGAACCTTGAACAAGTCCCTGAGCCTTAATTTCCTCAATTGTATGTTTCAAGGTTGGATTAAGTTATCATGAAGCACCTTATGTTTCTGGAATTTAATGTCTAAGTCATGTTCCCCTGCTCTTATGGAGCTTAAAATCATTTACTAGGGGAGAGGGAACCTGTACAGTCACATCAATCTACAGATGGAGAAACTGAGGTTCAAAGAAATGATGTAACTGCCTCAAGGTCAGGCCTCAGGACTGAAAGTCACACCCAAGCTTAGGGGCTCTGAGTCTCAGAGACAGCACTACAGCCAGCTGAATCTTCGAGCCAGCATACCAATTAGAGGAGACATTCAAAGAAAGTGCCCAGATACTATCCTATTTTCAAATATCTCCAGCAAAAGCAATTTCACAGGTTCTTTCGATGCCCCTTCTGTGCTTAAACAGTCTTCCCTGACAGGAAATTACTTCCCCTATCTCTGCTCCATCTCCCAGACCTGAGCCTGTTATGTTCTCCAGACATGACTCTCTGCCACAAGGTGCCTGCCCTTATCACTAGATTGTGTTTTCAGGCAAAGCAGTGATTTATAATTACAGAATCAATCCCCCCAATAAGAGATGCTGTTTCAGCCTATCTCTCTGGCACTGCAGCCAGGGAGTACAGCCACTCTATGCATGCCTACGAGATGCAAAGCCACAGAGGTACCATCTGCTCTGCCCCAAATGTCAAGCAGTGCAAGCAGGCCAAGAGTGTAGGTGACTCAAAGGCCAATGGAAAGGCATATGTTGGGTGTGAGCATCTCACTAACCAGTGGAAAGGGCCACAAATGATCGCTGAGAAGGAAATGGGCCTATGGTGGGGCCAGAGGGAGAAAAAGAGAATCTCTGAGATTCCCAAAGTATAGGAAGCCCCAGAGTGAGGCTTCCACAGTGATGGGGGCTCCATAATGGACAATTCTGGAATGATATGGAGGAGAATGTCCTGGCATGAGTCATGAAAGTCCCCAAGTGAATGTCATCACAGATCCCCCAAGGGAGCTGTCTGCAGCCTTCTCCCAGCTGCCAGTGATCCCACGATGGCCTCACTCCCCTGCTGAAGGGGCTCATGGATTTCCTATGAGCCCCTGGTTAACAGACACAACACTCATTTGAGCATTAGAGGCCCAATCAATTTATAGTCTGTCTTTTTGGATGTGTTCCCACTGCCCCCTTTGACTGGGTTCTACCTTGGAGTCAACCTGGCTCAGCTACTGCAATCCACTTGCTTCCTCTAAACTTTTACATGGGCTGTTCCCCACCCAGCAATCAACAAATAAGCATTTACTGAATGCTAACTGTGTACCAAGCACTCTGTCCAGCACTGAGAAACCAACACAAATAAAGCGGTACCTGCCCCATGGGAGCTCATGATCTAGTGAGGGGGAGACAACATTCTGACATATTGGTACATATGGAATACAGCTCACTTCCCTGCCCTTAGAACCCCTCGCTCCTTTCAAGGCTCAGCTTGTATACCCACAGTCCAAAGACACAGGGCTCACATTCCATCTCTGCCATTTACTACCCTCATAACTTTAGGAAAGCCATGTAGCACTATGCGATTCAGTTACATCTGTAAAATGCGTTAATAAATTACAACTACCTTGCAGGGTTATTGTGAAAATCAAATGAGATATTTGTAGAGCACTTAGTATGGTGCTTAGCCCATAGCAGTGTTTAACAAAAGCTTGTTTCCCTTCTTTCCTTCTCTCCTTCCTTTCCTCCTACCCTCCCTCCTTCCTATGCACTGAGAATGCGAAGAAAAGCAAAGACTTCATTCCTGCCCTCCAGGAGCTTATATTCTAATGAGTGAAACAATAGGCAGAATGCAAAGCCCATGCTCGATATATACAACCTCCCATAGCTCCCACTTCCCCTCTGTCTGCTGAGAATTTTACCTCATACTTCACTTTAAAAAAAATAAGATCATTTGATAAGAGCTTCCTCTTCTCTCTTCGCTCCTCATCTCACATCACTCAAATACCTTCCCTCATTCTCTCCCTCTCTCCCATATCTAATGATGAGATGGCCTTTCTGCTTGTCAAAGCCAAACCTTCATGAATCTTTCCCATCTTCTTTGGCAAATCACCCCCTCTATTTTCCCTGCTATCTCACTTATCGTCAGTTTCTGTTAGCTGCTTCTCTGCTGCCTGCAAACCCACCTATATCTCTCCTTTCCTTAAAAAAAAACCCTCAACCAATTCTACAGCCTCTGATAGTTATCACCCTATGTCTCTCCTCCCTTCTTGCTTGAATTCATTGGGAATGCCATCCCCTTCATCTCTTCTCACTTGATTCTAAAAATTCTCTGCCATTGAGCTCCCAACCCCATCACTCAACTGAAGTTGCCCTCTCCAAAATGATCCGTGCCTTCAGATTGCCATATCTAGTGGCAATATGGCATCCTCATCCTCCACCTCTAAGCAGTTTTTGACACTACTGTGCACACCCTTCTCTTTAGGACTCTCATCTTTCTAGATTTTTGTGCCACCACTTTCTCCTACTTCTGTTCCTACTTGTCTGACCACTCCTCCACAGTCTCCTCTCCTGGATGTTTATCCATGTCATATCCACTGACTATGGGTATCCTTCATGACTCTGTCCTCCATGGCTCTGTCCTGGGCCCTCTTGCCTTTTTCCTCCATCCTGGCCCACCCAGTAATCTCCTCAACTCTACCAAATTAAATGATCAGCTCCATACAAAGGGTTCCAAGAAATATACAGACAGTCCTAGTCTCTCTCTTGAGTTACTTTCCTACATCCTCTTATGGACATGTCTTTTGGATATCTCAAACTGGAGGTCCCACAGGCTCCTGAAACTCACCATGTCCAAAACAATGTTTATTATCTCTCTTGCAAATTCCTCCCCCTGACTAACTTCTCTGCCCAGATATACTAGCCTATTTGCTATTAACTCCCATATAATACTCCATCTGCCCTCTCTGTGCTCTTGCCTGGAATGCTCTCCCTCTTTGCCTCCACCTTTCAGTTTCCCTTCCTTCAAGACAATTCAAGTCACACCTTCTGCAGGAAGCCTTTCCAGTGCCCCAAGCTGCTCGTGCCATCCCTCAAAGATTACCTCTGTGTAGATATTGTATGTACCTACTTATTAACTTGCCTCCTCCAATGGAATACAAGCTCTGGGAGAGTGGGAACTCCTTTTGACATTCTTTGTGTTCTCAGGGCTTAGCATGGTGGTGGCACACAGATTCACTTGTATGCATGGGATCATTCTTTCTGTTTCTACTTTCCTTGGGTTGGCCAGTCATCCTGACCTACATCTTACCATTGGACATCCCCAACTCTGGAGGGGTGAGGCTGATGACTTCTCACATCTCTGTCTCATTTAAATTGAATTCATTCACAAGTCAAAACATCACCTTCATGAGGTCATTGGTCCTCTGTGAATGAAGGACAAACCAGAACTACACCAAAGGGTCCTGCGTGAGGTCTCTGCACAGACAGGGGGACGTCCAGAGCAGGTGTGCTGAGTTAAACCTATATCAAACACATTTCTTACACATCCACCTCACTATTGTTATGGTTTAAGTTAAAGCTTACTCCTCCCACGGATGCTGGGTGCGTTGGCAGGAAGGAGCGGACCAGGTTTTTAGGAGAACATTTTGTATTAACAGTCTTGACCATGTTATCTGAGAGTAGTACTAGCTGTCTTCTCAGATGCAAACTGTCAATGCATTGTCTTTTTCCAACATAAAAGGAAACAAGATCCTTGGGGATAGAGGCTGTCTTTTTTTCATTTGTTTGTATTTATATTAATGGCCCTTAGTTCAGGACTTGTCACATAGTAAGCTCTTCTCCAAACTATCTATGTCATTATCACAGCCTTTACTTCCCAGTGGGTCATTGATTTGGATGATTTTGTGTTCTTCCGTAACTATCCAGCTCCTCTGATCTACTTTTCTTTCTCTAACCAGTACCAAATAGTTGATAGAAATGCTATTCATTTTTTATTCTTTCTTTTTTTCTCTTTATTTTCTTTGAGGTTCTAGGCCTTTTATTCCTTCAAATAAATCATGTTATTTCACCCTCCCTTACAAAGTGATCCTTCGCAGAATACTGGAAAACAGTATGGCAGAAACTGGGCATAGACCAATGTCTGACAACATATACCAAAAGAAAGTCGAAATGAGTACACAATTTAGGTATAAAAGCTAATACTATAAATGAATTAGGGGAGCAAGGAATAGTTTATCTGGAAGATTTGTAGAGAATGAAGGAATTTATGACCAAACAAGAGATAGAGAACATTATGAAATGCAAAATGGATAATTTTGATTACATTAAATTGAAAAGCTTTTTCACAAACAAAGCCAATGCAACCAAGATTAGGAAGGAAGAAGAAAACTGGGAAAGATTTTTTACAACTAGTATCTGTGATAAAGTTTTCACTTCTAAAATATATAGAGAAGTGAGTCAACTTTACAAGAGTACAAGTCATTCTCTAATTGGTCAAAGGATATGAATGGGTCAAAATAAATGATCAAAAATATGAACAGGCAATTTTCAAAGGAAGAAATTAATGTCTAAATCACTATTGATTAAAGAGATGCAAATCAAAACAATGCTGAGGTACCACATCACACCTATCAGATTGGCTAACATGACAAAACAGGAAAATGATACATGTTGGATAAGATGTGGGAAAGTTGGAGCACTAATTCATTGTTGGTAGAAGTGTGAACTGATCCAACCATTCAGGAGGGCAATTTGGAATTAGGCCCAAAGGGCTATAAAAATGTGCACACCCTTTGACCTAGCAATACCATTTCTAGGGCTATATCCCAAAGAGATCATAAAAATGGGGAAAGGACCCACATGTACAAAAATATTTACAGAGGCTCTTCTTGTGGTGGCCAAGAACAGGAAATTAAGGAGATGTCCATCAACTGGGAAATCGCTGAACATGTTGTAGTGTATGAATGTAATGGAATACTTTTGTGCTATAAGAAACAATGAACAGGCAGACATCAGAAAAACCTGGAAAGACTTATATGAACGGATGCTGAGTGAAGTGAGCAAAACCAGAACAGCCACAACCACAGTGTATAGTGACTGATTTTGGTAGATTTAGCCGTTTTCAGAAATGCAAGGACCTAAAATAATTCCAAAGGACTCATGATGGAAAATGCCATCTACATCCAGAGAAAGAACTACGGAGTCCATGCAGAGTGAAGAAGACTATTTCTTTTTGTTTTGTTTTGTCTGGTTTCTCATGGTTTCTCCCCTGTGTTATAATTCTTTTATGAAACATGAGTAATGAGAAGATGTGCTTAATAGGAATGTGTGTATAGAGCCCAAATCAGAATGCATGCCATCTTGGGGAGGGAGGGGAAAAGAAGGGGGAGAAAATTTGAAACTTATGGAAGTGAATGTTGGAAGCTAAAAATAAATTAATTAATAAATTGAAGGGGAAAAAAAACAAAGTAATCCTTTGGAGGTTGGACTACAAATTATTGCAAATTAATTTTGGTATATCATCATTTTTATTATTTTGGGACAGATTGAACATAAAAATGAATATATCACCCATTATTTGTCATTCTTTATTTCTTTAGTATGCTTTCTAACTGTATGCATAATACTGTTTAATTAATAATTAAGATAATATAATAATAATGACAACCCATTTTAGGCATTTAAAAGTTTCCAAAATACTTAAAAGGTTATTTCATTTTATCTTCACAAAAATGTTGAAAATGGGTGCTATTATTATTCCCAGTTTCCAGGTGAGAAACCAGAACTAAGAAAGGTTTAATGACTTACCCAGGGCCCCACAGATAATGTGCCTAATACAGTATTTGAACTTCTCTGCTTAAAACTGACCTGACTCAACCTCTCCAGGAAGCCTCTTATTTCTTAGCTGGTCTTCCCTGGCAGGCTGCCTCTTTTATCATCCCCTTTCTCTTACTTATTCTTAACGTCACCCTATTTAATGGTGTTTCCTTACTACCTATGAACATACACATCCACCCATACGCCATCCTCAGTATCCTCACTAGAAACCAATGTTCTTCGTTGGCTGTCATTGAATACATCTTCTCCATCTTTTGGCTAAATTTCTTGAGAAGACTATCTATAATTCCTGCCTTCACTTCCTTTCTTCTTATTCTCTTCATAACTTTCTGTAGTCTGGCTTCCAACCTCATCATTCAACTGAAACTACATTCTCCAAAGACATCAATGATCTCTTAATTCCCAAATTTAGTGATCTTTCGATCTCTTTGCAGACTTTGACACTGTCAGCCACCATCTTCTTCTGTTCTCTTCTCTCTAGATCCCTACCAGTCTTACCAATCCTCAGTCTCCTTTGCTGGATCTTCATCCAGGTTATATTCATTAACCACAGTTGGCCCTCAAGACTCTATCTGGGATCACCTCTTCTCTACATTATCATTTTTACTGGTGATCTCATCAGTTCCCATGAATTAAATTATCATCACTATGCTTTTGATTCTTAGATCTATTTATCCAGCCCTAACCTCTCTCCTAATGTCCAATCCAGTCTCACATCTCCACTGACTATTGAACATCTGGAACTGGATATACTATAGGCATCTTAATTCAACATATCCAAAACTAAACTCATTATCTTTCCCCAACATATTGTCAAGTTCTGTCAATTCTGTCTTCATATCTCTCATATGCATTCCCTTCTTTCTTCTGATACCATCAGTATGGTGTAGGCCCTCGTCACTTCATACCTGGATTATTGCAATAGCACTCCAGTTTCCAGTTGGTCTACCTGCTCTAAATCTCTCCATATTCCAAAATACATTCCACTTGGCTATCAAAATGGTATTTTTAAAGCACAAATCTGTCTATATCACCCCTATTTCTATAACTTTCCATTTTATTGATTTGTTTTGTTTTTACATTATATAGATTTACATGTTACTATAGATGTGGTAATCTGTAACAAAATAAAACTAACAATGCAGTGTCCTCACCTAAAAGCACATTCAATATTTCCCATTCGTAGTACATCCCACCACTCTAGTTCTTTTAAATCAACAAAAATCTATTTTCTCTCTCCCTGTTGATGCTCTCACTAAATTGGAAAAAAAGAAAAAGAAATTCCTTGTAACAAATAGGTATAATCAAGCAGAGCAAATTTCCCCAATGGCTATACAAAAAATATGTCTTATTCATTGCCCTAAACCCATCCCTTCTCTGCAGTGGAGAGTGCATTTTCATCTTCAGCCCTCTAGAATTCTGAATGGTTGTTATCTTGATGATGGGGCATAAAGCTTTCAAAGTTTGATTTTAAAATGTTGCTGTTATTATATAATTATATAATAATCCCTTTCATTATCAGTTTCTAAAAGTCCTTAAAACTCTTCATTTTTATAATATTGATGTTATAGTATAAATTGTTTTTCTTGTATTGTTCACTTCCCCCCACATTCGTTCACAGAAGCCTTTTCATATCTTTTTTTTCCATCATCTGTTTCTTCATTTATTACATCACAAAAGTATTCCATCACTCTCACATCCCATAATACATCCTCACCTCATGTCTGGTGTATTACAATAGATAGCCTCCTGACTGGTCTGGCACCTTCAACCCTCCCCCCCAGTCCATCCTCCATCCAGCAGCCAAAGTGATCTTCCTAAAATACAGATCTATGTCATCTTCTCTCTCCAACACAATCAATGCCAGTGGTTCCCTAGTACATCCAGGAGCAAATTTAAAATTCTCTGCTTGGCTTTTGATGCCCTTCACAAGGTGACCCCTCCTCCTTTTTCAGCCTTCTAACACTGTCTGGACAATGCAGGGGCACTGACCTTCTGGTTGTTCTTTGTACAGTAAGATGCTGTCTTGTGACTGACCATTCCCTCTTTCTTTCCCCCATCCTCCCCATCTCTGTCTCCTTGGCTTCCTTCTTGTCTCAATTCACATTGCACCTTCCACAGGAAAGCTTTCTTAATTCCCCTTCATGCTAGTGTCTTCCTTCTGGTGATTTTCATTATATACACATATGCATATACATATTACAATTTGTACATGCTTGTTTGTATATGTTGTCTCCCAAATAGACTAGGAGCTCGTTAAGAGCAGGGTCTGGTTTTTGCCTTTCTTTATATCCCCGGTGCTTAGCACAGTCCCTGGCACCTACATGGTACTTAACTTAATAAATGATTGCCAACTTGATGCATCCAAATATTCCATAAATTAGATTTACAAATGTAATTTATGAAAACCAGGCCTTGAAGGAAGATTGAGTTCCAAGAGGAACTGGTGCACAGCTAACCCTTGAAGAGAAATGGGTTCCAAGAAGAATTGATGAGGACTAGCATCCCAGACATGAGAGACTCCCTATGGATGGACTCAGAACATTGAATGTCATGGACACAAAACAGGAAGTAGGTGATCTCCAGCTGGAGCGTAGAGTATAAAAGGATGGAGGAATGATACATAATCAGCCTGGAAAGTTAGTCCAGAGCCAGACTGTGCAAGCCTTTAAACTCCAAAAAGAGGAGTTTGGATTTTATCTGAAAACCAGGAGACAATCATGGACACTTGAGCAGAAGAGTTACATAGTCTATCTGCATTTTATAAAAATAGCTTGACAACTCTGAAGAATGAACTGAAGAGGGGAGAGATTCGAGGGGGAAAAGCACAATCTTTCAAGTGACAGCTGTTGAATGCCTGGGCTAGATTGTTTGTAGTGTGAGTAGAAAGGGACACACACAAATATTTCCTATGCCATTGATGAAATGCAAGTGCTGTCAGTTCTGCCCCATCCGGGGTATAGCTCTGCTCCTAGACCTCTCTGTATAAGCTCCTCAAGAGCAGGAATTGTCTTGCTTTTCTGTATGTACCTCACTGCTTAGCTGGGTGCCTTGCTCATGCTAAGACTTTAAGAAGGGTTGGGATTAATCAGGGACTAGAAGTTCTACTTACGAAGCCATTACAACAATCCAAGCCAGAAGTGATAAGAGCCTGAACTTGGGTGGGCTGGGTTATGAGCAGAGAGAAGGAAATGGATGCAAAAGTTTTTGAAGATAAAAATATCACTTCTGCCTCTGCCTCCTTTGATCTTCCCCCAAACACTGGTCACCGAGCTCTCCCCTCCTGATTAACAGAATCAAAAGATTTTAGAGTTGGAAGGAATTTCAAAGGCCATCTTCTCCAACTTATACCAGAAAATGAAACCCCACTGTAGTTTTATTTGAAAATATCCAAGGAGGTGAGACCCATCACTTTCCATGGCAGCTAGTTCCACATCTGCATGTGCCAAAATCATAGGCTCCTAAAGTGGTCAATACCCTCCTCCTTGGGGGACGCTGAAACTATCCAGGAGAGTAGTAATAGCCTCAGGTGCATTTGGGGGGCATTGAATAAAAATAAGGGTTAACACCAGGGTGGGGACCCTCCAGTTTTGAGGCCACATGTGGCCTTCTAGGTCCATGAATCAAAGTTTTAACCGAACAAATTCTTTTATTAAGGGGATTTGTCCTGTGAAGTTTGAATTCAAAGGGCCATCCTTGAGGACCTAGAGAGATAGGTGGGCACTGAATAATTTTTTTGAAAAGGGGACTGCAGGCCAAATAAGTTCAGGAACCTCTGGTCTAAATGTTGGGAAGATTTTCCAGGTGCAAAGCCCAAATTTGTCATTTTGCACTTAACCCAACTTCTCCTCCATCTGCCCATGGAGGCCGAATGGAACACAGCTACTCTCTCTGATTTTCTTCACAGGAATGTATCTTCTTAATATACAGAGGTGCTCTTTGACCTATCCAAGTCCATTTGGGGAAAGTCAGAAAACCTAGCTTTAAGCCCTTGTTCCAGTATTTATATCTGGGTGACTTTGAGCAAGTCATCCAAGCTCCCTAGGCAGCTTTGTGGTGCTGCACTGGAGAGACTCTGGGTCTGGAGTCAGGAAGACCCAAGTTCAAATTTGGCCTCAGACAGTTGCTAGCTGTAGGACTCTGAACAAGTTACCTAACCTTTACCTGTCCTTGATTGTAAAATGGAGATCCACCTCACAGAGTTGTTGTGAAGATGAAATAAGATAATATTTATAAAGTTCTTAGCATAGCACTGTGCACATAATAAGTACTATGTAAATGATCATTCCCTCTTTTTTCCCACTTTTCAGCCTCAGTTTCCTTGGCTGTAAAATGAGGATGTTGCTGTCATATACCCCAAAGATCTCAAAGACAGAGAGAAAGGCCCTATATTTACAAAAATATTGCTGGCAGTTCTTTGTTTCATCAAGGAACTAGAAACAAAGGAGATGACAATAATTGAGGGTTAGCTCAACAAATTATGATATATAAATGTAATAGCATATTCCTGTGGCTTTAGACAAAATAAAAGGACAGATTCAGAGAAATTTTTATAAACTTATGCAGAGTGAAGGAAGTAGAAGTAGGCCAACCATTTATACACAAGTAAAGTAAAGGAAAACATTTTAAAAGACTTCAGAACCATGGTCAGCTCAGGCTCAGCCCTCAGGCTTCCAAAGGCTGAAGATGGAACCTGGCAGCCACCTGTTGGCAGAGGTGTGTTGGACTGGAGATGCATCATGATGGAGAAGCAATGTGAGGCCTTGTTTTGATTGATTGTTCTTACTTGTTACGAGGAAAGGCTCTTTTTTAAGGGGGAGTAGAATAAATGAGTGGGTGGTGATAATTATGGGACGAGGAGAATCAATGAAACATTTTCAAGTACGCAAATGAATACAGAAGCTTAGAAAGGGTAATTTCATTATGTCATATTAAATTTAACATACATTTTCAAAAACAGTGTAAGGGCAGCTAGATAGTGTAGTGGATAGAGCACCGGACCTGGAGTCCAGAAGACTCCTCTTCCTGAGTTCAAATCCAGCCTCAGACACTTACTAGGTATGTGACCTTTGGCAAGTCACTTAACCCTGTTTGCCTCACTTTCTTCATCTGTAAAAAATAACCTGGAAAAGGAAATGGCAAACCACTCCAGTATCTTTAGCAAGAAAACTCCAAATGGGGTTATGAAGAGTTGGGCAAGATTGAGAAATGAATCAATAGTTCACAATTTCACATGTAATTCTCTTTTCTGATTCTTCGCATATTGAAATTTGTTTCTGTTTAGGTACATGATGAAAAGCATTTTAATTAAAATAAAAGAGGAGTTTGGACCTAATGACCTCTAAGTTCCTTTCCAGCTTCAAATCCTGCAATCCCATCCACAGGGATGAAATCTAGGCATCTTCTCTGGCTGTCCTTCATGTCTGGAATGTTCTCCCTCCTCAGATCTGCCCTCTGAAATCTCTCACTTCTCTTAAGTCCCAAGTAAAACCCCATATTTTCCAGGAAACCTTTCCCAATTGCTCCTAATTCTACTGTCTTTCCACTGTTAATTATTTCTCATTTGTTCCATATATACCTCATTTTGTATAGATTTCTTTGCATGTTTTCTCCCCCATTAGATTGTAAGTTCCTTGAGGAGAGGGGTTGCCTTTTGCCTCTCATATATCCTCAGCATGTGGCACATAGTAGGCACTTAATAAAGCTGCTTGATTGATTGGCATACACTCTATCAAACCCAGTGTGGTCCTTCCCAGTCCTGGTGCAAATTAAAAAGAGATGAATCCAGCAGCTCCTGTTGGTCAAATGTTAACAGATCTTTAAGACCCAGCTGCAAGTCAGGTTGTGACTGAACCCACGTCTTCTTCAGAAAACCAGTCTTTACCGAGCCTCTGGGTGTTGCCACCCCTTGTACAACTTAGCATTAAAAACTTGCTCCATGTAGGGAGGGATGTCAGCTTGCCCTTCTCTCCAACAGGGAGTTTTCATGGCCTTCCAGAATGAGTGCTAAGTCACCATTGTCCCAATGCCCTTTATCAATACTGTGGGATGCATTTGGGGGGATTTGGGGATTTTTCACCTCATGCCTTAGGGTACTTGGCAAACGCTCCTAGGTTTGACTGGAATGGATGGAAGGACTTCAGGAAACATTAAAGACTGAAGAAATATGGGAGCATATGTGACAAAGCTGATGGCTGCTTGAATCTAACCTTCTAGGAGCTTAACAGCTGATACACATAAATATATGTATAATATCTACATGTATGTGTATTTATACTCCTTGGTATAGTTCAAAAATTTTTGTAGCAAGTCCAGATGGCGAGGCACATACAAATCCTTAAATAAGTTTTTAAACAGGAGTTTTGCTGACATTCTAGAGACCCACGCATTTTATTAGCATATGCCTCCTTGTCAGATTTTAACAGTCTCTGATATTAATAAAAATACTTAGCTCGCAAATAGCACCTAGAAAGTTAAGGACATGAGACTCTACAGAACGAGAAGGACAGAGAACTGTGTATCATCCTGGGTTGGCAGAGGTGAGGTGATAACAGACCCAGAAGGAAGGAATCCAGGTTCAATCTGACTTCCTAGTACTTTGGACTCCTCTCATAATACAGTAATAATTCAGCCAGCAAGAAGAATAACTGCATGATATAAGCATAAAATGCTTTCCTCACAATAAGAGAGGTAGAAGATTAATAGGATATTATTCCTTGTTTGGGGAAGAGCAAATTAAGGCTCAGAAAGGTGTAAGGACTTCCCAAGATCCCACAGCTAGTAAGTGGCCAAACAGGACTTTACGCCCAGCTCCTTCAATTTTGAATGTAGTGCTCCTGCATTCACACAGCAATTTGTTTTAAGATTTGATCAAAGATGCTTCCTGTCCAATGGCATTCTCCTTACTGGGGAGAAAACCACAGAAAATTACAATTAACAATGGTACATAAAAGGGTATCTGAGAGTTGCGAAGCTCACAGTTCATAGTTATCCCTTCAACATCATGACTTTCCCCATCACAGTTTCAATATCTCATGAGTCGGCATAAGAAATTAAATGAGAATTTGGGAGAAGTTTTCCAGAAGCTCCAGGCAACACATGAAGGTCAGCAGATGACAGAAAAAGTGTAAACTCAGAAATGCACAAAATACATGTGTATACAAATCCTATAGTATTGTATAATACTAACTCAAATTTTACTAGGTACTATAAACACCTCATAAAAGAAAAAGAAAAATTCGGATTTCTCCTCTGGTATGAAGGAAGGACCAAAAATTTTTATGCAGATTTTCCAGGTTGTGGAGACACTGCACCTCTAACCTCTGCAATGTGGAAAGGTAACTGTATAACTGTGCTAGACCTGGAATTACAAAGACCTTGGTTCAAATCCAGCCTCAGCCACTTACTAGTTCTGTGACTCTGGGCAAGTAACTTAACCTCTGCCTGCCTCGTTTTTCTTATCTGTAAAATAGGGATAATAATAGCTCCTATCTCACAGAGTTGTTATGGGGATCAAAGCAGAAGGCATACTTGAAGCACTTTGTCAGCCTTAAAGAACTAAATAAATGCTATCTATGATTATACATTATTGTTGTTAGATCACATATTTAGAGTTAGATATCTTAGAATTTATTGATTCTAGCCCCCTTATTTTATAGATAAGGAAAATGAGTCACTGATTTTTTTTAATCTTGTGCAGGGGCATACAGTAGTGCCTAGGGTGTCTGAGGGACAATTTGAACCCAGACCTTCCTAATTCCAAGTCCAGTGCCATTTCACTACACCATGCTACTATTATTTTACCTCTTTCTCACAGTTCTGTTGGAAAGCATGAGAGTTATCACTATACCAATTTTACAATGGGGAAGCTGCTGCATACAGTGCTTAATCGACTTGCTTATGGCCATATTTCTAGTAAGTGTCTGAGGTAGGACTGGAACCTTGATTTTCCAGATTTAGAGTTAGGGTAGCCACATACTATGGAGGGCTTTGAACAACAGGAAAAGTTTAATCTTGAGTCAGTAAACATGAGCTACAGTAGAGGTATAATCATATCTCTATACACCAAAATATGACATGACTAGATTTATGCTTAAAAACAATTTATCCAAGTCTCAATAAGAAGGATGCATTGGAGAAGGGGGAAAGGTGAGAGGAAAAGCCCTATAAATAGGTTGTTATAATAGTGCATGTAGGTGGTAGTGATGATCTATACATTTTTTCTTCTCTTTCCTTCCCTCTCTCTCTCAAAAGGATATCTGCCTATTTCCCAAATTTCTGTCTCCTAAGTTTGTGTACCTTCCTTTTTACATCATCTTTTAAATGTGATTAACTTGATTAAGCATGATATTGCCAACCTATGTGTTTCTTTGCTCTAATGCAGCACAGAAGGAACATGAGAGTGTGCCAAGCAATGGAGAAAGAGAGATTTTGAATCATGGAATCTTGCCAAAGCAGTTTTCTGACTGGGGGCTCGGAATTATGGAAAATGAATTGGTTATTTATTTTTCATGATTTCCAAGGCAGAAAAATAATCATAATAATCTGTAAACATAACAGATTCTCATCATGTGCCCTGTCTTTCTGTTTGTAGATATTCATGTACTCAATGAAAAAACAAGCAGAAATGAAGCACCTACAATTTCAAACTCAGTAGAAATTTTTCTGAAAAAAAACCATTCTGCTTAATAAATAGTATTACAACTAATTTTTATTCATGTTTTGATTTTTAGTTGTGCTTTGCATAGATGTGAAAAACAAGAAAGTGAATTTGATTGGACTATAGAGTAAAAGAAGGGAAGTGATACGTAATGAGACTGGAAAGAATGGTTGGTGCCAAGTTGTAAAAGACTTTAAATGCCAAAAAGAAGATCCTAAATTTGATCCTAGAACTAATGGGAAGCTATTGAAGCTTAGAGATGACGTGGCCAGTCCTGTACTTTGGGAAAAATCATTTTGGCATAGGATGGAGGGGAAACACTTAAGGCAGTGACATCTACTTGGAGGGAATGAGAACCTGAACTAGACTGTGATCTATGAATGAAAAAAAGAATCAGATGTGTAAAATATTGGGGAATTGGAAGTGAACATATTTAGTAACAACTTAGATATGTAGGGTGAGTGAAAATGAGAAGAATACAGTGACACTGTTCTAGCCATGAGATGATCTGGCTGGGGAAGATAAGGACAGCAGAGAAGTTTTTTGGAGAGAAGTATAGATTTTCCCAATGGCACCTTCCAAGCCACTGCTGTAGGTATCCACCTTGGGGTTAGTTTTTAATTGTTCTGAGAGGTTGATGCCTGGGAAAGAACGAAGGAGGTAGAGGCAAGAAAAAACTTTTACAATGGAGGGGAAGAGGGAGTAGGTGAAAGGAAATGAGTGAGCCTTACTCTCATCAGATTTGGGAATAACATACACACTCAATTGAGTATGAAAATTTATCTCACCCTACAGGAAAGTAGAGGGGAAGGGGATACGATGGGGGGATGATAAAGGGAAGACAAAAGGGAGGAGGAGGTAATCAGAAGCAAACTTTTTTTGAAGAGGGATAGGGTCAAAGGAGAGAAGAGAATAAATGTGGGCAAGGTGGGATGGAGGGAAATATAGTTAGTCTTTCACAACATGACTATTATGCAAGTGTTTTGCATCACTACATATGTATAATCTATATCAAATTGCTTGCCTTCTCAATGATGGTGGGTGGGGAGGGAGGAGAGGAGAGAATGTGGAACTCAGTTTTAAAAATGAATGTTAAAAATTTTTTGACCTGCAACTGGGAAATAAGATATAGGTATAGAAATCTATCTTGTCCTACAGGAAAATAGAAGGGAAGGGAATAAAAGAAGGGGTAGTGACAGAAGGGAGGGCAGATTGGGGGAAAGGGTGATCAGAATGCATGCCATCTTGGGATGGGAAGAGGAGAGAGATGGGGAGAAAATTTGGAACTCAAAATCTTGTGGAAGTGAACGTTGAAAATTAAAATAAGTTAATTTTTTTAAACATTTAAAAAATAAAGAAAATATAGCAATGAAAAAATAAAATCACAACAGTGGGGAAAAAAAGAAAGAAGGAGGCTTGAATTGCCATATGAGAGGGTGGAGTGGGGGAGTAATGGGTGTAATTGAGATATAATAGCTGAAGGGTCCTTGTAAATGATCCCAATGATTATCTGGCAAGAGAAGGAGGTGGCAGATCACATTAGCTATTGATTAGGGACAGTGGCAGGTTATAAATATATCTATGTATGTGTGTTTTATATGTATGTAAAGCTATATGTATGTATACATATATACATACAAGTAATGAAGATAAAGATATAGAAATAGATATAGACGTATAGTGTGTGTGAGTGTGTGTGTGTGTGTGTGTGTGTGTGTGTGTGTGTGTAAGTATGTAGTTCATGTTGCCACCTTCATTAGACTGCGTTCTCCCTGAGAGCAGGGACTATCATTTTCCTTTCTTTGATCCCCAGTGATTATGCCAAGTGTCCAGTAGGTACTTAATACATGCTTATTGGCTGATTGATCATCTCCCCATTCTTTAATTGGTTGAAAATATACCCCCTGGATTTATTCCATTGTCTTTCTAGGCAGCTACACATCTCACTTCTATAGATTTAATGACCATCTCTATGCTGATGATCCTGCTGCAACCTCTTCCCTGACCTTCAATCTCACATCTGCAATTCCCTTTCTGACATCTCAAATTAGATGAGCCGTAGATACCTTAAACTCAAATCTAAAATGAAACTCATTGTCTTTCACCCCAAAGCCCTCCCTCTTCCTACCTTGCCTATTACTATACAGGGTAATAGTCATCCTGGACTCCTCTTTATCATTCATCTCACACTCATATCCAGTCTAGTGCCAAGGCCTGTCGATTTCACTTCTGCAGCATCTCTCAAATATGCCCCTTCTTCTCCTTTGGCATGGTGACTGCTCTAGTGCAAACCCTCATCATCTCACCCTTGGAGTATTGCCATAGATGACTGCCTCAAGTCTCTCTCTACTCTAATCCATTCTCTATTCCACCTAAACAGTAGATCCAACCATGTCACCCCCTCTTCCATAGAGGGCTGACTTCCTATCACCTACAGGATCAAATACAAAATGCTCTGTTTGGTATTCAAAGCCCTTCAGAAGCAGACCCCTTCCTTTTCAGTCTTCTTACACATTGTTCCCCAACATGTCCCCTTGGATCCAGTGACACATGACCTCCCGGCTATTCCATGAACTAGACACTGCATCTCTCAGCTTTAGGCATTTTCTCTGGCTGTGCTGCTCCCCATGCCTGAAATGCTGTCCCTCATTGGTTCTGACTAGTGACCTCTCTAGCTCCCATTAGGTCCCAACCAAAATTCCTTCTTTTACTGGAAGTTTTCCTCAACCCCATGTAATTTTAGTGCCTGTGCTTTATTAGTTTATCCTGTGTACAACTTGCTTTGCATACAGTCATTTGCATGTTGTCTCCCACTAGATTGTAAGCTCCTTGAGGGGAGAAACTGTCTTTTGTCTTCTTTGTAGCCCACTGTGCTTGGTACAGTGCCTGGCATATGGTAGGTTCTTAATAAATGTTTACTATTGATTAAGTGTATGAGGCAGGACTCAAGTCCAGGATTTCCTGATGTCAAGTTCAGTGTTGTATCCACTGCACCACATGCCTCTCGAATCAATCACTCTGATAAGGACAAGTTGAATTAATGAAATCAGTTGTTGAATGACAGCCTCTAAGAGGGGGCACATTGGGCTTCATGAGAAGAATGTTTTGGCTTTTATATTAAAATCTATTTAGACAGGATGAATAAAGGATTCAGCTTGTACTTTCCTGCTCAATTTGCTGCAGTGCTCACTAAGAACAGGGTTCACTTTTACACAATGAGGTTGGATGCAACCTTCACTCTCCATGGTTTAAAGCTACTCAAATGCCTAAAGTACTTTTCCTATATTCAAGTGAGCAAAACTTATCAAATAACGCTTTTAGTTGTGTGAAACAGAAGAAATCACTAGCCATAGGTGAATATGTCAAAATGAAAGCCTCCGTAATTTCCATTAAACTTTACAGTTTACAAGGTCCTTTCCACACCAAAGCCAGGATGATTACCCCCATTTTGTAGGTGAAAAGACAGAGATTCAAACAGATTAAGTGACTTGCTCTAAGTGGATAGAAAGAGCTTAGACTGGGATCTAGGAACTCCAAGGCCAGCCCACATACACACACTCTTTTCATTACACCACACAGCTTCTTCACAGTGAATGCTCTCTGGAAGTCAGAAGGTGAAAGAATTTGACCTAGAGAAGGAAGGGAGGAAGAAATGGAGGGAGGAAGGAAGGAGAAAAGAAAGGGAAGGAGAAAGAACGGTCAGTGAATATCTGGAGACATAAGTGCTGAGTTCTTCTAATAGATGGTGGAACTAACCCATCATGTTAGGAAGCAACTTCTTGTGCCCCAAGGAATGATTTTCTGAACCTATTGATGGCAAGAGGTCAAAGGAAGAAGAAAGGAGTGGGGGAGTTGATGATGTCTTACCAAAGGGGACTAAATCAGCAATTTGTTCATCTGAAATTCCTGACAGAGAGGTATGTCCTATCTCCTCAAGGCATTATCTGGGAGCCTTCCAAAATGAATCCACCCTAACAACCACTGCCCACTCTTGGTGATTCACAAATGATACATCAGAAGGAACATTGAGGATTCTGAAGTCCTCAGGGGGAAAAAATCTGAAATCCTTGGAGATAAGGTTTTTATCACCACTCCTGAGTGAAGACAGAAGATGCACTAACCAGCAAAGAGAGAAAAATCAGGAAGTGAGTGAGAGGAATAATGACTGAAATGTCAAAGCTGTCAAAGTCAAGTCAACAAGCATTGAAGTGTTTACCTTCCAGCAAGCACAAAGAACCCCAAGAAGGGGCAATAAAAACAGAGAAACCAGGAGACAGAGGTGAGGAAGAAGAGCATACCAGTCGGGGGAACTGTCCTTCACCCCTGTCTCACATAAAGAGGGGGCCCTTGTCCTTGTCAAGGAAAATCCCCCACATGCCCAAGTGACCCCATTCAATCCCATCTTTTCCAGGAGATTCCCCTTTATCATCCCCCACTCTCTATTTATCTTCAATCTCTCCCTGTCTACTGACAACTTCCCTACTGCCTACAAACATGCTCACATCTCTCTTGTCCTAAAAAAAACCCCTTATTTGATCTATCTATCCCCACTAGTTATTATCCTACCATATCTTTTCTCCTGTTTGTTACTAAACTCCCAGAAAAGGTCATTCACAATTGGTGCCACCATTTCCTTTCCTCTCCCTCTCTTCTTAACTTTTCAAAGTCTGGCTTTCAGCCTCATCTTTCAACTGGAACTGCCCTCACCCAAGTTACACATGATATCTTAACTCCCAAACCTAGTGGCTTTTTCTCAATCCTCATCTTTCTTGACATCAAAACATAACTCACTATCTTTCTACCCAAACTCTTCCTTCCTCTGAACTTCCCGCTTACTGTTGAGAGGACCATCATCCTCCCAGTCACTCAGGCTCACAACCTACGGGTCATCCTCGATTCTTCACTCTCTCACATGCCCCATATCCAATCAATTCCCCAGTTCTATTGGTTCTTCATTCGTGACATTTCTCTTTGAAACCCCCTTTTCTCCTGTGATGCTGCCACCACCCTGGTGTACCCCATCACTTCACACCAGGACTTGAGCCTGCTGGTGGGGTTGCCAGCCTCAAGTCTCCCCCCACTCCAATTCAGAAATCTACTCCAACACCCAGGGGTAAAATCAATCTTCCTAAAGCATGGATCTGACAATCTCACCTCATGACTCTAAATCCAGTGGCTCCTGATTACCTCCAGGGTCAAGCATAAAATCCTCCATCTGGCCCTCATTCTTCTTGCATTTTTCTCCTATCTACTTTTTCTAAAATCCAATGACATTGCCCTCTTTACCACTGTTTGAACAAGACATTACATCTCCCACCTCTAGGAATTGTCTCTGGCTTTCCCTCAGTCTGGGATTCTCTTCTTCCTCATCTCTGCTTCTTGGCTTCCTTGACTTCCTTTAAGTCCCAGCTAAAATCCCACCTTCTACAGGAAGCTTTTCCCAATTTCCCTAGTGTCTTTCCTCTATCATCTCCCATTTATCCTGTCTATTAACGTGTTTATACCTACTTGTTTCTATGTTTTCTCACACATTACACCATAAACTCCCTGAGGGCAGGAGCTGTGTTTGTGTTTCGTTGTATCCCCAGCACTTATCACAGAGTCTGGTACACAGTAGGTACTTAATAAATGCCTATTGACTGACTGATTAAAGGATGAGCTGAACTCCTAGGTCCTTTCCAATTTGGGGAGTATGCAATTCTACAGACTACTGGGCCCTATCCTGGCTTCGCAATTTCTCATAATAGATATGGAGATCTTTGACAAGACTCGGGAAAGAGCTACACAACAAATATAGGATTAAAACACAAGAGTTGGGATGATTTTTGACTAGAAAGCTTAAAAGATGGGTGAGGCTTACAATGTTTACACGTGAGCAAGTTTGCAGAACTTATTCTACTTCACCCCCCAATCAGATGCTCCTTCTGAACTCAGACTACACATCCCTGTTCTGCCTTGTTGGATGACTGAGTTAGAGTGGCCAGAAGTAGCTTCCTAACTCAGAGTTCACCTGCTGAACACCAAGCACTTACTTGTCTTTTGTTCTGTCCTGATTATAGCACTTACTGCTGAAAATAGCACAATAACCTCTACACTTAGTTCAGCACGTGATGAACCTGACTTCAGCAGCAGCCCAGAGGAACAAGGTTGAAAATCCAGATAGATTTGATGTCCTGGACTGAGTTACTCAAGGAGGTTACAGGGATCATTGTAGGGATCATTATTCACTTCATGAGACATGAGGTGGAATTGCAGCAGAGAGAGAGCCGGGGTTGGAGTCAGGAAGACCTGAGTTCAAATTCTAGCTGTCATCTACAGTAAGTCCGTGCCAAAGAGGTAAATGGCTCCAAAAAAAGTCCATAGCCCACATCCTAGATCCAAATCTACCTAAGATACTGCTGAAAAATATGGGAAAAAGTGGATAAACATGGGGTGAAAGAGACAAATCCAAAAGCACAATATAAACAGGAAGGTAGCCATGAAAATGAAAAGAGCATGAAAAGAATGCGAGATTCCAAGTAATTGAACAGCCAGTGGAGATTCTGGAAGAGATCAAGAACTGAATGTCCTTGCTATCTATAGAGAAGAGGGATAAGACAACCAGGGCACAATGCTGGGCACATCCCCCCATGTGCTCACTGAATGGAGAAGGGGTTTCTGTCCTATTTCAGAAGAGTTTTGTTGTTAGAAGAGAAAGTTCCATTTTGCCAGGAGAGGAGATATTTCCAGAAATGGCTGTTTTAACACAAGAGACATTAATAAAACTTATTAAAACTAAAATATATGTATGGTCCAGCCCCCTAGATTCACAACCTTAGCATCCCCTCACCCACACATCCAATCAGCTGTACATCTCACTGGTTCTGCCTCCACAGCTTCTCTCCCATTTGTCCCCTTCTCTCCGCAAACCTCTTCACTTCTTGCCTGAACTATTGCAATAGATTCAAAATTGGTGTCCCTGTCTCAGTCCTCTCTGGTCTCTAATACATCCTTTTTGGTCCTGCCAAAGGGACTTTCCTAAAGAATGGCTCTAATCCTGTTACTTCCATGCTCAATAAACTCCCCTGGCTCCCTCTTACCTTGGATCAAATATAAATTTTTCTTGTTGGCTTTTTAAAGCCAGCCTGGGCTTGCTCTCTTTCTGGTTTCATTATATATTCTCCCTGCTCCCTCATTCTCTGGTCCTGCCAAACTGGCCCTCGTTCTGTTTCTCAAACACAGCTCTGGCTCCCATCTCTGCACCTCTGCAGTTCCTCTTCAGGGAATCCTTTCCTTCCTTTCGGTTACAGTTTCTTCATGAAACCCTGCCTTATCTCTTCAGCTGCTCATACTCTCCCTCCCTAGCTACCCTGTAGTTATTCCCTACATGCTTATCTATGTTCTGTTTTTCTTTCTTGTTCAAATACAGGCACGTTGAAGGCAGGGACTGTTTCAGCTTTTGTCTTTGGGTCCCCAGCCATAGTACAAAGCTGGCACATAATAGGCACTTTATAAATGCTTCCGGGTTGTGTGATGGTTGAGCTGCTTGAATGGAGTAATCCATTTTCACCTTTGGATGCCTCTCATTACTAAAGAGTCATTATTAACATCAGTAAGCACTTATACACTCAAAGTTACTCAATGGTTATTTCCATTCAATCAACACCTGGGGCACCATTTACTCTGAAACTGAAGTGAGGGGAGATGGTCACTGGCTGTCTTTTGGCCTCTTTACACCTTCTGCTCCTTACACTTGGTTTGTCCCTCTGGAGCCAAGCAGAATAATGTTAATCCCTTCTCCATATGCCAAACCTCCCAACACTTAAAGAAAGTGCTCCTGTCCCTTATTCCCATTGAATCTCTCTTCTCCAGCCAGATTTGTGCTCACGAAAATGAGTCTTCCTGATTCTAGGCTCAGCACTCTCTCCACTGTACCACCTAGCTACTTTCTGGTACATAGTAGGTCCTTAATCAATGTTTGTTGACCAGCTGATCTGATGTTTATTATCAGATGGTCAAAGAACAGGGTTACTTTCCTATCATTACTTAACCATTATCTGCCTCAGTTTCTTCTATTGTAAAATGAGGATAAGGAGGGAAAAAAAGTACCTATCCCCCAAGCTCAGTATGGAGATCAAATGAGACGTTTGTAAAACAATTAGCTTTGTATGTTAGTTAAATTAAGCTTATGAAATAGCTACTATACATCAATGTCTGATACATAATAGGCATTTAGTAGATGTTTCCCTCACAGGCCCTTTTGGAGCAGTCTGGTGATGTCTGTGGACCCCTGCTTTTAAATGCATAAAATAACTGGGGTATTTCTCATTATCTCTTCTTGCAGGGGTTTTGTGGTTTTTTGGTTTTTTGGTTTTTTTTGGTGATATACAGGAGTGTTGATGATTTATGTTATGTAAATGCTTACTTTATCCCATAAGTTAAAAATAAATAATTTTTAGAATAAATGCACGCACAAAATAAATGAGATTATGAAGGGAACCAATTACATTCAAATGAACTCGCCAAAATATTTATAAAGCTCGTTCAGAGACTTCAGGCTGCCTCTCTAACCAGCCAGAGATCCAAAAGGGCTCCATGTGGCACTTGTGCTGAGCTTTGAAAGGAATTAGAGATTCTAGGGGATAGAAATGGGGAGAGAATGACTTCAAGGCAGAGAGGCCAGTCTACACAAAGGCTGGGACCGAGTATCCTGTGGGAGAGACAGCAAAAAGGCCAGGTGAGCTTGAGCAGGGCATGCAGGAAAGCGAGGAATGGCCAATCGGTCTGGAAAGCTCATCTAAAACAGATTTGTGGGAGATGTTCAACATCAGGCAGAGAAGAAAGACCTCAATTCAAACTTCCCCCTTTTGCACCCACTGGCTGTATGACCCTGGGCAAGTCCCTTAAATTCAGTGCCTCAGACAAGATTCTGAGTGACGGAAGAGCTACTGTTCAGCGTTGGTGAAGAGTATCTCCACACCAGCTCTGGATTCCCACAAAACAAAACCCAGCTATGGAGACTGTCAAACTTTCACTGACCCATCAATGGGGGGTGGGAAGAAAGGGTCCCAGAGGTGTTTGGGGAATGGTCCTATGCCCTGCAGCTCTGGCTTTGTCTTTGCTTCCCCTCCAGCCTCCTAGATCAGACAATTACATAACAACTCCTTTCAGGGAAGCCCTCAGCTATTGTCTCCTTTGTGACTGCAGAAAATCGTTGCCTTGAAGAGAAGCTCCAATTTTCTCCCTAAAAGAACTTCCTTAGCATCTCTTTTCAGGATCTTTCCTGAGGTAGTTGAGACTGGCTGGAACTGGTTTGGGTTAAGGGATTCAGTGAATGCCCCTTCCCCTTAGTGACCATTCCAGGAGGCCTCCCATCACCAGAGGATTTAGAAAATGGTCCCACCTTATCAGGCGACCTTGCAAGGAAAACTGAGTTGTCTCTTTGATAAGTGGGAGAAGGAAGGCTATCTCACTGGGTCCCTCAAGCCTGCCAGGGTGAAATGGGAGGGAACAGCTTCATTTGGTGTAGGGTCCTGGAAATGCTCATCCTTCAACCTTCCTATCCGAACATGAACATGTTCAAACGTCATAAAGTAGCAAAAGTCAAAAAAAGACCGCGCATTTACCAAACATCTTCTGAAAGCAAAGGAAGATTGCTGAAAACTCTCTGGAAAGAGTCAGAAACTTACTAGAGATGAAAGCCAATATCCAAACAGTTTGTTGGGGGCAGGGGAGGTAAGGCCTCACTTGGAGCATCACCTTTCTCCCTTTTAGCACATTTCTCAAATACCATCATCCTCATCATGGTGAGATTCTCAGCATAATTTTGAAACAAATTAATTTTTCTTTGGACTTCCAATTTTCTCTCCAAAAGCCATTTCATGCTCATTTTCCAAAAGATCTTCATCCTCATCACTTCTAATGAGCCTTGGTGGTGGCACCAGCAGAAGAAAAGGAAAGCAAGGCCAGAAAGTTATAGGAATACCACTTTAAAGCCTTCCAAGTGCAACAGAAGGCATGGCTTTCTGTTTCCCCTAAACAGTAATCAAATCTTTCCACACAAGAATTCACCAAAAGGGAAGATTCCAGGCTTTCACTAAATGCTCTGCTTGGGCTTATCCATGCACTTCTTGCTGGCTTATAAACACAACCCCCGCAGACTCTTCTACTGTCAAAGATCTTGGAGCCCTGACTCAATTGTTTGCTTTGAGTTGGAAGGGACCTTTAGGACCATCTAAGTCCAACTGCTCATTGACAGATGTGGAAACTGAGCCCCAGAGACAAGGGAAGACTTACCATAGGCACGTGAGTGAAATGGCTATATGATCATTTCCACACAAACCACAGATGATTCAACAATCCTTCTGAAGACCTTCAGGAAGGAACAGATCCCACCACCGTCTCTATATTAACTTGCAATTGCTTTTGCTAGTAATCATTTATGTCAAATTCCAGCAGCAGCAACTTGGTTACCATGGTTTTCTCATGGAAACCAAGGGGCTGGAATGGATGAGATCATGTGTTCTGATTATGTCATCAGGACCCTCATCATTTGGCCAGCCAGCTTGTTTTTTCCTGATGGAATGCAGTCATTATTTTAACTTCATTGACAGGAGAATTAATTCAAAAACACTGAGCTAAAAAATAAGCTTATGGGAGGGGGAAGTATTTATTAAGCAACTGCTATGTGTCAAGCACTGTACTGAACCATTCACAAATATTATCTCACTAATTTGGGGTACAAAGCCTGGAGAACTTGGGTCCCCTTTTATCAGCATGGAAATCATCACGGTTCTCCATTCTTCTATGTATTGATGAGAGAAGCATGTCAGGCATGAAGGCTCCAAGTCAGTGGAGTATTGGAACTAAGCCAGATGGTCAGTGGAAGGGACATTGAACTTGGGTGCTGGACTGCAGTCAAGAAACCTGAGTTCAAATCCTGCTTCAGATACTTCCTAGATGTGTAACAAAAGCACATTATTTAAGCCTCTCGGTGCCTCCATTTCCTATCTGTAAAATGTAGATGATAATAATTACCCCTACCTCAGAGGTTTACTGTATTAAATTCCACAATGTCCAAAGGATGTCAAAGGATCTTCATGCCTTCCCATCTTCCCTTCTGCACATAAGCCATTCTAGAGATGTAGAAGTTGTCTGACCCAGTTAAGACATTAGCAGCTTGAGAACACCAACTGTCTAGCTTCCACTTGTATCCTTGGAGCCTGGCACTTAATAAAAGCTTTTTTCAGATTCATTCAGTTCAATCTGAACTTCACCTCCTGTGAAAAATAATTCTCATCAGTGGGATGTTTTCCCTTCTTTCTGGTGTGATTCTGAATTCAGACGAACATTTCTATCCCAATATGTCAAGCCTTGCACTTAACTGTATATGCCAGGGAGGATGACAAGGCTCCTACATGCAAGAAATCTGGCAAGTCAGACATTGACACCAAATGAGAGCACAACCAATTCAGCATGGGGTCAAAATGAAGGCAGTTAATCAAACAAGCTCTTTTCTTTACCATTATTTTAATCAGGGCTAAAAATGAAGCAGCAGGATTTTTTTCCCCATTCTGTAAGACCAGGAGCATTTTTCACTATTTTAAAATTGGAGATTTCAATCACATCTAAAACTCATAATGCTCATAATGAAATGTGCCAGTTGGAGCAGCTTTCTCCTAATAACCAAATTCTAGAAAGTTGGCATCCTTCAAATCCCAGAATCTCAAGTAAAAAGGATAAAAATGTTCAGAATCACAGTGAGAGGAAGTATCATCTATCTAGTGGGGAAAGTTCTGGGCCTGAAGTCAAGATGCCAGGCTTGGGACCCCACCACAGGGACCCACCTACTATCTGGATGAGCCTGAGCACATGATCAAACCTCTAGGGGCTCCCCTTTCATGTCCATAAAGTGGGGGCAAAAATACCCTGCCAGCCTTATGGAGATGTGCCGAGGAAAATGATTTCTAAAGCTTAGGATAATAACATTGGTGACATTATTACAAGGCCTGGTAGATTCCCATGAGATCTGAAAGGGCTCAAGAAATGGTGAAGTTCTGAGACTTCTTGTGCCAGAGCTGCCTGGCAGGAGAAAATTTCATGCCTACTCTCAAGCATCTTGCCAATCCAATACTCCGTGGTTATCATCTAGCTGTGTCTGTTACTATTGCTTTATTGTTATTGTTCTAGGCAATCTAGTACTGTTTGAATGTAATTGTGCATCAAGTCATCATTGAGCACCCTACTATGTGCCTGGCACTGTGGAAAGTGCTAGGGATACAGACAAAGACAAAAGACAGTGTTTGATTTCAAGGAACTCGCACCCTCATAAGGGAGAAAACATGCAAATAGCTAACATTTAAGCCATACTATCCAGGAAAAAAAAATGGACATAATCCAGAGTGAGGGCACTGGAATATTCTGATGGGTTGGGAAAGGCTTCCTGTAGGAGGTGGGGTCAGACCTGGGACTGGAAGGAAAGATGCTAAGGAAGACAGACAGGAAGAAGAAGCCTTCTGGGCCTGGAGGAGAACCAGGGAACAGCCCCAGAGCCAAGAGATGCAGGCTCTTGTTCAAGGGACAACCAGGAGGCTAGTGACGCTTCATACCAGAACACATGGTGGGCTGTGAGGAGTAAGAAGCCTGACAAGGTGAGAGAGAAGAGATTCAGGAAGGGATTTTAAATTTGATCCTGGTGGTGACAGGGAGCCAGTGGAGTTTTTTGAGGAAGGGTGGGGGGTGACATGGTCAGACCTGGGCTGTAAGAAAATCACTTTGGTGGCTGAGTGGAGGATGGACTGGAGTGGGAGACTTGAGGCAGGGAAACCAAACAGATCATGATAGTCCAGGTACAGGTATGAAGTGATGTGGGTCTAAACCAGGAGTGCTGGCAATGTCAAAGGAGAGAAGGGCCTGTATTTGAAAGATATTATAGAGGTAAAATTGGCTGGCCATGGCAAAAGATTGGCTATGGGGGGAAGAAGTCATAAAGGGTGACACCTGGGCTGGGAGCTTGGATGACCAGGAGGATGGCAGTAGCCCTTTGTTGTATAGAGATCAAGAAGGTAGGAGTGGGGGACAGTCTGGGGGAGGAACATAGTAAGTTTGGTTTTGGACAGGGTGAGTTCTAGAAGTCCATGAGGCATCCAGTTCAAGATGTCCAATAGGCAGTTGGACATTAGAGGGTAGAGTTTAGAAGAGAGGTTTAGAACTTGTACGTGGATTTGAGAATTATTAACATAGATCTGAAAGAGCTCACAACTGAATGAGAGAGACAACAGGCAAATATGTGGGTACAAACAAGGCGTTGCCAGGGAAAAGGAGAGACAATCAAGAGAGGCAAAGCACACAAGCTGATCCAAAGCACTCTGGTGGAACATGAGAAAAGGTTGTGGTCAATCTGGCCAGCCCCTGTGGGTGTGACAGGCCCTGAATGGTCTCTCACCAAGGTCTTAACCCTTTCTACAATTGGAGCCACAGGCCTGGACCAGCCCTCATACGCTGGTCAGTCCAACCTAAGTCATAACACAGAGGAATTAAAGACCTCCAGAGAGGAGGGACTCACTACTTCCCAAGTTGCCCCCTTTGACTTGTGGGCTACTCTCTCTGCTAGGAAAATTTTCTTGACACCCAGCCACAATTAGTCCTTTTGGAATGCCTACCCATAGCTCCAGCTATGGACAGACCCAGTTCCTTTTCCACATGACACCCTTCAAATTCTAGAAGACAGGTCTTATGTCCCCTTCACCCCTGCTCTTCTCCAGACTCAACATACTAAGCCTCCTATGGCATAAACTCATGGACCTTCATCGTCTTTGTCTTCCACTGGGAAGCCCACAGTTACTGGTGTCTTTATTAAAATGTGGCATCCAGAACTGAGTATAGTACTCTAGACGTGGTCCAATCAACGTAGCAGTAATAATGGTGGTAATGGTGGTAGTGGTGTTGATGGTGAGCATGGAGGAAGATGGAGGAGAATAAACTGGCATTTGTATAGCACCTTAACATTTGCAAAGCACTTTAAACATGTTATTTCATTTGATCCCCTCCAAATCCCTGGAAGGATTGGCCTTATTATTATCCCCATTTTACAGTGAAACTGAGGCAAAGGTTAAATAACTTGACCAGGGTCACACAGGTAGTAAATGCCGGAGGTGGCATTTGAGCTCAGGTCTTCCTGACTCCAAGTTAAGCACTATACCTACTGAGCCACAGAACTGACAAAACAGAGGATAGAAAGGCCATGATCTACCCTTATTTGGAAAATTCACCTCTTATATGCAAACTAAGATCACATCATCTTTTTTTGATGTTGAAATCATACTGGTAACTCATCTTAAGCTTATAGCCCACTAAGACCCCCAGTTCTTTTTTCCTCAAACTGCTGAGTTTTCTCAAACTATTCAGGATTTCTCCATCTTGTACTTGCAAAGATGATTTTTTTTTAAACCCCCATGTAAAACTTTACATTTATCCCTGTTCAACCCCTCTGCTCTCTCACTTGCCGGATCTCGCTGAAAGCCAGGGTCCATGAGAAAATGGAAGTGCTAGACTTTGTCTGGTGAAAGCCAAGTTTGAGTCATGTCTGTTTGTTCCTGGCCTTGGTACCTGCAAAAATGACTTTCCCAAACCTCAGTCATCTATAATGTGGGAACAAAAATATTTGCCCTATGCATGTCCATATGGGTTTGCATGTTTGTAAATTGTTATTTTTACAGTTTCACAATGCTCCAGAAGGATGCAGCACGTTTTTTTAATCTTTACATACGAACTAGATGGAAGTGGGATCTCAGCAGTCGCACAGTGTAGACTGAGGAAAGCCCATCTGGAACCAGAAGTGTCAAGATCATTTACAAACTGTGTGACCTTGGGCAAGTCCCTTCTCTCTAATCCTGTTTCTTCATCCACACTGGTTCTTGGAAAGTAGACATAGGACATCACCAGAACGACACCCATCTTTTCCACTGCCACATGTCAAATGGGGGATCCCACTGACACCAGGAAGCTCACAGAGTTGTGGGGAAGGCTCCTTTAAACATTAAGTGCTCCACACATGGGAGCTATTTTTATCCACCACCTAGACCAACACACAGCATTTTAAGTGACAACGAAAAGGCAAACATGCTGGCTGTTGGCAGGACTTCAAAAGTGAATCCAACAACATTGGACTAATGAGAATCCCTTCTATGTGTGCCATGATGTTCAGTTTTGAAGGCATTTTTGTAGCAAGGTCTAACGCTCTCCAACAAATGTGAGCTTTGAAAGTTGGGGAAGAGTCAATGACACAGTGAATCTGATTGGGGCAGAGGTGGGGGGATACTGCTCCAATCTGTTTGTCTGCCTCAGGTCTGTTCTTCCATATTATAGGCTGAAGACTTTGATTCTTGGTTGCAGGGCAGGGTTGAGAATTAAGATTTGAACAGCCTGCCTCAGCTGCAAAATGGTTCAGTAGAAACCCCCCTGGCTCAGGAATCAAAAGACAGGTTCCCCTTGTCCTCTGCTTCAGCCTTGCTCCTCCCAGATATCCTGTGCCTCCTGGTGTGCCATCTTCTGATATGAGAATCTGAGCTCCTTGAGGGTGGAGGCTGCGTGGCTGACTTGGGTTTGTATCTCCAGTCCTTGGCACAAAGTCTGGCATATGGTAAACAATATCTACCTACCTGTCTGTCCATCCGTCTACTGATGGATCTATCACTTGCCATCTACGTTGCTATGGGAAACTAATGTCTCCTCTACGAGCCTCAGTCTTCTCATCTGTAAAATAATCACTTTTGCTCTCCCTCCCACATACGGCTGCTGTGAGGAAAACATTTGGGAGATAGCGAGTGAGTGGCAAATATAATCGATGGGGAGTTGTTCCAGATGTCCTTTCTACTATCCCTTCTGTGTCAGAAAATGAACCAAGAGGTAGTCAAAGATGGTGAAGGATTAAGGGCTTCCAGAAATACTTTTCTTACATATTCATGGTGTGGAGAGCAGCATGACCAGGCCTCTGTTTGTTCTTCCGATATTTCTCAGCACTTACTGGAAATGCAACCTTTTCATAGCATCCAAAATGACCTAAAGATTTGGGAGGCGGGAACTGTTCAGAAAGACTTGGGGTAACTCTCCCAATCTGACTGCATGGATTTGGGTACAAGTAAACCATTTGAAGACTCAAAATATGGAAGAAAATTTGAAATGATAATTCTAATCTTACAAAAGTCAGCCTGAATCCCAAGCATAAAATGAGATTACTTTCTGCCCTATCTCAGAGGGTGCCTTAATCTCCTTATAAACTTGAATCTCAGAGCCAAGGGTTGCGTATCACTTCTCATGCAACAGGGCCTTTCGGATTTTATGAGTGCAGCCTGGAAATGGTAAGTTTAGACCTTGGTGAGAATCTGAATATTGATAAACATGAATTAAATGTTTGGGAGCTATGAATTAAAGAATATTAAAGGTTAAAACTCCCATAATGTCATGTTAAGTCAGCAAATGTCAGCCAGGAATATAAATGCCAAAGGACAAACTTTTCTAGGAAATATCTCCCCTGTTTCGTGGCATCTGTCCTGAGCTATGGGGAGGGGAAATTGGAATCCACATATTCAATTAAGCCAGACCTATTGGAAACAAGGCATGTGGCATGAGAGGGGCTGCCTGGCAGAGATACAAAGATAAAACTTATCAGATCCTCAAGGAGCCTGATATCCAATGGGGAATGTAAGAGATATACACAAGTAAATGTAAATGAAACGAGAATATAATCAATCAAAAAGCATTTCTAAGCATCTATTATGTGCTAGCCTCTGTGCCAAGAAAAGGGGAGAAAGATTTTTTTAAAAAGGCAAAATCAGTAAGAACAAAGATATCTGAATAAGGCACCATGAGAGTTTCTTCTTCAGTGAATCTGTAACCTCCTTGATTTAGACATTCCTTCTACTGAGGCCAGCCACAGTCAACCAATGTCTGCCCATCCTGTGTGCAACTTGTCCAGGACTCCTAGAAATCCCTCATAGTGGGGCCACCCAAAGAGCTGGAAGCCTTCCTCCAGGCCTCCTAACACCACCCAGAGGCCAAAGGGACTTCTGAGGTGTCCACAAGTTACCTCCTGCTCTGCCACAAGAGCATTCAGTCATTCTTCCCAAGTCAGTAAGCATTTATTAAATATACTTTATATGCCAGGCTCTGTGTTAAGTGGAGGGGATACAAAGAAAAGCAAAAAACAGTCCCAGTCTAGGGAGAACATGTAAATAACTGTGTGTATACTATGTACACACAGGTACAGGCATAATGCGTGTGTGATAAACTGGAGGTTTGGTGGCACTGAGAAGGGCATTACACAGAAGGTAGAATTTTAGAGACCTGGAGGAAGTCAGGGAAGGCAGGTGCTAGAGAAGAAGATGGAAAACATTCCAAGAAGGAGAGACAGCCGGGGAAAATGTATGGAGTTGGGAGATGGAGTGCCATGGGCAAGAAACAGCAAGGAGTCAGCATCATGGATTACAGAGTGAGCAGAGGGGAGCAAGATATCAGAAGCCTGGCAAGGGAGGAAGGAGCTGACTGAGAAGGGTTTTCAAATCCAAATGGGATTTCCCCATCATTCATCTCTCCGATGACATCTTTTACACTCAATCTCGCTTGGAGGGCTGGAGCTTGCCGTCATCCACCACAATAATTGATGAGCACATGGTATTTTAAAGCTTTCAAAGACCTTTAAGTACATTTTCTTTGCACCCCATAGTTACCCCATGAGATACCTGATACAGGTATTATCATTCTCATTCTGTAGATGAAGAAACAGACTCAGAAGATAAATGATTGTATGAATTATCATCACTACATATATACATCACGTCATTAAAATAACACTACATTTTAAAGTATTAAATACCTACGAATTGCCCTACCAAGACACACAGAAGATGTAAATCAATTATACAATAATTTTTAGAGAAATAAAGGAAGTTGGAGATGTTTGGTGTCCTTGATTAGATTAACTCTATAAATGGAAAAATATCTCGAATATTCAAAAGCATCTGTGATCTCATCAATATTGAATTTCCTTGCAATAATGCAGATCAAAATCCATCCATGCCTGCCCATTCCATCCTTCTGCCCACATTTTCCATGAAGTTCAATAAGAGATGTTGGGGGGGGGGGAGTCTACCCATCATTCTGAACACCTTCCTCCCTTTCTTCTAATCCCATGAGGGTACCAGGAGAGGACTCTGGCCATTCTCTCTTACTCTCACCACAGGATCTGTCTTCTTGTTCCTATCATATATTTTCCTGGTGACATCTTTGCCACTTATTTGTCTTTGAAGTCACCCTTTGGATTAGCCAGTCATGACCTGTTCATACCCTCCATGTGCCTCTCCATTGCCCTAAATATGATACTCATTTTTACCCTCTGGTAACTGTTGTATTCCATGGGCCACTGATACAGCAACAGTGATACAATGGTGCTATTGAAAAGGTAAGCTTCTGTTTCATGGAAAGCATAAGGTCATTAAAGGAGTTCTCCTTTTCCTCCTCTTCAACTCCTGATCCAACTCATTATCTATCTTTGTGGATAAAATTCCTAAATTCATATCAATTCACATAAAATACCATATTGATGAAAATATGAATGTTCTATTCCATACACAATCCATATAAAACAACAAAAGACAAAGAATATAAAGAGAAATTATGGAAAAGAAAAAAGAAACTGAAAAGGTACAATGGAACAGGTGAGAAGTAACTGACTAGCCTCAAGATATTAGTCTAAAATTCAATGAATTTCAATTTGGAATTTAAAAACCCTGACAAAAGCATTCACTATTCAGTAAAAATTGCTGGGAGAAGTGAATACAAATTGGAGGAAAACTGAGTAAAGACCAAAATCTCACACCATACACAGCAATCAATTTCAAACAAATAAAAGCAATCTAAACATTTTTAAGAAACACAATACAATATTGAAAGATAAAGAATTATCTTCTTTTGTGCTATGTAGAAGTAATTAATTCCTAATAAGCTGTGACTTAGAGAAAATCATGAAGATAAAATATACTAATATGAATATATACATATAAATAAGCTTTTGCGCAAAAAAATATTCAGAGTAAGAAGGAAGCAAAGTTTTTTAAAAAACCCTTAGCATCCAACACATGCAACAAAAAGTCACATGTAAAAATACACAAACAAATGCTATGAATATTTCAGAGTAAGAACCACATTTTGTGGTCAAAGAAGACAAGAAGCTTAAGTGGTCCAGTGGCTAAAGTGCTGGGCCTGGAATCAGAAAGACCTGAGTTCAAATCCAGTTTCAGACTTCACTTTGCCTGCCTCAGTTTCCTCACCGTAAAATGGAAATAATAGTAGTAGCTACCTCCCAGGGTTGTTGTGAGGATAAAATAAGATAATATTTGTAAAGCTCTTAGCACAGCACCTGGTACACAGCTGGCTATTAATAAATATTCCTTTTCTTAACTCCTTTTTTAAAAAAAGCTATTAACAATCACATGAAATATTCAAAATCTCTAATAATCAGAGAAATTCAAGTTAAAACAACTCTGAATTCCACATGATCCTCATTAAATTTATAAAGACAATAAAACAACAAAATGCAAAGCTGACATTGTTGTGGTTTAAAAAAAGCTGTTTGAGTAGGGCTAAAACTATCCTATTCCATTTTAGCTCTGATACCTTAACTAGATGAAAGCAGGTCTCAATTAATCACAAGACCTTAGAGGAAGTGCAAAATCACTGGAATGGGGAGGGTATAATTGGTGGGGGTATGTTAACTATTGATAAAAAGATGCCTTTGAACTAGAAAGACATTGCCCATTCTTGTTCAGAAACTTGACCTAGGCCCAGAAAGTATCTATCAATGGTCAATTAAATTAAGAAAGGGAAGCTTTAAAGAAATTGAAATGTTTGGCTTTCAAGCACATCCCTAGAAGGAACCTTGTCAGAGGAGGAGGCAAGGAGAGGAGGAACCTTAGCTTTATCTTTCGCCATAGCCACATCTCCTTCCCTACCCTATCCCCTTTGATTAGAGGAAGATCTTCCAGTTTAAAGGGTCTGAAGGGGAAAAGAAAACCTGGGGGTTTGAAACTCTAATCCAAAGGAAATTAATAAGAAAGGGAAAAGACTCACCTGTACAAAAAAAATTATTTTTACAACTCTCCCAAAAGGAGAGTTTTCATCCTGAAGGTGTAACAGGTGAGATGTAAGCTGTCCAAGGGATCTGAGAGGCAATGTCAAGGGGAAAAAGACCAGAAGACAAAGACAAAGCCTATGAAGAAGCCTTGAAATAAGGGGGGAAAGAGGAGATTTCTAAGACCATGGAGGGTCAAGGGTCAAGACCATGGAAGGGCAACGCTCCCCAATTCTGTTTCCTACACCCCAGCACAACGGCTTACAGTAGGAAGGTCTTCAAATGCAGAAAAGTCACTGGAGCATTAACTGTTCCTTATTCAGAAATGACATATTCAGTACAAGAATTAATTTACCCTGAAGTCAGAATGTCAGTGCCCTGGCCCCCTACCCCAGGGTATCTCTTCATCTTCTGAGATGGCTCCTGTTAATTAATTTTACCTGTGAACTCAACTCAAAAATAAGACTTCAAAATATAAAAAACAAACAACTTTTCACTATGAGAGTGAGAACTGGATGCACTCCTAGGCCTTTTCCACCTTGGAGCCCTGCTATTCTGTTCTGGTCAGAACTCAAGAGAATGCAAGTGTTCCTCATTGCCCAATTTACAAAACTATGCTGCAAATATTCTAAAACATGTGGTGTCCTATCTTCCTTTTTCTCTACCTATTGCATGTCTACTTTCTAACAGGCTAAAATTTTAAATTTTATCTTTAATTGAGGATCTCTTAGCACCTTGTCAATTTAACTACAAGTAGTACCTCACTTGGGCAGTGAGGTGGCAGAGTGGGTGGAATTTGATCTTCTGATTGGTCTGGAGACTTATCTTCCAGAGTTCAAATCCAGCCTCAGACACTTCCTAGCTGTGTGACTCTGGGTAAGTCGCTTCACCTTGTTTGTCTCCGTTTCCTCATCTGCAAAATGAGCTGGAGAAGGAAATGGCAAACCATTGCAGTATTTTTGCCAAGAAAACACAGTTGAAGAGTCAGACATGACTGAAAATGACTGAACAACTACAACAGTACCTCAATCCTTACCTAGTATTGTGTCACTCTTCCTGTGGGTTTGTAGGATTTTATAGCTAAAAAAGAACTCAGAAATCATATACTGCAGTGCTTTATGGATGGGGGAACTGAGGCCAGGGTAAGGAAGACAACTGTCCAAAATCACACATCTATTTGAGACAAAACTAGAACCCAAGCCTCCTGAATCCCAGTCTCATGCTTTTCATACAAGAGAAAGGCAATGAAACATGGGGTTCTCTTTGGAAGGTATCAGGACAATCTCTAAGCCTCTCTCAAAACTCCTAAATACTTCCAGTAATGCTGAAGACTTCCAGCACAAGAGGAGGGGAGCATCATAAATCCAGCTGGGGCAAAGAGCTGGAAATCTGTAGCCTTCTTTTTTCTCTCTTTCTAGAATTAGAATGACATCGGTTATCATGCTGTCTTCAGAATAATGAGTGGGATAGGTTTAGTGAAGACTTCTCAGATTGTAGTTCTTCTCCCAGGGGTGAGGTAAGACTGAGAGGCTCAAGGTTACTATATTTTTTAGAACAGAATAATTCCATATAAGGATATAAAACTATGTAGTACATTAGGGTCTCAATGATTGGATAAAGTTTACCTAATTCTTCAATGTCTTCATTTCAAAAGGGATTGGTTAGATTTTGTGTCTAGAATGTAAGATCATATTCTCAGCTAATGAGAATAATGGTCAGTGGCGGGGGAGGGACTTGCATTAGAGTCTATATAAATCACTGTCTTTTCTTTGTCTTCGGCTCTCCTACTCCAGGTGAACTGCTGTAGGATTGTCCAGATTCTCGAGAATCGAATAAATCTCTTTTCTGTCATCACTTTGAGAGGCCTCTGAGTAATTGATTTATGTAGGGACCTGAGCCATCCCACACAATAAGGAGGCAGAGAACAAAGAAAAACCCATATTGAGAAGAGGTTTAGTGATTGTCCTAAAGTCCTGCTAAGTCTGAAGTAGAGAGTGGGTATGATTTGGCCTGACAAAGGGGAGAAGTCAGTGTGAGAAGTCAGATAAAAATAGGGCTCAACTACTTACATTTAAGATAGAAACACAAAAGTTCTAGAATAGGTCAGTTGCCCCGGCAAATAGCCCAGCATGCATGGTTTAAAGAGGATTCATGGTCTTGTATGTCTAACTGTAAAACTCCATCTCAACCTGCAGAGTTGAGATGCACACCCACGTTTCCCTAGGGGGCCCCTCTGATCTGGATCCAGGCAAGTGGTTCAGATCATACTGGGTCCTAGGGAAACCTAAACACCTCGAAGATGAGTTATGCAGAAGACAAAAGATGAACTGGCTGAGGAAATAAAGGTTGGAGCTTCCAAACATTTCCATTTATTAAGAAAAACATGCCAATTGCTCAAAAGAAGAGGACCAGACATCCTCAGCTTTGGCACTGGACCCCAAATACAAGGGTGGGGATAGACACAGATTTTTTTACACATAAAACGACTAATCAAAGCTATCAATTAAAAGGAAAGAATACAACATTAAGTGATTTGTTTTCTAATTAGAAGAAAGATCATGGACTTTAAAAGTAAAAGGGGAAGAATGAATGGGTGCAATTCCCTGAAATCGGAACAAAGAGTTGTCCCACTCCCCAAAGTGCCTGCAAACAGTCAAAGGAGCACGGAAACAACAACTGATTGTTCATGATAGGTCCAGTTTTCGGATAAATCATATGCTTGGGATGTACAATTGTGAGAAAACACCTTGCCTCAGTCTTTGGATCTGACCAGGTTTCTGGTCAATATAACCAAGGTCCTTAGTTAAGGCTCTCTGAACAACCACTAGGGATAGTCCAGCTTCCGAGCCACACAGAGCTAGGTTCAAACAATACAATACGGTTTTCTCCCAATTCCTACAACTGAATAAAATTTCCTCATGAGACTGAATTTGAGCCAAACCCATAATTGAATACAAAGGGAATTGAGCTGGCTCCAGAATTAAGCCATAAAATGGAGTCAGTGGGGTTCCTTCAATTCCCACAATTAGCCATTTGTTGTCCTAATCCCCTCAGTTCCCTCAATGGGGATCTCTTTTCTCACATTCTTTGCCTTATTATTTTACCTTATTATCATTTCCCCATACAGGTGCCTCCAGGGAAGGTTTACCTGGGCAGGTTATAGCTCATGTGAAGGGTATTTTCCAATAGGATAGAGTAGAAAGGAAATCAGAGTATACTATAAATCAGATATGAGACAGCTATTTATTTCCTATGCACAAAAGAAATTCTAAAAGACACAAATTCTAAAATATACATTGACATAATGACTTAAAATAGAATTCAATAACAACCTATGACTCCTGCTTCAATCTATCACAGGCTGCTATGTAAACCTCATCAGAACATGAATGATCTTCCATTTCACCTCGGCTCTGCACTGTCCACCTCAAAGACTGGATCTTCAAGAAAGCTAGAGGAGAGGTTGGGGCTCCTCTAACCTGTGATTGTCTTCTCCAATGCAGAAGCCTCCTTTGCTGTCAGTCAACAAAGTCCCTTTCAAGCCTGAACATATTCACCCTGAGAAAAATGCTCAGTTACTTATTCAGGAAAGGAAACCCAAAGCAGAGAAGGCAGCCAGAGTGGGAGGATTGCAAGGGGGCCGCTAGATGGAAAGTCCCTTAGTTGAGGCCATGCCTCATGGGGGGTGGGGGGGAAGGTGCTGCCCATCACCTTATCTCCTCATGAGTAATCTAGTGACAGAGAGGAAACCACCCAGATTAGTGGAAGGAAAGGAGTCAGAAGCTATGTCTCCATTTTCACTGATATAACACCACAACCCCCTTCCCACACCCCTGCCACTGTCACAAGGGGACCAAGGAACCACCTGGAGTCTTCACCATTCCAGCAAATAGCCAGATCCTTACAGTGCTGAGTCACATGTAGTGGGAAGTAGAAGCCAGGGAGTTCGTTGTCTCCAATGTGACCAAGGGCTGAATCACACACACATGGTCCTCCAGAAGCTGGAGAGTGGCTTTACATATGTCCTGCTCAAATCTATCATATATGGATTGGTCTAAATCAGAAGCTCTTAAGTTAGTGAACTTAATGAACTTTAATCAGAAAAAAATATACATATTTATTTTCACTAACCTTTCTCTGAAATTTAGCATTTCCTTCAATTATTTCCAAACAGGATGCCAAGAAAGAATCCATAGATTTTATCATAGTACCAAAGGGGTCCATGGCACAAAGGTTCTGAGCCCCTGATCCAGATAAATGTTGCCTGGGAATGCTTGTGATCATCAGGTGAAAATGAGGAGTGTGGCTTAAGGCCAGCATTTGGTCCTACCAAGCTGGGTACCCCTGCTATAAGCTCCAGGTACTGAGAGAAAAATGAAACTGTTCTTGTCCTCAAGGAGCTTACTCTCTCTGGGATGGAACAATATGCTCACAATAGTCTACGTGAGGTGAGGGAGGGCTTCCTATAACACTGATGCAGTACCCATAGCAGCTGCTATGAATATACATTCGTATCTCCATGGTCGTTTTGCAAAATATAACTCTCTTCCTCCAAGACAAAATCAAAATATTTATTAGAAACATTCCTATTAGGAAACCAAAAGATAAGATTTAGTAAGGTACTCACTCATCACCAATCCAGGGAGCTCTGACATTTCTTTCTGAGCAAGTTCCCCTAGACAAGTTCTTCCCTCTTCCCTCTGCCCACTTCTCTCTCTGTCTCTCTGTCTCTCTCTCTGTCTCTCTTTCTGTCTCCCTCTCCCTCTCCCTGTCCTTCTCCTGTCCCTCTCCCTGTCCTTCTCCTGTCCCTCTCCCTCTCCCTCTCCCTGTCCCTGTCCCTCTCTCTCTCTCTCTCCCTGCTTCCTCCCTGCTTCTCTCCAACACACACACACACACACACACACACACACACACACACACACACACACACACACACACACACACACACACCTTTCCCTCCAATCAATACAATATATACTATTTCCAATCAAAGACTCAGTACTTCATTGACTGACAGCCGAGAAGCTTGCAAATCAGAACTTCATTGAGAAAGTGTGGGAATCCCTCTGGCCCACAGTCTCATTGACTCTTCTCCAGGGCTCCATGTGAGAACTATTAATGGGCAGGGAAGATCTTCTATCCAATTAACCTTACACCTACCCTCTCCATTAGGGACCATCGCAGCTCCCCTCCCAGCCCAGCAAGGACACCTGGCTGCTAAAGAGAGCCCCAAATGGCTCAGGGCTGCCCCTTCTTGTGCTAATTTCTCTGCTTGTATTTTCTCTATGTTCAGGGCGTTGACCTTTTCCCTAAATGATCATTCCCTAATGAATGATATCTATGTTTAAGTAAAGAAGGATTGCTAACTCCTTTGAAGATGTCTTTCCTTTATAAAACAGCTCACCCTAGGTGTGCTAGGGTGCTAGCTGTTACAAGGAGGAAGAGCAGGAAATGTCTTCTGTGTCCTCCTTGCTAGAAGTCTCGAGGGCCTAACAGAAAGTCAGTCTCAAAGGGGACCCAATAGCCTCCTCACTCCTTAGGAGCAACAGAATGAATGAGTCTTCTTGGCTCCATTGCCAATCTCCTTTGGCAAAGCCCCTCCCTGGCCCCAAGGAACTAACCAGGAAGTTATGCCTGTTAACAAGATGCCAAAGCACTTGTGTCCCACCCCATGGGCCCAAAGCACTTGTGCCCAATTCAATAATAGATACACTGATCCAAACCCCCACTTTCCAACACATACAAAATAAAAAAGTAAGCTAATTTTAGGGCCATAAAAGAGGACCCTCCACTGTTGATCATGTAATCCTTTAAACAACAAGAACTAAGACGATGTCCTTTCTAAAATCTTGGCACAGAATCATGAACACTAACAGAAGCCCACATTGAGTTTGGAGGCTAACCCAGTGATTTGCTCACATGATCTCGGCTTGACCCAACCACCCCCTGAGGTGGGCACAACCACCCCCTATCCCCACTTGTTTTTTCCATTACAAGAAGCAAACCATTGAGGCAAAGTAACCTGCTCTGAGCCAAATTGATTAGCTCTCCTTGGCTCCTTCCTACCTTACTAAGGAAAGATAAAGACAAGGAACAACCACTATAGCCTGATTTCTTCAATGTCTCCTCCAGCCTGTGTTGCAGTAGAAGGAGTACTGGGAGTGTGTTTAGATCAGGAGGTCAGTTTAGTACAAATTCTGCTTCAGGCAAATTATTTGCTGTGTGATCCTGGAGAAGTCATTTCCGCTGTGACTATCTCAATATCCTCAACTGTAAAATGAGGATGACAGCACCTCCTTCAAATGTGACAGTGGTAAAAGTGTTTAGCAAAGTGCCTAGCATACAGTAGGCACTATATAAATGCTTATTCCTCTTCTTCCCGCCTCCCTGTTTTGTGTCAGCTTTCAGCTGACAAGACAAAAAGAAGGAAATAAATATGTATTAAGTACCTACTACGTGCTAAGTACATTACAATTTTTTCTCATTTGAAACAGACAACAGAGAGGAGACTGAGAAAAGAACAATTCTCTCCAGTCTTTTGTTACTAACTCAACAATCTCTTCTCCTACTTTGAATTGGCATCGTTTGTCAGAGGTCCAGGATGTTATGGGATCATAGCCATCTATACAAAGATGAGGCAGAGACGCCTGTGATTTCTCAGTAAAATGTAACCCCCCTCAAGTGCAGGCACAAAAACCAAGGAATGTTCAGTTTTTGACCTCTGTATCCCTACTGTCTGGTACTTGGAGTTGAGAGCATGTTGGAGGAAAATGGTCCAGACCTGGGATTTCATTGGACTAGGGAACCCACAACAAGGCACATTAATCAGCATCTGTTCTCCTCCTTTGAATCTTAAAGCGTGGCCTCTAGCACTGAAAGCTGAAGTGACTTTCCCAGGGTCATACAGGTGGTCTGTGTTAGAAGCAGGACTTGAACCCAAGATTTCTTGACTCTAAGGCCTATCCTCTGTCCCCACATCACGCCATCCCTCTGCGCCTAGTACAAATAGATATTTAATACATGCTGGTCTTGTTTCATTTAGGGGCAGTAGGAAGTAATCTCAGGACTGGGGCTGGTCTTTTATGGTTAGAAACTGGCCTGACTATGGGTAGGAGAAGATTGAGAGTTGGCCTGTGGGCTGAGACAACATTCTGTTTGGCAGAGACGGTGCAGAGAAAGGTCTGCTCGTGGGAGAGTGATGAGAATGAGTAGAGCGTGAGTAAGTGAGGGGACAAACAACTCTGTAAGTGAATTAGCTGATGGGAAGGAGAGAGAGGAGGGGAGAGCTGGGAAACGGAGAAGGAAGAATGCAGAGGAAGATTTGCTAGGGCAAGCGTGGTGCTGGCCAACTCCAACTGAGCCCTCCAAGTTTATCTCCATGCTGCTAGGCACAAAATCAAGACTTGGTGGTGACTCCTCCAGGGCCCCAGAATTCAGGGTCTAAAAATAATGAGAACAGCCCACAATAATATAAAAAAACAGCCCCTGGGGCTTGGCCTCAACTCTGGCTCTCCAGGCTGGCATTTCTCAAGTCAAACCTAGGCTTTTACAGATCTGCCTCAATGCTGCCTGTCTGTGCTGCAGTTTGGCTCCTAGAGACACGAATAATGAGCAAAACATAAAATAAAGCCTCCTTTGGAGACCTTAGGGTAAGGTCTAGTGTGCTTTGTTATTTCTCTTTTCCAAAGCAGCTTCTGTCAATGCCTTGTTCAGCCGCCTCCCCACTCTGAATCCTTCAACCAGAACTTTTGTTGGAAAGCTGCTCGGCACACGTGGACATCAGGCACTGTTTAAAATAAACTACGGCAGTTTTCTCTTCTTGGGACAGAAGATGCAATGGCATGCAAGGCCAAAACTGGAAGTATTGGGGCCTGAGGTTTTCTGTCCAGGAAGAGTACCGGAAAAAAATCCATTGCAAAGTTCATGTGGAGATCCTATTCCCTAAACACATTTCATGATGGTCTCCTCATCCTGTGGCATGCTCTTTGTGACAGAGAACCCTAGAATATTCTATCTTCCTTGACAGGAACATTTTCCTTTCTGTAGAACTTCAGAATGCCAGGGTTTAAATCCCAGCTCTGTCACTCAGCCATGTAACCTTAGCCAAGACTCCCCATTTGTAAACAGAGGAGTTAGAGGAGATGACCTCAAATGTCCCTTCCAGCTCTTCAAGTATTGGTATCCCCACTGAAGATAAGAGGAAGACAGGGCTTGGGAAAGTGAATCGACTTACCCAGGATCTGCCAGCTACTCAGTGGAGATGGGACTTGAATCCTAATGCCATGAACTTTCACTGCCAAGATGGCACACAGCTTTTGTCACTTGAAAATAAAAATTGCACCCAAAATAATAATAGCTAACATTTATATAGTTCTTATTATGTGCCATACACACATTATGCTAAGTGCTATATAAATATCTCATTTGATCCTCACAACCCTGGAAGGTCAGGACTATTGTTATCCTCATTAAATCCTCATTTAGTCCTCATTAAAATATTTTAGGGAACCGAGACAGAAGGGAAGTGACTTGCTCAGGGTAACACAGCTAGTAAGTGTCTAAGGCTGAATTTGAATTCAAGTCTTCCTGAGTCCCTGCTCAGAACTCTCTCAGAACTCTACCCACTGAGCTACCTACTTGCCTATCCTTTGTAAGTAGAAGAGGAAAATCTCTATTAAGAACCTTGATATAATCTCTAGATATTATCAGGTTTTTTTAATTGTCTCTGCTTCAGATCTCACAAAAACTCAACCCAAGGGATGGAGGAAATGACAACGGTGTGAAGCCCACCCTTTTGCCTATAGCCAGGATAACATGGACAGACCAGTATCTATATTTCTCCTATGTGTTCTGGATAGCCTCTGGACAAGACCATATTTATACAAAGATATGAAACAACAGGAATATGTTCAGCCATTAGCATGTTTTGGTTAAAAGGAAAAAGTTAGGAAAATATTGTAATTAAAGAATTGTTCTAATATCTTCTTCCCTCTTCTTCCCCTAAAGCATTCCTTTACAATTATTTGGAAAGATTCTGCTATTGTTAAACTGTTGGAAGTGGCTGTTAATATACTTTTTGGCTCATTAGATGCATGATCCCAAAATAACTGTTAAATAGATACACATTCTTGGAGGTTGTGATGGAGATGGAACCAAGCCCACATTTATTGAACTAAATAAGGTTAAATGAATTATTAACTCAGAAGTTTGCACACATAAGGCACTAATGATCTTCATAATGTTTCTGATTTGATTTATTCCTCAGGCCTACTTTTTCCCCACACTCACCATCATGAGTCCTGAACTTTGAATCATGTGAAAGACCAGAGAGCTCTTCTCCAAAATGATGGCTTGAGGGACTCAGGTCTTCACGCAGGAGTCTCATCTACAAGAATGATTTTCTTCCAAATCTTATTTATCATTCCTAATGCTGTAATATCTTTTACGTATCCCTCTTCCTCTGATGCTGCCCCTACCCAGGTGCAGACCCTCATCACTTCAGGCTTGGGCTATGCCGGTAGCTGCTATGTATGTGGGGGGCAGAGGGGATTCTGCCTGCCTTAAGTCTCTCCCCGATAAAGTCCATCCTCCATTCAGTCACCAAAGGGATCTTCTCAAAACAGGGGTGTGATCATGGTGCTCTCCTACTCAGTGACTCCAGAAGCTATGTATTACCTCTAGAATCAAACATGAGCTATTGGGTCTTTAAAACTTTTCACAACCTGGCTTCTTCCCAGGTTTCCAGGCTTCCTGTACTGATCCAGTGACATTGCCCTCCATGCTGACCCTTCATTTCCCATCTCTGCAGATTTGGTCTGGCTCTCCTGCTGGCCTAGAATGTTCTTCCTCCACACATCTGCCACTCTGACTCTGTCTTCCCTCAAAGACTTAGCTCAAGAGCCACTTTCTTCAGAACTAGGTTCCCCCTGCTTCTCCTTTTGCTCCTTTCAATGCCTTCTCCTCTAAGGTTTTTCAGTTGCTTTTCATTTGTATCTGAGGTTTTAGAAAAACCCATTTGCAGTTTTACTGACAAAGATATTAGAGTGATCGCTGTTTTCTTCTCCAGCTCTTTTTACAGGTAAGGAAACAGAGGCAAACATAGTTAAATAACGTGCTCAGGGTCACAGAGTTAATAAATTTCTGAGGCCACATTTGAAATCTAGATGAGTCTTCTTAACTCCAGGCCCAGCACTCTATCCACTGTGCCACTTAGCTGACCCCTTCAAGGGTACCTTATATCTGCTACATGTGTATTTTGCATATACCATGCACATAATACATTTTGTTGATTCATTATCTCTGCTCCAACAAATCAGTGATCTCACTGTACAGAGAAAGCTGATTGATATACACAGTTTCCACATCTATTATGAGTCATTTCCTGTCACAGTTTGTGACATTATCCAGTGTTTGCCATAGCCCAAACCTTCTGATTCCTTTCACAAAGTATCCGTGATGTAGAGATATGAGACCTTTATTGAATTTACAACTCTGGCCTTTCTTATTCCTGATTTCTGCTCTATGTTTCCCAGAGGGTTTCATGCCATCCTCACCTGCTTCCATCTTGGCACTGAAATCACCAAAATTCCCAAAGTATGTTGGTTCAGTCTGGAGGTCTTATCCTTAAGGACATTGTGAAATTTCTCCCCCTTGTGATTCTATGAGAAGTGACGCTGATTTTTACGGTGATCTTTTTGCAAATGCTTACCATAAACTGCAACAGAAGATAACCAAAAATCTCACTGAAAGTTTCTTGTTGCCTTTTAACATAAGATGAAACCAATCCCAGCAACTCCTTTCTTGGCCTTTTCAAGTGGAACCCAAAGCCATCCTTCCACTGAACATCAGAGCTTATACAATTTAGTGGCTCTAGTAGTATGTCTCCTCATTATTCACTGAACAGGGATCTCACATGTGAAATCCCAACACCCACATTAAATATTATGGATGGTCTAAAATCTGTGTGGCTCTTAGCTCTTTATGCTCCCTTTTCTATCCCCTCTGCTATCATCACTGCAGAACAAGCACCAATTTGTATTTTTTTTTTTCATTTCATGTTACCACAAGCCAAGAGTTCATCTCTGGTCTGTTGGTGTTAAGAAGTTCTTTGTATTACTAGAGTGGTCCTTGGAAAGCATACCTGCTCTGCTTCCTCTTAATTCTTTCTAGTATGGAAGAACATGGTAAAGCTTTGAAAATGGAGGGCAGGTCAGCAGTCAGAAATGTGGAGCTCACCACCAAGAATGAAGCAAGACCTAGTGCTTTTGATAAACAGCACAATTCATGTCCCAGATATTGCTACACTATGGAGTATGCAGAGGGGATATCAGAAGAGTAAAGGGATGTAACTCAAGTCATATGAGAGATAATGGAAGAGATTAGACTGCAGAAAAGAAGGCTTGCAGGGAAGGGGTGAGTGGAGATAATTGTCTTCAAGTATTTGAAGAGCTATCACATGGGAAAGGAATTCTATTTGTTCCACTTGGTCCAGGGACAGGTCTAGCATGCATGAGTGAAAGTTTTCAAGACAGACTCAGCTTGATATCAGGAAAAGCTGTCAACAGAGCTTCGCACCAGGGGAACAGACTTCTAAAATGGCTTCAAACCAACACATGTTGACACTCATCAAGGATGACTTGTAGAAATGATTTTTGTTCAAGTGTGGGTTGGACTAGATGACCCAAAATGTTTCCTCGAATTCTCACCATCTGTGATTCTATGAATTCACACCACAGCCAGGAGAGGCCGTGAAGAAAAAGAGAACGGTGTCAGGACAAAGCCTTTAGAAATACTGACCTTTGTGGGTCTGGAGTAGGAAAAAGATCTAGAAAAGAGAAAGAAAGGGTGGTGGTTCCAGGTGTTAGGAGAACCATCACAGGGCAACATCACAGAAACCAATTAAGGAGATAATACCAAGGAGAGGGTATTCTAAAGCATCACATTCCACAGAAAGGTCAAGAATAATGAGGAACGGGGGAGAGGGGAAGCAGGTAATAAGGAAATCTTTAATGGCCTTGGAGAGAGTCATTTTAATAATGAGGACAAAATCCAGACTGCAAATAGCTGAGAAGTAAGAGGATAAGAAGTAGACAGCAAGCATTCATCTTCTCTTCTGAGAATCTTGGCAGTAAAGGCATTATCTTCTGCATGAAGCCTTACCTGACTACCACCCTGCCTCTACCAAGTGCTAGTATGCTCCCTCCCAAAGCAGCCTGACGTTATGTTGGATATATTTGTAGTATTCATTTTAGACTTCTGTCCTAGAAATGTACACATACACATATGTGCATATATATATGTATATATGTATATGTGAGTATATATATATATATATATATATATACGTTTGTCTCTCCTATTAGAATGGAATGTCATTGTGAGTAAGGGTTGTTTCCTTCTTTATCCTTGTACCCCGAAGGCCTAACAAAGTGCCAGGCCTATATATTTAATAAAAACTTGCTGTTTGCTTGCATGATTGATTGAAAGGGAAAAAAAGATACGAGGAATGTAGTAGATTCATTTTTTTACACGAGTAAAAGAATAGTTTGAGTTGATCAGTTGGTTGGTTACCAAGTTTGTCGGCTTGGAGGAGGTGACTGATAGAGAGGTCAAGACTGAATAGGCAGGAGAAAGGGAAGGGATTTTTCTCAGGTCTGGCACAGGGAGGAGATGAGAGGGAACACAGGCAGAGAAGTTATAGTAAGAGAGATTCAGTGACTTGTCCATGGTCACAATACAAAGCTAGTTTGTGTCCTAGGTGGGATGTGAATCCAGATCATCCCTACTCTGAGGCTAGCTCTCTCTGAATGTCATCATACGGACCCAAGCAGTATGGGGGGAATAGCATTGGCTGCCTTCAGCACAGGAACAAAGCTAGATGGTGGGAATTACCCCAACTTGAGAGTTCCTCATATCTACATGAATTGTAAGGAAGGCTGGACAATCACCTGAAGAGGTTGTTCCTGGCATTTTTGCTTAGGGTGGGGGTCCTTTTAGGGTTTGGAGTTTTAGAGTTGGAGATCTAGGTTTCTATGATTCTAGGGAAAGAAGTGAAACCAGAATAGGAGTGATGAGTAAGAATGGGATCAAAAGGTGAAACTGATGGCCATAATGGAGGTGAATTCGTGACAACCGAGGAGCATTTATTCAGTGCTTCCTTTGGGCTAAGTGCTTACTTTGTACTAGTTGCTTGAGCCACAGAAGACAAAAAAGGAAATAAGTTTACATTCTACAGGAGCTTGCCTTCTACTGGATTCTATTTATGTAAAATCTCCTATGGATTTCATCCTATACTTGTATGCCAACTACACGAAGAAAACCAGGGCACTAAGTCATTTCAGTATACACTGAAATGATTACAGAGACAAGGTATATCTCTTCTTTCACTGGAGGCATTTGAAAACAGGATAATTTCTCATCATTCACATGGCTTGTTGCTTGAAGGGATGACCTAGATGCTTTCTTAAAGTCCTTTTATATCAAAATATTCCCATTCAAAGAGATCAGCAGCTCACTAAATTTTTGTCAGCCATCCTCTTACTGGACAAGGTTTCCAGGGAAACCCAGGACTGGAAACTAGTTCAACCTGGGCCTGGAGTGAGAATCTCCTCTCATTTTCCAGTCTCTAAGCCTTCAGTCAAAGACATCTAGTGAGCGGTGATCTACCTCTGGTAGTGGTGAGGGAAGAGGAGGAATGAGAGAATGAAGGAGGAGACTGGGACCAAAAGGGAAATGTTAGAGCTTAAGACCTTGGGAATGAAATGGTTTTGGGCAGTGGCTGAACAATAGCCTTTGATTCTATATGTGAGATATGTGAAAATGCACTGTTATCTGTAAGGCACTGTGCTATGGCAAGGGGGAAGGAAAGGGAAGGAGCATTTGCCTAGGGCCCACTGTGTTCCAGGCACTGAGCTGAGCACTCTACAAATATTATCTCCTCTGGTCCTCATGAGAACCCTACAAGGTAGTTATTTTTATTATCCCATTTTATAGTTGAGGAGACTGAGGTGGACAGCATTTACATGACTTTCCCAGGGTCACAAAGTTAGTCAGTGTCTAAGGCCATCCTGGAACTCAGGTTTTCCCAATTCCAGACCCAGCGCTCTGTCCACTGTGCCTCCTAGTTACCTCAACATGAGACAGGGTGGCTTCAAAGGGGAAATCCTGCCTTCAGGGAGCTCACTGTCCAACACAGACAAGAGAGAACAAAGGGATATGGTTCCTTAGCATCTGAGGAGGGGCTGTCTCTCAGGGAGCAACAGAAAATCAGGTGCCTTATTCCAACAATGTTTTAAAATGAGTTATCTATAAATTGTCACAGAGAAAAAATGTGCTAAGCAAACGTGCAGCAAAATTTAGAGAAAAGTTTAATGATTCTATTCTTATTAAAGAAAAAATCCATGTAGAGCTTAGTACTTTGTAAAACTTTAAAGTTCAAAGAGAAGGGTAATCTTACTAAAAATACTTGGTAACAGAATAGATCTCAAAACCCTAAAACTGTAAAAATTATGTTACACACAAAAGGTGAATAAACATCTCAGACATTTCTTGGTCTCCTGAGATCCAGTGCTGGGATCTCTTCCTTCATGGTCTTGAGAGAAACTCACTTCAGATAGGGGTGAAGCTGTCTGGGCTTTGCCTTTCTTGACAAACCAATCCTGATTGGACCACGGCATGTCTGGAGAGGATAGACTCTGACAATTCCATGGGATGAACTGCTATCTAAAATGATACAGGAGAAAAAAGTCAAACAGGAAAGCAATTATTCAAATTACTATGAGCTCCCATGTTAAAGAAATGTATTTTCTGTCATTTGAATTAGCCATTTTTGACTTGTGTTCCTTATAGACATCACTGATGACACCAGGCCAAATAAGTTTCTTTCCTGGTGCCTGAGGGCATGCTTCTGACTCGGGTTCCTCCTTAATCTTATCCTAGATCTATTCCAACAAAGACAAAAGAGTTTCATGGAGGCCTAGCTGTCCACAAAGTACTTAACCAGATGGCTATGCTCACCTACCCACCTGAGCAAAATGCAACAACCATATGGAAAGCTTCCAGTGGACACATCACCTTGTTAGGATAGCTCTCCTGGAACTATGGAAGGGGAACAAGTTAACTGTCCCCCCAGACTAATTCACTTCTCATTTATTAAGCAATTACCATCTTTAGGGCAAACTCTAGATAAGACAAACTCTAGATAAGGCCTGGTCCCTTCCCTGCTGAAGCTTACAGTCTAATTTAGGATAAGACAAATATAGCCAACAGGGATTTACAGGCTTAAGGGCTGACTATGTGCCAGGCAAGGTGCCAAGTACAAGGGCCACACAGAAACAACTGGGAAGCCTGGGGTGGCTGCTCTTCGATCCCTCGTCCTTGACTGTCCTGTCTACACTTTTCTGTGAACTTAATGTATCTAGCACTGTGAGGGACCATTTCATGTTGTCTTTGCATCCCCAGGGTATAGCACAGTGCTCTGGATATTGTCAATGTTTAATAAACATCTATTGGTTTGAATAATTTCCTTCTACTCCCTCCTACTCCGGTTACATTTGGACTGCTCTGTTAAGTTTTATATATCACATTAGGAAAGCCATAGATATCCTGGACAGTGCCAAGAAGGGAAAGGCAGATCAATCCATCAATCTTTATTAGGTGCCTGCTATATGCCAGGCACTGTGCAAAGTGTGAGAGATACAAGAAGAGGCACTGGACAGTCCCTGCCCTCAAAGACCCTACAACCTAATGAGTGAGACAAATGCAAAATACATATGTACACACATACATACATATATACATACATACATACATACAAACACACATGCAAGCTAAATCCTGGATCAATAGGAAATAACAGAAGAAAGGCATGCAAATTCAGATGGATTGAGGAAGGCTTCCTATAAAACATGAGACTTAAGTTGGGACTTAAAGGAAGACAGGGAAATCAGCATTCCAGTCATGGCAGGACAACCAGAGAAAATATCCAAAGCCAAGAGATACAGTGTCTTGTCTACAAAACAGCCAGGAAGCCAATATCATTCGATGTCAGAGTTCATGTTGGAGAGTGAGATGCAAGAAGACTGGAAATGGAGGAGGGTCCAGATTATAAAGGATTTTGAATACCAAACAGCATTTTGTATTTGATCCTGGAGGTACTAGGGAGCCACTGGAGGTGACATGGTTGGATCTGTGCTTTAGGAAAATCACTTTAGTGGCTGAATAGAGGACAGACTGCAGTGGGAAGAGACTTGAGGCAGGCTAACCCCTCAGCAGCTACTGCAGTAGCCCAGGCCTGAAGGGATGAGGGTCTGCATCAGGGTGGGGACAGTATCAGAGGAAAGAAGGGAATGTTTTCGAGAGACACTGCAGAAGTGAAGTCAATAGGCCTTGATAATAGTTTGGTTCTAGAGGGTAAGTGACAGTGAGGAGCCCAGGATGACTCCTAGGTTGGGAGCCTAGGACACTGGGGAGGAAGGAGTGAGAAGGGTTTAGGAGGAAAGTTTTAGACATATCAACTTTCAGATGTCTGCTGAACATCTGAGAGAAGTGAGATTGGAGGTCTTTGGAGTGGTTGGGGTAGAATAGGTTGATTGTGAATTGTCAGCAAAGAGATGGTAATTCAATTCATGACAGCTGATAGGTTGACTTCACCAAGTGAAATAGTATAGAGAGAGAAAAGAGGGCCCAGGACATAGCCTTGAAGGACACCTACCTTACAGGGTATGACCTGGATAAGGATCCAGCAAAGGAGAAAGAGAAGGAGCAGTCAGAGAGGTAGGAGGAGAACCAGGTGAGGAATCCCAAAAACCTAGAGAAGAGAGTATCCAGAAGGAGGGTGACCACCAGGCTCCAAGGCTACAGAGAGGTCAAGGAGTGCGACAACTGAGAAAAGACCACTGGTTTTAGCAACTAAAAGATCACTGATAACTGGAGAGAGCAGTTTCAGGGGAATGATGAGGTAGGAAGCCAAGTAAAGGGTTAAAAGGAGAATGAGAGGAGAGAAATGGAGGTCTTAGTTGTAGACCCGGTCCTTTCCAGGCATTTAGTCACAAAGGGCAGAAGAGATATAAGATGATAGCAAGGATGAAAGGCTCGAATGAAGGCTTTTCAGGAGAGACATGAGCCTGTTTGTAGGCAGGAAGGAAGGGGCCAGTAGACAAGGAGCATTTAAAATTAGGTGATAGAGTAGGGATGATAAAGGGAGCAATCTACTGGAGGAGACAGGATGGAATGGGATCTGTCCTGCAGGTAACGGAATTGGTCTTGGCCAAAAGTAAGCTCATTCCTTCGTGTGAAGCAGGAGAGAAGGAGGAGAAGGCAACAGAAGGAGCTTGAGGGATGACAGGAGATAGGGAGATGGACTGCAAGGTCAGAGTCTCCCTTTGAACTCATAATAAAACCTAACATAGGTTAAAGTGTGACTTTAGGGTAATTATTCATCTCATCAGCTGATCCAGTGTGTAGGCAGCCAGGGATAACACAAACACATGACAAGATAACAAGCCAAGGCAATGAAAGTAGTCCCAATTGAACGGGACTGAGAAGACAGCCAGGCCAACTCAAAGGTGCAGTGCAGTCCCTGTAGGCCTGGACACACCTTATCTGTTCCCAAACATCTTTCCCACCTGGCTCCCACAAGCCACGTTCCCTCTCTAAACTGGCCTGAGATGGTCCTCTTTAGAATTAAACCACAAAAGAAGGAACACTGTCCACAGAAAGTTCCTGTTATACAAAGGGAGGGAGAGGCATGGAAGTGTCCTCCAGCCTTCATTCTTAGGATCTATTGGTTTGGAGATTACTTTGTGGTCACTGTTAAAGGTTAAAAACACTTGACCGTGATGAGGATGAGAATTAGAACAGACAAATACTAAAATGCCTGACAGTCCCCATGAGGAGTTGGGCAAGGGAACCCACGAGGGTGCCTAGGTCTGGTGTTAGGAAGGTGTAGTGAGACATTTTGCTCTTTACAATTTTGCCAAAACATAACAGAGCTGAGCAATATTAGAAAAGATGGTGATACTGGTATAACTTATACTTGTTTCCCTGATGGGAGTTTCTTTTTGAATAACATATTCTTCTTTGTGTATTGTAAATAAAAATAAAAGGATCATCTACTGTAGCTACAAATATTATGGTGGGATCATGAGATTAGAGCAATAAGGGTATAATTCCTTCATCCTATAGTAACCTTGCTTAAGGTCACATAATCAAACAGCAAAATCTGGATGGCCAGAGTGACACTAAGTTCAAATGTAAACTCGAATTATATAAAATGAAATTACCACATGAGTAACAATCAAAAATTCAGTTTGCAGAGTCCTTTGGTAATAAACTTAATTGGGAATGATCATTCCACTGAAAATGCAATCCAGAAAAATTCCATTTTAAACTTCCAATTTTAAAATAATTTCCTGGCCCAAACCTTTTGTGGAGAGTTATTGATGTGCCCATTAGAAATGTTCTTCCATGTAAGAGCTATTCTACCAGAGAATTGTGGAAATAAATCAACCTCAATATTGGAATATGCTTTTGCATTGAGAATAACAACCCCAGTGTATTTTTCAAACGAGATTCTAAATGGCACTTCAAGTTTTTGATCATTTTAAACACATATGAATTCCAGTTAATGAACTTATAAAAGTTAACAATGTACTGAAACTTCATGTTCCTTTTCTATAATGTTAAGCAAAAATCCATTTTTTATTTATATTTAAAAAATAAAAAACTTCAATAACCATAATAAAAGTGTCCTAGAAAATAAGATCATCTTACCTCCTTTCAATAAACTGTGAATTTTTCCTTCCATAAATGCATCAGAGAATAAATCAGGATTCTGACAAAAAGCTTTTTCAAAATCTGCAAATAAAGACAAATAATATGGTAAAGTACTCATTTGAATATGAGCTTGAATGATAATATGAGCCAATGAGTTTGTCAGAAATCTTCCTCTGCTTTGGCTCCTGGCATAAACAGGCCTAGGCAAATGCCTCAAGTTGCTTTAGAAATCAGATAGTTTGTTACTGTATACTAACTTTAGGATCAAGTGATTCTGCTACCTACTCTAATAATGCATCAATAGTCATGGAAGATATGGCTTCTATCATGGTTTTCTCAAAGCCTTTTAAAAGTGAATGTATTTTCCCAGAGCATCTCACTTTTACACAAATATTGACCATGCTTCTGATGCAAAATACATAACAGGAGATGTGAAAATCTCCCAGCCCATGCAATGACCTAGAAGACTTCCTGGTCCCTCAAAAGAGACTGTTTGCTCAGAGTCCATTTTATTCACCAATAAGAAGGTCTAAAGAGATTCAGAAGAGCAATGGTGCAATTAGAAAACGTCCTAAGGGACTCTCAACCAGAGAAATATGCCTGTCCCCTCCCCCTGCAGGAGCCCATATACATCTGTACATTACCTGCTTAGTTCAGGTGTGACCATTCCCACACCCATTATGCTAAAAAAGGTCCATTTTACCTGAAGCAAGGGAGTACCCACTGTAATAGACTTTCTGTAAATTTTTATAAGTAAAAAATGAAGGAGAAACCCACTTAGCACCCATAATTAACCTGCCAGAGAAGTTATTGTCATTCCCAGGCCCCAGCACAGGACCTGGCACACAGTAGGTATTCAAGAAATGCTCATTAGATTGCCTTGAAAGCCCAAATGTCTCAAGTTTCTGCCCCTTTTCAACAAGCAATCAGTCAACATTCAGTGCATGCTTACTAGGTGCCAAGCACTGTGCCAAGGGCTGACTAAGACAATAGTCCTAGAAGAATGAATGGGAGCCTTTCATTACTGTAGAAGAGCTACCATTTATTCGAAATAGGAAGCTCTTTCCCTCATGACTAACACTCCATCTCAATTGTATTTCAATTTATCAGTCATTCTCTATGAAGGCACAAATCAAACTAATCAGAGCAAAAACAATTTAACACTTCTAAAATGACGATTTTGGAATATGGATATTTAAATACCAATTTCAAATTGCAAGCCCTTAACAGAATGAATATTAAAGTTGGAAAGAACTTCAATTAAACAAACACTTACTAAGCACCTATGATGTGCTAAGCGCTGGGACTTCAGAGATGAAAAACATCTCTGTCCCTTCCCTCAGGGAAGGAAACATAGGGACCATGTGAAGGTGATATAATATCATAAGAAGAGCATTAGTTTATGGATGGGTACTTGGGTTTTAAAGGCACAACTGAGGCAACAGAGATGAGAGTCTTGAGACCTTAACTAGGCCTTAAATGCATTTTTAAAGTATTCGTACATGAAATTGAAAGCAAAAGAGACAAAAGGACCAGTGAGGCAGAGAGGAGACACAGTGCATAAAGTGCCAAATTTGAAGTCATAAGACCTGAGTACAAATTCAGCTTCAGACACTTAATGTAGATATGTGACTCCAGACAAATAACTTAACCTGTCTGCCTCAGTTTCCTCATCTGTAAATCAGGGATAATAATAGCATCTACCTTCCAAGGCTGTTGTGGAGATGAAATGAGATGGCATCTGTAAATCATTTTGCAAACTTTAAAACAATATAAAAGCTAATTATTAGGATCTACAAAGAAAAATGAAAAGGTCAAAATTCCTAGATAAAAATATTAAACTAAATATTTGGATTAGGAAAAGAATTTAGGGGGCATCTTAGGGAAACTATGGCATTACTACAGACATCTGAGAAAAAAATTACAGGCTTAAATTTATGAAATTTTTTTTTTCTGTGAAGAAAGCATCATTGGTCATAAGGGGGGAGGGAGGGAGATGTGACCGGCTGATACTTAAACTCTTCTCAAGGGTTTTTTCTATTTTATTATAAATTTAATCCATTTTAGCTCTCTTCTAGCACCCAGGAATGTACATCACCACCTACCTTCTGAACATTTCCTACTGGGTCTCCCCCAGGCATCTCAGCCTACCCAAGTCCACATGAAGATTCATCCTCCTTCCCTCCAATCTCCCCATTTTTCCTAGCATCACCATTCTTGTCACTAGCCTAGGCACCCCTGTCCTAGGCACACAGATTCACAGCCTCAGAGCCATCATGTCCCTCACCTGTTATATCCAATGACTCCCAAGTCTTGTCAAGTCTCACTCCTTAGCTCACTTCTTTTCCCTTGTCTGCACTAAAAATCACCATGGGCACTTCTCATCTCTTGCTTAGACCGTGCAATCACATCCTAATTGACTCCCCCCACCCCTCTAATGCATCCTTCACACAGCTGCCCAAGTCCCAATCTAACACCCTAGCATGGAGGGAGAAAGTTCCTGTACTTCCTCTTGCCTCTAGAATCAAACACAAATTCCCGTTTGTCATGTGAAGCCCTTCACGCTCCGGCTCCAGCAGACCATTCCAGGCTTACTTGAGCTCCCCACTGCTAGGCCCTCTCCATCAAAAGTTAACTTTGCATTTATTTTTGTATTGGTTTATCTGATACATATAGAATATAAGCTTCTCCAGGGTAAGGTTTTTCCTTTGGTGTTTTGCTTTATCTGCGTATCCCAGGCACCTGGTACAACACCTGACCCAGAGTAGGCATATTAAGAAATGCTTGCTGAACGAACAGTAATGCCTGCAATTTAATCAAAAATACTACGGTGTGCTGATGATATTCACTTTTAAAACAACACACCTAAGTCTTGTTCAAAGTGATTACATACACATAAAGGCTGAATCTACACACACAAAAGGTCACAACCATTTTGAATAATTGGACAATGCATTGATTAACTGACCAATTACCAGGACAGGCTACAATAGCTAATAAAGCACAGCACACAGAGTTGGCATTTCATATTTGTTGAATTTACTTCCAAGTATTTAAAGATTATGGGGTTTGGTCTGGAAAAATTCTAAGCAATTATTTGGTCAAAACCATCATTTTAGAACGAGAATTAGAGATATCAAGAGACCTGCACACGGTTCCCCTGTTTTCAATCCCTACCATCTTAGGTAAGGATGTGGGAAGAACGCAAGGCAGTCCTAATGGTGCTAACATAGCAGGGACAGAACTCAACTCCCTGTAGGGATAGAAAGGGAACAGCTGTGGCCAATCACCTAAAGGAGTAAGACCACCAATCTCCCTTCTATGACATTGCTTTCTGCCAAGCCCATTTAAGCAAGAACAAGTCAGGCCTCTTCAGTTAAAATTTATAAATTCAGCTTGAGGGCAGCTAGGTGGTGCAGTGGATAGAGCACCAATGCATGAGTCAGGAGAACCTAAGTTCATATCTCACCTCAGACACTTGACACTCACTAGGTGTGTGACCTTGGAAAAGTCACTTAACCCCAATTGCCTCATCCTGGGTTACCTCCAGTCATCCTGATGAATATCGGGTCACTGGATTCAGATGGCTCTTGGGGAGAAGTGAGGCTAGTGACCTGCACAGCCCTCCCTCACTCAAAACAAAGTCCAGTGCAAGTCATGTCATTATTTCTCTGATGGCACAGACTTCTTCAGCAACAAAGGACGAACACACACATAAATTCAGCCTGCACCGTGTAGTGAAAGCAGTGTACAATGTGTGCAGGGTAACAGAGGAGAGAGAGCCAGGTGGAATTCAGGGTGTGTAGGGTCCCTCACTGAAGGCATGTGGAGTCCGCAAGAATCTCCCTTACTGTGAGTATCAATATGCCCTCACTCTCCTGAAGAGGCTGCCAAATAGCAAGTGAAATGTCTGTAATTCAGCCACAGCAAGACCCACCTCAGAGAGGTCTGGGATGATGCTGTTTATTCAGGTCCAGCAGACGCTGCCTCCCAGTTAATCCCTGAACAGAGAATAGCACAGCGCATAATCCAGGGGGGCTGAAATGTGATTTATGGAAGGAAGCAGCGTGAGATACAGCAAGGAACGAAGCTACCTAGAGAGGCCACACACATAGAGGGCTCTGAAAATTCTAAAGCACCAAACAAATGTTTAGGATGATGACGCTGATGATGTTCAGGAGAATGATGGAGGAGGGGGCAGACAAGCAAGAAGCAGACAGACAGTCAGCCTCTCAGTCAGGAAGCCTTGACACATTCTAGCCCTGGGCAAGCCCCTTAACTCTCTCAGGGCTCCCCAAGCAGCACCTACTGATCCGCACTGAGAGATGATTCTGGAAGGTCCCCACAGCAGCGAAATCACAAGTTCAGAACAAATAAATCAGATTAAAGGTTTTGGTCATTTTGCCTCTGGTAGGCAATGGAGAATCACCCAAGGCTCTGATTCAGAGGAATCACATCCTCAGAGTGACTTTTAATAAGCCTCATGTGTCATCATAAGCCTCCTAAGACCTGTATCTGGAGTCACTGTGATGGGTATACTACAAAAAAGATGATTTGTGAGGGAGACATGTCACTAGAGTTGACTATTCCAGTAGTCTGCGTGATAATGATCTGAATAAATCTGAGAGATGTTGTAGAACTGGGGTTCTTAATCTGGGATCCACACACTTGATAAATAGGTAGACAGATAACAGATGGATGGATGGATGAATGGAAGGATGGGTGGGTGGGTGGATGGATGGATGGATGGATGGATGGATGGATGGATGGATGGATGGATGGACGGATGAGCAGACAGACAGACAGGCAGGCAGATGGGAGGGCAAACAGACAGACAGGTATATAGATAGCAGACAAGTATGCTTCAAAATAATTCAATTGTTTATTACAAAGCATATATATCTTACTTTATATAATTAAAAATATGACTCTTCAAATGGGTCCATAGACTTCACCACCATACTGCCAAAAGGGTCCATGACCCCAAAAACAAGGTGAAAAAGCTCTGTTGAAGGGGAAGAATTGAGAGGAAGTAGACAAGTGATCAGATATCAGTGCTGAAGGACAAAAAGGAATCAAAGATGACTCTGAGTCTAAAGACTCTTATTTTAAAAATATCACATATGGACTGCCAAAATTCAATGCAATTTAATAAACATTTATTAAGCACTCAGAAGTAAGGCCGTATTCAAGGCTCTGGGGCTGCAAAGACAAAATGATAAACAATTCATCTCATACATCCCCGGGAGTTAAGAAACAGAGAGAAGGATTTCATATACACCAAGATATTTGTTGCAAAGACCTGGGAACCAAGTCAATGGCCATCAGATGACTAAATGAAATGTAGACCTGATTCTTCACCTATAAGATGGTCTTGAGCCAACTGGTGACACTGGGGATAGAGCACTCATGTCAGAAAGATGTGCATTCCAGTCCCAGACACTTACTAGCTGTGTGACCATGGGCAAGTCACAGCACCTCCATCTGTCTCAATTTCCTCAATTATAAAATGGGAATGAGAATGGTGCCTGCGTCCCAGAGTTACTGTGAGGATGCAATGAGATAACACTTGGAAAGTGTTTAACACTGGGTCTGGAACACTGTTGTTGTTCAGTCCAACTCTCTTCATTATTCCATGGACTTGTCCATGGGGTTCTCTTGAAAAAAATACTAGAATGGTTTGCCATTGCTTTCTTCAGTGTGTTCTCACTTTACCAACAAGAAACGGAGGCAAACAAGGGTTAAGTGATTTGCCCAGGGTCACACAGGCTGGATTTGAACTCAGATCCTCCTGACTCCAGGTCTAGCTGCCCCATAGCTGGCACGTAGTAGATGCTTAAAAAATACTCGTTATCATCATCATCTCTAATGCCTTTCAAGCCCCAGGATTTTATAAGAATTTTCCACTATAACCCTTTTATACTACAGAGGTATGTTCACTCTTTTGATAAGGTTACACATTTACCTTACAAAGGAATAATATATAGAGTGCCAGGCCTGGAGTCAGGAAGACTCATCTTCCTGAGTTCAAATCTGGCCTCAGACACTTATCCCAACACTAATCTTTCGTAAGTCCCTTCACCCTGTTTGTCTCTCTTTCCTTATCCTCAGCTAGAGAAGGAAACAGCCAAGCACTCCAGTGTCTTTACCAAGAAAACTCCAAAATGGCTCAGGAAGAGTTAAACATAACTGAAATGACTGAACAACAACAACCATGAAAAAGAAAAATTAAACAGGTCTATTTTCTTACCGTCTCCAGAAGGTGAATGGAGTAATTCAGCATCTGGTGAGCTTGAAGAACAATAGTCATGAGGTATTTCCTTCTCTGGATCCATATGTATCTTTTTCCACTTATATGAACTTTGGACTGTCTTTGGCATATTCACACTTTTGATTGTGTTACTGGGTAAAGAAGGTGGGCATATTTTTTCCAACGAGAAAACTGTCGTGTCTTTTATCTCCTGGTGTACCTCCTCCATAGAATTATCCTTATCAAAGTCTTTTTTCCCTTCATTATTACTTGTTTCTCCAATGCACGAAATTTCTTCTTCCTTACCAATTTCATGAAACATGCAAAGTTCTTTCAGGACAATATCAAATTCACTCTTCATTTCAAAATCACTCATTGTCTTAGTTTCTGTTGATAAACACTCAGCTGTTATGTCTGGAGAACACTTGTTATTTCTTGTGATCAAATCAGTTTTTAATTCATGGTTAAATTCTGTGGATACATTCTTTGGATGAAAAAGTCTTGAATTAGCTAAAGTTTCCTCTTCCTTTCCAATTTCACAAAACATGCAAAGTTCTTTCAGTACAATATCAAATTCCCTCTTCATTTCAAGATCATTTATCATCTTAGTTTCTGTTGATAAACACTCAGCTCGTAAGTCTGGAGGACACTCATTATTTCTTGCGGCCAAATCAGTTTTAAATCTCCAGTTAACAAATTCTGTGGATTCGTTGTTTCGATGAAAAAGTTTTGAATATGCTAAAGCACTTTCTTGCAAAATAGTCTGGTGCTCATTTCTATCAGTTTGGTTTATCTCTCTAGTATGTTCTAAATTTGGTTTCCTTTTCATTAATAGGTTTGATTTTTGAAGGCAAACCATGGTATTAGTGTTGGTAATGCTGTATTTCTGTTCTCTCTGTATCTCATTCCCATTAGAAATTTGGTAACTACGTGTTCCCGTAAAACTTTCTGTTGGATGCTTTCTCTCATTCTGAATCAAGATCTGGATTTTTTCTTTCCCTTCACATAGGAAATTCCCAACAAATTCTTCCTGAGTTTCAGTCGTTGTATTTGGTCCAATATAAATGGTGTCACAGTCTTTCACCCGGTGCTCAGTCTCCAAGAAACAATTAAAGTCGTCTTTGAAATCAAAACTACTGATAGCAAACATTTGTTTCTTCTCAGTCACTGTCTCTTGGCTGTTAGCATTTGCTTGGTGGACACGCTCAGGTGCATTTATTTGGCTGCGGTGCGTAAACTGAGGAATGTCCCCATTAAGAGCCCCAAGAGCTTCCAGGTTGCGGGCTTTTCCAGAACTTGCGTTATTACTGTAAGCTCTCTTGGACAAAGCGATGCTGCAAACGTCACCAAAGTTACTTACGAGGGGAACTTTTTCAAATGTATCCAAAACAGCAAAAAGTGTGTCTCTGGGGATAACATGGAAGGAATGACTGCGATATTTCTCGAACTCTCTCCTCACGTTCTCGGTAGCTGGACCGCGGCAAGCTTCGGTGACTTCAGAGGCGCAGCCGCCTGCTTTATGACCCCTCCGTTCTCGGACCTCGTGGTGTTCACACCCCGTACTTAGGTGAACAGCAGGGCTGGAGGCTTTAAACGCTGCGAGAAGCAAACGCTTTCCCGGGGCGGTATCACACCTGCTTGTCTTCGGCACCATCGGCTCGGGTCCGTTCTGTGCCTTCACAAAACTCCAGCCGTCGTCAGTTTTTCTGAATTTCCGCCCTGGAACGTCGTTCGGATACAGCAAACATTCGGAACCTGCGCCGGCCCGAGGGTCCGCCGCGAACGCCGTGAGCAGGAGGCGCCCTCCCTCCAGACACGCGGCGCTCGCGGTCAGCGGCCGAGGCCGGGAAGACGCTTGTTGCGTCAAGACCAAGAGCGCGCTCGGGAGGCAGGCCTCAGCCTCGAGGCTCCGCACGTGGCGCGGGTGCTCGGGGGGCGCCCCAGCTGCTCCCCGCGGGCTCCCCAAGGCCACGACCAGGGGGAGAAGCAGCCGAGGGCGCCGGGCCCACGTCACGGACTCCTCGGCGATCTCTGCCAGGAACACGGGAGCCGGGCCTGGGGGTCCGGCGGGCCTGGCGGGGGCCCCGCCGAGTGCGGGAGCCGGGCCTGGAGGTGCGGCGGGGGCCCCGCCGACCCGGCTGCGCAGGCCCAGGCTCCCGGACATTCGATGCTGGGGGGCAGACCGCCTCATAGGGAGCACGACGTCCCCCCCGCCGAACCAGGCCGACCCGCTTCGGGCTTTCTGACCCGCCGGAACCACTGCAAACCAAAGGAAGATTCCAGAAGGCGCAGCGGCGGCGCGTGCTCCCAGGCGGGATCCGGGGGCGCCCAGGGGGGTAGCAGCGCGGCCGGCTCGCAGGAAGGCCAGGGTGGACGCGGGCGCGTTTTCTCCACACGTGTTCGCGGGCCTCGTGGCCCAAATGTGGCCCGAGCTCCAAAGGCTCCTTTCTAGCGGAGGGGGAGGCAGGCTTTCACTTCTCTCGCCCACGCGGATGACTTGGGGGGCCCCGGGAGCCCCCCCTGTGCCCCGGATGCTCAGCGCCCTGAGCTGGCCACGGGGGATCTTGGAGGAGGGGCTCTCCTCAGCACAGGCTGCACTGGGGGCTGGCCTTCTCTTAGGGGGCGCGCCTCGGAACGCGCTGCCCCCCACCACCCCCTCCTTACCTCGGGGCATGGGGCCTCCCAGCAGGGGGGCCAGAAAGAGGAGGGGGCCCAGCGAGAGGGCGGGGAGGGCCCCGTGGGGGCGGGGCAGCTGCGTGCTCGCGGCCCCCCCCTCAGGAGCTTGGGCCCTGGACAGAGGTGCATGAGGGGCGTCCTCCCCAAGCCGGGGGCGCTTGGCCTGGGGGGGCCCGGAGGGGGAGCCGGGCAAGGCTTCCATGCTCCGCAGCTCCTGCAGCCGTCACGCCCTCGAGCGAGCGCGAGCCCTTCAAGGAAGGCGGGAGCAGCAGAGAGAGGGAGAGAGGCAGCGCCGCGTGCCTCCGGGCGCCTCTGCGCCTGCGCAGCAGCCAGCGCGCGCCCGCAGTCCCCAGGCTTCCCGGATCTGCACGTGCCCTTGCCCCGGGAGCGCCTGTGCGCCTGCGCAGCAACCAAGCGCGCGCTGCCTCACGCGCTCAGGCCCCAGGCAGCCCTGATGTGCACGTGCCTTTGGCTCTTGGGGCATGCCTCCCGGCGCCTCTGCGCCTGCGCAGCAGCCAGAGCGCGCCCACAGATCCCAGGCAGCCCGGATCTGCACGTGCCCTTGGCTCTGGGGGCGTGCCTCCGGGCGCCTATGCGCCCGCGCAGCAGCCAGCGCGAGCCGCCTCACGCGCTCAGGCCCCAGGCAGCCGGGATGTGCACGTGCCCTTGGCTCTGGGGGCATTCCTCCCAGAGTCTCTGCGCCTGCGCAGCAGCCAGCGCGCGCCCACAGACCCCAGGCAGCCCTGATCAGCACGTGCCCTTGACCCGGGAGCGCGTGCCTGATGGGCCAGCCAGCACGAGCTCCCTCAGGCTCTCAGGCCCCAGTCAGCCCAGATGTGTACGTGCTCTTGGCTCTGGGAGCACGTGCCTGCCAGGCAAGCAGGCGGAGCTCTCACGTGCCCTCAGTCTCTGCCCCGCCCCCCCTCCACTTTCTCTCCCTCTTTCCACTTGTTTTGGAAAGCTCAGGCAGGGGGAGGGGCAGGACACATCCTGTATGGGGGCAGGGTCTTTATAACTTATACATGGTCCTGGGGCTTCTCCAGATAACAAAGCCAGAGCTCAATCACAGCAAGGTCGCTGTGGGGGTGGGGGCAGGGTTCCCTGTAACGCATCTCCTTGTCCTTGCATCTCCGGACTCCAGGCATTTACCCTGACTGTGCCCCCCACCTGAAATGCCCTCCTGGCTCTCCTCTGCGTGCCGGCTTCCATGGCCTCCTTCAGTCCCCCTCCTTTCTCCAGTTTGTCCCCTCTACATCCTGCGTTCAGCCCGGGGGCTCGGGGTGATGGGGCGCTTGGAGCTGGTCTTCGTCTGCCAGCCTGGTTCCCCTCATCTCCTGGATTCTGTGTTGCCCATCAGCGTGCCCACGTTCCGTGTGCCATGGCCAGCGGCGTTGTCTTGTGGATGCTTTCGTGCCTCTTCTGTGCTCCCACTGCTTAGCGGGGCGCCCGCCTGCCGGCAGCCATGCCAGGACTGGGTGAGCGGGCACATTAGGGCACCTTTCCTGGCCCCTTCCTGACACCGGGAGGTGAGCAGTGCAATCCTTCACCCGGGGCTGCCAAGCTCACCGGCCTGGGCTGCCTGCCGCAGGGCGGCAGTCGGGCTCCGCACATCCGCACCTGCTGCCTCATCGTGTGCCCATCGCCAAGGACTTGGAGGCACAAGCGGTGTGGGTACTGTCCTCCGATCCCTGCGTGAGCTGGATCTGAGCGAGGCCGAGCGGCCAAAGTTGTGGCCTCTCTGTCTCCTCCAGAGCCCTCATAGCCGGTGGCAGAACAGAGTCAGGGTGGCTGGCATGGCTTGGGCCGCGGTGATGACCTTGGCATCTTGGGTGTCTAACCAAGCTCTAAGCGCCCCGCATCGCCTGCTTCACCCGCCTTCGTGGTGTTGGAACAAACTGTCCTCATCGGCCCATTCCCCCAGAGGAAGTCCTCCCGTGCTTGGGGTGGACCCCCCTAACCCATCAATGGGCTTGAGAACCCCTGGTTACCCTCCACCTGGTTTGTCCCGTCCACAGAAGTGGTTCCCCAGGGCGTGGCCACTGCCCATGCCGCAGCTTCTTGGAGCCGCAGGTGGACGCCAGAGGTGCCGATCCTCCCTGAACACACCCTGTACCCCAATGTGCTGTGTTATCCAGCTAACAGATCAAGGCTCAGGTGGGGTGAGCAGGTTTCGACCTCCCTTTTACCCCTAGGACCTCTCTGTCTTCACCTCCATCCCTGGCCATCCCTGCGGAGCTGGATACAAGCAGCACTTCCTATAAGAAGCCTTTCCAGATCTCTCTCCCCGCTCCCTTCCAAAAGAGTTTGACCCGGTTAATGGAACAGAGGCAGCGTGATGTAGTAGGCAGAGAGGCCACTAGGGGGCGCCACGGTGCGCAAAGCGCAGACCCTGGAGTCAGAAAGGCGAGTTCCAGTCCAGCCTCAGACACTTACTAGCTGGGTGACGCTGGGCAAGTCCCTTAACTTCTGTCTGCCTCAGTTTCCTCGGATGTAAATGGGAATAACACCACCTACATCCAGTGAGAATAAAATGAGACGTTTTCAAAGTTATGTAAGTACGGGCTACTATCACCACAAAGACGGGACTCTGCCTGCTGCCCGTGTGACCCTGAACAAGTCGCAACTTCTCAGAGTTCTGGACACCCTTCCAAGACTATGCTTGCAAAGGAGGTGCCACGCTGCACATGGAAAGGGAGTGTGCTCACACGGGAGTTCCCATATGAATGACAATGAAATCACTGGGTCCCTATCCCCTCTCCAATGCCACCAGTGACTAGCACATAGTAGGTTCTTAATCGGTTGTCACTTGACTCCTGACTGAGAGGTGGGAGTGTGTCACAGAGCTGGAATGGGGAGCAGTTCTGCCCTTCTGAGCACATGGTGCCAACGAGCTGGGGGTGGAGACGGGGCCCTCTCCTACATGCCCCCTTTGTGCCCTCAGCTGAAAGCATAGGGATGCTCTGCAGCAAAAGGACAGGGTTGAGCAAAGGTGTCTGTAAGAAATAGCATAAAATCCAACAAATGGATTCCTTAAAACAATAAACTACAGAAGAAAAGAAATTAAAGTATGACTGGCCTGGGGCTGGGCCCCCCTTGTTCCTCTCTCCAAGGGATCGTTTTCCTCTTCACTCCCGCTGCTATACCCGGCTCACTGAAAACAGGACAAAGACACCTCCCAGTTCGTCCATTCAGATGGGGCATCTCTCTCCTGATCTTATACTAAGGAAATCCAGATATGGTAGAGGGACCGGAGGTTACTCCGGCCTTCCACCATTGTGCCAGACTACCACCTTCCCTCCCCTTCTTCTCTCATTCTCTTTGGAGTACCCACCAAAAGTGGGGAGGGGGGAGGAAGACCACTCTGCCCGCACTGAAGTTTTAGATAGAATCAAGCACCTTGGGAAAGAGTGAGTTCCTTCTCAGCAAAGTCTGAATGCCACTTCACATGCCCGCCAAACCCCACACCCATAGAGGGCATTTGTGTTCAGGCACTGGCAGGATGAACCAAATGACCTCTGAAGGCCCTTAAAGTTTTGTCATTCTATGATTTTAAGAAAAAAATTAATGAGAAACTGCATGTCTTCCCCCAACCCCCACCACACACCCAATGGCAGATTTAGCTGATGGTAAAGGAAAACCTACCCGTTCCTTAAATGTTTCCAAAGGCAATAGCTAAAAATACCAAATTGCTAAGACATTATTTTTATCAGATGAGCGATGAGTACTGGGTGGGAAAACATTTTTATAAACTATGTTGATATACCCAAATGACATTTCTGTGATACAGCGGTGAGGTGGTGAATAAAAGTCAGCACCTACAGGTTCTCTCCTTGGTCAATAGGGTGACTGCAGCCTAGCAAAAGAACGATGGGGGCAGGGGGCAGTGGCCAAGAATGAACCTGGACCGCCCATCCAAAGTCAGTTTGCGAGAATACTAGTGGTGAGCCTTACATAAGGCTTCTGAAATGGTTCCCAAGTTTACAAGCTGCTCCTCTTCTGGACACCCACAGTCTGTCTGCTACTCAGCCTTTTCCCCCAGCTCAATCTACCTCATTAGTGTACTATTATTTGTCTCTGTGTATTAAGCCTGTCAGTCAAAACCACCTCCTAGGCTCTAAGTGTTAGAAAATCAGGTGGGATGTTGAGTTCTTTACCACACCAATGGGGGTTCTAATAAAAGCTTAGCATTCTACCACAGATTCAAAGATTCTTTGTCTTTAAAATCATAGCTAGAGTTGGCATCCCATCGCCATTCGCCAGAGTAGCTAAGAATAACTCCAAGAATCAATTCTTGTGGACTCCCATTAATTAACCTTTCACAAGTAGCTGACATTCCAGAAACAGAAGAAAGAAAAAACTCCTCTCTGAAAGAATGCTGCAATATCTTTAACCTTTGTGGAAAGATTCTGAGAGAAAGGAAAAACTAATCAATCCTTATTAGGCGTCTTTATACCTAATTTGACTAGGTAGTGCAAGAAATAAACCAAAGACATGACTTGGAATTATGACAGTTCCAACTTGACATTCAAACAAGTTATCAGTGCTTTAAGAAAAAGAAAGAAAGAAAGAAAGAAAGAAAGAGGGGGGGAGGGAGGGAAGGAAGGAAGGAAGGGAGGGAGGGAGGGAGGAGGAAGGAAGGAAGGAAGGAAGGAAGGAAGGAAGGAAGGAAGGAAGGAAGGAAGGAAGGAAGGAAGGAAGGAAGGAAGGAAGAAAAGAGCATGAGGAAAAGCTACTGACAAAGTATCACCGTCTCCTAGAGAAGCTTTGTTGTTCAATCATTTCTTAGTTGTGTCTGATTCTGTGACCCCATCTGGGGTTTTCTTGGCAAAGATGCTGGAGTGGTTTGCCATTTCCTTCTCCAACTCATTTTACAGATAGCCATACTGAGGCAAACAGGGTAAAGTGGCTTGCCCATGGTCACACAGCCAGTAAGTATCTGAGACCAGATTTGAATTCAGAAAAATGAGTCTTCCTGACTCCAGATCTCATACTCTAAACACTATATCACCTAGATGCCCTAGAGTATGTCAGCTGAAGAAATACCAACATCACAAGGAAGAGGTCAAAAGATCCTAGAAAGGGCATCATGCCAAAAACCACTTATTTGATATCTTTGCCAAATGAGCTACATGGCAGTCCAGGGCAATAGCAATTTAGAATATAATTAATATATAATATTGTCTATTGTAATACATAACATTAGGTAAATGTCATTAACATAATATTAGGATGGAGAATGACTGAAGGGTTTGATTGGACATTTACTACCCATGTGACCTTGGGCAAGTCACTTGACCTCAGTTTTCTCATTTTAAAAATGAAAGAGCTGGGATAAACGACCTCTGAGGTCTCTTCTAGCTGCAGATCCATGATGCCATAATCCCATGAACACACAAATGATGTCAGGGCATAAAACAGCAAAGAAGCTGAAGGGGAAAATTAATTTGTAGAGTGCTCTGCCTGATTTTTCCAACAACATTTGCAAATGTAACTGGAAGGAGAAAAACAAAGACATGAAAAATGGAAAAGGTCTTCCAGGGTGAATGGACCAATCTATTTGCTTCTGTGATGACAGTGAAACCCCCATGTTAATACTTTACTCCCTGATGTTCCTCATGTAAAGATGCAAAAAGGGCACAGAAGAAAATGGCGCTGAGCAGAACAGAACCCCACAAAATGGCCACAGAAGAAATGTGAGGCAATTGTTGAAGAATTCAGGATCTCACTTGCCAGAAATCAGAAAGAAAGGAAGATAGAAGATGACTGGAGCAAGGGAGAGGGATGATAAACAGCACCTCTGGAGGAAAAAAAATGACCCAGAACACAGTCCCTTCCAACCTCGATAGTCGCTTGCTCACCACCATAAAATCTTTATGAAAATAATCTCTACATATATCTCGATCAAGAGCATCCCTGAAGAATGAATGAATGCCCAATTCTTAATTCCTTACATGTGCCAGCTTGTGAAAAAATATGAGAAGAGGAACAGATGAGTTTGACACCTAAACCATACTTCACAGCCACCCAGTTGACCAAAAGCTGTAAAGTATGTATTTTTATTATGAAATGACTTTTGTACTTTTTTGAGTCTTAGACCTCTTTGGAAATCTGGTGAGGTCTGTGGACTCTTGAGAATGATGTTTTCAAATGCATAAAATAAAATCCATAAGAATAAAAAGGAAAACAATTATGCTGGAAAGCAGTTATCAATTTTTTTTTCAGTTTGTGATGTAGTAATATATGTAATAATGGATCCAGTAACTAGCTGATGAATGTAAATGATATTTCAGTCTATCTAATAAAAGTAATGAGGCATGAAAAGATCTAGGATTTCTTTTGGTGACAAAGTCACAGGTTTGTGGTTTGTTCCCTGCATTCACAAGAAAAGGAACTGTTAACATCTTAATTAGAAGTTAGCAAAAATAAAGATGCAAAATTTTCGCTATCCAGGTTTATGGATCTTTTGCAAATTTTCTACAAGATTCCCTCCCCCCTGCCTTTGAGGATTGCCTCATTTAAAAGCTCTACTCAAAAAAAAAAATCCCAGGTTTATGTTAAGATCCTACATATTCCTTTGCTAAATGCAAGCACACAGACAGCTCTGCTGATGGTCCTCTAATTGTCCACATGAAATCAAGGCATCCAAGAGGCCAATGACTACTCCCTAGATTCACCCCCTCCCCCTCCCCTCCACCTCAGCGGACAGAAGGACGTCCAGGATGCTCCAGCTTGTGGATGACTTCGTGCAGATTGGGTGAAAGCCTGGAGTACTGCAGTACCCACTGCATGAGACCCATCCTTAAGTCCCTTAATGGAGACACAAACAAAGGGATGAAAGAGTGGGCATCAAGGGAATGGAGCCAGAGCAGCCTGCTGGGTTAGCCCTCACTCTGTCCATTGACTCTGTCCACATCTGGGATGGGCACAGCTGTGTGAGTGCCTTCACCTGCATTATGTAAGCTGCCAGAGGGTCTAGACTGGTTTTGTTTTCCTTTGTATCCCCAGTGCTTAGAACAGCACTTCGTCTGACATGCAGTAGGTGCTTATTAAATGCCTGCTGTTTGACTGGCTGGCTTTAACAGTACAGATATTTCCTAACCAGCACCCAAGCAGTGCCCACCTGCTCATCCATCCCCACTTCAGGCAAAGCTTCTCCTTCAGAAGATATAAGCTGCTCCCCCTGCAAGAGCCTGATTGAACTTACCAGCAGTGAACAAGGTGGGCCTGGAAAGAAGAAGGAAGTGGTCCCAATAGAATTTGGAATGTGGGGCTGTTCCTCCAGTCCTCCAAACCAGCTCCTTAATGATCCAAACACTTTCTTAAAGGTCTGCATGTCAGAGCGGACCAAAATCTCTGATGAATCCACGTTGTGAGAGACCCAAGGGGTAACAGAGGGATTGTGCATGGGTGCAAGTCGACCAAGGCAGATTCCCTTCACATAGGGCATGGAATGATGGCCAAGGTGTTATGATCAGCAAGGATAAGTGGAATTGGATGGAGGGAGTGTTGGAAAGTAGGGCCATCATTGGTTTGAGGCACAGGATTTTGTGAGGTATTAATGGAGCAGAATGGGGCTCCTCAGTATGGATTAGGCTGTCTCCCTCTCAGTTCTGAGCACATGTGTAAGATGAGACATTAAAGATCTGCTCATCAAGATGGCAGAGTAGAAAGATGCACATACACTAGCTCTTCCCCCATAGTCCATAAAATACCATAAAAATACCATAAAGAAAGACTCTCAAAAAATTCTAGAGCAGCAGAAGCCACAGAACAATGGAGTGGAGGAGATTTCCAGCTCAGGGTGACCTGAAAGGCTGACAGGAAAGGTCTGTCACACCAGACTTGGAGAGGAGGCCAGTCCAGCCTTGGCCACAGCACCACTCCAGGAAGAGGACCCCAGCAAGCCTCAGGGGTGGAATCCCCAGCGGCAGTAGCTGTGGTTTGCAGACCTCTCAGACCTACAGGTGTCAAAGGTCAGTGAGAAGGTTTTTTCAGCTGGCAGAGAAGGGAGCAGGATCTTCCCATAGCTCTGGCCTCAGGCAGTGGCAGCAAGGCTGCATAGGGCAGCAGCAGCTCCCACAGAAGCCTGCATCCATTGTTTGATCATAAAACCCATGGGGAACTGAGCAGCTGATCCTTACCTCAGCCCTGTGTGGCAGCCCTGCCCCCACCTATTGCTCCTGGAGGAATTGAGCAGCTTATCTAAATCTAAGCCCCCTGTGCTGTCTTGGTAGAATTGGAGGCCAGGTGGTTGTGGAGAGGAAACTCTACTACTCACAGATTCTGGGCACAAGAGTTTCTTGTTGCTCCCAGACCAGAGTACATGCTTGATTGTGCCACTTTGGAGGAACTGAGATCTTACAGATCTCCAGAGTATACCCTACTCTTAACAAAGAATCCAAAAGTCAAGTAACTGGTTGGGAAAATGCCCAAAAAAGGGAAAAAAATAAAACTATAGAAGGTTACTTTCTTGGTGAACAGATATCTTCTCCCATCCTTTCAGATGAGGAAGAACAAGGCTTACCATCAAGGAAAGACATAAAAGTCAAGGCTTCTGTATCCCAAATACCCAAAATAAAAATTCATTGGTCTCAGGCCATGGAAGAGCTCTAAAAGGATTTTGAAAATCAAGTAAGAGAGGTGGTGGAAAAATTTGGAAGAGAAATGAGAGAGATGCAAGAAAATCATGAGAAGTAAGTCAACACCTTGCTACAGGAGACCCAAAAACATGCTGAAGAAAATAACACCTTGAAAAATAGGCTAACTCAATTGGCAAAAGGGGTTCAAAAGCCAATGAGGAGAATAATATTTTAAAAAGCAAAATTGGCCAAATGAAAAAGGAGGTTAAAAAGCTCACTGAAGAAAATAGTTCTTTAAAAATTAGAATGGAGCAGATGGAGGCTAATGACTTTATGATAAACCAAGAAATTGCAAGACAAAACCAAAAGAATGAAAAATGTAAGATAATGTGAAATATCTCATTGGAAAAGCAACTGACCTGGAAAATAGATCTAGGAGAGACAATTTAAAAATTATGGGACTACCTGAAAGCCATGACCAAACAAAGAGCCTAGTCATCATCTTTCATGAAATTATCAAGGAAAACTGCCCTGATATTCAAGAACCAGAAGACAAAATAAACATTGAAAGAATCCACCTGTCACCTCCTGAAAAAGATCCAAAAAGAGAAACTCTTAGGAACATTTTAGCCAAATTCCAGAGTTCTCTGGTCAAGGAGAAAATATTGCAAGTAGCTAGAAAGAAACAATTCGAGTATTGTGGAAATACAATCAGGATAACACAAGATCTAGCAGCTTCCACATTAAAGGACAGAAAGGCATGGAATATGATATTCCAGAAGTCAAAGGAACTAGGACTAAAACCAAGAATCACCTACCCTGCAAAACTGAGTATAATACTTCAGGGGAAAAAATGATCTTCAATGAAATAGAGGCCTTTCAAACATTCTTGATGAAAAGACCAGAGCTGAAAAGAAAATTTGACTTTCAAACACAAGAATCAAGAGAAGCATGAAAAGGTAAACAGGAAAAAGAAACCATAAGGGACTTACTAAAATTGAACTGTTTACATTCCTACATGGAAAGATAATATTTGTAACTCTTGAAACTTTTTTCAGTATCTGAGTATTTGGTGGGATTATACACACACACACACACACACACACACACACACACACAGAGCACAGGGTGAGTTGAATAGGAAGGGATCATATAAAAAAATGAAATTAAGGGATGAGAGAGGAATATATTGGGAGAAAGGGAGAAATGGAATGGGGCAAATTATCTCTCATAAAAGAGGCAAGAAAAAGACTTTTCAATGGAGGGCAAAAGGGGGGAGGTGAGAGGGAAAATGTGAAGCCTACTCTCATTTGACTCAAGGAAGGAATAAAATGCACACTCATTTTGGTATGAAAACCTATCTTACAATACAGGAAAGTGGGGGAGAAGGGGATTAGCAGGGTGGGGGGGATAATGGAAGGTAGGGCAATGGAAGAAGGGAGCAATTAGAAGTCAACACTCTTGGGGAGGGACAAGGTCAAAAGAGAGAATAGAAGCAATGGGGGGCAGGATAGGATGGAAGGAAATATAGTTAGTCTTACACAACATGACTATTATGGAAGTCATTTGCAAAACTACACATATATAGCCTATATTTAATTTCTTTCCTTGCCTGGGAGGGAGGAAGGAAGAGAAGTTGGAACTCAAAGTTTTAGGAACAACTGTTGAGTATTGTTCTTGCGGGAAATAAGAAATACAGGTAATGGAGTATAGAAAGTTATCTTGCCCTACAGGACAAAAGAGAAGATGGAGATAAAGGAAGGGAAGGATGTTAGAAGGGAGGGCAGATGGGTGGTAGGGATAATTAGAATGCTCAGCATTTTTGGAAGGGGAGAGGTGGGGAGAAAATTTGGAACTCAAAATGTTGTGGAAATGAATGTTGAAATTTTTAAATAAATAAATAAAAGGATCTCCTCTTCAGGGTCCCCTAGGCATGCAGTAAAGCACTCTGAATACCCCAGGAGATGTTTAGGGTGTCATATGATACACATGGGAAGCTGTACTGAATACAGAAAAGGGAAACATGCACTGAAAGGGCTGGAGACAGTGGAGGAACAGCCAAAACCTCCATTTGCATATGACATTTCTTAAAAGCCACCAGGTTTGGGCTGAGGGGACAAGGAACTTGAAAGCTGCATATAGTCTGACTGCAGGGTCTGAACAGTTACTAATTGGGTGTTAAGTCACTCATCAACAGAGCTGAAATAAGGAACCAGTCCTCCTGATGTCCATTTCAGCAAAAAGAGGGTGAAGTGACCACTCCGTATCACCTTCTGGGACACACTATGTTCAGAAATTACCATCAGCCAATACACACTTAATAACATGACGAAGGCTCCCAGCACATTGCTGGAACCCACACAACAAACACACAAGGACAAGAGGGGGACTTTTCTGGTGTGGGTGGGCACAGAGAGTCTGGGATCTACCCTGTGGGCAGTGAGATCAATAAACTCTTTGGAGAATGGGTCTGGACTGGTCCTGTAATTGCAAAGGGAGAGGGAAATATTCCTGAAGAAATTCAGTCTGCCAATGTAGATCTGCCCCTGGGGCACATAATGATAGTAGTAGTAGTAGTAGTAGTAGTAGTAGTAGTAGTAGTAGTAGTAGTAGTAGTAGCAATCAACATTTCTATAGAGCCTACTACGTGCCTGACACTGTGCTAAGTGCTTTACAATTATTATCCCCGGGAAATTGGGGCAAATAGTGGTGAAGTGACTTGCCCAAGGTTTTGTAGCAAGTAATTGTCTGAGGCCAGATGTGAACTTGGGTCTTCCCAACTCCAGGCCTAGCCCTCTGTCCATTGCAGCGCCACCTAGCTGCCTATGCCTGGCCCAAAGTCACACGCAGCTGGTACGTGTCATGGGTGGGACTTGAGATCAAGCCTCCTCAACCCCTAAGATATTTGGCTCTTCATTGATTATAACAAGCTGCCTTCCTTTGGAAGATAACAATAACCTTCTATTAAGTCTAGGAAACATGGAGAAAGTGCTGGACCTGGAGTCGGGAAGATGAGAGTTCAAATCCAACCAAAGTAGCTGTTTGACTTGGGGTAAATCACTTAACCTCTATCATCCTAAGTTTCCTCATCTGTAAAATGGGTTAATAATAACACCCATCTCATAAGTTTATTGGGAGGATGAAATTAAATACTTAAATACGTGTAAACATGCTTTATAAATCTTAAAGTTCTTTGTAAATGTTAACTATTTTTATATTTGTATTATTTGTTACAATCTTCAAAGCTCTTTTGCAACTTGTTTGACCATCATTTGATTTATTGCCCACCTGACCTGTGAGAGGCACCTTGGCCAATTCACTTAGGCTTCATGAGCCTCGATGACCTTACCTGTCATGAGTTAATTAATCCCTAATGTTTCATCTAGCTATATACGTCAATGATTCCACTATTTTAATACAAGTATAAGGCACCTGGTTACACAAGGTTAGTCTGGTTACAAGTGGAAAGATATTCTACTTTAGAGAAGTTCTCATTGTTAGGAAGTCTTTTTGGCATCCAGCCTCCTTGCATCTTCCCCCCATTGCTCCTGGTGCTACTCTCTATGGTCAAAGAGGGTCAATATAATCTCCCCAATAGAGAAGTCCTCCAGAGGCCCCCCAGAGCCTTCTCTTCTCCAAGCCAAACATGTCCATTTCTTTCAGCTGAATCTCAGAGAATGGACTCCATGTCTTTTTCCACCCTGGTTGTCCCCTCCTTCAGCTCATCAATGTCCTTCATCTATGGCATCCAGAAGTGAAAAGAGTCCTCCAAAAGGGAGCAGATGGGGAAAAGTCCAGTGGGACCTTGACCTCCCTGCAGCAGGAAGCTCTTACTTCAGTCCAAAATCCCATTAGCTTTTTTGGCTGATACTCATACGGAGCCGAGGGTCCACCAAAACCCCTAGCTCTTTTTCAGAAAAATTGCCATCTCATCATGTCTGCTCTATCTTCTCCTTATGAAGTTGGGGTTTTTTGTATGTAGTGAACATCATCTTATTAGATTCAGCCCAATGTTCTAGTCTCTCCAAATCTATTTGGATTCTGACTCTATCATCTGGTATGTTAGTTCTCTCTCACAGTTTTACATCTCCTCAAAATTTGATGAGCATACCAGCTATCCCTTTATCCAGGTCATTGCTAAAACTATTAAATACCACAGACCAAATACAGATCCCTGAGACACTCCCCTGGAGACCTCCAGCCATGTTGACATTGAACTATTAGCAACTCCTCTGAGTCTGGGCATCCACACAATTCTGAATTCATCTAATTGTATCAGTGGTTAGTATATATATCTCCGTTGTCTCCATAAGAGAAAGATACTTTATCCAAAGCCTTGCTAAAATTTAGATAACCTTAGTCTACAGGACTTCCATCATCTGCTGAGTCAACTATCTTGTCAAAAAGGACATACCATCACTGTCGTGATCTGCTCTTGGTGGAGCCAGGCTGACTCTTGATGGTTGTTGCTTCCCTTTCTAGAGTCTCCCTTTAATGAGCCTTTCTAGAATTTTCCCAGAACCAAAGTCCAACTTCTGGCCTAAACTTTACAATGTCTGTTCTCTTCTCTTTTCTGAAAATCAGGAAAATGCCTTTCTCCAATCTTGTGGCATCTTTCTTTTTTCCATTATCACTGAAAGCTAATGGTCTAGTCCTTATCACTGTGAATTCTCCAGTACCCAGGATGCAGTGCCTTGGGGTTCTCTTGGGTTGAACTCCACCACATCCTCTCAGGGCTCTCACTATCGCCTTACTTTCATGGTTGTCATTTCTGTTCTGTACGTTGCAGTGTAAAGATCATTCTTCTTGGCAAAGAAACCAGAAAACAACCTCAGAATGGATGGCTGCCTTGTCCCTCTCATCATTTGTCACAGTCTAATCCATCTCAAATAAACAAACCATTCCTCGTCCCTAGCTTCCCTCACTCTAGCATTCTTGATGCTAATTAGTAGGACCACCCCACACTGTTCAATTCATCTTGTTATCTGGACTCGCTACATTTCTTTTCCAAATCAAAGCTGCTTGGTGAGAAGCCTGAGTGTTTGCATCATTCTCTTTAGACAAATCCCATTTTTTTCTCCTCATTGGAATGGTTTTCCTTTGGGTCTTCAAAGTTTCATCCTTAAGCATTGTGGAAATGGCTTCCCCTAGATCCTGTCAGTCCCGGAAATTTTTTCTTTCTTCTGACCCTATTGGAATTTCCTTTCTCAAAGTAGGGCAGGTCAGAATGTACCAAGGTTTCATCTCCTTCCATATCATAAGTTCTGGGAGGGAGTGGTCCCTTCCCCCCCTCTCAGGATTTCCATCATTTGCACCCCAGCAACCAGATCCACTCTGTTAGAGAGAATCAACTGGATCTAGAAGAGAGTTTCCCTTTGTTTATCTCTCTATTTTTGGAAGTATCAAATTATCACTCAGGCCAGTCAAGAAATAATTAACTGCTCTGCTCTGGGGAGGGAGGAGGAGAACAGAGAGAGAGGCAGAGAGGAAGAGACAGAGAAGGGGAGAAGAAAGAGAAAGAGCAGAAAGGGAAGAGACAAAGAGACATAGAGAGAGAGAGATCTGAATAATTGATGTTTATAATATTTGACAATTGATAATTGATCAGTTTCCCAAGCTCCTCTTCTATTTCTTCTTCCTGTCTAGATGGTCTGTAGTCTACTCAAACAATCAAAAACCATTTGTTGAACTCTTACTATGTTCCAGGTACTGTGCTGAGCACTAGGGATATAAAGGAAGACAAAAACATGGTCCCTGCCCTCCAGGAGCTCCTCATCTAATGGGGGAGACAACGTGCAAATGACTAGGCACATAGAAGCATAAAGCTTCTTCTGAGCAGGACCCAATGGCCTGGACCTCCATAGGCAGCTGGGATTTGAAGTTCTTACTCAACTCTCCAAGTAAGGAAGTACTGTGTGGTTTGGGGAGAGGAGCAAGATTTTTAAAAAGCCCTTGAAAAGAGAAGAAAAACACTTGGAAAGGGAGATACAATCTCTCCCATGTGCAGTGGCCCCAGCATTGGAGCAGATGGAGCCACTGAATGCAGGCTGCTTTGTGACATCAATTTTCCCACCCCAGGTTAACATGCTAAATGGACAGGCTGTGAAATCTGTGACTGCTGTCATCAGAACTGCCCACAGGGCTGCAGAAGCTCCTGGAACAAGCAGAGCACTGCAAAGCTTGGTGTTCACTCACTCTGCTAGCAGTTGGCACTTACTGACTTCGTCTCCCTTCTCTGGGTGGTTGACCCACATGTGCTCTCTTTTGACCAGTGGTTCCCACTGAGGTGGCTCCGGAAGTGCCATAGAATGTCCCAATCTCAGCCCACTGTTAGTGAGTCTGTCTCTGAATGGGGGCCATGTGGGGCTTATAATCATATGCCAGACTCACATTTCATAACCTTATTCCCAAGGATAGATTTAATACAAACATGGGCCTTTCATTTCAGCCTGCCTGTCAGAGCAGGAGGCTAACTTGGGGTTTTCCTCTATCACTCAAGCATCTGGGTCACTAAGAGCACCTGAGTCTGGGGGCAACATAGAGACAATTTGCATAGCTCAAGGTATATGCAGAAGAGAGGGGGAAGCTTTAGCAGCTAGGGGAACCAGGAAAGAGCCCTTGCAGAAGGCAGCATTTGAGCTAGAAAAGAAGGAAGCCAGAGACTCAAAGAAGAAAGAGGGCATGGGAGATTGGCTGTTCAAAGACACAGCGACGGGAGTTGGAGCATCTTGTGTGAGAAACAGTAAGCCAGTTTGGCTGAGCTGAAGTGTGTACAGAGGAGTAAAATGTAATAAGCCTGGAAAGGAAAGAAAGGTTGGGCTGGTTCTGACACATCAGGCAACTACATGGGAAAATGAACACCAAGGGACCCTGGATGATGAGAGCATTTCTAGGTTCAGCTCAACAGAATTGTCTCCAGTTGGTCTAAAGGTGAGTGTTGTTCTGAGACATCTTTCATTGTGTGGATTTATAATCTAGGAAGACCCAGGAAAGTGAGTGTCCCTATTATGTGAATGTGGACACCCATGGGCCATGGGATATTCTTTGACTATTAGTCCTAAATACCATGAATTCAGTTTGACTTTTTTAAAAACAGCTTCAAATTCAAGAAATAACATTCTGTGCATAAAGGGGTTTCTGGGAGTTAACTAATGCATCCCCTCTTAAATCTTTTTTTGACTATGGATTGCTATGTTATCTCATTCAAGATAGATATATTTCAAAATCACTTACCCACTGCTCTTGAATTCTCCATCCACCTTCTTCTTTCTTTCCTTAAAAGCAATCCTGCATACAATGCCCTCTTTCAGTAATGCATGCCTAAAAGGGGAAATCAAGAGCAGATGTCATTGGCATCATCCTAGGAATCAGCATCTCCACTGACTGTGACATGACTCTGTGAAGCATTTTCCTTGACTTCTCAGTAGATTATTCCTTTAGCTTTTGCACCGGTGGTACATGAGCCACCTTAGTGGCATTTATTAAGTCATGAATTAAGCTCAATGAACTTCAGCACTTCTCCTGAATGTCATCTTCTGTGTGTCATCTTCCATCATCATCATGCAATGACCTTACTGAATAAATGCAGCTCAGGCCTGGCTTTGGGGAAATATCAGAAGAGAATGGTTTATTTGTAGGGTTTTTTTTTTTTATCTCACTTGGGAACACCAATATAAAAGGAATGTGTTCTGGGAATCACGATAACCTTTCCGTTCACTTCTTTTCCAGTCTGTTGGTTCACAAATATTTAGGATGCATCCAGTTTATTGATCACACCCAGGACTGTGCCTTAACATGTCTTTAGGTACTATAAGGCTTGTGCGATGTGGCCTGTCATGGACCCTCACAGTATATCCCCTTGCATGGAATTTCCATCCACTCAATTTCTAGTCTGATTTGATCACCAACTGAAATCTGAAAGGCAGGCAAACCAGCCCAAAATAAGTAGCAAGGCACCCCAAGGGAAGACAGGAAGCTTGTGCCAGGCAGATCAAACTATTCCCTCCACCTTGATTACCATCTCCCCTTACACACCAAAAGAGATATCCTGGAACTCAACAGCCTTGGGAATATGAGTCCCCCAAAATCACTGGTACTGCTTCCAGCCCAGCCTCCATGGCCATGATTGAGGGAAGAAATCATTGTGGAGAAGGGGCCCACCTTCTTTACCACCTTCCTCACCAACTGCCATCCACAAGCAGATGGGCAAAGGATACCCAAGAGTAGAAGTACCCCCCAAACCACCAGCCCTGCTGCCAGCCACACCTTTGCAGCCATTATTTATCTATCCATCCATCCATCCATCCATCCATCCATCCATCCATCCATCCATTCATATTGACAGGTCTGAGTTCCCATCTAGAGACCTCCCCCAGTTGGCTAAAACTCAAGCTCCCTCAGGGTGCTAGGGGTAACCTTGTGGTACAGGGGATTGCACACACTCTTCTAAGACTGAGCCCACACTGGTCTTCTTCCTGCTTGTCAACCACACGGATGCCACCATTAACTTTTTAAACAGAAGACATTTACTTTAATGATGAAGCAAAAAGCTAATCATCAGAACGTCATGGCTCCTCAATGACTAGCGTGTATATGATGCTTTAACATCTGCAAAGCACCCTCCAGACGTGATTGCATGTGACCCTCCTAGCGTTCCTGGCTGGTAGGGGTATTATTATTTCCACTTGACAGAGGAAGAAACTGAGACAGACAGATGTGAAGTGTCTGGCCTGGGGTCACATAGCTAGGAAGTGTCTGAGGCTGGATTTGAACCTGGATTTTCAAGTCCAGTGCTTTACCTAACTGTATAGTGTGTGTGTGTGTGTGTGTGTGTGAGAGAGAGAGAGAGAGAGAGAGAGAGAGAGAGAGAGAGAGAGAGAGAGAGAGAGAGAGAGAAGAGAGAGAGAGAGAGAGAGAGTATGGGGGGGCAGGTGGATGAGTGTGTTTTCAGGAATAATCATTATATCACTATTCACACATAATTCTGGATCACACTCTTCAACCAATATACATAACATCTGTGGGGCAAATGGGCACATACTTACAGAAACATATCAAAGAGAGAATAAGTGAGAACAACTCATGTGCTCAGGCAGGACCCACAGCTCTAGACTCTAAGCCTTAATGTCCTTGATCCTCTCACTCTGTACCATATGAAGATACTTGTCTTCTAACCACTCAGCTTTAGTTTCCTTTTTCACCTACTGGGCAAATCCTTTCTTCATCTGCTCTTGAACTGATAAAACAGTAACAAGCTCTTTTAACTCACAGTCATCCTTAAAAGGTCCTATTGCCATGATAAACAGTTCTCTTAAACTAGGAAGCTGAAAAGCTCCTTAGATTGTCTCTCTGGGCAATACAAACAAGCCCAGATTGCTGCTTGGTCAACTAGAAGTATTGTCCAATCAGCTTCTCCTAACAGGATCTCTATAAAGGTAAAGGGAATAGATTGTCCTGCTACAATCACAGAGGGGTCTCTCTCTTAGTCATTGCTGGCAAAATTCTTTCTAGAGTCTTCCTTAATAGGCTGATCCTTCACCTGGAAGATGGTCGTATACCTGAGAGCCAGCATGGCTTCAGAAAGGGCCAAGGAACAGTCAATATGGTGTTTGCTGCTCCAGGAGAAATGCCATGAGCAGAATAGAGGTCTGTACACAACATTTGTATATCTGACCAATGCCTTTAACGCTGTTAATCATGAGGACTTATGGAAAATTATGTCAAGATTTGGTTGCCAAGAGAAGTTCATCAATATTGTACTTCAATTTCATGATGGCACGTTTGCCTGGGTTCTGGATAATGTACAAAGCTCTTGTGCCTTCCCAGTCACCAATGGAGTGAAACAGGGCTGTGTGCTTGCTCCCATGTTTTTTACCATGATGTTTTTAGCCATGTTGTCAGATGCTTTCAATGAGGATGAACACGGCATCAAGGTCAACTACCATACTGATGGTTAGTTCTTCAATTTGAAAAGGCTCCAAGCCAAGACCAAAGTGAAAGGAGTGTTGGTGCACGATTTTCTGTTTGCAGATGATCGTGCACTCAGTGCAGCCTCTGAAGCTGAGATGCAACAAAGTATGGATCAATTCTCTGCTGCCTGTGCTAATTTTGGCCTAATAATTACCACCAAGAAAACACAGCTTCTCCATCAGCCGCCACCACACCATCCATACATTACGTGGAACCATCAGTTACATCAAATGGAGAAGTTTTGAATGCTGTGGATAAGTTCACTTACCTTGGTAGTGTACTTTCCAGGGATGTACACATTGACAATGGTGTTGATGCAGCATTGCCAGAGCTAGCTCAGTGTTTGTGAGGCTCCGAAGAAAGGTTTGGGAGAGAAGAGGTATTAGACTGACTACCAGACTGAAGGTCTACAGAGCCATTGTGCTGACCTCATTGTTGTATGCTTGTGAAACATGTACAGTCTACCAGCGCCATGCCACAAAACTGAATCGCTTCCATTTGAACTGTCTTAGGAAGAGTCTGAGGATCACCTGGCAGGATGAGGTACCAGACACTGAAGTCCTTGCTCGTGCTGAACTGTCAGGTATTCAAACTATGTTTCAGAGAGCACAACTCTGATGGGCTGGCCATGTTGTTTGAATGCAAAATGTATGCTTGCCCAAAAGACTGTTTTATGGAGAACTTGCATGGTGATCAGAAGAAGTGATTCAAGGACTCTCTCAAGGTCTCTCCAACAACTTTGGATTTGACTGTGCAACATAGGAGACACTGGCACAGGACCGCTCAGCATGCCGTGCCCACATCAGAAAGGGTGCTGTGCTCTCTGAGCAAAGCAGAATGGAGACAGCACAAAGTAAACATAGAATGGGCAAATTTGGGATATCCACCCCAAATATTCACACAGACTATCTGTACCCAACCTGTGGTAGAGCATACCGAGCTCCTATTGATCTGATCAGCCACAGTCACACTGAAACTTCACTTTATCATGGTGATAGCACTTTGGTCCTCTTTGAAGATGAAGGACAAAACAGCAGAGGTCATTGTAAAAATCCTCAAGTTGGCTCTACTGACAAACAGTCAGCTCCTCATTCAGCAGAATGCTGCTGTTGTCCAGTGAACTTCCAACAGTAAAACAAAGGCAGAGTGAACAACAGGGGCATCCAGGTAATTTGGAAATATTTTGTCCATCTCACACTATAGACAGCACTAAAGAACAAGACAGAATTTAGCATCTTCCAATGAATCAGCTATTTCTGGGCAACTGAAGCTTTCCTGTCATTTCATGTCAGCCTCTTCTCGTTCAGTTCCATTTGCCTTCCTAACTGACTGCTCCTGATGATGATTCAAATTCGAACCTCCTGGTGCTTAGTGACTCATCCTTCCCCTGGGGGAAGAGAGGGCAATTAGTAGGGGAGGAAGGGTAATAAGCCTGAGCAGTGAGGAGCTCCCACAGTGGGCGTGGGTCATTCAGAGCAAAAAGAGCCTCTGACACAAAGGTGACTCTAGCTTTGGTCTCATTTTTAGGGCCTCATGCTCCAAATTAAGGATCTGGGATTTTGTCACATGGACAACAGGGAAACATGAAGATTCTTGAGCAAGATATTGATGAGAATGAGATAATTTTGAGAGTCTGGACTAGTGAATTAGGTCTTAGGTTTAGGTAGGGGAAGGCCTTAGATTTAGAAGAGAGAGCCGGAGGTAGGGAGGTGAGTTAAGTCTGTTGAAGATATGGGAAAGAGATGTATTCTTAAAGAAACAGTAGGTAGAAGTAATTACAAAAGGTAAAATAGATAATCTGACCAAATGAAATTGAAAAGCTCTATGCAAACAAAATTAATGCACACCAGTTTGGGTCCTTCACCCTCCAGAGGCTTATTTATTGTTGTCCAACTTGGTCCAATGTGCTCCAGCTCCTTCCTCACTTTGGAAAAAGGGGCTGAGAGAGGATTCAATCTGCTCTTGGCTTCTCAGTCAGCCCAAGGGAAGACTTCCACAGATCAGACACCCACAGCTGATAAAGGTTTGACTCACAAGGTCAAACAAAATAGACCCCAGGTGCCTGGCCAGGAGTATTGAATGGGAGTTGGGGCTGAGGTGAATGCAGTACTTCCCAAATTCCCTGGAAGCATGTGTCTAAGTAATCCTATTACAACTTCTGGTGGGTTGCAGAGGAATGGCCCTTAGAGAGAGAAGGCTGGATTCAGAGCCCAATCCTATCTACTTGACTGACCAAAGGTGTTCTGGCCCAGGCCACCCTCAGGGACTTATGCTCCTTGCCCTGCCCTCCTCAGATCCTCCCCCATGAAGGTAGACTCCCAACACATCCTGGCTGGAGACAGGTTTATTATAGCTCACACAGAGGATGACCCATGACCTCTGCCTCTCAACTAGGAGAAGCAGCACATCAGAGAAGCAGATAAGCAGGTTCAGTTGTGAAGTAAGGAGAAAATGTTATGCTATAAGAGGGATATTTAGGACCAGGGAGCCTCCTATTCTATTCAGACCCAGGACTTGAACTCCAGGGCTGCTGCCGGTGTGACCTGTGGGTCAGGCCTAGCTTGCCTTCAAGTTCCATGTTCTTATTGTAATGTTCGGAGGCAGAAGATGGGCCTGATGATTCCACAGTAGGAAAATGGAAAGGCTCAACACGAGGGTCATCAATGAAATCTCCCTTTCTCTTGAGAGGCCACAGTAATGGAAGGAGAAATAGATACCCAGGAGCCTGGGCTTTTCCAAGAAGGTAACAGCCAGGAGCCATGTGTTACAGCAGGAAATGGTCTATCCTGGCCTTCAGAGAAATGTGGGGCAGTAGTTTGGAAAGAGTCAGAGAGACAAAGAAAGAGAGAGAGAGAAGGGGAGGGGAGGGGACAGAAAAGGAGAGGAGAAAGAGGGAGATGGTAGCTAACTGGCACAGTGGATAGAGCACCAAGAACTAGAGCTAGGAAGTCTTATTATCCTCAGTTCAAATCCAGCCCCAGACCCTTACTATCTGTGTGACCCTGGGCAAGTCACTTCACCCTGTTTGCCTTAGTTTCTTTATCTGTAAAATGAGCTGGAGAAGGAAATGGCAAACCAGTCCAGTATCTCTGCAAAAAAAAAAAAATACATACATATGTGTGTGTGTGTGTGTTCATGAAGAATCAGAAACAACTGAAAACACTTGAACAATTTGTGTGTATATATGTATATACATATGTGTGTATATATAGTATACATGTGTTTATGTATGTGTGTTTAAATAAAATCTTATATGTGTCTAGTTAGTCACCTCCCCCTCCCATTAGAATGTCGTTTCCTTTAGGATAAGGAATATTTTCCCACTTGTTCGCACTCTCAGCACTTAGCACAATGCTTAACAGATAGTAGGCAGTTTATAAATGCTTCTGGATTTAATCCAACTCCTATAGTCTAGTTACTGGCCCACACTACCTCTGCTCAGTGTTCCACTGGCCTTTGAAGACATAGGAGCTGAGCTCAAAAAATTCTAAAACCCATAGCTGTCAAATTTGTTTTATTTTTGCTTTTTGGAAGCTAGGGAGGAAACCAGGAAATCCCAGCATTTCCCTCTCCCAGTTTTCAGTTTCCATTAGAGTGCCTAAGCTACATGTTGGGTAGAAACTCTGCCACCTGCCTCCTTTCCCACTGGCCCTGCCATCCACAAGTGTATGTGCCCACAGGATGGGGGAATGGCCTCTTGACCCAGTCTCAGCAAAGAGGAGATGAAGCTGCCTTCCTTATCTCTCTCAGCCAGAGGGGTTGGCTCAATTTCAAGGAAGAAAAAAGAAGCTACTTTTAGTCCTGAGTCTTCCAACCCTAACCAGAAATTCAATGTAGCCAAAAACAGAGAGGCCATGTCCAGAGGGGCCAATCTGGACAACTTGGCCTTACTGAAAATGTCACTCTCAGTATTTTGATAGGCTCATCTGGCCAAAGAGCTTCTGGGTGTTGGCTGTCTCTGGCCTCACCCACCTGATCTGCCTCTTCCTCTACACATTCAGCTTTCCTTCCCTCCCAGGATCCCTCCCATTTCCATGTATATGGGGCTGGCTTGAAAGCCCACAAAGTGCTTTACTGATGACACCTGTGAAAGAGGTTGGTCACGCTCATTTCCCATACCTGGGGTACAGGGGCTCCCTCCCTCACCCCCCAAAATAACTCAGCTACTTTGAATTGATTCTGTAGTTGGTTCATATTGGTACTCTTTCCCCACAGAATGCTTTCTCATTTTGTATACTCCATGCTTAAGATGGAGCCTCACATGTAACAAAAGTGTAATACACGCTTACTGATCAATCTATCCCCAAAAATCACACCAAAAAGCCTTGACTGGGTACCAGGCACTATACTAAGTACTGGGAGTACAAAGAAAGGCAAGAAAACCAGCCCCCATTGGGGCATACAGCCCGGTGAGGCAGGGTACAGATACCTCCATTTTATAGATGAGGAAACCAATACTTGGCGAGATTAAGTGACTTGCCCAGGTCTTCCAGCACTCTAGCTGTTCTGCCATACTTCCTTTCTATAAGATAGGGGACTTGGACCCTTTCTGATCTCCATCTGGGAGCCTGGGAGCCTACGCACTTTGTACCTTTGCTCCCTTGGATTCCCCTCCCTCCAATTCCCTTTCCCTTTCTTCATGTCAGTCACACCACATCTCATGCCTCTGTCAAAGCTAAGGTCATGCCATAAAGCCCACCCCCAGTCCAGCTCAAAAGCTTCTTCCATGAAGCCTTCCTCAACTAATTCTAGGACTTGCTGGCTCTGAATCTCTACTGAACCTGAATAGCCTTTACAGATGCACACTGCATCTCTTGATGCACAGTTTGGTGATTTCTACCTTCTACCATTTGTGTATCCACTGGGAGATAGAGCTTATCCACCTAGTAATTTGCATGTTGTCTCCCCATTCAAATGTGTACTCATGGACTGTCTTCTGCCTTCCATTGCGCTCTGAGCATACGACAGGGCTTGACTCATGGTGGATGTGGATAGATGACTGACTGAGCTTTGTCCCTTTCTAAAAAAGAGCCAAGAGCTGACATAGTCACATGTACTGGTTGGTCACCCCCCCACCCCCCCTGCACCACCCCCACCATCTGAATGTCCTCAGGGTAGACACAATGTAAAGGAATTTGTGAAGAAAGGCCCTGGAAACCAGAGAGATTCTACTGGAGAAGGAAGACCTTGAGCTGAACTTTGAAAGAAACTAGGATTTCTGAGGGACCAAGATGAGGAGGAAGTTAATTCTGTCTGGGTACAGGGTCAGGGGAGGGAATACTGTGTATCAGGAATAGTGAGAAGGCCACAAGAGTGAAGGGAATATATGAGTATGGCTTGTAGCCAAGCTGTAAAGGGCTGGAAATGCCAGACAAAGAAGTTTCTACTAAATTCCAGAGGCGTCAGGAAGACACTGCAGAGAACATAGTAGGGGAGTGACATGATCAGAACTTCACTTCAAGGAAAATCACTTTCACATAGAGGATGGATTGGAGAGGGGAGAAATGAGCCAGAGAAAGCAGTTAGGAGGCTATTGTAGGAGGTGATGAGAATCTGAGGAAGGGCAGTGATTGTGTGAGAAGAGAGAAGGTGGTGAACATGGGCGTCCCTGGAGGGCGAATCAAGAAACAATTAGATTTAGAAATTGATAGGGGGGGTTTCAGAGAGAGTCAGTGATATGAGCAGGTGAGCCAAGGGATACTGAAAGGATGGTGGTGCCATCAGGGGAAATTAGAGAGGTTGGAGGGGGTGGGGTGGGAAAGATAATGAAAGATCAATTTTACTCTTTCATTTTCCACTGAGTGAACTGTCCAAGGCTGCTCCACACCGCTCACAGAACTACAGAATATGACAGAAGGAAAGGGCCTACTGTCCATGTAGTCTGACCCAAACATGAAAGGAATTCTCTCTGCCACACCCTGGATCAGGGGAGAATCAGCCTGTTGGAGTTCTCCAAGAAGGGGAAGGCACCACCTCTGAAGCAATCCATCCTCTTTGGACAGCTCCCGAGGAGAGGGTGTTCTCATGGAACCTGAATCTGCTTGTGGGTTATTCTGGCTCTGCCCTGTGGGACCAAACAGAGCTAATGAAACATCTCCTCTTTATGAGGAGTACTTGAACCCAGATCTCATGTCCCCCCAAAGTCTTTTCTTCTTCAAGCTAGGCAGCACCCCCCCTTCCGATGACCCTGTCTCCTCCAAGAAGGTATTGGGAACGAAAAGAGGAGAGAGCTTAGGGAACATCCCAGCTCTCTTACAGAGATGAAATGCGCTGCAGCCCCTGCTCTGGTCATTACAGACATTAATGGATTTTTAGCAAAAGCTACAAATCTCACACTTTTCTAGCCCTTATCTAATGAACCTGCATTATCTCGAGTTCCAGAAGAGCCTTATGAAAATGCAGGTTATCTGGCAGGGCAGCAGGCAAGCTTTGCTAGTCCTTTCCCTTGGGCAGAGATGTGTGGATTAACTCACTTTAGCCTTGGAAATTTTGAAAAATCATCTGGAGGGGTAGATGAGAGAACAGCACTGTTTGGAGGGAGTGGGGCTGGGGGAGGTGGGGGTAGAAAGAAGATGAGCCCTGCCCCATTGGGGATAAAGTGGTGATAGAGGTCAGGACCCAAAAAGTGAAACTTCCAAGATAGTACCTAGGAGGGGGGGGGGGGGGGGGGGGGGAGGGGGGCGGGGGCAGGGAATGGGGATTATAAAGCCAGTTTTCCTGCTTTGCTACAGTGCTGAGCCATCCTGTGTAATCCTTGCTCACTTTCTCCATGTTCACCTAGCCCTGCCCTCCTCCCCAGTGTGCACGTGAATGATCATGGCTTCCTAGTACCTTTATTGTGTACATCCTAGTGTCTTCATGATCCTCCACTAAGAGAGTCACTCTAAGGGGAGGCCCTGAGGCTGGTGGAAAGATCCCCATGGTATACTGGAAGGCCTGAGTGTGAATGGCCACTCTGTTCCTTACAGCTCCAAACAAGGAGAGATTCCATTTCTCTAGTGCTTTGAGGTTCACAAAGGGCTTTACAAATATCATCCTTTTGGCCCTCACAACACTCTGGGAAGGAGGTGTTATTATTATCCATTTTTTACAAATAGAGAAACTGAGGCTGAGAACAGAGCAACTTGCCCAGGGCCACGGGCCAGCAGTGCCTGAGGTGGGATTCAAACTCAGGTTTTTCTGACTCCCATCCAACACTCTGCATGGCTTCCTGCATTCCCTCCTTATCTCTACCTTTAGACATTGTCTAGGCTCAGGCTCCTTGCTTACACAACATCTTCCCTGATCCCTCCTCTTATTTACATCATGTGTGTTGTGCATTTATGTGCCTGTGTGCATGGCACATAGCAAGGGCTTACTGAATGTCACCTGGATTCCAGGGAATCCCCTTCTGCACAGTGATGTCACTTAGGGCTATGGCCACTTCCAGGCAGCTCAGCACCAGGCATGTGCAATAGCGTGATCAGGCCTGACACATGCCTCTCAACTAGCTCTTGGGAGACCCATGATTTGGGTGCCTCAGAATCTGTTGTATTCCATGACTCTCAGACATGCAACACCACTGAAGATTAGTAGTATTCAGAAGATGGACCTTTTTATTCACAAAGACGCTTGAGGTTCTTAAGAGTAAGTTCCCAAATGCAATCTAACATACCCTCTTTCTATGCAGTAGTAAGCTCCACTCATCATCCATCCCCAGCATATTAGAACCAGCCCTCAGGATCACAGGATCATGAGGCTCTGAACTGAGTTGTCTAGCCTTCTCCATATCGTCTTCCTTGATACTCCCATCATTCCTTCTTCCTCTCTCCTCAAAATTTCTGAGTTTTGTCTGATCTGTCTTTTATCACCTATTTGTGTTCACACTGCATCCATCAGGTGAAATTTAAGCCTATGAAGGCCAGATTTGCTTTGTTGGTGTCTTGGTGTCCTGGTTTCCCCATGCCAAACATAGCATCATGTTTCTTGAATTTCAATCTAGTAAGGATGAACTTAGCCCGAGGTAGGTCAGAGTTAGATCTTGGTGACTTGGCCAAGATTACAGAGGCAGTAAATCAGACACAGGATCTGAAGCCAAGTTAAAGTCTTCCAATACCCACTGCTGCCTACCTAGAAGCAGGAATGACCTCTACCAAAAACCCAGCAACCCTTCCTGTGAACCTTAAAGTTGCCCTTCAGCTAATTAGAGTCTCCTGGAGCACTGAGGCATTAGGGAACGTGGCTGTCTTCCTAAAGGTACTCTGTGTCAGAGACAGGACTTGAATCCAGGTTTTCCTGTCTAAAAGGCCAGCTCTCCACGTTTCTCAGGCCTTTTCCACACTAAGCATTGCTGATACTTCATGACAGTGATCACATCCCCATAATTATCTTTTGCAGGCAAAACAATCAGTAAACACTTATTAGGGGACTGCTGTGGACCAGACATGGTGCTAAGCATTGGTTCTTTAAACAGAACTTGAATTGCAGAATCATTGTGGTCCCACTTCTATGGAACTCCTCCTTCTAACCAACATCCTTCCTGAAACATGGTGTGTAGAGATGAGAAAAATCCTCAAGATGCGTGTGACCAGGACAGAGCAAAATAATAGAATGTGAGTAAAGCAATATCATGTGTCATAATTCCCTAAATATAGCTTAACTACATTAGAGTTTTTTTTTCTTCACTTTTACTCTCTCCAACCTGAATAGCCTGTGAACTTGAGGGAATTGTAATTGAAAGGTAATGTAATCTAAAACAGTTTGAAAGAAAGATTGGGCTTGAGAGACTGCTACGAGTCTGACTCACTCGAAAGCAAAGATATCCTTGAGGCTATGGGCTAGCCTCAGAAAAGAGCTGTCAATACTTCACTGAAAAAAAGAGGCTACTTAGCAGCTAGAATTGAGCAAAGAACAAATATGTGACAGCAGCAGCTTAGAAAAGAATCCACAAATGTCAATAGCCGCTCATCAAGGATCAGCATATGGCAGGTACAACTGAGGAAGGTGCCAAGCAGTTGGCGACATCAGGAACTCTGTGAGTAAGTACCCAGAACTAGCTCTGGATGCAGAGAGAAGTATCCCAGCCTAGGATACAACCCTAGAAGCATTCTTTGTCTAAGCTTCTTAGATTCCCTATGTGAGTTCCCTTTCCATCATGGTATTCCTTTTCCCATTCAGGTTCCTTCTCTCATCAGTAGTATTGGAACTTGTGAGAATTTCTGTGTAGTGTATATGTGTGTGTGCATGTGTGGTGTTGTATGTACCATGTTCTTTGTATATGAAAATGGATTTTATTTAGTCCTTTTGCTATGTTATTTAGTTGAATGTTTTGAGTTAATGAGTCCTTTACTGACAACATACAACCATGAGAAGGCTGTTTTCTGTGGAGAATGGTTTGTGGATCATGCCTTAAAAGTAATGACAGGTTCCTGGCCACGAATGGAGCATGTCTATCAAGGGATGGAAGAAATGTATTTGGATAGAAATTTGTGTATCGAATTCAAATGGCTTTAAACTGAGAAGAAGTAGAGAGGGAAATTATCCTACCAGAAAAGAAACCATAACGCAATTAGAATCAATAGAGAAATATTTCTATATTCATAGTAGACAAAATCTAAGAAAGAAGCTAGCAATAAAAATCATTGCCTTGGTTGTCTATAGGAAAACACACAAAGTGTAGGCTACAAGCAAAATGAAGTAGAAATTCTGCTTTTGAAGTCTTTGAATAAAGGTTAATTGGATGACCCTTTGTTGGGGATATTCGAGAGGGGACCATTATTCAGATTGGGTTACAATCAATGGCTCCTGAGATGTCTTCTAATACTGATACTTCGAAATTCTGTCATTTGGTAGGACGTAAGTTCTGTCAGATCCTACCAAATTGTAGAGATCTTCCTACAGGCTGGTAATGAACTGGAGTCAGGAATAAAGGACCAGCCTCAGAGAAGCTCATCAATAGTTTGTTTCCACGTTGATTAGCTTTATGGCAGTAGCCATCTACACTGGTAAAGAGGAATTGTGACTATAGATCATTGAAGTTGAAAGAAAGTCTGAAATTCATTTTCAATCACCAATCATTTTTGAAGTTCTAATTATGTGCCAATCTTTGTGCTAAGTGCTAGGGTTACAAAGAAAGGCAGTAGTATGTTTTAGTATGTGTGTGTGCATGTGCATGTGCATGTGTGTGTAGTGGTTTTTATTACGTGGACATTATATTTGCTGAAAGAGGCAGGAAAAAAAGAAGCATGTGTGAGAAACTCAGAAAAACAGCTTACAGAGAAACATAGCTATTCCTGAGAGTGTTTGAGAGAAAAACATCCCCTTTGATAAAAGTCCTTGAAAAGAGATAGAGATGAGGGAGGACCCAAAAGCATTTAATTTACATACGGCTGTTTTTAGAACTTTGAAGATTGCATCTGGAAAATTCTGTAGCATAGATGATGGCACTGTATCATAGTGACTATTTGTAACAACATATCTTACAGAAATGGGAATTTATGTTTCTCAGCCTAAGACAGAGGTAGGTCATTACACACGAGGAAGCCCTATTTTGGGGCATGAAAAACAACAGAAGTAGAAGATAAATACTGGTGTTAGTTGCACATAGAAGATAGAAGATGAAGGAACTAAAAAGTACAGCTGAGAGCTTCTGACTAGAGGAAGAAGTCTACAAATTATGTGGAGGGCTGATCTGATTGGAGGATATCTGTGTTGCTGAGAGCTGACTAGAAAAAGCAAACTCCTCTGTTATTTGAAGAGTTGACAGGACAAAGATTGCTTTGTCCTCTATTGTCACCTACCATTTGAAAGAGAGAATATCCCTAAGAGCCCAATCTACATTGTCCTTTACTGCTGTCTATGGTTCAAGATGAGGAAAACTCTGAAAGCCCATGGAGCTGACCTGAGTAGCTTTGCAGATCCCAGGCTTAAGGGAACTGTTTTTCATTGAAGAAATGTCACACTGCCTCAGCACCCAGCTGAAGGAAGAAGGCAAAGGAAGCTCTGCAAATCCTAAGCTTAAGGTTTCTGTTGCTAAAAATAGCTTAACACTATTTCAACAACCCAAGAGTAGCAGCTGCTTCTTCCAGCAAAAGGAGGGAAAGGTCCAGAAGAAATGGGGCAAGAATAAAAATGTCTACATTCAAGAGCTGTGAGTCACCTGAGCACATGGGTTTTCCTACACCTGTGCCTCACAGGTTTCTATAAGAGGAAACCCGTCTTCCCCCATGTGTGCTGTGTACACTGGTGGGAGAACACGACATATATTTATAGGTAGACTATTATGTTGTGATTATCATCACTTTGCCTTAGCAAATGTTTCATGTTTAATTGCTAATAGTGTTATGTCAGCTGATTTGTTTAAATGGGAAGCACACTGGTGAGGGCTCAAGAGTTCAGTTATAACAGATGTACAGTTTTGTCCCCTAGGACCTTGAGAGTGAGTCATAGATGTGTTCCTGCGTTGACATGTCAAAATAAGCTCAAGTTTACTTTGGTAAGCCAACTCCAGACTGGGAAGAGAGTTAGGGGGAGGAGAGTAAGTTCCATGCCTCCATGTATTACTTCTGAATATGTATGTATGTGTGTACATGTATCTAAATAATTTTATTAGCTTATATGATATTTCTGTTTGCTGTTGCTGTTCAGTCATTTCAGTCATGTCCAGTTCTTCATGATCCCATCTGGGGTTGTCTTGGAAAAGACATTGAAGTGGTTTGCCATTTCCTTCTCTACTTCATTTTACAGATGAGGAAACTGAGGCAAATAGGATTAAATGACTTGCCCAGGGTCATACAGCTATTAAGTATCTGAAGCAAGATTTGAACTCAGGAAGATGAGTCTTCCTAATTCCAGGCCCAGCACCCTGTCCACCATCTATGCACCATGTAGCTGCCCAGTATTCCTACTTAACATATAATTGGTGACTACTACATAGAACCAGACACAGCTACCGCCTATTTTGGGGTCAATATGCATGCCTCCATCCTCTCCTGTGACAAAATCCAGTATGGGTCTCTCTGAGTTGGATGTGTGTTTGAATACACTGAAATTTAGTGCCATATCTACCCTTCAAAGTCCTACATCAAAGTGAGGTTCCTTTCAGCTGCAGTACTAGAACTATCAATGACCTAATGTTAAATGAACTAACAATATATATTCTCTCCAAGGGAATGATTTTAAATAAACTCAAAAAATCCAAATCCATGAGTATGATTCATTTTTCAGTTTGAAGAAACTGGCTTCACATCATCTTAGAGACAAGTTGGCACTATTTTGAAATTTACTGTCCAGAATAAAGATTTAGGATTTCCAGAATAAATGAATGCAATTTGTTCTCTCAGATTCCAAAAGCTTTTCTTGCATTTTAGAATTATAAAGGCTCAACGTGACTTTGAACCATATGCTTTTGCACATAATTGGGAAATTTAAAAACTATTGCAGAAAGCTATTTGTTGTTGTTTTTCAGTTGATTCAGTCATTTCTGACTCTTCATGACTTCATTTGGGGTTTTCTTGGAAGAGATAATGGAGGGGTTTGTCATGTTCTTCTCCAGCCCAGTTTGCAGAGGAGGAAACTGAGGCAAACAGAGACAAGTGAGTTGCCCAGGATCACCAAGCTAGTCAATTTCTGAGACTAGATTTGAACTGAGGAAGCTGAGACTTCCTGATTTCGGATCCAGTGCTCTGTGCACTATGGTGCCACCTAGCTGCCCACGATAACACCTCTTTGTACATGCAGTGTCTACTTGTAGTCTATGTGTAATGTCTAATGTCAACTTGTCATAGAAATGGGTCATGGCATCTCTTGACACAGTACTAGGAAAGAACCACGAACTCTTTGAGTCACAACGAACCAAGTCTCTCCATTATTGCTCTCTCTTCTACAATCTTGCCCAGAGGCTACAGTTTCACCTAAGTCACTGCGCTTCAGCAATTGCCCAGATCATGGAGGTGGATAGCAGCAGGACTGGGACCAAGGGTCCAGCTTCTCCAGAGATCCTGACCAAAGCTCTATAGGGCCTCCAAATCCCACTGACTTTCTATTCCTGCAGTGTGTGCTTAAAAAAGCAACAGCACTGGGGGGACCCAGTTCAAACTATGATGTCATTGTTCGGTGGTTCATCAGCATTACCCAGGATCACACAGCTAATAAGCCTCTGAGGTCATTTTTGAGCTCAAGTCTTCCTGACTTTAGGTCTGAAACTCTATCCACTGGGGCACTTAGCTGCCCCAAAGCATGATGGAGGAGTTTAAAGGCATGGAGCCAATGGGAAATGAAGAGGCATATGGCATGGACAGGTGGGAGGAACCCCCACAGGACCCTCCAATCAGAGGAGCCCCATTGAGGACGTGACCTTGCAGCTCAATAAGGATCCTGGAGGCTTGAAAAAGGTGAGATAACCAACTTCTCAGGACTCTTCCAGCTTGATAGCCTACAGCCCCTGTAGCATCTATATCCTATGATCCCAGGCAAGACAATAAGCATTTCTTAATCATCTATGAGGTTTTATTAATTACATATGTGCCAATCATGGTTTTAAATGTTGTGGATGCAAAGAAAGGCAAAAATCAATAAATGAACAAAAAGTCCTCCTCTCCAGAGCTCACTGTCTAATCAGAAAGCAACATGGAAACAACTCTATGTCCCAAAGACACATTGCAGACAAGTTGAAAGTGGGCACTATGCTCAAGGAGGACTTCATTTTTGGCAGAAGGGAGAACTCTCATCAAGACCTGAAGAGAACCATGGAAGCCTGCAGGCAGAGATGAGCATTTCTGGCATGGGAAACAGTCAGGGCAAATGCCCAGTCAGGAGATGGAAGACCACATGCCAAGAAGAGCATGGTAGCCAGCGGCAAGAGTCTGTAGAAGGAAGGAAGGAAGGAAGGAAGGAAGGAAGGAAGGAAGGAAGGAAGGAAGGAAGGAAGGAAGGAAGGAAGGAAGGAAGGAAGGAAAGAAGGGAGGGAGGGAGGGAGGAAGGAAAGAAGGGAGGGAGGGAGGAAGGAACAAAGGAACGAAGGAAGGAAGACACTGGAAAGGAGGACACCAGGTTACAAAGGGCTTAAAAATCAAACAGATCATTTTCTTTTGATCCTGGAGGAGGCAACATGCATCCACTGGAATTTATTGAGTCAAATGATTAAGTGAACACTTAAAGAAGCAACATGAAGGATGAACTGGCAAGGGGAGAGGCTAGGGGCACTGGGACCAACCATGGGCTAGTGCAATGGTCCGGTGGGAGATGATGAGGACTCACCCCAGGCAGGAGGGAAGGGGGTGGAACTAGAAAGTGCTGTGACCCTCAAATACACAGGCCTGGGTCATAGAGTAACATGGGGGGAGGGTTAAGAAAGAATGAGGAGTCAAAGCAGAGGCCTGGGTTTGAGCCTGGGTGACTTGGAGGAGGAGTTTGACCTCAGCAATAATCTGGAAGTTGGAAAGAGGAGGTTTGTGGGAAAAGATAATGTTCGGTTTTAGAACTTTTGAGTTCAAGATGTATACAAGATGACCAACTCAAGATGCCCAGTGGGTGGATAGATATGTCATACTAGGAGGGAGGTTAAGGCCAGATAAATAGATTAAACTTAAATTTAATAATAATAATAAATAATATTAAATAATCATTGTAAATAATCATTGACTCCCTGGGAACTGATGGGATTGCTGAACGAAGCAGGCTAGAGGGAGAAGACAAGAGGATCCTTACCAGCCTGTGGCAGAGTCATAATTAGGGGGTGTCCTGAGGATCAAGAACTTAGGAAGATTTTCATCTCATAATTTAACAATTTAGCCACAGGCAACTGACTTCTCAGTGCCGATTCTCATTATTTTAGAGTATCCTTCATCACCTAGTCATACCTTGCAGATCGTTGACACAAAGAATCAGAACATTTCAAAGTTGGATCATTTGGCCGAACTCCAAACTAAAGAATGAACTCCTTGATCCCATCCCTGACAAGGGGTCACCATCCAGCCTGTACTTAGAGGTCCCCAGGGAGCAGGAAACTGCCACCTCCTGCAGGGGCCCCTTCCAACTCTTTAGGACAGCTCTGAGGCTAGGTTGCTTTTCCTGAGATCAAGCTGCAATCTGTCTCTTTACAATTTCACCCCCATGCCTACCCCAACTCCACCTGCCCCTTGGAGATTAGGCTGATGTTGGAAAATCCTCCTAAGAGTCCTCCTAGTGTGGAATGTCCCACCTTGGAGAACAAGTGCATACTGGATGTATCCTAGCCCATCAAGGGGCAAGGGGAGACTCCTGATAGAAGCTTCCAGATGTCTGAAGGAGAAGGAACATTGGGGAACCATAGTCATTGTATTTGAAGCCAGTGTCAGTGATCAGAAATCTCTTGGAAATGACCCAATGATTCCTACTCCCCAGACAAGCTTTCAAGAATTCCCAGTTAACACAAGTATCAACATAGAAAGAGGGCCTCCTTTATCCATAGTAGACTCACCAGAGCAAAGCCACCTGTCTGTCTGGGCATGCTCTTCAGAGAGTCCTTTTTGGTTGGCAGTGTCTGGAACTGACCAATACCACTTGAGGCTGCCCATTGACAGTGGAGAACAGAAAGCATTGAAGGAAGGGGAGCCATGATGAGGGGTGGAGGGGCTCCTCTTAAGGGGAGGTGGGCACCAGCTGATGATCCCAAGGACTTATGAAAGACAGTACCTGCTGGGAGCCCTGCCTCCTCAGGACTAAGTGACTAAGTCTGTCCACAGGTCAGGGAAACCCTGGCTCAGTGGACGATGTCCTTATTCCTCAACATCATTGGTGTGACTTCTATTTTCTTCAGCCTTTCAATCACTCTTCTTTCTTTAATTTTATGATCTGTATGCTTGCAGGGGGATCCAGCTTCAGCATATGACATGGGGACTAAAGTGGATTTTACAAGATCTTGTGGAGAAATGTTCTGGTGGGTCCTATCCAGGTGCCACGTCTTCAAGCAAGAGCCTGGTCAGTAACTGGTTTCATGAGAGGTGCCGTGCAAAGTGACTAAGAGTGGAGAGGCCCACTCTCTAGTTGGATGACAACTGAGGAAAATGAGTGGATTTGGACATCAAGTGGGTAATTGTGGGAACTGAGGGAACCGCATTGGCTCCTTCTTGTGGCTCAATTTTGGAGCTTTGTGATAAAACTACTCAATTATGGGACTTGTGAGAAAACTTTATTGCATTGTTTGAATCTAGCCCTGCAAGGCTAGAAAGCTGGACGGTCTCTACCTGCAGTTTAGAGACTCTTAACTCAGGACCTTAGTTATGCTGACTAGAAACCCAGATCCAAGTCAGATCCAGGATTGATGCAAGGGTTTTTCTCACAATTGTATATCTCAAGCAGCCCCTATGACTTATCTGAACACTGGCCCTATAGGGATCAGTTATCCTCTCCATGGTCCTTTGATTATTTACAGACCCTTGATGCCCATGGGACAATTCTTTTTTTCTGAATTCAGAGAGTAGTATCTATCTGTTCATTCTTCCCCTCCCAACTTGGAAAATCCTTAATCTTTCTTACAATTAATAATCAGATTGCCTAACATGGGATTGTTTCCTTTTATTTAATTGGTCTTATTTGATTAATTGCTTTTAACGTATAAATATCTGTCTCCCCCTGGATTCGGGGTCCAATGCCAAAGTTGAGGATGTCTATTGGTCCCAATTTGTTGGCAATTGGCACATATCACTTAGTAAATCTATATGCTTGGAAGCTCAGACCTTTGCTTCCTCGGTCATTCCATCTTTCAGCCACCACACAACCACACAAGGAGGTATTCTTGGCCATAATCCTTCATGTGGACCATCTCTTACAGCATAGCACACTTGTAATCTGCGTCAGTTGGGGGAGGACCAATGAAGTCACAGATCTTTTGAAGTAGAGAATAAAAATCCTGTTTTTAAGATTCCTGACTCAAGAAGACTGAGTCATTTCCACTGCCTAGAATCCAATTACTCTGGCAGGTATGACATCTGAAGCTAAGCTATTAAAAGAAGGTATATTCCACATTGCAGTTTAACTCGGGCGGAAGTCTCAAACCGATAAACTCAAATAATTTGTTATTTGGTTAGCTAGTGTCACAGTCACAGTCTCTCTGTTTGAATATGCTGAAAACTCTTCCCCCAAATCAATGATGACTCATGATATTTGTTAAACTCAATTAAAGAATCATTTTATAAGGATCTACTATGTCCTAGAGTCTACGCTGGATGCATTGGCAGCACAGATGGGAATCAGGATGACTGTGATTAGATTTTGATGTTTCATTTCCACCCAGCTCAACCACTGCCCATCATCATTCCAAAACTTAAAATAGAAATCATGGGTTCTACTCACACTCATGGCAACCTATAGAAAAGGTTTTTTTAAATTATTTTTTCATAACATAATACAATTTAAAAATGTGATTGCACATGAAGCTGCAAATCTACTGTGTGTACAATTTGGTACTTCTTTTGAATATACAAGAAAATTAACATGTAAAATGCATTTTTCCTTTTCTTTCTCTACCCCCCGCCCGGCACAAATAGGTATCCTCTTATAGATATATATATTTATTATTCTATACATACTTCTCTTTATCCTTCTTTCTCTGGATGCAGATTGACTTTCTTCACATGTCCTTTTTAGTTAATTTGGGTATTTATAATAGTCAACATGGCTTGTTTGCTCAAAATTGTTCTTAAAATAGTTTTGCTGTTCCTATATATGATGTTCCCTTGGTTCTGCCCATTTTGCTCTTCATTATTTCATGTAAGTCTTTCCATGTTTTTTTTAACATCATTGAGCTCATCATTTTTGTTTTTCTAAGATCATGGAGCTCATCATTTTGGGGGTTGTTTTAAGATCATGGAGCTCATCATTTTTGTTTTTCTAAGATCATGGAGCTCATCATTTTGGGGGTTGTTTTAAGATCATGGAGCTCATCATTTTTGTTTTTCTAAGATCATGGAGCTCATCATTTTGGGGGTTGTTTTAAGATCATGGAGCTCATCATTTTTGTTTTTCTAAGATCATGGAGCTCATCATTTTGGGGGTTGTTTTAAGATCATGGAGCTCATCATTTTTGTTTTTCTAAGATCATGGAGCTCATCATTTTGGGGGTTGTTTTAAGATCATGGAGCTCATCATTTTTGTTTTTCTAAGATCATGGAGCTCATCATTTTTTGGGGTTTTTTGAGATCATGGAGCTCATCATTTTTTGGGTTTTTTTGAGATCATGGAGCTCATCATTTTTTGGGGTTTTTTGAGATCATGGAGTTCATCATTTTTTGCAGCACAGTAACATTCCATCACAATCATACACCACCACTTGCTCAGCCGTTCCCCAATTGATGGGCATTCCAGTTCTTTGCCACCACAGAGAGTGGCTCCAAACATTTCAGAACATAGAGCGTCTTTTCCTTTTTCCCTAATCTTCTTTGGAAAGAGACCTAGTAGTGGTGTAGTTCCTAAACCGCTCTGCTCTAGTCCCACTTTTGTTCAATACTGTGCCAGCTAACTAAGATACAGACAGAGAAGGACAAAGGAAGAGCTAAGATGTTGAGGAGCTGAATCCAGATTTCGAAGCTCTTACCAGAATGCATCAGTGGGCCATTAGTGCACAAAATGAAATGCGCAACTTCATCATCTTTGGCCTTCAGGCTGCATCTAACCCTGAAGACCAACCATTCCTCCTGCCTCCTTGGAACTCTTTTGCTTCTTGGCCTCCGTTCAGGTTCTCTATGGCCTCTTCATGCTTCATTGACCACTCCTCTGGCTCCTTCCATGACCCCTTTCTACACTTCTCTTACCCAAATCTAAGCAATTCATTAAAGTTCAGCCTCTAACCCTGAAGACCAGCCACTACTTCTTCTGCCTTGAGTCAGTTTTTTCTATATCAGGAATAAACTAGATTTCTTTTAAGTAAGAACAAGGGTGTCCATCGTTGCCATGACGATTTGATTTAGTGCTAGAAATTCTAGTTATAGCAATGAGATGAGAAAAAGAAATTAAGGAAGTAAGTGTATAAAAAGAATAAATAAAAGGATCTTTTTCATAGGTGATACAATCATATACTTTAAAAAATCCTACAGAGTCAATTAAAAATTAATTGAAATAATAACTTCTGTAGTTACTGATATTAAAAAATCCATAGAAATAATCAGAATTTCCACATATTGCCAAGAAAACCTATCAAGAAGAATTAGAGAAACACTATTTAAAACAACTACAGAATATACAAAATACATTGGAGTCTACCTCCAAAGACCCACAGAGAATACTACAAAGCAGTGATTACAGAAATAGACATGCCTAAATAATTAGAGAAATATACCTTATTGGGTAGACTGAGCCAATATGGCAAAAATGACAGTAATACCTATATTAATTTAATGATCAAGTGCCATGCATACCAAACTTCAATGCTAGTTAAAAACACAAAAACAACAATAAAATTCATCTGGAGATTCAGAAGGTCAAATCTCAAGGGAAATCATTAAAAATATAAGATATTATATTACAAAGCAGGAATCATCAAAAACAGTTGTTTTTTAAAGGGAGGTTGATCTCCATTTTATATCTGCTGCCTGGTCTCATTTTAGCTCCAGGGAACAAGATGCTCCACCCAAGATAAGCTCATCATTTTTAAATTCACCACCACGCTCTTCACCCTGTTTGCCTCAATTTCCTCATCTGTAAAATGAACTGGAGAAGGAAATGGCAAACTGCTCCAGTATCTTTGCCAAGAAAATCCCAAGTGACTTGCCTAGGGTCACACAACTAGTAAGTGCCTGAAGTTGAATTTAGACACAGGAAGATGAGCCTTCCTGACTCCAGGCCTGAAATATGTAAATTGAATACATGAGAACTGATGAGATACCGAAGCAGAATAGTATAGAAGTAGAAGAGAAGAAGGGGGAATACGCACAGCGAGCAGATGTTGCCTAGATGAAGATCTTGCAACGGAGCAAGAGAAGGAATCACCAGATAAGTAGGAGGATGACCAGGGAAGAGCATTATTATGAAAACCTAGAGAGAAAAGAATGTCAAAGAGAGGAATGTGAAGGTGTCAGAGGTAGAGGAGAAGTATAAAAGGGCAAGTGGTAAAAAAAAAAAAAAGTTATTAGATTTGACAACTAAGAGATCATTGATAACTTTGGAAAGAGGAGTTTCACTTGAATAATGACATTGGAAGCCAGACTGTAGGCAGTTGAGAAGAAAGGAAACAGGAATTGATTGCAGTCTGTCTTCTCAAGGAGTTTAGCCACAAAGGGAAGGAAAGATATAGGATGATGGCTAGTGGAGATGGATGGATGGATGGAATGAGTAAGGGGATTTTTAGGATGATAGAGACATGGGCAAGTTTGGATACAGTAAAGAAGCAACTGGTAAACAAGGAGAGAATGAAGATTGGTGAGAGAGAAGGCACGATAGTGGGGACAGTCTGCTAGAGAAGAAGTGATTTAATGGGATCACTTCTGCATGTCGAAGGAATAAAGACTTACTATTTGGCAAAAAAACAAAAAAAAACAAAACTGGGGAAAGTGGACAGGAGTTTGGCAGAAATTAGGTTCAGACCAACACCACGCCAAATACCAAGAAAAACTCCAAATGAATACATTGTCCTTAGCTCAATGTTTGGCATGTAATAAGTGCCTAAGAAATCCTTGTCAACTTAATATGACATGAGATCATGAACAAATTAAAGGAACAAGGAAGAAATTGCCTTTCAAATTTATGGACAGGGAACAGTTCATGTCCAAACAGGAGCTATAGGCCAAAAGATAAAATGGACAGTTTTGATTACACAAAATTAGAAAGGTTTTACACAAACAAATTCCATGTAGCTAACATTAGGAAGAGAAAAGTTAAATTGGAAAAAATCTTTGTAGCAAGTTTCTCTGATAAAGGTCTCATTTCCAAGATATATAAGGAATTTAGTGCAGCTAGGTGGCTCAGTGGGTAGAGCACTGGCCCCAAAGTCAGGAGGACCTGAGTTCAAATCTGATCTCAAACACTTGACAGTTACTAACTATGTGACCCTGGGCAAGTCATTTAACCCTGATTGCCTGCCTCTCTCTCTCTCTCTCTCTCTCTCTCTCTCTCTCCATGTATGTGTATATATATACACATATATGTATAAATACACAATATATGTATATATACACACATATGTATATATACATATATAGTGTATGTACACACATACACATATAAACATATATTTATGGAATTGACACAAAATTATAAGAATAAGAACCATTTGACAATTAATAAAGGGTCAAAGCACTTGTATAGGCGCTTCACAAGGAAAGAAATCCAAGACTATCAACAGTCTTCTAAAAATCACTAGTAATTAGAGAGAGAAAAATTAAAGCAACTCTGAGGCTCCATCTCATACCCATCAGATTGACAAAGTTAATAAAAAAGAGAAATGAAAAATATTGAAGTAGGTGTGGAAAATCAAGGACATTGAGGCACTGTTGGTAGAGCTGTGAACTAATTTGACCGTTCCAGGAAATAATTTGGTACTGAGTCCCAAAAGTTACTAAACTATGCATACCCTTTGAGTGAGCCACTGCTAGGACTATACCCCAAAGAGATCAAAGGAAGTGAAAATGGATTTTATACATATGTATTCATCACAAGTCTTCTTGGAGTGGCAAAGACTTAGAAACAGAGAGGGACAGCCATTAAGTGGAGAATGGTTGAACAAGTTATAGGATGTGGATGGAATGAAATGCCATTGTGACATAAGAAATGAAAATTATTTCAGAGAAACATGGGAAGACTTGTATGAACTGATGCAGAGTAAAGTGATCAGAGCCAGACCAATGTATATTATAACAGAAACACCATCAAACAAATGACTTTATGAGAATTAAGAAGTCTGATCAATGCAATGGGCACCTTTGATGGCAGAGGATGTTTGATGAAGAAAGTTACTCACGTTCTGATACAGAGGTATTGGACTAATGTACGGTGTGGGAATTGGTTTGGTTTGAGGAAGCTTATTTGGCACAGATGCTTTGTATATTTCTTTATTCATTTTTCCAGTGGAGTTGGAGTTAGGAGGGGGAAAAATCAATGTTTGATCATTGGGAAAAAATAATTTTCAAAAAGAAATGGGAGACCATTTCTTATTAGCAGGAGCAGAGAAGATGGAAATGTACATTACTCCTCCCCACCCTAGCCCCATTTCTCCCGGGAGGGACAAAAAAGTATATATCATCATCCCATAAATATAGATAATGGGGCCACAGCATAAAAGGCCATTGGAGCTGAAGACTGCTGGCTGAGTTTTCAGGGTGCACCACTCATACTGTAGCTGCTAAGAGGCCCTGGGATCATTTGATAGCGATTGCCAAGGGTGGTCACTCCCAGCTCCTACACAGGGGCTCAGTTCCATATCTCACTTACTCATATTCACCTTCCACAGGAAAGTTCATGTCAACATGCATCTGCGGGCATTTTTATATGTGCTATACTAGATTCCTTTGCCTAGAATTACCATGTATATGGGTTGTCTGACTTTTTGCACATGCATTTACAATACATTATGTATAAGTACATGTGTATATTTTCTATTTTTCTTTGTATGCTTTTTATGTATTCTTTTATGTGGAAAATGGAGGCAGCTAGATGGCATGGTGGATAGTTAGATTTAGAGTCAGGAAGTCCTGAGTTCAAGTCATTTAGCCACAATCTGCCTCAGTTTCCTCATCTGTAAAATGAAGACAATAATAGCACCTACCTCCCAGGGCTGTTGTGAGGATTAAGTGAGGTAATATATGTAAAGCATTTTACAAAACTTACAGTGCTACATTAATGTTATTATCATCATTATCATCCTATGTAGACACATGTTACTTCCAACAGAACGTAAGCTCTTGGATGATGAGGATGGGTCATTCATTATCTCTCTATCCCCAGCCCTTAGCACAGTTCCTGGCACCGAGTAGATGCTTAGAAACTGCTAGTTGATTGGTTAATTGATTTTGCTGATCATATTCCCCAGAACTAGGACATAGAATGTAAACTTGGAAGCATCCCCTGTGACGACTCTGGCTCCCTGAAACATTTTCCCAGATCCCTCTCTAGAGGGTGATCTGCTCAGAAAAGCCCAGCAGACTCATGGCTTGGTTATGGTACTAAGCTACCAGCACCTGTTCCCCCACAGTGGACACTTCATACAAACAGAAGTCACTTCGAGAAGAAAGCAAGGTAGTAGTCTTTTCTTTTAAACAGAAAGCTTAAAAGTCCTAAATTCATTTTGTTTTAGCAGTCAGTCAACACGGACTTATTCAGCACATAATATGTTCCAGGCACTGTATTAGCACTGGCAATATAAACACAAAAAGGAAGTCCGTCCCTGCCCTCAGAAAGCTTATGTTCTAAGGCACACATAAGAAGTATGTACAAGATTCATATTGAGCAAAGACAAAGATCCTGCTCCCCTGGAGCTTCCTCTCTTATACTGGGGTTAAGAAACAAAGGCCAGAATAATTGTACCAATAACCATTGATAGATGCAGCAGAGAGAGGGACAAATGTGAGCAGGAGAAAGGTCACCAACAGAGGGAATCAGAGAAGGCTTCATGGAGGAGGCAACATTTAAACTGGGTAGAAACATAATAGACAAAGGGGCAAAGAGAAAAGAAAAGAGGTAATATGAGAGGAAGGTTCTGCCCTGTTCTTCTGTGGACATTTTATGTATTGAATGGGGCAGAAAAGGAAAATTTTGTGTGAAACAGAAAACCCATTTGAGTTCTGAGGACTAGAGAGAAAATAGCCCCTCACAGGCAAAAAAGACTGAGAAGATGTGAGCTCTGAGCCAAACTCTGATTGAAGCCAGAGGTGGCTGCAGGACATCCTTTCCTAGCAGCTCTTTGAACTTTGAGGTTGACTGCTGAAGAATTTCAAGTCAAAAAACTGTTTGGGGAGTATGGAAAATTTGTGTTTCCCCTTGGTGTCATATATGACAGAAATGTGGATTGGGGATTTTGGCTTGTAGGTCACACTACACATGACGAGGCCCTGGTTTGAAGCATTAAATCTTGGATAAATCGTTGAGAAGATTCAGAGAAGTTGGGCTGGGAGCCAAAGCCTTAGACCAACACCAATGCAGGTTGAGCTATTTTCCTTTAAAAGACCATTTCTGGGACTTCATTGACTCAAGAAATGAAAACTTTGAGTGATTGACATTCCTTCCAGATCACCCACCTGGATAGGAATAACCACACAGTCTTGAGCCTGGCTCTGCCCACTTGCAATTCCAAGGCAGGAAAGCTTCCCTCAATTGAATCAACTTAGGCTGTCTTCAAGGTGTATTGTTAATTGAACATCCTTTCCTTGTGAGGACTAAGTAAATCTTTTGTCAACTATAAGCATCTTGTTGAGATCCAATATTGAGCCTAAATGACCAGAAAACTGACTTAAGTCAGGACCAGACCAGGCCAAAAGATATAAAAAGAAGTCTTTGGAGAGAAGCTAATCACAGAACCCGAGAAATTTGGAGAAAAGGAGCTGAGAGGTGACAGAGCCTTTGTAAACCGTTAAGTGCTAAAGAAAGGCTAGTTTTCAGTACCATTATTTATTATTGCTATTAATGTTGTTGTTATGCCAAAGGAGCTGAGAAAAAAACACAAGCTACACTCAGCTCATATCAGACTGAGCAGAAATGGTGGGGGCTCTGCAATTGATGTAGAGAACTGATCTGATTGGAGAACATATTAGATGTTTGGAGCTGATTGGGAAAGGCAACATCCTATGTAATTTGCCTTAGTTTCCTCATCTGTAAAATGTGCTGAAGAAGGAAATGGTCAAACCAATCCAGTATATTTGCAAGAAAACTCCAAATTGGGATCACAAAGAGTCAGATAGGGCTGAAATACAACTGAAATACAATAACATGTAATGTGAAGAGTAGGATAGAGAAAGGATATCTTGCTCCCCAGCACCATCTATAGCTTGGGAAAGGGGAAACCCCTCAAATCCTTGTTCCATGAGTGCAGATGAGAGAACCCCTCAATGCCTATAGAGAATAAGATAAAAGCTTGACAGATCCGAGGAGATTGTGAAAAGCAGTCACTGAAAGGTTATCATACTGCCTCAGTGCCTCATTCAGGAAACAGAATTGGGAAACTCTGAAGAACCTAGGCTTAAGGCTGATGTTAACTAATAGAGCTAAATGCTGTTTATTCAGCACAAGAATGGATAAGTTCAGGGAAGAGTAGGTGACATGTCCTATTGACTGTTTCCCAAGATAACCACAACAATCCAGGTCTTTAGGTCCAGAGTTGTGAGTTTCCCTGAGCGCATGAGCATTTCTACTCACCTACCTCACTGCTAGTTTTTGGTAAGTCTTTCTCCACTCTCCCGCAGGGACACTGTATAAACTGGTGAAAGACTGTGATCTCAGTTTATGAGTTATCAATTATGTTCTGATTATCCTTCGGTTTTTTCTTTTCATTTTTATAAATGTTTCATTTTTAAGAGTTAATGAGGAGCTAGAATGGCAGAAAAAAGCCAGGAAGTTGCCTGAGCTCTTCCCAGTTTTCCCACAGAAAAAACATTAAATCAAGGCTGTAAATGTATTCTGGAGTGATAGAACCTACAAAAAGACAATGAAACAATTTTTTTCCAGCTTAAGATAACTTTGAATGATATTAGGAAAGATCTATCTTACTTGGGTAAAAAGGAAGCACAGGCCAGTGCAGTGGCAATCCAGAAAGAGGCTCTTAGCCACAGAACAAGGCAGTAACTGAGAAGCCTCAGTCTTGGCTCAGCAGGCCAGCTCCGAGGCCTCTAGCCCCATTTCAGAAAGTAAATTGCCAGTCCACTCCAGCACAATGAGCAAGTCACAAGCAACTGAGGTCCCAGCATGGAAAGCCAGTGACTAGGCCCCTAGCCCACAGCACAAGAAGCTTGGGACAGTACCCCCGCCCTGTGCTCCAAGGACAGAGCTCAACTTTAAAAGCCATGAAATGAGCTATAAAATGAGTAAGAAACGATAAGAGTCCTGACTATGGAAAATCACTGTGGCAACAGGGAAGATCAAAACACAAACTCAGAGCAGGACAACAACGTCCAAATGCTGACATGCAAACCCTCACCCAAAAAGCCTGCTTGGAAGAGATAAAAAATAAAGAAATTACAAGTCAAAGAAAAGGGTAGAAAAAAATTGTAGAAAGAAATGAGAGGTATGTAAGAGAGAGTCAACAGCTTGGGAAAAGGATAAAAATTGACTGAAGAAAGCAATTCTTTAAAAAAAACTATAATTGGCCAAATTAGGTGGGGGGAGAGGGAAATCACTGGAGGAAACAACTCCTTAAAAAGTAGAATTGGCCAAATGAAAAAGGAAGTACAAAAGCTAACTGAAGAAAATAATTTCATAAAAATTAGAATTGGGCAAATGGAAGCTAAAGTTATGAGATATCAAGAATCAGTCAGATAAAATTGAGAGAATGAAAAAGTAGAAGAAAATATAAAAGCACCTTATTAGATAAACAACTCATCTGGAAAATAGATCCAGGAGAGATAATTTATGAATTATTAGACCACCTAAAAGCCATGATCCAAAAAAAAAAAAAGCCTGAACAGGATCTTTCAAGTAATCATCAGGTAAAACTTCCCTGACACCCTGAAACCAGAGGGTAAAATAAAAATTGAAAGAATCTACTGGTTGGTTGGTTGTTGTCCTTCATTCTCAAAGAGGATCAAAGTGATATCACTATGATAAAATCAAGTTTCACTGTGTCCAGCTGTGGCTGATCAAACCAATAAGAGCTCAGAATGCTCTACCACGGGTTGGGCACAGATAGTCTGTGTGAACATGTGGGTTGTTTGTATAAATTTGTATATCTACTGATCACTTCCTGAAAGAGATCCCAAAATGAAAACTCCAAGGAATATTGTAGTCAGATTCCAGAACCATCATGTCAAGGAGATAATATTGTAAGCAGCCAAAAGAAACAATCTAAATATCAAGATCCACAGTCAGGATTACACAGGACTTAGCAGCTTCTACATTAAAGGATTGGAGGATTTGGAATATGATATTCTGGAGGGCAAAGGAACTTGGATTACAACAAAGAACTATCCAGCAAAATTGAGCATAATCTTTCAGGGAAACATATGGACATTCAATGAAATAGGGGACTTTCAAACTTTCCTGAAGATCAGAACTGAATGAAAAAAAATGATCTTCAAATGCAAGAATCAAGAGAAACATAAAAAGGTAAACAGGAAAGGAAAAAAAAACTGTTATTCAATAAAGTCAAACTGTTTACATCCCTACATAGGAAGATGATACTTGTAACTCTGAGAAACTGTATCTTTATTACAGCAGTTAGAAGGAATGTGTTCATCCTTTGTTGCCAAAGAAGACCATGCCATCAGAGAAATGATGACATGACTTGCACTTGACTTTGTTGTGAGTGAGGGAGAGCTGTGCAGGTCACCAGCCTCACTTCTCCTCCAGAGTCATCTGAATCCAGTGACCAGATATTCATCAGGATGACTGGAGATGACCCAGGATGAGGCAATCGGGGTTCAGTGACTTGACCAAGGTCACACAGCTAGTGAGTGTCAAGTGTCTGAGGTGACATTTGAACTCAGGTCCTCCTGACTCCTGCACTGGTGCTCTACCCACTGCACCACCTAGCTGCTTAGATAGAAGGAGTATATATAGACAGAGGATATAGGTATAAGTTGACTTTGATGTGATGATATAAAAAAAAGTAAAGGGCTGTAAAAGCAAGCAAAGAGGGATTTTTGTTGTTTTCTTTTTGGAGTTCAGTTTCTCAGGCTCATTGACAACATCTGAAGCCTCAATCTCCTTTGAACCCTGATGGTTCACAGCTATGCTGAGTCACATAGATTTGTGCCTACTGATTGAGCCAATCAGGAGCTGAAATTTTGTTTGTTTTATATAGATATAATAAAGCATATATATACGCTTTATTATATATATATATACTGGGAGGGTGCCACTTTGTTCTGGGGGTTTGCTTATGAGAAGAACTTTTTGATTCCCTGGATGGGACTCGGAGTAGCCATTTGTTAAGAGCCCCCCAACTACTCAGAGGTTTGTGCTCTACCATCTGGTGGTACATGTAGGTGGTTGTATTATTTTGTTCAGACAGTAAGAGCTCTGTCTGTTGAATCTTTGTGCTAATATCTCTGCTTGTATTTTCTCTGTTTGTACTTTCTCCACCTTCCGGGTGTTAACCTTTCCCCTGAACTAGGCAATGACATATATATATGTATACATATTTAATTAAAGGATTGTTAATCCTTTTGTAGCTGTCTTTCCTTTATAAAGCAGATCAAAGAACCTGTGCTAGTAGGTCATCCTGGATGTGCTTGCTGGGAGTATAGCATGTTTTTCATCCACACTATGTAATGAGTGAGTTGTAGCCAGTGAACACCTCTCTGGGAAACCATTCTAACTGGCTAGCATGGTACAGGTGAGGGATAAGCAAACTAACCCCAACCCAGGAATAAAGAGAGCCTAATGCAACCACTGTATAAGCAAAGACAAGCAGGTTGGAAGTCTAATCCTTAGGGACACAATATGGTCAGACTTGCACTCTAGGAAGATCACTTCGGCAGTTATGTGAAAGAAACATTAGAGACAGGTGAGGCAGAGAAATCAATTAGTCGGTCCATGCTGTCATCCTTCTGGAGAGGACGGATGACTTTGTTGGGTGAAATCTTAACCTGCATGCAAATTGGATTAAAGTGAGGCAGAGATGCACAAAGACATCAACCTCACTCTCTCTTCCATAGTCATCAATGTTCAGTGGCAGGGCAAAAGTCAGGACAACTGGCGATGGCCTGGGATGCACTGGAGGACCTTGGTTTCTGACCAAGCTCTTAGAGCTCCCTAGCTCCCGTCTCAGCCGCCTTCATGGTTGCTGGGCCAAATTGTTCTCATCCACCTATGGAGGAATAGGGTGAGGGGAGGGGCCATCTTCACATGCTTGGGCTATACGTCCCCCTAATTCACTGATGCATGTTGGCCTCTGAGTTGTCCCCTGCCAAGATGGTTTTATGGCGGTGTCTGCTGTGCATGCTATACCTTGGAGCCATGGGTGAGAGTCGGGTGAGAGGTGGACACCAAAGGTGGATGAGCAGCCCTGAGAAGTGCTCAGCAGCCCTTATCTCAGGGATGCTGGTCCTCTCTACACACCCTATACACCCCAGTTAGTCAATAAACATTCATGAAGCAAGTATTTGTTCCAGGACATGAGCTCGGTGCCTGGGATGCAAATGCAGATAAAAACAGAGACCGTTCCTATCCAGAAGGAGTTTGTAATCTAATGGGGAAAGTTAACACACAAAAGAAGCTGAAAAGGGAGTGGGGAATAAAGTACCTGGTGTGGGGCATGGTAGAGAGCTCCAAAGAAGGGGAGAAAAACTGTGCTGAACCCCCCTTTATGTAAAGGCTCTGGAGCCCCTGGCCCTGCCTCCAGTCAGAGGGTCCAGTCAAAGAGCAAGAGGGGACGGAGGAGATGCTGCAGACCAGGTAGATTCAGTCTTACAGTATGATGAGATTTCTAAGTAATGAGTTTCCTGGGGGAAGGGGGGGAGGGGTCCAGAGCAGGGAGGCTAATGCAGAGCGGGGAGGGCACTGGAGCAAGAGCTTAGGAAGGCACGAATTAGAACAGTGTCTGTGTGACTGGGAAGAAAGGGGTAAATGAGGCAGATGTTGTGGAGACTAGACTTGCCAACTTGTTTACTGAGTGTGTGGAATGAGAGGAAGGAAAGAAATCAAGGATGATTCCAAGACTTGAAACCCAGGGCACTGGATGGCTGGCAATGTTCTTAACAGAAATCGAGGCTTCTGGAGGGGTGGGTTTGGGCAGTGCTGCATGCAGAATAGATTGTTGACTGCAAGGGGTGGGGCTGAGACAGCCATCTGAGAGTCAGCACAGAGCCTGAGTCCTTATAATGAAGCAAGATTCAAAATATAATACCCCCAAGATGGTGGGTTAGAGGTATCTTAGGTATTCTTATCACTCATTTTCAAAAACACCCTCCTCTCACATGCGCCTAGGGAGAGCACAGAGGAAACCCTGCACCGTGGGTGGATTCCCTCCCTCCCCTTCCCCTCCACTTTTTCCCTCTCCTCCTCCCTCTGCATTCATTCTTTCCCTGCTCCAGGCCAGCGAATTCCACCACAGCACTGCAGTTGTGGGTTTTAGAAAGCTCCCTCAACCACTGATGCCCAAGAACGTCATGTGCTCCTGAGGTGGATGGGATCTGAACCCCTGAAAGGAAAAGATCATGTCTTTAGGATCTGGACCCCAAAAAAGGAAAAGACTTTCCCACATGGCTCAGGTCCCTGGCATTCACCTGGGGCAATTGACCCTGCCCAGTTAATTAACTGCCCTTTCCTCAGCTGGATCTAGCCCCACCCTAGACTGCCACTCCCTCCATTCCATCTAGACCTCTACTCTGCTCCCACAGTCTTCTGTATATAAATCTTTCTTGCTTCCATTAAAGGGCTCAGATTCAATCTGGCCCACTCGTACTGACAAGTATCACAAATGCTCAGATTCCTTCAGAGACTGGCCTATGTGGCAGACTTTAGAATCACATCCACCCTCTATCAGTGTTGTAATAAACCTTGTCTGTGACCGAAAGAAAGCTTGGGTGAATTCATTCGAGGCAGGACCTGTGTGTCACCATTTTGAGGTCCAAGCACCCCTAAACCTCAACATTCCCACACTGTACTGAGAAGCTTGCCAAAGACCTCCAGCCTAGCAGTATTGGGTGGTTAGTGGGCTTCCTTTTTTGTCCAAGCCCAGGCTGGATTCATTAGAGGCAAGACCAGCAGCCCAGCCCAGACAGACAGCACAACTCAGAGACAGACAGACAGACAGAAAGACTAGCAACAACTTTAGAGACAGGTCATTGGATGCTAGCACCTTGAGCTAGAAAGGACTTTTGAGATATTCTAGTTTAAGCCCTTCATTTCACAGAAAAGGAAACTGAGTCCTGGAAAAGTTAAGTGGCCTGCCCCACATAATACAGATTTTGGTACTAGGGATAGGAATTCTAACCCAGCTTCTTTACCTCCAGAAAGGAGGCTGGGATTTAACATGGCTGCCCTGTCTGGTGGGTGCCTCCACCCTCTCTAGCAGCTCTCAAGGCTCTGAAATCACAAGGAGGCCATGAGGCCTAAAAACCTCAAAAGTCTCCTGAGGCTGGCAGCCAGGAGGGTGAAGACTTCTCCACCTCTGAGATCTGCAGGGCTCTCTGACTGTGGGCATGCCACTTTTTGGCTTTGGTTAGCCAATGGAAAAGTTGGCTCCTACCTTAGGCATTACAAGCTTCTTAATTGCCTTTGTCATCTAAGAGAACCATGATTTCTAAGCACATTAGGCCATGAACCCTTAGGAGTAGGGACTGATTTGTACCTTGTATCCCCAGTTCTTAGCATAGTAGGCACCCAATAAATCCTTGCTGAGTACTTGTCCTTCTAATGCTTTACAATGTCTGTGCCACAGAATGGACTGTTTTATACGTCATGAGGAATGGGTCCTAGGAACCACACATTGAGACCAGGGGCCACTTCCAAGAATGGGGTGCTTAGTGCTAAAGGAACTGGTGCTTTGGAATGACTTAGCAGTTAGTTGGTGTAGTGGACTGAATACCAGACCTGGAGTTAGAAGGGCCTGAATTCAAATCTAGCCTCAGACACTTACTAGCTGTGCAATCCTAGACAAATCACTTAATTCTGCTTGTCTCAGTTTCCTCATCTGTCAAATAAGCTGGAGAAGGAAATGACAAGCCACTCCAGAATCTTTCCCAAGAAAACCCCAATGAGGTCACAAAGAGTCAAACACATCTGAAACAACTCAACAGCAACAGTCATACCTTGGTCGTCATGATGGCAGCCAGAGGAGCCAGAATATATCAAGAGGATTGACAACTGGCCTAGGAAGGGCTTCCCACTTAATAGACCAAGGGGAGGCATAATCACCCCTGCTCTCCTCTTCTTCCCTCCGGAGCATGTGGTGTGGAACTCCCTCTGGGACTTCCTGGGTGGGAGGGAGCCCCTCTTCTCCACCCCCCTCACCCCCTTTTAGGCACCCATATGGCAGCTACTCCACATCACAGCTAGAGCATGATCCATTGGAAAAGCCTGGCTGCCTCTTTCACTCTGTGTTCCTTTTTCTGAGCATTGAAGCCCAAACAGCAATGCAGAGTTGGATATGCCAGCCTGAGAGGCAGCCTCCTGATGTTTGTCCTAGCAGATGGGAGGCGTTCCGTGGGACCACTGCAGTGATTCTTGGAGAAGATAGAGGGCTGATCCTAACCTAGATCCTAGTACACAGAAATACTAAAGAAGACCTTCTTTCTAGTGCGGGCCTTCACCCTCTGCTTTATGCCTAGACCCTTCTGGCAGTCAGTCTGGTGAACCCAGGGACTCCTCACAATCATGTTTTTCAATGCAAGACCCTGGAGCCGTGAGGCCTGAAGTCAGGAAGACCTGAGTTCAGATCTGCCTCCTGGGTTCCCAGACTTGGAGATCCAGCTAAAACACAGGAAGCATTTTCAGATTCCTCTTAATTCCAATGCCTTTTGTACACAGATGTTTGCATGCTGTCTCCCCATTAGACTGTGAAATCCTTGAGGACAAGAACTGTCTTTTTTCCTTTCTTTGTATAGACAGCAGCTGGCACATAGTAGGAACTTAATAAATCTTTATTAACTGACTGAAATCTAGCTTCAGACATCTAATAGCTGTGGGATCCTGGGCAAGGTCATTTAACCTCTCTGCCTCAGTTTCTTCAGCTGTAAAATGGAGATGAAAATAATAGTACTTACCACCTGCAGTTTTTTTTTGACAGACACTTCTTATGTGCCTACTACTTGCCAGAAACCTTATAAATATTAATTCAATTGACTTAAACAACAACCCTGCAAGGTAGGCACTATTATTATTTCTATTTTCCAGTTGAAAAAACTAAGGCAGACAGAAATTAAGTGACTTATCCAGGGTCACACAGCTAGCAAGTGTCTGAAGCTGAATTTTAACTTGGGTTTTCCTGAATCCAGGCCCAAGGTTCTATCCATTGCTCCCCTTAGCTGCCTCCTTTCATTGTGAGGGAAAATGATGGTTTTTTTTTTGCATGGCACTGAACAAACCTTAAAGCACTATGGAAAGGTTAGCCATTACCATTTTTAAAAATAAAAGGCACAGGATTGCTAAGGAAACTGATCAAATTGAAATGGTTACCAAAACATTAAAAAATAAACAAATAAAAGCCTGTTTAGGTTGAGAACCCCTTGTCTAGATGAAGAATTGATGATTTTCTCTTCATTTTCAGGAAGTTCTCTTGCTTCAGGCCAACTGTGAGACTCAGTGGACTTACAAAGAGCCAAATTTAGGTTGGATATCAATGCATCTGATTTTAGAGACATTGGCCTCCCTGCTGTCCGTTTAAACCACAACCACACCCACCCTCACCACACCCGTTCTCATAAACTTTCATTCATCAATCTCACAATATCCTACCCTGACTTTGTGGGTTATGTGCCTTACAATTTATTAACAATGTAACAGTGGACACAAAGGCATATTTCAACAATGTATCAGCTAAGAAAGAGATCCCAGGCAGCATTACCTTTAATCAACAACTGTAACTACTGACATCTCCACAAAGGATGGAACCTTAGCCTCACTATTCAGCTCTCTCAGGGTAGGGGTCCAAGTCTCTCCAGAAATATCTTCAGGATATTTTCTTCATTGCATATCTTCTCTAAGGGATCAAAGCTAAATTCAGTTCCCTCAAAATGTCTCTTCAATCTTTCTCAAACACGAGAGTTCACTGAGTCTCTCAGCAAAGAAATCTCTCTTCATCTTTTCCCTCTGAATCTCCTCCAGACTCTCCAAGCCAGGCAGGTCAGCCTTTCCAGACTGTACCCTGTGCCTCTGAAAGATTCTATTCATCTTAAAGAGAAAGTCATGGTATCCACAGCCTCTGAGGCAGGGCCAGGAAGCCAGAATTATCTAAGGAAAAACTTCCTAACAATGGAGGTGAGCCAAAAGAAGATCTTCAAGCAAAGACTGGATAACCATTTTTCAGGGATATTGGAGAACGTATTCTTACTGAAATATGCATCATAAAAACTATAGTAACAACCATACTCACAGCTCACATTTTACAGCAACTTAGAGTCTGCAAAGTGCTTAATTTCTATACTCAATCCACAAGCATTTATTAAACACCTACGATATGCCAGACACTAAAGACAAAAGTGAAGCAGGCCCTGCGCTCAGAGATTGGATTCTATCAGGAAAAACCAAGTGCACAATTGTACTTCTTTGATCTTCAGAGACAAGGCATGGGGAAACAATTTCTATTATTATTATGATTCTACTGACGAAGTAAGTAAAGTTTATTGTAAAAGAAACTTTACTTTACAGAACCTGAGGATAAGAAAAATGAAATGACTCACTCCAAGTCACCCCAGGTAGTCAGTGTCAGAGGCAGGACTCCAGATCTAGCCTTCTGTCCTGTAACCTGTGGAGGAACAGTGCTTGGGGCAGTTTATACAAAGACCTCAAGGGCCATGCCTTCCACTGGAGCCATTTGAAGTCTCTTTTCCAACACGGAGCTTCTGTGAATTTTAACTGTGGCCATCCTAATTGCCCTTTAGAATTGAGATGGTCCTTCCAAATTTGTTATAATCTCCCCACCCTCCTTCGCCCATCTAAAGTAGGCAAGAACCAGATAGCAGAGATCAGTCATGGTGGTGAGCTCTACACTGTGGGAGCCTCCAGGCTGCACCATTTGCTTGGCCTTTCTGAGCCTGAGCATGCTCAAGGAGGGTAAGGGGGGTGTTCAATGAATTAGAAGAGATACAACTGTCAATGCACCATTTGCACTGAGCAAAAGAGTGGATAATATTTGTTTATTTTTTTAAGGTGCTCAACACAACACCTTGTACGTAGTACGTTCTTATATAAATACTTATTCCCTTCCCCTAATCCAAGACAGAGAAATAATCCCCAGATCATGTGGATTAGGTTTGGGAATGAATGCTCTCAAGAAGCAGCTCATTGAGTCAATCTCTGCCTTCACTGCTTCAGGCCCCAGTTTCTCTTTTTGTTGCATTGGCCAGAACCTAAGATTCCATCCTGCCTTAATATTCTGAGCAATTCTCTTTGCAGGTGCCTCAGTCTAATGGCTCAGGCTGTAGGCCAAAGGAGGACCCCAAGGCTGCCACTCTGGAATCCTACGACAGGATGAGCCACTTGTCCATGACTAATCAGACACTGTACATCTTAGAAAGACTAACACCCGTCTGAGGGACCTCCAATTTCCCAAAGCATTTCCATGCATACTTCAGTCACAGCCACAAGATTTGGAGCTAGTCATCTGTGGATACCATCTAGCCTGGCCCCTTAGTGTAGAAAGAAGGAAATGAAGTAGAGGGAGGCCCAGAGAGCTGAAGTCACTTGTCCCAGGTCAAACAGGCTATACATCATAGGACTAGGATTCCAGTGCACGTCTTCTGCATTTATGCCTCTTGGATGGTCTTTTCACTGTACCCTGGAGCCTGCTCTGGCTTAGTAGCACCTCTTAAAAATGTTAGGAACTAAGCAGGCCAAATCAGAACTTTCAGTAAACATTGTTAAGGGGCTCCTGTGTGCCAGCCACTGCGTTAAACTACAAAGGAAAAAGAGAAACAGTTCCTTTTCTCAAGGGCCTTACCTGCTACTAGGCAGAAACAACACATTGACAAAAGAGTAAATGCAAACTGACATTGTGTTCATCCTTCATTGCTGAAGAAGACCAGGCCATCAGAGAAATGATGACATGACTTGCACTTGACTTTGATTTGAGTGAGGGAGGGTTGTGCAGGTCACTAGCCTCACTTCTCCTCCAGAACCATTTGAATCCAGTGAGCAGATATTCATCAGGATGACTGGAGATGACCCAGGATGCACTGGAAGACCTCAAGCCTTTTAGACCAAGGTCTTTACAGGCACTCCCTTAGGGTGAGGTAACTCCCATTCATTGAACAGGCCTGTTTAAGAAGTATCGAGGGCATGGCCCCTTTAATGAGGCCAAGAAAAAGAAAGACATCAGTCTGGGAGGGAAACAGCAATAGTTACTATTAATAATCACTCCAAAGCCAGGTGGGTCCAGGGGCCCATTGGGGAAAGGAAGGGAAGGGGAAGGGAGGGAAGCAAACTGACTAAGGGAAGAGGGACAAGTTACTGGGGGTGGGTAGGCTTAGGGGGAAGTACTGATTACTGGGTGTAGGGGGCGGTGCTCAGCGCTTGAGCTGAGTCTGGAGGGAACCTAGAGATTCTAAGAGGCAGAAGGGGAGTGGGGAGTACACTCTGGCCATGGGAGACGTTGTGGGTGGGGTAGGAGCTGTGAAAAATGATTATTGATAATCAATATCTTGGAGATTTCGAGCTTCTCCCTGCCCCCGTTTTCCAAAGTCCTGACTTTAAGTTCAGTTTTTCTTTAGAAGGACATTGCTGATAATGAGATTGCAAGGACTCTCCTTATCTTGGTCAGCCCTCCACCCAAACTCGCAAGTAATTTAATCCAAGGTAGGGAAGCCCTGGTGTTCTACTTAAGCTTGGGTGGAGACAGACTTTTTTGTCTACATAGCCCAAGGCTGGGAGTGGTCTGGTATGGGGGTGTTTTCTCTGTCCTGGAATGAAATGATGACAGAGTGACTTCACCCTCAGTTGGAAGGATATATAAACTATAAACTACACATGCGAACCCCAAAGGGAGCTCAGTTACAAACTGCAGGTCCCATGCATGATGCGTGCATGTTACCTGCTTTGAGAGAAATAACCTAACTCTGAAGGGGGACGGAGCTAAGGTCCTACCCTGCTGGGGCAAGGCTAGCTTTTCAATAAAAGCTACCAAAACTCTCCTTGAGACTTAATTGGCTCAGAGAACGAAGACTCAGGTCACGGATCTGGGATTCTAGTGTCCTGAGTACCAAAAAGCCAGGGCACAAGAAGTCAGCAGCTTCTCTGTCCAGTAGAACAGCACAGGCACCACAGACACAGGAAAGCTAGAACCAAAGGCTGCCACCTTGTTGAACATGCCATCCCTACACTTGGGTAACGCCCCCATGTTCAATGGGTGTCTTATCCTATTCCAATCTTGAATCTGACCTGCCAGACTGGCCTAAGGGAGGCCTGAACTACCATGCTGGACAAGAGAGAGATCGAATGTTGGATACAGGGAAGAGTGGGTAGGTCAGTTGGGCTACAGTATAATGTATTGTGAGATGGAAAACTGTGGGATAGTCTGGAGAAAGTGTGCTGGAGACATAACGTAAAGTTATTTTGTTTTGTTTAAGGACAAAAGAGCATGTGTTTTATCCTGGAGGAAAAGGGGAGCCACTGAAGGTTCTTGAGCAGAGGAGGAATATGTTAAAAGCCTTGCTTTAGGAATATTCATTTGGTAACTGTGTGAAGGATGGATTCTAGAAGGGAAAGACTAGAGGTAAGGAGAACAAATGGGAGGGGGAGGAGTTTATTAAGTACAAGGAAATAAGGGCTCAGAAAAGTTGAATGACTTGCCCGGGGTCAGAACAAGGTCAGAGACAGGACTTAAATCCAGGATTTACTGACTCCAAGTCCTGTACCCTCTGGCATCATCTTTCCTCTCAAGGTCGTGGAATGGACAGCCTGGGTGAGTTCTAGCTCAGCTCTTGGTTAGCAGCTTGGCTCGCCACAGGGATCTTGAAAGGGTACATGTTAATCTCCAACCACCAATCCATCATCATCGTTGCCACCACCACCATCATCACCATCACCATCACCACCGAAGTTATCATCACCCTTAAGAATAGCTCCTTCCTTATGTTTCTACAGCATTTGGGGTTAGCAGAGCATTTGCCTCACTGCCTTGTGGGTTGGGTAGAGAAGTTCATGGGCTCTGGACCCAGGTTCAGATGTCAACTTCTGACCCTTGGATGCTTAACCTTTGTGGGCCTAAGCTAATCCTTCTATAAAATGAGACAACTGGACTAGAGGACCTCTGGGATATCTTCCAGCACTAAGAATCTAGGAGTACAAGTGTGATTCATCCCCTCTCCCAAAAGAAAAATGGAGTCCTAGACAGGGGGTTGGAGGTAATCTAGCCCTGCAGACATTATCTGGTGAGTAGGAGGCTGGGAGCTGCTTCATCAATGCTTGTTGACTGACTGAGTCAGTCAGACTACTGCCATCACATAAGAGTGGGTACAAGGAGGAGAGGAAAGGGCAGGATGGAGAATCACCACTCCCAGAGTTCCAAGGACAGTGAGTCCCACAGAGGCTAATGTCATAGAACTCGAGGATCTCAGATCCACAACTGGTGGCCACCCTCCCACATGACCTTGTGGTTCACAATATTGGGTTCATTGTCTTCTTTGATCCTGATAGTGCTAGGAGAGAAGTATATCCTGATCCTCATTTTATGGATGGGGAAACTGAGGCAGGCAGCAGTCACGTGACTTGCCTACACTCTCTGCTGGGAAGCGTTAGAAGCTGGATTCCAACTCAGTCTTCTGACTCTGGGCCCAAAGCTCCAGTTTTGCTCGCCCGTCCTACCAGTTGACTCCACTGGGTTGACCAGAGGTCCCCTTCAGGCCCAGGACAATTAAGTGACAAGAGCAGGGCCATGACTTGGGGTGGCAAGGACACTGGAGGCCCCTGGTCGGGAGATGGGGCCGCCCAGGAACCGCTGTTCTAAGCCAACCTTTTTTTGGAGCCGAGGAAGCTGAGACCAGAGAGAGGTCCTGGGTCCCGCCCAAGTGTCGGGAGCCGGGCTTCGAACCCTTGTCCTGGCAGAGGGAGCGGCCCCGGCGCCGACGCAGCAGCGACCCCTGGCGGCCTCGGCTTTCCCGAGGGCGGGGCGGGGTCACGAGCCGGCGGCGCGGCAGCAGCCTCTGCCCGCCCCGCGTACGCAGGTGCGCCCGGCTGCGGAGGGGGCGGGGGCGGGGGCGGAGGCTGGGGCTGGCGCGCCTGCGCACTGAGCCCAGCCCAGACTGTCACTGGGGTCTCGCTGCTGAGCCGCCGCAGAGCCTAAGCGCGAGCGCGAGCCGGGGCGGGAGCGGACGCGGGCGCGGGCGCGTGCTGCGGCGGTGGCGGCGGGGCCGGCGAGGCGCGCGCCGAGGGGACCGAAGCGGCTGCCGCGGCTGCTGCTGCTGCAGAGAGACAGCCGAGCCCGCGACGGACGGACAGGCGGCGGGACCGGCGCACGGACAGACGGGCGGGCGGACGCACGCTCCATCCCCGAGTCCCAGCCCGAGCTGCGGAGCGCTTTCAGTTGCATCGAGTGGCAGTGCGTGCTTGCCCCGCGCCCCACCAGTAAGTGCCCGGCGCCGGCGAGCCTTCCTCCTCCTCCTCCTCCTCCTCCCGGGCCCGGGCGGGGGGCGGGGGGCCAGGCTCTCCTTCCCATAGTCCCAGGGTCCGGAGGCACCCATCAGAAATCCCGCCTGGGGCAGCCGCGGGGTCCGTCCGGGGGGAGGCAGCTGGGAAAAGGGGGGCTGCCCCTCGGGGGATCGCGCAGCCCGTGCATGAACAGCCCCGGTTGTCCCGCACGTTCGATCGGCCCAGTCCTCGATGGGGCGGACGGCTCGACGCCAGCCGCGTGTTGCTGCCTGGGCTGCTGGCCCGGGGTCCGCCGGGTGCGCACTCATGGGCCGGGCAGCGCGGGGAGGGGAGCGGATTCCGGGGCTGGCTGTTCGGGATCGCCCGGGAGGCCCCGGCCCCGCATCCTCGAGGAGCGCGGGGCTTTTCTGGGCCCTGGGGGCTCGCGAGAGGGTTGCCCGGGTGGTCCGGGGTGGCTTTGTCGGGAGCAGGCTGCCGCGCAGGGTCGTGGGGGCTGCGGGGCGGGCGCCAGGAGAGCCTTCCTCCGAGAGCCCGAGGGGCTCCCCGCCCGCCTGGAGGAGTGTTGCGGGCTCGCCGCCCGCCCGCCACCCAGCAGCGCGGGGGGATGGGCTGCCACAGGAGCCAAGGTCATTGGGGCTTCGGGTCGGGAGGTTCCTGGTGCCCAGCCCGAGCAGCCCCTTCTCGCGAGGTCCGAGGCAGCCGGGGCTCCGGACGTTAGATGGGGGGTTTAGGAGGTGGGTGCGGGCTCCCGCAGAGGACGGGCTGAGACGGCCTCGCTGCCAGCCTAGTTACCTGGTCGGGCTGCGACCTGGGCTTTCAAGCGAGCCTCGCGGTGGCTCCTCCCGCCCCGGGAAAGAAAGCAGATCTTGGGGAGGGGGAACAGGAGGAGGACGAAGAGGGAGGGTTTCCTTGGCGGAGGCGTTGAGGGTCCAATTGAGACAGATCTCCAGGGGAGCGGAAAGGGCAGGGGGGGATGCGTGTGGCCAGCTGGCCTTTTACTGCTTTACCCTCTCACCTGGCTAACCTGGGGGTCCAACCTTGCGTGCAGTCCGAGGCCGCCGGGGACTTCCCAGACTTACATCCTCCCCATCTCCCCCCGGTGCCCTGGTAATATCCGAGAAAAGGGCCCCCTGGGAGCGTCGGGGAGAGGGTCCTAGGGTACGGAAAGCCAGGGAACGGCTCTGTGGCTGGTGTACCAGAGCGGGGCGGGCGGGTATGTGAGGGAGTGTGTGTGTGTGTGTGTGTGTGTGTGTGTGTGTGTGTGTGTGTGTGTGTGTGTGTGTGTGTGTGCATGCGCGCGTGTGTTTGTGTGCCCGTGTGTGTGCGAGTGTGTACACGCACGTGTGTGTGCGTATGTGTGTACACGCACGTGTGTGCCTGTGCTTGGGTGCTGAGGAGGACGTCGACCATTCCAACACCGAGGGCTTCCAGAGACCTTAGAGGCCGGTATCTCCTATCTCTCCTCCCCCCGCCCCCATTTTACACTGTGAGAAACGGGGAAGGGGGCGGGTGGAGGGAGCTTGCCCAAATGAGGGGGGGGGGGGGAGTTATGTAACAATAACTTACATTTCAAAGCACTTTCGTGTTTACAAAAGGCTTTGTACCCGCCTGGGGCAAGCTCCGGAGCCCCTTTGGTCCCTTCCAGCCCCTGGCCATCTCTAGTTGTATAAGCAGAGGCTTGGGGTCCTCGGTTCAGGGTTGGGAGCACCTCCCGGCCCTTGGCCCTCCTTTCTCCTTCATAGCTCTTAAAGGATGCGTTTAAATGGGTCCCCTCAAACTCAAGAAATCCCTTTCCACCAAACAAGGTTTATCCATATTCCCAGGCAGTGGGATGGAGCAGGGCAGCCTGTAGGCCAGGGGGCTTCGTTAGCACTGCGTCATGGACGGTGGAGGATGATGTGTGACTTAAAGCCTAGGCATGCATTTAGGTGTTAGGACTAGGGAAGAACTCTGGCTCTGTGTATCTTCTGTTCAAGAAGAGGTTGGAATAGGTAAAACATTCTTAACCTGGGGTCTATCAACTTTATAATTAAATATATATTTCAATATAGTTGGTTTCCTTTGTAATTTTATGTATTTTATTTTATGCATTTATAAACATTTCTGAGGCTTCCCTAGACTGAACCCCTTGCCTGGATTCTCTCTAAGAACCTGTCCTCAGATGTTAGGTGCTAAATTTCCTGTTTGATTGGAACTCAGGGCTTAGATACTCAACATGTGTTCTTGGTTCTATACAGATTAGTCTCTCATTAGTCTCAGCTCATGTCCTAAGCTCTTCCTGTCCTCCAGACTGGTTTTCTTTCGTCCATCCATCCAAAAGAGGTGGAGGTGGGGGCAGAGAGGCAGGGGCAAGAAGGTGAAAAACCAATGAATTTGGAATCGGAGGACCTGAGTTCAAATCCAGGCTTTGCTGCCTCTCCATACAGCAAGGGGGTAGGGCCAGGCGATCTCTAAGGTCCTTCAGCTTGGTGCAGGGAAAGGAGAATCTGCTCCACAGTCAGAGGAATTGAATCTCACCTCTTCTGCTTACTGCCTTCCAGATTTGGGACAAAGCCCTCCCCATCCCCTGGCCTCTGTTTCCTCCTCAGTAACATGGAGGGGCTGGTCAGATGGTCTTGGAGATCCCTAGTGCTGGCCCTATGCAGCAGTCCTATGATCTGGAGCCCTTTCTTCTCCTACCCTCATCCAGCCGGGCCCCCTGCCCCCCTGCTCCTAGTCCCCAACTAGCACAATCTGTTTACTGGGGATTTTCTGAGAGAAGGAAAATTCAAAGCAACTGTCAGGGCAGAATCAACAGTCCCTTTCCCTCCCTTCCCTGCTCCCCAATAAGGGGAGCTAATGTGTCTTGTCCGCCAGTCTGGTGAATCACCCAGACTGGGAGGGCTCATCTGCAGAGGTACAGGAGAGATGCAGCCGCAGAGATCTGGCTGCCTGACAGCCCCCTCTCCACAGGAGAGGGTGGGGTGGGAAGAGAAAGGAAGAAGACAGACACAGGGAGACTGCTGCTTTGGGGCCAGGAAGGATGCTGTACCGACCCCTTCATCAGTGATAACACAGCTTCCCAGGGATGGCAGCATTTAGAACATGGGGGGGGGGGGGGGGTGGCATAGTCCCTCCCCCATCGCTTTTACTCAGGGGTAAAGTGAGATCTAGCAAAGTTGCCCAAGCAAAGCCAGGATTTGAACACAAGTTCACTGGCTTTAAAAACAGTTCTTTTTCTCAAAAAAAAGGGGAATATCTGTAAAGAGTTTTTTAAAACCTTAAAGTTCTGTATAAATCTTACCTATTAGTATTATTTCTCTGTGTCCTTTCCCCTTCCTCTTTTCCCCTTTCCCCTCCATCCTTTCCCTTTTCTTTGCTTCTTAATTCCCCCTTCTCTCTTCTCTCCTCCTTCTCTCTGCCTCCCTTTCTTCTCTTCACTCTCTCCCCTCCCCCTTTCTCTATTTTTTGAACTTCCCCCACTTCCCCATCTTTCTATTAGTTACCTTACCCCTCCATGTATCCCATTAAGAAAATTCAATTAATCCCAAGAGGCTGAGTCGGGGGGATGTTTGTTTCCTTCTAATCTGAGCATGTGAGTGCAAAAATAGAGTCCCTAGTCTTTGATGAAGTCAGAGAGATGGTAACAGTCAAGTTTCCCAACTCAACACAGGCAGCAATTTGTAAACAGATCCCCCCTTTTCCTCCCCCACTCCCATATTAGGACTTGAATGAATTCTGACAATTCCACATCCTTTTCCTGGAATCTTGCTGCTTTCCTGCTCTGCTGGTCTTACCTATATGCTCTGGAGTCAATGAGCCCATGCAGGGGAGGCTGTTACGGGGAAGGGGGAGATTCCTGGGCCAATGGAAGGAAAGTGAGGGACCCAACTCACCCAATGCTAGCCGGCATGCCTACCTCCCTCGGATTTCTGGTCCATCAGTTAGACACACTCTGGCCTCCTGTGTTGGAGGGAGGAGCAGAGGTTGCTGGGGGGTGGCCTGCATATTCAGCTGCAGCTCCCTTTGGGGAGGCCTTCCTAGAAGACCCCCGCTAGCCCCTCTGCCCTCCTGCAGTGATTGGCCAGGAGGAGACTTTCTTTTCCCGAAGGCTTTCCTGTTTGCTCCCACGTCCTGGATACCTGAAAGGACAGAATAGAACCTTGATTGTATCCTTACAGAAGAGATGAAATCCCAGTCACCCAAGATTGGAATAGACTCTTCCCAGTTGGCTGTGTGACCTTGGCCAAATCACCTCCCCTCCCTAGGCCAATTTCCTCACCAGTGAAGCCGAGGGGGAGGGCACAGGAGGGAAGGTGCAGGTATAGGCTAGATGATCTCTGAAGATGCCTTCCAACTCCAAGATCTTTGCTCCCTCCCTCTGGCCAAGGTGCTGGCCAGTGCAAGCATGGTGATAAATGGGAGCTTCCTTCAGGGAACCTATTCAAGGGTTAACCTAGCCTGAGTATAAATAGTAAGTCATTGATCTTCCTGGCGCTCTAGCAGTTAACTGGCAGGAGATCATTAGTAAAATAATACAGTTTCTGAAGGAAAAATGCCTTTCCTTAATCCCCTCTAATAAGAACCTGCCATCCCTGTGGGCAGAGGACATCCTTCTCACTCACTCATCTTTATGCCTCCAACCCTTTCCCTCCCCCATAGCTCAGGCCTAACCCAGGACCCTTCACATAGTAGGGCTCCATAAAATTTTCATTGGGTCTCATAAAGACCACAAAGGACTGTCCTGAGGGAGGTGCTTTGTAAATTTTAAAGCTGTAGAGTCAACCAAACATGGATTTATTAAGCACCTACTACTATGTTTGGGCTATATGTGATAAACCAAGGCTACAAAGAAGCCATCTCTGTCCTCACAGAGCTGCCTTTCTACAGAAGGGAGGGAACAACCTTTGTGCAGACACTTGAGGAAGATTGAGAGGGTGAGGACAGCTGGGAGAATCAGAAAAGGCTTCCACAGGAGGTCAGCAGGGCTCCTGACCTGAACCTGAAAGAGGCAGCAATCAGGAGAGGCTGTGGCTACAAAGGCATGGATGCCAGGGACAGAATGCTGAGGCTGGGAAGGAAGAATTCACATTCCTCTAGGTCTTGAATATCCACAAAGTGCCTTTCTTCCAGCCACATTCTGAGGCCAGTGGTCCAAGAACAGTTATCCCTGTTCTGCAGATGAGGAAACTGAGACTACAGGAAGTTAAGGAATGATCCAAGGTCACAAAGCCAGTAAGTGCCATAGCGCGGATTTGGGTTGGCCAGGTCTCATGCTCTCCTCAGATCACTAAATGTATCGATCAGTTCTCAGAATGTTTGTGTCTGGACCTCATTTACTGCTCTGGGGAGAGATGGCCAGAGACGCAGAGGAAGACACTATGACAGCTGCCCCTAGATATTCTAAGATCCCCTTTCTCTGGTGCATCTCTGGGCTCTTTGATTGAAGATGGGGGGGTATTTGGAGGCTCAAATTTGATTAATGTGCAGTTTCTAATCTCCATATAGAGGCATTCATAAAAGCTCCTCCTTCCTCCTTCACAAATAAAGACATAAACGTCATTTATATTTTTATAAACCTTGATGTCATTAAGCCAGTCATAGGAAAACACCAGCTTCTGCTTTCACTTGGGATCGTAGATCTAGAATGGGAAGAGACCTTAGAAACTATCCAGACCAACCCCCTCATTTTTCAGATGAGTAAACGGAGGCAAAGAGCTTGATGACTTGCCCAAGGTCACGCAGGTGATAAGTAATGAAGGCATGATTTAAGCCCAGTCCTCTGACCCCAGACATTCTGTATCAGCCTGAAGGGACATTCCAGGTTACCTAGTCCAGCTTTAACATTTTACAGATGGGAAAATTTGAGTCCCAGAGAAGGAAAGAGACTCACCTCTGGGCACCCACATGGAAAATAGCAGAGTTGGGAGTCACTCCCATGGCCCAGGGCTCTTTTTTGATGCCAGCTGCCCTGAGGTCTCCCCATCCATAGGTCATTGTGTCCAGAGCCGAGGTGGGGATTGGAAAGTGCTCACACAGTGAAAACCACACAGCCATCCTCCATGCTTTACAGTTTGTTTCTACAGATAACTGCCATTCCCTCACATGAATCAGAATAGAAACATTTCTTTGCCCTGGGCTCTCATTGAAAATTATCTAAATGGAAAGATCCCGTGGATGCTGCAGAAACTGTCATAATGAATGAGCTGGGGAAGAAAAAGCAGGATGCCACAGACTCGTCAATGAAGCTTGACGCTAATATCCAGGTGTCTGCAGATATGCTCCAGAGTGCTAGGCTCTCCAGTGATAATGCATTGCTGCAAAGTGCAGTCCTGGACTGAGAGCCCAAAGCCTTCCGTGCACTGGCTGGGTCTGACCTAAGCCAGGGCTGCCCAGCATGGTGGCCATCAGCTGGCTGGGGTGAAGCAAAAGCAGGGAACTGAAGGCAGCCTCAGACCATGGCTCCTGCCCATGCTCGGAGTTTGGTACATAGCATGTTCTGAGGAAGCAGAGGAGAAATAGAGGAGGATGGTGATGGTGGTGAGGAAGAGGAAGATGGTGGTGATAAGATCTGCCACAAGATAAATATCATCTATACTAGAGGGTGATGGGAACCAAGGAAAACCCAAACTTCATCCTGCAGGTGGCTCTCTCAGCTGGGCAGGAGCACAGTAAGGGTAGACATAAGCCCCCAATCCCTGAGAGGGAATCCCAGAATCCCAGAGTTAGAAAGGAGGGATGTCACCATTCGAGAACCCCCTATATGAGACCCAGGAAGGGATCTGATCTGGCATTGAAGCCCTGTCCTGGTGGGAGGCAGTCCATTCATCTGGGAGACAGTCTCCACTGAGAAAGTGTTCCTAACAGGGAGTCTTAAGTGGCCTCTGCAAATTGTCCTCATTTCTATCAGTTCTGCCCTCTGGGGCCAAATAGAGCAGGACTGACCCCTCTTCCACATCCCAGGTAAATACTTGAACACACCTCTCTTTTCCACTGGGGTCTTCTCTTCCCTGGCTGAGCACCCTCAGTAAACAGCAGTCTGCGCATGACATGAACTCAGGCCCTTCACCCTCTGCTGGCCTTGGATATTCTCCAGCTACTCACTACCCTTCTTAAAAGGCAGGCCCTGAAGTGAATGCACACATTCCATGTGAAGCACCCAGGGACTCTCCCCTCCTTATTTCTGAATACATAGTGCACAGGGAGCTGGGCCTGGAGCCAAGGAAACCTGGGTTCTAATCCTGCCCCAGACACTTACTAGCTGTGTGACCCTGGTCAAGTCACTTAGTCTTCATTTCCTCATGGAAACAGCACAGGGCTGTTGGATAGCTCCCATGCTCAGTACTTTGAATGCTGGAAGTTCCACATCCTTGGTGGCCTCAATATCTTGTTGACAGATTGAATGAGTAGTGGTCCATTCAAACCTCCAGATCATTCTCGGAACTGCTATCTACCTATATTTGTCTCCTCCCCATATTTGTATATACTAAGTTGATTTTTTAAAACCCTAATTTAAAACGTTTTCGTTTATCCTATTGAATTTCATCTCATCAGATTCAGCCTCATGCTCCTGCCTGTCAAACCCTTTTGGATCCTCTTCCTCTTCCCTCTAGTGTGTTAGCTCTCCTTCCCAGCTTGGCATCATCTGCAGATTTGATAAAGATGGCGTCTGCGCCATTATCCCAGGAACAGAGCCAAGCACGGAACTCTGGGGCTCTTGGCTGGAAACTTGCTTCCAAGCTAAGACTGAACCATTACTGAACACTCTTTGAATAGAGCTCCAGTTCCATAGAGTCTCTTCTAGCCTGGTCTCTGCATCTTTTCCAGAACAGTAGCAGGAAAGACTGTAGCAAGTCCTCTGCTAAATACAATCTAGACAAACTAGATCTGCAGAATTTCCCTGATCAACCTAGTTCAGTAATCCTGTCCAAAATGGAAAATAGGGTTAGATTGGCGTGACCTGTTCTTGATGAAGCCATGTTAGCTTCTTGTGATTGCCAGTTCATTTTCTAGATTGAGACTTCCAGGAACAGGAAGCTCGCCACCTTCAAAGGCAGCCAATACCACTTTTTTTTTTTAAATATTCAGTGATAAGCAGTTATCTACTTTTTTTTTTACATTTTTACTTAAAAGTTTTGAATTCCAAAATGTATTCCACCTCCCCTTTCCCTGAGATGGTAAGCAGAGATAGGTTTTAAATGTGCAATTATGTAAAACATTTCCATATTAGTCATTTTGTACAAGAAGATGCATAAAAGAAAAAAAAAGAAAGTGAAAAATAGCCTGCTTCAGTCTGTATTCATTCAATATCAGTTCTTCCTCTGGAGATGGATAGTCTGCTTCTTCATGAGTCCTTTAAGATTGTCTTGGATCGTTGCATTGCTGGGAAGAGCTAAGTCTCTCCTAGCTGATCATTGCTACAATGTTGCTGTTACTGTGTACAGTGTTTCCCTGGTTCTGCTCACTTCACTCTGCATCTGTTCATGTAAGTCTTTCCAGGCTTTTCTGAAGTTCTCCTGTTCTTCATTTTTTCACAGCACAATAATACTCCATTACAAGCATATACTACAGTTTGTTCAGTCATTCTCCAATTGATGGGCATCCCTTTGATTTCCAATTCTTAGCCACCACAGAAAGAGCTGCTATATTTTTGTACAAATAGGTCCTTCCCTCCTCCCCCCTTTTTTTGGTTGTTTTTGGGATATAGACCTTCAATACCATTTCTGACTGCCCACGGTTTTAGGAAATTTTTCCATCTATTTCAGAGTCAAAATCTTCGAGACAACTCTCCCCCAGTCCCCTTGCTTCTAGTGTATCCTTTGGGGCAGAGGATGATAAGTAGAATCCTTCCACATGAAGTCCTTCAGAGAGAGTCCTAGAATGTCAGAGCAGCAAAGGGCCTCACTTAGCACCTCTGTTGGCTCTTCAGTGAAATGAGAAGATGGCACTTGGTGACCCGTCCCAGCCTTGCCACTCCTGGTCCAACCCTGGCTGGTTGTGCCCACCACACCTAGTGCATGGGAGGACTAGACATTCCAACCCAGATCGACAGTCACTGCATCACATCCTGTTTGAAGGCTGCTGCTAGCCAGGAGCAGTAGTGGCTCAGAAGTCAGAGACATGGATTCAAATGCTACCTCAGTTCCTCACTCACCATGTAATCTTGAATTCACTTCCAGCTCCTTGCTCCTCATCTGTAAAATGTGGGTAGATAGGTAGGCAGGTGGTGCAGTGGATGGGCCTGAAGTCAGGAAGACTCAAGTTCATATCCAGCTAAAGTTCATATCCTTGCTAAATGTGTGACTTTGGCCGAGTCACTTAATCACTGTCTGCCTCAGTTTCTTCATCTGTAAAATAATAGCACTTACCCCTCATGGTTGTTGTGAGATTCACATGAGATAATGTTCATAAGGCATTTTATAGACCTTAAAATTCTCTACAAATGCTAGCAATCATGAGCAATTATTAGCTATAAAAGGAGGATTTTGAACCTTCAGGGTCCCTCTCGGCTCTGACATTCCATGCTCTATGCTCATCGTTTGGCTGTCACAGATTTTCAAGTTGGGTCCAGGTAACTGTTCCCAGGTTTAAGAATGCACTTTTGGAGTCTAAGCTCCTAAAATTTGAGCTCACTGGATTACTTCCAGCAAACATGTTTAGATCAAAACAGTGATACTGGCTCAGAGAACATCGGGAGACCTATAATTGTGAAGCCTTCCCTCCATCAACCTGGGGCCCACAGTCCATAAATAGCCCCAGAGTCTATGGGAAGAGTATATATAGACTCAGAGCACACACCCAGTGAAGCAAGCAGGTAGGGAATAAGGAAACTCATTCTTTTGTGACTGAGCCCTGACGACCTTTCTTTCTCTCCTTGTGGAGTCATCCTGCTACCCCCTGTCAGGCTCAGTGTCTGTGGCCCCTCTTCTGGGCTCTGATGGTCTGCTCCTCTGGACTGCCAGAAATCCCCCATCAGCTCTCTTCTCTGCTGCCAAAGGTCACACTCCTTGAAAAAGGCTTCCCACTCCCGGACATTGCCTGAGTGTGCCTGTGTCTGGAGAGGGTGTATCCCTGTTCCCCTTCCCCGGGGGAGCTCCAGACTATAGCAGGGACTGTGCCAGGTACAGGGGATACAGAGATAAAAATGAAACCGTTCCTACCCTCAAGGCTTTTTCATCTCTTGGAAAAGCAACAAGTAAATACAAAATAATTTCCAGGGGCATGAGCAATGAGGGACATCCAGAAAAGCCTGGCAGAGGAGATGGCCTTTATTCCAGAGCTAGGAGTTTGTCCTCAGGTGAGGACAAAAGGCGTTCCAGTTATGGGGGAGATGGGATGTCACAGAAGAGGAATAAACCTAGGCCAGCTTGGCTGAAAGATGTTTCAAAAGCCTGGGATGGTCAGCTGGAACCAACCCAGCCTGAGAGCCTGGGCTCTCAGGCTCCAACAAAGGAGCTTGCTCTTATCCTTGGGCAGCAGAAAGTCACTGGAGTCTCTTCAGTTGGGGAGTGACTGGGTCATCTTTGTGCTCTAGGAATAATGATGTGTGAAGGCTGCAAAGGACTCTAAGCCTGGAGAGGCAGGAATGCCAGGTAGGAGGCTACTGAGATAGCCCTAGGGAGCTGTGGTGGGAGGGAGGATTCAAATCCAGGTCTCCTGACTCAGATTCTGCTGTTAGTGTTTTGTCTGGAGCTTTAAAGTTTGCGAAACCTTTACACACGTTACCCCATCTAGTCCTCACAACAACTCAGAGGGGGAGGAATGACTTTTACTACGCCCATTTTCCAGACAAGGTAACTGAGGCAGTCACATAGCTACTAATGTCTGAGGTGGAGAGATGAACCCAATGTTCCTTCCCCAAGCCCATTGTCCTACCCAGTGCACCACCCTGGTAGGAGGAAGGCATCTGTGGTTTGAGGGGAGGCTGGACAAGGCTTCGCTTAAGGTGTGGCCCTTCCCAGCACATACCCTCCCCCCCTCCCCCCAGCATTACTGGGTAGGACTCACAGGCAGTCTGAGGCCTCTTTCTTTGAGGCAGGAAGCCTGAGGGTGATGTCATTGTCACCCCTAAGGCTGAGCCCAGGGCCCCTTCCTCAAAGTCCCCAGCAGCTCTGCACCTCCTATCACTGGAGGGCCCTCCACTCAGCAGCTGAGAGGTAAAGAAGTTGATGAAGCTTTGGGGGGAGGCTAGAGTGGGTGGGCCTGGAAGGATTCACAGATTCAGAGCTAAAAGGGACCTTCCGAGGCATGAGGCCAACCTCCCTATTTTATAGAGAAGGAAATTGAGGTCCAAGGAAGTCACCTGGGTGCTAAGTATCACCCTTTCCATATCCAAGATGCTGGGATTAGAAAGTGGGTCCCCTCCCCTTTCCCACCCCACCCTTTGCAGGGTGTAGTCTGTGAACCTGGCCTCCAGCCCCACTGACTGTGTCTCTGCTTCTCCCCCCTCCCTCCATAAACGCCTTGTTCCCTTATCACCATTTATATAGCACATCTGGGGTGAGTGACTGAGAGATGGCCAGAGGTCACTCCATCCCAGCTTCCTGATGGATCTGTGGGATGTCAGCAGGAGAAGCATCCCTCAAATGAGGCTTAGGAAACCCAGGGTCACCCAGCAGCGCCAGGTCATCAAACACAGGGCTTCTGGAAGGCAGTGGGGTTCAGTATGAGAGAGTGCCAAGTCTGGAGTCAGGCATTGGGCCTGCCCTTTCTTCCTGGGGGTCCTGGGATGAGCCTCATCACCTGTGTCCCTCATCTATGGAATGAGGAGCCTGGGCCAGGTGACTTCTAAAGACCTCTCCAAATGATTCCCATGTTCAAAATGAGGAGGTGGGTTACATGATCTCGAAGTGGCACCATTTTACAGATGAGGAAGACTGAGGCTCCCAATCCTACAATTCAGTCATTCAGGCAACAAGCCTTTTCTAAGCTCTTACTATGTGCCAGGCACCATGGGATATTTTATGAGGCATTTACTGTGGACAAGCCTAGCATAAAAAAATAATAATCCCTTCATTCCAAGAATTCCCTGCTTCCTGGAGGCTGCCTCCAATTCCCTCTCAGGGTCTCTGTCCTCCCCTGCCTGCCTCCTCCCTCCTCTGCTCGCCTCCTCTTCCTCTCCCCCCATCCTCTGACATGGCCAGCAGCTGGAACTGTGGAGAGTTTTCATTTTGGAGTTTAGTATTCCTTAGATGGATTGAGCACAGTTTTCTGTTTCCTGATTTTCATTTGAAATCAAGGCATTTAGAGATTTTATGTTTCTCTAATGGAAAGAAAGGCAATCATTTCCAGTGCTTCCACACAATGGCATGGCTCTTCTGGGGATGGTGGCACCAGACTGAGCCCAAGGTTTCTCCCTCTGGCCTCCTGCCTCCAGCCCTCAGGCCTCTTTCCTGAGCAAACCAATTATTTCTATTTGCCTCTCCCCTGCCAGCGACTTCCTCTGCTGGGCTCGGCCCATTTTATGACTAATCTGCCTTCCATGTTGGATGTAGGAGGGAGGGAGAGTCATTCATTCCCTCCTCCCCAGGCTTTTCATAGACTCAGAAGGCTTAAGGCCTGAGAGCTTCTCACATCCCACAACCTCATTTTACTGAGGAAGAAACTGAGGCTCCAAGAAAGGGAGAGAGCTGCTCAGGGCCCAAGGACAGCTGCCTTCAGTTTGAGTTTGTTCTGTAAACCCCAGAACTGGAGATATTTTAGGATCCACTAATCAGTTGGCTATCTGTACTTGTGAAGGAGAAGGAGCTGCCTTGGGAGGTAGTGAACTGTATGGGAAGGGGGTGGAGCCCAGCTGACGGGCTGGTCACTTCGGGAGGTGGTTGTGGAGGAGATATGGGGAGATCATCTCCATGTTGCCTTCTGTCAGGAGTTCTTAACCAAGACTGTCTCGGTGGGTGGATGGATGGATGGATGGACAAATACATGCATATGTGCATGCTGTGGCATTCATGAACTTGAGTGTGAAACTATACCTTTGTTTTCACTAACTGTGGAAATTTAGCATTTTCCTTTCAGGGATGAATCTTTAACAAAAAAAAAAATTCTCAGAAGAGGTCTGTGGTTTTCACTGACCGTCCTCAGGATCCATGACCCCTCAGTGACTTAGCTGCTGTGTGATCATGGGTCAGACCTGTCTGAGCTATTGTCTGTTTCTCTGTGTAGTGAGAAGGGACACTTCACATTACCTACTGTCGGGGTTGTTAGGAAGACAGTACTTTGCAAACAAACCTTAAAGAACACAGAAATAGGAGTTGGGGTGATGATTCGCTGGCATTCAACACCCTCTTGGAGACAATCAGCTGTTGTGGAAGTAACCCTGATCTTGGATTCAGAAGTCTAGAACCAAAGACATGTCTTGGACATTTCACTGGTAGTGTGACCCTGGGCCACACAGTGAGCTTTGCTGAGCCTTGATTTTCTTATCTGTAAAATGAGTTTGAAAACACTTCGTTTACCTGCTGGGAGAACCTAGAGCAGCATCCAGAACTTGGTTATGTTAACCAAAATTAAGGATTAGCCCTGGAAGAGTGTCTATGGCCTCCCAGATTAAAATTAGCTTGTTCTCTCATTTGTTGTATCTGACTTTTTGTGACCCCATTTGGGGTTTTCTTGACAGAGATACTGCAGTGGTTTGCGTTTTCCTTCTCCAGTTCATTTGATAGATGAGGAAACTAAGACAGAGTGAAGTGATTTGCCCAGGGTCACTCAGCTAGGAAGTATGCAAAGCCAAATTTGAACTAAGAAAGATGAGCCTCCCAGCAAATACCACTGTTCCACTCCGCTGCCCTGAATCGCTAAGAAGTCAGGACCCTTGAGCAGGTCCTGCCCAGAAGGGGGTCTTCACTCTCCTTCACTCAAAACCACCATGGAAAACTGTATACTTTTGTCCTTTCACGACTGTTGAATTCCTTCCTCTTTTGTCCCTTGCTTCCTATAAATGTGAGTTGGAAATCTCTTCAGTGAGAGTGAATGTTCTGGTTATCAGCCCCCATCTGCCAGAGCCTCTCTGCAGGCAATTTGCTCACAAAGGTGCCTCTGATGAGACGTTAGCTCTGTGAAGAGTGTGGATGGTTTTTCTTCCACGTTTCCCACTCCACTTGTTGAGAGGAACAGCCGTGTGGATAGAGAGTTTTATTTGGAGTCAAGAAAACTTGGCCTGGAATCGAACCTCCAACACTGTAGCTCTGTGTGTCCCCAGGGCAAAGTGCTTCATCTTCTCAGCCTCAGTTTTTACTTCTGTAATATGGGGATAATAACATAACCTACCTCAGGATTGTTGGGAGGATCTTTCCAAATTTCTTGTGTGGATTGTTCCACCAGCCCCAGAGAGCTAGGATCAGTATTGGTTGTAATTGTTAGTTACCTGATTTCCTGTCTTCTAATGGAGTTCAGATAGAAATGATTCTGAGAGGAGTCACTTTTCTGTTCTTTAAAGCTGATGTTCTAATAGATAAAATAGATGGATGTTGTGTATGGATATCCACAGATGGATAAAACAATTCCATTCTGTACTTGAAGGGAGGGGATCTGAGTTCTGCGCCACAACTCAGGCTGAGCATCCCCATCCTTAGGATGACTCCAGGGATTGACAGAGCCCTGGGGAGGATGGAATGTCCCCTCATCCAGCACCCCTGGGAACCTGACTTCTCTCGCTCCCTCTGCACGCTTGGAAAGTTCTCTGGTCCATGTAGCTCAAGAGATCGATCAGCTGATTGGTTGTTGTCCTTCATCCTGGAAGAGGAACAAAATGAGATCTTGTGTCGGGGTTAAGGTACAGTGGGTCCCACTGTGGCTGCTCAGATCAATAGGAGCAGCCGAGCAAAAGAGCCTCTCTTGCTTTATCGATGTCCATATTAGAATTTCACAAGGTCGCTGCTGCCACTGCACTAGAAGTCATCACACAGTGAATGAACAGGAGTGCCTTTATTCCCTGCTAGGCTTTGTGTTGGGTGGAACAGAAGGGTTTGGAGGGGCCAGAGCACTGTCATCTCAGGCAAGATGCTGCCATCTCAGGTAGGGTGCTATTCTGACAACAGAATTTTTGGGTGAAAGCCCTGGCTTCAATATTTGCTAGCTGTGCGGTCCTGGGCAAGACAATTTCTCCCAGTCTTTCTCTTCTGTAAAAGGGGTGCCTGCTGTGACTGTTTTATGGAAGGCACTTTGGAGACCTCAGAGCAGTAGAGAACAGGAGTTTTCATTCATTGGCACTGGACCATAGACAACTTCCAGGTAAGGGAGGTCCCTCTACTGACACAAGTTAGCACCCGCTCTCTCGGTGTCTGAGCTGCCTGAGGCACTACCAGCTTCAGTGATTCACCCTGATCACACAACCAGCATTGGTCAGAATACAGCTCCTCTGGCCACTATGCTGTGTTTTTGTTGAAAAAGATCATTGTTCTTCCTCTCCCCCACCTTCAGCCACTTTCTAGAATCAGGTGATCTCTTTGGAGCGGCGGGGATCTGGTCTCCATGCAGATGCCAAAGCAAGGAGGGCAAGTGGCCACTTGTGTCTTCTAGAAAGTGAATTTTGCTTTTCTACATTCAGCAACAGAATGAGCAGAGGGATGAGCCAAGCTGCTCCAGGAAGCTTTGGCTCGGGGCAGGGGGCGGGCCAGGAGCTCCCTCCCAGAGTGCTTTGAAGGCTGCTTGGTGCGGCTGAGCTTCATTTGCCCAGGAACTGGAACTCAGACACCCTTAAGGCCTTGCTGTGGAGATAGAGAAAGAGAGAGACAGAGATAGAGAGACAGAGAGAGAGAGAGAGATACAAAGAGAGAAAGAGAGAGAACACAGGGTTTAAAATTAGAGGGTACTTACCTTCCTGGCTCTGTGCCTTAGTTTCCTCCTTTGTTAAATGAGCTAGGTGACCACTGGGGTCCTTCTGAGTCTCTGGTCCTGTGCCATTTGCAGGGTTGTAGAGACCATTGTCTCCATTTCCAGTCACTAGACAAGTATTAAGATCCTCTTTCTGGGGAGCTCTGGGCTCAGCACTGGAGGAGAGGCCAGGGTTACTTAACGCCCAGTCAGTGGAGCAGGTTGTTCATTGAGTTGGGCTTGAGCTTTGCCTGAAGTAAGAATGATGGAGCCTACAGGGAGGATGATAGAGCTGGATGGAGGGGTGGATGATGGAACCCAGAGTATGTGCTGGATGAAATAAGATGCATCAATTTTCTAGCTGGAAAGGCTCCAGCAAACCCCCAGCTACCCAGGCTACCCAACAGGGCCGCCCCCTCCCCCAGGGGATCCCAGTGATCACTCCTTACTGACTGGCCACTGCAGAATCACCTCGAGAGAGCTTTGTCCTTATCACAAAAGCTCAGAGATTTAAATCATAAATGTCCTTTCCTGAGACTGGCCAGAGGGGTGACTCATGACCCCAGAGCCTATGGGAGTTCCCCAGGGGTTCCCTGACCCCCTCCCTCAGCCCAGGCCATTGGAAGGCACTCCCCTGGGGCGCCTGGCCCAGGGTCCCTCTCATTCCGGATAGTGTTGGAGCTTCCAGCCTTTCCGCCCTGTTGTCTGCTGATGATCTCATGTGATTCGGGGCAGGATCCAGAGATAGGCTCTCCTTTCCTAGTGCCTGGCCATACTGATTTCTGGAGAACATCAGCTCCCTGAGGGCAGGGCAGGATCTTTCCTGATCTCCCTATTTGATTTATTTCTTTAACTTTTTAAAGTAACATTTTCTTTTCCCCAGTTACATGTAAAACCAAATTTTAACATTCATTGGGGTTTTTTTTAAGTTTTGAATTCCAAATTCTACCCCTCTCTCCCTTACCTGATACGGTAAGCTGTCTGATACAGGTTATCCGTTAGCAATCAGTCATGTAAAGCATTTCCAGATTTGGTCTCTCTGCTTGCTGCAGCTTCTCCCCCCTCACCATTCCTCAGCCTTTCACTTTGTACACAATACTTGTATTTTCTACGCTGATCACATGCTGCTCCCCTCCCCCTCCCCCCAGCCCTTCTGAGAATGGGAATTCCCTAAAGGCTGAAGATCTTTTCACTTTTGTCCACCAGTTCCCTGCTCGATGCCTGGCACTTAGGAGGGATATAATTCACTCTTATTGAGCTGAATTCACTAGAACTTGCAGTTGAGAAAGGCATATGTGATATGTGCACAAATATCCTTACACAGAACAAAACGTAAGGTGTTTTTGTCTTATTTGGGCATTTTCAGTCACATCTGACTCTCTGTGACCCATTTGGGGTTTTCTTGGCAAAGATACTGGAGTGGTTTGCCATTTCCTTCTCCAGCTCATTTTATAGATGAGGAGACTGAGGCAAACAGGGGGAAGTGACTTGCCCAGGGTCACACAGCTAGTAAATGTCTGAGAACAGATTTGAACTCAGGTTTTCCCAACTCCCGATCTAGTGCTCTATCCACTGCACCACCTAACTACCCCAAGGTGAATATAATTAAATATAAATTAGTCACTCAAGCATTTCTTGTGCATCTACTGTGTGCCAGGCACTGGGGCTAAGCACCAGAATGCAAAGGCAAAAAAGAAGATGTCCCCTCCTTCAAAGAACTCACATTATTTAAGGGGAAACAGCAGGCATACTTTCAAATAAATGCAGAATATTTGGGGGAGTAGGGAAGGGAGGCTGTAGAAGGTGGGGGGGGTGTTGATCAGTGAAGGCCTCCCACAGGAGGTAGGCTTGAGCTGAACCCTGAAGGAAATGAGAGAGTCTAGGAGGCAGAAAGGAGAGGAAGTGCCTTGCAGGCATGGTGGCCCACCATGCAAAAGCATGGAGATGGGAGATGAGACTTCCTGTGCAGGAAATTGTCAGCAGGGTGGTTTAGCTGGATGGTAGAGCATGTGAAAAGGAGCCGGGTATCAAACTGGGAGCTGGATTATGTAGGGTTTTTGATGCCAGATGAAGGAGGAGCAGTGGGAAGCTTCTTTAGTGGAGGCCTGGCAAATGCAGGTGTGATTAGGCTACACAGCAGGACTCTGGCAGCCATGGGGAGGATTGGAGAGAGGAAGGACTGCATCCTGGGAAACCTCTCCTGAGGCTGTTCCAGTCATTCAGGGGAGGGGACCTGTTGGGGAAGTTATGAGTGGGGAGAAGTAGAGGTCATGGGGGAGCTACTGAGCCAGTAGAATTCACAAGGCTTGACATAGGGTCAAGAGAGGGATGACTGGTGGACCTGGTGATGGCAAAGGTGGTGGTGGATCTTGGCAGACATTGGCAAGGCCAAGCAGAGTAGATGCATAGTCAGAGACTATCCCAGCTTAGAGACAGACCATCTCATCTGCCCCTCTCATTATGCAGAAAAGGAAACTGAGGCACAGAGAGGGGAGATACTTGACCCCATACCACATAGCTGGAGCCATACCAAATGGAGGTACCAGATGTCTGAGTCCAAGTTCAGGGGCATTTCCCTTGCCCTATGCTGTACCTCAGGAATAGGTGAGGCTCTACCTATCCGAGCCCCATAGGGCCATGCTAAGGATACACAGTGAAGCTGTCATGGCACAATCAGCCCTTGGCCCCTGCTGAGGGGTCCACAGCCCAGGCCTGTCCTGTTAGGTCAGGAAAGAGGCCTTCGGAGCCTAAAGTGGTCACTCTTAGTGACGTCCAGCGTTTAGATGCTGACTTCCTTTCATCCAGAGTTTTCAGGTTCAGTTTTGTTTGGTTTTAAATTTATCCACAACCCAAATAAAAGGAGGTGATTTAAAAAAATTTTTTTTAAATTTTATTATTATTATTTTTTAATGTTTAGCAATCACTGCCATACAATTGAGATTTTATCCCCCCCACACCTACCCCTACTACCCCCCTCCCTCCCCACAACTGCATACAATTCTGTATAGGTTCTACATATACTTTCCTATTGAGTATATTTTCACTATAGTCATGCTATGTAGTCAGACTAAAATAAATGAAAGAAATCGTATAACAAATCAGAACATGATACACAAACACATACACATACACAAACGTGATCTGCTACATTCTGCGAATGACTTCCATATTTCTTTCTCTGAGTGTGGAAGGCATTTTACCTTGAGAACCACCTTTGGGATTTTTTTTTTTTAAGAAGTTCTTGCGTTATTACGAATTTCCAAGTCTACCAGAAAAAACTCTCGCACACTGTGGTTGTTGCTGTGCATAAAGTTCTCCTGGTTCTGCTCCTTTCACTCAGCATCAGGTCATATAAGTCCTTCCAGGCCTCTCTGAAGTCTTCTTGTTCATCATTTCTTATGGCACAATAGTACTCCATTACATTCATATACCATAATTTATTCAGCCATTCCCCAATTGATGGACATCCCCTTGACTTCCAGTTTTTGGCAACTACATAGAGTGCTGCTATAAATATTTTTGTACATGTGGGACCCTTTCCCATTTTTATGATCTCTTGGAGATACAGTCCTAGTAGCGCTATTGCTGGGTCAAAAGGTATGCACATTTTTGTAGCCCAAGGAGGTGATTTTGAGAGATTGTGAAACTCTCATCCTAGAGAAATTGACTGGCCCCACCAGCAGAGTGCACTGAGCAGGCCATCCTGTGTAGCCAATGCAGAGAAGAGGCATGGGCGCTCACCAGGGTGGCTCACCTCCTGCCCTCGCCAAGGCCTGGCTGAACTGGCAGGCTGCCCCTGCCTGCTTGTTCCCAATTGCCTTGGAGAAAGAGGGGGTGACCTTGGATAGGAACCCCACAGGAATACTGTTCTCCATATTGGACTCTTCCCCTCCATGGTTCAATAAAGGTGGGAGGCCAGAAGCAGAGATTCAGAGCCGGCAGGAGCTTAGGGGGTCCTCTGTGCCAACTCCCTCTCTGAAGCAGATGAGCAGACCGAAGCCAGAGCCTTGCCAAGCGGCCAAGCTCAGGTTCTGACTCAGGGTACCTGACTCCAAGGCCAATGCTCTGCCTTCTGATTCTCTCCCCTGCATCGCTGGGCCAGGCATCTCCCACTCCCATTTCCGTTCTTTGTCCTGACCCTCTCTGTACCTCTGGACCCTGTGGACTCTGGTGCTTAGTCTGAAATAACGTGGCACAATGGGTAGGACCCCCAGCCTGGAATCAGGAAGACTTGAGTTCAAATTCAACCTCAGACACTTACTAGTGTGACCCTGGTTGAGTCACTAAACCCTGTTTGCCTCAGTTTCCTCCTCTGTCAAATGAACTGAAGGACATGCCTAACCACTCTGGTATCTCTGTCAAGGAAGCCCTAAATCCAAGTAGAGTTGGACAGGACTGAACAACAACCAAGTCGAGGGGTTGCCTTTTGTTTTTCCAGACCCCAGCACAGTGCTGCCACAGAGTGGGTGTTTGATGATTGAGCAGCTAGTTCAATTGATTGATTGACTTTATGTCGCCTCCTTCCCAGCTCTCCCACCCCTCTCCAAAGGAGCCCTCTCTTCTAATGAGGAAGAGCAGGGGAACAAAGCCAGCTGATGGAATGATATTCACCATTCTAGACCCAAGCAGGGACTCTAGAACATAGAACAAGGAGGGACCTTAGAACATAGAATAGGAAATATCAGAGCTTGGAGAGATCTTGAGCACAGAACAGAGAAGTTCAGATCCAGAAGTGAGCTTGGAACATAGAACAGGGAGCAGCAGAGATGGGAGGGACTGTGGGAATGATCTAGTCCAAGTCCTCCTTTGGTTAGAGGAGAAAACGGAGACCATGGGAGGTTAGTTGACTTTCCCAAAGCCACAGAGTGGCAGAGCCCAGACCAGAACTCAGACGACCAACCTGGCATCCCTTCCTCCCATTCTAGAGCCTCTGGTCTTTCATTGTTCCCATCCACAGCTCTTGAGGCACGGCCAGATGTCAGCCTGCCCTGATTCTGCACCCTGGCTTTGGGTTTGCCTGCAGGACACTTAATTAGCACTTTGGAGGAGGCATGATTAGGTCATCGAGGTTTTTCAAAGTGAAATTAAATCCATTAAATTTGATGGAGATAAAGCTGAAGAGGAGAAGGGGAGTTAGAGCACACTTGGGCAGATGCTATAAATCAGTCCATCTAATGTGATGATCAGTCACAGCCAAAAGAAGATGGTTCCATTGCCCCCCTCCCCAGCCCTGCCATGCCCTGTTCTAAAGCCCTTCCAGCTCTGCCATCCCCTATTCTAAGGGTCGTCCTAGCTGTAGGTTCTATGATACAACACTACAGGGAGCCATCTGCACTCTTCCCTCCTGGCCAGTTTGTTTTGGAACATACTCGGGATGGAGGTGTTTAGTTTCTGAGTCTCTGGAGACCTAGAACACGAGCTCTTCTGTCCCCAGGTCATGATGTTTTGATCTGAAACCGTCCAGCAGGAGAATGCAGGCATCGGCAAGGCCTGACCTTGATCTTTCCAGGAGTCCAGGAGCTGGCCCTTGAGGCTGCTCCCTCCACTGGTGCAGATCTCAGCTCCTCTGCATTCTGACTGATCCTCATCCAAGTCTTCCTGAGTCTTCCCGGAGATCCATCCTGCCCCCTCCAGGCCTTACATCAGATCCTCCTGTTCTTAGAGCAACTGCGTCATGCTGCAGCTATGCTTTTCTATCACTGGCCCTCTCAAGGGAACTCAGATCATACTGACTCAGCCCCCACTTCTCTCCAGGAACCTCGGCAAGGGGCTTCTAGCCACTGCTGGATTGCCCGGAGGCAGTGCGCATCTCCTGGTACCCCAGCCTGCTTTGGAGGGACTTCAGCATTAGACACTTTTGTCTTACCTACATCCTTTTCTGATGGCTAAGGCAGCTGGGTTGCACAGTAGCTAGAACTCTGGGCCTGGAGTCAGGAAGACCTGAGTTCAAATTCAGCCTTTGCACTTATTAGCCCTACTACCTTGGGCAAATCACTTAACTTCTGTCTGCCTCAGTTTTCTCAGTTGTAAAATGGACAACAGCACCTTTCTAGTAGGGTTGTTATGAGGACCAAGCAGGACAAACTTTGTAAATGTGCCTGGCACATCATAGGCTCTGAATGAACATTTCTTTCATCCCTGATTATACCTTTCTAGGATGAAGTCATTTGCTGCCCACTCCCCAGCCAAGCTTTGCCATTGTCTCTTCTTAGTCTCTGCCATGGCTCCTGCCATCCTCTGCCATCTTTACTCTTCTTACTCCCATCTACCATTCCCTGGAGCATCCACGCATTGTGGGGAAGGAGGTATGAAAGCAGGACCCAGTTGTCTTGTCCAGTTGGGCCTTAGACTCAGCTCACTGTCCATCTACAGTTTCCATGCAAGGTGGATGCATTGAGGAACAACCTGTTGGCCTGCCCATCCAGCTTTGACAGGTGCCCCAAGTCATGCCATCACCATCTCTTTCCTTGCATGTATCTGTTCAGCGGCCGTCTTGTTCTGACAGAATCCCTGGATTTGAAGCTGGAATTGTCCTTAGAGACCACATCATCCAGCCCCATTCCCTAGTGACCATGTAATTCTGCTTTTCCTATTTTATAGATGAACACAGAGAGGCCTGAGAGATGAAGCCTCTTGCCTGAGGCAACCTAGGTCCCAGGAGCCAAACTTTGAACCCCCATTTTCTGGCTCTTCATCCTGTATTCTTTCCTCTAACCCGCATTCCTGAGGTGCCAGAATCATCTGTGAGATAACATTTGTTGCGCCAACACTCCATCTGCTGAGCTGGTTGCTGCCTCCTCAAGCCTTCTCAGAGATATTTTTGAGAAAGTCCGAGTCTGGCTAGGTCTGTGGCCCGCTGGGTTCATGACACAGAGAGCTGGACAAAATGACCTTGAAAGTTGCCTCCAGCTCTGAGGTTCTAGGATGAGGTGGAATCCCGGCTCCCTGGTCTAAGCACATGCGTGGTTTCCAGGGATGGTACAAAACAGTTAATGTAGCCAGTGATGGGGGGGCATGGATAGATTCAGTGTGCTCTCTGCCATGTGTATGTGGGGCTCCCTCCTAGAGCAGATCCTAGCCCAATCTACCTTCTCCCACCATCCAGAAGACCTGCACAGGGTTTACCCCATGCACCAGGGCCTGCCTCCCTCTCGGGCTGACCCATGGTCCCCTCCTGCTCACACTGCATGACTGCCCTTTGCAGACAACACCTCTCCCAAATGACGCGTTTCTTCTATGTGTAGTCGTTATCTCTCAGCTTCAGCTTGCACCTGCCCACCAAGCACATCCTCATTACTCTTTGAGTTGACCAATGCAAATGGTGAGGTATCCAAGGTCCTGAAGAGCCCGGGCCTTGGTGGCAGGTGAAACTTTGCCACTAGCTTGCTACAGTGTGACAGATAGATGATGGGCATCAGCTGAGAAATTGGGAGGGAGGAGGGACATAGCAAAGAGGCCAGTTTAGACTCGACCTCAGAAGCTTACTCACCACAAGAGCTGTCCAAACCTGGAAGGGGGGGCCTGGAGACAGAGTGGTGGGCTCCCTGCACTGGGTATATAGGCAGGGATCTTAAAGTGGAGGGTCCTTTCTTGTGTGATTTGCCCTAGATTGTCAATGAAATCCCTTCCAACTCTCACATTCCATGATTGGGTAAAAATTACTTCCCTGCCTTGAGACTCAGTTTCTGCAACTGTAAAATAGCATTGAATGCTATCATGGGGAAATCCTTTGTGTAGCATCATACAAATGTGAGTTGTTACACAAACAGGCTTTGTTTCTGGTCTGGGGATGTTGCAGGAATCTGCCAGGGGAGGGCAGATGATGGCAGGAGGCCAGATCACTTAGGAAGCTTCTCACCCTCTTCTTTCTTCTTGTCCTCCTCCTATGTCTCGCAGGGTCTCAGAAGACCCCAGGGGTGGCAGCTTCCTTCTCACTGGATTTGACCCATCCATCAGCCTCAGCTGCATTTGACGGTTGTGTTTTCTTGTGATTTGGGGTTTTCATTAGATACATTGTTTTGAGAAGATTCCCCAAATTCTATGATGCATCAATGAATCAGATTTTCCCATAAGGCATCAGGAAGTTGCTCATTCTCTTTTCCCTAGAATTAGTTACTAATATCAATGAAAGGGATATTTTCCTCTCACATATAAAATAGATTTTGACTATTTGGGGCAGTGAAAAACAAACAGAAAAATTTATTAAAAAAAAGGTGACGCCACAGTGCTCTGAGGGAGAACTGGGCTTGAGTCAGGAAGCCCCAAGTTTAAATCCTATCTCAGACACTTACTGGATGTGTGACCCTAGGCAAGTCACTTCACTGCCACCTGCCTCAGTTTCCTCATCTGTGCAATGAAGACGTTGAACTCATTGGTCTCTTGGGTTGGTCTTTTTGTACCTCTGATGTCTTCTCCAGCTCTAATGAGTGTTCATCTGCCCCATTTCAGCATCAGAGAACACTTGTTTTTAAGCCTAGCCAGATTTTTCCACAGGAGGCTGTTTGGCTTTAACCTAATTTGGCAAATTATGATTTCTTAATTAAGAACATTGTAGTGACTGAAGCACTTCTGAACTTGGTTCTGGGTTGGGGGGAGGAAGGGTTGGAGTTGGACAACCTGGGGACGGATCTTGGGTGGAGCCTGGTCATGGTCCCTCCATGGGCCTCAACTCTCTCATTTCTAAAATGGGAATGATCAGCCTTGCACTCTGACATACTCTCCCTAGGCTGGGGGGATCCTTGGAGGACAAATATGGTAGAATGTGCTTTGCCAGCTGTAAAGGGCTTAGAAACGCCAGCTCTTATTCTTCTGTCTCAGTAGCCACAAACTCTAGCGGGGTGTGATTGACATTGGTGGCTCTCCTTGGTTGGAAGAAGGATCTGTAAAGTTAAGGAGCTGCCCTGAAGTGCCAGAGGGATCCTCCTCTCCATCTCTGCTTCTGCTCACTGGCTCGCTTGGTGCTGCAGTTCTGGGGAGGGCTAAGTCCTACAGCTGGGGCAAGGGGCAGCTGGGGTCCAAGGGGCCTTTGGGGCTGAGGACTCACTCTGCTTCAGAAGAAAACCAGGAAAGGTTTGGCCAGCCTCAGCCAACACTAGCCAGCTGATACTGGGGGAGTGTTACAGGGTCTGCAAAGTGCCTGACATCCATCTCCTCCCTTATCCCTCACTTCAGAGTCCTAGAAAACTTCCCCAGACAGAACTCAAACTCTCACCCAATTTGCGGATGGAACCTAAGGCCAAGAGATGTTAACTGATTCCTCCAGGGTCACATAGCAAAGAAGGGTGGGATGGAGAGAGGGGTTACTGTCTAGCAGTTTCTTTCTTCATAAGACAAGTGCCAAGTCAGATCCTTAAGGGGATGAAAACTAGGAAGAGGATTTAGGAGTGTGGGATTTAAGGTGGGAAAGGCCCTTTAGGATCCTCATTTTATGGATGAGAAAACTGAGGCACAGAAGGGAGAGATATCCCAGGGTCACTTCGTAAGGTGGGGGAAGGGCTGAGGTCAGAATTCCTCAGGGACATCCTGAGACCTGGTCTCCCTCAAAGGCTTCCATTCTAACATGGACATAGAGGGAGGGAAGCGTAAATGGGGCACTAGAGAGAAAGTAGAAGCTATGGGGGAACAGGAAGGGCCTCATGCAGGGGAGATCAGAGCTGGGCTCAGAAGGGAGAGCATCCCAGGCCTGGGGGATGGCTGGGGCACAGGCAGGGAGAGTGGAGATATGGAGTGTCCTGGGAGAGGCCAGTGGGGCTGGATGGTAGGGAACAGGGAGGGGAAGAAAGAGGGGAAGGGGCCAAGCTGTAAGGGCCCTGAAGGTCATCCAGAGGACGGATGTAAATGAAAGCTGGTCTGAACCAGGCATTATCAGGGAGGAGTGGATGCCCTCCTAGAAAAAACATGGGTTTGGAGGTAGAACTGGGATCAGCTCCCCGACTCTGCTATTTCTTGGCTGGGTGACTCCAGGCAAGTCATTCATCTGGTCTGTCTCCCTGTGCCTCAGTTTCCTTATCTATACACTGAGGGGTTGGTAGGATCTGACGGCTTCTAAGGTTTCTCTCCTATCTAAATCTTGTCATTCTGGGCGCCTGCCCCTAGAAGAAAACAAGCTGGCCAGGGAATCACTCATAAACAGAGGCTTTTATAAAGCCATCCCCTGTCACCGGACACAAAGCAGCCTGTCTTCTCTGCTCAATCTCTAATTAATTGGACGGATTTTCTCAGTTAATTAAAGAGGGTGCAGGCAGACCACAGAAAATGGCTTGCAGCAAGTTAGGAAGCGAGACTGTGTGACAGAGCGCTTTCTCCCTCTCACAGCTAGGGAAGAAAGCATTTCTGCTGAGAACAGCTGCCCTTTCTAACACCTATTCCAGATGTGCATGGGGCTTCCCCAGCCAAGCCCTGTACCCTGGAGCTAAGGGAGGGCATGGCGTACCCCTGGTGTTTTGGGGAGAGGGGGGTAGCTGATGCCTTCTCCAGGAAGCCCTGGATACATCCCTTCCTTCTCATCCTATAAAGCCCAGCTCAAACCCCAATTCCATTTGGAAGCCTTGATCTCCCTGGGCTGTCCCATTCCCCCCCCCTTACCCCCCAGGGTCTTACATAGCACTTTGGGCCTCTCTGATCTGTGCACTGTGTAACATCAGGGTCTGTGATTTATCCCCTTACTAGATAGGCGGGAGCACTGGTCCACAGCCATACAAGGCTGTGCTCTCTATGGGGGCAGTGTTTGTAGGGGAAGATCTTCACCAAAGGCAAAATACCAGGCCTGAAGCCAGGAAGACCTGAGTTCAAGTTCCCACTTTAGACACTGACTAGCTGTGTGACCCTGAGCAAGTCACTTGACCTCAGTTTGCCTCAGTTTCCTCATCTGTAAAATGGGAATGATAACAGCACCACCTCTTTCCCAGGGCTGTTGTGAGGCTCAAATGAGATAATGTTTGTAAAGCACTTAGCACATAGTAGGCGCTGTAGAAATGTTTATTTCCTTCCCCCTCCTTCACCAGGAGCTCCCTATGGCCCATGCGATCACGTCCCTCCTCCCCAGCATTCTCTATTAGAGTATAAGTTTCTTGAAGGCAGGCTCCCTGGTTCTTTTACTTCTCTCTTCTTGCTGTGGTGAAGGCCCCGAGTCTACCTTGCCACTGTCAGGGAAAAGATCTGGGATGTTTAGCCATAAGGAGAGCAGGACAGAGGAGACAGTCCTGGTTCTCAAGTACTTGAGGGTCATCACGTGGAAGACGGATTGTCTGCTCAACCCCAAACCTTGGTGGAACAGGAAGCACTAAGGAGAATGACCAAGAGGCTGATTTAGAATTCAGGTCAGGAGAGCCTTGCTGGCTCGAGAGCGCTCCCAGTGAGGAGTGGACTATCTACAGAGGGGACAGGCTGTGTCTCACAGGAGGATCCAAGCAGAGACTGCCAAGGGGATCCAGGGGTCCGTGTAGGGCCTGAGTGGGCCACTGAGATGCTTTCTAACTCTTAAAAAAAGGATAAGGATTCTGGGTTCTTAGCACAAATCCTTGGTTCCCACCAAACACACCTGGACCCTGGTTTACCTTCTTACTTGACTGAGAGTTGAGCACCCTGAGAGCAAAGATCTCATCACCCCCTGCCTCTTCAAGACCATTGCCAGAAGGAAGGATCCAGGGGAGGGAGGTCATCACTGGGGGCAAAAGGGAATTGTATTTGGAAAATCTTGCCCCCAGGGACTTCTCCTGAGTCCAACTCTCCCCAGAACAGGAACAAGGATGCTCCTATATTTCTCCTCTCTTTATAAGGTTTACAAAGTTCTTTCCCTCCCAAGGAACCCTGTGAAGTACTGTGTGTGTGTGTGTTTGTGTGTGTGTGTGTGTGTGTGTGTGTGTGTGTGTGTGTGTGTGTTATCAGCCCCATTTCACAGGTAAAAACACTGAGGCTCATGATGTGGCCTGGGAGGTGAGAGGCCTGGCTTCAAATGCTAGATCTCCTGCTGACTCTAAGTTCCACCTTAGGCCAGACTTTTCTCCACTTTGAGCCTCTCTTTTCTTTATAAATGGCCTCCTGATTCCAGGACCAGTGCTCTATCCACTGCGCCACCTCGCTGCCCCTCTGCAAAGGAGAGGAGGTGCATCCTCCTGTCTCTTTGGGGGGGAAGCCATCTTCTACCCCTTTCCTTCAGTTCTAGTTGGAGCTGCTGTGTCTTGTTTCCTTATTTTGCGCTCTCCTGTCCTGTCTCTGGGTGTCCTTTGGAGAAGCCTCGCAGGGAACATCTGGGACCTTTTCCTCATCAGTCAGTTCTGCTGGGGCAGTGTCTCCCCTATGGCTCCCTCGTTCTGCCAGGTTCTCTGGCCTTGGGCTGACACTGGCTCATTTCTCTGCCTTTCCAAGCAACATCCCTTTATTTCAGGTCTTACACTCAGATTGAGCAGTTTACCTGATGCCCCCATTCACTTCCTCAGTGGGATCAGTGGCTTCTTGGCAGTGCCCAGGTCAATTCCACAAACATTTTCTAAAAGCCAGGGACTTCCTGGAGATATACAGATTAGGGAAACGACATTGTTCCTACCCTCTCAGAGCTTACTGCCTCAGCTTCTTCATCTGTAAAATGGATATCCTAATGTTTGTACCACATTCCTTGCAAGGGTGTTGTGGGGCACATGTTTGGTGAAGCCGAAAGCTCTCAGGAAGGTCAGTCAGGGAGCCAAAGGGATTCGAAGAAGGTGCTATCCAAATTGGGGCTTTGAAGGAAGACAAGAATTTCATCTAGGAAAGATAGGCGTGGGCTTCATAGAGACAGGTTTAGAGACTCATCTAGTGTAGCTGGAGGTGAGGGAATGGCCCAGGATCACACAGCTAAGGGGCCAAGACAGGATGTGAACCCAGATCTTCTCACTCCAAATCCAGGCTGCCCAAATCCAGGCTGCAGAGTCAGTTGTAGGGACAGTTCGGGTGGCCAGAACATCAGTGAGGCTGGACTGTATGAGGGGGAAGAGTGGGGAAAAGGCAGGAAAGGTGAGCAGAAGCCTCCAATGCCAGGGTAAGTCATCTGGAGGGTATCCTCCAGGCTGTGAGCATTGGAGAAGAGGGTGGCATGAGGAGGCTGCACAGAGGAGAGGCTGGAGCAACAGTTTAGACCTGAGGGGCCAAGGGTAAGGCCCAAGGGTGGCTGTGGGAGTGGAGAGAAGGACATAAGGGATGGATAGATAGAAGGATGAGGGGCAGCTAGGTGGCACAGTGATAGAAGATGGAGCCTGGAATCAGAAAGCCTCAGCTCCTTGAGTTCAAATCCAGCCCCAGACACTTACTATCAGTGTGGCCTTGGGCAAGTCACATAACCCTGTGTGCCTCATTTTCCTCATCTGTAAAACAAACTGGAGAAGGAAATAGCAAACCACTCCAATATCTCTGCCAAGAAAACCCCATATGGGGTCATGAAGAGTTGGACACGACTGAAATGAATGTGAGAAGGAAGGATGTGAAGGGTGGATGGATAGAGGGACAGACGTTTGGGGGGATAGGAAGGATGGAAGGGAGGGAGGGATATCATGGCATTGGCAGCTGGGCTGCTGACTGATCAGATGAGGCTTTTTCCCCACTAAAGAATCGCTGAGATCTGAGCCTTCTTTTGACTCTTTTTGCCCATAATGTGCTAACTGGTCTCTAGGAGGCCTTAAACTATAGAACATCACAGCTAGATAGACCCTTGGAGGTGAAATTGCTTGTTCCTGTTATTGTCCAGCTGGTGAGCCTGAGGGTTAGAGAGGGCAAGGCATGGTTCCTTCTGGGGGACCTCAGGTCTAGATGCTACCATGGATGGCTCAAGTGGAGTGGGAGGATTGGTTCTGGGAATCAGCTCATGAGGAGCAGGGATTCATTTTCCTTGGTCTCTGATGTAATTGTTGGGGGCTGAGGAAGGTGGGCAGCATCCTCGGACAGCTGGGCAGAGAAGGCTGGGCCAGGCAGGCTGGGCTGTGCTCCCTGCCAGGGGGGCAGTGCCTGCTCTGCCCAACTCAGTCCCCTCCCTGCTCCAGAGGAGCTTGTAGGCTGAGGGAGTGGAGGATGGTCCATCAGAGCTACGCACTCTCGATGCCAACACCAGCAAAGCCAGAAGGGCTAATTTTAGCCCTTGTATCCTTGGCATTGTCCCTCTCTGCTCCGAGATGTTTCAGGAGATACAATAAAGTGCTTTGTTCCCACATTCCCGGATGCTTTGACAAAAGGATGGCAAGGACAATGGGGGATGTGACTCAGGGCTTGGTGCCCATCCGAGGCAGAGGCTGACATTCCTGGAGGAGCTGAACAAGGCCAGGGACACTGTAAACACCACCCTGGCCAGGGAGCCGGGGGAGCCATCCATCAGACAGGGGCCTCAGCCACGCTCATGCATCAGGGCCCACCCTTGACCTCCTCCTGACCCCTGACCCTGATATGGAGCCAAGTGATTTCTAGGGGTACTTTTATTAAGGAGTCTTAGAGAAGTGTATTGACCACCCACGTGCTGCACCCTCTTCTTGGTTCTGCAGAGATGGCTGGTCTGTCCTGCTCCCAGTGAGCTTCTCCCATCCCCCTCTGGCAGAGCAGAAAAGTCCTCCATGACCACCTTGGGCCAGTCCCTTCCTCTCAGACTCAGTTTCCCTAGCTGAACAATAGGAACTTGGGCCTCCCCATCCTCTGCTGCTACCACAGAGAAGCCATTGTGGAAGATTGCTCTGTCCTCTAGCTTGTAAAACCCCTAAGAGCTCAGAAAATGTGACTGCTGTGATGACCATCATGATCACTAATGTTCACACGATTCCATGCATGCCCATTCCTGACACCATGCCCCTGTGACAAACCTTGATCCCCTGATCCTTGGCCCAGCTCTATCAGCTTTGCCAAGTTGTACTCAAATCCATTTTGGAATGGGGCAGAAAGCATTTGCAGAGGGCTTCCTGTGTGCCAAGCACTGTGTTGCTAGCTAGGAATGCCAATGACCAAGCCAGAGACAGTCCCTGCTAATTAGAGGAGACAGCCCTGACTTTATCAATAAAACATTCACAACTCGAGATGGTCAAAGGGGAGGATGTAGTCAAGTCAGGAGTCAAGATTCCCAGGCTTGCATCCTGGTCACCCTGCTACTGCCTAGGTCCATGACCTTGCAAGATATGTATTGTCAGCTTGATCCCCTCATTTTCAGATGAGGAAACTGAGGCAGAGAGAGCAGTAGCAAGTAGGGATCAGAATCAGAATGAGGCCCGGGGTCTCCTGCCTCCAAGCCCAGACTGCCTATCGCCAGATCTCAGTTTCCCTGTCTATAGAATGAGGGGGTGGTCCCTAAGGCTCCTTCCAGCAGTCACGATCCATGTGCAGGGAGAGCCAGGGCACCTTGGCCATCTCGAGTTGGCCACTCCTTGGCAGGACAGACTGCTGGACAGAAGGCTTGTTTGTAATTACTAATGAGAGCATTTCCTCCTCAAGGCTTCCAGAATTAGCGGTGTTCGATGCTCCCAGCTGACAGCCTGCTTCCTTTCATAGAAATCTCTGGGAAATAAATAGGATGGCTGGAAACAGGATACACAGGGAGAGAGGTAAAAATAAAATGCAGAGAAGTGGGGAAGGGGAGAAACCTTAACACCCCACAGATAAAAGGTGACCAGCTCCTATTTAGCACCTCTCTCCCTCCTATGTGTTGGACACAAGGCCCCATTATAGGGCAACCTGGAATCAAGAAAATGACTTTAAATTCTGGCCTCAGCCACTTCTGACTCCCCAGTGACCCTGGGCAAGTCACTTCACCTGTGCTGCAGTTTCCTCACCTGTGAAATGGGGATAGTAAAGATACCTACCTCCTAGGGTTATTTTGAGGCTCTAATAATAATGCAACCAAAGTCAACAACCCTGGGAGGGAGGGAGGTACCTTTACTATGCCCATTTCACTTTGGAGATGATGAGTTGAAGATGTCTCCTAGGCATTCAGTTAGAGACATCTAAAACTTATCATGTCCAAAGCTGAGCTCAGTACTTCCCTCCAAAACCCTTCTTTCTCTCTGAATTTCCCCATGCCTATCCAGGGTAATGTCTGCTCTCCCAGTGCCTCAGACTTCTAACGTAGGAGTTATCCTGGACTTTTCTCTCCTCCTCCCCACTCCTGTGATCCAATATGGTGCCTGTCAATTCCACCTTCTTATCTTTTTTATATTCACCTCCCTATCTCTCCTCTGACACAGCCCTCACTGAAGTGCAGACCCTCATCACCTCACACTTGGACAGTAGCTGCTGAGGGAGAGAGTCTGTCTGTCTCTGGTTCTCCTCCCCCAGTCCATCCTCCATTTGGTCATCAAAGGGATTTGGTCTCATCATGTGTCCCTCCCCCCATCCTCGCTCCCCCCCCCCCTTCCCCCTCCCCACCCCAATAAACTACAGTGGTTCCCTCTGGCCTCCAGGCTCAAACACAAAAAGCTCTGCTCAGTAACCTGCCCTCTCCCACCTCCCCCCGACCCCCACCAGCCTCCCAGCTGTTCCTGGCAGGCCTCCATGCCAGGGATTTTCACTGGCTGCTGTCCCCTAGCCTGGCATTCTCTGCTTGCTTACCTTTGCTCCCGGCATCTCTGCTTCCTCCCAAGTCCACTAGAAACCTCTCCCACTCTATCTTACTTAGGGAATCTCTCTGGGGATGATGTTCCTGGCCTTTTATGGTATCTCATTTGTGAGGGGACTATTTGCTTGTGGCCTCCCCTGTTGAACTGGGAGCTCCCTGAGGGCAGGCACTGGCTTTTGCCTTTCTTTGTATCCACTGCACTTAGCCAGCACCTGGCATGTAGTAGGTGGTTAATCCATGTCTGCTGAGGGGCAGAAAGGACTTGGGCACTCAGGTCTTCTATGAGCATCCCAGGGCTCATCCCTTCTCCTGCCTCAGGCAAATACTCTCTCTGGCCCTGCTTCCCTCACTGGGAAGCTGGGGAACAAAGGAAGGCTTATCTTTCTACAATTACAGAGAGACCACCCTGGCAACCCAGTGCAGATGGCCATCTCACTGGGTGGTCCTCTTCCCCCATCACACCCTGAACTGAGGACCTTCTTTGGAAACAATTCCTGCTGCAGGAATTGGTCTGTTCCTGAACTCCCTGGGGCTTGGGCCAGAGCTAGAGCCAGGAGGAAAGGACCTGAGCTCTGGGTCCTGGGAGCCCAATCTGAGCACATGCCAGAGCTGATCTCAGAGGTTTCCCTGGGAGGGATTCTTAAATTGGGGTCCATGAGCTTAAAAAACCTTTTTGAAAACTATTTGAATATAATTGGTTTCCTGCATAATACTGTGTGTCATTTAAAGACATTATTCCAAGAAGGGCATTCAGTTGGGGGTCATAGAATTCAGAGCCTGCTAAAAGGAACCATGACCCTAAAAGTGGGGGACCCCTGCCCTAGACCCTCTGGGGCCTCCTTCCGTATGGGGCCACAGGCTTCTAAAAGCTTCTGCCACATTAGCCAAGCTCAAGCCTTCCCTTCTTACCCAGTTCCACAATTTCTCACATCCTCCCTTCTCAGATTCCATTTAGGCCTTGTTGTCTCCACCATTATCATGAAAGGTCCTTGAAGACAAGGATGGGCTTTTTGCTTGTATCTGTATGCTCAGAGCTTAGCCCAGTGCCTGGCACACAGCAGGTGCTTAATAAATGCTCTGTCTTGCAGTGTTCAGATGCAGAAATTAAGGCTACCTATAGTCATATGAAAAAATATTCTAAATCACTAGTGATTAGAGGAATGCAAATTAAAACAATGCTGAGGTACCACCTCACATCTATCCAATTGGCTGATGTGACAGAAAAGTAAATAATAAGTGTTGGAGAAGATGTGGGAAAATTGGAACACTAATGCATTGTTGGTAGAGTTGCAAACTAATCCATCCATTCTGGAGAACAATTTGGAACTATGCCCAAAGGACTACTGAACTATGCATACCCTGTGATCCAGCAATACGACTACTAGGTTTGTATCTCAAAGAGATAAGAAAAAAATGGAAAAGGACCAACATGTATAACAGATCTTTATAGCAGCTCTTTTTGTGGTGGCCAAGAACTGGAAATTCAAGGAATATCCTTCAGCTGGGGAATGGTTGAACAAGTTGTGGTGTATGAATGTAATGGAGTACTATTGTTTCGTAAGAAACGATGAGCAGGCCGACTTCAGAAAAACCTGGAAAGACATATATGAACTGATGCAGAGTAAAGTGAGCAGAACCAGGGAAACATTGTACACAGTAACAGCAACATTGTAACAACGATCAGCTAGGAGAGACTTAGCTCTTCTTAGCAATACAATGGTCCAAGATAATTCCAAAAGACTCATGATGGAAGATGCTATCTATATCCAGAGAAAGAATTGTAGAGTCTGAATGCAGATTGAAGCATACTATTTTCTCTCTTATTTGTGTTTATTTGTTTCTTCTTTCTTGTGGTTTTTCCCTTTGGTTCTGATACTTCTTTACAATGTGACTTATGTGGAAATATGTTCAATGTGATTATGCACTTATAGCCTATATCAGATTGCACGCCATCTTGGGGAGGGGAGAAAAATTTAGAACTCAATTTTATAGAAGTAAATGCTGAGAACTAAAAACAAATAAATAAAATTCTAAATAAATAAATGCTCTTTCTGTCTAAGACACTGGGGGCTGTTGTAAGGAAAGTTCTTCATAAGCCCTAAAGCAGTGAGATCTGGGGCTGCTGGACTGGCGTTTGTTACCATGAGTATCCCTTGGCTTCCGGGCATAGGCTGAGACTGAACCAGCCTTCTGAGTCAGGGGTTCAGCATTGTCAAGAAACTCAGGCATAAATACTAGTGAATTGTGGAAAATGTCACTCTCCAGTGGTGGCTTGGGGTGGTCTCCGGGCTGGGGATTTCACCCCATCTCTTCCATGTTCTAGCTGCAAGACCTCAGGCAAATGCCAACTCATGCCAACCATGAGTATGTGGCCTTAGGTTGTCTCCAAGGCCTCTCTTCCCTCTTGGATCTTCTCCATTCTAGGATGTTAAGGTTTTTGGAGGCTGATCTAAAATTCCCCTTTCACAGACCATGCTGAAAACCAGGGGAGGTGTCCACACCTAACACAGCTGATTAACTTCCCTTATCTTTAAAGATCAGACCAAGAACTGTATGGAAATCTTTGATTTTTAAACCCCGCCCCCTTCCAAGTTCCCCCACTCCCACCCCTACCCCAGTTCCCATTGACTTTTGTACAGAATAAAAATGAGAGAGCAAAAGGCAGATTGGCAAAACCAAGCACCCACCTGTACAGATAGTATTCTGTACCCAGAGTGCCCCTACCCCTACCCCCTGGCAGGGTTCCTTGATATCTATCACCTCGTCACACCTTGTCAACAACCCCAGGGGAGGAGGAATCAACTCTGTGGTGTCTCTCTTTGTCTCTGTCATTGTGTGTGTTTGTCATTCTCTTTCTCTCTCTCTCTCTCTCTCTCTCTCTCTCTCTCTCTCTCTCTCTCTCTCTCTCTCTCTCACACACACACACACACACACACACACACACACACACGCACACATACACACGAACCTTTAAGACCTGGCCAGGGCTAGTTTCCCTCCTTTAGCCCAGGGCCATAGCTTTAGCCCACACTCAAGTTTCTGGCACTTCCTTCTTGGAAGATGGGGTTCAAGTGCTGACAGCCATTCCTTCATAAAGAATCCCCTTGTGCAGGCTCCTGGCCCAAGCTGGCTGCCATGGGTAGCTCTTTTCTTCCTCCTAGGAGTGCCTTTTGAGAACACAGAGTGTCAGAGCCAGATGGGACCTTCAGACTAGAGCATCTGCTAAGGACTCTAAGCCTGGCATCTGGGACCTTTTGTGAAAACTATTTTGATAACTGGATTTCAACATAATTTGTTCCTTTTGGAATTCTCTCTATTTTATTTTTATTCATTTAAGAACATGATTCTGAGAAGAGGTCCACAGGCTTCACCAGACTGCAGATCCAATGACTCACCTTATTGGGGAAACCAAGATCTGAAGAGTATACTGGAAAAAAGACCCCACTGGGAGACAGGAGATTAGGGCTCACCGTGGGACTCTGGGCAAGATAGTTCCTCTCTCTACATTCCAGTTTTCCCATATATGAAGCAGGAGAATTGGTCAGGAAGAAAGATGGACAAACAGAAAGGGAGAGAAGATAGATAAATGGATAAAGAGAGATAGATGACAGAGATAGATGACAGAGAGACAGGTAGATACCCAGACACATAGATAGACAGACAGATAGACAGATGGGTAGAAAGATAGACACATAAATAGATGGATAGAAAGACAGACAGGTAGATTGATAGATGGATGGATGGATAGATGGATGAATGGATGGATAGATGGATAGATAGATGATAGGTAGATAGAAGATGGCTAGAGATGATAGAAATGAGAGCTAGGTAATTCATAAGACACACTAATTGACCTCATGCTCTGTCATGTGGACACAAATACAAGCCTGCTCCACTGTGTTTGCCCTCAGAGAACTCATACTTCAACAAGGCAGACAGGACATAAAAGGGTGCTAGGAAGCGAGTGGAAGGGGTGAGGGCTCATGCAGTGTGGTGAACCCGGGATGGAGCAGGATAAGGCCAGATCATGCTAGCCCTTCCAAGTCTGGAGAGGTTCAGAGTCCACACTTCCTCTGGGGAGGTGACAACTCAGCAGGAGAGGACAGTGATAACAGCTGGTGTTTAGGGATTGCCTCAGAAGCCGCCTGTGAGGCAGGTGATACTCTGAGAGCATGGAATGTGATCTGGAACAGATGCTAGCCCCCTGCAGAGTCCCTCATTTTACTGCTGAGGCTGTTGGAGCCAGGGAGAGAAAGAAGCAGCCTGTGGGCCCTTGGCCCCAGACCCAGCCTAAATCCATTATTCAGGTGTGTCTTGGTTCCTGGGATTTCTCTAGCTTAGGTTCCTGAACCCTGCTCCATTTCACCAGAGCCACCTTTTTCAAACACTCAAGTTTATAAAGCTCCTTCCTCCCCTCATCATCCTGGATCTCCTATGTGCACAGACACAAAGGTAGTTAACATTGCTGGGCTTGCCCCAACATACCCACCCCACCAGGTGTGGTGTGTAATTTCAGCACCTGGGGGAGGTCTCCTGCCTAAGAGTGGGCAGCTCTTTAGGAAGATTCCTCAGGAGGAGGGAGAAGAGCCCTGGGCTTAGGAGGTGGGAAGGAGGCCCCATTGCCAGCTTGGACTCTGCCACTTTGACTAGGGCCTCTCTGGGCATTAGTTTCCTAGGTACTGCCTATTCTTACCCCCCCCCCCCCACACACACACATACACAATCTCTTTCTATGCTCTGACATCCCTCAAGTGCTCTATCTTATGGCCTCATGCCAAAGCTGTGCCCCCTCCTGCTGTCCCTTCACCCCACTTTAATTTCCAACCAGGGCACCATTGACAAAACTATGTATCAATGAATGCCTTCTGAGTAGGACTTGGAGATCCCCACCCCAGCCCTGGAAGCAGCCCTGAGGCTAGCCGGTTCAAACCCCCTCATTTTAGAGATGAGAAAACTGAGCGCCAAAGGAGGGGGGGCGGGCAACTTGTCTTCTTGAGTTCGTCCGGGTTGCCTGAGGTAGAGCCAAAGCTCCAGCCCAGATCTCTGATTCCCAGACCAACCCCAGGCTTAACGTCAAAAACCTCAGCAGGTTGGATCTTTATGTGCCAAGAGTTCACTGCAACCCATCGTCTGTCATTAGGACCTGGACCCTATCTCTGTGTGTGCTCCTGTGAGTTTGAAATTAGGGGGACTCATGCTAGAGGGACCCCAAGCCGTGTTTGGGCTCAAATGTGCACACACACGCACACACACGCGTGGGGGGTGGGAAATACCACAATGAGGAGGCAGCAGCTGATCATTCTAGTTGACTACAACCTTTGCAAATTAGAAGCCCACATGACAGGGAAATCACGTCACATCACCAAGAGGCCTATGTTGTGGGAGCGTCCTCTAGTATTTCGCTGGAAGCCTGGGGATGAGACATCTGCAGATCTTTGAGGGGGGTACTTTGATTTGGGAAACAAAATGATGACAAAATCATAATGAATAATAAATAGCTCACAAAGTTAAACTTGAAATCAAGCTGATTTTTCACAGTGTGACGGGGTCAGGTACAGCCAGCCCCCTGTCACAAACTAGTCTGATTCTCCAGCTCCAGGCACGGACTGAATCCCCGAAGGTTTAGGTAACAAATTTTGATGAACAATTTCATCTGTGAATTATCCTTTTCTTCCCCTAATTAATTAGTTCTGTGGCAGCTAGACCCCTGGGTGGCTCCCTGGCCTGCACCACAGGCAGCGGTGGCCCCTGCAGAGATTTAGTTAAGAAGCCCTTCGTGCATAAGGGACTGGAAGCTAGAAGCCAAGGTGGGAGACAGGGACAGGGGACAGAGAAGGTGTTGGGGAGAGAATGGGGGGAGAAAACTGTAGTCACAGATAAGTCAAAACTTCTTTTCCCATCAGAAAAACTGAGCAGAATGCCAGCTGTCTCGTTGGAGGACAGTGCCTAGGGCTGAGTGAATTGTCAGGATCCAATCTCAGAATTCAAGTTAATCTACAGGGAGGACTTAAAATTGCCCAAAGAATTGAGGGACACTCTGGTTTTGACTCATCAGTGTGTTTGCTGATAGGCAGAGAGAAAAATATACACAGATGGATGGAGAAGCTGGACTTATTCAGCCTAGAGAGGATTCTGGGGCCCTGGGGCCTTCCAGTATTCTGAGGGCCATCAGAAGGAAGGGGGATTAGCTTTGTTCTGCTCGGCCCCACAGGGCAGAACCAACAGCAAAAGGCAAAATTGTCTTGGCTCAGTGGAGCTGTCCACTGGGTTTCTGGAAGACCTGCTTCTGAGGCTCTTGTCAGGGATGTTGTAGAGGAGAATGAAGCTTGGGAATGGGTTGAACCAGAGGCCACTGAGGTCCCTGGCAGCTCAGAGGCTGACAAGATGCTGGCATTCTTGGGAAGAATGAATGTGGTCAAGAGGCAGTGGGGAGGAGGGAGAGATGGATCAAGGGGCTGTGGGTCTAGTCTCAGGAAGTCGTGAATTCAAATCAAACCTTGGCAACTTCCTAGCTGTGTGACCCTGGTCAAGTCATTTAACCTTCATCCACCTCAGTTTGCCCATCAGGTAAAATGGGAATAACCTACCTACTACCTCTGAGGGTTTGGTGAGGATAAAATAATGTTTGTAAAGTGCTTTTGTGAATCTTAAGCGTGCCAGAGAAATGCCCCCTGTGTTACCATCTAGGGCGGGGGGAGGAGGTCCTCCATGGACTGCTTCATCTGGTTAGTGAGGAGGTCAGACTTGCTGCTCTGGCATTCAGACCCCTTTATGCGTGACTCTTCTCTGGGTCTGACAGCATCCTTTTAGACAGCCCCATCAAGAGGCAGAGCAGAGCTGAGCTGTCTTCCCAGAAGAGATGAGGTAGTTGAGGCTGCCTCAGAGTACCAGGTTAATGCCCCAGGCTCTCTGACTTCAGGTCCACTAGACAGCAGGATGATTCACCTTCTCACTGTGCCTGGCACCATGGGTGTGCATGGGCATTTAGTGGAACTGTGAGTGGGAGGGGAAGAGGAGGGCAGCTCCCTGCCTAGACTGTGAAGGGAGGCATGCCAGGGGCCCTTACCCTAGGAGATGCCCTAGATTTTAAAACGTGCCTTTGTGTGGGTCACCGTCATTTGGGGATCTCACCCTCCCATCCCTTGCCCCACTGAGCCCTCCCTCGGAACAAGGGACAAACAGACACTGTAGAAGGACCAAGAGTGGAGAAGTCTGCACAAAAGGGTATGCATCATTCAGGACCACCAGCTCCCACCTCCCCACCTAGAAGAGGGAAGAGTACTTCATCATTTGTTTACTATTTGTTACAGTTTGGTTCCATTTAGTCCCATCCTTTTTTTTGCACAGAGAAGGAAATTAAGGCTGAGAGAGGTGTTCTTTAACACCAGATTGGAGCTTTGAGACCTTGGATTCCAATTCCAGCTCTGCCCTTGATTACCAGGGAGCTCTGGGCACATCTTCCCCACTCTGGGGCTCAGTTTTCTCTTCATTAAAATGGGAGCGTTATAAAGATCCCTTGACATTGGAGTCCCGGTCTGCCCACCACTCACTATTCCTGTCCTTCTTTTCAGGCACCATGGGCAAACAGAACAGTAAGCTGGCCCCGGAGGTGATGGAGGACCTAGTCAAGAGCACTGAGTTCAATGAACATGAGCTCAAACAGTGGTACAAAGGCTTCCTCAAGGATTGTCCCAGCGGCCGCCTCAACCTCGAGGAATTCCAGCAGCTCTACGTGAAGGTGCGCCTGCCCGGGATGGGGAGGAGGCCCAACTTTGGGGGGCAGCATCTGGGAGGGGGACCCGACATTGGGGGCAGTGCTGGCATCTGTAGGGAGGGCCACGTGTGGCTCTGATTCACCCTCAAGAGAAACATCCTGCATACGGTTGTCAAATGGTCTCCCAAAGGCAGAGGGGTCTGGCCCTCCCCGGCTTTCCAATGCCCCCTGGCTCCCTGGGGCATGTAGGAAGCATCGCAGAATTCAGCAGCATTTTGGAGGGGCTCCTCAGTGCAAAGTCCTAGGCGGGGAATCAAAGGAAGTTTACCCTCTCCTCAGGGGATACAGCCCAAATTCGTTGGCATAAATCATAGGGCCCTAGATGGAGAGCTGACAGGCATCTTTAAGACTAAACCCCTCATTTTACAGTAGAGGAAATTGAAGCAGTCAGAGTGACTTGACCAGTGTCACATGGCCAGCCAGTGTCTGAGGCAGGATTCAAACCCAGTCCTCTTCACTACAGCACAGTGCCCTCCCTTCACTGCCTGCACAAGCCAATTCCTCCTCACCTGTCCATGAAAAATCAGTTGGAGCCTTAGCAATTAGCCTCAGTACAAAGGGCCTGGGGTATACAGTTCATTTCAGAGAGCACCTGAGCCCTTTGGGGTGCTTGCTGTACTCTAAAACCCTCCCAATTCCCTTCATTCTCATTCCCTTGTTGGTTCTGATGGTGGTGTGTATTTGCTTCCTTCTCCTTTCAGGGCATCAGGGCTTTCTGGGTTGCCTCTGCCCATTCACTCTCTCCCCTGCCTACCCACCAGTCTGGCTTCTGAGATGGTCCCATGCCTAGAACCTTTACTTTCCACGCTCTGCTCCAGTACTGCCCCCTCCCCCATGTAGTCCTCCCTGATTCCCCCAGCTGACCAAGATCTCTCCCTCCTCACACTTGCCTCTAGGATGAATCGTTGGATCTCTGGTTACCTTGTATCATGCATGGCATACCCATAACCTAATCTAGTGGTCCCCCTCAATAGATGGGAAGCTATTTGAAGGCAAAGTCCACTTTATTTTTCAGGAGCAATGGGAGGGGGCTTTCAAAGAGGCTGATTGTTCCAGAGTGGAAGGGGCAGCCTTGAGAGCTGGTGCACTCCCCCTCTTTGACAAGCCTCAAGCGCTGTCTGCGATTCTTGATTGGAATTCCATTTGCATAGGGGCTGGCTGCTTTCAGAGAGTATGGTTCATCTCTGACTCCCAGTGCCTGTCTTAGAGAGGTGAGGCGATTGGGTCGAGGTTTTAGACCTGGTCAATGGTTGAGCCAGGACCTCAGTTCTCAGCTCCTCCTTCTAAGACCATCACAGACCCACCCAGAGCTCTAGAACCCCAGTCCTCGCTCAGCCGCTAACTCCCTCTGTGGCCTTGGACATTGTGCTGCCCCCATGTGCCTCGATGTCCTCTGTAAAATAAAGGTGTTTGAGTTAGGAAGCATCTGAGTTTCCCTCCAGCTAGTCCTCACTGTCATCCAAGTTTCTGCCATTGCATTGAAGGAAAGGAAGGTAGACAAAACAGTTCTGAAATGTAGTACAGACTTCTCTGCATGTTTTATATGGACAGATCAGATGTCCCCTGCATCAGTGGGGGGCAGAGAGGGGTATGGTCAAAGGAACAAGTCCTGTACAGAAAGAGGAATTGTTTAAGTAAATGGGGAGGCTGAGTACAAAAGAGAATCCCACAGTTGAGGAAAGAGCATTCGGAATGTCTGTGGAGGAAGTAAGGGTTGCTTATAGCCCAGCCAGCCCTGTGTGGCTGGACGGGAGGTGAAAGTAACTCCAGGTCTGGACCCACCGAGAGAGAGAGAGAGAGAGAGAGAGAGAGAGAGAGAGAGAGAGAGAGAGAGAGAGAGGCCAAGAGAGAGAGGGCTCTTATTGCCCATCCCCAATCAGCAGGGACAGAGTTTGCCTCTCAGTCATCCATAAAGCTCAGATCCTGCTACCAAGGATTCCTGCACATCTCTCTGGGTTCGGAGCCCTGTGGGGTGATGGTCAGGCTCCTAGCTCAATGTCATCTGTTAGGAGAAGCCAACCTTCTCCCCCATGGTGCTGGTCCACAGCTGTCAGAAGCAGCTGCCTCCCTAATTCATCTCTCTCCAGGACAACCCCCGTCTCCTGAGTTCTACTTTGTCTCTGTCATAGAGATCCAAGCTTCATGGGAGGAACAGCCTTCAAGGCAAAGAAAGCCAGCAGGAGAGGGTATCCAGACTGGCTTCCGTCTGTCGGCCTCCAACTGGTCCATTCTTATGTTGTACATCCAAGGCCTGAGGTGTCCCTCTGAAGAGCCATCCCAGGGTAGGGCCAGGGCTCCAGATATAGTAAGGAGGGGTCAAGGGAGGCATCATCGAGGAAAGGCAGGGCAAGCAGAAAGGATGTTAGCTGACCGACCGCAGAGAGGCGAGGGAGGGATTATGTAACAGGACCTGAGAGGAGTCGGAACTAGACAAGAGATGAGGATGGAATGTTTATAGAAACTTCCATTAGTGTGTTGGGAAAGTGCCAGTATTTCCACCCGCTGAGGCCCCTCCCCAGGTTCCCCCAGCGGCTCCCTATGGGCCTCTGAGAGGAGCTGAGCACAGTGGCCCGATCCGGCCAGGGCCGCTCCCTTGCGGGGAGCTCCCAGCCCCAGGCTGCTGGAATCCCTGCCTCTGCATGGGGCAGCCAGGACCTGGAGCCACACCTGGAAGAAGGTCCAGTCTGGCTCTCCCACCTGCTACCCCGTGGGATGCGGGGCCAATCACTTAGTTGTTGGAGACCGTTTCCTCCCAAATGCAGAAGGGGCTACCTCCGCCAGAAGGCACCATGGGGAAAACATTTTGCAGACTCTAAATCATGATGGACGGCAGTCAGCTGACAGACTTCTGTTATGTGCTAGACCCTGTGCCAGACTCTAGGTGGAGATGTGAGGGCCAAACCACAAATATCATTTACCTTCAAATGTGCTGATATTTGTAAAGCATCTTGCACACAGTAGGTCTTAATAAATGTTTCTTCTCTTCTCCTTCCTAGAAAATTAGATTCCACAGAGATGCATGGAGGTGGGAAATGGAAATGGGAGGAAATGGGGTGGAATGGTGTGTAACAACCTGGAAAGATCAACCATTCAACATGTATTGAGCACCTACTATGTGCTAGGCCTGTGCTTAGCCCTGGGGATGCTCCATGCCTGTAAGGAGCTAACGGTCTGAGCACAAACAGGTGCAGAGGTAGAGACAGGAGGCTGTAAGTGACCAAGCAAAGGGATGAAAGAGGGAGCCATGGAGAGGTCTGGAGTGGGCTCACTGCCCAGACAGGGAAGGGCCAGGACGTGCCTGCCTGCCTCAGTGTCCTTAGCTGTAAAATGACAGGGTCGAACTGACCCCTGCAGCCTCTGACCCTGACGGCCTCTGATCCATGCCTTTCTCACTCTCTCCACTGCACGCACCATGGTGTAATGAAATCTGCATATTGTCTGTTTTCAACAGTCCTCTTGATTGCCGGCCTGAGATGAATGAATCTGATTGCCGATTCAGGGGGGACAAACCCAGCATTAAGAGGATGCACACACTGGGAAGGGGCCTGGCCACTGCCCAGTAATTGAGTTAGGAATGAAATGCACCCCCCTTCAGACTGGCTGAACTTCCCAGGCCTTCCCTAGCCCCTGGAGCATAGAGGAAGCTAGGCTTAGGGGCTGGGGGCCCCCTGGAGCATAGGGCAAGCTGGACTTGGGGGCTGGCCTTCTCTAGCACCTGGATCAAGACTGAGGCCTGGAAGTGCTAGCTGGAGCTGAGTCAGGGTTTGTTGAGTGAATGCATAAAGGCATGGAGGAGGGAGCAGGAAGGCCCTCTCCTGACCTGGGCTACTGACTAGGGGGCCACACTGGCCTACATCTTGGCCCTTTCACCTGAAACTTTCTTCACAACGGCCTTGGAGGGTTGCTATGCCTATATACTGATCAGTCAATCCACAAGCTTTGGCTGAGACCTAGTGGGCTCCAAGAACCAAGCCAAGCATGGGAGAGGTAAAAGCCCAAGTGAGACAGGCCTGTCCTCAAGGACAGGATAAGCAGACAGAAGCTCCCAGAGGGAAGCCACTCCCCAAGATCCCTCCCTCCAGCAGGAATTTCGCCACCTGATGGGAACAGTCAGCCCCGCCATGCCTGTCACACTACATCTCTTAGCCCAGCCTTGGCCAAGTCCTTTCCCCTCCTGGGCCTCTGCTCTCTTCTGAAATCGCTTTTATCTGACTCAGAAATCTTGGGATCTAAAACAGAAAATCCACATGCCGAATCTCCAGATGAGGCTGCTTTTAATACATGGTTAGGGAATTGGATTGAATCAGAAAACCTGCCAGTGACCAGCTGTGTGGCCATGGGCAAGCCCATGACCCCCTGAGGCCTGAGTTTCCTGTTCTGTAAAATAGGGATGATAAACGCTACCCAGTCTCCTTCCTGGAGCTGTTTTGGTGATAAAATAAGGTAGTGCTTTTAAAACCACTTTATAAGTGCTAAGTTCTCTATAAACTACAAACGGCTGTGGAAACTCATTCCACCCAAAAGCCATCAGCCGGAAGAGCCCTGTGGGAAAGCCTTGCTGAGACAGGACAGATGAGACTGCGTCCGTTATCTCTCGCCCCTGCTGGAACTTTGAAGCTAACTAGGCCATCCTTGGCCCTTCAGTCACTGTCCCTGGCAGCAAATGATGAGGTAGGGATGCAAGGGCTACTTATCTTGAAAAGCTCTGATGCCATCAGGCCTGGGCCCTAAAAATAACTAACCCAAGGCCAGGGAGCCTCGGCCTCACCATCAACCCGAATACCAAGCCCGCAGCACATGCCCCTCTCCTGGCTGGGCTTTCCCCAGGGTGGTGGTGGCTGAGTTCTTTTCTCAGTCATCACTGAGGGTGAAAAGTGTTGGGCATTCTGAAGAATCTGACCTACATCTGAAAATAGCCAGGCCGGTCCCAACTCCAAGGATGGCCACACATAGAGGGTATACAAAGATGGTGTTTACTAATGTAAAGCCCAGGACTTGGGTTAAAACAGTCAGTCACAGGAGTACAAGATGGAAGAGACGTGGGTAGGATGTGGTGTAAATAAGATGGAGGGGCTCTCAGGATCTGTAAGCACACACTATTAGGGTCATGTGCCACATAGTTAGAAAAGCTCACGGAAACCCATGATGGTGGGGGTGCCCAAGTGCAGAGAAGAGGAGGGAGAACCTTGCAGGTGCAGGGCACAGCATATGCAAAAGCATGGAGGGGAGAGATTCTGAGTCACAGAGGGAAACAGGAACATTGAGTGTGCAAAGGGCTGTAGCAGGAAAGAAAATCTGGAGACAGATTGTGAAGGACTTTAAAGGCCATATAGTTTTATGCTAGAAACAATAGGGAGCCCCTGGGAAGTCTTGAGTTGTGGGGGTCTAACAAGGTCAGTCTCACTCCTTAGGAAGGTCATTCTGCCAGCTGTATTGCTGAGGGGTTGGAGGTAGGTGAGGCTGGCTATGGGGAGACCAGGGGACAGATGAGTGGCAGAGCTAGAATCTATGAGAGGCATAGCTACAGGGGGATCTAGAAGCCCCATGTGAGTCAGTGATGGAAGATGTGTCTGCCACGAAATCCAGTGACATCTTGGGCCGATTAACCACACAGCCAATGAGCATTTATGAAGCACTTACTGTGTGCAAGGCAGGAATCCTTAAGGAAAGGAGAGCCCTGCTGGGCTTTGTCCTGATCAGACCATATCTGCACTCTTACGTGCAGCTCCAGGGTGGGGAAAGGCCAGAAACATCACTTGGAGAAACTGGGGATATTAGCCTGAATGTGCTGGCTGTCACTGGTCAGAGGGATTGACTTGCTCTGGGTGACCCTTGCAGGCAGTCCCAGGCACAGGTGGGATCAGCCCTGGGGGGCAGGGCACAGGTGGGATAAGCCCCAGGTGCAGGTGGAGTTGACCCAGTTAGACTTGTTCTAAAAAAGAATTTCCTGACCATGGGAGTGATCGAGATGTGGTCAGTTGGCCTGCCCTGGTGACGCCTGACTTGTGTTATAAGTAGCAGGCTCTCTTTCAGGGCATGGATTGAACTAGAAGGCTGCTGAGGTTTCTTCCAACTCCAGAATTCTCTGATGCTGTAGCTAAAGCTGTCCAAGAGGAAAGGGACTTCTATCTGTTCCCCCTACCCCCACTCCACATCGCACACATGTAGGCATGATGCTCCATTTCCCACCTCCATGACTTTGTATAGGCTGCCCCCACTGCCTGGAGAGGTGGTGAGTTTCCTGTCTTAGAAACTATCTCCTGTCTTAGTGAAAACAGAGACTTGGTTACGTGGGTGCTGTGCAGTTCTGCATCAGCCCAAAGGTTGTTCCCGGCTTTAGTGAAAGTATAAGAACGTGGCTGGGTATTAGGTATTGTGACAGGCTCAATGTCCAGCTTCCACCTGAGTTAAGGGGAGGCCGAGCTGCTGCCTGAAGAAGGGGTGCTAAGGGGACAGTCCTGCCTCCCCTCTGCTCCACATGGCCTCGGGGAGCTGTCCAGGCTGTAAGAATCCCCAACGAATGAATGGCCATCATCCCCAAAGCACTTTGCTAGGAGCAGATACAAAGACAGAAACAGAGTAGTCCCTGTCCTCAGGAGGCTTGTGGGGTTTGTCCTTTGTTCTCGACATCAAGGAGATGATGCCGGGACTTGCATTGATTCGATTAGAGTGAGGCAGGACTGTGTGAGGTCACCAGCCTCACCATCTTCCCTTGAGCCGTCAGGGTCCAGTGGCCAGATGTCATTTACATTCTGAGATGGACGCAATAGTAGCAAATATAATGTAATTAGTAACTGTATGGGGCCTTAAGGTTTGCCAAGTCCAGTTACACGTGCTATCCATGTTGATCTTTACAATAGTCCTGTGAAGTAGGCGTTATTATTTGTCCATTTTACAGATGAGGAAACTGAGGCAGACAGAGGTGAAGTGACTTGCCCAAGGGTCACAGTACTGTGACACAGTATCTGAAGCCAGATTTGAACTCAGGCCTTCCTCACTCCCGGCCCGCCACTTGTTTATGCAAATGGGTAAATAAACATACATACATACATCTATAGAAAGAGAGGGAGAGAGAGAGGAGGAGAAAGAAGATGGTGGGAGAGAGAGGAGAGAGGGAGCGAGTGTGCTTGTGCACTGTTGGGTAGAGTAGGAGGGCAGCCAGTGAGACAAAGGAGAAGTGGACCCGGGAAGTCCATGAGGCTGAGGCCATCCTCAGCACTGAGAGGAGGGCAGATGGTGGATGAGGAGGAGGACATGCTGGATAACCTTCAAGACAGCAGGTTCAGCTCTTAGTTTAGTTTTAGTCACTTTTTATAAAAAATTTTTATTTATTTCTTCTGCTTTATGTCATCTTCATTTCCCAGTGGATCTCTGTCCCACCCCTCTCCAAGAACGGACCCTTTTTGGCACAGGACCCAGCCTAAAGGAGGCATTATGTCAATGTTAGTGGTGGTGGCTGTTTTCTTGGCTCTGCCCCCTTCACTCTGCATCAATCCATACACGTCTTCTTATGCTCCTCTTTGGGCCTCACATTTCTATCAGGCCCATGTGCCACATGGGCACCCACTTTGCTTGGCCACATTAATGCTGCCACTAGGAAGGCTTTGAGTTGTATGGGACCCTTCTAACTTCGTGTTTTTGTTTACCCTTCATTATCTCCTTCATAAAGAATTCTCAGTCACACCCTCATCCCCAGAGATTATGGGAAGAGGGTATGTAGAGATGCCAGCTCCCATCCCAGACAGTGAGGGGAAGGCTAGAGTGACAGCAACAGCAACCTGGCCTGGCTCCAAGTGAGATATCAGAATGGAGCCTCTGCCCAAGAGCAATAGACTGGGGAATATGCATAGAAGCTGTATAGTGGGACTGAGATGGAGGGTCCAGGCTGCCAGTTCTCTCTCTCTCTCTCTCTCTCTCTCTCTCTCTCTCTCTCTCTCACACACACACACACACACACACACACACACACACACACTCACCTGTCAATCAATAAATAAGCATTCACTAGGTACCTACTACGTATGAGGTGCTGGGAATCCAAGTCCAAAGGATGAGATCACCCACAAAGAGATCCTGCTCTAAAGATGACGGCCTGCCCGTGGGCCAGAAATGACACTATTGGCAATGGAGGAACATGCAAAGAGGTACCATGTAGGCTCTCTATCAGAAAAAGCTTCCGAATGGCTTTCTGGAAGTGGGATGGTCTGGTTGGGGAGGTAGTGAGCTCCCCCTTCCTGGGGATCTTCCAGCACCAGTTAGATCTGAGTGGAAATTCCTTTCCTTCACCATTGGACTCTCCAGTTCTGTGCTTCTGGCTTGAATGTCTTACTTCCTCTCTGCCTTTGGCCACATCCTTACTATTTTCTAAATCTCAATTTCCTCATCTGTAAAATTGGTGGGAGGGTTGGATCAGGTGACATCTGAGGTCCTTCCTGGCTCTGTGACCCTGTGGTGGCACAGAGTGATCTCAGCTGAGCTTCTCACTGCCTGTGAGATCTTGGATTTTCTGTGGGCCTGTTTATTCCTCTGGAAGCTGGATCTTGGACTAGATCCTAAGTGACACCAGGGTAAGGGAAGTCGGAAAGGGGGCAGAGCCAAGTCTTGGATCCCTAGATCCAGGATCTCAGGACGTGGAGAGCCCCTCTTGCCAAGGCCAGTCTCTTTCCAAGCTCAGGTCATCCCATTCTGTCCCATCTTCTCTGACAGATGAGATCACCTCCTTTATCTTCATCCTCTGCCTCTCCTCTGCCCTGTCTGCTCCCCTGCTGCCTGCAAACATGCCCATTTTTGCCCTGTCCTCTGAAGACCCTCACTCCATCCATCTGTCATCCCATATCTTTCCTCCCTTTTGTGGCTACCCTCCTAGAGAAAGCCATCTACACTGAGAACCTTACCTTCCTCTCATGCACTTTTTTAGCTCTCAGCAGTCTTGACTTCTGACCTCATCAGCCTACCAAAACCGCCCTCTCCAAAGTGATCAATGATCACTGAATGGCCCTTTCTCCATCCTCCTCCTTGACCTCTCTGAGGTCTTTTACTCTGCTGGTCACTCTCTTCTCTTTTATAGAAGAGAGGACTCTCAGGATTCTGTGACCTCCTCTCTCCTGGCTCCCCTCCTTCCTGTCTGGATACTCCTGCTCTGTCTCCTCTGCTGGGTCTTCATCAAGGGCATGACCTGAAGGCATCCCTTCAGGGCTCTACCATGGCCCTCTTCTCCTATACTAGTATATCTGTGTGTATGTGTATGTGTATGTACATATGTAGACACACATATATGTACATACATGCATACTATTATACTTGGCAATCAACGGTTATATGTTGTGTATGTACACACACACACATACACACATACCTGTGCACACACTATTATACTTGGGCATCTCATCAGCTCCCATGGATTCCACCATCATCTCTTTGCATATAATTCTTAGCTTGGTTTGTCCATGTAATCTGGCTCCTAACTCCAGACTTACATCTCCAGCTGCTCATTGGATATCTCAAATCTTACATCCACTAAACATCTTAAACTCACCACGTCCAAAACAGGACTTATGTTCTGTCTTCCAACAATGTACCTCCTTTTGGAACTCGATTATTCATGTTGAGAACACCAGTATCCTCCCAGTCACCCAGGCTTGCAACCAAGATGCCATCCCCTCCTCGCCCTCAGCCCCTCTGTCCAATAATCACTTGCCAGTTCCCATCAGTCAGTTTTCTCTTTCGTGATATCTCTCACATACACCCCCTTCTCTCCTCTAGTGTTGCCTTCACCCTGACATCAGAATTGTAAAGTGCTTAGCCCAGTACGTGGCACATGAGTGCTGTAGAAATGTGCGCTATTATTAGCCACCAAACCACCCCGAGCCTCCACCCTCCATGTGTAATTCCTTCTTGGTGACCAAGCCCTGCTCCGGGGCTCCTGCTCAGACTGCTCCTGCCTGCATAATACCCACTCTCACCCACTCTCTCCTTCTACCCAGTTAGACTGGACTAGGGTAACCTGTGCCTCACCCCAGTTCAAGGCTGCTATCCCTAAAGCCCTTCAGGGAAAGAAGGTGGGGCACCCCTCCCAGAGGACCACACCTCAGCTTTCCAGGACAATTGAAACCCCTTCAACTGCTGCTGAATCATTTCCCATGGAGCTCTGGCTCATGCTATACAAATGAATCACCAGAAACAGAGCACTCCCAGGAATGACTTTAACATGGAATCCATGGAAAACGAAGGAGTGGGTCTGCCTTAGCTGTGAGCCCCCTCCCAGTGGTACCCACCTATATTTCATGTTCCAAGGTCCTTTCCACTTCTGACGTTCTCCGATCCATGTTCTAAGACTTAATAGTATATTAAAAATTCTACATGTTACTTTCAAAGCTGTCCTACTTGTATGCGCTTTCTTCCATTTTTTCTATTCATTTTGTTCATATATTTTTACTTTCTTCCCTCTTTTTTTCCAATTAATATTTATTTTCTCTCATTCTTATTTCCTCCAATATCTAATTTTTAAATGAAAAATGAAACTCATAACAAGTATGCACAAACAGAGGAGATTGCCACGTTGTGTATGTGCCATTCTGCATCCCTGGGAGGAGGCAGGGAGCATCCTTCATCTTGGGTCCTCAGGATTGTTCATGGCAGTGATCCACGGTTTTTACTTTACAATCTTGTGTCTCATGGTGTGAATCACTGTCCTGGTATTTCTCACTTTGCTCTGCTTCAGCTCATTGAATTTCCATCTTCCCAATAGTGTCCGTTTCATATGGCTCAGAATTCCATGCCCTTCATAGACTTCAGCCTAACCATGTAGTGGGGTCCTTCAGTTAGTGCCCAGCTCTTTCCCATCACAAACAGAGCTCTGTGATTATTTATGTTTGTGTGGAGGGATCCTTTTCCTCTGTCCTTGACCCTTTTGGGTGGAGTGGTATCACCAGGTCAAAGGTTATTAACCAGATTGTGACATTTTTGGCATAACGTTTTCCAGAATGTCTGGACCACCTCACAGCTCTACCAACTATGTGCCTGTTTTCCCACAGCTCCTCCAGCATTTGTCATTTTCCTCTTTTGTCATCCTTGTAAGTCAGAAGCCCTGATCCCAAGGGATTCATGGATAGATTTCATTTTTTTTTATTTACTCACTTTTGGTTTCCTTTTTAGTTTAATCCTATGTATTTTACCTTAGGTGTTTAAAAACATTCTCCTGAGAAGGGCTCCAAAGGCATTACCAGCCTAATGAGGACACAAGAAAGATGAAGAACCCCTGTCTTGTGGTCTGGTCTGGCTCTGCCATTCCAAAGTCCCTCTGTCCAATGACCCCTCCAAACCCTGATATCCCAAGCGTAATGTTCCTTCCAGGGGCAGCCTGAATTGGGGGAGAGGAGTTGCAACCTTCTAGGACTGCATGGGAGGAGGTACATTGCAAGTGGTAACCTTTGACATCTCAAGCATGGCTGTCAGCTAGCTCAGGTCTGCCCACATGTCGCATGCCCTCAGACCCCTGGGCCTTTGGTCAGCCACACTCCCTCATCTTTGACTCTTTGCTTGGATCTCAGGCACCCCCACACCTGGGCATGCAGCTGCAAGGCTGGTTATTCTTACAGAGCCAGGTGACTAAGCTGAAAGTCACTTGACCAAGGAGCCAGATTGTTCAGAGCAAACTGCATTCCTCTCATCGTAGATGTGGCGCTGGGAATGGGCACCCCCCCATATTCCCACCCCTTGGCTGAGTCCAACCCCATCATGTTGTTCAGATGAGGAAAATGAGCCCCAGAAGGCCAGGGGACATAGGTGCTGTCCTATGGTGCGATTTCATAAATGTTTGTTGAATGACTGTCCTAGAAGGTCACACGGAAAGGAAGGGGAAGAAGCATTTATCAAGCATCACTGTGTACCAGGCACTGTTCTAAGGGCTTTACATATATTACCTCCTCTGATTCTCACACCAACCATGAGAAGGAAATGCTCTATTATTCCCATTTTGCAGATGAGGGAACTGAGGCACAGAGATGGGAATGACATGCCCAGGATCATGCAGCTGATCAGTATCTGTGGTCAGATTTGAACTCAGGCCTTGCTGACTCCAAGCTCTATCCACTGGGCCACCTAGCTGCTTGGTTGGAAGGAGAGGCTGGATTTGAGCCCAGATCATTTCACTCTCAAAAGCCAGGGCTCTTTCTACCCTACTCCCCACTACCCTGCCCCATCATAGACTCTTTCTGAGCTGGGAGGAATTTCAGAGGCAACTTACCCCAGGCCACCAAGGGCTTAGGTTCTCTGAGCCTTATTTCATGCCCCTGCCCTCCCAGTCCCTCTGGGCTTTCGGGAGGATTCAGCGGGCATTTGAAGTCTTCTCAGAACTCGGTGATAGCCCTGAGGTGGGGTCATCTCTATGGAGGAGGAGGTCAGTTTCTTCTGTAAAATTAGAAAGTTGAACTGGGGGCTCTCTCTATTCCCTTTCGGATCCCTAAAATCCTGCCTTGGATGCTTGCTAGCTGAATGACCCTGGATAAGTCACTTAACTTTTGTGCCTCAGTTTCCTCACCTCTATAATGAGGAGGTTGGGCTTGGTGACCTTCCCACTTGGAATCAGGGACCCTGTAGAAGCATTCACTTTCGCTTTGAGGTGCTCTGAATCCCCTCCCCAGGTGATGGAGCTTTTCCTGGGCTAGAATCAGAGAGCCAGAAGCCTGAGGGGCCTCACTTAGGGGCTGCTAGAATGTGCCGAGGGTGACCAAGTTCCTAGTAGGGAGGGCAGACTTAGCTGAGACACCCCAGTGGCATCCAACCCTGAAGACAGGGTGTGACGGCAGTAATGTGTGTATTCTGCCCCACAAGCCCAGATCCCTCCCATCTACAGAAACAGCCGGACTTGGCTCGTCTTTCTTCAGAGAATGTGTCCAACCCCTTACTCAGCTGCTCAGGTCTGAGTGGAGGCCCAAGGGGGCCCCTCCTCTATCATCATGAGTCAGGCTTTTTAGCCAAAATCCGAGGCTCCAGAAATAGCATTTTATTTGATTTATTCATCTAAAATGTGAAATATAAAAAGCCTTGAGTTTAGTGGATGGAGAGAGCCCCACAGAGAGTCAAGGAGCCTGGTGTTGCCTCCCACACAAACACCCACTTTTGTTTGACCTTGGCCACGTCCCCCGTTCCCTCACTTCACCTTTTAGGCCCTTCCCAGCTCTGATATCATCTCTCCCCTTTTCTAAGAGCAGCCCCAACTCAGAGCGTCATCACAGGAAGCCCTAAGCTCAGACCACATCTCCTAGCCGTGAGACTCTGGGTAGATCCTTTGACCTCCCTCAGGTAATAACTGTCCTTACCTCAGAGCATTTTTTGGGAGGGCCCAGTGAGGTGAGTGTGGTATCTTACCTCCTACTACCTTCTCAGACCAACCACATCGCCCTGGGGCACCCTGACCCATCACCACCACGAGCTCTGAGAGTTCACCAATGAACACCACCGTTCCTAGAGAGGACGAATCAGTCGTCTGCCCTGTCCCCCAAACCTGCAATTCTTTCCCTCCCATCTCCCAGCTTCCCCCGCTTCCTTCCGTCCTGGCTAAAATCCCAGCTTCTTCAAAGATTGCCCCAGTCTGAATGCCTTCCCAGTTACCCTGCATATACCTGGTAGGTGCCAAGTTACTTGCATGTCTCACCCATTAGACTGGGAATGGCTGGGGAGCAGGACTGGCTTTTTTGTCTTTCTTTGTAACCTCAGCAACTGACACCGTGCTTGGCATCCGGTAAGTGCTTCATAAAGGCTCCTTGAGTTGACCCAGCGGCTTTCCCACTGAGGACTGGCAGCTGTTTTTGCTACTTTTTAAACAGATCTTTATATATTTTACCTGCTGGATTCTTACATTATTTGCCATAAGTATTTTCCCATCGTAAGTTTTCTCTTACATTTTTTATGGCATAGAAATGTATAACTTTTATGAAGTCAGGTGCAGCTCTCTTGTCCCCAGTAATTACTCCAGTTTATTGGATAGGAAAGAAAGATTTTCCCCTCTCTAGGATGTTCAAGCACATTATTCCATTTCTCTTCAGGCTTTTAGGTACTTCATTTTTAAACGTTTGAGTCTGTCATCCAGCTGGAATTTACTGACAGATGGCGTGAGATGTGGGTCTAAATCCAGTCCCCCCAAAATTTGTACCCAGTTTTCCAAGCACTTTTATTAAATAGTTATTCTTTTTTAAATCTCAACAAATCAGTATCCAATTTTTCAAGTACATTTGTGAAATAATTATTCTTTTTTTAAATCTCCTATGTGTAAGCCTCATTTCTAACCCTGCTTCTCAGTAGTGACTGTTACTTCATATTAAACACCAACTGCAGGGTGGAGAAAAGCAGTTTGTGCTTAGAGGTCAGGGGGCTCGGTGTTGCTCTGAGAGGCTTTTCTCTGTGAAGTCAGGGAGAAGCAGGCTGCGTTACTTCTCTGATCTAAGAGGCTGGGGAGGCATCTGTGGAGGAGACAGAAGAAGGTTGGCAAAGGCTTCCTTGTCAGAAGGATTTAAGTGTTCTGTTATTAAAAGAGTTCCCTGGGGAGTCTGTGGGAGCTGAGGAGTTCAGTGCATTCTGAAAGACCGTCCTGTCATGGCTAATAAGGGGGCAAAGAGAAGGGGCTAAGCGTTGGAATTGGACTCTTCTTGTGAAAGTAAAAATACGTTAAGACACTTCAAAATCAGTGTCTGGAGAGAACAGAGAGGAGAAATTGTATTTCTGGGAGTGGAGATGGACTGCGGGGGAGCAAACAGATAACGAGCTGTTTTCTGGGCCCTTTGAGGTGTCCGAAATGCTGTAAAGAATCCTGGCTTGGCGTGTCTACTGACCTCATTTGCTAACACATAGTAATGAGTGTTGGGAAAGAAGGGTGCCCCTGGACATGGGATAAGTAACATTTGGAGCTGGGGGCTGCGGGAGTCCTGCCCTCTCATTTTTGCAGAGAGAGACACTGGAACCCAGAGAGGGGAAGGACTGGTCCAAGGTCTCACAGTAAGTGGCAGAGCTATGATTTGAACCCAGGTTTCTCTGACTTCAAATCTAGTGCTCTCTGCACAGGGGCAGAACAACCTTTTCTTCGGAGGCAGCTTGTTGGTATGGCGGAAAGAGCCCGGGGTCTGGAGTCAGGGTCAAATCCTGCTTCAGCACTGGCTGGCTGTGTGACCCCGGGCAAGTCACTTCACTTCTGTTTGCCTCAGTTTCCTCATCTGTAAAATGGGGATAATGATAATAATAACAGCTCCTACTTCCCAGAGTGGTTGTGAGGATCAAATGAGATGATTTTAGCCTGGCACACAGTAGGTACTTAATAAATGCTTGTTTCCTTCCTTCCTTCCTTTTTCCCCAAATATAATTTAAAACAGACAAGCTTCACCATCCAATGTGTTTAATTAAGTGAAACACCACCTTCCCCAGTAGGAGACTGGCTCTAACATTCTCAGAAGACAGAGGGATGGGTGGTGAACATGCTATACATCTTTTCCTGAGATGAAAAGGGGTCTGATATTTGCCAAGAGTCATAGAGGGGAATGTTAAGAGGCCCGACAGGAAGCTGTGGGACCGGGCATCTTCTCATTTACATCCTTAAAGAGATGGATGGAAGGGAAGTGAGAAAAGGGGAGAATGTATATACATACATATGCACACATATATACATATATATGCATGTACAATTTTTTGCCCCTGAGAAATAGAGTGGAGGCCAACACAGGCAAAAACGCTTCTGAAAATAGTTTAAGTGAGGGCGCCTTCGAAGTCAGCTTGCCACACGGTAAAGGGAAGTTTATCTTTTTCCCCAGTCCACCAGGGGAATGACCAATGAAGAGGGTGAGGTCAGCGCCCCCCTTCCATTTGACAGCTCTGTGATGGTGGGCGCACATACTGGTCCTGTCGTGGCAGACATCCCTTCATGTCTGAACCTCCAGTCCTTGGGCATCGTCAGACCCCTCTTGCCATGCCCTGGTGGCCACTCCTCCGGGGCGCTCCATCCCCTTAGACAGGCAGCTTTTGCAGGCTCTTCAGCATGTAGGTGTCCCCCATTCCTTTACGCCCAATTCATATATAATTTGGGGGGGATGCACCATCTCCAATAGTGGGCTGTAAACTCCCTGCAGGAGAGGATAGTTTCATATTTGTCTTTTATGTTTGTCTCTACTTGTTAGTGCCTGGCTCTGTGCCTGGAACGTATTCGGTTCTTTGTAAAGACATTAATTATCTGAAGAATTGGAATTACTTAAAGAAATGAGCAAAAGAAGGGGAGTGCTCTTAGCAGATGAGAATGAAAGTGACGGATATCAGAGGTCCAGGATGGTACAAGCTAGTAAAGTATCTTTATATACAGGGAAGGGAAGTGATCCTGTGATTCTGTGGCCCATATCCTGCCCTGAGCCAGGTTCCCAATACCAGGAGCCTCCTGGGATGCATCTGTGTGTTGGCGGTGGGTCCAGGGATGCCCTTTTAGGGACTTGTCCCGTATTTGGAGGTGACCTCCACTGGGGCCACCCCAAGGAGCTGTGACTCACCAGTCTAGGATCCTGAAGGATCAGGCTCAGCACTCGGGCATCTTCTGAGGTGCCATTGTCAGGTTGCTAGGGCAACTCCAGAGCAGAGTGCCAGCCGCTGAGAGGGATGTTACATAAGAAACACCCAGCAGCAGATGGGATGTGCAAGGGGATGCCCTGGAAAAGGAGGCAGAGTTGGGGCTGGCCCTGCAGCCTGAGGCAAAGGGGGTGGCATTGGGAAAGTGCCCGTGACGCTGCTCGGCTCCTTAGGATGAGAATCCAGTGTTCTCATTAGCTGAGAAGTGAAGTGTGCCAGGCAGGGACTGCGGGTATCCTCCCAGTGAGGATGCACAGGATGCAAACATCTTCCTTAGCATAATTTAAAGCTGCCCTGGCAGGGCACCTTGGGCCAGGTCCTCTGCAGAGGCCCTTCCCCCTCCAGTCTCAGCTTACCTTTCCCGCCTTATTGTTTCCTTTTCCTCGTCTTGGGACTCAGCCAAACCGGCTTTCTCCCCATTCCTTACATAAGACATTCCAGTTCCCAGCTGGGGACTCTGCAAGGGTCACAATCCATGCCTGGAGGGCCCTCCTCTGCTACATGAATCACTGGTTTCCTTCAAAATGCAGCCCAAATGATAGTCAAGGAGCATTGCTTAAGTGCTTGCTGTGTGCCCAGCACTGGAGATACAAAGAAAGGCAGAAATGAAGCTTTTCTTTACCCCCCCACCTTATTACTGGTGCCCACCTCCCAAATTACTCTGAACTTGGGCACAGTGATGGGACCTGGGATGACTCTGGCCTGGGGAAGCCCTGGGTGTGCCAAGGCTGGTTGGCACCTTCTCTGACTGGCAGTCTTAGCTGCCTGGAGCAGGAGAAGTTGGGTCCCACAGTCAGGATGTATCAGGGGCAGGATGCCAAGCCAGGCCACACTACTCCTCACATGGCATTTGCTCTGGCTATATTTAGAGGGCCGTGTTGTGTGCCCGGTGTGGATGTAACACCCTTGAGGGCAGAGATGGATTCCTGCTTTGCAGTGGTGCCTGAGAAAGAGCAGGAGCTTAAGAAATGTTGGTTGACTGAGTGGATGGATGGAAGGCTGTGTCGCTAGAGTTAGATTGGCTTCCCCATCTGATGCCCGGCTCACACTTGGCACCTCCCCAGCTTGGAGGGATCTCAAAGCACTGAGTGCTTTGGGGAGATGCCAGCTGTGAGCTGGGCACCAGATAAGGAAGACACAGAGAGGCCTCGCCCAGCCCAGGATGATTTGGCCACAGCAACACATGAGACCACTCCGTGAAATCCCCTCCCACAGACATTGATTAAGCAGTTCTGTGTCAGACTGCTGCTTGGCACTGGGGGTTTGGAGGCACTCAGAAGATGGGCAGTGCCCTGCATGAGCTCATGATCTGCTGGATGGGTGCAAGCTGATTCAAAAGGGAGAGTGGGCCACTAAGGGGGTGGGGCAGGGCAGGGGGAGGGGCTGTGTCCAGAAGCTGCTGGGCTTGCCCTCCTTCCCCCCACCCCTGGTTGTGCCCCAATTGTCAGGATGAAGATGGAGCATAAATGAGTGGCCAAAGTCATGAGGTGTGTAAGTCTGAATCAGACCGGGGCTTTGCCCATCACTCCCATGGGGCCCTCCCAGGCTTGACCAGTGACAACGCTCTAGCTGGCCTCCCAGGCTTGGCTTGTCCTCTCAGCTCCCCAGTTCTCCTAAGACGCAGAATCCTGGGTTCTGGTCCATTATTCTAGAAATCCGTCTCATGTCTAATGGACATGGCTTGTTGGCCAGACTGCCCAAGTTTCCTAGGAGAGTGCGGGGTCCTGAGAGGAATCCCAGAGTGTCCTGGTGTCTGCCCTGGGCTGGGCAGGTCTTGCTTCCTTGTATTCTATCCCTGGAGACCCCATCCCCCCAGGGGAGGCCTGGCCCAGGCGCCTAGGGGGATGGAAAGCAGGAAGAGCCAGTGGCCCTTGGGCTGGGAGTTTGGTTTGCACTGCTCCCAAGGCGCCTCTGGTCTCTCTTTGCCTCAGTCTCCTGACCTGTAAAATGGGAACAGTGCTTTGAAGAACTCAGAAGCGCAGCATTGGTTGGAAAGCACATCCATGGCCATCTAGCAGAATCCATCCACCAGACACTTAGGAAGCAGTTAACAAGCCCTGCTCACAAGGGCCTTAAACCTGTGACGCCATTAGAGCGCCAGGCCTACAGTCAGGGAGTCGAGTTCAAATGTGGCCCCGACACTTCCTGAGTCTGTGACCCCAGGGGAGTCACCTGCTCTGTGCCTCAGCGTCCTCATCTGTAAAATCAGGATCATAATAGCACCTCCCAGGTGTTTGTTGTGAGATCCTATCTGCAAAGGCCTTGCAGACCTTGTAGCACTGAATAGAGGAGGACTGTGACCCTCAGCCCAGCCCTCCCAGTGCTCTCCAGGGAGCATTTGGGCCACCAGGAGAAGAGGGACGCTCCCCACAGTGAGGGTAACAAGGCTCTGGGCAGCTTCTGTCGAATCTCAGCCCCAGGACAGACCTCAGGGTGCTTGAGTTACCCTTCATAGCTCTCATGCTCCCACCAAAGCCTCTATTCCAGGCCATGCCAACCCCTCCACTCCAATCATCTCCTGGCACTTACTGTAGATTTAGACCTCCAAAGGACCTGGACGGCTGTCACTGAGTCCCACCTCCTCATTTTACAAATGGGGAAACTGAAGCAAAAGTTGTGACTCTCTGAAGTCCACACATTGACTATCATTATTCAACTCCCCTCTCCCCCGTCCTGGACCCTTTATTCCCAGGCCCCTCCCCAATGTAGGAGTCTTGGTCCGCTCATCTCCCCATCGAGCCCCCAGGGCTATGCTTTGTCCAGTCTGCCTTGATAGGATCTTTCCTCTGTGCTCCCCTGACACTGCCCGTGCCCTCTGGTCCAGCTCCCAGGCTCCAGGTTCTTCTTCCTGCTGGCCACCGTCCACCCACAAGCCCATGCACCCCTCACCCCATTCAGTCAACTTCACTGGCTCCCTATTGCCCCCAGATGAAACATAAAATGTATAAAACACACAGTTGTCTGGCTTTTAATGCTTCTTCCTACACTTTATGCACTAACAGATACCCTATGTGACACTATTCCTCAAACTGGATCCACCATCCCTGGACTCAGGGCCTTTGCCCAGGCTGTGCCCCACACCTAGAACACCCTCCCTCCTCATCTCCACCTCTGGGCTCCCCTGGCTTCCTTTAGTTTTAGTTCCAGGAAGCCCTTCCTGATCTCCCTTAACCTCAATGCCTTCACTGGATATCTCCAGTGTTGAGGTCTACAGATCATTGTAAGTGATGATTTACACTTTGTCTCCCCCATAGGGGAGTCTTTCTTTTGTATCCCAGTGCTTAGTGCTGGGCACACAGTAAGTGCTCAATACTTGCTAGTTAACAATGGTTAGCCCAAGCTTTGTACTCTCCTTCCCCTCCCTCATCAGGTCCCCAACTATAGGAGCTGCCCAGGCTGCTGGATCTGTTAGCCAGCAGCTCTTCCGTGTGTCCCTTTGTCTGCTCCCACTCACGGTCCATGTCCTGGTCACTCCCATGGACTTCGTCACTGCTGTCCCTGCCTTGGGCCTCCCCAGAGCTGCCCTCCTGGTTTTCCTAAAGCTGACTCTGACTACAGACAGGTCAGCCTATTGGCAAGGGCTACAGATGTGGGGTCAGATGCCACTTCAGACACTTTTTGTGAAACCAGAGCAAGCCTCGGTCTTCTGTACCTCAGTTTCCTAGATTCCATGATGTCTACCCCCCCAGATCTAAGTCTCTGATCATAAGACCTTGTCCCTCCCCTGCCCACCGAGCTCCAGGATTTCCCCATAGCCCCTTGGGTACCCCTTGTTTTTTGGCATTCTAGTCCCTGGACCCCAGACTCCAGCCAGCCTTCCCAGGCAGCTTCTCCTGGAGTCTGATTTCCACCCAATCTGCCCTCTGTCTTTTAAAACCTCTCACTACAGTCCAAGCCCCAGGCCCCCTCCTCCCCCAGGCCTTTCTGATTCCCATCCCACCCCCCCCAGTCCTGTCTCTTTACCCTGTGTGCATGTATGTACATACATATATGTGCATGTGTATATAGGTGTATGTGTATATTGTGTGTGTAGGGACATAGATACATCTACACACATGCATATATACATATGTGCTGTTTTCCTAGGCCCAAGGTAAGGGTCTGATTCACTTTTGTCTCTGGGTTGTGGCCCCTCCACCCAACCCCCACCCCCATTGCCAACTGGGAGGCACTGAGTGAAGTCCTGTTGAATTGAATTAAACTTTTCCAGAGGACACAGATGGAGGGAGTGACTGACTGGGGGCCTGAGGGGAAGCTCTTTCCCCAGGACGCACAGAACCTCAGGAGCCTAGCCCACCCTGAGGACCCCAGCTGCCCTGGCCCGCAGGCCTCTGCCTTCTCCCTGCCCCATGGCCTCTGGCTCAGTTCTTTGTCACCATGGATGCCGGTTTGGGGAAAAATCTAGATTAATGGTGGCCTGCTCCTGCGGGCCTCAAGGGCCCCTCCACACCCAGCTGATGGTGCGGCTGGCTGTCTCCATGGCAACTTCAGAGAGCCATCTCACCACTTGGCTGGTTGGCAATGCCCGTGGCTGGCAACAAGCATGGCAGTGTTGACGGGCATGCTGATGTTCTCATTGTGGGGGAAATCACCCCCCCCCCCTCCCCCTGTGGCCCATTTCCCTCCTGCTGGGAGTCAAGTCCCTGCCAGGAGATGGGGGTGCAGTCATTATAGCCAGCTGTCCTGGGTGTGGGTGTAGCAGGGAGACAGGCAGACCCCCAGGTCCCCCAGTACTGACACCCCCAGGTCCAGAAACCCCTAGGTCTCTCAGCACTGACCCCTCCAGGCCCCCCAGGACTGACGCCCCCAAGATCTTGGACCCTCAGATCTCCCAACACTGACCCCTCCAGGGCCCCCAGGACTGAGCCCCCCACCCCAGGTCCTGAATCCCCCCAGGCCTCCCAGCAGGGGCCTCTGGAGCCCTCCACCTGGGAAAGGACAGCTCACCTGCCCAAACACACCAAAAGCTGATTAACAGAAACAATGATGCCCCATCTCAGCTGCACTTGGAGGTGAGCTGTGGGGGCAGGGTCTGTCCTGTGGGGTCTTGAAGTGCCCTTTGTTACTGTATTCTAACAGGGGCTGCCCTCCAGGTCACAGCAGGGGGTCACAGCCTCAGCTGCTGCCCTGGCATTTTGCAGAACTGGCAGGGGCCTGTAAGGCCAGCCAGGCCAAGCCGCTCATTTTTCAGATGAGGTGACTGAGGCCCAGAGGGATCAAGAGGCTTGTCCAGAATCACAGAGGGAATAAGTGGCAGCTCAGTCAGAACTTAATTATTGTTGATATAACCCACTAAGGTTAAGTGACTTGCCTAGGGTCACTCAGCTACTAAGTGCCTAAGATTACATTTGCACAACCAAGGTCTTCCTGCCTTCAGTTCTAGGGCTCTGTCTGCCTCTAGTAAACAGCTTCTCTCTGCCAGGCCACATACACAACGTGTGTTGGGGAGAGAAATGACAGACAGATGGACTGGTTTTTGTTCTGTCCGTCTTTTTTCAGTCACATCTGACTCTTCATGACCTCATTTGGGGTTTTCTTGTCAAAGATATGGGAGTGGTTTGCCATTTCCTTCTCCAGCTCATGTGACAAACAGGGTAGAGTGACTTGCCCAGGGTCACACAGCTAGAAAGGGTCTGAGGCCAGATTTGAACTCAGGGCTTAAGGACTGAAAGCCTGGCGCTCTATGCACTGTGCCACCTAGCTTCCCCACATATATCATAGGTACTTTGTAAATATTTGTTCCGTTGTACTGAATTGACCATCATCTCAGTTGCCCAAGGACCTGTCCCAAGGAATGGGACAGAAAAGTTGGAGATATGAGGGCAAGGTTTTCTTTCCAAAACACAGCTAATTTGGTGTGAATTTGAAAAAACACCACGTTTCAAAATTCCAGAGTAAAAAGGGGCCTTGGGGATTACCTTGTCCAGTGGGGAGGTCACAGAGCGCTTGAGGTCCAAGGGAGATGGGACTGGCTCAAGGTTATGCAGGCTGGTTCCAGCGCCCAGACCTCTCCCTTCCATCCTGGCCTTGTGTCTGGGCCACCAGCCTGGTGAGCTCCCAGGGAAGAATGCTCATCGGCTCAGGAAGCCAAGGTTCCCAGGGGACGTACATTCTCTGCCACTCCAGGGAATCTTCCAGGTTTCCTAGGTTTCCCTGGGGATGGGCACAAGAATGGTGCAGTGCCATCCAGGCCTGCCAGGCCTGCTTTCTTCCCAGACATGAATTTCCGTAATTCTGTGCCTCATGGCGCCTCCTGCCCACAGGTGACCATTGGTCCTGGGCTACATACAGCCTACTTGTGTCTACCTTACAGATCTCCCATCACCCTTTGAGTTACCAAGGTGCTGACTGCAGACTGCAATGTTCTGGGGCCCACACCCACAATCAATCAGTAAACATTTGTTACGCACCTACTACGTGTCAGGCACTTTGCTAAGCGAGGCGTTACTCCTGGCCTCAGACAGACAGACAACATGCAAAGCCGTACATACAAAGAGAGGATAATAAAAAATATGTAAGAGAGGGAGGGTGAAAATTAGAAGGCATCCACAGAGCATCACTGGTAAAATTTGGGTGGCTTTTCTAATGTTCTCTACCCCATGCCGGCTCTGGATTGGCATCCAAGGATCATAGGACTGAGAGGGTCCTAAGGGGTCATCTAGTCCCAGTCTATTCACTTTTTCAGATGACTGAAGCCCAGGGAGTGTAAGGGATCAGCCCAAGTTCACACAGCTACTTCATTAGTGGCAAAGTTGGGTTTCAAGCCCATGTGATGGAACACATTGTTCAGAGTGAAAGCAGCCTCGGACATCGGCAAATCCAGCCCTCTCATTTTATGGATGGGTTACCCGAGGTCCAGAGAAGGGATCCTAGACCTTGTCCTCAGGTCATACTGGGAAAGCAGGGCCAGAAGTTCTGGTCCACCACTCTCATTCCATGGATCAGGAGCTAGCAGGGCCAGAGCTCTGAGTCCAAAGGCAGGTCAGTTCTGCCCACTAACTCCTGGCCAACTTTTGCTCCTAGCATGGCTGCAGGGCTGAGGCTCCTGGGGGAGATAGGCAGGCCGCAGGTGAGTAAAGGCTACGCTAACTCATACCTTCCCAGGGAAAGACTCTCGCTCTCACATGTTTCCATTATCTAGTGATCTTAGAATAGATGATGAATCTTGGGCTCAGAGGATGGCCCAGGTGCCAGGTGGCTCCCCGAGGTGAGAGCATGCTCTGGGCCTCTCCTGAGTGACTTGGAGATGTGCAAATGGAAATGTGCACCCTAACCCTGCCTCCGTGGGTGAGCCTCCAAAGAAGGCACAGGGACTCAGGGACTGCAGTGACAATAGCCCTCAGAAATAGCCCTGGTCTCTCGGGAGCGACAGGTGCGCAGCGTGCTTTCTTCCAATGACTGTGTTGTAAGGGTAACAAGGATTTCCATCCCCTTTTTACAGAAGAGAAAACTGAGGGGCCCAGAGGGGGAGGCTGAACAGAGTTGATGGACAGGCTGGGATGCCAGGACTTGACTAGCACCTTCTGTCTCTTTGACCTAGACTAAATTCATTTCCCCTCTTTCTGCCCACATTGTAGACTGCAGCTGGCAGTTCCTATATAAAAATCAACAAACCCCAAACAGAATAATTCAATCCTTCCTGTTCCTGTCAGGTACCATCATCTTCCCAATGACAGGGATGGGAGGCTCCTCCGCATTATCCTCCTCTCCTCCTCGGGGCTGCCTAGTGGCCAGACCCTGGCCTCTCCCCCTCCACGCCTCTCCCATGTACCCCCTTCCCTCCATTCACGCATCCACTGCCCCAATGGATGCCATCCTCCCCTCTCCTCTGCTGGAGAGCAGCCTCCCACCAGGACTTCCTGCCCCAAAGCTCTCAGGCCTTGGCTCCAACCTCTGCTGTGCTGCCAAAGTGAGCATCCCAGAGGCCAGTCCTGTCTATGTTGTAGCCTTGCTCTGTAATATAGTGGCTTCCTGTTACCTCTGGTAATGAGTACCAGCCCTCCATTGGCCATTTAGAGCCCTTCCTTATGCCCTGGTCACTTCTTTCTTTCCTTTTTTCCTTTCTCTGTCTCTCTGTCTCTCTCCGTGTCTCTGTGTCTTCTCTCTCTCTCTCTCTCTCTCTCTCTCTCTCTCTCTCTCTCTCTCTCTCTCTCTCTCTCTCTCTCTCTCTCTCTCTCTCTAAAACAATGATGTACAAAGAACAGATAGTGGGATAAATTGGGGGTTGTCAAGTCTGGAAGATGAAGGAGTGCCAGGAAAGGTTTCCTGCTGAAGGTGGATGATCTCCATCTTCTACCTGTAAAGTTCCGAGCCCTGGCAGTCCGAGTAGGTTTGGATAGGGCCTCATGCTACAGCTGCCTTCTCTGATTCTTACTTACAGTGACCCCCCCTCCAGGCCTCAGTTTCCTCCTCTGTCAGAAGGTCCCACTACATTAATAACCCCAAGAGCTCTTAGGGGCAAAGTGCTAAAGAGACTGGAGATGGCATTTCCTGCCCGGCTCTAGCTGAGGGCTTCCCCATCTTGCCCCAGGGACCATCATTTCAGTCCTAGAACTTCCCTCCTTTGGGAAATAGGACCCATATCTAGCTCCTCCCTTGGGTCTTCAAAGATCCAAAGGAACAAAACTTGCAAATGAGTTCCCTGACAGGTGAGGATTCTCCTTAGGTGTTGACACCCTCTGAGGCTCAGGGAAAGGGTCAGCTCCCCTGGGCATCCTCTGCACTCCCACAGTGCACTGAACACTCTTGAAAGAATGAATGAAAAAAAAAACCGTTTATTAAGCACATACTGCATACCAGACTCAGTACTAAGTTCTGAGGACTCAAATACAGCAGTAAAAGATTGTCCCTGCTTTCCAGGAGAGAAGCCGTTAATAGGAGACAATCCCCCAGCAATGACTTGGGGGGTGCCGTCTCCCATACTGGCACTCAGCAGCCTCTCCTTTCTGCTGGTACTCGGGTCCCTCTGACCAGTAGGAAGGATGGGAAGGCCCGCATTTCAACCTGGAGTGGCCATTGGCTTCTGGGTGACCTTGAGCTGCCATTTTCTCTGTTTTTCCTCTCTGAATGAGACTCTTTGGGAGGTCTGTGGAGGTGTTGGTGCAAAGGGACCTCCCCAGGAGCTCTGGGTCTGAGCCTTTGCCTCTGGCCTGTCTTTGGGCCTCCTCCTGGAGGGACAAAGGCTGCCCAATGACATTATTTGTTCCATGGAAAGAGCCTGGTTTGGCTCCCGGCACCCCAAGGCCTTCGAGATTTGGCTCCCCAGGCAGGGATATGTAGCCTCAGCTCTCACCCAGAGGTGCCTAGGCTGGGTCCCTGGGCCCCAACCCTTAACCCCAAGATGCAGTTTACAGAATACAGGAAACCAAGGCCCTCCAGAGAGTAGTTTGTGACTTGGCTAAGGTCACAAAGGAAGTAAGCGGGTGGGAGCAAGGATTTGAATGAGCATCCTCCTAGGTAGGACAATAGCGAGGGAGGCATATGGTGGGAGGGGAAAGAGCTCTGAACTTAGCCCTGAAGGACCCAGCTCTGCCTCTTCCTGTCTTTGTGACAATGGGGAAGTATATTCTCTCTGCCTCAGTTTCCTCGTCCACATCATGAGAGGGTTGGATGAGATGACATCTGGGCTCTGGTGACCTATACTTCCATTGTACTCTTCACAACAGCCCTGTGAGGGAGAGTCTCCAGGAATCACCAAGCCCATGTTAGAGAAGAGGAGCTGAGGGTCATGGAGTTAAGGGACATATGTCCCCGTGGTTATGTAGCTAGGAAATATTGGATCCAAAATTCAAATCCAGGGAGCATCACTCCTTCCAGCCACTGCCTTGCGAGGGACCCTAGATGAAGACAGAGTCACCTCCCACTTCGGTCCCCTCCAGACGAGTCACTTTACCCCTTTGCCTCAGTTTCCTCATCTGTACAACGAGGGTGATATCAGCATCTGCCTCCCAGAGTTGTCATGAGGATCATGGGAGATTTGTAAAATGCTTTTTATACCTTAAAGCCCGATATCGACGCTGGCCAGAATTACCAATATTTGTTATTACTATTAATTAGTATTAGAGTTTCTCTCTGGGAAGTAGAGATCTGAGGGCTTTCCTAAGACGGTCATCTCCAGTGAATGGAGAGAGGGTGCTGATGGGCAGACACTCTCCCCCACACCCATTAAGGTCTCCTCCAAAGCCAACATTCTCTGAGATTTCTCTGAAGTCTCGTCTTTACTTCTGGCCTAGGTTCATGACTTCATTGCTTTTGGGAACTCCAGGTAAAGAAACTCCATCCACCAAAGCAGATTGGCCCCCCAGTCAGCAGCCTCTGTCTGTAAAGGAAGTTAAGGGACTCCTCCAGGACCACCGAGCCAGGAGGGCAGGGACAGGGGCAGGAAGGTCAGGAGCCTGCACCAGCATCTTCCTGAGACCGAGGCCAGCAGTTGCACTAGGGGTGAGGGATGGAATGGGCCCCCAGGGAAAGTGAAGACAGAGTTTCCATAGCAGATAGACCCAGGTTGTGGAGGTTGCTAGGTGACCTACAGAGGTTTGCTAATTGGCCTTTCTGAAAGGATCACATTAACTGCCACCCTGGGAAAGAGCCGACTGTAAACAGAGTAGCTGTGTCCAACATTTAAGGAATGTGTGGGCATTTTCAGATATGATGGAAAAATGGTAACGTCCCCAGAATACGAGGGCTCGGGAGCCACCAGGTTGGAAGCAAGGTTCCATCTGGGTCATCTGGATCAGAGGAATTGTGGTGAGTGGGATGATAGGATCCACCCTGGGAGTTCAGCCCGCTCCCTTTACAGGTGAGGGAACTAAGGCCCAGGGAGGGTCAGGACTTTCCTCCTTCCAATCTTGGTGTTTCTACAACCCTGTCAAAGGGTAAACTGCCAACTACAAGGTGAGAAGCCTAGGGAGAGTCTGGGCCTCTCTCTGGACCTCAGTGTCCGCATCTGTAAAATGAAGACATTGACCTGGCCAGCCTCCGAGGTCCCTCCCATTTCTGACCCTCTAGAGTCCACTAGGCCTGGTCCTTCCTCTGGGCTTCCATGTAAAAGGCAGGGTTCAAGCAGCTTGGGCAGTGGAAAGAGCCGAATTATAACCAGAGGAACTGGGTTCTCGGGCAGATTCCCCCCTGTCAGGGCTTTCCTCCTCTATTAAATGAGGCAGCTGTTCTAGACAAGGTTCCCTTCAGCACCAAAGTCGGATGATCTAGAAATGAGAGGAAAGGGGCCAAGGTACCTGAACCATGACATCTCACATGGTGCAGCCAGCAGGGCACTTTTCGTATTCCTTCAACGAAATTCATTTGTAGCATCTTTCCTCTGGATAATTAATTTCCAATTATCTATTTGTTGTAAAACATCAAGAGCATTTGGTTGACGAAAAAAAAAAAAAGCACTTTATCAGCACTGTGAGGAACCTTAGAACAGGGGATGTCAGAGCTGGGAGGGGCCTCACAACCAAGGATTGCAAGGGCTGTAGGAACTTTAGAGGTCACCGAATCCAGTCCCTCAGGAATCATGTCCCTCAGCTAGCCAGTGACAGAGCCAGAACTGAGGCCGTGCCTCCTGCCCCAGCCCTGGCAGGTAGACAGAATGTAAGCAGCCAGTGGTGGAGGATCAATCTGAGGAGGTTCCTGCAGCTGGCATCTTGCTGGGATCTGTCTCCAAGGAGGCCCTACCCCAAGATCACAGCAGGAGAGCTCACAGAGGCCTCAGAGGGACCCCCCCACGCCCCAAAGGACCAGACTCGGCCGGCCTTTCCTGCTCTCTATGCAGAATTCTCTTTAATAACAGGGACACTGAAGCCCAGAGGGGGATGGAATGTGCTCAGGGCCTCAGAGGAAGTGACTGCCCCCAGCACCCTCGGGCTGTTGGAACTTCATGTTCTCCCCCTCCCCCAGTGAGAGCCCTTGGATGGCGGCTCAGGGCTGCTGGGGCAGAAGGGGTAGGATCCCTATTCTTGTGCCCAGGAAGGCACCTTTGCCAGCCCTTCCCCCTTCCTTAAAGACTAAAGATAGATATGGAAATGAGAGCTTTCCTGGGAGAGGAGGTGGCGGTGGTGCCGCCACTGGCGATGGGTGGCAACCCTCATTTAATATACAAACAAGCAGGCATCTCAGCCTTACCCACCTGGGACAGGTAGCTCAAGCCCCATCCACCAGATATCGGTAGCTGCCTTGCCAGTCCTGCTTGGAATGGGAAGCAGCTCCCCTAGCGCCCAAGGGACTCCAAGGGCTCTGACTGAGCCTCACCATGACCCTTGAACTAAGTGGTAAGGTATCATTGTGCCCATTTTACAGATAAGGAAACTGAGGCTCAGAGGTTAAACTAAGCTACTCGTGGTCACACAGCTAGGAGGTATTAGAGAGGGGAGATCTGAACCCAGGTCTTGCTGATCCCGAGTCAGGCATGGTCTGACCTGCTCAGAATTCCCAGATTCTAATGGACCTCTGATGCCATCTGCTGACGTAGAAGTGGATAACAGCATGCTGATGCTCTGTCCCACTGAGACCAGAGAAAGATTGGGTTGGAGGCTGGGCCTTCAGGCTCCCACCCAAGATGTTTCTGTATTCACATTCAGCCCTCCAAGGCCCAATGCTGGGGGCTTGCCCTGAGGGCCCAGAGATGCCTTGCCGCCTTGGCCAGGAGTTCAGCCATCCACCTGTCCACACTAGGGGGGCGCCAAAGTCCCAGCTCCTCCTTGTTGGCACAGACAAGGGGAAGGGGCTGCTTCCCATCCCAACCACCCACAGCCTAGGGGAGGATGGAGCAGGCCTCCCTCAACTCAGCCGGGGGATTTGCTGCGCCAGGATTTGCAGAGTCCCAAATCAGAAGAGCTTTGGGCAACCAGTCGTGGATTTAGAGCTGTAAGAGTCGGCTCCTCTACATCCTTCCCATCCATTTTATAGATGTAGAAACTGAGGCAAGGAAAGAGTGCTGGCCATGAAGTCAGAAAGACCTAAGTGTCAATCTTCCCTCAGACTCTTACTAACTGGGTGACCCTGGACAAGTCACTTGATCACCACTATCTGCCTCAGTTTCCTCATTTGCAAATGAGGTTCAAAATAGAACTGACCCCTCCCCCTTTGTGAGGATATATAATGAGACAGCATATGTACTTTGAAAACATCAAAGCATGTAAGCAATTTTTAAAATTATTATCTAAATATACCCAAAGTTGCATGAGAGATAAGTGGCAGAGATGGCATTTGACTGCAGGCCTTTTGAATCCAAACCCAAAGCCCCTTCCCATCATCTAGGATGCCAGTCAATGACAGGACTCTAGTGACCTCTATGGCCATGCCATCCCACCCTGTTTAACACAGCAGAAAATGGAGACCCAGAGTGGTTCAGTGACTTGATTAAGGTCACACTGATAGTGAACACCAGAGTTTGGATTTCACCTCAGGTCCTCTGACTCCAAAGCAGTGAATGCCCTTCTCATTGTGTCCTCCATCCTTCCTAACCCTCAACTGGCTGCTCTACACTGGTCTCAGGCCAGGCCCTATCATACTATGTAGCCCCTACTGCTCAGGGAAACAGAGAGAGAGAGAGAGAGAGAGAGAGAGAGAGAGAGAGAGAGAGAGAGAGAGAGAGAGAGAGAGTGTGTGTGTGTGTGTGTGTGTGTGTGTGTGTGTCCACAACCTCAAGAGTCAAGTTAAGTCTGGGTTCAAGGGCTAAAAGACGAATCCAGGGTGTGATTCAGGATGAGGCCGGGTTCGTATAACTGCGTGATCTCTCACAGAACCCACTTGTAGTGCAGTCAGGCTCAGGGAGGGCAAAGGTGCTTACCCAAGGGTCCAGAGGTTTTATTGACCCCAGACCCCAACGAGGTTCAACCTTTCCCCTGCTTTGAGCCCTGGGAGGACATCACTAGCCTGATTTCTGTTTCTGACTTCGATGCCTCTGGTGCCCCTCCGAGCACAAGGCTACCTTCTCTTCCCTGCTCCGAGTGGTGAGTCACAGTCACCGTCTCTGTTTTCAAAGGACAACAGAAGTTAGGAGTCTGCGTGTCCTTAAAGTGAGGCTGCCCATACGACATTCAGAGCCCCTCAGGTACCCTGTGTGGGGAGGGTGGGGGGCAGGGAGGGCTCTGTGGAGTTAGAAGGGAAAGTGAAGCCAGTCACACGTGACTGATGTCGTCTCCTTTTGGGATACAGTTATGAAACCGGTAGAGCGCTTTAGATACAATGTTTGATACTGTCTGTCATGTAAACCAGATGAGTGTAGCACCGTTGGACGGTCAGACTCGGAGTAGTCATTAAGGATGGAAGGTCAGTGTGGCGAGAAGTCTCGGTGGAGTATCCGAGGATACTGACCAGCCTGACTAGTGATCCCAAGCTAGGAGGGAGAGCCAATACACTGGACGGCAGTTAGACTCCACAAAGCTAAAGGCTATCATCGAGTGCCAGCCTCTGTGTGGAAAACGCTCCTTTGGGAAAAGACTGCCCCCAGCCTCCGTGTCCTACTGGGTCTTCTAGGGTTGGTCCAGCACCTGGTCCCAAGAGGCCTGTCCATACAGGCTTGGGGGCGACCCAGCTCTGGTCCTGACTGCCATGGGCTTGCTGTGGGGCCTTAGGCAAAGCCCTTGCTTTCTGTGGGCCTCAACTTCCCCCTCTGTCAAAGGAAGGCGAGATGAGGCCCCTTCTAAGACAAACGTTCCACATTCTGTGTCTGCTAAGGCAGCTTCTCACAGCAGAGTCCTAGACTTGAGTTCTGTGGGCTCAGATCCCCATACCTCATCTAGACTCAGTTTCCTCATCTGCAAAACAGGTTAAAATGGTCCCTACCTGTGAAGACAGCTGTGACCCTCCCATGAGATGTTTGCCGAGGGCTTTGCTGTACTAGTCTCACTGGTGTCTGTCCAGGCTAAGGCTCTTCTCCCCTCCGCCATCCTCTCAACCCTGACATTCCTCATGTTCTGACCAGGGTTCTAAGAGTATTCCAAGCTCTCATGTTCCATGTCCTCTGTCCCAGCTCAGCCCCCCTGTGTCCTAAGGTCCTTCCCAGGCCGGCCCCACCTCAGCCTCTGCCCTGAGGTTTGCTCAGCTGGCCCAGGCTTCCTCTGACTGACCTTCCAGAAAGCATAGGATGCTGGGAAGGCAGAGGAAGGCTTTTCTGCATCTGCCATGGGTGCCACTGGAGCTGACCTCATCTCCCCGATCTGCATTTTTCCTCAGACTGTGCCCCACGCCCGTGGTGCTCTGCCTCTTCCTGGGACTTCCTCCAGTCTCAGACAGTCCTGCCTGCTACTGGAAGCCCTCCCCATCCCCTCTAACATGGGCACCTTCCTTCTGGCCATCCCATCTGATTTGTCCTGCCTAGGGACCGTTACATGGTTGTGTGCCTTGTCTCCCCCACTAGACTCTGAGCTCCCCCAGGCATGGACAGGCTGGCCTCTCTTTGTGTCACCCTGTGTTTAGCACAGTCCTGGCACGCATTAATAAAGGTGTATTGACTGACTAAAGAAAAAACACTGCCCCCTCCACCCTCCAGGACCTGGTTCCAGGCTCTGCCTTCTCCAGGTACCAAGAACAGGGAGCCAGCTCCATCCCCATGCAGCTGTTTGCCGGCTATTGGCTGCAGCCTCAGCCTGGCATCTGGCTGGGGCCACCGCATGTGAATCTATTTTTTTCCAAATCTAATTAAGACTAGCTTGCCTTGAAAAATCAGTTCACTTCCTGTCCATTAATGACTAATTCCCCGAGAGGCCAAAGCAGACAAGGGCTCTCTGGTCTCCAATTACTGACTGCTCAGTCCTCAGGTGAGCCCTGTTGGCTAGGGCCAGGCTGTGGCAGGCAGGGGGTCATTCAGGAGGGTCCAGACCACGGGGTTTGTCGCGTGCCCACCGCTTAGAGCTGGAAGAGATTGACAGAGGCCTTCTAGGCTGGTCCCATCACTTGTTAAAGGAGCAAACTGTCCCAGCCCAGATGATGCTCCTACAAGTAAGGTCTCACAGCCTCAAACCCTGGTCCTCTGATGCCCTCCGGGGCTCTTTGCATCTGCATTACACTCCCCCTTTCCCTCCTACAAGCCTGGCCATGTTACCACGGTAGAGAACTCATGCAGGACCACTGACCCACAAAGGGATTTCTACTTGGTGAATCCAGAAACCAGTACAGCCAACTTTTCTTTTTAATTAGCATTTTAAGATTTGCAGCTCACTTGACAGACTACTTTCTTCAGTCCTCATGATCTTAGAAGGTCCATACTACAGGTTTCACCCCCATTTTACAGATGAGAATCTGAGCTTCCAAGAAGTTCATCAACTTTCCCAGGGGTGACAGAGGTGGAATTTGAGCCCAGGTGCCCAGCCCCAAGCCCACCAGCTCTTTCCCACACCTGTCTTCCAGTAATAGTAATGACACCCATTTCTAATACCTTTCCTTCCCACACCCCTTAGAGACCCTTTACAGACAAAGAACCTCAAGATCAGCAAAGTCCAGAAACTTATCCAAACAGCTTCTCAGTAACAGGCAACTTGAATTCAAACTTGTAAATCGCCAGGTTTATACAGCCTGCCCTCACGGAACTCCCATTTTGTCTGGGACGTTCACGGATCATTTGGCTGACTTTGTTTCATTTTGTTCTGTTGGGGGTGGCCATTGTGGGTTCTGCACAGAATTGGGCCAGTCCAGAAGGATGCCTGAAGGAAGTGGTGTTCAGGCCTGCCACGAGGTCAGTGACAGGAGGAGTGATGAGGCAGGACCTGGTCTTCAGGCCAGTGGCTGGAGCGTGTCAGAGCAGAGAACGGGCCAACCTGGAAAGGATACCTCAAGCCCCTTGCAATGGCATTTAAATGTTAAAGAGAGGAGTGGGCATTTTAACCTCAAGGTCTTGGGAACCCAGCATTTGTGAATACATAGGGATTGGGAACCGAGTACTCTTAGCTCCCAGTTCTGGGTGCTTTTCAATGTCTAGATCCCCAATGGATGTGTTATAGCCCTGGAATCCTTGGACCAAGGATGTCTGGGACCTTCAACCCCTGTCTTCAGCTTCTATTGACTCACTTGGACCATGGTGAGGAGTATGAATCCTGCCCCTGGCTCATCTTTCTCTCTCCCTCAACTGCAGAGGAAGGATGGATGGCCACCCACAAGCCATGTGTTCAGAGTCCCTTTTTTGGGGGAGGGAGCCCTCACAGGGAAAAAGAAGGCTTGGTGGTGGAGCTTGTCCAGAGAGATGGGGTGAGAGAAGGTCCTCTGGTTTGAGAAGGCAGGAAATGAGGTTTCCTAGCATAGATGATAGATGATAGATGATAGACAGACGGACGGATGGGCGGATGGATGGATGGATAGAGATGATAGAGAAAGATGATGGAGAGAGAGATGATGGATAGACAGACAGGTAGGTAGATATTTATTTCCATTTCGTAAACGCTCACTCTATGTCACGCACTAAGTTCTGGGGACACAGACCCAAGAACAAGATGGTCCCTGGTTCTAGGAAGGGAACACAACATATGTAGGAGAGCTGGAAAGGGGGCAGGCAGATGGGGAGGAGAAGGGCCACGATGTGAGGCAGACATCACCCTCACTTGGCAGTTTCTCTGCACAGACCATGGGCACTGAGTGGTGGGGTCACTTGCCCTCAGGTCACGATTGAACCTTTACCTGAAATCCCCAGCTATGTTGCTGGAGTGCTTGCTGGCCCCAGTTGTCCCCTTCCAGGTGTTGCCCCAATGCCTCCATCTACAGAAAGCCTGCCTGGATACCCTTCATCCCACTTACCCTCTTTTTCCTAGAAATGTTGGCTTTAATTTGATCTCAGAGTACTGGGCATTCTCTCTGGTTTGTTCCTGGGGTCTGATTTTCTCTCTTTGTGTCTCAGCCACCTTCTGACTAAACCATGAGGGCAGGGCAGGAGTCCGACCTGGACTTTGTATCTCTTCCAGTGCCAGCACAGTCTTGCACATGGGAAATTAATAGTGAATGAACAAATGAATGAATGAATAGATAATGGGATGGGAGAGATGTGAGCCACCAACATCCACCCCAGGAGACTCTTACTTAAATCTTAAAGTCAGGGAAGGGCTCTGGGCCATGGATCCCTCTGGCAATCTGACCAAGCCTAAAGGCCCCTCTCAGAGGTCCAGGATCTAGGGATCATGATCCAGGATCATGCCCCAGCATCACCTCATGGGGGCTGTTATCCATTCTGCCTATCCCAGCCTGGCTGGTGATTCTGGGAAAGAGCAGAAGCCAAAAGAGATTATTTGGGGGCAAACATCTCTCAGAGGGATCCTGGGAAGAGGATGAGAAAGTCCATCTTTTAAAGGTTTCTAATGTTTTTAAATGCATCCAATAAAATGCGGGGAATTACAAAGAATGTACAGGTTTCTCATTGAAATTCGCACTCAGGTAAAGAGCCCTTGTGGTGGAGGATGCCAGTAGCTTATACTCTGACATTTGCCACCCACACTGGCTGTTACATCTGCCTCCTTCCAGCTGTACTTCTCACTCAACTGTGGGAAGCCACGGGAGCATCCTCAGGAGCCTCTCCTCCCCTTCTCTTTTCTGACTCTTTTTCCTTCATCCCTTGTAGTTTTTCCCCTATGGAGATGCTTCCAAATTCGCCCAGCACGCCTTCCGAACCTTCGACAAAAATGGGGATGGCACCATTGACTTCCGAGAGTTCATCTGTGCCCTTTCCATCACCTCCAGAGGCAGCTTTGAACAGAAGCTGAACTGGGCTTTCAACATGTATGATCTGGATGGTGATGGCAAGATCACCAGGGTGGAGATGCTGGAGATCATCGAGGTGAGACTCATGTTGAGGAGACCTTCCTCGGCTCCGCAGATCATCGGTCATAGCTCTACAGCCACAAGGGACACTTGAGTCCAATCCCATGTTACAAATGAGGGGACTAAGGCCTACTGAGGTGGCATGACTAGGCCAGGGTCATATAGCTATGTGCCTGAGGCCGGATTTGAACTCAGGTCTGCCTGACACTCATGGGGCGGGGAAAGGGGGTGTTAATACTTGGAATCCCAGCTACCAGATGGGGCCGAGGCTCAGAAGTTCTGAGCCCTCAGGTATCCCAGCTAAGTTCAGCATTAATAGGGCAGGAGCCACTACGCTACCTAAGAAGGTGGGAACCAGCCTGAGTCAGATCTAGGGCATGCCTCCTGCATTTGCAGCCTGGCCAAGATGGACACCCTGGCCTTAGAAGAGAAAAAGTATTTAACATTAAAAGTAGAGGTCAGACTCAATGACCCTATAAACTCCTCTGATCCTCTGCCCCCAGAGCCTCTCCCTTCCCATGGGTTCCTTTAATCCACATACATTTCTTAGATAAAGCATCTGACAGGTGGCATGGGCTTGAAGGTGGGAGAGCTGGGTTCTAGTTCCTTCAGCTCAGGAACCTCCCTTTCCTCACCTGGGAAGTTGTCAGTAACCTTTGAACCCCTGGTGTCTCAGAGATTCTGGGAAGTCTATGGAGTTGGGAATTGTGTGCAGAAGGCTAGAGGAGGGACGCAAAGATGAAATAACAAGACAGCCCATGGGGGCTGCCAGGCTTGAGAAGTGGTGTGGTGAGACAGGAAATTAGACTAGCAGCTAGGTTCGCTTGCTGGGTGATCCTGGGCGGGTCTGCCTCAGTTTTCTCAACCATAAAATGGGGATACTAATAGCCCCTGCCTCCTTAGGTTGTTGGAAGGACCCAATGAGATGTGAAGTACTTTGTAAATGTTGTTCTATAAAGGCTAGCTATCGCCATTATCACTCCTACTCTGTTAGGAGAGATTCACCTGTATATGAATTGGGGTGATCCAAGATAGACGGCCAAGAGATCCAGGCAGAGTACTTGGGGACCTAGAGGAAGGTGAAAACCTGAGTCGTGAGGGGAATCTGGGCAAGCTTCACAGTGGAGGCTGCCTCAGACTGAGCCCTGAAGGAAAGAGGAGGAGGATTTCAGAGGGTATGGAGGAGGAGGAGGAAGGTAAGGATAATCAGGATATGGACTGACTCCCAGCAGAGGAAATTCCTTCCTTCTCTGTAATGTACAATTTTCAATTCTTGCCTCGGGCATGGAGAGCTTAGGAACCTTGTCTAGAGTCACTGGCAGGGTCCTCCCAGCTCCTAGGCCAGCCCCATCTTCACTAAGCTGCCTCTTGTTGCAATATCACCCCAATGGAGCCAAGCTGGACTCTGACCTCCTTGTCTCTGACTTTCCTCCCTCCCTTCTCCCAGGCGATCTACAAGATGGTGGGCACCGTCATCATGATGAAGATGAATGAGGACGGGCTGACGCCGGAGCAGCGAGTGGACAAGATCTTCAGCAAAATGGATAAGAACAAGGATGACCAGATCACGCTGGATGAGTTCAAAGAGGCGGCCAAGAGTGACCCTTCCATCGTGTTACTACTGCAGTGTGACATTCAGAAGTGAGGCCGGGTGCACCAGGACTTGCCCATTTCTGTCAGCAGCTACACACACACACACACACACACACACACACGCACACACACAACATTGCTTGGATTACTTGTATCAATGGATTTGCTTTCTGTGTTTGAAACACTTGTGTGCATGAGAATTTTATTTGCTAAAGAATTTTAAAAGTCTCTATACTATAAAAAGAAAAAAAAAGAGGACCCCAACTGCGACCACGTGATGTGTCCAATGTCATTCCCTGCCCCCTGCCCTCCCTGCCTCCTCCACAGAGTGGCCCCCCAATCGTCTCCTCCCCCTACCCCTCATGCTCATCCTTCTGTGTCCCCTTGCCTAAGTGATGAATCCCCCGATTCTGTAACTAACTGTTCGATCTAAGCTGTGTCACCATCCCCGCTGCCAAGCGCTGCCAGACAGACAGACAGACGTTGGTGCTGTCCTGAGCTTCCTCCACTCTCGCTCACTGGGGGGAGCCTGGTCCCCTCTCCAGAGCTTGTGCTATCAGTGAATGTCGATGTGTCTCATCTGCATGCATGCCTCTTAGGCAGGTCTGCCTTCCATCTGGTCTCATTTGCATCTTTTCCATCTGGAAGACCTATGTGCAAGGAATGCAGTATCACATGTAATAACCCCTGCTCAAATGCTCCCTTAATTAAGACATCTATCTGTCTATCTATCTATCTATACACAAACACACAAAAGTCTATTTATTGGAAGTAAAAAAAAAAAGGTTATTGGAAGTGTATGGATTTCTGCTTGAATTTTCAGAAGCTTCCAAAGAGGTTGCAATATATGTCCCAAATAAATTTATAATATTTGACTTTTCCCCTAATTCTTATTTTCCGGCCTTCCCTGTTGGGCCACTAAGCGCCGCTGTCCCTGACCCCTGAGGAGGGGGTCATCACCCTTAAGTAAGCAAAGGTTTTCAAGAAATCCCTCAAACCTTACCCACCAAAAAGGGTCGATTCTATGGCCAGTGAGGCTAGAGATGAGATGACCAGTGATATCACTCTCAGAAGCAGGCTAGGGGCACCATGGGGCCAACATGGAGAGGTAGGGGGAAAGCAAATCATGCTAAGGTCACTTGAAGGTGACTGTCCACAATCAGTCTGAAGAGGAAGAGGGTCAGAGGAGATGCAGCTGCTGTCCCTAAGTTTGGCAGGATTGTCCTGGGGAAGAGAGGTCAGCCTTGTTCTATTGGTCCTGGGGGGGTGGGGGAGGGGAGGCACAGTCAGGATCAATGAAGGAAGTAGGGAGGAGAAAAATTTAGGTCTGATGTCAGTCAGACCCTCCAAATAGGGAGCACTGTTCAAGAGTGGAAGGAGAAGTGAGGAAGCTGAAGGTTAGGGCATCACAGATTGAGACAGAAGAGACCTTGGAGGCCATCAGATCCTTACTTTGCAGGTGAAGAAACCCAAAGGACTTGCCCAGGGTCACCCAAGGAGCTAGGAGCAGAGGCCGATTGTAGCTCAGGTCCTAAGGCAGCGTTCCCTACCAGACCATGCATCTGCCCAGAGTGGGGAACTGAGATGAGGCACCATCTTGGTTTTTCATAAGGACCAATATTTCTAAAATTCCAAAGGCTAGTGGGATCTTGGGCATTGATTCCAGGAGTAGGGAGGTGATCATCCCACTGTACTCTGCCCTCATCAGACACCACCCAAAGCTTCATGCTTAGGTCCGAGGTCTAAGGTTTCAGAAGGACATTGAGCAGCTGCAGAGGGTCTAGAGGAGGACAGGGGGAAGGTTGGGAGTCACTGATGTGGATCAGCTGAAGAAACTAGGTGTGTAGAGAAGGCTCAGAGAAGACTTGGCACCCCACCATCCAGGGTAGGGATTAACCCTGGGTTGTCTGGCCCCAGAGAGTAGGGTTCAGGGACAAAGGGTGGATGCCAAAAGGGGTCAGTTGGGGTTTGACCTTAGGATAACCTTCCTAACAGAAAGCTGTGTGGAGTTCTTCAAACAGACAACCCCTTACCAAAGGAAGTTCCATTCAGCAGCCTTGGAGACCCCTTCCAACTCTCGGGTTCAACCCTTGACTCATCACCCAGAGGCTGCATCATTCATTAAGCATGGCCCAATGTCACTGGAATAGAATGCTTGATGTTTCGGAAGCTGGCTGGCTTTAGGGTGTCTCTCTGTGGCAGCATCGGTCCTTTGCTGGAGCTGCTGTCTCATGGAGGGCCACTCTAGAGCCAAATAACCAAGAGAAGCCCAGGGAACATTTGGCTTGCCTCTTTCCACTCTGAGGAAGCGTGCTTTCACCATTTCCTCTCCCAACTAAAAGGGAGAGTCCAGCTCTGAGATGCTTTGGGAGTTGCTATAGTCAGAATTCAATAGTAATTCAATAGTAATGAAGTGATTAGTGGCTCTGCCTTTAGCTAGGCTGGTCCTCCAGGGACTGGTGCAAAGTCCATGCATTGCTTTGCCAGAACATAGGACCTGCCAGGGCCTGTACTTATCTGGCAGATCTTTGAAGAGCCCAGGGTCCCCGTGGGCCACAGTAACATTTATATGCATACAGACACACATATATCTCAGGAGACAGGAAATGAAGTGCCTACTGTGTTAATCGAAAGGGAGAGTGGCATAGTAGGTTGAGAGCAGGGCTTGAAAGCCAAGAACCCTGAGGTCAAGCCTGGCCTCTGACATGCACTGGGCATGTTGCTTCCCCATTTGGTGTTTGAGTTCAACTTTGAAGTCCAGTAAGGCACACAGAGAATGCAGAGCTACACTGGTAAAGGAACTCCTGTCCTGGGAGTTCACTGATCCCAGAATTGCAGCCTGGCACTGGGTGACGCTCACCCAACTGCCACTGCACTCAAGGTCACACTCGAGAGAAAGAGACAACATGTACACAGATAAGAAAATGCCAACTTTAGAGGGAAATCTTGGGTCATTTTGAGGGCTAGGCAGAGAGTGGCCAAAGGCTGAAGAGGGCAAGAATGAGGATGGAGAAAAGGTCAGTGGTAACTTTGGAAAGAACACAGGCAGTCAGTGAGGAGGTCAGAAGTCAGAGACCAGAGTGGAGAAGGGAGTTTGAGGAAAGGGAGTAGAAGAGCCAGTTGTAGATCATTTTCTCAAGGGATTTAGCCACAAAAGAGATGGGCACTCTAGAGCAGTGTCCTGGAGACAGATCAAATGAAGGGTTTGAGGATGGGGACACATGGGCGTGTTTGCACCCAGCAAGGAGACAGGAAGAGAGTGAAGATGAGAGTGAGAGGGCAGGGAGGCAATCTGCTGGAGAGAAGAGGATGGACCAGGCTCCTCTGTATGTGGAGGGGCTCTCTTTGGCAAGGGCCACCTCATACTACGAGGCTAGAGGCACCTGAGCGATGGCAGATGAGGAGGAAGGGACAGGAGAGAGCCCTTAGGTTAATGCAATGTGAAGCAAGGTTCTTAGCTAAGAGGGTGAAGGGAAGGGGAGCTCTGGAAGGTCTGAGGAGGGAAGAAAATGTCACTGCCATAAGTGGGACAGTGAATTGGTTAGGAAAACAGCACAGTGCCTGGTTACTGTTGTTGGTCATTCAGGCAGGTCCATTCTTTGTGACCTCATGGCCCATACTGTCTGTGGGATTTTCCTGGCAAAGATACAGTAGTACTTTGCCATTTCCTTCTTCGGCTCATTTTACAGATGAGGAAACTGAGGCAAAGTGAAGTGACTTGCTTAGTCACACAACTAGTATTTGAAGCCAGGCCCAGGGCTCTGCACTGACTCATCTAGCTGCCTCCTGGCACACAGTAGGCGCTTAATAAATGTTTATTGAACTGAAATGGTTAAATTGCCTTCTGGTTGAGGTTATGCAGACCCCATAAGAACAGTTTCTGGTTTTCTCCATGCAAGTGCATGAGAGAGAAGGCAGCAGATGTTGGAGTGACCCTTGGATAAGGTAAAGCTTGGAAAAGTTCAATCAGGTATTTGGGACAGGGACTCAAGAAAAGAGGAGGGGGGAGAATGGAACTGGTTCAGCAAAGGGTCAGGATGGACAAGGGACAAGTGTACAGGGTGATGGCCTGGGAGAAGACTGACAGCCAAAGGGGATAGAAGTCTTGGCCAAGATGAAGGACAGGGTTCGGCTGTAGAAAGCAGTGGGAAAGGACTGAAAAGATTGTGAGAGAAAAGAGAATTTAACAAGAACATGGAGGTGAGTGACAGCCAGATGGATGAGGCAGGATGGAGAAGGTCACAAGTAAGCTGAGGGACTGGGATGTTTGAGGAGTCTCTATGTATGTGGAAGTCCCCTGGTATGAAGGTAGGAGTTGGGGAAGGAAGGCCTGCAAGCCAAGGAAGGAGCTTATTATTGAAGAAAGGAGGATGTCTGCAGGCTGTAGACAACAGCTATCAGAATCCTGAGTGGTAGGGGTCCATAAGATGGCCTTCAAAGGAGGAAGTGTTGAACATTTCCCCAGTTGACAAAGGTCATTGATGAGCAGGACAATATACACGCATCGTTTGAAGAATACGCGGCTGTTCTAGAGCTATTAAGTGGAGAATTCAATGAAAGGTTCCCTGACTGAGAATCGTGACCTCACCCTTGGCCTCACCAACATGATGTCACCAAGACACCTAAAGAACCACAGGTGGAACTGACTGTGCTCCCAGGAGAGGACATTTTAAAGTCACTGATGCTAACAAAGAGTCAACTGAAATATGGAAAAATGCAGTCATTGAGAAGCACAAAAGCATTTTTCTAGCATGTTGCTGAAGGTGTAGGTATCCAACTGCACATCTGGAGGAATGTTGCATTGCTGTGGGACGTTGAATCAAAATGACCTGAATATGTCTTTGCAAGATAAAACTAAATCTACACATCTGTAGCAAAAAAATCCAAGCATTTCTAAAGGTCTCTTCTTCAAAACGTGTACAAAAGGAAACTGCCGTGAATCTGCATTCTCCTACCTTACCCACAAGATGCCCTTAAGGTCACAAAGGACTCATTGAGAGCGTCAGCTGAAACTGTAGACCTCCACACTGCAGTCAGACACAGAGTTATTAAAAGGTCAGTTAATATTAAAATGAAGAGAGCTTTCATCTTTTGAGATTACAAAGTACACAGTAGTTTGATTTTAACAAATGAATGTACATTTTAACGTATATCCAATTGAAGTTTCTTGAAGTCAGCCTTATTTGATTACAGTTCAGTATCGAGGTGGCCTTCCAGCGTGCAAAGGTTCCCCACCCCTGAGCTAGGGTGACAACTAAGAATCGCCTTCTCAGCAAAATTAAGCGTCATCCTTCAGAGAAAAAAATGGCTATTTCATGAGACAGGGCTTTTAGATGATGGAAAGACCAGAACTGAATAGAAAATCTGACTTTCAGATACAAGACTCAAGAAAAGCATAAAAAGGTAAACGTAAAAGAGAAATCCTAAGGGATTCAATAAGGTGAAAGTGTTTATGTAAGGGAAGATGGTACTTGCGACTCCTCAGAACAAGCAGTTTTCAGAAGAAATCACCACTCGTTAGAAAAAGGCAAATTAAAACAAATCTGAGGTACCACCTCACACCTGGAAGGGATGAGGGAAAAACAGGCACTGCTGGAGTAGTGAACTGATCCAACCTTTCTGGAGATCCATTTGGAGCTACGCCCACAGGGCTATAAAACTGATCGTACCCTTTGATTCAGCAGTACCACTACCAGGTCAAAGAAGAGACCAAAGAAAAAGGAAAAGGATGTCTACGTACAAAAAGATCGATAGCAGCTCTTTAGTGGTGGCCAAGAACTGGAAACAGAGGGGATGCCCATCAACAGGGAAAGACTGAACCAGCGGTGGCATGACTGCGATGGAGCACCGTTGTGCTACAAGAAAGGACAAGGCAACCACAGCAGGACTGCGTCAGGCGAGGCAGGAGGTCAGTGTACACTAGCAGCAGTGTCAGAGCAATGGTCGATCGTGGAAGGCTAGGCTGCTCTGATCGACACAACGGTGCCAGACAATTCCAAGACTCAGGGTGAAAACAGGCTCTCTAGAGACAGAACTGAACTCTTGCGTGCAAACTGAAGGATAACTTTCCTTTTCTTTCTTCCTTTCTCTTTGTTTTACGCTATGGCTAACAGGGAAGTGTTTTACACAATTTGATACAAGTAATACCAATTTCACATGGTGTTGTTATACCATATTTTTTGCCTTCTCAGTGAGTGGGGTAGGGATGGGAGGGAGAGAATCTGGGGCTCAAAATTTAGAAAGGAAAGAACACTGAAAACAATAGTTGAAAAAAAATAAACGTGGTACAGCAGAACAAAGTTTCTTTTTTAAACGTCAGCTGGGCTCCTTGAAGCCAAGGGGTGCAGGTGACACGGCCATCGCCCCCACCCCCAGCATGATGGCACTTGACCTTCCTGCCTGGCCCCTCTCCCAGCCCGTCGGTGCCAGCCAGGGCTTCTCTAGGGCTAGGAAGGCAGGTGACTGCTACCTGTTCTTAGGGCCAGGTCTGTGGGTGGAGAGAGGAGCATCCCCTTCACAAACAAATTTTTCTCCACTTAACTTTGGAATACAACGTTGGTGGAAGGGAATCAGTGGAAACAACAAGCACTCTGAAACGTTTATTGGGAGTCTGCAAAACCACGAGTGAACACAAACCCAGAGCAAATGCGCAGCAGCATCGACAACTCTCCCAAGAGAGGGGGATGGTCACAAAACTGAGCTTCTCAAGCCACACAGTGGAGGAAATGGAATCCTGGTTCTCTTTACATACAACTCAAGGTTGGGACCTACATTCTATCACTGGGGGAACAACAAGGCTTGTCTAATTTCTGAAAAACTTTTAATTCTCTAATATTCTCTTTAAAGCAGTGCAGTTTCACACGTAATGCCAGAGACACTTTGAGATGATAATGATGACCACTGGCTTCAATCTTCCTCCTGGTCTCTGTTGGCTGGCTGGAAAGGCAGGGCTTTCTGGCCCCTTTCCGGGTCTGGCATTCGCAGTATTCTGATCAGTCCACTTAGGGGAAGAGAGCTGGAAACACACAGAACGGGCCATTACTCCCAGGCCCTGGTTCCATCCCCTCTGAGGGCCTGACATACCTGGGACCACGCACTGGGCCAGCCTGGCTTTATCTCTCAAAGGCCGAAGGGAGGGATGGCAGAAGCCCCACACCAAGAATGGGGCGGCCCCCAGGGCTAACGGAATATTCCTGGTGGACCTCCCTAGTAGACAGGGACTCCCCAACACGGCCATTACAGGGCACAAGGAGGCCAGACTATGACAGTGTGTCCTGCGTCCCACAGCTCAATCGGGGCCCAGAGCCCTGAGTGACCAGCTGCTCAAAATACATAAAATCAAGGCCACCTCCTACTGTCCCAGAAAGAATGGTAACCTTAAAAATACATCCTGAAAGAAGTTGCAAGCAGGGGCCCCAGACAAGGATCCTTACCTCATGTGCTGTGGAGTGAGCAGGATGAACTGCCGGTAGAGCTGGGAATCGGCCATCTTCAGGATCATGTCCATAGCAATTCTTCTATTGACCATGTCCTAAAGTGGGGGAAAACCCAGAGGTTCATGGTCCTGGCTCACTGGGGAGACCCTGGAGCATGGAACGTCAGGTGCAGGCCCCAGAAAGGCAACGGCTCTGGAGAATGTGGTTACTAGGATGGAACCAACCCTACCTGGAGGATGTGGGGAGTGTGGGGCCAGAAGGAATTTTTCACATTCCCAAAACTCCTTGCTATAGGAAACATCCCAGTAAAGCGCATCTGGCTCTTAATTAAGGCTAGTGGGTGGCCATCCCCTAGTCTCCAGGTGACGCTGAAAGGAGCTTTCACAGAAGCTCAGAGTGCCCCTAATATTTACAAACTGGAAATAAATGAACAATCAGAATAAATTACGTAGCCACCAAACGAGTCAGTCATGACTCATGAACCTCTCAATTTCCTCTAGAGCACAGCTTAAAAAAAAAAAAAAGTCAAGCTACACTCCACTCCCTGATCTAGCGTCCTTCTCTTCTGTACAACAGGCCAAGCGCACACTTTAACCCTGGCCTGACCTGGCCCTGAGTGGGCCCCAAACTCGACCATACTCCTGAATGCATGAAAAAACAGAAACACAAGACAGCGCCCTCATCTCTCCTCTGCAATCTTTCCAATGAAGTGAGTGAGGTCGGGATGTCGCAGTCGTTGTGATCATTAACCATCCCATCAAATAACAAGACAGAGGACTGCCTGGTACAAATCCTGTGAACTGAAGGAACCACCACTTCCCATTTTCATTTTAAATGTGAAACACAGATTTGTCTTTTTCCAAGTGTGGCTAGGAAATACCTGGATGGATTAAAAACAGGTCACACCTGAACTTGTTTCTGTCTACATGCTCTCACTTCCCGTGATGCCCTTTCTAAGGGACCAAAGGAAACCACAAAGAAGTGGACGTACCATGTAGACATCAAACTCATCCAGGCATCGGAAGGGAGATTCTGCGATGGACCATAACGAAAGGATGAAACAAACAGTGGAAAAAGAGCGCTCCCCTCCAGACAAGGACCGCATGTCACTGAAAGAGGCGTGGTTCCCCTCTCCGGGCTGGACCTGGGGGAGAATTGAGAGAGGAAGGTGGCAAAGAGGTACTAGACCATTGGCCAAGACTCTCTGGGCAGAACCTCCCAGACCCTGGAGAGCAGCAGGGAACATGCTGAGACCCGGACAGAGATGTGCCCTGCCCAAGCTGGGCAGTAGGAGAATCAAGATTTGAACCCAGGGCAGTGGCTGAAAAAGAGCGTGGCCTTGGGCAGGTGGGGAACCTCTGCAAACCCTCTCCAGTTGGAAGCCCAGGACTCTAGTTCAGACCCTTTTCCCAACAGGCAGAGAGGGAGGTATTTCTACCAAAAGCGTGTCCTGCTGAGGGATCTCCAGAAGTCTTACAGTGGATGTACCAAGACTTCTGGGCACTGCAGGAGCTCTACAAGCTTGGGGATGTCTGCCTTGAGCTGGCACTCAAGGCTCCAGCAGGTGAATCAATCATAAAGAGGATGAGGATAATAACTGCACATTTATGGAGCACCTACTGTGTGCTCACCTCAGGACAATCCTGAGAGTTAGGTGCTTCAACAGATGGGAAACCGAGGCAGAGGGAGGCTAGGTGACTCACCCAGAGTCACAGGGTTACACAGTGTCTGAGGCTGGATTTGAGCCTAGCTCTTTATTATTCATATATAAAATGGGTGTGCCACCTGCCCTGCCCACATCAGGGGACTTTTCTGAGCCTCAAACGGGTGTCATCAGGTGAACACATTCTCCTCCCTGTAGGTCCGGGGCTGAGGGGAGCCCGGCGGGCATCCTCAGATGGCAAGGGTAACAGCATTGACTAGCACTGCCCAGGTCTTGTCCATGTGCCCTCCCCAGCCCATTTCCCTGCGCTGGTCTCATCATTTGGGGACTTCCCAAAGCCCAGAGCCGATGGTCTATATTGAGGCGAGCACCCAGGAGGGGCCAGGGAGAGCCTCAGGCCCAGGACCGGGAGAGAGCTGGCTGAGACTTACTGTGATAGCCAGGGTCTCGTTCTTGTGGTCAAAGAGCATCTTGCCAGAGTAGGCCCGCTGGGAGAGCAGGTTGTCGAAGTACAGTTTGCACCGTAAGGTGAGACACCTGAAGGGGACAGAGACCACCATTCGTAGTCTGCCTTCTCCAAGTTAAAGGGCTGAACCCCTAGACCTGCCCCCGTAGACCCCACCATTTTAGGGTACAGTCTGGGAAAACCCCTGCCACAAGGGAGCACGAGAAGACTTTCACTGACACTTTCTTATTTTCATTTGAGTCAAATCAGATTTTAACAGGGAAAATGACAAAGTCTTACTTACACTGGACAAGGAGGAGGTGCCACCTGCCAGGTTGGGAGCATTTCGGAAGACTGGGCTCCACCCATGTTGCTGATGCCCCACCACAAGCCCCAGAGTTCAGACAAGGAAATTTCCCCAAGGTAAAGGAGGGCAATGGTCCTCTCGGTTTTCAGTCTCCCCAGCAGGCCCATTCCCTGGACTGAGCATGGAGGTGGGCCCCGAGCCACATGCGCGCCAGCACTTGGAACCTCTCACTTTCTCTCTAGGAGGTGGATGTTCATAAACCCAAGGGGGAAGCTGGGCATTTACCCCCGAGTGTCCTTCTCTTGGTGGGTGTGCTCACCCCCCCAAAGTAAGTACCAAGGAATAAAGCAAAGCTTTGAGAAAGTTCTCCTGGACAAGGCAGAATGGACGAGCCAGAGGATCTCAATCTCCCTAAATTTAGTTACTGTGGGAGGCCCCCTCTGTTGGGCTGGCTTTTTGCTGCCTTGCCCCCAAAGCTTTCTCATTTACTCTTGACCTCTGTGCCTCAGTCTCCTCACTTGTAAAATGGGGGTCCTTACCTCAGAGGTGTGCAGCAATGATGCCGGTGAGACCATACCCAAACGCACACACCCAGGGCTTTGTAAGCCATGAACAATGACATGGGCCAGGCTGTGGGCACAGAGAGGCATGGGGGGCACTCACCTTCGGAACTGTTGGTAGGTCTTGTATCTCTGGGTCATGATCTCATCCAGCAATTTAATGAACTTCTTCAGGCTCTTCACCTTGCCCTCAAGGTCCTGGTAGGTCTCTTTGGCCTCCTTGTACTGCCTGTTGGATGAACAGAGTTAATTCTGAGTGAGAAGCCATCCATGCCTTCCAGGGTGCCCCAGGGCAGGGGCAGGAGGCCTCTGGCAGGTAGGCATCCTGGAGCTGGGCTCCACAGTACAGAGGCATCTGAGGCCTCACCCACCCTGAGACACTGCTTCCTCCCCACCCTGGGCACCCAAGACAAGCGAGAAGGTGAGCCAACAGGAAGGAACATTTCAGGGGCTGGGATGCCACTGGGGACCCCATTCATATGCTTTCTTTTTGCTGCCGAAAAGTGCTTTCAATGGGCCACTGCCGACTCTAAAAACTGCCCAGCTGCTCCTCTGCATCTCCCCCTGAGCTTTCTCCCCTCACGAAAAGGAGGCCCTGCTGTTCTTTTTTTGGGCAGCCCTTGCCAGTGCCCAGTGAAGTGGCCAGGCTAAGTCCTCGGTGTAAGGGCAGGCATGGGGCACTGTGCCCTTGACTGTGCTCAGGTTTCTGGTTTCAGCTGCCCTGCCATTTCTTGTGGAATCACTGTATACCACTGCATGCAGACACAATTCCTAGGTCTATGGGCTGCAGATGGGGCTTCTCCAAGAAACATGGCAGAGCCATGCCTTGCAGGCATCTCCTTCAGGCTATGCCCAGCCCTCCCCCTGGACTCCTGATCAGAGGCTCGAGTGTAACTTCCAGGCCCGTCCAGGCCCACTGGCCCATCTGGGGAAAGGATAGTCAAGGGCTGCTAGCAGACAGCTGGGCATCCAGAAGCCTGCAGTGTAGGCAGAGTCCCCAGGAGTTGACCAGGGACGGGGAGCCTGTAAAATGAGACTCGGGGGAATTGGACAGTTTGCTCTGCAGTGGCTCCTGATGGAGCCTCAGGACAACAGCTCGAGTCAGCTGGATGATGACAGCTTGGGAGAGGCCCAAGCATTGGTTAGCAAGCCCATTCACTGACAAAGTTGGGGTGGAAGGGGGCAACATGTCCTCCTCTGGGTGGGCAGGGTCCCGAGGGGTCAGAAGGAACAGCTGAAGCCAAGAGGAGACAAGTGAGCATCAAAGGAGGTCACAGCGTAAACTGAGATGCTCCCACTCCATCACGAGAGGTTCTTGTAGAGCCGATGAGCTCAGTGGCAATGAATGATCCTGGGATGCTGCTGCTCTGGGAGGGGAGGCCACTGCCAGTTCTCCCTGCGGGCCCGAGGCTGGCGGCCACCATGACAGCTCTCTTCACCCTTTGACAGGGCAGCCACTACCATGGCGCCCTTCCCACTCTCTAAAGGGGGTGGCTACCACAATGGCAGCGCTCTTTGCCCTTTGACATGGCCTCCGCCATGGCGGTGCTCTTTGTTCTTCAAGGGGGTGGTCTCTCTCTCTCTCTCTCCAAATGGGGCAGCAGCCATCTTTACTGGGGTGCCTTGAAGGATGAGGGAAAGGGAGCCAACAGGGACGGTGTAGAGAACACCAGCTAGATATCTAGCTGGGGGAAGGCTAGATGGCAAGGAGGAGGAGCAGGGATGGACAGACCTAAGGACGGCCGGCAGGAAGTGATAAAGGCACCAACATTCTCCCAGTACGAGGGAAAACCTTCTAATAATTAGAGCTATCCTAAAAGATACCGTAGGAGGTCATGCTCTTCCCAACCCTGGGAAGTGTGCTCTAGGAAGAGAGCTCTCACTTAGTCTAACAAACCGGCCACCAAAACGGTCACTCGTGATTTTTCCAACACAACCTGTCTGAGTAAAATCAAATCTCATTTGAAAAGAACAGACTGGGGCCATGGCTTTCCTGGTAAAGACTGTTTTCTTAAATGAAAAAAGAAAAAGGGAATTAGTAATTTATCCAAGGTCAGAAAGATAAGATGTGAAAACAACCGCAAAGCCAATCCCCAACAATTCGCCTGCCCCTGAAAGCCCAGGAGGGACATCAATTTTGTGGAAAGGAAACAATTCCAAGAACACAAGAGAAAAGCCAAGCAGGCCTGAGGCAGCCCCAGGCGACAGGCTTCCGCTGGCCAAAGGGCCACCTGGGAGGCCTGGCTGCGAGAGAGAAGCAAGGATGGCGCCCCCTACCTGATAATCTCTTCCCGGTCCCCGTGACTGTCACTTTCTGTCTGTATCTTCTGCCTCAGCCGAGTGATTTCCTTGTCAAGGAGGGAAGGCGTCTTCTTCACTTCTATTCGCTCAGGGCAGATCTTTTTGGCCAGAGCCATTTTCTCCTAAAAGATGAAAGTGTCATTTTGCTCAGTAACAGACTTAAAAACTCCTTTCCCGTGAATACCCTGGATGTAAGAAAGGCCTTAGGAGACACGACTCTGGCGCCTGGAGCCACACAAAAGAGTCGGGCAGGACTGAGCAGGGCACTCAGGAATGTTGCAGAAGGGCCTGACTATGTCAACCCAGCAGTGACTGGAAGGAGCTGGTGACTCCAGCAGGGAGTCAAGGGAACAACGGGCCGTGACCTCTCAATGATCACCCGTGTTCACTGGAAAGACACCTGAGCGTGGGCTCCCGGTGCCCCGTACATTTTTGGCTCCAGCACCCTCCCCTCCCACTTTAACCATGGCTGTAAGAGATGGCTCTGAAGAAGGGTGCTTGGGGAAAGAAAGGTAATGTAAAAAGGAGGTGTCAAAAAATTCTTTCAAAGAAATAATCTTGGGGCAAAGTATCCTCTCTGTGACCCTTTATTTACAAATCTCACCACAAATTCACACAACTGAGGCAGCCAGAAGGCCTGCAGAACACATGCTCTCCCTTGTCTTGTGGGAGCCTCCCGAACCTGGGGCTCAACCACCCGGGCCCTCCTCAGGTCTCTGCCTATCACCTGAACACTGCCCCCTGCTCCTCCATCAGGGTCAGGTCACTCCTCCTCCATCTCCTTCCCTCGCCACCTTGGCCATGCGTAGTCTCCTGTCTTGGCTTTGCCCTGGCCTACCTGTGTGAGCCTGAGAAAACTAAGTCTCTCAGGGCTCAGTATCCCCATAAGGAAAACAAGAGGGTTGAAGGTAAGCTGGGTCTGCCTGCTCCTCACGTCTCCTGGAGGATGGGGTCGTGGCCCCTGGGGAGGGACTAGCTTTTTATCTGTATTTGTAGCCCCAGAGCTTAGCACAGTGCCCAGCATACAGTAGGCACTCAGTAAGTATATCCCTGAGGGCTGTTTCCTTTGTGGTCACTGCTTCTTATTCTCCACGCAGAAAACCTCCTGAGGAGGGTGCCAGGTTCCCTCTCCTTCCCAGATGGGCAGGTACCTCGAGCTCCCTCTCCGTCTGGGCCAGCTCGTTTTTCTTGGCCTGGAGAGCGTCCACGTGCTGTGTCAGCCTGTCCCCATAATGGCGCAGCGACCGTTTCTGGGTGTCAACCTCTGCGTAAGCCTTATTCAGCTCCTCCTGTTGGAGTGAGAGTGGCGTGAGCCCCATAGCACCCCCAGAGCCTGCAGGGAAAGCCCCCCAGCCTCCGCTCAGGCACCTCCGGGAAGCCGAGGGGCACAAGTTTGGTGCGGACAGATCAGCTTCACACCAAAGCAGGGCCTTAGGCAGCCTAGGGGACCCAGAGGGGGCATGCAGGATCAGCCTTGGGGCCCAGACCTCCACAGGCCCCTCCAGCTCCCAGCTGGCTCTGCCGCCTTCTCAGATGAACTGTTAGGGCTTAGCACAGCACCTGGCACCTAGTAGGCCCTCAATACAAATAAAGTATGTTGTTTCATACTGTGACATAGTTGTGCTGAGGTGAAGGAGAATGAACTGAGGGCAACTGGAAGGATGCACTAACCCCAAAGCAGGAAAGCCGGGATGGGCAGGGGAAGATGATGCCTGGGTGCATCAAGTTTGAGGCAGCCCCCGAAAAGAGATGCCAATTCAATCCATGGGAACTGACGAGGTCACAGAGAGAGAAGAGGACCCGCTCTGAGTCCAGGGACAGTTACGGTCAAGGAGCACAAATATTCAAATGATGGACGTGCCAGAGAGGTGGGAGGTGAGAGGATGGCCAGATGGGCAGAAGGCAGACCAGGGAGGTCAGTGTCCCCAAACCTGCAGGAAGAGCTGCTGAAATGAATGAAGAGGGATCCACAGGACAAGGGTGGAGAAGAGGCCATGGCTAGAGATGGTAACCCAAGAAGGAGTGATGAGAGGGAGGGGAGAGAGGGCAGGAGTCATGGGAAGAAAGGAAAACCAGGATGTGGCCTAATGAGAAGGGAGAGCAGGCTGCCAGGAGGGCAGACAGGAAAGGCCCCAAGAACAAGGACAAAGGAAGGGCAGTCAGGATGTGGCCTCCTGCTCAGCCTCCCTGCCTCCGCAGGACAGTCCCTCCTTAGCACACAGGCAACACCTCAGTCCTGGCCATCAAGGATCATGGTACAGGCTTAATAACAGGCAGGAATATGGTGGATGGAATATGGTGGCCTTGGCTTTGACACGGAGACCTCCAGGTGCAGCCTAGGAACCACTAGTCCATTCTCACTGGCAACCGTGACTCTCGACTTCTGTTGGTCCCATGACCTTGGAGCTTCCACACCCTGCCCTCCCACTGGTAGCTCTGTCCCTCCCTGAGAGCTCTGCCCAGGGCAAGGTCTGACCACTGGTCTCATCTGCTAGAGAGAGAGGCAAGCGCTGCTCCTCTCACCTATAAATGCAGCAGGCATGGCTGCTCTCCTGGCCACATCACTGGATGATCTTGTGAACATCTCACCCCTCTTTTAGGCCACAGGGCCAGAGCTGCATGGTAGCCCAGGGCAAGGTACTGGAGAGAGCATTGGATCTGGAGCTCAGGGCTCTGGGTGCCAATCCTAGCTTGGCCCCCCCCCCTTCCCTCTCTCTGGCCTCCCTATCCTCCTCAGAGCCCTGAGAGGTGGCTCCAAACCCACAGCCCCTCTCTCATGGCTCAGGGGTCCCTGCTCCCCAAATTCTCTGACGGCAGGCAGATGGGGCACACACAGTGCACATGAGACACAAAAGTACAAACCTTCACAGGCTCTGCTAATTCAGAAACCTGATGGATTTTCAACTTGAAGTTTTCGTACGTCTGCTCGGCATCTGCTTTCTGTTTCCGTAAATTCTCCATTTCTTCCTTCCGAACCTTCATCTCGTCCTCCACTTCCTTCATCCGCTTTTTAATTTCTTCATCTTCCTCCTCCTGTTCACAAGAGAAGTCAAGAACAACATTTCTGAGTGCAAGAAACACGTCACTGCTCCCCAGCAGAGAGTCCAGGAAGCGCAGAACGGAGGGCCCGGAGGGAAGGAAGCTGGCGGAGGGGCCTGGAGTGCAGAGCAGACAGGGCAGAAATGAGGCAGGAGGCGAAGGCGGCCCAGCATTCCACGGTCTGCCTCGCTCTGTTATCACTCAGACAGAGGAGGGGTCAGACCCCAGCCGGGTGGCGGTGCCGAGGGGACCGGGGGGACAAGAGAACCCCATCGCGACAGCAGGCCCAAGACGTGGGCCAGGCCAAGCCCATCTGATGGCAGGCAGTGTCCTCACCAGAGTCGAGATGTCCACACACTGGCTTTCTTCTTCATTGTTAAGATCCTTTATTTCTCCGCTGATTTTTCTGATTGTAATCTGGAAGAAAAACACTTAGTTCTTTCTGATCCAGTGTCTAAGATATCGTGGCCGCCTCCCCCCCGCCCCCCCTCACGCTGGACAAAGCCAAGGCTGGCAATATCGCCAGGGCCCAAAGCATCAGACACAGCCCCCAAGAACCGGCAGGACCCCTGGGCCTCATCTCCTGCCCCTCCCTTCACCCCATCAGACCCCCAGACATGCAGATCTCACACACAAAGTACACATAAACACTGCTGCTGGTGGGTCATGCCTAACTCTCTGGACCCCAAATGGGGTTTTCTTGGCAAAGGCACTGCAGTGGTTTGCCATTTCCTTCTCCTGCTCATTTTATAGATGAGGAAACAAAGGCAAATAGGGTTAGTGACCCTAGTGACAGCTAGGAGATGAGGCTGCATCTGACCGGGGTCTGAGTCCAGCTAAGGTGCTCTGCACACTATGCACCCCCTCTTACTCTGCCCCTGCCATGGCCCTCTAGGTAAATATGACTGTACCAATGCTACAATACAAGTGGGCTTGATCTGGTGGGAGTCATAACTCCCTGGGCCAGCTTCCTCACTTACAAAATGGGACCCCCAGAGTGACGGTGAGGCTCTAAGGAGATAAAGGCAGCCTCTATGCAATCGGGAATGTTAACTTTTATTAATATGGCAGATCCATCGAGTAGTATGATGCAGTAAGGCCTGGAGTCAACTCCGGTGTCAGAGGCGTTCTAGCTATGAGGCCCTGGGGAGCTCGCCGGGTGTCTGCCAGCCTTGGCTTCCTCATCTTCAGAATGGGTACATCCCTACCAGGTCCTGCCTCCCCAAGTACATCACACAGACCACCAGAGACACTGCCCCACTCCCCCCCCGCAGGAACTTGGGGCCTACGGGCATTCACCTGCAATTCTTTCCGGTGCCGTTGATGGCTGTTGACCAGTTCCTGATGCTTCCGGATGTCGCTCTTGAGGGAGTGCATGTGCTTCTGGAATGAAGCCAGCTGCGCAGTTCTGTTCTCCACCTCCTTCTCCAAATGGCTGGGAAAAGACCATAATGCCCTAGTCAAGCGCTGCCCAAGCTTAGGCGTTTCTGAACCATCTACCAGGCCAGGCCCTGGGGGGATTTGATCAGTCCATCTGACTCTGGTTTGCAATGTGGTTTGCAATGAATGTCCTTCTCCAGCTCATTTTGCAGATAAGGAAACCAAGGCAAGCAGGGTTAAGTGCCCAGGTTCACCCAGCTAGAAGTACCTGATGCCAGATTTGAACTTAAGCCTTCTAGTCTCCAATCTTCTTCCAGAAATGATCACTTCAAATTTCCTCCCCTGATTAACTGAAAATGTGCAGGCTGGGTCAGGGAGTCAATGTGCAGCCTAGCAAGTATCCCCATCTGCCTCTTCCACTTCACAAACAACACTAAGCTTTCTCCTCTTAGAAAAGGATCCAACAAAATTCAAAGCAAATGAAAACATCAGACAGGTGAAGGAAGGAAGGAGGACAAAATGACCTGTTTGCTGGGGACAGGGAAGGGGAGGCAGTACTGGTTCCCCTCCCCCTCTCTAGGCAATGCTGCAACCACCTTGGGCCACCTGTCCAGGGCACCTTCCCTCAGCAGCCTGGGGAAAGACACAGGGACAGAGGAAGGCATTGTGCCAACCGTGAGACCATCCCGCTGGAGAGCAAAGTCTCCAGATAGCAAGGAGAGTCAACTTCAGACCGTCTACCCCTGCCCTGGGCCAAGAAGGCCACTGGCCACGGCAGATGCAAGGAATGGAGCAAGCCTCAGTCTCCAGCAGCTGACCAGCAGGGAGGAAATGTCTACACAGATCAGTAAGTAAAGCAGCAACACAGGTGCTTAAGAATTCTCTTCTGGGGAGAAGAAGGTGGTCAAGGGAGCCTAGGATGAGCAGGGCAGGGGAAAAGAAAGGAATCTGCTCTGACTGTTCAAAAGGAGTGGCTCCCCAAGCACCAAGATGCTTATGAAGAGGTCCAACAGCCCATACATCGCCCATGGACAGCCCGGTTCCTGGGCCACTGCAAAGAACGGCAGAGAGACTTAGGGAGGTTCAGATTGTCAAGAGGAAAGAAAAGGAAGCCTGCAGATGAAGGAGATTCAGGCCAGAGGGCTTTGATTGGATGCCTGGACAAATTTCAGACAAGTTAATGAACAAATATGGTAAATGCAAAAGGTCATGCCAGACTGGGCTGATCTGTCTTTTCTGGACAGTTTCTAAACTGTCAGGTCAGGGGAAACTAAAGACAGAACTCTTGGGTTTCAGGACATCTGACAGTCCTGTGCTCTGTCAATGGCAGCTTGGAATGAGGTCTCCACTAGAGTGCCCCAAGAATCTGTATATCAGTGACTTGGAAAGAACAGACAGAGCACGTTCAAGTCAGTGTGGGCATGGCACCAACAGGGTAACAAGCCAGGCCACGTTACAAGGCAAAATTTAGAAGGGGTAACTGTGAAGTCTTACTCTTGGGGACAAAAAATCAATTTCCTTAGAGCAAAGTTGAGTGGTGGGTCTACAGAAGACCCAGGGCTTCAGTGAACTAATCATCCAATCTCACAAGCTCCCCCTCTGTGCCAGCCACCAGGGGAACAAAGGAAGAGACAGCCTACCTTCGAGGGGGCAGCTGGTGGAGAGGACAACCAGGCCTGACCATCCGCCTGCCTCTCTGCCCTAGCACCACCAGCTGAAACATTTTCGTAGTCTAGGTGTCTCAAGGCGACTTGCTGTCTGCCAAAGCATCAGCTCCTTGAGAGCAGGGACTGTCTGCCTTTCCTATCCTTCTGCCCAGAGCTTAGCCTCGTGAATGTGCTCATCATAGGCTTTCTCAATTATGCTATGCTGTGTGTGCCCTGGCCTACCCATATGAGCAGGGCTGGGTACCCATTTTAGAAAACCCCTAGCCAACAGAGGATGGGGGACAACGAGGGGCCCACACCAGACAAGGACCAAGCAAAGGTCCAGGGAGGGTGAGCCTGGACAAAAGACAAGTGCAGGTGGACATGAGTGCCATCTTCAAGTATGTTGTCTGGTCGCTTAGGACTAAAGGGGAGGCTGCTGCAAAGGAATAGAGGCATAAAATGCAGAAAAGCCTCACAACTCTCCGAGTGGACCCCAGCACGGCCAGCTCCCGAGTAATGGAGCAGTGGGCTCCTTCTCTGTGGAGGGCAGGTCACAGAGGGAATTCTTTTTCATGTACAAACTGGACAAGATACATGGCCACAGTGGTCCTAACTAACACCAATGCCTCACAGAGCTCTACCATCATGTTCATCAGAGATGTATGCATCCATGTCTCTCTTTTAAAAAAAAAAAAGTTTTATGAACGTCTTTCATTTCAGAGGCATTTCTGCATCCCCCAGCCCCACCACCAGGAAGAGAATCTTCTCTTGAAACAAAAAACATGGGTGTGAAAACAACCAGTAAAGAAAACGTGTATGATACCATATCAAACACTGTGCCAATTCTCCAGCTATTTTCCCGTCCTGTCTGACTCTGTGACCCCATTTGAAGTTTTCTTGGCAGAGATACTGCAGTGGTTTGCCATTTCCTTCTCCAGCTCATTTTACAGAAGAGGAAACTGAGGCAAACAGGCCTAAGTGACTTGCACAAGGTTACACAGCTGGTGAGTAACTCAGGCATTCCTCCTGACTCCAGGCTGGTCACTCTGTGCACTATGACACCCCTAGTTGCCCATGCATCAATTACATTTTAATTAAGCACTAGCTGTGAGCTGGGAATGATGGCCCATGGGTGCTGGGGAGGGCAAAATAAAAATGTTTCCTGGACTCCCCCTTCCCTCTCTAGTGCAGCTTCCTGACTCTGCCACCCACCTTATTTCTTTCTCGACATCCCCAGTGAGATAGCGAGGCCTTGTTCTTTCCGATGAGTAGTAGCGCCGTTCAAACACTTGGTCACCTTCAGCAGTGAAAGCTTCATTGCAGTTCTTCGGGGGTTTCTGAGACTGCATCACAGCGCGAGCCACGGGGCTACTCTGAAAACCAAGAGGGGTACAACAAACAACTATCACTGTCGGTCAAGTGTGGCACCCAAACACTGGCAATTCTGTCCAGGGTGTCAAAAACAAGATGGAGCCCAGGGCTTTGTGAATCAGGACATCTATTCAATTTACTTAAAATATTTACAAAGGCTAAAAAGTCAGCTTTCAACGAAGGACGCACAGGTTATTCCTAACAAATCTTAACTCCAAACTCTTACAAACATTGCACTTAATTAATACTCAAATGGATACTGTAAGCTATTAAATTTAATTAAGTCCTTTGCTGATAAAAAAAGCAATGTATTTTGGTCCAGGGTGAAAATGAATTGGATATTTACATTGTGGAGACAAAGTTTTGAGAAAAGCCAAACTAAGTCAACTGACGATTCTGAATTAGTCTAGAAGACAACACTGTGCTGACAACCAGGGGGAAAATGGAGGAGGACATAAGTTAGGGAAGGAAAAAGGCAGGAGCTAACGTAACCCTAAGTCAAGTTTCTCCTCACTCAGGTGTCGTTTCACCATTCTCTATGAAATCCTGTGACACTCCATGAGCATCTACCATGAGACTGTGAGCTGGCTAAAGACAGCAGCTGGGTCAATGTGTCCTCTTTCAATGATGGACCAATGCCCAGGGACAGGTGGCACCTGAGAAAGACTGCTAAGAATGGACTAGGAGTTTTGAAAATGTACTCAGTCATTAAGTGGAAGAGGAAGGAGAAGGAGAAGGAGGAAATGACCTCTGCCCATCTGCTAGACAAGACACCAGGAAAACTGGGCAAAAGATGTTCACAGGAGACCAAATCCTATCCAGTCAGGCTGCCTGTGGAGACTGCCTCTCAGTAGGTCCAGAAAAGCCAAAGGTGACCTAGAAACCTTGGTGTGAGCAAAGAAACGACCTCAGGGATGTCCCTGAGGACCTGCCATATGGTTGAGGGGATAAGCCAGACAAAAAAACACAGGATGGGGAGAGGGTGAGGAAGTGGGCTGGACTAACATTCTCCATGGCTGCAACACACTCATGGTGGAACCATGGAGGCAGCAGCAACATGGTGTCCACTCTGGACACTTGGAGACTTGGCTTGTCATAAAGAGAGACCTAAGGGAATCTTATTTCTCTCCTCTTCTCCTCCACCAGCAGAGCATCCAACAGCTTCTTGACTGGCCTTTACATAATTTCACTCTTCACTTGGGGGAACTTCCTATTCAGGATCTGATTTTTACCCACAAGCAGGAATTGGCTTCTAGGATAGAAATGCTAGGGGAACATTATGGTCAGCACAGTGGGAGGTTACCTGAGATTGGATGGAAGGACAAATAGGATGCTCCACAGAAACAAAGACAACCCTGACCAGAGATAACACACAGATGGTAGCGTGCAAAGAATAAACTCAAAAAAAAATACAAGGTCGATTCAGGAGGGAGATGGTCACAGATGGGCAGATGAGGAAAGGTCTGCAGCAGAAAAGCGGTGCTCAGCTGAGACCACAAATCAGGGATTCTGTAAAGAGGAACTGAGAAGAATACACGCAGGAAGGAAGAAGGTCACTTTGGCTGGACTGGAGAGCACAGGAAAAGGAGTGACACAGAATAAAGCTGCAAAGGCCTTTCAGAGCCACACAGTCCTACCAGGCTTATTAAGCAGGGGTGTGCAAGGGTGAGAACTGTGTTTAAGGATAAATGTGACAGCTACGTGGAGGACATATTAGCGTAGGGAGACCAGCAAGTGAGCAAATTTTTGTAAAAACTGCCTCAAAGAACGCAAACATTCAGATTAAGCTAAGGATGGAAAGACTCTTGAAGGACAAAGGGGGTCTTGTTTTACGCTGTCAGGAAAAGAGGCTTAGGGAAGGAACAGCTAATGGGAGGAGGGAATGATAAATGAAAAGAGAGAAGGCAGAAGGGGAGTGCTGTGCTTCCTCTGCCCTGCGCTTTGGAAGAGCATTCCAGCAGCGAGGTGAAGGATGGACTGGGGATGCAGGGAGAGCAATGAGACCAGGATTGGGGTCCATATGGTCAAGGGGAGCTGGCAGCTCCCAGAGGAACCAAGAGGATGAGAGGCTGAAGGAGAACCAAAGATGTCTTTCGACCGCATGGAAGATGGTGCTACCATCAACAAAAAACATGAAAAGTAGGAAAAGCAATGAGTAGTAAAGGATTAACTGAAGTTGCCCAGTGGGGACCCAGGAAGCAATCAGGGCTGTAGAGAGAATCTGCGACTGGATCAAGTCAAGAAGGAGTGCCAAGGACAGAATCCTGGGCAGGAGTATAGACACTCATGCATGGGGAATGGCCAGAGGGTGAAAAACAAAGCCACAAAAGTGACTGGAGCAACAGAGGCTGAGGAAGGCAGAACCAAGGCCCAGGAAGTAAAGTGTAAAGGACAAAGTGACTGCTGGAAGGGCAAGAGCCATACAGAATCAAGGATGGCCCCTGCCCTCAAGGAATTCCAGGACAGATAGAAGGAACTCAGATTGGAGGAGCTGCCTCAAGAGGTCTCTTGCACAAGGTAGGGTTTTGACTGAGTCAGGAGACAAAGAGAAAGAAAGAGGGAGGGAAGAAGGGGGCGTTGCAGACCTAAGTGATGGTCAGAGAAAGCACAAGTGAGAAGACAAATGGGGTGTGTGAGGAATGACAAGAAGCTCAGTATCCTTGGGGGCTGGAAGACTAGAAAGGCAGGATAGGAAGTAGGAAGGATTTTACACTGGATCTGTAAGGTCATAGGGACTGAATTTATTGAATCTCTTTAGTGTGTGTGTGTGTGTGTGTGTGTGTGTGTGTGTGTGTGTGTGTGTGTGTATGTATGTATGTGTGTGTGTGTGTGTGTGTATGTGTGTGTGTGTGTGTGTGCACGTGCGCACATGCCCCAGGCTGGGGCCACAAAGGGAGGAAGGACAGGAGGATGAAAGGCAGCTCAGTGGCACAGTGGATAGAGAGTTAGGCCTGCAGTTGGGAAGACCTGGAGTCTGGCCTCAGACTTACTAGCTATGTGATCCTAGGCAAGTCACTTAACCTCTGTTTGCCTTCATCTGCTGGAACAGGAAATGACAAAACATGGCAGTATCTTCGCCAGCGCCTGGCTCAGTCACCACAGCACATGGTTAAAACATGCTCATTGATGGCTGGGTCAATTTCTTTCGCAGAAATCAAATTATGGAAGGGGGGAGCCAAGATGGTGGAGTAGAAAGACGCACATACACTAGCTCTTCCCCCCACAGCCCATATAATACGTATAAAGAAAGACTCTCCACAAATTCTAGAGCAGCAGAAGCCACAGAACAATGGAGTGGAGATTTCCAGCCCAGGGTGACCTGGAAGGCCAACAGGAAAGGTCTGTCACACTGGGACAGGAGTGGAACCCAGCCCAGCCTTAGCCTCGAGGCACAGCTTCAGAATCCGAGCAGACCTGGGGGCAGGGGGGCAGTAGAGGCGGTTTGCAGATTCCTCAGTCCACAGGCACCAAAGGTTAGTGAGAGGGTTTTTCAGCTGGCTGAGAATGGAGCTCGGTCTTCCCACAGCTTGAGCCTCAGGCAGCCAGTGGCGGCACAGGCCTTATTGGGCAGCAGCAGCTCCCACAGCAGTCTGCATCCACTGTTGGAGCATAAAACCCCTGGGGGCACTGAGCAGCTGATCCTTACCCCAGCCCTGTGTGGAGGCCCTGCCCCCACCTAATGCTCCTGGAGGAATTGAACAGCTTATCTGAATCTCAGCCCCCAGTGCTGGCTTGGTGGAACTGGAGGTCAGGTGGTTGTTGAGAGGAAACTCACAGATTCTGGGCACAAAAGTTTCTAGTTGCTCCCAGACCAGAGTACATGCTTGATTGTGCTACCTTGGAGGAACTGAGATCTTACAGATCCCCAGAGTATACCTTACTCTTGACAAAAGACCCAAAAGTCAAGTAACTGGTTGGGAAAAAGCCCAAAAAAGGGAAAAAAATAAGACTACAGAAGGCTACTTTACAGATATCTCCTCCCATCCTTTCAGATGAGGAAGAACAATACTTACCATCAGGGAAAGACATAAAAGTCAAGGCTTCTGTATCCCAAACATCCAAAATAAATATGCAGTGGTCTCAGGCCATGGAAGAGCTCAAAAAGGATTTTGAAAATCAAGCAAGAGAGGTGGAAAAAACTGGGAAGAGAAATGAGACAGATGAAAGAAAAGCATGAAAAGCAGATCAGCTCCCTGCTAAAGGAAACCCAAAAAATTGCTGAAGAAAATAACACCTTGAAAAATAGGCTAACTCAATTGGCAAAAGAGGTACAAAAAGACAAAAAGGAGAAGAATGCTTTCAAAAGCAGAATTAGCCAAATGGAAAAGGAGGTTCAAAAGCTCACTGAAGAAAATAGTTCTTTCAAAATTAGAATGGAGCAGATGGAGGCTAATGACTTTATGAGAAACCAAGAAATCACAAAACAAAACCAAAAGAATGAAAAAATGGAACATAATGTGAAATATCTCATTGGAAAAACAACTGACCTGGAAAATAGATGCAGGAGAGACAATTTAAAAATTATGGGACTGCCTGAAAGCCATGATCAAAAAAAGAGCCTAGACATCATCTTTCATGAAATTATCAAGGAAAACTGCCCTGAGATTCTAGAACCAGAGGGCAAAATAAGTATCCAAGGAATCCACAGAACACCGCCTGAAAGAGATCCAAAAAGAGAAACTCCTAGGAACATTGTGGGCAAATTCCAGAGTTCCCTGGTCAAGGAGAAAATATTGCAAGCAGCTAGAAAGAAACAATTCAAGTATTGTGAAAATACAATCAGGATAACACAAGATCTAGCAGCTTCTACATTAAGGGATCGAAGGGCGTGGAACATGATATTCCAGAAGTCAAAGGAACTAGGACTAAAACCAAGAATCACCTACCCAGCAAAACTGAGTATAATACTTCAGGGGAAAAAATGGTCTTTAAATGAAATCAAGGACTTTCAAGTATTCTTGATGAAAAGACCAGAGCTAAAAAGAAAATGTGACTTTCAAACACAAGAATCAAGAGAAACATAAAAAGGTAAACAGGAAAGAGAAACCACAAGGGACTTACTAAAGTTGAACTGTTTACATTCCTACATGGAAAGACAATATTTGTAACTCCTGAAACTCTTAGTGGGATTATACACATACACACACACACACACATACACACACACATACACACACACACACATTCACATAGAGAGAGACAGAGAGCACAGGGTGAGTTGCACAGGAAGGGATCATATAAAAAAATGAAATTAAGGGACAAGAGAGGAATATATTGGAAGAAAGGGAAAAATGGAATGGGGCAGATTATCTCTCATAAGAGGCAAGAAAAAGACTTTTCAATGGAGGGAAAAAGGGGGGAGGTGAGAGGGAAAATGTGAAGCCTACTCTCATTTGACTCAAGGAAGGAATAAAATGCACACTCATTTTGGTATGAAAACCTATCTTACAATACAGGAAAGTGGGGGAGAAGGGGATTAGCAGGGTGGGGGGGATGATGGAAGGGAGGGCAATGGGAGGAGGGAGCAATTAGAAGTCAACACTCTCGGGGAGGGACAGGATCAAGAGAGAATAGAAGCAATGGGGGGCAGGATAGGATGGAAGGAAATATAGTTAGTCTTACACAACATGACTATTATGGAAGTCATTTGCAAAACTACACATATATAGCCTATACTGAATTGCTTGCCTTCCCAGTGGGGATGGGTGGGGAGGGAGGAAGGAAGAGAAGTTGGAACTCAAAGTTTTAGGAACAACTGTTGAGTATTGTTCTTGCATACAACTGGGAAACAAGAAATATAGGTAATGGGGTATAGAAATTTATCTTATCTACAGGACAAAAGAGAAGATGGGGATAAGGGAAGGGAGGGCAGATTGGTGGTAGGGGAAAGAATGTTTGGCACTTTGGGGTGGGGAGAGATGGGAAAAAAAATTTGGAACTCAAAATTTTGTGGAAATGAATGCTGAAAACTTAAACAAATTTTAAAAAATAAATTAAAAAAAGATTAGTTTCTCCAAATCTCATATTTCTTGCTCTGTTAACCTGGGCATCTTATGTTTTTGATAATGTTTTATCAATTTCATCTAAGCTGTCAATATTATTGGCTCATATTTAGGCACATAGTTTCTAATTCCTTTATTTTTTCTTCATTTGTTATAAATTTTCATTTTTAATTTCTGATAATTTGGTAATTTGACTTTCCTCAATTAGAAAATTAAATTAGTTAATAGTTTGTCTATTTCAATGTGTTTTTTTAAGCACAGCTTCTAGTTTTAGTCATTAATTCAATGTGTTTTTGCCTTTACTTGCAGCTCTTCTATTTTGGTGTTTAATTGGCATTTTTACAAGTATGGTTGCTTCTCTAGTTAGTTCCCAATTTGGTGCACAATTTGGGGATCTATTCCTTTTCTCTTGTTAACTAAAGTATTCAGAGATATTTATTTTCCCCTAAGGACCACGTGGGCTTGTATCCTAAAAACTTTCGTATATTGTTTCATTGTTGTCATTATATTTAATGAAGCTACTGCTTCGGTGACTTGTTTGTATGCCCATATTTCAAGTGAGGTCTACCAAACAAGTTAAACATCATCGGAGTTTTTCAAACCAAGGGAATACCTTCCTCCATCAGGCATTTTTCACACTTTATCTCACACCTACCTTCTTATGGCAAGAATTAGAAAGTAGCTCAAAGATTCTGAATTACAGCACGAATCTGGAGCGTTTCCAGAAAACCCAAAGCTTTTCCACCATTACTGTGATAGCAGTCATGGGAACAAAGATTTCTGTACATCACATAACAGATAATTGTCCTCTATCACGGACCATTCCTAATGCTACATCTCTTGGGGATGGCATTATCCACTACCAACAGTAGAATGAATGGTCTTTAGGCAACCTCCTCTTCCACAAAATTACATGTCATAAGTGCTTTCAAAGTGTTCTTGAGACAACTGACCTCAGCTACCTAAAGACGCAATTTTAATCATACCTCTTGCTTTGGAGGTGTTAATTTACTAGTAAAAATATTTAAGTAACATAGAGGCAGGGTGACATAGTAAGAAATCCACTGAAATTGTAATCAGGAGAGCCTTGGGTTCCAATTCTACCTCTAACCCTAACTATTCCCTAGAGCCTCAATTTCTTCATTTGTTGTGTCTGATACATGTGGTTGTAGTCTACAGCAGCAGTAACATTGTAACCTCTCCCTACTGCAGATTAAACTAGCTTTTCCTTCCAAGTTGCAGAATGAGTTTGCTCTGGCTCCATTCTGAGAGCCAGTGTGTTACATTCTTTCCCATCCAGAACTTTTTTTTAAAAAGAACAAATGAAATAGACGAAAACCGCCAATCTGTTTCACGTAGCCCAGACTGCCTTGGGAGAAGTGGCCCTCACTCCCTTAACACCTGGAGTAAGTACGTCCACATAAATACAGGAAAAACTGTCTGTCCTTATACAGATTCAAAGACAGACAATTCTGACTACCCTGCCAATGGAAAAAGTCTGCTTTTTCAATGCAGAATGTCCACCTTTCTACAAGTTCTCCTATCTTCAGAATCAAATCAGATACTGACGCTAACTTGAGTTGACCATGGGCAAGTCCTTTCACACTTGACCTCTTTGGGCCTCATCCACAGAATGAAGGCTTGAATTAGAACAGTGTTACCCACCTGAAGTAATTCTTCAGACTTGAAAATATTTCAATCCATTATTTATTCTAGACCTTTCCCACCCTCTTTAGCCTTGGTTTTATAGTTCTTAGAAGATCAGGAGACAGGAAATAGGAATTATGGAGAATGGAAGGAGTAAAGGGAGACAAATTTTAGTTTATAAATTTCAGAAACATACAGAGTTTTGGTAGTATAAGTTTTGCAGACATACAGCCAGGAAATGCTAGACAAGGTAGGGTGTATATGAAGTCCCTCTGAACCCTAACAATCTGTAAGCATTTATCGTTTCCTCGTAAAGGCCTAGATTTTCTGCCCATATTTTTTTATGGGTCTCATCATTAAACTAGTTCAGAATCTGCTATACAAAAAGAAAAAAAAAATCAGATTATGTAAGTCCACTATTTTGTGTAACGATAACCTTGGCATTTTGTATTTTTGTAACTATTCATCTATTTTATGTAGGGTATCTCTCGATCTTATTGTCATATAATTGGACAAAATAATTTCTCATTTCCTTTTTTCAATTTGATGTGAATTTGGCTTTTTAAAAATAAAAATTAGCTTATATTAATTTTAAGAAATTAAAAGCTGGTTTCATTTTTTTAGTGGATATTTTGCTTTCAGTTTTCTCTCTTTAATTCTCAGAATTGTGTTTTAATTTTAAACTGGGGTTTTCAATATCAAGGTTTTTTTTTTAGTTGCATGTCCAATTTTATGATCTATTCTTTCTCCCTTTTATTAACGTAAATGGCTAGAGACATAAATTTTTCTTTAAGGACTGCTTTGGCTGCCTCCCAAGAACTCTGGCATGTTGTCTCTTACAATCTTTAATGATTTTAATTAATTAAATTTAATTAATCTACTGTTTCTATGATTTCTTCTTTAACCAGTTTAAACACTAATTATTTAGGATAAAGTTAGTCTTCAATTATTTTTAACTATATTTACTCAGCAGTTCTTGATTGAATATAATTTTTATGGCACTGTGGCCTATAAAAGGTGAGTTTAATATTTCTGCTTCTCTGTAGACAGTCCTCACTTTCCATAAATCTGCACTACGAAAATCTGACTCTTCAGCAGATGAGGCTTCAGCTCCTGGCAGAAGTGGCAGCAGTAGCAGCGCTGGTGCCGCTTCATGCCAGGGGTCCTCCCCTCCAAGCACAACAAGCTACCTGTGGAATGGTCGACTTACAGTAAATGAGAACAGGCTGTACTTTTTGGTGAAGTTTTGATGCCTTGAGAATTCATTTTTATAAAGGTGCCATGTACAACTGAGAAATATATATAATTCTTCCTATGCACATTCAGTGAGTTTTAATTGTTTTCCAAAATTCTATCAAGCTTCTGAACTACTTTTTGCTGAGATTATCTATGTCTGACAGGGGTATACTGAGTTTCCCTAATATTATAGGTTCTACCATCTTTCTCCCTATAACTCATTTAGCTTTTCTTTTAAATTTTTACATCCTATACTATTTGAAATGTAAATGGCACGTAATTATAGACACATATTTAATGTATTATTATACATGTTGTGTGAACATTTATCTGTATACATACACATATATATGCATGTAAAACGATACATTTGGTATTGATACTACTTTGTTGTCCCTGGTGCCTTTCAGCAAAAAGCAGTTTTCCTACTTGTCTCCTTTGCCTCCTCTGTGATCAGTGACTACACCTGCCTTTTTGCTTTAGCTGAAGCATAACTGATTTTGCTCTAGATCCTTATTTCAACACTGTAGGAATCGTTCAAGAGTGCTTCTTACAAACATCTTGTTGGATTCTGCTTTATAATCCCTTCTGCAGTCTTCCTTTCTATGGGTGAATTGATGTGATGGGTACTCAGGGTCCTGTTTGCTATTCTGCATTTTCCTCCCTCTTCATTGTAAAAGCAAAGAGGGGAGGACAGCAGAATGTGCCTGCTCACAGCCATGCCCTAGATTTGAGCCTGTCTGCTGCCCTGGGTTCCTCTGTTATTATCCCCAGACCCCTGCTTCACAACCCACCCTCTTAGGACTAATTCCCCCCCATTCTGCTCTCACTAACCCCCTCCCCCCATTCTCTACTTCACTCTTTTCTCATTCCCTGATTTTCCGTTAAGTACAATATGTCTGCACACTATTTTGTGTGTGCGTGTGTGTGTGTGTGTGTGTGTGTGTGTGTGTGTGTGTGTGTGTATGTTCTTTCCTTTGACCATTTCAGATGACAAGTCAGCCACAAATGAGTTCTGAAAGGAGGAAAACAACGTTTAAAAACAGGATCACATGGATTTAAAGTGAATTCTGTAAAACATTACAGAAAAGGCAATTCCAGTAATTCATAAGCTATTGGAAAAAAAGAGTAAAGGCTATCCTACCAAATCCCTCCCAAAATGAAAAATATGGCATCAACATCAAAACCAGAGAAAAGTTAAAAGTGAATACTGATGCCAAAATTTTAAATAAAATATTAGCAAGGAAACTGCAGTAACATCCCTCAAAAATAACACGTTATGACCAGCTTGTATTCTATACCAAGTAGGCTGGCCTGGTTCCAATATCAGAAATCATCAACCCACGTGACCACAGTAATAACCAAAACAAAATCACATGACGTCAACAGAGGCAGAAAAAGCTCTTGACAAGATGCAACATGCACTCCTGTTCAAAATGCTGGAATGCACAGGAATACATGGGAAAACAAATGGCTGGTTCAGCCATTCTGGAAGCGATGACCGAAAAACGTTCACCTCTGTACCTGTGGATCCAGCAATTCCACGACTAGGCCTAGACTTCCAAAATGTTAAAGAATAAGGAAAAGGAGCAGCTCTTTTGTGGTAGCAAAGAACTAGTTAGGAATGAAGGCAAGCTGGGAAGACATGCACGAAGGAACGCAGACAGAAGTCAGCAACCAGGACAACAGTTCAGACAACTACCAGACACATTCAGAATGACGGTGTTACGGTTTCATGAGTCTGAAGGATGGAAGGAAGGAAGCGTTAATTAAGCACCTGGTACGTGCCAAGCGTTGGGCTAAATGCTTCACAGTTACTCTCTCATTTGGTCCTCACGACAACACCAGGTAAGTGCCATTTTTACCCCCAAGTTACAGCTGAGGAAACTGAGGCAAACAGGTGAAGCCACTTGGTCGAGTCGTGACGTATCTGAGGCTGGATCAGAGCTTGGGTCTGCCTGACTCCAGGCCCAGGGCTCTATCCAGTTGCCTCATAAAACATGCTATTCCTCTCCTGACTGACAAGGACTTGGGGTGCAGATGGAAATGGAGACTCTTTGGACATGGTCAATGGGAGAAACTGCTTGGTTCTCTAAGAGTTGTTTTTCTTTTTCATAGCAGGGAGAAAAGGTGAAGATGAACTGATTGAACAAAATCTGTTTTAAAGAGGCTATTCTGAGAACAAGGTCGGCAGGGTAAGGGGGCCCAGAGTCAGACTGCAAGGACCTTAAAGAAGCCAGGCACCAAGTAGGGGCAGCTCTTTGTAAGAGTTTATCACTGAAAGGGAAAGAGATTCAGAATGGCTGGGTAAGAAGAGGGCACCTGAGTCTAGTGAGATCTGGGCAGTAGGGACATACCACCAAGGAGAAGGCCACTGGAGATGGGAAAGGGAATGAGGAATGGGAGAAAAGCTGCCAAGTTCTCTGGGATGACAGCCCAGGATGAGACCTTAGGTAAAGATGGAAGAAAGGAGAGAGGCACAGGATGCAGCCTATGGGTGCATGTGACAGTTCCAAGAACAAAGAGAGGGGATAGTAGGGGCTGATCTGAGACAAATCCGGCTATTTCCCTCTTGGCTAAAGGAAGATGTGCAATCTAAGTGGAATCCAAACAGGCTTTCATAAGCCAAATACTGAGGGATCTTTGGACTGGCTTGCCCTTGAGCCTCCATGAAAAATAACAGAATTGCCTGTACAAATTTTCACTTAGATACATCTCTGCCCCTGCCAGGACTTCCTGCCCAATTAGGAGCCCTGACTGAGGGCACTACGCACTGGAAAATGGGCACATGAACCATCAAGGGATACTGCCTCTGTTTCCCAAAGTCCCAACCTTTCAGCATTCACCAAACACGATGGCTTGGGCCTGAGCAGCTACGGTGACTGAGGATGTCTGCAGCCAAGCAACACCAGGATCCGGGGCAGCTGGGGGGCCCCCAGACTGAGGATGCACGGGACGCCCGCTTTGGTCACATGGAGAATTATTTGTATTTGACTGCTAGTGGCCAAAGAGGGGCAAGGTTTTCTTGGGTAACAATCGTCACTGTCCTTGGTCTTGTGAGACAGGCACAAACATCTCGCCACACAACAACAGTGGTTAAGAGAAGAAAGGACACATCTCACTGAGCAGACTCAGCACTGAAGATGCGCGGTCTTACTTTAATCAGCAGCACAGTCTCTATTCTCCTCATGTCAATCAGGCTGTTGGCCACGACTGCATTGTCTATCTCTAAAGCCGTGAGCACTGTGGGAAACTCCGGGTGATAAGCCGCTCTGGGAGGGGAGAAGAACCAAGTTAGTACGCCTTTCCCATCCCGAATGGTGAAAGCCCTTCTGGATGACAAGGAGAGGCAGGAAGTTCCTAGGCCAAATCCCTCCCCAGTCAGTCAGGCAGTCACAGCCAGCGCACTGCAGATGTGCACGCCTCCGAGGAGAGCCTGGCCTTGGGGAACGACTGGCAATGGAACTGCTAGCACATGTCAGAGAAAGAGGGCTCTCATGGCACGGGGCCTGAAGTCAGGAAGACCTGAGTTCAATTCTGTCTCACATACTCAACTAGCTGGAAAAGTCATGGTGAACAACCTTTCAGGGTTGTTGTGAGAATCAGGGCTGTAAAGTGCTCAGCATAATGCCTGGCACACTAGAGAATCACCTGTTCCTGTCTCCTTCCCCCCAAGCATGTCAAATTATTTACTAGTGATGCTAATTTGTACCTTTTTACTGTGAAGAACAGCTTTTGGTTACATAATAAATTACCACTGGTGGGAATACTAAAATTCCATTGACTCATAGAAATATCTCCTTTTCTAGGTTGTGTGGTGGGTTACTGTTACTGAAATGAATGTACCACAACACATAAATTACACAGGTAAAAACCTAGGCTTTAATATGTTTAAGCACAGGTTCAGAACTAAAACAAAAATAACCGCCCTGAACCTGAATTGGAGTTTCTGGAAAGCTTTTGGAGAGAAAATTACTGTCAGCAAGACAAGGGAAGAAATTCATAATCCCATGCTTTCTTCAATGTCGTAAAAGTTGAACAAATGTAGTTAAATAGAAGCCTAATCTTTTCCGTTGCGTAAGGCCATAAAGGTGGTTAACCAGACTCTCTGGGGGAACCAGGTCAGTTCATAGATCCACCTCTTTCAGACTAGGGGAGATTTCCATGTGTACAGAGCTTGTGTCAGGCTCTAGAAATAACCACCTCATCCTGGGAAGCTCAAATTCTTCAGCCTGCCATCTGAGGGATGTCCCCAAACCCCTCCCCGTAATTCTATCATCCCATAAGTCAGGTCTTAGCCAAGTGAGGCCAGTAGTCACAGAAAACAGCCCAAATATCTGGGAGAAATAGCATAATAAAATATTAATAACAGGAAAATGAGAGTCCCATCACCCTTTTATGCCGACTTGGTTAGACTATGGAGTGAATCCTATTTCAGCAGCCCACAATCATGCATTAGTCAGAAAAAGCTAACACTTGTTCCCTGGCACTGGAATTAGAACATTTAATTCTAGTTAGTCAGTCAACAAGAACGAATGAAACACCTACTGTGCGCCAGGCCCTATGTTGAAAGGCATTTCTTGCTCTCAAGGGGCTCATGGTTTAATGGGTGAGGTAGAAGGGAGGAACCAGCACTTATTAAGCACCTACTGAGTGCTAGGCAAGTATCTGAATTATCTTAGGAAGATTCTGAAGCTGACTGGGCATAAAGTCCTAAAGGCTGAGGTCTTCTCTTGAGCTAACCTGAGAAGCCTTCAGACTCTACTGCAGAGAGTGCAGTCTGACGGGCTGGTCACACTGTGAGAATGCAAAATGTGTCTTTGCCTAAAAGACTAGGTTACAGAGAGCTCAAGCATGGCGGGCGCTCACATGATGGTCAGAAGAAGCGATACAGAATCCAGGTCTCTCTGAAGAGCTCTGGTATTGATTCTAAGACATGGGAGACATTGGCACAAGACTGCCCAGCAAGGCACGCCCACATCAGAGAAGGGGCTGAGCTCTCAAAAGAAATGTGAGATGTGCCAATTTAGAGGCTTCCCAGCTTGCACTGGTCTGATCAGCTATGGCTGGACACACTGTTACCTGACCCCAACACACTGATGTCACAGAATCCTTACAACCACCCTGGAAAGCTGGCACTATCGCTATGCCCCTTTTATAGATGAGGGATGGTTAAGTGACTTGACTAGGCTCACAGAGCTGGTGTCTGAGGCCACATCTGAACTCAGTCTTCCTCAGATCAGGTCTAGCACTTGATCTGTCAATCAACAGGCCAATGGATGCTTCTGCAGGGGACGGGGAAAGAAGCGGGGAGCACCTCCCACCCAGGCGCTCTGCTGACCATTTTGAAGCCCGTCCGAGCTCCTGGGCCAAAGGGATGGCCAGCTAGCGGGTGGCAGGGGGCCTCACCTGCGCGTGACGTCATACACCTCATTCCGAAACTCAGAGACAATGATCTGAGGGCGGGAAGATGCCGGCGGGTAAAGCTTCTTCATGAGCCCCTGGAGGACTCGCTCATCTTTATAGTCATGACAACAAAAGGCAAAAATGAGGCCTTTTAAGCAGCACTCAATGGCCAAGGCCAGATCGGGGTCCCGTAGGCGGATGCAGGCACCTAGAGAGAGAGGGCGTTGAGGCCCATTAGTTGACAACTGCAGTTCCCACAGGGCAAAGGTTCGAGTAGGGAGCCTGCCCTCAGCCTGGCGACTTCCAAAGGGATGAGACGACTGTGGGGGCTCGGGGAGTCAAGGCTGGTTCCTAAGCTGGCCCCAAACCCCAGCCATATGACCCCCACAAGCGAGGGACCACTGCGTGCATGCGAAGGACCTTCTGTCTGGTGCTAGTGGCCCAAACCCAGCAGGGCGGTGCCCCTCCTCTAACCAGGCCCAGGCGCCCCCTACCTAGTGGGCCCACAGGCTTGCGAGTGAACTGCCCCTTCCTGTAGGCCTCGTCAATGGCTTCCAGAAGGGCTGGCACCTGGGAGCCAAACTGCTTCAGCCGGTTGGTCCTGGCTTCCTTCAGGTGGTGCAGGTGTTTGCACTTGGTAGTCAGGATCTGCTGCACATCAGCCTCTTCTTGCCTAGACGTGAGTGACATTATCACAGGAGGCTAAGGCGTAGATGGCCCGAGGGGGACCGCCTCACTGCATTGTGGGAGCCTAGCCACACTAAGGCTGAAGCCCACCCTCTAGGGAGGAGGGCAGAGAGGAACCCAGAGGAAAGAATATGCTCCTTGACCTCCTCCCCCTCTCTGCTGGGCAAAGAAGCGGGAGAAATCGTGCTGCACTCAAGTCCAGGGATCAGGGCTCCTATCTGAGCTGTGTGGTCCCATATGGTCAAGCCACTTGGACTGCAAGGTCCTCAGTTTCTCCATCTATAAAATGGGAGTTGTTGGATAAACATTGTGTAAGATCCCTTTGGGTTCCATTTATCTAAAGCTTTTTGAACTCTGTAACTAAAGTGAGCTCCAGAGGTCACTGGGGACCCTGATAATGAGAGATCAAATGGGGGTGGGGGTGGGGGAGTGAGGAAAGGGTGGAGGACACCCCAGGGCACGGCTGCTGCCACTCCAGCCCAGCCCCCAACGCAGCCTAGCCCCAGCCCCAACCCAACCCAACCCAGTCCCAGTCCCAGTCCCAGTCCCAGCCCCAGCCCCAGCCCCAGTCCCAGATGCTGCCCAGCCCCAGTCCCAGTCCCAGATGCTGCCCAGCCCCAGTCCCAGATGCTGCCCAGCCCCAGTCCCAGCCCAGCCCCAGCCCCAGCCCCAGCCCAGCCCCAGCCCCAGCCCCAGCCCAGCCCCAGTCCCAGTCCCAGTTTCAGCCCCAGTCCCAGATGCTGCCCAGCCCCAGCCCCAGTCCAGCCCAGCCCAGCCCCAGCCCCCGCTGCTCCACGTACAAGATTTTCGCATGTTCTTCCTTGTCTTTCTCTATAGCCTGCATGAAACACTCCATCTCTTGTGCCAGTAAGCTTTCCTGGTCCTGATAGCTCTTGCTCTTCTCGTTCAATGCAGCAATCTTCTTCTGCCGCTCCTGCCGTGCTGGTTCCAAACTCTGATCGGCACTGCAGGGACCGAGCAGATGGCGGGATACCGCGTGAGCCACAGCCACAGTCACGGCCTCCCAGCCCCAAGCCCCCGATCCAGTGAGGAGGGCCCCATACCTCCTCTTGAGCTCCTCGATTCGATTTCTCAGCTGCTCACCATCCCTCTCCAATCCTCTAAATTCATTACGGCTGCGATTATGTAAAACCTGATGTCAACACAATAGGTGCCACATGAGGGAGGCAGGGGAAAATGGATCATTTTCCTAGAAACCTTCTGAGGGGGACATGATGGGAAACAGGGCCCCCAAGAGCCCTGGCCTCCCCCCCAGAGGGGCCCCAAGATGACTGTGGAGGCCAGCTCCCCTGGAGTCTTGCCCCTCACCTCAGCATCGTTGCAAGCCTTCTTCTTTCTGATTAGATCCTCCTTGGCTTCAATGCATTTGGGCTCCAGGGCCATGGCCTCTTCACTGATCTTTTCCAAGTTATCCTGAATGGCCTTAAATTTCTCCTCAGCTGCATTGACTTTGACCTTTAAAACAAAAAGCACCTCTTAGAAAAAACCCCCACGTCCAAACCCTTGCAAAGTTGAATAAAAAAAGGAGTCAAAATGGTTTAAAACTCCCAGAGCCAACCACAGGCAGCCTGTCTGACCTATGGCGGGAGATCAGAACGGTCAGGACAAACCTAACAAGTGTTCTAAAGACCTACAGCACGGTGCCATCCCAAGGCCCCCAGTCTCATGGCATCCTCTCAGGCTTGGCCAGTCGGGCCTCACCCACTTCACAGCCTCTCAGCCAGGGCACCAAGGCTCACCTGCCATTCCTCCACCTTCTGCGTCAGTCGGGCCGTGCGCTGCTCGCCCACACTGACTTCACTTCTCATTTCTTCAATTTCCTTCTCATACTCGCCCACCTACGACAGAAACAACACAAGAGCCCTGAAGCCCTCCCACGGAACCCCAGCTATTTCCCATGAAGAGACTCGCATAGACATACCAGGGCCCAAGCCATCTCGTGTTTCAGATTCTCCAGATTCCTCCTCATCACGCTCAGGTCGGCGATGCTCTGAAAACGCTCCTCCTTCTCCAAGCACTGCCGCCGGAGCTCGTGAAGGCGCTGTGAACAAAACATCATTCCTCAGAACAGCTGGCCAGGGAGGGTATGTGCACGGCCCATGGCGGAATCCAGGAAGGGGAATGGGGAGCTTCTCTGGACTGCTATCAGCACAACATCCACGACATCTGCTCTGGGCCCTCAGGACTGTTTCTAGGGGATAATCAAACTTTTTGCCCAATAAAGCTGGAAACCATTTTGTGCATGTTTCTGAACAGGCTTAAACGATTTTGGTGAGCTGCTTGCTGTTTGCCTCCAGTAAGTAACTGCTTTTAAAAATGCAGACATTCTGAAGATAAGCCAGAGCAGTGAACGACTTTGACCTGAGCCTCAGTTTACACAGGCAGCAGGAGAGAGGTGAGGCATCACCAAATCCCAGGAGCCTCATTTCAGGATTGTGGGACCATGGGGGCCATCAGACAGCCGGGGCAGTCGCCCTCATGTGCCTCAGCAACAGATCTGGGAGAGAAGAGAAAGTTGTCCCCAGGAACCGGGAAGCCGGCAGTTCTAACCTCTCCATGGACGGCTGCCTCTAATTCACAGACTGAAGCCCAGGAAGGAAGGGTGTGAGGTCATAGTCTGCACTGTCAAGGCTGGGCCACAGCAGCCAATGTGTTCTATGTGGGGCTGACTGGCTGACAAAGCTGGCCCTTCCATCTTTGAGTGACCCTGGCTTCTTCCCAGGACTGGTCTGTCCTCACTGCCTTGGACCACAGGGCTCCCTGAGCTGCTGGCTCAGGCAGAGGAAGCTGGGAGCTCTTGGAGGGTTTGTATGCAGCAGAGGTTTAAGAAAGGCATGGACCTGTAAGCTCAGTGACCAGCCCCAACCTCTGGTTTTCACTTTCTATTAGTTTGCTCCTTTCTTGCTGCTGTTATGCTACCAAGTCAACCCAAGTTCTATGCCTCTCGTGCCTTCCTCAGTCAAATGGCTAAGAAAAAGCCTTTACACTGGCTGTCTCCAATTCCCTTCCTCTCATTCAATGTTTTCAGGCCTCTGTGATCTGGCTGATGAGCTCTAGAACTGTTCTCCACTCCCTTGGGCTCTCTCTCCTTAGACCTCCTCCTCAGTCCTTCTGGCTGATTTTTCACCCCTCAGGGATCCATTCCCATGAGTGGTCACCCAGACTCTGCCCTGGGTCTCCCCATCAGCTGACCAAAATTGACTACAGAACCCCCCCCCCCACATCCCAAACCTCTTCCTCCTCCCAACATCACCCTCTGCCTGATGTCACTATTTCTATGGAGGACATCCCCTCCTTTCAGTCTCGGGGCTGTGGGATGACGATCTGACCTGATTCTGGCCTCCACCTCCACAGAACCAATCTCCCCTCAAACCTCACTGCCCCAGAACCCTTCCCTCCATGCCCTGACAGCCATCACCTCCTGCCAGGACTTTCTTCACATCCCAATCCACCCCCAAGCAATTGGCAAGGTATGGATACAACCTTGTAACCCCGTCCAGCGGCTCCCTCCAGCCTCTGAGTCAGAAGCCCTCCCACCGAGGTTCTGACTAAGCTTCCCAGCATCACTGACAAGGACCTTGCTCTCTCCTCCCTGGGGAGGACAGGCCTGGAGGGGCCCTTCCTGAGCACCCCCTCCCTCTGCTCTTCACCCATCCTGTCCCTTCTCTGGTCACTGCACCCTCACACTGGCCCACATCCTCTGGAAGGCCCTCTCTCCTCACTTCCACCCTTCTGGTCCTTCACATGCAACCTTGGCCCCCAGCTTCTGTGAGGAGCCTTTCCTGACCCCTCCCCCACACATGCTCATGCCCACCCAGCCACCCATCCATGTTGCACAGAGAAGGCTTCCCTTTCTCCTGGTATCCCCAGTGCCCCATACATGGTGGGTGCTGCATCGAGACTTACAGACACCCATGTTTTATCAGGAGTCCTTCATGGACTAATCAATTGCCTCCACCACCTCTACTGGAGCTGAGGGTTCAGGGAGGATGAAGGAAGGACCTCTCCTGGGATCATTATCCCAGGAAGGCTTCCCAAGTCTGCTTCCCTATGATGCCCTCACTGCCCTCAGGGGGTTGGAATAGGCTGGAGGTGGGGAGAGGAGAGGGGAGCAGAGCCCCAGCCCTGGGGTGGGGAGGGGGCCTGGGAAGGGCAAGGGGAGAGGAGCCCCAGCCCTGGGGTGGGGAGGGGAGCCCCAGCTTGAGGAGGGAGAGCTGTGAATTTCAGGGATGCCAACACTTTCTCCCTGGAGGCTCCAGGGGCAGGGATGGGTCCTAGGGAAACACGGACCTGGGGATGAGCCCACACCGTCTCTCACCCACCTCCTCCCCTTGCTCTATCTGGTCCCGAGTTCTGGCTTTCGTTTCCATGATGTAAGAGTAATCCTCTTTCATCTGTTCCAGCTGGGTAGCTTTCATGAAGAACTAAGCCAAAAGAAGAAAAAGAATTAAGTGCAGCAAAGCCATTCTGGGTGGGGGGCAGGGCTGGCACTCCACCCATTTCACAGATGAGGGGTCAGTGCCCAAGGCTGGATCTGAACTCAGCTCTCCCTTCCACATGGCCCTGGAGAATCAAGAATCCAATGAGACCTCAGAGCAGAATTTTCTTGGGGGCCTAATGGAACTCCACTCCTGAGAACAAATCCTGACAGACCCCTCCACCCACCATCTCAGAGGGAAAGTCAGGGGTCACCTCGTCCACTCCTGGCTCTCTACCATCCCCCTGACTAGCGGTCAGCTGGCCTGGCAGAGGATGTCCAGGGATAGCAGCGGCAGACGGCTCTGGAAGCGGGAGCTGGCAGGACAAAGGCCTACAAGCCTTTCTCGTGTGGGATCCCTGAAGCTGTCAGCTCACTATGGAGACACGCCCAGAAAGCTGAAGCTCCTTTGTCCAGGGCTCACAGACACAGGTCCCTGGACGAACCTGGACTGGTAAAGGACAGCACTGACTGGTAACCTAAAATAGTTCTTTTTCATTTTTCATGTGTGCACAGCAGAACACGAGAGGATCCAAAACAGAGAGCAATAAACTTTCATTTCAAGGAAGATTATGTAATAAACACTAGGCAGTACGCTGAGAACTGTCCAGCTTGGCTTTGCTTCCTTGGGAGTTTTGTTCCTTCCCCAGAAGAGGAAACTCAGGCAAACAGGGTGAAGCGACTTGCCAAGGGCCACACAGCTAAGTGTCTGAGGCTGGATTTGAATTCAGATCTTCCTGACTATAGGCCCTGTGCCACCTAGCCATCTCCTGGCTTCAAGCTAACCAATATTGGATCCATATGTTATCACTCCACTTCCTGATCAAGCCCAGGGTCAGAGAGGTAGGCTCCAGACTCAGGCCATGCCAGCCCCCCAAACTGGGCTTCCTCAAGCCTGGCTGAATCTCTTTCCTGTCAGCGGCCTGCTTTCTGTAAAGTTCTAAAACTTCTGTTTTTCCAGTTACTGAGGACACTGTAAAATCAGGCAGCAATCCAAGGTCAAGAGGCTTAGGAACACAGCGCACACAAGGTAAAGGAAGCCAAGCTGCCTGCCGATCACTTTACATGGCAGCCCATTGACCGTCTGGGGCGCCAGCTCCAATCTTGGCTTCCATTCAGTCACCTGGCTCCTCTGGGCCATCGAGCGCTCTCACACCAGGCGAGGAGGCCTCAGGCCATGCTCTTAAGGGTCTCCCTTACCTTGTATTTGTCCCCTTCATTCTTGGACTGAAGGAACTGCTTGCTCATCTCTTGGGTTAAAACAGAGACAGGATTATCCACCTGGAAAAAGGCACACGGGGTTTTCAGAAATCACCTTAGTGGACCACAGAGGTTGGCCAAGGACCTGAAAGCAAACAGCTCCACAGGTGAGCCAGGCCAGGGTTCGGGCCCAAACCCGAAGGCTGCCATGCATCACTAGTCACAGCAGGACCTGCCAGAATCCCCCAGCGCGCCTCAAGGCCCTCAAGACCTGAAAGGGACACTGGCTCCAAGGCCAGTGAGCCAACATCCCTAGACCTCAACTGTCTTAAAGTGAAGGGATGGGCCACAACACCAGGCGAGGAAGGAGACAGGCCATCCCCACTCTCCTGGAACCTGCCATGCAGAAGGAGCAGGAGCCAGGTAAGGGGAAAGGGCTGGACTAAGAGGATCCAGACTCTGCCCCCTCCTCAAGGCACTGAACTCCATGGCCAAGAGGTGCTCTTCTAGCCATGTACATCTTTTCACCTATTAAGCTACAAGCCTTTGTGCTGAGGACCTGAGTGATCTGGTTAAGCAAAGGGTTAAGGTGCCAAGGGGGTAAGGCTATACCACAAAGAGAATAAGGGTAGGCTTCCTGGAAGAGGTGGGGTCAAAGGTGACCTAGAATGGATGGGGGAAGGAGGGTGGTCCATTATGACCAGCAAAGGCAAAGGTATAGTGGGAGGAAAGGCCAAGGCCACCAGCGCTATGGGAGCACATGAAAGCACCAGAGCGAACTGTCACTCACGCTCACCCAGAGTGGGGCCACCAGGGGTCTTGGCAGCAGGAACATTTATAAAGATGACCCTTCTGTTTTTCTAAAAGTACAAACTTTTTTGGCCCAGAATTCCTGACATTACCTGTATGTTAAAATGATCAAGAATCGCTGTGAGTTCTTCTTTCTTGGAAGAAACCAGGTTTCCTAGTTATAAAAAACACAAAACAGAATATACTATAGTGACATAAGACTGCTTAGACCACCGAGGAGCCCCCACAGGCATCCCTTTCCCATCATCTGCACTGATTTCTGCCTGGAGACTCATTAGGACTGCTTTAGGACTTCAAGAGATCTGTGCCTTCCTCTGCCCAGAGGGCAGATCGTGACCCCTGTATCCTATGTCCTTCTAAGCACTCAGAGGGCACCTTGGGGAGCTACTCCAACTGAAGAAATTTGCCCACGAGTCAAACTCTGGTGACAAGAGTCTTGGCCTTGGCCAAGCTGACACATAAATGCAGAAACAGCCCCTTCAGGACTGGGGTCTTCACTTAAAAGTGAGTGTCATGACTATGACATGGGGTAAAAAAATCAAAGCTTTCTGTATAGACTGATGTGAAATTCCCAAGAAATAACTGGTGCAGGAGGCAAAATGTAATCTCATCTCAGAGCAGAGAGCTAGGCCCAACATGCAGAAGTCACAGAGAGAGTGCCCAAGACCTGGAGCTGAGGAGAACCTCCCAGTGATGAGAGGCCCAGAGTGCAGTGCCACCTTGGGAGGGCTGGGTTCTCCCCCCAGGAAGGTCCCCTGGCATCCCAGGACTCACCTGTCTGGCCCTTCAGCTTATAGCTACGGTTGCCTTCCACGCTGATGTGCTGGTGCACAGTTATCGCGTCCCCATACACACTTGGCTTGAACGCATCTTCGCCTCTGTTCCTTAGCGTTATTGAGACATCCGCAGAACTGCAGAGACCAAAAAGGCCACATCACCACAGGGAAAGTGCTCCACCGCATGACATGGACAAACCCTAAACTCCTCCTCTTGAGGGCACAGCCAACATCCCACACCATCCAGGCTGGACCATGGGTGATGGTCTCCGCCTCTGTCCTTGCTTGGCGGCCCACATGTCTCCACAGCTTTCCAATACCACCCCTCCCTCTCCCCCGCCCCCTCCCAGCTCAGATTGACTCGGGCTCCCTGCTTCTGTTTTCTTCCTTCTCCAGTCTATTGGCATAGAAGCAACAAAGACTCTTTCCTAGTGAATCCTCCAAACCCTCCAGTGACTTCCTAATGCTTTCCAGGCTCAATAGACATGTCCTGGAATTCAAGGCTCTCCAGCCTGACTTCACATTATCACTGAATCAACAATCTGGCTGCTCCTCCCAGACCTCGGATCCCAGAGGGCCCTGAATGAAGCCTGAGATGCCCCAACCAGAATCCTTCTCAATCAACTCCTCTGTCTAGGCTGCCAGGAGCCCTCACCTAATATTCCCAGAGTCCTCAACATGCTGACTCCAATAGTCCTATATCTGACCTCCCACTAGCAGCAGGGGACAGCTGGTCACCCTTTCTCCTCCTCACTGCTCCCACCCCAGGTCTCCTCTGCTGAATCACCAGCCGTATCCCGTTCCCTGGTGCTACCGCTGTCACCCCCACCATTCCAGGCACAGCATCTGAAACCTCACTCAGCCCCAACTCATCCCTCTCCCTTATTCCTCATGTCCAAAGAGATGGGAACAAAAGCTTGTTCACATCCATCTCTCAATTAAAAACGACCATCACCATTATTATTTTGTGTGTTTTCAATGGTGAAAATACACTATCAGTTTACAAAACAGCTCTTGAAAAAAACCTGAGTACAGATAGTCTAAAATGAAGCAGACTCCAGTCAGGAGACACCACGCACATCACGGGGAAGTAACTCTGTGATCTCTAGATTAAGAAAGCTCAGCTGAAAGTCACTGCACAGAAAATCCCAAAGGGAACCTGGGCACACTTACAGGAGACGTTTAGTAAACAGCATTTTATCTTCCCCAAAGTGCTAACCAAAGGACAACACTAAACTGGTGCCTGGCAATCTGGATCCCAACTCCACAGCTGCACAAGCTGTAACACCTCTGGGCCCTTCCACTGTTACTGTAATCAGTGTTAGGACTGTAAAGGCTGCCGCAATAATGCTGGTGAAAGGCGAGGAGGCCTAGGACAGAGACACAACAAACGTACTGAAGACGGCGTGATGTCCCACTGGCTCCTCTCGCCTCCCTCTCCCTGCCATCTGGCCCCAGTCTGTCCCATCACTTTTTGCCCCTTTAGCTGGGAGTCTGAGGAGCTGAGGGGGGCGTCTGCAGACCCCTCATGCAGCATCCATTAGACACTATTCACAATCAATGGTCAGTGAGACTCTGCTATCCAGAGGTGGCCCCTTGACTTCCAGAACGGCCTAATTCATTAGTCAGCTTTCCCTTTAAACTGAGCTGAACCCTGCCCTCATCTGCTCCACAAGCTCTCAGCAAATGCACTATTTGCCAGCCCTCAGTGAGAGCGCATTTAGGCGTGGTGGCCACTTGCCAAGGCTGGCCCTGATGTGCCTGGGCTCCTGCTGAAAGCTCCAATGTGGCTGCTTCCCATGGAGCTCATTCTCTTCCCCTGCAGAGCCTCCCTTTCCTGACCTTCCTGAGGGTGGCTCTTCCACACTCCCTGAAGCCTCCCGCTCCCTCATGCCTTAACTTCCGTGTCCACATGCTGCCTTGTGACATGGCCTTGTTCCCTCCTTCCTGGCCATCTAAACCCGTTCTGAGTGGAGCTCATGGGCTCCCTTCATGGCCTCGAGCTCCCCAGAGTGGCCAGAGTCAGCTCCGAGCGGGGGTGAGTGAGGTTGGGGATCTTGTCTCCCTCCTCCAGCAGGATCACAGCCATGTCCTGTTACTCTGGGCTCCCCACAAGGAGAGGACAAGGGATGGCTCACTTTCCCCATTTCACTCACCTCTGGCCCTCTTTCACAAACCCTTTCAGAGAGGAGCCTCTATTGGTGGCCGTGGCTTTTCCTCCCAGACCAACTATGAGAGCCGTCAGGACCGCGCTTTTCCCACCTGCAGGAGTTAAAGAGACAGAACACATCAGCAGCGTGCCCATGGGGGGAAGGGTTTTGTTCCACCAACTGAAGCCAGAGGAGAATGCTGGGTTCCAATCTCCTGCCATGTGCCCAGCTGGGAACTTCCTCCCTCTCCTTCTCAGGGCCTTGGCCTCTTCGTTTCTGCAGCAGATGGTGGGACCAGAGGAGCCCCCAGGCACTGCCAATAATAACCTATGACCCTGGGATCACTGGCAGACGCAGGGACTTTCCAGACAAAATCAGGGACAGAATTTTTCTCATTCTATAGGATATTTTATGTTTTTAATTGATTATGATAAAATCTTAAAAAGTAGTCTATAAATCAGAAAGGTAAGTATGTCTCAACATACTTTCTTTCATCAGTCCCATCAATCATGGAGGAAAATGATTCAGCTCAGAAATCACATTTCTGGAGGCATGAACAGCACCACGGAGGAAATCACCCCCATCTCTCACGTCTGTTTTTATTTGTCAGTCCATGAACTGGCCACTAAACAGGCTTATTTCTGGGCTTATGCATGCTAACACATCCTTCCTACCTGATTCCATCCTCACAGAGCCTGACTGTGAATTCTGATATCAAAGGGGCCATGTATCTCACTGGGTACATCACAAACAAGTGCTTTTACAAGCTAGTTTTAAAGAAGAACCACATCTAGACTGAGCATTTTGTAGCCTCCAAAATACAGACATGCTATATGATGCCGACCTAGGAGAACACCGATGCAACTTTAGCATGGCTTTTCATGCTCAGTTTAGAGACAACAGAGTGTCGCTGAATCCCAGCAAAACCACAAGAAACCATTTCTCTTCTTAAATAAGAAAACAACAAACCCAGTGGAGAGTAGTCATATGAGTCACCAAGAGTAAAGCTGACAGAAATGGTGGAGGAAGCAGGGCTTGCCCATGTGCCCCCTGAGCCCCAAAAGGGCTGGGGCTCTTCCTCCCAGAGACACAGGGTGCAGGCTGGGCTGTCAGGACAGCCCAGGGCATGGACATGATTCAGGGAGGAGCGAGAAGGCATACCCAGAGATCTTCATGCGTTTTACACACATGGCTGAACTGTTTGAGGTGGTAATCAAGCAATACATGGAGACTCTCTGTTTCTCTATGTGGAGATTTTCTCCACCATGACACACGCACACACACACACGCACACACACACACAGACACACACCCTCCCCACAATTGGCCAGGAGGCAGCCCTGGGTCCATTTCCAACAAGGCTGAAACCTCCAGAGCAGGGCTTTTCATCACGAATGCTCGGCTGCCCCCTCCCAAAGGCAAATGTGTTCAGGTCTCTGGATCTCAAAGCAACGTCAACTTACTTCCGTTGTTTCCCACCACAAAGTTCACATTGGAGCCAAATTTAAAAGGCCCGAGCATCGAGTGGCACATGAAATTCTTCAGCTGGATGCTCTCAATGATCCCGACTTCAGCTGACATCTGTTAAAGAAAACATGGGGGTCAGAGAAGGTATGGCCTATGGGCTCCCTAGCCCCTCAACAGCTGACACAGACCCCAGCCCTGCCCAGCCTCAAGGACTCTCACCTCAGTAAGAGACTGAGAGTCAGAGACCATTCACAGCATGAACATCCCTGACTAAAGTGACTCAGGACACAAAAGAAAAGGAGACAGCCAATCCCATGGGGCCCTTCTTCCTTCTTCTGCTACCCAGGGGCCAAAGGACCCTTGATTTTGGGTGATAAGCCTTAATTTCTCTAGATGCTCCACCCCTGTCTAGCTAGCAATGAACAGATGGAAACTGGACTGAGTCAATCCCAGCGATCATGAGCTTCTTGCTACAGATTAACCTGAACAGAAAGGAAACGAATGGAGCAGCTGCAAGCAGAACTCGGGGAAACCCAGACTTCAGGTAGCTCACAGCAGTCCTGTCACTCATTCCCTCCCTCCTCTCAGGCTAGGGCTAGAGACGTTCCTACCGATCAGCCACCGCCGGCCTCATGCTCCTCATCTGCAGAGCTGGAGGGCTGGGTTAGATCCTAACAATGACTCACATTCCCACAGCTCTCGGATCAGCGATGACAGGACATCACCACCCACATTTTACAGAGGAGAAGACCGAGGCTCAGGGCTCTGAAGGAAGGCCCCTGGAGAATATTGTCTTCCTGGGTCCACCATGCCCTTCTGCCCTCCCTGCCAGATTCTCAAGATTCCCCAGACCAGCCTTGCTGCCAGCCCAAGATGCCCAAGCCTCTCCAGCCTTGACAAAGGCTGAAGCAGTTTCTGCTTAGGGGGCACCTCTGGGCCAAGGTCACACCTCCCTTGTCTACACCCACTAGCCCCAGTTCTGGTTTTCTGAAGTGAGCATGTGGATGTGGGGCAGAGCTCCTGTATGTGAACCCTCCCAGGCTCAGTGTTCTGTTTCAGCTCTAAGTAACAGAGCCTATGCTGACCCAGGGTCTACTTGGTGCACACAACCACTCAGGAGGGAGATGTTACTGGGATCTCCATCATACAGCTGAGGAAGTCAAGGTAGAGGCAACTCTGAACTCAGGCCTCAGTACCTCCAGTCTGGGGTTCTGCCCACTGTACCCCAGAGTTGCCAGAATCTATGATCTTGGGATTTTTGTCTGCGCTACACTCTTTAACAAGACAAACATCCATCTATATCTCAAGGAAATTCACCCCCAGAGCCTGTCATCAGCCCAGATGCTCGATCTGTTGGGAGTCACACTTGGCAGTACTTTCAGGGGCCTTTGGGGAACCCTATGGGTCAGAGGACAAGGACCTCCCCTCCCCAGGATGGGTGGCCTTCCAACGTAGGCTGTCGAGGGAGCCCCAGCCCGTCTCCCAGGAACCATCTCACTATCTCACATCACTTACTGACTGAGCAGCCGAGTTCCCGGGGGACAAAGCCAGGGAGAGCCCCTCCCCCTCCTGCTCTTCCTCGCCGTCCTCTGCAGACCCGAGCTCCCTCTCATGCCTCTGTTTTTTCTGGGTCCCAGTAGGCAGAAAATGCTCTTCTTTTCTTTTAGCCATTGGGTCTGAAACATTGAGAAACCCAGAGATGAGAACACACAGGAGCCCCAGCCCCAGCCCTCCCACTTCAAGGCATCCCTTCCTCCCCAACACCAGCACAGAGCCCCCTCCCCTTCTGACCGCTCTGTCAGGAAGTGTTCCCTTCACCAACTGCCCCTCTCAGCCCCACTTTCTGGGTGGGATCCCAACATGACAAAGCCCTCCTTCCCACCACGGTGCACCAGGATGCTGGAAGACTCTCCCTCCGATTCCTCTTCACTGTTTCCTAGCAACGAGTCACTCTTATTTCCAGTTTCCTTGGCAACATAGCACCCTTTCCCCTTCAGCCCTGGACTAGCACTCTCCTTTTCTACCTCTTCTCCCCATAGCCTACTTGTCTCCCTCCTAAAGCCCAGACCTCACCACAGCACTCTGCTACCCCCGCCAAGCTACAATGACTTCCCCAGTGGGGAAGTCCTTCACACTGGGGACAGAGTCAGCCTTGGGCAGCTTAGCCAGCCTCAGCCCACCTGCTGGCAGCTCTCCTGGCAGGGCATCCCTCCTGCCAATGACACTCCTAGCCCTACCCCTCCCTCAGGAGACCTATTTGTGATACATGGTGGGGGGACCCCAACATCAAATTGTCTCAGCCTCCCTAAGAAAATGTCAGTATCTTGAGGGCTTGAATCTTCCTGCCCAGAGACTGAAGGCTGGTCAAGTGAGTAGAAAATGAAGGGGAAGTGTACCTCTGAACCCCTGGCCAGCAATCAATGGGGATTTATGTCTTTTTTTTTTTTTTTTTTACCAGTTATAAGGTAATCCTGAATCAGGCGAAGCTTCTAATCCCTCATCCGTCCTCTTCCTCAGAGCAGTTCCCAGCCTACACTGGGGTCCTCTTCCTAGGCTGTCCCAGTCAAACAGGTCTGGATTTAGGGGCTGCAGGAGAAAATTAACTTATTAAAAATGCAGGCCTTTGTAAAGCAAACACACACTACAAGGAAGTCCAACTTGAAGCAAGTGCGTTTTCCAAGCCTGTGACTGGTCCGCAGCTTGGGTTCTGTTAAGTGCTGGAAACTTGAAGTCCATTCACTGGGCTGTCCCTCCCAGGGGAAGGAGGACTGGCACCGAGCAGCGCCCAAGCAATGTTCCCTGACTGACCAACCCATTCCATGCTCTAAAGGAGAAGGGTCAAACACGAGCCACATTAAAACCTAACTAGGACCCAGGACCAGCCCCACTGATCACCAGGGAACAACTTGGCTATTCTTTGGCGACATGCCAAAGGCTGTGCCAGACAACGTCATCCACCTCAAGAGAAAGAACTTACAGACACAGATCAAAGTGACCGTTTTCACTTTCTTTGGGTTTTTTTTCCTTTTGCTCTGTTTCCTCTTTCACAGCGGGACAATGTGGAATTACGTTTTACATGATTGCCCATGAAGGACCTTTATCAAATTACCTTCTGTCTTAGGGAGGATGGAGGGGAAGGAAGGAGGCACAAAAACTTGGAACCTGAAATCTGATTTAAAAAATTGTCTTTACATTAAGTTGGAAGAAATGAAGTACCATTAAAAGGATAATTGGGAAATGCTTAAAAAAATGCATAAAAATATGATAGAACGTAACATTAATAGGTGCTTTCCTAGGCCAACATGATGATCTCTCCCTCTCCCAGGATTCTATGTATGCTTTCGTGCTGCTCCCCTCTTCAGGTTAAGTCTGACCCCCCCCTGTTCTTGGCCACGGAATGACTGGCTGGATGGAGGGATTGCCTGCAAAGATTTCCAGATCTATTTCCTCCTGGTCCTCTCCTCTCCTCCTCTGCTCTGTCTAACATACAAGTACCTAAGATGGCACCCTTAGACAGAGACTCTGATTAGGGCACTTATCTCCAAGTATGTTTTCTACAACAGAAATAATTCTGGGAGAAACAAGAATGTATTAAATGAGTCTGTGTGCCAGGCACCATGCTCACAATGCAATGTCCACAGAGGGGAAGGCACCAGCAGTTGGTGATGGTGGGCCTGGGATTGAGAAGGGGAGAGACAAGGGGCCAGGAAACAGCAAAATTCCTACTGTCCATTGGTTTCTGAGATAAGAGTGCTGAGGCCCTAACCTAGAACAAATGAAAAGTTCACCAAGATGCCAGGGTGCACCACACAATCTCTACAACCATTATCATTTTGTAGAAATTAAACTCTGGCTACAAAAAGCATCAGACCAGCTCCAATGCCTGAGCTACACCAGGAAATGTCACCAACGAAATGCTGAGAGATGAAGATCCATGTACAATCAATCAACTTATTAGTTAGGCTAAGAGCAACCAGTAAACTGAAGTCACTGGTGTCTCTCAATAACCCAAGACTCGGAGTGAGGGCCCAGAGGGCCTTTTAAACCCAGGTGTGGCTTCCTCCAGATTGGCCTGACAGAACATCATTTAGACCTCCCCAGCAAACCGAGGCAACCCTCGATGGTATGTGGACTGGCCTTCAGGAGCAGATGAACATGCCCCTCTCAGATATTTAAGGAAGGCTAGGGGCTTCATGAGACCCAGTCACCTCTAGTGATCCTGGCTAGAAAACTTAAAACATTGCAATCAGCTTCCCCCAGTTTTCTGGAGACTAAGTCACCCCTAACCTTGATTAGAAGGCAAGAGTTACATGAAGAACATCCAATGAGGAACCCCTACGTGCACTTTTCCCACACCCCTCTCCTGCTCTCTTCTTTATCTGAAATGAGGTATTTGGCTTAGACCCTGACAAGAACAAGCTGAAAGGAGAACCCAAAAGACACTATGAGGATCTGACTGGTAGAGTGAGTCCTTACAGATATGTGAGCCAAGGTTATTTACCACTTGGACACAGAAGCCAAGGTTACGCGCGCTTTATAAATCGGCATTAACTCCAGCATCATTTAACTTCTTTAGACTGGCCTTCATTCTTCACCCCAGATTTGATTCCCACAAAGGGAAAGACCTTCAGATTTATTACCTAAAACTGCTCTATGATCTAAGTTAGCAAGTCATTATATTGATATACGTAAGACATTCCAATTCTAACTGAGAAATTAGGACCTCATGAGCTCTCTTAAACTGCCTGATTTGTGCAGAAAATGAACACTGCAGTTGCAAACACAAATGAAGCCAATTTTCACACTTGCTATGAAAGCGCGCTCAAGGCCTTCGTTTGGACAGTCAGAAGCAGCTCATCTTGCTGCTTTCTCAAGAAAGGTTCAGTTCAGTCATTTGCTCACTCACTCACTCCAGCTGTCCATCCGTTCCTCCAGAAACGCTGCTAGAATCTGAGCACAGAGGAACAACACCTTCTGCGAGTCGGTGACTTTCTGGCCTAAGTCCAACAGCCACAATGAGATACTTATTTTATTCCCATTGTAACAAAATACCCGGGACGGGGCACGCAAAAAGATTAAGTAAATAATTTCACATGGTCCGTGGCTGAGAATGTTCAAATGGACTAGATGTTTCACCCAGATAGACCACTACTTAAAAACCTGCTCTAAACATGGAGGCATATATTTAAGTTACAGCTTACAGGCTTCCCTCGATTTTTAGAGCATGCTCTATGTACTTGAGTTTATCTCAAGGACCTAATCTTACACACAGACAGGGAGAGAAACGAACATTATGCCATGTTATGAATGACTAATTATTAATTTGTGATCCACCCTTTTTCTTTTAAGGCTCAACTCCTGTTAAGGTCCCTAGTCTCTGAAGACCTCATCCTGCTAGGAGTCCTAATTTCTGTTTAGTCTATAAACAGAGTCCCAAGCCTTTGGCTATGGAAAGATACACCAGTCCTGGATCCCCTACGTTAGAGTGTAGGGTGACCCCACACATGAAGGAGTGGAAATGGCCTCCCCTACTCAGATACCTCGAGGTTGGTATTCTCAAGATGAAGTCACACTCTCAACAAGAGGAGCAGAAGCCTTTGAACCCACCTCCTCACTAAATGCCCACCCCTCAGGGGGCAGGCTCACCTGTCAGGGAACTGAGCTCCCTTTCAGAAGGGATTTAAGGCATTTCAGGGTCTTTCTTGGGGCCTTCGGTTGCCAGAGGAAATCAATGAGACCATCAATTTATTGATTGTTGGCTAGCCTAATTAGTAAACTGATGATTCATCACCCAGAGACTATCTGGGGTTTTCATTGCTCACAACACAGAACTACCACTTGGCAGAGGACAAGCCCAAGTACTGGTGGTCTTCACTGTACGGAATAAATGGCAGGCTGTAACTTCGGTGGAATAACTGAAATCTTACATACTTGCATCCTGTTATAGCCACTTGGATGCATTTCAGCCATATCTGAGATAAAGGTTGAATACTGCATCCATATTTTCTACTGACCACCTGCCACAATTACACAGATATCCTAAGGGAAATAATACTCCCTGACTTGGCATCAGTGGCAGGTCAGAGTCATAGAGGCAGCCAGCTGGTATTGACATAACATCACAGCAGGCTGGCTCAGTTCAGTGGGAAAACTTTCTGTTTGAGAGGAAATATCACCGCAGGGAAATCGAGTCAGGAGACTTAGCCCAAGTCTGTGGCAGTTTCCAGATGCCACTCCCAATGATCGCAGCTGGAATCTGACTCAGACTCAGGAGATTTGACTTTTAGTAGCTTGAGGCTGAATAAGGTTTTTGCTATTTTCATGTTACTGCAACAAATCAGCTCGGAATGAAAACGAATCAGGCCTTCCAAAATCACTCAACATTGTTTTCTTTTGCACACTGTACTTCTCAGCCAGTTTAAACTCATCCAGGTCTAAAAGCACTCAATCAAACAACTGTACTCTGTAAATTCACACAGTCAAACATAATCTCTCAGAAGAGACTGGCAGTGACTTGCAGACTAACAGATGGGGATTGTATCTTTGATGGGGTGATAGGATCCCCAATTTTGCCATACACTTCAGCAGCCCAGATCATGGGTGCCTCTGGCCCACCCCACCCACTTAGATAATGGACAGTCCTTTCCCTGGCTCAGGACCCAGCCCTGACTCCTTTATACCTTTCACTCTGGCACTCAGCCCATCCCGGTCTCTTTACCAGCCTTTTTTTATCACAAGTATCAGTCTCACTCTCATCCAGCTGCAGATTCCCCAAGTATCTCACCTGTGCCCTTTGACTGGAAGATGGTTTGAGTGTGTGAATCCATTCCAGGCAGGTATCACCTTGTACCCAGATATTTCAAGGTTCCCAGCAACCCCAAACCACATTACATTAACAAAAGAAAATCTCTACAATTGGGATCTGTTAAGACTAAGTTGGTTAAAGTTGTAACTTCACCACAGACCATTTTAGATATAACTTCATAATTCACAATAAAATGCCCAATTGCATAGGTTTTAACATTATGCCAGTAGTCTCCAAAAACTTGATTAATAATTTTACAAGATCCAAATCAAAAACATTTAAAGTCTCTAATGATATAAAACCACTTCCTTAACTGCATGTCATAAACAATGATTTCCCTGAATTTACAATATAAGGAAATTTAAAAACATATAATAACATTCAAAATAGCATGAATTTAAAGCAAAACTTTAAATATTAACCAGATAATATTCATTTAGCAAATGTATTTCCAAATTATCTTACATAAAACCATTTCTTCTCTGCCACAGGGCCTCTGGAAAGGCATCAGTACAAAACACATTTCATTGACAAACCAAGTAATAAAGAATACATCCACAGGCCAAATGAAATGGCAGCTGAATCTCACAGGATAATTACTGGGGAAAACAGACACATACATACATACATGTATGTATACAAGGCTTTTCTGGCTTAGGGTCACAGCTATTAGCTGGAGGTCAGTTCAAGATGTGCCAGGCTAAACATGATTAGCCACTGTGGTTAAAATACCTTGTTCTATCCGCAGGGCTTGGAAGATCTTAAAATTCTGCAGTGCACAGACGAGGACTTCTCAGAGCAATTTCTGAGGTCAAGTTCACAGCAAGAACATGAACATTCCTGATGGGGGTTGGATAGGAAGCCCTAAAAGCTCCTGCCTTTCCCACATGGCCCAGTGAATTCTTCGGTTGTGGTCCTCAGAGTCTGCACCTGGCCCCACCCTAGACCACCACTCGATTCTATCTGTCCCCGCACTACCTGGCCATTCCTAGATCACAGTCATCTTCCCACAGTCTTGTGTATAAAAAGGTCCATCTTGCCTCCATTAAAGTGCTTGAATCCATAAGTCTGGCCCGTTTGTCAATACAAGTCAGTACAACTTGTGAACCACAAATGCTCAGATTCTTAAAACTCAGCCAATAATGAGGATTCTTAAAATCTCACCCACCTCCAACCTATGTCTCAACGAACCTTGCCTCTGACGGAAAGAAGGCTTGGGTCAAATCCATTTGAGGTAGGACCTGTCTTGTTTGCTCCTGAATTTGGGGGTTCTCAGCACCCCCTAGACCTCGACAATTACCTGTTGTGTTTCTAAAGGAACAGTTCAAACAAATGTATGATGTCATTTCAAAAATGGTATATATGTAACCCACAAGAACCCAGATTTAAAAACCATCTGAATTATCTAATTATTGCCAGGCACACTACTTTTACCCATACTACAAAGGGATAAATGGAGCTAGATCACATTTTCCCAACGCTTTGTCTTAATGCCAAACAGAACAATTTTTCACTTGTCCTAAGTCCCACCACAGAAGAACATAGTCCACTTCAAAGGAGGCTAGAATTAATTTGCTAACACCTAGACCTACTGCCCAAATGGTATCAGAGCCAATCACAAATCCTATATCGTTATATTTTTGAAGGCCCATTTATTTCAAGCAATTCACATTATAAAACTCACTTTTTATTTTATTATATCTTTCTCCAGCTAAACTACTGCCAAAGATTTAAAGCAGCAGATGCTCATTTTTTGGGCACCGACTCCCCCAAGGATTCTGATAGGTGAGCACATCTTGACGTACTTTTCTGGACAAAACCAAATCTGGATTTATAATCCCTAGTGGGAAGACTTAAAAGGAGCCCCAGGGGTGGCATTCCCAGCTTCTCTAACCTTTTCTCTAGGTCCTCTAGCTGGATCAATTCTCCATCCTCTTCCCTGACCTGAGGATTTTCAGACCCCACCCCCACTCCCGCTCCCTGCCAGTAGCCTCTGGTCTTGTCTCAATTCAGGTCACTTTGGTGTGGACTGCAGGAGAGCTGCAATGCTGGGAGCACCAGGCCTGGAGGCAGGAAGGCCCCTGGCCCCAGACTCTTCCTCCTGGTGTGTGCCCCTGGGCAAGTCACTTCACCCTCTTTGCCTCAGTTTCCTCATCTGTCAAATGAGCTAGAGAAAAACATGCCAAAGCCCCAATGGGGCCCCAGAAAATCAGGCCCAACTGAACAACAACCCGGACAGGCAGTCCTGGCTGATGTGATCTCTAACCCCAACATTCCTGGGCCCTAGAGGCCCAGCCCACCATCACCATCGCCATCACCATCACTAGCCCTCCTCCTGGGCCCTGGAGGCCTAGCCACCATCGCTGCCCAGCCTCCCTGCTCAGCCAGCCCTCCTCCTGGGCTCTGGAGGCCCAGCCACCATCGCTGTGCAGCTTCCCTGCTCAGCCAGCCCTCCTCCTGGGCCCTAGAGGCCCAGCCCACCATCGCCATTGCCATCACCATCACTAGCCCTCCTCCTGGGCCCTGAAGGCCCAGCCACCATCACTGTCCAGCCTCCCTGCTCAGCTGGCCCTCCTCCTCCTGGGCTCTGGAGCCCCAGACACCATCACTGTCCAGCCTCCCTGCTCAGCTGGCCCTCCTCCTCCTGGGCTCTGGAGCCCCAGACACCATCACTGTCCAGCCTCCCTGCTCAGCTGGCCCTCCTCCTCCTGGGCTCTGGAGGCCCAGCCACCATCACTGTCCAGCCTCCCTGCTCAGCTGGCCCTCCTCCTCCTGGGCTCTGGAGGCCCAGCCACCATCACTGTCCAGCCTCCCTGCTCAGCTGGCCCTCCTCCTCCTGGGCTCTGGAGGCCCAGCCACCATCACTGTCCAGCCTCCCTGCTCAGCTGGCCCTCCTCCTCCTGGGCTCTGGAGGCCCAGCCACCATCACTGTCCAGCCTCCCTGCTCAGCTGGCCCTCCTCCTCCTGGGCTCTGGAGCCCCAGACACCATCACTGTCCAGCCTCCCTGCTCAGCTGGCCCTCCTCCTCCTGGGCTCTGGAGGCCCAGCCACCATCACTGTCCAGCCTCCCTGCTCAGCTGGCCCTCCTCCTCCTGGGCTCTGGAGGCCCAGCCACCATCACTGTCCAGCCTCCCTGCTCAGCTGGCCCTCCTCCTCCTGGGCCCTGAAGGCCCAGCTGCCATCACTGGCCCTCCCGGCCCCCCTGCTCAGCCGGCCCTCCTCCTGGGCTCTGGAGGCCACCCTCCCAGGGCCATTCTAGCCGTTCCCAGTCCTGCTGTAAAAAAAGAATCCTCGGACGCAGAGGACAAGTCAGAGGAGAGACCCCATGGTCGAGGGGGAGGCCGAGGGGGCGGCGGTCTCGAGCCCTCTGCCCACCCCGCCAGGCCCATTTCCTCCAAGCCCCGGCACCACGAGCTGCTGGGTCCAATGTGGCCCTGGGAGGTCTCCAGGGCCTGGGGTAAAGTTAAGGGAATCTGAAGAGCTTCTCTGGCCCAGCTTTGGCCCCGCCCACAACCCGAGTCACGTGGGCCCGTGGGGGCGGAGCTGAAGGGAGGCAGGGCAGGATGAGAGAAGTAGATAGTCTGGGGGCCCTGGGCAGGGAAGGTCGGGGGGGCCCCCCTAGGCGGGGCTCTCACCATCAGGGACCCCTTCACTTCCTAGTGGGAGGCTGCGGGCCAGGAGCACGCACACCTCCCGCAGGGCCAGCCTACACCACAGGTCGGGCAGAAACTCCCCCTTGGGGGACAACTGTCAGCTTGGGGCCAAGAGCATGGGGGAGGGGACTGCGGTGGGGGCCCCCCAACTGTCAGAGGAGCGTCCCCCGAGATTCTGGGCTTTGTGCAGCCACAAGGCCGGTGGGGCTGGCCTGGGGGTGGGGATGGGGGCTGGACCTGTCCGGTGGCCAGAGATGGGAGGACAGCACACAGTGTAACAGTGATAAGGCAGGAGGCGAAGCCCCAAGGCCAGGGACCTGCCGCCCCCGCACACCTCCCCTGGGGCTGAGGACGCTGCCCTCCCATCTGTGCCAAGAGAAGTGGGGGGGGGGGTGCCCCGATCAGCACCAAGCCCAGCCCTCCCTCCCAGCCTTTGCCTTTCTCATGCTGTTTCCAGCCTCCAGGAGGGGGCTGCTCCCCCCAAGGGGCCGGGACTGCCTTTGACGGACCCTCACTTACAGCAGGTGCTCACTACGTGCTCGCAGACCCGCCCCACCAGTCCCCCGAAGAGCCACGGACCCTCCGGCCCACCCGGGGGGAGGGGGGCTCCGTCCTGTCCCCCCTCCGCGCCTTTTCTCAGGCTGTACTCCGGGACTGGCCTAGCTCCATCCCCACCTAAGTGTACGTGGTCCACCCGCCCCGGCCGGGATAACTTGAACTTGACCCCGGGGCCCAAGCCCCCCTTCTCCCTGCTCCTACCTGGCGGGAGGACTCCCGAGGAGCCGCGGCGCGGAGGTCGGCGGCGGGGCCGAGCCGCCGGGATGGGGGTGGCGCAGGTGCCCGGGCCTTCCCGCCCACGAGAGCCCGCGGCTCAGGCTCCCCACGGAGCCCCAGAGAGTAGCGGCTGAGAGGTAGAAATCCTGCAGCGAACTCCCGCGGAAGGGGAGGGGCCGAAGCTCGCTCCGCGCCTGCGCAGTTGCCGCTCCGCCGCGCCCGGCCCCCTCCCGAGCCTCTGCGGGGGAGGGGCGAGTCCCGCGATTCCTCGAGCGAGGCCGGACGGGGACAACACCGCGCCTGCGCCCCACAGGGCGGGCCGTCAGGGGGCGGGGCAAGAGAACGGCGCTTCCGATTGGCGGGAGGGGCCGCCCGTCCGCGCAGGGGCGGGGCCTGGCGCCAGCGCCAATTTAGAAAGGGGAAGCGTGCGCCGGCCCTGTCCGGAGGCCTCCGCGCCCGCGCCCGACTGCGCCCCGGGGGTAAGTGAGGTCCGGGGTCCGAGAGCGGGGACGGCGCCCCGGGGGAGGGGGAGCGTGACGGGGCGGCCGAGAGCGGGCCTCGGGCCTCGGGCCTCGCCGCCGGGATGGGGGGGGGGGGACGCCGCGGGCCTGGAGCCCCGCCCCCTCGGCACCACGTGACCGCGCGAGCCCAGGGCCGCCCAGGTTCCAAGCCCGGGAAGGGCCTGCGGGTTTTATCTGAGGGCAGCCCGGCCCGGCCCGGCTTGGAGGGACGCTGGACCAGGAGAACGTCTGACTCCCAGGGGGCTGAGGTTTGGGCGGGTGAAGGGCCTCTGGTTACCGGGAGTGACAGCCGGTGCCCCTGCCCGGGTGCCCCGTGCGCGGACCTGCCTGCGGCAGATGGTGCCAGGGATGCCCCTTACACTCGCCACGGCCCGCAGCGTCCTCTGGGAGTCCTGGGCCTCTGCCTGGCACTGCCCCCTTGGTGGTCTGTGTCCCCCATCCAGGGAAGCGGCCCGGCCCGCGCTGTTGGGGATACAAGGTGACAGTGAAGGCATCCCAGCTCTCAGCCACTTTTACCCCGATACGGGAGACAGAACCGTAGTAAGGACACGCAGGATACACCCAAAGAGAACGAGCAATGCCTTCATCAAGGGTTGTGGGGGTGTCTGAAGAGAGGGGCCCTGACACGGAGGAGGAGGGGGAGCAGGAAGACGAGGTGTGGGTTTGGCTGGATCGCAGAAGGGCCGTCATGTCCCTTGGGCTGGGCTTGCCAAGGACTTCAGAAGCTCCTAGTCTCTATTTCATCCAGGGGGCACCAGGAATGACCTGGCTGAGAGTGCCTTGGGTCCGTGTGCCTCAAGCTACAGTGTAGGGGTGCCCCGTCCTGGGAGGGCCCTGAGGCAGAGTCCAGTCTAGGCTCTGGGGAGAGGGGATGTAAACCCGAGCTAAGGGAGCCGCTGTGTGAGCGCAGGAGATGGACCGGGAGACTGAGCATGAGCAATGAGCCAGGTAGGAAGACCTGGAGAGGATCATAAGAGCGGCCAGGAGGAGAGGCGGTCCGGACTCGGGATGGTCGGCCAAGACGTTTCCCACCCCCAGTGACTGAGTGCTCCTTTTGGAGAGGGCAACTTCAGTGATGAGGACGGCAGGCAGCTGCAGTGAGGAATGAGCGATAGAAGTGGACGGGTCTTTTCTGAGGAGTATGGCCGAGAAAGTGAAAAGCTGTAGGCTGGTAGCGGAGCGGCTGCTGGGTGAAGCTGTTCCTCTGATGGGAGACCGGGGAAGAGCTCCTCTCCAAATCTCCATTTGAGACCAACTGTCTCTCCCTCCCACCAGGCTGCACACCCTCCTCCTCATCAATACTCTGCTCTTCCAGTGAGGCCGGCCCTCTGCCTCAAGCCCCCAAATCTCTTTTGGAGGAGAGGATCTAGTCCAGTCTTCTCCACCAGCTGGTTTGCTTTTGGTATCTTTGGCCCTGTCCATCACCCCCTACCCCTTAGCTTCCTTTTGTGCTCTGTCCGTGCCTCGGCCCTAGACCCAGGTCCTGCCTCCAGCTCCCTCCCTGCAGCCACAGTCCAGGGAAGAAAGCCTTGTGGACATGCTGGTGGACACGAAGTGTTGACCAAGGGCTCTGGTGCCTGCCTGTTGGAAGGGAAGAAGGCTGCTAGGTAGTGAAAGGCATGAGAAAGGGACCTTAATAAAGCATTTGCAGAGGGGACACAGAAAGCAGCTGCCTTGCTGAGAAAGCACTCATGGAGGCTCCTTTCCCAAGCCCAGGTGGCTTTGGGGCATTGACTTTTCATTTTCCTCCCCTCAGGGTTCTTGAGGACCTTGAAGGGCTGGGGGTGGGGGTGGGGATTTAATTAGCCTTTAGAATGGTGGCAATAGCCAACTAGTCAAGTAGAAGTACTGGCTCCCCCAGAGGAGCAGGGGTATGAGGTTGGAGAGGCCCTATGGCACAGGAGTTCCTGGCTCCTCCATCGTAGAGCTGCCCTGAGTGACTTCTTAGGTGTGGGATGGCTTTCTGCCAGGCTCCTCGTAGAGTGTTGAGCCGCCCTTCCCCTGTGTAGCCCCCTTGTTCTCAGACCCTCGACATGGACGCCCTGACAGCAGCCACTGTTATGGGGGCACTGCTAGGATGCACATGAGAACAGTTCCCCAGGTTATCCCCTGGCCAAGGGCAGCCGAGATAGGGGCTCCCTCTCCCCTCCTCTATCCTCCTCACGGCCTTGGCTGGGCTCCTTGTTGGAGTTGGTCATTGATCCAAGGCCTTTGGGGGGTGGGGCAACCTCAATCCCGTTTCCATGCGAGGACATTCCATGTCATCCCCCGGCTCTTACTCCTTTCACACTAACGAAGGACTTTCTTCACCTAGCTTGGTTGGTGCAAGGATTCCATTGAGCTTTTCTGGTAAGGGAACCAGATAAATTGTGTCTTATCAGCCACTTTCCATGTGTCCCAGTGATGACTCATGGTTACTCTTACTCTTATCTCTTTCTTCACTGTGGGGTGTAAGGTCCTACTTTCTTATGTCTGTTCACTGTTCTCCATGGTCTTGAAATGTCTTAATTGTCGATCATTGAATTTATGCTGAATTTTTTAACTGAGCACTAGTAAAGGGGAGGTAAGGCACCTGCCTCCTTTTTATGACCTTTTCCAAGTGATGACTAGATTTCTTATCTGGAACCATTGAATACTTCTGTTAAACAGCTTTCCTACCTTCAGTGCTTGGAGATCAGCACAAGAAGACCAGAATGGGGGTGAACGATCTGTGGCCGATTTTGGAGCCTGTTAAGCAGCACACCCCTCTCCGGAGCCTGCAGGGGAAAACACTTGCAGTTGATCTGAGTCTCTGGGTGTGTGAAGCACTTACAGTCAGAAAGATGATTGGCACCATTGTCAAGCCCCACCTCAGGTGCGTGTGGGTTTGTGGTCCCCACATCCGCCTACCATGGCCATGGCTCTCAGGTCTCACTGGTTCTATTGGGTGTGGCACCCCTGGATTTCCTGCTCCTCATTCAGGAGATGACATATGAGAAGAGAGGTGAATGTTTCACTGCACGCTAATTCTATGTCCTCCTGATCTGCCTGGCCACTGGACCCAGATGGCTCTGGAGAAGGTGAGGCTGGTGGCTTTGCTCAGCCTTGCCTCACTTCAATCCAGTTCTCTTGGAGGTCATGGCATTAGCTTCCTGATGTCATGGTCCTCTTCGAGAACAAAGGACAAACAGCCGTTCCACGGTGGGCCCTGTGTGAGGAACACACACGGAACATTCCCAGGCTGCAAGGGGCACACGACAGGGACACATGGAGCTGAATCTACAGTATAAATAAAGTCGATCCAAAACCATTTCCTGGGGTGGAGGGGTCAAGAGATACCTTGTTTGAGGCGGGTTTCCGCACCTCTGATAGCAGGGAATGCCTGGGGCCAAGTGGATGGGAGGGACAGGAAGATCTGATGGGGATGGGCAAAGCCTCGGAGCATTCATTTAAGCTTGTTTGTACTGGTCAGGAACTTGTTTTTTCGGGTCTCCTCTCTGACTTTAATGGGAGTAAGACTGCTCTTTGTCACGGAAGGTGACGCTCCCAAGCTGAAAGCGGACGTGATGAGCAAAAGGAATGAGGTGCGCTACGGGCCCCCCCAAAACCGGGCCCACAGGCCTACAAGATCCTCCTTCAAAGCCATCTTAAAAGAGGTGAGCAGCCAAACCAGCGTCCTGTCTGTCCTATCTGACCCCCACATCTGATCATTGGGGAAAAACACTTGCTAAATTGGGTTTTCTAGCATCAAGTTTTCCATGGTATCTGTCTACTGAAGAGAGCCTCAGTGTGGTGAGATGGTGACTCAGAGCAAGGTGGGCTTTGGTCAAGCTCGATGCATTATTGTCTGTCTTCTCGTACTTAAACTGGTAAAAGGTTACTGCTTCTTACACTAAGCAACCCCTTCTCCATATGGATGAGACTTCTCTGTATTTTCCATTTGACGTGATTTTTATACTGTTACCTGAAACAGGGAATGTGCCGGTTGTTATTACAGAAAATCATAATTACTACCAAATACCCCATGGCACTTCCTGTCTAATACTAGGGATTCGACTCTTCCTTTGGGGGAATTTCCTTCCTACCACTCCATTTGTTACAAAAGGTCTCTTTCTAACAACCTCAACCACTGCTGATGCGCTTCTCAGGCTGAGCCCCTTGGCTTAGTTTAGGTAAAGAGAAGTGAGGAGGCAGAAGCAGGTCCTAGTGATCATTCAGTGGTGTAAAAAAAATTATACTGTTACAAAGATTGCCTGCCTTAACTTTTAGGTGAGCATTTGACTTTTTCATGCCAGAACACCCAGAGCTAGCATGGGGAGGGAGTCAGAAACTAGGGTAGGTCGAGAGACTTACCCAACATCGCCTAGAGCGTATTCTCTGGCAAAAGGCAGTAAGATGATCAGTCAGCTTTCACCATGGCCCTTGGTGGGTGGACAGCATGAGTCCAAGTGTCATGGCGACATGAGAAATGGAAGATTGCTGGTCATGTGCTAAGCTCATTGAGAAGTCTTTAGGTGTTAACATTGAATCGGAAGAACATGATGTTGTAATTGAGGTCACTGTCATTCAGAGACTGTGGAAACTACCTGTTTACTTATCCATCAGTCAGTCTTTCTCTCATCTGTTCCTCTCTCCATACCATCCATCTGTATTCTCTCCATCCATCTATATTTTCTATCATCCATCCATCTAGATCATCTGTCTGTATTATCATCTGTCATTCTGATCGAGATCATCTGTCGGTAATCTCTGTATTTGGAGTTTGTATATTCTTAAAAGATAACTTTTAAACTTAACAAATTGCTGCCTCTTTGGGTGTCCTAATCCCTGGAGAAGTATCTTTCAGGAGACAAGCTAGTACATACAGGAGGCACTTAATAAATGCTTATTGGCAGATTGATGAAAGCAGGCCCTGACTTTAGCCGATTCTGTTCTTAGTGCCTCGACATGTTGGAGTGTTTGGGAATTCCATGGGTTCAAGCAGCGGGAGAAGCTGAGGCCATGTGTGCTTATCTCGATGCCCATGGCTACGTGGATGGGTGTCTCACCAGCGACGGAGACGCTTTCCTTTATGGGGCACGAACTGTTTATCGGAACTTCACTATGAATACAAAGGTACATATTTTTCTTTATGTATGTTTTCAAAAATTGGTTTTTTAAACTGATTATTGCCAAGTGATTTAGATGGAGGGGGTGGGAAGGATATGTGGCTTTCCATGTTGTTCCAGCTCCTGAGGCACCCTCCAAGCCAGATGGGTCTATAGGCAGCCATGGTGTGTGGCCCCCAGCAGGCAGGTCCCTTGTCAGAGAGCTTCCTGTTTGGGTGTCCTCTGTCCAAGTGAAATCACATCCCCGGTGCCCTCAGCTGCCCATTCCTGGGTACAGTGTGCAAGTAAATTGCCAGCTGCACGTGCTTGGCCCTTTTCTCCATAGATGTGTCTTTAGCCCTTGCAGTGATAGAGGCCAGTGAAGATGTCGATTATATGATCCAGAAAGTTCTTCAGTAGCTGGTCCACAAGGACCTTGGCTGTGCGCCCAAGATGCCTGCATGTGCCTCTCACATCATGACTGTGTGTGACCCTCCTTGAGCAGGTTAGTCTGCTCCCCCAGGCTTCACCATCCTCATCTAGAGAAGTGAGGCTTCTTTACTGCTGTTATGCTCTGGACCCCTTCGGTAGACACTCTTGGCCCCAGGACAGGATGGTCCTCCCTTCTCTCTCTGACATTATGATTTTATTTGTTTCTTCTCCATGCTCACATATGTGCGTACAGCCAGCTCTGTACAATATTTTTGAAGGAGACTTAGATCCATAGGGATCTATGAATATTGGCTCTTTGGAAGACTGAACACATGCACACTCCCTTTCTTTTAGGACCCTCATGTGGATTGCTATACAATGTCCTCAATTAAGGAGGAGCTTGGCTTGGATCGGGACTCCCTGATTGGGCTGGCTGTGCTGCTGGGCTGTGACTACCTTCCAAAGGTAAGCCACAAATGGTTGTTTTTGCCCCATATTCACACGATAACTCACCATGGCCCCTTTGCTTGTCTTGCACCAGCCCGGTAGCTCCCAAAAGGCCAGAGTGTGAGCGCACCTTTTAACATAGAAGATGGTCATGGACCCCCACATTAGGTTTACTCTTAGTTGCCATTGACTGAGAAGACATTATGACAAAATGGTCATGCTTGGTGCCCCCGTGGGTTCCCAGACCCTTTGCTGCCAAGGCTCCCCTCCTTACCTGCCCAGGACTAGGACCCACAGGTCTTTGCTTTGGGCATGTTTCATATTGGCTTACAGCTGTATACCTGCCCCATCTTCACTCACCCCAGGAGGGAGTCAGCCCTTCAAAGGCAGGCTCTATCTTCATTTTTGTTTCTGTAACCCTACTCCCTGACATGGTACAGTAGGACCTCCATAAAGGTGTGTTGAATGAATGTACAAAACCAGTGGTTCTCAAGCTTTTTGGTCTGTGGACCATTACACTCTTCTACTCCTGTGGCTTATTGCTGTCAGTACTTACCATACTGGAAATTAAAACGGGTCAGTTCTTAAAAATACTTGTTAATTCATTTAAGGCAACGATAAATCGGTTAACATGAATAGGATGTTTTTATTCAAAAATAACTTTTCTGCAACAAAAACCACAACGAGGGGCATGGCATCATCTTACGTGGGGTTACCAATCTCTGTAATGTCTCGCTTGGTAAGAGATGTCTGCATGCTCTCAACTGCTTTTGCATTCAGTCAGCTGCGATGTGGTGTTTGGTTGAAGTATATGAAGGACATCCTGCCTCGCAGTCATAGAGCAGGGAAGGGAAACATTTTAAGAAGCAAATAACGTCTTGATGTTATTGTGCCAATGTCCTCGTGGCTGCCTTGACAGGGTCTCGGGCAGGACCACCCATTGAGACCCGCTGGGCAAAACCAGGAGCCCCTTGGGGTCCATGGCTGCGTCTTCCTGATCAGTGTAGGGGACGTAGTAAGCGCCAAATAAACGTATTAAATGACTGAATCCCAGAAGGTGAGATGCATCAGCAGCCCCCTTGTCCCCTCCCCCACACTCCCAAAGTGGCACGTGATTTGAGTAGAACTATACAGACCATGAATGGCATGTCCACCAGGCGTGCTGTGCCATACACAAAGTAAGCAACGCCATTAATGAAACGTTATGCAACTTGACTGCGTGGACATCACGGCTTTAGAAGGCTGCTGAGTCAGGTCTCTAATGATTCTTACCTCAGCACTGAAAATGATTTCTGATTTCATCCGTATTAACTCTTCTCCCAGGAGATGATTCCTTCTCTCTCCAGACCTGTCAGGGATCCTCGAGGGTCACTCAATGGGGTGACAGACTGCCCTTGGTGCAGGGGGAGGACTCCACCTTGGTGTAGAGCTGACTGGAGCAGGTGTTCCCCTGGCCTGCCTCTCGCACTCAGGCCAGCATGTCTCAGGGATGCTGCAGAGTGAGGTAGAAGTAGAGCCCACGTCACGAGCGGGAAACTTAGGTTCATGTTCTTTTTCCATAAATTTAGTAGAATATGGGAACTGCTTTTTCCTCATGGAATACCAGTCTTCGTTGCTTCCTCTGTTTTGTTTTGTTTTTTGTTTTTCACCTTCCCATGAACTTTCTGCTTTTGCCCCTGGTGACTTCAGATTTGCTCTTGCTTAGGAACATTCCATTATGGCTAATTATGCAAAATCACTTCACTTTTCTTGGTGGTGTATTATCTGACATCCGCTTCATTGATGAACCTACAGTATGGGTTGGTTGTCATACTAAACAAACATGATGTGCAGGTAGCAGGAGAGTCCCGGTCTTGGTGTCGGGAAGACCTGGTCCAAGGTGCTCCCCAGGCTCATGAGGTTGTAGATCCAGGATGGTTGGGGCTGTGTGCCCTGCATGTAGTGGGGTTATCCTTATGGTTTAGAGACTGTCAGCACATTTGACAGCACACGTCATATGCCATATGTGCCCGGTGCCGGTGAGACAAATGCAGAAGCAGACGGTCTCTGGTCCTCAGGTAACTTACATTTTTTTTTTTAACTTCTTAAAAATAAACAGATGTTCTATCTCCTCCCCCCCCCCCCCCATTAACAAGCATTTATTTCCTTTCCTTTCCAGCTACTCCCCCACCTCCAGTTAAAAAATGAAAAGCAAGCCTGGTGTAACAAATAAACGTGGTCCAACCAAACATTCCTGTACAGGCTGTGCCTGCATGCATTCTGAGGCTGTCCTCTCTCTGTCCCACGGTGGGAGTTCATCTTATCACAGGCCTGTGGAATCTTGGGCCCCAGCATTGATCTCAGAGTGAAGTCCTTGTTGTATAAACTGTCCTTCAGGTTCCCAGCTCACCACCAGTGCACTAGCTCTAAACGTGGCTCTTTCATTCTGTGTGCTGTCCCTGTCCTCTGCTCTACTCATGAGCCTTTCTAGACCAGTAGCAAATTTTTTAATGATTGCTTCTGTGTAATATAGTTAGGTATCTCTTACTATTGAGTCCTCTTCCTTTCCAATTTTTTTTATTATTTCCTTTGATATTTTTAACCTTTGTTCATCTAGATCAATTTCATTTTTTTTTTTTGCCTCCATCAAGTAATCTTTTGGTAGTTTGTTTGTCATGACACAGAATAAGTACATTAATTTAGTGTATATTATCATCTTTATTATATTGGCACAACCTATCCATGATCTATTCATATATGTTCAGTTAAGTCAACATTTGTGTAAGGAATGCCTTGTACTTGTACCCGTATACTTAATGTGTGTGTATGTTAGCAAGCAGCCTCCCAAACATGTCATAGCATCCACTGAGAATGACAAGTAGCTGCTGTCTTCACACTTTCCTTCTTCACTGAGTTCAGTACTTGACTCACAGTCCTGTCCTCCCCAACTCCCACCTTCATACTAGGGGACTTCAGCCTGCATGTTTAGACTCCCGCTCAAATAACTCAAACTCTTCTACCCCACCCCAGTGACACCCAGAGATGGTCATCCCTTTGGTCTTACCGTCACCCATAAATGCACCACCTGGTCCATATCTTGTAGTGGTACTGCTGGGAGAAAGAATATACCTAGTTTGATGGCCCTTTGGGCATAGTTCCAAATTGTTTTCCAGAATGATTAGACCAGTTCACAGCTCCTCCAACTCCATTAATGTCTCTATTTTTCTACCACCCTTCCACACTTGGCATTTTCCTTTTCTGTCATTTTAGTCAATCTGATGGGTGTGAGGTGGGACCTCAGAGGTGTTTTAATTTGCATTTCTCAAATCAATAGTGATTCAGAGCATTTTTTCATATGACTCCAGATAACTTTGGGTGCCTCAGTGATACAGTCAATAGAGTGTCAGGTCTGCAATCCAGAAGACTCATGTCTTTGAGTTCAGATCTAGCTTTAGATACTTAACTAGCTGTGTGACCCTGAGCAAGTCACTTCACCCTGTTTGCTTCAGTTCCCTCATCTGTGAAATAAGCTGGAAAAGGAAACCAGTCTAACGTCTCTGCCGAAAAAACCCAAATAGGATCATGAAAAATTAGTAATAGTAGTAGCAGTGTTGGTCTTTTGTTCTCAAAGAAGACCATGAATGAGGGATGTGCAAGGTCAGCAGCCTCACTTCTCCTCCAGAGCTGTCTGGATCCAGTGGCCAAAGTATGGATCAATTCTCTGCTGTGTGTGCTCATTTTGGCTTAATAATTAACACCAAGAAAACACAGGTGCTCCATCAGCCACCACCATATCATCCATATGTGGAACCATCGGTTATAACAAATGAAGAAGTTTTGAATGTTGTGGATAAGTTCACTTACCTTGGCAGTGTACTTTCCAGGGATGTACACATTGACAATGAAGTTGATGCAGCATTGCCAGAGCTAGCTCAGTGTTTGGGAGGCTCCAAAGTAAAGTTTGGGAGAGAACAGGTATTAGACTGACTACCAAACTGAAGGTCTGCAGAGCTACTGTGCTGACCTCATTGTTGTATGCCTGTGAAACATGGACAGCCTACCAGCGCCATGCCAGGAAACTGAAATGCTTCCATTTGAATTGTCTTAGGAAGATTCTGAGGATCACCTGGCAGGATAAGGTACCAGACATTGAGGTCCTTGCTTGAACTGAATTGCCAAGTATTCCAACTATACTTCAGAGACCACAGCTATGATGGGCTGACCACGTTGTTCAAATGCAAAATGTACGCTTGCCAAAAAGACAGTTTTATGGAGATTTCACATGGGGCAGGCGATCACGTGGTGGTCAGAAGAAGTGATACGAGGACACTCTCAATGCCTCTCCCAAAAACTTTGGATTTGATTGTGGGACAAGGGAGACACTGGCACAGGACCACTCAGCATGGTGTGCCCGCATCAGAAATGGTGCTGTGCTCTATGAAGAAAACAGACTTGAGACAGCACAAAGAAAACACAGGATGCGCGAATTTGGGATATGCACCCCAAATATTCATATAGACTATCTGTGCCATCTGTGGCAGAGCATTCTGGGCTCGTGCTGGTCTGATCAGCCACAGCTGGACACACTGACACTTGACCACATCATGGTGATGTCACTTTGGTCAACCATCCATGAACATGACTGGAGACGGCCCAGGATGCAGTGGGAGACCTTGGCCTTCTCAGGGGCTCACTTAAAGCGAGGTAATGCCCGTTCAGTGAATAGGCCTCTTTAAAAGGTTGTCGGAGGGGGCAGCCCCTTTAATAGAAAAGAGAAAATAGATGCATGAAAAGTTGGACACAAGTGAAATGACCTGACGCCATGACAGATAGCTTTTATTTCTTCTTTTGAAAACTGTCTGAACACATATATTAGCTCTGAAACCCATAGCCCATAAATTACCTGTAAAGAAGAACTCCCAACAAATTCAGGAGCAGCAGAAGCCACAGAACAACAAAGTGGAGGTGCGCGCTGGACCGGAGCAGAGCCCAGCTCTGCCTTGGCCACGTGGCACCAAGAGGAGCGGATCTGAGCAGGCTTCCCAACGGAATCTCCAGCGCGGCACAGGTCCCTCCACACACAGGTGCTGAAGGTCAGTGAGAGGGTCTCTTTGGCGGGTCGAGAGGGGAGTTGGATGTCCCCATAACTCAGGGCTCCCAAAGCAGGCAGGAGCTTGGATCCATTGTTGAAGGTCTCCACATAAACCCTCTGAGGGAACTGAGCCCCGTGAGGCGGCCCTGCCCCCACCTGAGCACCTGAACTTAATCTCACACTGAATAGCAGCCCTGCCCCTGCCCAAAGCCCTGAGGCTGGGAAGCAGCATTTGAATCTCAGACCCCAAGCTCTGGCTGGGTGGATCTGGAGGTGAGGTGGGGGTGGACAGGACACTCAGAAGTCAAGTCACTGGCTGGGAAAATGCCCAGAAAAGGGAAAAAAAATAAGAGCATAGAAGGCTACTTTCTTGGTGAACAGGTATCTCCTCCCTTTCAGATGAGGAAGAACAAGGCTTACCATCAGGGAAAGACACAGAAGTCAAGGCTTCTGTATCCCAAACATCCAGAATAAATATTCCATGGTCTCAGGCCATGGAAGAGCTCAAAAAGGATTTTAAAAATCAAGTTAGAGAGGTGGAGGAAAAACTGGGAAGAGAAATGAGAGAGATGAAAGAAAAGCATGAAAAGCAGATCAGTTCCCTGCTAAAGGAGACCCAAAAATGCTGAAGAAAGTAACACCTTGAAAAATAGGCTAACTCAACTGGCAAAAAAGGTACAAAAAGCCAATGAGGAGAAGAATGCTTTCAAAAGCAGAATTAGCCAAATGGAAAAGGAGGTTCAAAAGTTCACTGAAGAAAATAGTTCTTTCAAAATTAGAATGGCACAGATGGAGGCTAATGACTTTATGAGAAACTAAGAAATCACAAAACAAAACCAAAAGAATGAAAAAATGGAAGATAATGTGAAATGTCTCATTGGAAAAACAACTGACCTGGAGAATAGATCCAGGAGAGACAATTTAAAAATTATGGAACTGCCTGAAAGCCATGATCCAAAAAAGAGCCTAGACATCATCTTTCATGAAATTATCAAGGAAAACTGCCCTGAGATTCTAGAACCAGAGGGCAAAATAAGTATCCAGGGAATCCACTGATCACCTCCTGAAAGAGATCCAAAAAGAGAAACTCCTAGGAACATTGTGGGCAAATTCCAGAGCTCCCAGGTCAAGGAGAAAATATTGCAAGCAGCTAGAAAGAAACAATTCAAGTATTGTGGAAATACAATCAGGATAACACAAGATCTAGCAGCTTCTACATTAAGGGATAGAAGGGTGTGGAATAGGATATTCCAGAAGTCAAAAGGAACTAGGACTAAAACCAAGAATCACCTACCCAGCAAAACTGAGTATAATACTTCAGGGGAAAAATTGGTCTTTCAATGAAATAGAGGACTTTCAAGCATTCTTGATGAAAAGACCAGAGCTGAAAAGAAAATTTGACTTTCAAACACAAGAATGAAGAGAAGCATGAAAAGGTAAACAGTAAAGAGAAGTCATAAGGGACTTACTAAAGTTGAACTGTTTACATTCCTACATGGAAAGACAATATTTGTAACTCTTGAAACTTTTCAGTATCTGGGTAGTTGGTGGGATTACACACACACACACACACACACACACACACACACACACACACACACACCACAGAGTGAATTGAATAGGATGGGATCATATCTTAAAAAAAAATGAAATTAAGCCATGAGAGAGAAATATATTGGGAGGAGAAATGGAATGGGGCAAATTATTTCTCATAAAAGAGGCAGGCAAAAGACTTTTTAGTGGAGGGAAAAAGAGGGGAGGTGAGAGAAAAACATGAAGTTTACTCTCATCACACTTGACTCAAGGAAGGAACAAAATACACACTCATTTTGGTATGAAAACCTATCTTACAATACAGGAAAGTGGGGGAGAAGGGGATTAGCAGGGTGGGGGGGGATGATGGAAGGGAGGGCAATGGGAGGAGGGGGCAATCTGAAGTCAGCACTCTTGGGGAGGGACAGGATCAAAAGAGAATAGAAGCAATGGGGGGCAGGATAGGATGGAAGGAAATATAGTTAGTCTTACACAACACAACTATTATGGAAGTCATTTGCAAAACTACACAGATATGGCCTATATTGAATAGCTTGCCTTCCCAAAGAGAATGGGTGGGGAGGGAGGGATGAAGAGAAGTTGGAACTCAAAGGTTTAGTAACAACTGTCGAGTACTGTTCTTGCTACTAGGAAATAAGAAATACGGGTAAAGAGGTATAGAAAGTTATCTGGCCCTACAGGACAAAAGAGAAGATGGGGACAAGGGAAGGGAGGGATGATAGAAGAGAGGGCAGATTGGTGATAGGGGCAATCAGAATGCTCAGTGTTTTGGGGGGAGGGGAGGGGACAAATGGGGAGAAAATTTGGAACCCAAAATTTTGTGAAAATGAATGTTAAAAGTTAAATAAATAAATTTAAAAAAAAAAGAAAACTGACCATTCATCAACTGAGGAATGGTTTTTATTTTTATAAATGTATGTATAAATTATAAGTCAGTTTCATATGTATTTGAAAAATGAATCCTTTGTCAGAGAAACTTTCTCCAAATCCCCCCTCTCCAGTTCCCTGTTTTCCTTCTAATCTTGGTTGTGTTGGGGTTTTTTGTGCAAAACCTTTTCAACATAATCAAAATTATCCTTTTATTTCCCATGATCCTCTCTGTCTCTTGTTTGGTCATAAATTCTTCCTTTATCCATAAATTTGACAGGTAAAATTTTCTGTGTTCCCCTAGTTTGCTTCTGGTATCACTCTTCATGTCTAAATCATCCTCCCATTTTGACCTTACCTTGAAGTGCGATGTGAGGTGTTAGTCTATACTTCGTTTCTGCCAAACTGGTTTCCATAGTGCGGTGCATTCTTGCTTCCCAAGCTTGGACCTTTGCGTTTATTCCCATTAATCCTGTCGTGTGTCCTGTAATGGCTCACTTTGTATCCAGCCGGTCTGCTTGTTGTCTCCCCCAAAAGAAGCTCCGTGAGGCTGGGGGCTGCCTTTGCCTCTTTTTGTATTCTCAGTGCTTGGCACACAGTAGCATTTAATAAGTGTTTGCCAAGTGATGGATGAGGTGGTTAGAGAGGAAGAAGCCAGGGTTGAAGTTCAGTGGCTTTGTTAGGATTGTGAGGTCTTTTGAGGCTGACATAGGGGGACAGAGTGAGATATCTTTTATTGGCCATTTGTTGCGCATTTTTTTTATTGTTTTTTTTTATTGAGTTTTTTTTCAAGTGTTTTTAACTCCCTAATCAGGCCCCGATCAGCCCCCAAACGACCCCGTCAAGAGCTGGGCAGGACCATCCCCTGCTCTAGGCCCACAGCCGTACTGTCTGATGCTGATGAGCTTGTCCCCTTGATGAGGTTCCGCCCTTCCCATGTGGCTCAGTCTCCTCAGCCCCTCGCAGCACCTCCTGGGACTCTTACTTCAGTACCTTTGGTTGGTGGGTTCAGTAGAGACGTCTAGTCTTTATTCATGTGTCCCTGAGCCAGCCATAAACTCTGGACCCCTGCCACGCTATGTTCAGGGATGTTGTCTAGGGTCCCAGAAGCCACTCAGTCAGTCGTAGTGTCACTGCCTCCGTCTTCGAGGCTGTTTGGTGACCATGGAATGGATCTGCTCGTTTCCCCAAGATTTTCCTTTAAAACGTTCGTCCAAGAGTCTGCTGCAGAGCATTTTGTTTCTATGATTAACGGAGCATTGCTTTTTTTCTCTTCTTTCTGAAGGGTATCCCTGGAGTTGGAAAGGAGCAGGCATTAAAGCTTGTACGTGCCTTGAAAGGGCAGAGTTTACTGCAGAGGTAAAATTCAGAATAAACTCTGTGATGTCTCCTCGAATGGTCGAACTTGGTGCTTCTCCAATAATCATGGGTGGCTGCTGTATGTCGTGTTGGTTTAGTCCCCAGTCCAACCTCATGGGAGACTCCTCTGAAGGCTGGATCGGGCCGGGCAGAGCCCTGGGGATTGTGATGGGGTAGACCAGGATGCATTCCCTCACTGCAGGTGCTTAGAGGGCAGTGTTTGCAGCAGGCCTTAGACTGGCCCACGTAGACCCAGCCCCTGCGTGTGAGCCAGGGGCAGGAAAGGAAGGGAAGAATGAGTGACTGAGGGCTTGCTGTGTGCCAGGCGTACATGTGCAGATGGAAGGGAAGGTGGCTCTGCCTTCAAGAAGCTTCTGTTCTGATGGGGGACGGAAGAGAGGAAGAGAGGGAGGGGGTTTGAGGTGCTTACTGTGTGCCAGGTGCTAGGCCGTGCACTTAACAACTGTCATCTCGTTCGATCCTCACAATGATGGGAGATAGGTGCTATTATTATTTCTGTTTTACAGATGAGGAAAATGAGACAGGTTTAAGTGACTTACCTAAGGTCACACAGCTAGCGAGTGAGGCTGAACTTGAACTCAGGGACAGGGATGGGGAAGGAATGAAGGAAGGCTACAGACTGACTCCAGGAGCCACTCACTTGTGGGAGTAGAGGGCAGATCTTGTGGTGACATGAGGTGATCAAGGTAAGGAGGCCCCAGGTGCTGAGGGGAGGCCCAGGAGAAGCCAGCAGAGAGGCAGGGACATTGGAAGTCCAGAAGGTGGCAGTCAGGAGAGGCAGGTCTTGGCTCACTCTAAGGGAAACGTCCTCATGCAGAGAATATCTCTGAGGGTCAGGCCCCTGCTCAGGAGGGCCCCACGCCAAGGCCTCACACCAAGCCTGAGATCTCCTGGATCAGGGATGCCAAGAACAGGATTCTGGTTCAGGGCAGGGGCTTGGACTGGAGAACCAGCAGCCACTGAAGGCCCTTCCAACTCTTTAAAAGTTTGTTTTTATATATAAAAAGTTGCTTTATATTCCCAGATTCTAATGTAAAATTCTACGTGTTCTCCCAGATTACATTTTTTCCTAGGAATGTCTGAGGAGCACAGACAGGCTCAAGCCTCTTTTTGTTTTCTTTATTTTCTCTGCACCTCTTGTTATGAGTACAGCTGTGATAACTTCAGTTAGGAATGAGTCTCATAACAGTCTGCCAACAGCTGCAAGAAAAGACAGATATGACATCCACACAGTCTGTAACGCCTTCTCATAAATCGTGTAATGCCTTTTCATAAATCAAGTTCTGTGACCTACATAATGTTACATATTGAAGCATGCACATGTACCAGCTCCCCAACATTTCTGCCTGGCTCCCCTACTCTGGGAGATCCGCAAATAGTAAAATTTAAAAACAGACCCAAACACGGTCCATATTCCAACAATCTTAGCTCATATCTCACTAACTCATGCATTGTGATACTTCTGGTGCAAGGAGAGCACTTGGAGATCTGATTTCCCTGCTATTCGTTGTCAGCCTAGAAAGGCAAGGTAACATTTTAAAGTCTTACATGAGATTGCAGGAAGATGGTTGAACAGGAGGCCTCCCTCTTCTAAGTTCTTTGAGAACCATTTTAATCACTTCTTTTAGAAGAGAAGCTCTGGTTTGCACAGTCTCCCTGCTTTTCCAGCAGAATAGACCGTGTGAGCAGAGGAGAAGGAGGCCAGGTCCCTGGAGGAAAGCAGAGAGGTCAGTGGTGCCTCTCCTGCCCTCAGGCCAGTCCGGGACAGGCTGCCCTCTTCTGGAAAGGTGAATTTGTCCGGAAGGAGAGCATCTCGAAGGCTTTAGTTCAGAGCAGTGTACATCCTCCCTCTGATGTGGGTGAGCAGGTGATATACAGGCCAGTTTTCTTTCTGGACTTGGGCATCCTTGTCTGTAAAGTGGGGATGCTCTGGGCACTCTCTGCTGTATGGAGTTGTTGTGAAGAAAGTGATTTGGAAATCTGATGCCTGAGCGAGAACTGATCTGCCCTGATGCCCTGGCCTGCCCCCCCACCCTTTCCCCCACTGATTGTGTTGTTACCTTTCCAGGTTTGATCAGTGGAAGGAGGAGTCCAACAGCCTTGACCCAACACTAGCCACAGTTAAAAAGCCAGCTCATTGCTCCGTGTGTGCCCATCCAGGTAGGTGAACACTTTTGGTGCTTTCGGTCATGTCTGACTCTCTGTGTCCCCGTGGACCACAGCATACCAGGCCCTTCTGTCTTCTACTATCTCCCAAAGTCTATCCAGGCTCATTTTCACTGTTCCCATGGCACTATCTGTCCTTCTTTGCCATCTCCTTCTCCTTTAGCCTTCCATCTTTCTTCCCGTCAGGAGCTTTTCAAAGAGTCTCCTCTTCTCATTATGTGGCTAAAGGATTTCAGCTTCAGTATTTGTCCCTCCAGTGAATAGTCTGAATTCATTTAAGTATTGACTGGTTCGACCTTTCTGCTGTCCAAGGGACTCTTGAAAGTCTTCTCCAGAGCCACAGTGGAAAGCGTCGATTGTGTAGCCCAGCCTTCCTTACAGTCCAGCTCACAGCCGGACAGTGCTCCTAGGAGAGCCATAACTTTGACTGTGTGGACCTTTGTTGACCAGGTGATGTCTCTGCTTTTTAGCATGCTCTTCTGATGAGACAGAACTTCCCTTCTGATGAGCAAGCATCTTGTCATTCCATGGTTGCAGTCACTGTCTGCAGCGATCTTGGAGCCCAGGAATATAAAATCGGACACGACGGAACCCGTCGTCCTGATCTTAGTTCAAGCCATTCCTTCCCTTCTCCTCAAGAGGCTTCTTAACTCTCACTGGCTTTCTGCCCTCAGTGGCATCATCTGCACATCTGAAATTGTTGATGTGTCTGCTGGCAACCTTGATTTCTAGCTTTTGTTTCCTCCAGCCTGGCATCTCGCATGATGCCCTCTGCATCTCAGTCAAATAAATATAGTAACAGTATACAGCCCTGTCACACCCCTTTTCCATACTTAACCCGTTAGTTGTTCCCTGGTCAGTTCCACTTGTTGCTTCTCGACCTGGATCCAGGTCTTCAGGAGGCAAGTCGGATGAGCCAGTGTCTCCAAGGACGTGGCACGTTTTGACCCATCCAGTCAGAGGCTCTAGTGGAGTCAGTGAAGCAGCAGCAGACCTTTTCCTGAAACTTCTTTGAGGATTCTTTTCTCCATATAATCACAGAATTCTCTAAATTGTCTGAAATCGGAAGGTGAGGTGCTGGGGATACTTAGGCCAAAGGCAGCTAGTACCTGTCCTCAGGGAGCTTTCTTGGTGTTAGGGTGACCCAGCCCCAGACACATTTTCTTCCTAGCCTCATTCCTGATTTTCTGGACTCTCAAGCTGTTCCTCTTCCGTTGCCTTATCCTGGACCTCCCCTCGCACCCAGGACCTGCAAGCATCCCCGCACCCTTGAGATGTTTATCATGTTCATCCTCCTCTTGTCCTCCTGGAACCTCTGCTTTATGGAGGGGCCCAGACTGGCCTGCCCTCCTTCCCTTCCTGGTTTTATGGACATCAAAATTGCCCTGAGTATTGGTCTCAGAAGTGGGTGTACAGGATGACCGAGAGTAGCACCCCACATGGCCCACCTCTCCTGGTCCGCTGGCTGAGCTAGGTGGTCATCCCCCAGCAGCTGGGCACCTGATTCATCTCACCCCTACCACAGCAGCCCCTTCTGGTGGTCATGTCCCAGCAGCTGGGCACCTGAGTCATCCCGCCCCTACCACAGCAGCCCCTTCTGCTGCCCGTGTAAATGGTGGGGGGAGCGAGGAAGAGATACCAAGGCTGTGTCCTTGCTTCTCCAGATCCTTACCGTCAGGGATGTGGGAGGGAGGCAGGGAGAGTGGGGAAAGCAGAAGCAGCAGGATCAGGAGTCCTGGGCATGGGAAAGGTCCGGCCTGCACAGGCCTTGGCAGCCTCCTCCACTACATGTCACCTGCCCAGACGCTTCTGTCCTCTCCACCCTTCATCATCCCCACCGTCTCTCCCTCCCTACTTGTTTTTTCTCTATGACCTACCAAACTGGCCTCACTGGATTCTGCCAGAGCCTGTCCATCTCCCTGCCTTCCCTGCATCCACACTCTGATTCCACTTCCTCTCACTGAATCCTCAGTCCTCTGCCCTGGGCTTCTGAGCTCATCGCTTGGGTGTGGCTGCTTTCTCCAGGCACCGGTAGTCTTTTTCAGTGGCCAGATCCAATTGCTTCTTATCTGCCTGCCTCCTTTCTTACTCTGGGCACTTTGGACGAGTTCTCTTCCCAGATCCTCTCAACGCTAGGTGTCCCCAGAGTCCTGTCCTCGGCCTCTCTTCTCTGCCGTGGCTTCAGTCATGGTGTCTGCATCAGTGACTCCCACTTTAGTCAGGCATTTCCATGAGGATGTCCCACAGCCCTCTCCACATGTCTGCAGCAGCACTTAGGATCCCTCCCTCCAAACCTCCCTCTTACCACCCCATTTCTGTGGACATCCAAGTTGACAACCTTGAGGTCCTCTCTCTCATTTGCTCCACTTATCTAATCACTTGTGAAATGGTGTAAGTAAATTCTGTGCAACTTCTGGATTTCTCCTTTTCTTTCCTCCCAGAGCAACCACCCTGGTCCAGGCTGGCCTTCCTTCTCTCTCCTCTGGACTGTGTCGATAACCTTGCACGTGATCTCCTGGGTCGATCCAGTCCCTCCTTTGTGGGCTCCCTGGCCCACTCTCATCTTTCTGCTTTTACCCATGGCTCCCCTGTACACACCCTGTGGCCCAGCCTTGCTGGCCTGTGGTTCTTCCTCACCCCCATGCCACATTCCACCTCTTCTCTCTCTGCTTTTCCATTGACTGTCCACCATGCCTAGAGAGCACTTCCTCCTTTCCACCATCTCTTGGCTTCCCTTAAGGCTTGGCACATAGACTGCCTCCTGCAGGAGGCTAGCTTCTTCCATCCACTGCCTCTCCTTCAGATGGGAGCTCCTGGGGGGCAACACTTGCCTTCTGCCCTCTGTCTGCATCCCAGCATTCAGCCAGCCTGTGGCCTGTGGCAGAGGTTGGATAAAACCTCATGGTAGATTACTTGATTGGTCTTCATCTCATGTCTGTTTTGTGTATGTTATATAATGCACATGCTACAGCATTACAAGGGTAACATATGTAATGTGTTAACAAACACACATCTGTTGGAGATGTGTGCTCAGAAATTTTTTTGCTGATAGGGATGCACCATCAAAGCAGTTTGGAGAGCCTGACTTAGAACATAGGATCAGAGTGAAAGTAGCAAGAGGTAAGACCAGCCAGAGATTGGGGAGCCAAAGGCTGGATGTTCTGGGGTTAGAAAAAACTAGCTTTGTTTTTCTTTGCAATTTGGCATAAATTTCCAGGAAAAAATGAATCCTCTAAGGCAAAAAGTTAGCATCCCAATTCAGAGTCTTTGTTTTGAGTCTGGGACTGTCATATTTAAAACATTTTTAAAATTTCAGTGCCCTAATTAAGACGTTTGTGGGTGTTTGTGCATTTTGAGAAATGAAGCTGAATTTGTAATGGACATTTGCAAGTAGGAGGTGACTCAGTGGCTTGTGTGTCCTTGCAGGCTCCACCAGGGACCATGAGCGCAATGGGTGCAGACTGTGTGGAAGCGAGAAGCACTGTGAACCCCATGATTACGAGTACCGCTGCTTTTGTGAGTGGCATTGCGCAGAGCACAGACGACAGCAGGGTGCTGTCGAGGACAGTGTCAAGAGGTAGGTGGCTTCTCCTTCCCCCACAAGAGCCATCGCCGCGTGGATATCTGTGGCTCCATCACAAAGGACAGACCCACATGGGCCAGTCAGGTTCTTCCCAGCTCCCTAACTGTAGAGGTGGCCAGTGGAGAGCAACTCCCTCTCAAGGTTGGGCAGGGTCCAGGACAGAGCATACACTAGTGTGGAGGACCCAGGGGGGCTTGGGAAGCACTTCTTTCTGCAGACACAGTCAACCCTGTGACCCCTGAATTCCCTCCAGTTTGAGGATAGCGACTGCTCTATGGACTAACTCCTGAGGTGATGCTGAGCCCTGCCATCCTTTGGCCTGATCCTCCTTTATGGAGGTGGCCTCCCCAGATGGCCCACATGGCAGCACCTCTCCTCGTCAGCAAGCATTCATTAAGCACCTGCTGTATGCTGCGCATGGTGCCAAGGTCCCTGCCCTGGAGGAGCTCACAGTCCTATGAGGAAGGCCACAGCCAGGCTCTATCTGGGACTGAGAGAAGATGATTAGCAGACAGAAGGCACAAGAGTTGGGGACATTTGAGTGGGGACTGAAAGGAAGCCTCAGAAGTCAGTGGTCAGAGCAGGGGAAGGAGAGCATTTCAGCCCTGGGGGACCGCCAGAGACCATGCTGGAGCCTGGAGATGGAAGGTTTTGTTGGGGTCAGCCAGGAGACTGGCATCAAAGTGTACCTGGGAGGGCGTAAGGGCCAAGACAACTGGAAAGGGAGGAGGAGGCAGGCTGCGAAGGGCTTTGAACACCAGAGCATTTGGTATTTGATGATACAGGTGTTGGGGAGCCACAGGAGTTTGTTGAGTGGGGGTGACGTGGTCAGATCTACACTTTAGGATAATCCCTTAGGTAACTGGATTGAGGAGGGGCCTGAGGCAGACAGACCCCCCCCCCCCCCCAGCAGTCACTGTCATAGTCCAGGTGTGAGGGGATGAGAGCCTGTACCAGGGGAGGAAAGGGGGCATATTGGGGGAATGCTGTAGAGGTGAAATCCCAGGCCTTGGCCACCATGGATGTGGGGGGGCAGGATGAAAGAGAGTGAGGAGTCCAAGGGGACACCTGGCCGGGGAGCCCGAGGGCCTGGGAGGAGGTGGTACTGTTGACCGTACTAGAAAAGGCAGGAGGAGACAGGATGGAGGGGATCATCTGAGCACGTAGAGGGGTCAGCTTTGTCAGGAGTGAGGCTACTTTATGTGAGACAGGGTTGAAGGGCGAAAGGGCGCAGAAGGCACCTGAGTGAGGGGAGACAAGGAAGGGAGAAGAGGGAGCCTCAGGAGAATGGCCTCAGTTTTTTCTGTAAAATATGAGTCGGGATGTGAGCGGAGAGAGTGAGAGCGGGGAAAGCCCTGGTGAGAAGGTGTGGAATAGGAGGGGGAGGTGATGGGAGAGGCAGCAGCGAGGGCCCAGAGGAGGCCGTGGGACGTCAGTCTCTAGTGGGCCCTGTCTCCACCTTCACTCAGCAGCATGTGAGTAGATAGTAATAGTGATAGCTAACATATAAAGCATCTCCTATGAGCTCAGCAGATATTATCTCATCGGATCCTTGACGTAATCCCAGGAGGTAGATGCCTGTTTTACAGATGAGAAGACAAGGCAAACTGAGTTAAGTGACTTGGCCAGGGTCATTCACACAGCTGGGAAGGGTGTGAGGCTGGATTTGAACTCAGGCCTTCCTGACTCCAAGCCCAGTCCTCTAACCACTGAGCCACCTAGCTGCCTACAAGTGAAGGTAGCAGGTAGACTGAGACTGGGCAAGGCTAGATGAGCAGTGTGATGGGGGGAGCAGGGACTGCAGGGAAGAGGGTCATGGGCCTGGCTCACCCAGCAGTCAGCAGGGGGTAGAGGAAAGTGTGCTGGCCAGAATGCCAAGAGACTGTGGTCACATCGGGTGTTTTCATAGTTTATGAGCATAGATGTGGTGTTTTGTGGATGACTGGAGGTTGGGCCATCTGTCTGTGGGGCGAGAGTTTGCAGGAGGTGAGCAGGCTGAGGACTGGGGTGCTTCAAGTCCCCAGGCTGAGGGCAGCAGTTGGGGAGCCAGGTACCAACCCTTCTTCCACCTCTGACCTCTGGGCACAGATGAAGATTGATCCCTGACTCATCAGACATTTGAGGGCTTGACTGGTCTAGGTAGATTACTTAGCATCTGTGGGCCTCCTGTTCTCACCTCTGAAGTGGGCACTGGGGGCTTGGTTGGAGTCTCCTCTGAGAGTATCTGGTTTTCTCTGGTCTACTGGTACCCCCAGGCCTTCTCCTGGAAGAGGGAGAGCAGCCTTCCTTACCTGTGGCTCCCTCTGAGTTCCCTGCTAAATCATCTCTCTTTTCCATAGTTGCTTCACTTTAATTCAGCCTGAGGGGAGGCCTAGGCCTTGTGTAATTCTTGTGAGTACTTCCCCTGCCTACCCCAGTCCCAGAACTGCCAGAGGAGCCTGGGGGGCCACCGTAGATGGGACCTGCCTAGGGGGAGCTTCTCACCTGACTGGGAGTCTCTGTTGGACCTGGCCTTGAAGGGCTCCAGAGGAGGCACATCCTTTGGAGAGCCCCATGACCACCCCCCCACTCTTGTGATCTGAGTGCTCTGAGCTCCCATGTCCCAGTGTGTTCAAGGGTTCACAGCTCCCCTGCCACTACAGCCCTGTGAGAAAGGTCACCAGAGCATTAGAACCCCGCATTTTCCATGAGCACTTAGAGGTCTGGCAAGTCAAGTCGAACCCGCTGCAGGGGTCTCACACCTGCCTTGAGCCCCTGGCCCAGCTTCCCTACTCCCAGAGGTGACCGTCCACCAGGGAGGGCTCAGCTTCCCTGGCCTCACCCTGGCACCCTCTGACCTTTTGGCTTGTGCCTTCTCTCCAGGAGAGCTTGCAGCTGTGAAGGATTCCCGTTCCACGAGGTAATGACCAGGCTGGGCAATTGCACTTCTATTCCAGGGAGTTAAAATCAGCCAAAATTCTCAAGTTCTGTTCACCTCCTTCTCCCTTTCTAGGTTATTCAAGAATTCCAGTTGACCAAGGATAGACTGACAAAGACAGTCTGCTACCAGAGACCCGACTTATTATCTTTTCAGGTATGTTCAGGGATGGCACCGAGGCACTTGAGGAAGCCCCGAGAGGTTGTAGGGATGGGGAGAGCCCAACCCGGCCCCACGGGTAGCTTTGTGCTGTCTCCTCTGCCTTCCTCAGAGTCAGTCAGCAAGTCTCTGTTAAGAGCTAAGTGCGGGTCAGACACTAAGTGCTCCAGGACTGTCTGCACAAGCCAAGAAAATCCCACACGTAGCACAGGCTTTGTGTAGACGAGTTGAAGTGAATTTGCTGCCTCCACCTGTAGACAGTCCCTTGGCATCAGCCACCTGACCCAGAGGAGTTTGCCATTCAGTTGGCCTCTTCATTGATCAGAGGCCCAGCCCTGTGCCCCCCATTGACAACTCTTTGTAGACTGGAAGTCTTCATGCCTAGTCTAGTTTCAGGCACACAGCAGGTGCTTCATAAGTGCCCATTGACTGACCGGCCCACCTTGCATTCCCCCAGATGTTCATGGGAGGGAATGGCTAACTCCATGCTGCATTTGCTTGGCTTTCCAGGTATTTGCTTTGGAGAAGATGGAGTGGCCCAGGCACTATGCGTGTGAGAAGTTAATGGTGCTTTTAACATATCACGACATGATGGAGAGGAAGTCTGGCCGGATAATCCCCAGCCAGCTGCAGCCAGTGCGGTGAGGGGCTCAGGGGCAGCTGAGGGACGTCTCTGTCCTCTTCGCTTCCTGGAGGACTCGGGGCTCCTACTGAGTCAGGCCGGATGGTTACCAGGGAACACAGAAGCCTTGGGTGCATGGCTGCTCCTGGTGTCAGGCCCGGCCTGAGAAAGGATCCAGTGTGGGCCATTCCTGTGTCTGATGTGGGTGGGCCAGTGGGAGAGTCCACAGATGTCCTCCCAGAGGAGTCATGGCCTTCATAGCTCAGAGGCAGTCAGGGCAGGGGCAGATAGGGGTCAGGGCTCAAAAGCCAGCACTGATGGCATCACCTCTGCCTCCCTGCCTCGGTTTCCTCATCTATAGAATTGTAGTGACAAGCCTTGTACTCATAACAACAGCTGACAGAGACGTGTGTGGTGCTTTACAGCTGACAAACAGCGTTTCCTAAGCACCTCATTGGAGCCTGTCCACAGTCCTGTGAGGTGGGTGTCCCAGTAACATTTCATTTTCCAGATGTTACTGGGTCTGAGAGAGCTAAGATGACCTGTCCAGGGCTACATGAAGGTCAGAGGATGGATACAGTCTCGTTCTGATCCCCAGGCCCAGCCTGGCCACATCTCCTGGTCCTCACACATACCCTACCCCCCACCCCCACTATGGTTGTGGTAAAGGGAGACTGAAGCACAAAGGTCCATGCACAGTCAGTTTATTAGCAAGGCTAGTGATTGCCAATAAAAAGGACCCAGGATTCACCTGACAGCCAAGCAGCCCTTTTCTGTCAACACTGTCCCAGGGATGTTAACAAAGTGAAGACTGTGATTGGTCTGATAACAGGTGGTCTTTCATGGGGCTTGACTCAGAGCAAACATCCTGTGGCAGCTGGATTGGCTTCCTTCCCCTGCTCCCTTCCTCAGGGGGTGGCTGTGCCGAGGGTGTGGTCCAGCTGCCTCTGTCTGTGCCCTAAGTGTGCATCCCAGTGACGGGATACGCTAACTAATCAGGCATGCAACATGACGTGGGTATTGTGTTTCCAGGTCATTCTTGGGGGTTGGGAGGTGCCAACCCTGCTGAGGCCTGGGAGGAATAAGGGAAGAATCTTTCCAGGACGCACATGGACAGATTGATTTAGGCTTCAGTGTTGTGGTTCAACGCACTATTTGTGGAATTCATGCCCATGGCATTAAGTGGGATTCTTTTTTCTTCCCAGGATAACCCACACCCGCATCAGGAGTGGCGTCCCTTGTTTTGAGATCCAGTGGCAAAAACCAGGTGCGCATAGGGCGCTGTGGGCGATTCCAGGGGCTTCCTGCCTTTGTGTGCTGGGTCTGGTGACTTGGGGGCTACACCCCATCCTGGGCTAGGGCTGCCACCCCCTCCCCATTGTGTCTTGCTCATGAGGATGGTGCTGAAGGTTTTCCATTGGGCCCCAGACATGGTTCTGAGGAACAGGAAGGAGGGAATTCCTCCCCACAGGTGCTTCTCTCCAGCAAAACAGAGTTTCCTTCTCTGTGTCTTTTCATTCTTTTTGCCTTGTCCAAAATTGTCATCGCTCCCCGTCTTTTTTGTGTTCAGCTGAGACTAGAGCTTGTGTCCATCCCCTCATTCATTTCTCTCGGAGTCTGCCTGTTTCTGTCCATGCCACATGGCTGGATCCATATGCTCCCCTTTCCCTGACTGGGGGGTAAAGGGATGGGACAGGCGACCCTGTCCCCAGAGTGTCTGTGTGTACATGTCTATGCACCTGATGCGTGTCTGCATGTGTGCATGTGTATCTGCAGGCGTGTATTTGTGTGTGTGTGTGCGCTGCCCTCCTTTGGCCATCTTAGACCCAAGGAGGGCTGCCTCCCTTAGACCATGCTCCCTCCCCCGCATGCCACATTTGCAGAACAGGCCTGCGCTGCTTGGGACCCAGGTTCCCAGGAGTGTACTCTCTGTCTATATATCTGTCTCCCCACCCCGCCCCGTCTCTCTCCAACTGTCTGTCTGTCTGTCTGTCTCTCTCCCTCCCTCCTTCTCTCCCTCTCTCTCCCTCCCCCCTTCCATCTCCCCCTCCCTCTCCCTCCCCCCTTCCATCTCCCCCTCCCTCTCCCTCTTTCCCTTCCTCCCCCCTCTCCCTTCTCCCTCCCTCCCTCTCCCCATCATTCTTGGGGTCTGTGCCCCAGCAGCATCAGATCCCTGGGCTCAGCATTGGGCACCACATCTGCTGCTGTCTTCCTGTGTGCCCTTGAGCAAGTCACCTCATGAGTCTTGATCTCAGTTTCCCCTTATAATAAGGGGATTGGGCAGGATGAATCTTCAGATTCCACACAGCTCTGAAATTCTGTGATTCCAGATCTCAATCTGGTGGTCCTAGAATAGTCGCTTGCTGCTCTTAGGTCATGTCAGTGGATGTCATTCAGTCGGCCAGTCATCACTGATTAAGCACCTGATGTGTGCCAGCCTCTGTGCTATACCCTGGTGATCCAAAGCATGCCCCACTCTGTGGGAGCTGCCAGTCTGACAGGGGAGGGCACAGGCAAACAGCGGTGTCCAGATGAGCCGCAGACAGTTGCCCTGGGAGAAGAAGAGGGGAGCAGGGCAGGGAAAGCCAGCCAGGCATGGGGCTGACCCTCTATGATGACACTGGCCTCCATGGTGCTGCTACACTTTCCCTGAGACAAGAGAAGGGTGGCCATGGTCATAAGGGCATTTGTGGGCACTGTTGGGTTCCAATGCCACTGTGGGGTCAGCTGTGGTCACCTGATAATGAATTGCCGTTGGCAGAGGAGAGACAGCCCTTGGGGGTGTGGGGAGGTGTTAAGATGAGCAGGGAAGGGGGTGGTTCAGGGAGGGGGTGCGGTGCCCACTAGTCACCCACCAGCCCTCCCACCTCTGTATTTCAGAGCACTATGTGACAGCCACTGAAGCCGCCCCTGATGCTAATGTCCAGCCAGGGCCACCTGTTGTGTCCACGGTGGAGGAAGCCTCCTTGTTCAAAGCTGCCTACCCCAGTGTGGTCACCCAGTACCAGGAACAAGTGATGGAAAGCCAAAGGAAGAGGTCCAGAAGTGAGTCTGGAGATGGAAGGCATAGGGCCAAGCTCAGAGCTTTCATCCCTGTTCCTGCCTGGTGTGGCAGGCCTGGCTCACTGGGGTCAGCACTGTGTGAGACAAAGGCTCACTGAGCCCAGGTCAGCTGAGCTGAGCGAGTGCTGTCTCCTTCAGGAGATTCCGGACTGTCACCCTCAAAGCAGATCAGGGTTCGAGTCTTGCCTCTTGACACATCCCTGGGTCTCCAGCATCCCAGGCAGCTCCCAGACTAGGAGTTACTGGGCTGGTCCCTGCTGGCATTGGCAGAAGGAGGCACATGTCTCAGTGAAGCCGCTGGTCCTGGCCCTGCCCTGGCTCTCCGTAGTCTGTAGAAGGCTCATTTCCATCATCTGTGTACATGGGCCCTTTACAAAGGAAGGCAGAGCCCTTCCCAGGAGCACGGGGCCCTGAGTTAGGATGGTTCTGGCATGTAACCTTGGACAAGTCAGTTCCCATTTGCCTGGACATCTTCTGTAACAGGAGGAACCATGCGATGTGTCAAGGGTCCGGGTCCGACTTTCTCAACTGCAGTGAACCTTTATCTTACAGGATTATTGGGGACTTTGTTGCTGGTCAGAGCTGTGATATATTTGATGCCCTAGTAGGACCCTGCGGTGTGGGATCCGTTATGATGACCACAGTCCAGGACTGGCTAGACACCTCCTCGTTTTGTTGTATATTTGTTTGTTTTCACTTTTCTTGAAGAAAACAAACTGATTTTATTTCTATTTCTTCACAGGTAAGAAAAACAAGTCTAAGGGAGGTGATTTGCCAGAATTGGAGGAGGTGGCAGATCTTCTGTCCCATGTGACACTCTCCTGTGAAATGGTACAAGGGCAGAATTTCAAGTCAAACCTGAAAATTCCTCCTGATGAAAAGTGGCCCCAGAAAACTGCCCCAGCAGTGGACAGCCAGCTTTTCTTGGGGGCTCCCTTGAATTCGGAGCCCCGACAGCCCCCTGCCCCTTCCCCTCCAAGACTCAGGACCGCACAGCACGATGTTGCTGGTGATTGTTCATCATCCATGTCCAAGCATCAGGATGATAGCACAGTGATTGAGGCCCTCCAGCTGAGCTCCATTGACTGGGAAGGCACTTCCTTCAGTGCTTCGCCAGGTGCGCAGCTACCCACGACTTCTGCCCGCTCCTCAGACGCTGGCAGAGACCCTGGGCAGCTCTGTCCTGCAACAACGTCTGGTGCTGTAAGTATCTGTGACATAGGTAGCCAGGACCCCCAAGATTCTGACCCTTTCAGAGGGCATTCAGCTCTCGATTTGAGCCTTCTGTCTCTAAAGGAGCGAGTGTGTGCCCAGTACTCTTCCCCTCCTTATGGGTGTCCTACCCACTTGCCACTTCAGAGGAAAGAAGGGAGCCTTGCTGCTAAAAGTGGGTCTTCTTCTGAGCGCCAGCAGATTGATCATCATCCACCAGGTCATCTCCTGGTGTTTGGTTTGCAAAATAGCCAGGAAAAATCTGACATGGCACCTGGGAGAACGCCATTCCTTCAGGAGAAGCCCAGAGTGGGCACTCATGTGCCCCACCTCTCCAGGAAAGCAGCAGGGAGGCACGCAGGCCTAGAATGCACCCGAGTTCAGCCTGTGTCTCAGACTACTCTGAAGAAAGTCCCCAAAAAGAGTGTTTGCCTCCCCTGTAGCTCCTCTGATGAGGAGAATGAACCGGCTGGCAGAAATGAGAAGTGCCCACATCAAAAAGGGAAGCTGTGGCCTCAGCAGCATGCCCCTACCTGGCTCCACCCCAGCCTCCCCAGGCCAGATCCCACAGAGGCATGTCAAGATGCCCAGGCTCCCCAGTCAGCCAGGGCCACAGAAAGCACTCCACGACCAGCACTGTGCCCACTTTCACCCCTTCCTGCAGAAGAGAAATATACCAGTCTTTTGGAGAGCCCTCTTCCTTTGGCTGAGAGATTGAAACTGAAATTCCAGAGCAGTTGACAAAGCCATCCAATGGGTACATCATGTTTTGTCTTTTCTTTGGAGCCAATGTCTGCTAACTTGAGCCCAGGCTGGAGTTTCAGGACTTGAGAGAGGCCAGAGCAAGGATGTGGTCACTGGGATGTGGTGTGGATGCTGCATGGGGGGCTTCTGTTTAGTGAAAATATCAAGATTCACTTAGGGAAAATGACGTATTCAGATTGAATCTAAATTAAAGTGGGGAGCAAGATGGGGGTTAGAGAGAGGCTCAAGAGTATAGCCTGACCTGTTCCTGCCATGCTGTGACTTCTGCCTGACCCAGGAATAGAGGAGACCAGAGCCATCCTGGAGCCCAGGCAGCCCCAGCACTCTCCCTCTCGTTGGGAACCGAGAGCAGCAGGCGTACAACACAGACTGCGAATCACCCTGTTGATTCACCAGTTACACCAGTTACAGTCTGACAACTGGGACCAACCCAGGAGCCTTGGAGCTTTCCAGCAGTTAGACCAGGAACCAGACTCACCGTTCCATAACTGCATCCTACTTGGAATTTTTTTTTGTATGTGAAAGTAATTAACCTACATTTTAAACATTTTGTTAATTCATGCTTTTGACTACTTCAGATCCCATCCCCCACATGTATATATGCGATTGAGCATGTCTGCCCTATATCAAGCTGCTTACTCTCCCAGTGAGAGGGAAACTGAGAGAGGCAGAAAGAAACTTTGGAACTCAAAATTTTTAAGAAATTAATGTTGAAAATTGTTTTTACATATAACTGGGGAAAAAATTTAGTATCTCAAAAAGAAAGAAGAAAAAAATAGATGATGCCCAGAATCAACTTTGGAACATGCAAGGGAGCTCCAGGTCAATAACAACACTGATTTTCACTCTAATGTTCTAAAAGGCTTCACTAGTACATCGAACTTTGAGGGAGACGTGGAACAGAAGGGGGTGATGAGTTCTGTTCCCGATTTTTAGGCTCAGATATGGGCAGACTCCGAAGTCATTAGTGAATTGTCCCTCATCTCTCCACCTATTGCATCCCCACTAACTGGAAAAATACCCCAGTTTCCTGATGATGACTGTCTGGAGACCGGGATTCAGATGGCCTCCAAACCTTCTGAAAAGTGCCAATTTTATGGTGGACCCAGGATGGTGTGCTGATGCTCACCAAACGCACTGTTGGTTGACCTCCCAGTCTCGCCATCGATCCTATGTCAGGGGCCACATGAGCTGTAGAAGTTATTCCTACATCGCCTGGAACCAGGGAAGGACCACCTCTGACGTGCCAGAGAAGAAAACAGGATTTAATATGTTTTACAAAGACATGGTTGGCTTCTTTGGGATCTCTAATCAGGAGAAGATGTGATGCATTTATTCCTTCAGCAAAATGCTGGGTTTCAGCATTCTAGTCAGCATACTATCCCCGTGTCGTGCAGCTCAAGTGATCAGCTGACTGCACCCATCCATGGATCGTCAGTCTGTTCATCTTGACATGGAGACTCTAGGTAAGGAGATGATGGTGCCTGAGGGTCTAAAGGGATGACGAAGCAGCATACCCAGTGTGTTGGCCCATGCTGAGCTGCTTCAGGGCCTTGCAGAGGGTGAGAAAGGTCAGCCCATCTCAGATGTTATTTTATAGCTAGCAGGAATTTCAGAAGATCTTTCTAGAGCCACCCTTTCGTGTTCCCAAGGAAGCTTGGTGCCTACCCATACTCACACAGCTTAGAAGCACCTGAGCAGGGATGCGGTTTTTTGTTGGAGCCCTGGCTTAGCGCCACAACATTCCCTCAAAGGGCCATGCTATGTGTGGGTATGACATCCTCACAGTGAGCGGAATCCAAATCTGTTTTGTTTATAGAACATTGTTGGGAGCATCGTGTGTGAGAAATCATTCTATCCACCAGCATCCTTCATAGCTCAGAGAGCTGTTAAAGCTCCTCAGTTTCAGTGTCTGTAAAATAAGAGAGGAGGTTCAGTGTGGTAGGTGGAGTCCTGGTCTTGGAGGTAGGAGAGATCTGGTCTGTGTGCAAAGACTGCTGCCAGGTGCACCGTCCTCAGCACACAACAGGTCTTGGCCACTGCTTGCCGACTGATTAATATATCAGCCTTATTTTCCTCATCTGTAATGGCAGCAGCAACATGTGCCAGGCCCGCCTTCACTTGGAGGTTACCGGGGCCAAATGTGCTAACAGCGCATGGGAAAGGACTCAGATTAGTGACTGGGAATAAATGTGTTCTTTTCCAGTGGGTCTAAAATGGAAGCTTTTTGTTACTATCGACAAATGCCTTAGATCTGTTAGAAGCTTTAAAAACAATTCTTAAAGTTACTGTATGTATGTTTTTGTATGAGTTCAGAAGACAAAACATTTCAAGACATTTAACACTGGGGATTTCAAGAGGGAGGTGACAGTGGTTTGTGAAATCAGTAACATTTTTGGATTGACTTTTTGTCTTCCTTAAATTCTTGTTTGTATTGTTTTGAAATAAATTTCTGTTTAGAGAAATGAAGCAACTTTTGTAAGATTGAATTTGACTTTGCGAAGTATGAGCAATTTGTTGGATTAAATCAGAGGTTGAGTTTAAAATTTCCTGAATTTGTTGCTTTTCCTACTAAAATACTTGCCTCATACATACACATGAAATCTGTAGCCTGTATACATAAACATATGTATATATTCACACATATACACACACATGCATATACACGTATATACGCTCCCTTTCTCCTGCCTCCAACAGCTGTCATTGCTAGCAGAAAGCAATGAAGGTCATTGAATATCGTTAACATAAAAGATCTGCTGATGGAAAATGAAGTTACCTGGAAAGTTGTGAGCCCTTTCTCTAGAAAGGAATGCTTTGGAAGGAGTTATGCCCTGCCCTCTAGCCATCCTGGACTAAGAGATGGCAGGAAAGAGGGAGTGCATTCCAGGGATGAGGGGCAGCCAGTGCAAAGGTGTGGAGATAGGAAATGGAGTGTTTGTGTGAGGAGCAGAAGAGTACCCAAGGAGGAGAGCTAGGTCATAAATCTGGAGAGGTTGCCTGGAGCCAGGTGGCGAAGGACCTGTAAATGCCAAATAGAGGCGTTTGTATTTGGTCCTGTGGATAATGGGGAGCCACAGAGGTGAAAGTGGCTCTGTGGCAGATGGGTTGGAGACAGGTAAGGAAGGCCAGAATCCACATGCTGGCCGTGTGAGTAGGGACCAAAGGGATTTTCTTGAAGATGGGGTGTGCTTGTGTGCTTCTTGCTCCATAAACTCCAGGGGCTTCCTGTTGCCTCCAGGTCAAATAGAATATTCTCTTTCACTGTCAAGGTCCCAGCTAACCTGCCCCTCTCCTTGCAGCTTTCTTATGCATCACTCTCCCTCTCCCATCCAGCCACAATGGGCCTCGAACAAGACTTCATAATGTCTCCAACCAAGGACTCTGGGCATTTCCTCTGGCCATCCCCCTGCCTGGAATGCCCACTCTCCCTCCTCATTGTTACCTCCTGGCTTCCTTCGAGAACCAGCTCAAATGCCCCCTTCTCCAAGAAACCTTTCCCAGTCCACTTAGTGCTAGTGGCTTCCCTCTGCTGATAACTTCTGATTTGTCCTAGATCTTGTTTATACAGGATGCAATGGGAGACTTTGGCCTTTGGTCCCCTATTGCATCCTGAGTCGTCTCCAGTCATCCTGATGAATATCTGGTCACTGGATTCAGATGGCTCTGGAGGACAAGTGAGCCTGGTGACCTGCACAGCCCTCCCTCACTTAAAACAAAGTCAAGTGCAAGTCATGTCATCATTTCTTTGATGGCAACAAAGGACAAACACAACCTGTGAATAGACCGAGCTGCCTGAGCGGGTCCCAGCTATCTGGGTAAGTCAGCTCATCCTCCCCTTTCTGTCTTCTTCCTCTCTGAAGGAAGGAAAATTTGGAGATTTACTGGCTAGATTGATTTCATTCTTTCTTTCTTTCCTTCCTTCCTTCCTTCTTTCTCTTTCTTTCTTTCTCTCTCTTTCTTTCTTTCTTTCTTTCTTTCTTTCTTTCTTTCTTTCTTTCTTTCTTTCTTTCTTTCTTTCTTTCTTTCTTTCTTCCTTCCTTCCTTCCTTCCTTCCTTCCTTCCTTTCTTCCTTTCTCTCTCTCTCTCTCTCTCTCTCTCTCTCTCTCTCTCTCTCTCTCTCCCTCCCTCACTCTCTCTCGCTTGCGCACTCGCTTGCTCGCTCAAATAGTGGGGTGTGTTCCTCAGCAGTACTTTACCTGCCTCTGAAATGAAATACAATTGGGGATGTTGGTGTTGGGGAGGGACCTCAGACTCCTTCAGCAGTGGAGCCAGCATGAAAGATGGCCCATTGAGTGAGGAGTCTCTGAGAAGCTGTAGGCCCTGGTACAGGATGGGGTGAGGATGGGGGCTTCTTGTCTGTGGGCAGCAGGGCTGGCACAGTGGGGCAGACAGGACAAGGGGCCTCCTGTTTGGGGACTTGATGACCTTGGGCTCCCAGTTTGGGTCTGTGCCAGCAGTCAGCATGCTTTTAGTTATGCGTAAAGGTCAAGGTGACACATTGGTCTGCTGGTTTCTGAGAGATGAACAGGGGTAAGCCATAATTGTCCTTTCCTGCTGAGTTCCTACATGACGGTAAAACAGATTAGATAACGTGGCAAAGGGCAGCTTCACTGGTGCCTGCGCTGGCACCATTGTCTCGTGTATGGGGATGGGTGTGGGGTGCTGCTGCAGGGGTCCAGCAACCACACCAACTAAGACTAAGGTTCTCAGCCTGTGGATGGTGCAAGTCAGAAGTCACACCTGACTCAGAGTACCGACTGTCATCAATCCATGCTGAGGTCACTGACCTCGTACCTCAGGTTGAAGTCAGTCCCTTCCCACGGAAAAGCAGGTTTGATGCCATTAGGCTCCTTTCATGTGGCAAAGCATGTGGTGCTGATTCTCTTCCAGCTGATGTTTACAAGGTAGGGGGACCATTGCTCAGACAAAAGCTTACTGAAGTTTTCCAGGTTATATGGCAAGAGGAGGTTATCCCCCAGGAGTTCAAGGATGCCTCCATTGTCCATCTCTGTAAAGATAAAGGGAATAGATTGTTCTTCAACAATCACAGGTGGGGGGGTAGGGAGGGGCATCTCTCTCTTAGTCATTGCTGGTAAAATTCTTGTTAGAGTCCTCCATAATAGGTTGATCCTTCACCTGGAAGATGGGCATATACTTGAGAGCCAGTGTGGCCTCAGAAAGGGCCAAGGAACAGTCGATATGGTGTTTGCTGCCCAACAATTCCAGGAGAAATGCCAGGAGCAGAACAGAGGTCTGTACACAACATTTGCAGATCTGATCAAGGCCTTTGACACTGTTAGACATGAGGGCTTATGGAATATTATGTCAAAATTTGGTTGCCCAGAGAAGTTCATCAATATTGTACGTCACTTTCATGATGGCATGTTTGCCTGGGTTCTGGATAATATACAAAGCTCTCGTGCCTTCCCAGTCACCGGTGGAGTGAAACAGGACTGTGTGCTTGCTCCCATGCTTTTTAGCATGATGTTTTTAGCCATGTTGTCAAATGCTTTTAATCAGGATGAACACAGAATCAAGGTCAACCACCATACTGATGGCAATTTCTTCACTTTGAAAAGGCTCCAAGCCAAGACCAAAGTGGAGGGAGGGTTTGTGCATGATTTTCTGTTTGCAGATGATTGTACACTCAATGCAGCCTCTGATGCTGAGATGCAACAAAGTATGGATCAATTCTCTGTTGCCTGTGCTAATTTTGACCTAATAATTAACACCAAGAAAACACAGGTGCTCCATCAGCCACCACCACACCATCCATATGTGGAACCATCACAAAGGGAGAAGTTTTGAATGCTGTGGATAAGTTCACTTACCTTGGCAGTGTACTTTCCAGGGATGTACACATTGACAATGAAGTTGATGCAGCATTGCCAGAGCTAGCTCAGTGTTTGGGAGGCTCCAAAGTAAAGTTTGGGAGAGAAGAGGTATTAGACTGACTACCAAAGTGAAGGTCTACAGAGCCATTGTGCTGACCTCATTGTTGTACGCCTGTGAAACATGGACAGTCTATCAGCGCCATGCCAGGAAACTGAATCTCTTCCATTTGAACTGTCTTAAGAAGATTCTGAGGATCACCTGGCAGGATAAGGTACCATACCCTGAAGTCCTTGCTCGAGCTGAACTGCCAAGTATTGAAGCTATGTTTCAGAGAGCACAACTCTGATGAGCTGGCCACTTTATTCGAATGCAAAACATATGCTTGCCAAAAAGACTATTTTATGGAGAACTCCCATGGGGCAGGCAATCACATGGTGACCAGAAGAAGTGATACAAGGACACTCTCAAGGTCTCTCTCAAGAACTTTGGATTTGATTGTGGGACATGGGAGACACTGGCATAGGACCACTCAGCATGGTGTGCCCACATCAGAAAGGATGCTGTGCTCTATGAGCAAAGCAGAATTGAGACAGCCCAAAGTAAATGCAGGATCCACAGATTTGGAGTAGCCACCTCAAATGTGCACATGGATTATCTGTGCCCAACCCGTGATAGAGCATTCTGAGCTCGTAGTGGTCTGATCAGCCACAGTCAGACACCTTGAAACTTGACTTTAGCATAGAGATACATTTTGGGCCTCTTTGAGAATGAAGGACAACAACCAACCGACCTCAGGTGTAAAAATGAAGAGGCAGTTGGTATGGGGTGGTTAGGGCTGTGCTGCAGGTGGCAACATTCACAGGTAATGTTGGGATGGACACCATTTTTTCTCTTGTCTGGAGCACCTGCAGTACTTGGTGCCACCAGCTTGTAAATGCCTGGCTGGGACACTCTTATGAGATGCTTTTCTCTTCCTTTCTTCCCTCCCTCCCTCCTTCCCTCCTTCCCTCCCTTCCTTCCTTCCTTCCTCCCTTCCTCCCTTCCTCCCTTCCTCCCCCCCTTCTTTCCTTCCTTCCTTCCTTCCTTCCTTCCTTCCTTCCTTCCTTCCTTCCTTCCTTCCTTCCTTCCTTCCTTCCTTCCTTCCTTCCTCCCTTCCTCCCTTCCTCCCTCCCTCCCTCCCTCCCTCCCTCCCTTCCTCCCTTCCTTCCTTCCTTCCTTCCTTCCTTCCTTCCTTCCTTCCTTCCTTCCTTCCTTCCTTCCTCCCTTCCTTCCTTCCTTCCTCCCTTCCTTCCTTCCTTCCTCCCTTCCATCCCTTCCTCCTGAAATCATTTATCCTGGAGATCAGGTCTCAGTAGGTTGCCCAAGGTCAGGGAAGTAACAAGTTTGAAAAGACCCTGGGGAGGGGAGGATTTTAGGGGAGTGTCTGCTACAAACCTAACCCTGTAGTAAAATGTTCCTCATTTTCCAAATGAGCCCAGTAATCTTTGTGCCCCATAAGGTGGCCAGGAGAAAAGTGCAGTAATTTAATTACATGAATTTAATTTGTTGTACCCTCAAAGACCTGCTGCAGTTTCAAAGAAAACCACCAGTGGAAGAGAGAGGCAGCTTCCAGTGAAGGAGCGCTCCATTTCCTAAGTGGCACCCCTAAGTTTGGGGGTGGGCCTTAGAGACCACCTCATCCAACCCATTCGTTGGAAAGATAGGGAAATGTAAGAACAGAGCTCGGAACTGGCATGCCTAGTGTGAGAAGGCATTGCGGGGTAGAGTTGAAGAGTCTGAACGGGGTTCATGTGCCTGGCCCCGCACTGATCAGTGTGACAGATGCGTGGCTCTGTGCCCAGGACCTCCTGTACTGCGCTGTCACCAGGATGCGCTGGCCACAGCTGCTCAATAAAGATTTACTCCGTGAATGGAAACCGGTGTTGAGATGTCGGGCAGGCAGGTTGTCGTCCCTCACAGTGTCTTCAGAAGGCACCTGAGATGAATCCCAACCCTCCATCACCGGGAGAACAAGGGAATTGGATGGACAAATCATCCCTTTCACCCTGTGGGTGGGCTCTTTACTGCGCCCTCCTGTGCAAACCATACGGAGAGACTCTTAAATAGTAACAGTAATTAGTATTGATGTAGCACCTTAAGATTGCTAAACTCTTTACAAATATCCATTTGATTCTCATAACGACTCTTAGCAGTCGGTGCTATTATTATCCTCATTTTATAAAGGAGGAAACTGAGGCTGAGAGACTAAGGGACTTGCCCAGGATCACCCAGCCAGGAAGCATCTGAGGCAGGAAAAACCCAGGTTTTCCTAACTCAAAGTCCAACACCCTAGGACAGCTGGGTGGTGTAGCAGATAAGTTAGGAGTCCTGGAGTCAGGAAGACCTGAGTTCAAATCTAGCTTCAGACACTTCCCAGCTGGGTGAACTTGGGCAAGTCACTTCACACTGTTTGCCTCAATTTCCTCATCTGTAAAATGAACTGATGGCCAGGAAAAGACCCAGGGAGCATCCTCCAGGGCTCCCCCCTTGAAGGAAGGCTGGTTACTTGGTTAGTGGGGAAACCCACTTTTGATGCCACAGGGACAGTCACTGGCCCCTCCAGAGCGCCCCTCCCCCAAGGGAGCCCCAGGAACCAATGCTGGTGGAACTATGCCCATGTGACCAGGAGGGACATTGGAGGAAAGAACGTCCCTCAGGTTGGAAAAGTGGTGGAGCCACCTTCCAGTACCCTGTCCTCCCCAGTCTTCTCAAGACCTGGAACGACAAGAAAGCCTGGGTGCTGGCAGTGCTCCAACTTTCTCCACCTTTCTCACCAAGCCCTGGGCAAAAACAAAGGCTGAAGGTAAGGATACCCTCTTTAATATGGCTAAGTTCTCTGCTTTAACCAGTTACTCAGGCCCTACCTGTCCCTTGACCCGTAGGATCATAGGCATTGAAAGGGAAACTAAGGAAAGTCTGCAAACATACCCCTTCCCCAGCCTATTTGAGGATCTGTTGTTTAAACACTCCATCCTTATGCCCTCCTCTAGCCCTGCCCCCTTGCTGGAAAGGGACCTGATGGTGAAGTTGGGGAGCCAGTTTTCTCTAGTTAATCCTCCCATCTCCCTTTTCCCTCTGTTCATTAAATCTTCCCACGTTTGCTTGAGAGTGTGGGAGACAGTAGAGCCAATTGTTTGGGATCTGGGAATTCTAGGGTGAGCTACTTCTGCCACCCCAGCCATTGTTAGTCTCCCAGACCCTAAAGTGCTCCCCCATCTCAGCCAGTATCTGATTAAGCCTGAGACCTGGGAAGGACTACAACCTTTAATTCAAAAATTCCTTAAGTATAAAATCCTTGTCCCTTGTTCATGTCCATGCAACACTGCAATCCTTCCTGCAAAAAAGCCTAATGGAGAATACTCACAATTTATTTTTGCCTTTGAATGTATTCTTCTTGGGGAATCAAGTTCATATCTGCTAACATGGACAGTCTTGCCCCAAAACTTTCCAGATAACCCTCATTTATTTGGCCAGGCTTTGGGAAGGGATTTAAGGCACCTGAAACTGGCAGGCAGTAGCTTGATTCAGTATGTGCATGATAGTCTTATTTGTAGCCCCACCAAGGTAGGTTCTTTGGCTGCTGCCACAAAAGCCCTTAATTTCTTGGGCATTCAAGGCTATAGGGTCTCTTGGAACAAAGTTCAGATAGCATGCCAGTCCATAAAGTATCTGGGCCATGAACTCATGCACATCTCTCTACTTAACCTTTGAGAGAAGGACAATCCTGTCTATCTCTGTTCCAGCCACTAAGAAACAAGTTTGAGTGTTTTTAGGCATGACTGGATTTTGTAGACTGGATTTCTAATTTTGGTTTTATTGCTAAACCCCTTTATGACCCTACTCAGGGCACTGACTCAGACCAGGCTAAACTAATTTGACCACCACCCCATCACTAGACTTACCCAGTCTGGGAAAACCTTTCATTCTGTATGTTGATGAAAGGAGAGGACAGGCTTTGGGAGTCTTAAACCATTCCTTGGGACCTGACCCCAGGCCAGTTGATGTTTTTATTTACTCAAAATGTGCTTTCCTTGTTCCACATGCCCATGGAGCAGTCTGGAAAGAAAGGGGATATCTGGGGGGCAGAGCCAAGATGGCAGACTAGAAAGACACACTTATGCAGGGTCCTCCCCACAGCCTATAAAATACCTGTAGAGAGGGACTCTCAACAAATTTTGGAGCAGCAGAAGTGGAGAACAACAGAGTGGAGGAGATTTCCAGCCCACGGTGACCTGAAAGGCCTACAGAAACGTCAGTTGCGCTGGACACGGAGCCGAGTGCGGAGCCCAGCCCAGCCTTGGCCGAGCAGTGCGGTGGGCAACGAGACTCTGGGAGGAGGACACCTCGGGGGTGGAATCTCCAGTCGCAGTAGCGGGTCCTCAGATCCCTTGGCCCACAGGCGCCAAAGGTCAGTGACGGGGTTTTATCAGCAGGCCAGGAAGGAAGAAGTGCCTTCCCATAGCTCCAGCAGCAGGCAGCGGCCACAGAGCCTGCACAGCAGCCCATATGGAAGCTCCATTGTTGGAGCATAAAAACCTCTGGGGGCATTGAAGAGCTGAGTCTTGCCTCAGCCCTGGTTGGAGGACCTGACCAAGCTGGTCTTTGTCTCAAACTGAATGGTGGCCCTGCCCATCCAGCTTATCTGAAAATCAGCCCCCAGTGCTGACTTGGGAACTGAAGGCCAGGTGGCTGTGGAGAGGTATCTGCTAAGATTCTGGGCACAAAAATCCCTCTCTGCATTCAGACGAGTATATGCTTGATTGTGCCACCTTGGAGGAACTGAGATCTCACAGATTCCCAAAGTATACCCTACTCTTGACAAAGGACCCAAAAGTCAAGTAACTGGTTGGGAAAATGCCCAAAAAAGGGAAAAAAAGTAAGACCATAGAAGGCTACTTTCTTGGTGAACAGATATCTCCTCCCATCCTTTCAGATGAGGAAGAACAGTGCTTACCATCAGGGAAAGACATAAAAGTCAAGGCTTCTGTATCCCAAACACCCAAAATAAATATTCAGTGGGCTGAGGCCATGGAAGAGCTCAAAAAGGATTTTAAAAATCAAGTTAGAGAGGTGGAGGAAAAACTGGGAAGAGAAATGAGAGAGATGCAAGAAAAGCATGAAAAGCAGGTCAACACCTTGCTAAAGGAGACCCAAAAAAATGCTGAAGAAAATAACACCTTGAAAAATAGGCTAACTCAATTGGCAAAAGAGGTACAAAAAGCCAAAGAGGAGAAGAATGCTTTAAAAAGCAGAATTAGCCAAATGGAAAAGGAGGTTCAAAAGCTCACTGAAGAAAATAGTTCTTTCAAAATTAGAATGGAACAGATGGAGGCTAATGACTTTATGAGAAACCAAGAAATCACAAAACAAAACCAAAAGAATGAAAAAATGGAAGATAATGTGAAATGTCTCATTGGAAAAACAACTGACCTGGAAAATAGATGCAGGAGAGACAATTTAAAAATTATGGGACTGCCTGAAAGCCATGATCAAAAAAAGAGCCTAGACATCATCTTTCATGAAATTATCAAGGAAAACTGCCCTGAGATTCTAGAACCAGAGGGCAAAATAAGTATTCAAGGAATCCACAGAACACCGCCTGAAAGAGATCCAAAAAGAGAAACTCCTAGGAACATTGTGGGCAAATTCCAGAGCTCCCAGGTCAAGGAGAAAATATTGCAAGCAGCTAGAAAGAAACAATTCAAGTATTGTGAAAATACAATCAGGATAACACAAGATCTAGCAGCTTCTACATTAAGGGATCGAAGGGTGTGGAATATCATATTCCAGAAGTCAAAGGAACTAGGACTAAAACCAAGAATCACCTACCCAGCAAAACTGAGTATAATACTTCAGAGGAAAAAATGGTCTTTCAATGAAATTGGGGACTTTCAAGCATTCTTGATGAAAAGACCAGAGCTGAAAAGAAAACTTGACTTTCAAACACAAGAATCAAGAAAAGCATGAAAAGGTAAACTGCAAAGAGAAGTCATAAGGGACTTACTAAAGTTGAATTGTTTACATTCCTACATGGAAAGACAATATTTGTAACTCCTGAAACTATTCAGTATCTGGGTAGTTGGTGGGATTACACACAAACACACACACACACACACACACACACACACAGAGCACAGAGTGAGTTGAATATGATGGGATCATATCTTTAAAAAAATGAAATTAAGCCATGAGAGAGAAATATATTGGGAGGAGAAATGGAATGGGGCAACTTATCTCTCATAGAAGAGGCAAGCAAAAGACTTTTCAGTGGAAGGAAAAAGAGGGGAGGTAAAAGCTTACTCTCATCACATTCGACTAAAGGAAGGAATAAAATGCACACTCATTTTGGTATGAAAACCTATTTACAATACAGGAAAGTGGGGGAGAAGGGGATAAGCATGGTGGGGGGGATGATGGAAGGGAGGAGGGAGCAATTTGAAGTCCACACTCTTGGGGAGGGACAGGATCAAAAGAGAGAACAGAAGCAATGGGGGACAGGATAGGATGGAGGGAAATGTAGTTAGTCTTACACAACATGACTATCATGGAAGTCATTTGCAAAACTACACAGATGTGACCTACATTGAATTGCTTGCCTTCCAAAGGGAATGGGTGGGGAGGGAGGGATGAAAAGAAATTGGAAGTCAAAGTTTTAGGAACAACTGTCGAGTATTGTTCTTACCACTAGGAAATAAGTAATGCAGGTAATGGGGTATAGAAAGTTATCTGGCCTTACAGGACAAAAGAGAAGATGGGGACAAGGGAAGGCAGGGATGTTAGAAGAGAGGGCAGATTGGTGATAGGGGCAATTAGAATGCTCAGCGTTTTGAGGAGGGGGAAGGGGGAGAAATGGGGAGAAAATTTGGAACCCAAAATTTTGTGAAAATGAATGTTAAAAGTTAAATAAATAAATTTAAAAAAAAAGAAAGGGGATATCTGACAGCAAAAACCTCCCCTGTTAAACATGCCCTTCTATGTTTTGGCCTTTCCATAGTTGTCTTTAATTCTCTCCAGAGAAATTATCTTTTGTGCGAGGGAAATTGTCTTTTCTTTATACTCCTTTTGTGCCTGTTTGGTCTGTGTTTGCCTAACCTCCTTGCCAAGTTTGTCTTCCAGAGTGCAAGCCATCAATTTCCAGATGACAGCCCAGGCTATATACCAACCTCCGACTGAATCTAAGGTCTCCAGCCCACTGGACCTGGCATGGCCCAGGTTCTGAAGTCTGATCCCTTGAACAGGACCCATCAAGGCAGGGACAGCTCTACGCCCCTTGCCATCAGGAAGCAGTTTCAGAAGCTGAGACCTTCACCCTTTACCCCAAAAGAATTTGGGTCCAATCTGTTTAAGGGGGAATGATGGGGTTCAGACTCTGGGAGCTTCCTTGAGCTCCCCTTGAATCTTCCCACTTAATCTGGCCTTTCTTACTCAAATCTAATCTTCCCATTTGCTCTGGCATTCTCAGGAAGCCCATGGACTTTTCATTATCACTGTGCTCTGGTCTCTCTTGCACTCCCCACCCTCGATCCCATCAAAACCGCATTCCCCTGGCTGCTGACCACTCCCATCAAGATCCTCCCTAGAGTCTATCTGTATTCACCCCAGAATACGGGTCATTCCCATACCGCCCCAATCCAGACCTCTGGATTGCTCCACCTGCTTCCCACCCAATCCCTCCTTTGTCTGATATCTCCTGATTGCCTCCAGTTGTTTCCAACCCTGGACCAATCATCCCCTCCTTGGACTTCTCCTCAAGACCCTCCCTAAATCCCTCCTCTATCACCCTAGACTACCAGACCACCCCCAGATCGCTCCTATAGTCTTTTCTGTATTCAAGTTCCATCTTGCCTCCATGAAGGTGCTCAGATTCAATCCAGCTCAGACTCAGTCTGGCTGGGATTCTATCTGGCCCTCTTGTGAATACAAGTGCTACAAATGCTTTCGCTGCTGAAGAGTAAACCTAGTATGGTGAACCTTTAATAAATTGTTTTCCTTTGGTTTAAAAAAAAAAAAATGAACTGGAGAAGGAAATGGCAAATTGCTCCTCTATCTCTGATACAAGAAAACCCGAAATGAGGTCCTGAAGAGACAGGTGTGACTAAATAAGTCCAGCTCTCTATCATGCCACCCAAGAATAATAGGAAATGATGCTGGGCTTATTAGAAGGGATAGGAATACTCAGAGGATCTCTGATTTTCCTAGCAAAAATACTGTCTACCAGCGGTGATTGCAACCTCACTACACTGACTGGATCATTTGGGAGAGTTATTGTAGCCAAGACTCTGCCCTCTGAGTGAGATGAGGAGATTGTGAAGACTTTTCATAATAAAAATATGGGGAATATTGGATTTCCTAAATAAAATTTCTCTTCCATAGGGCCTCTCTCCCTGGATACCCGAGTTTCAGGTATCCAAGGCTTGTGGACAGTCAGATTCCCGCCCCCCCCCCCCACCCCCGCTTACCAGCTACCAGCTTTCTTTGTGAAAGTGCTGTGGGCTGTAGCTGAAACTTGGAAGTTACTAAAATCTCCCCATTGTTTGTTGTACTGTTGCCACATCAACACTACCAGTTCCTGCTTCTCCCCCTCCCCTCTTTTCTAAAACCACATCAGCAGTTAAGTTAGATATTAGATGAGGTAATTGTGTTGGGATAGGTGAAGATTTCCCGGGGTTTGCCTAGTTTTTTGCTCTTAGATGGTGAGCCTGCCTGCCAGCCAATGGAGAGGTGGGATAGTGGGGAGGTGGGATTCTCTGCATTAGGGTATAAAAATTGTGCTTCAGTTTCTGTAAGTTGCCTCCCTCCACTAGATTCCCTGACCTGGTGGAGGGACGTCCCTTTCTTGAGAATTGTAATAAATCTTCTTCTTTCTGTTCTTATTGAGAGGCCTCTTTATTTATTTAAGATTTTGAGTAAGGGTCTTTTTATTCCCACACATCTCCAAGAGTCTCTCTTGGTAATTACCCACAAACTTTGGTAATGTATACAATCTGATGTCTCATTGTATTTTGGGGGACCCCTACCTTACCTCGCTAGAATGCCCCAGGCACCAGAATCCCTAGTTACAGCTCTGAGCACAAACAGTCCTCTTTTGTAGGTGAAGCTGCTGAGGCCCAGATGGGGAAGAGGCTTGTTCCCAAGTCATCCGAGTCATCTGGCTTCAAATCCAGTCTTGTGGAGCAGAAATGTTGACTTAGCTTTGTCAGGAAAAATTCGATAAATGGCCATTTTGGCATCGAAAACAGATCGCTGACAAAGGACTCAGTTACCTGCTGTGGTCAGAATGTCTTTGAACGTACTAATGTTTGACTGAATCCGGTCTGTAGGCACTAGAGCAGACCTGGGCACTTTGCTGGGCGAGCCCGGGGGAGCCCCCTCAGCACTATTGCACGCCAAGAAAATGAGGGGAAGACGTTAACCTTGCGATGTCCTCAGAGCTCCCTGTATTTTTAGATGTCTGCGATCAGTCTTGGGGCCTGGATCGGAATCCTCATCATCCCAGCGATCTCCTACTCAGCAAGTCTATTTGAGCTGAGCAGAGTCTGAACATCTTTGGAGCCTGGAAATAAAAGAAGAAGATGAATGACGATTATTAGAACTATTATTGTTCATTGTTGTCATCAGGATGATTCTGTGTCCATGGCCTTGGAGTGAGAGAGCCTGGGTGCGAGTGTCAGCTCCATCCATTCTTCCTGTGGAACGAGCAGCGAGTCACCTCTTTAAGCTCCTCCTATGTTTGGGGTCTTAGAAGGATAAGAACCCAGGCTTTGACCTGCTCCTTGCAGTTTAGTAAGGTGGGAGACAAATGCACAAATAGCTCAGATGTGGGTGAGAATGTTCATGCAGGAGGTCGGAGAGAGAAGATGGTGAGATTTGGGAGGGACAGGCTCAATTCAGTCTGTGGTTATTCAGTCTTTTTTCGATCATGTGTGACTCTCCATGACCCCATTCTTGGTGAAGATCCTGGAATGGTTTGCCATTTCCTTCTTCAGCTCATTTTCCAGATGAAGAAACTGAGGCAGACAGAGCTAAGGGACTTGCCCAGGGTCACACACCTGGTAGGTGTCTGAGGCCAAATTTGAACTCTGGTCCTCCTGACTCCAGGCCTGGCACTCTGTGCGTTGTGCCTAGTAGCTAATTCATTCCAGTTTAATTCAGTTTAATAAGCACTGGTCACATGCTGACCATGTGCTAGCCATTTCCTTCAGGGATGATAATGAGAGCATCCAAATTGGCCTAAGAAAGCCAGTGTTGAGTTCTTGATCTGCCACCACACTGGGTTTCTGCAAGTTTCTTCTCCAAGCCTCAGGATCCTGGTCTATAAAACTTGCATTGCCTGCTTGAAATGGCTGCTTTCATTCCATTCCATTCAAGAAGCATTCCTATGAAGTGCCTAGCATGGTTCTGAGCTAGGCTGTCTAGCTGCCAGGTTTGGGGATGCCACAGTGAAAATAGCCCCTGCCTTTGAGCTCAGGTTCACCTGATTTGGGCTCAGATAAGACAATATTAGTCAGTTATCTGGTGAAGAACCCTAAGCCTGAAGCTAAAATATCAGTGACTAGTTTTTGCGTGTTTGTTTATCTAGTTGAGGGCTAGATCACAGAGCTTCCTGGAGCAGGTGGCACCTGGGCTGCTCCTTGAAGAAAGGGAGGGATTTTGAGAGGCAGAGGGGAGAGGAGGTGAAGACTTAGCTCCTAATTCTGTTTCTCTCCCTAATCCCCAGGGTGTAGGACCCTAAGAGCGGGCAGTGAATCTTTTTAAGAGACACTCAATGCAAGCCAAGTATTTTAGGATTTTATGTAATTACTCGTCTCAGCCCCCAGCCTCCCAGCTCCAAAGCTGCTGTCCTCTCCTCTGGAGGTTAGGCTGAGTCATGCTCTCCCATATCACTCACCCCACCCAAAGGAGCCATACTATGATGTGTAAACCCCGGAAGTGAGAGAAGGTGCAGGACCAGAGGAGGACAGGATGACACAGACCTGGGAGTCTGGGAGCACTGCCCTCACCCTTCCTCCAGCTCCCTGTCTGCTGAGGGTGGCCACTCTGTGGGATGGAAGGCATGGCTCCATTCCTCAGAGGCTGGGGCCTGGCTGAGCCCCTACAGCTGTCTACACCCCACCCCACCAGCCAAGCCAGCCGCCCAGTGGGCATCGTGGGTATTCACCAATGGGCAGCCAGGGGAAACAGTTTCTCTAGGCTGCTTCCTTTGCATAATTCATGCCTGCCTCTAGTGGAAAAAGAAGACTTTTAGTCCAGGTACACTGGGGGAAGCAGGAGGAGCCCTGGGGGTAGAACAAGAGCTCCCAGCTTTGAGTCTGACTCTGCCACTTACAGCCCGGGGGTGGGGGGCTTCCTGGGGCCCCAGTAAAAGGGGAAGGTCCATTCCATCTCCAGAGAGGAATTGTACCTGGGACTACATTGTTATGATGATAGGGACCTTCCAGGTGAGGAAACGCCCTTTACCAAGGCAGATTGGCAACTTCCCTGTCATTTTATAGTTTTTAGAGAACTGTCTGAAACAATGAAAAGTGCCCATTGTCATGAAGTGAGTGCCATTCCGAGGTGAGACTCAAACCCAGGCCATCCTGGCAAGGAAAGACTGGCTTACCGCTTTTTAACAGAGATGTGTAGGGATTATACAGGCAGGGATGAGGAAGGGGGAGGAAGAAGAGGGAGGGGAGAAGTCAGTGGGCCAGTGCCTCGGGGCCCTTGGGCCTCCTGGTCTTTCTATCTGTGCCAGAGACCAAGTGGAAGGTAAACCCTTTTACAGGAAGGCGGTGATGAAAGAGGGGCTTCCTCTGGGGAGGGGCTCTGCAGGGTAAAGCTGAACCCATGTTCATGGACCTTTGATGTCCCCTGAGCTCCACCCCCCACCCTCAGTCACACACACGCACACACACACACACACACATGCACACACATACACATATACACACATATACATACACACAAATACACCCTTCCACCTCATCTCCCATTCAGTATATTTTCTGCCCCTTGGAAACCGAAAGGCGTGAGGCAGGCAGGCAAAGTCCAGAAAAGCAGTTGAGGCCCCAGGCCAAGGCCATGGCCGTGTGCCTTGGTGTGAGCCCACTGATGGCAGGTGTAGGCAGTCATCTAACCACCTTAAGATGGTTTGTTCCCCAGCTGTAAATAGGACCATCTCTAGACACCGGGTCCCAGGGCTTAGAGTTGGAAAGGGCCTTCCTTATCTGCTCCAACCTCTTCATTTTACAGATGAGGAAACTGAGTCTGGAAGAGGGAGAATCGACTTAACCGACCAGGACCCAGCTCACCCCAGGAGGCAGCTTAGTACAGGGAACCAGGCAGATGAGGACATCAGGTGTAGGATCCCCCTCCCTATGGAAGGTTCATCTCTGGCACCATCTTGGCTGGCATGGAACCTTCCTTGATGATCATGGTGCACAGAGCACCGGGCCTGGGGTCAGAAAGAGCTGAATTCAGGTCCCTAGCTAAACAAGTCACATCACCTCTGTCTGCCTCAGTCTTTCCATCTGCAGCATGGGGTCGTGGTGAGGCCTGAGTGAGATCACACCTTCGATCTCTGAGTTCTTGTGACTGACTGGCCTGGATGGCCCTCCCACTGCAGATGTTGGGCACCTTGTGCAGGGACAGGAGTCCACGCCTCACCTCTGCTTCACTTGCACATCTGCAGCTGGCTTTGTTACTTCTTTGGGCTCCTTCTGGATTTCCAGATCATTCCTGACACCAGTGTTTTTGGGGGCCAGACAGCTGGGACATGCACCACATGAACATATTATATTTATTTTTTCCTTTTAAAGGAGGAAGGAAACAGGCATGTATTAAATGCCTACTGTATGCCCATCGCTGTGCTAAGTACTTTCCAAGCATTATCTCACTGATCCTCACAACCACTGTTATTGTTCTCATTTTACAAATGAGAAAGCTGCAACGTGCAGTAACTTGCCCAGGGTCGCACAGCTAGGAAGAGTCCAAATTGGAATTTGAGCTTGTCTTCCAGATTCCAACGCTAGTGCCCTGATTGTTGTAGGAATCCTCAGCATCAAACACCAGGGATTTCATCAGGTGGGATCTCTGTCCACCAGGATGGATCACAGCTGGCCTGCAAAGGCTCCTGAGTTTGTGGGAGCAGAGATTTTAGACCCACCTAAGAGGGGCTCATGGCCTCCTTCCTCCAATCCAGACACCTCATGTTACAGAGGGAGAAACTGAGGCCCTAGTCACAGAATCATGAGCTCAAAGTCACCTGGGAGCTAACCAGCTCTAGAAGGAAAGGGGCACAAAAGGAGTCACTGAAGGGTGTGAGACAAAGGCAGTGCAGTGTGCTGGCGAGAGCACCAGCTTCAGAGTTGAAAATGTATGGGGTCAAACCCTGATTCTGGTAGCTGCCCCGTTATTGGAAGGAGCTTTCATACCCATGATCAAAAGCTATCATCGCTTTAGAGACTGGTGTGGTATCTGTGCACATGACTACAAACACATGTGTGAGTAAGCATATATGGATGGGTGTGCTTGCAAGTGTGTCCATGTGTGTGTGTATGCAAGTGTGTGTGTGCCTGCAAGTTTGGGTATGTGTGCGAGTGTGAGTGCAAGCATGTGTGCATATGTGTGTAAGTATATGTATGTATGTGCATGAGTATGTGTATGTGTGTGTATGTGAATATGTGTCTGAGTATGAATGTGTATGAGTATAGATGTGTATGTATATCTGTGTATATGGGTGTGGGTGTGTATATATCTGCATATATCTATATATGTGTGTGTGAGTGTGTGTGTATTTATGTTTGTGTGTTTATGTATCTGAGTATGTATATGTGAGTGTATGTGAATCTGTGTATATGTATGTCCCTGCATGGTAGGTATATGTGAGTGTGTTTGTGAGTTCATGGGCAGCTGGGTGGCACAGTGGATATAGCACTTAACCTGGAATCAGGAAGACTCAACTTCCTGAGTTCAAATCTGGCCTCAGACACTTCCTAGCTGTGTGACTCTGGGCAAGTCACTTCAGCCTGTTGGCCTCAGTTTCTTCTTCTGTAAAATGAACTGGAGTAGGAAATAGCAAACCCTCCTGTATCTTTGCTAAGAAAGCCTCAAATGGGGTCACAGGGAGTCGAACATGACTGAAAAATGACTGAACCACATGTGAGTGCATATGTGTTTGTATGTGAGTGACTGTATATGTATGTTAGTGTCCAGTTCTCTATCCACTATACCACACAACCTCTCATGAAGGCAAATAAATGGTGCCTTCGCCACCAAAGAATGTCCTTCTTTTTCTGTTCCTTTGCCTGTCTGTCTTTCAGGACCTCTGTCTCTTTTCCCACCACTCCCTCCCTTTCTCCTTTTCTCCTTCCTCTCTCTTCATCTCTCCCTGTCCCCACCCCATTTCTGTCTCCCTATTCCTCCCTCCACCCTCTGTCTCTGTCTTTCTCCCTTCCCTCCTTCTCTCCCTCCCCTCTGTGTCTCTGTCTTTCTGTCTCTGTCTCTCTCCCTTTCTTCCTCCCTCCCCCTGTGTCTCTATGTTTCTAACCATGGTTTCTCAAGTACCCATGTTTTCCCTTGGGGCTCTTGCCCTCTGTTGTTGCAGGTCATCAGTCTTTGGTGCCTCAGTCAATGGTTTTTCAGAGTTGCTGCTTTTGAGCACATTTGGTCCTTAGGGCCCCCCCTTCTGGTGATGCCCTCGTCTCTCCCCTCAGACCACAGACACATACACAGCCTATGTGGAGACCTGGTTTTTGAGTCCTCCCTCCAGTCCCTCTCCATGATGAGATTTCAGAGTGAGACCTTAGTGGAAGGGAGAAATCTTCTCTGTCAAATGTAGTCAGTCAACAGGCATTTAATTAAATACCTACTATGTGTCAGGCACAGGATAAGCTGGAGAGAATTCCAGAGGGAAGGCACTAGCATTAAGTGGGATGAGTGAAGCAACCACACCCAGACCTATCAGTGTTTGAAAGCTTCCAGACAACTTAGAGATGCAGAACCAAGGTCTGCAGGCTACAGGGGCCTCACCAGCTGTGTGACCCTGAGCCAGTCACATACCTTCTCCGAACCTCAGCTTTCCCACCCATAAAAGGGGGAGAATAACGGCGTCTACCTCATGGAGGTTTCTGTGAGACTCACCTGATCCAAGACGCATCTTATCTGAATCGAAATGTGAGCCCTTGTTATTCTTGAAGTTGACTGAGGGGCAGTGCGCTCATCCAAGCCATGCTTGGTCCATCCCTGGGCCAAGGCCCATTACAGGCATAGAGTGAACTTAGCAGATTGATTGACTTCTCCACTCCATGGAACAGATCAGACCAAATTCCCTGGGTGCTCTTGGAGGTCCAGATCTGGAGAGCTTCCAGGGATCTGAGATCGTCTAGAGCCCAACCATCTCCTTTTACAGAGGGGGAAACTGAGATAGAGGGAGAGGAAGTGACTTGTCTCAGGTCACCCATGTGATGAGTGGCCAGGAGGACTCACACCCAGGGCTGGTAGCTCTTATCCCATTAACTGTGTGAGGTAGGTCCTATGATCCCATTTAATAGCTGAGAAAACTGAGGCTGTGTCATGCACTGCTGCCTCCACACTGCCCCCTATGCGTTAGCCCTGATGGCAGAGTCAGCAGCTGAGGACCCAGACACGTGTGGCTGTTTGAGTGTAGCCTGCACCTCCAAGGTTTCAAACCAGGGTCCCAGGAGAAGAGCCTTATCTCCTTTGTTGGTTGAGGTTGAGAGCTCAGGTTCGAAGCATGAGCCGCCTCCTCCCCTCCCCCATCCCAAGTGAACATCCTATGCCTCTGCTCCCTCAGCTTGTGCTAAGTGCCCCAGGAGCTACCTGGACAGCAGGGACCCAGTTCAGATTTCTTTCTCCTTTTCCATCCTTGAGGTGGGAGGGAAAAATAGCAGAGGGGGAAACTGAGGCCTGTCCTGAGGGAATGGCTAGGTATGACTCTAAGGTTCCTTGGAAGCCAGTCCCAGTCCTGACATTCCACGTCTTCTGTTCTAAGGACCTTCCCAGTTCTCCCATTCTGTGTTCTAAGCTCTCCCTCAGCTCTGACATTCCACATTCTCTGATTAGTTTTATTCTTTTAGTCTCTAACATTCTGTTATACCAAAGCTATTATTTTATGGGCTCTGTATTCTAAAGCCCCTCCTGGTTCTGACATTCCTCAAAACAACTTTTAAGACAATTTAGTTGAGGGTTAGAGCTTGGGGAGATCCTGAGAGGCCTCAGGACATATGGCTTCCTGGGGATAAAGCTTCAGACTCCAGGTTTTGTGTTGGAGACAGGGAAAGGGAAGTAGACTCTGTCAGAACTCTGTTCTAATTAACTCAGCGCTAAGTTCCATTGGTCTTCTCTGCACAGCACCTTACTTAAGAGTATTGTAATCTCTTAGAAATGTTGTCTGATTGAAGAGTTCTCCAGATGTTTGTGTTCTGCCCCCAAACCCCAACTCCTGAAATTCTGGGCTCCTGGTTACAGCTCGTGTTTGAGCAAAGCATACCAGGGCTACAAGGGACCCTCAGACCCAGAGCTGGGAGAGACCTGAGCACAGAGAGTGAGGGATGTCAGTGTTGGGGAGAGCCAGCTTTCTGACTTTAGCCAGATAGGCATCCACCTCCTCAAAATAATCCCTCCCTCCGCCAGCTTCCAGCTTTGATCTGCATTAGAAGGCAAAGCTGTCGAGTTAGCTCACACTGATTAGGTCCCTACTGTGTACCAGCTTCTTGGCTAAGTGCTGGAGATACAAAGAGGGCACTTCCAATCTAATGGGGAGACCCCCTGCAAAGAGCTAAGGACAGACAAGGTAGAAATGGGGTAAATACAGGGAATTCAGAAGACCAAGGAGGACTGGGAAAGGTTTTTGTCATTGGCACCTCAGGGTGAACGAGGAGTGAAGGAGAGGATGGGGACAGCTGGTGACAGGCAGGGAGGGAAGACTGGCGTCGGGATTGATGATGACGACAGCCACAGCTGCAGTAATGATTGCATTCTAGAGCCTGAAGGTTTGCAAAATGCTTTGCCAAAGCTATTATTTTATGGGATACTCTCTGCGTTGGCAGGTAGGGGCTATTATTATCCCTGTTTTACAGATGGAGAAATCGAGGCAAACAGGTTAAGTGGCTTGCCCAGAGTCACACAGCTAGTAAACATCTGAGGCCAGATTAGAATTCAGGAAAAGGAGTCTTCCCTGACTCCAGGCCCTGCTCTCTACTCAATGCATCACTTAGCTGCCCATTTAACAGATGAGGAAATTGAGGTAAACAGAAGTTAAAGTGACTTGACCAAGCCAGGAAGTATCTGAAGCTGGCTTTGAACTCTGAGACTGCTGGACTCCCCTGGGCCTCTTTACCATATCCCTCCACCTGCCCTCTCAAGTCTGCTTCCCAGTCTTGATTAGAGTAGGATCTTAGCCCCGTGTCTGTCACATAGTAGGAGCCTAATAAATGCTCGTTAATTGATTGCTAGGCCCTGGGGCCCACAATGGGGACTTCTGTTTGGTCGGTGAAAAGAGCTTCAGTGCCCTGAGTTCTAGCTCTGGCTGAGCTGCTTCCTGGCTGTGTGACCTTGGGTCAAATACTTTCCTTTTCTGGTCCCTCCTCTGTGCTCCATTCCCTTCAATTCACTTCAAAGCAGTTCTTTCTTAAAGCAGCTCTGATCTGCAGGAAGCTCTGGTAGTCCTTGGAGGAAACTCTAGAGGTCCTGCCCTCAAGCAGCTTCCATTCCTGTGGGGAGGGGCGTGGGAAGGAGTAAGGAGAAGGGATACAGAGTAACCATGCTCCCTAAGGAGAAACAAAGTGGATACAAAGTGGAAGTGAAGGCTGGGCCAGTGATGTCATTGGCCTAGAGAGCTTCCAGGTAAAGAAATTCCCTCCCCAGCATAGATTGGCACTTGCTTTTCTAAGAAGAGTCGCCTACAACACGGACGCCCTAGGGTCATACTCCCAGGTCTTCCTGGCTTCAAGGCTGATTCCCTGTGGTCTACAGGAGCAATGAGAGCAGAAGAGTATTAACAGGAGGTCAGGAAAGGCTTCCTGTAGATAGAAGTGGGCTCTGAGAAGGGCTTGGAGAGAAACAAAAAACATTTGTTAAATTGAACAGATTATGCAGTATCCACATGGAACTCAGCATGACATCAGCACTAAGATATTTCAGGAAAAACTTAGTCATTCTATCCAGTCTACAAGCGTTTGTAAGTACCTACTGTGGGCCAGATACTAAGACACTCAGTGAGAAGGGTAAAGGAGTTCAGGAAACTATTCTCTCTTCCAAGCAGCCTTATTTCTATGGGGGGCACCTTACCCTTCTAGTGAGCCTAGTTCTTGACCTTGGAGTAGTCCGAGGCTACCCACGACATCTAAGCACTTGCTGAATTTCATTAGAAATGCAATGTATACTTAGTTGACTATATAAACAACCTAGTTTGAAATCATAACCAGTCCACAATTTGTTACGGCTTTGGGCACATCATGTAATTTTTGGAGCCTCAGTTTCCCTCCTTGTAAATAAATGGGTTGTGTGATCTAAAAGGTCCCATAATAATTTTTGTTGTTTTTCAGTCATGTCTGACTTTTTATGACCCTATTTGAGGTTTTCTTGGTAAAGATACCAAAGCAGTTTTCCATTTCCTTCTCCTGCTCATTTTACAGATGAGGAAACTGAGGTAAACAGGGTTGAAGTGACTTGCCCAGGGTCACATAGTTAGTAAGTGTCTCAGGCTACATTTGAACTCAGGAAGATGAGTCTTCCTGACTCTAGACCCAGTGCTCTATGCACCATGGTGCCCTAGCTGTCCATAAAATAGCTACAAGGCAGTGGGGTGAGTGTATGGGAGGAAACAACCAAATAAAGAGAAAGCCAAGCTGGTTGACCCTTCTTTTGCTTCCATGTTCACTTTCGAGGAGAAGGCTCTTCAGACTATAAAGGACAGGAACAACCAGGACCAAGGTAAAGAAGGAGCTTTGGTGCTGGGGCCCTTCGTGAGGTCGACCCCAATCCCATCCAAGATTCGTCCCATTGTCCTGAATGAGATGGGAGCCTTGGTCAATGAGCTTCCTTAGGCCATGAGGAATGGGAGCAGGACAGGAGAAGCACTAATGTTCTGGTTTATAAACAGAAAGGAAGAGAGTGGGAGAGTGGGAAATGGAAATCAGTGAGGAAGCTTGACTTGGATTCCTGGCAGAATTATGCAATATATATTATAAAGGTACGGTTACTAAATGCGTAGAAAGGGAAGCAGTCATCACAGAAGCCCCACAAGGCTTCATCAAGAATGCTTAATTTCCTTTTTGTCAATGGAAGTGGCCATGTTTGTTGATATTTAGAGTTACACCCTCAAAGAATGTGATGTGCCAGACTGACTACAATTCTTTCCTTTTTTGACAGGATAATTAGGTTGACAGATCAAGAAAATGTTGTCCATATTTTTGCTATAAAAGTGACTGGGATCCCAGGGCCACATCTGCTCACTGCCACCATGACTTGCTTTGCACACAGAATACTCGACCATGAATAAAAATGAGTCAGAAGGGCAAACTTCCTGATCAGTTTATTAAAGTTGACCAGTCCTGCTGTCTCTCTATTGTCCATTACATATCTCCAAGAGCCATGATGGAACCCACTGGAATTCTGCTACTGAGGGGGGAACTGAGTTACTCACTGAGAATCATCATCTTCCTTCTGTAGTTTAGAACAATGTCATAGGACACTAAAGATCATCTCGAAGCAAGAGTATGGAAGATATTGCCCAAAACATAGTAGATACACTGAGAATACCTAGAGAAAACTGGGACCAAGCTGAGGAGTCTGAGCTGTGTGTTGTCTCTTTGGGAAAAGTTCTCAATCCCTACTGCTTATCAAGCAATGGGCAGAATCTCCTGTTTGAGAGTGAAAGGGGCAATACTTGGCAGAGGTCAATGCCAGTGATGATGAGAAAGGAACAGAGGATCAGTGGAGACAAGCGATTCCAAAGCTTTTAAACAGTGCAATGGAAATGCAGACGAGGCATAGCTTGGATCTGTCCCCGATGCCTCTGGATTCTCTGAAAAGATTGTGCATGTCCCAGGGACAGCTTGGCCTCTCACCAAGGCGGCTCTGACTGAACTACTGGGAATGTCCTCCTAGCAAGACATTGTAACATTGAGGCTGTCAGACCCCCCAAGGAGATGGAGCAGAAAGAAGTGGGAAGCGGGGAGAATTCACCAAACTTGGGGCTACTTATGCAGATAAGGAGCCATTTGTCTCCTGGGCTGTCCTATCTGCCACCCTCCCCCCTCCAAATAAAAAATTACTGATTTGTGTTACTTCTATTTGGATTTTGACATTTTCCATGTGGTTTTTATATTTTGTATTTTCCATGTGGTTCATATGAAGGCAGTAGAATCATTACTTTTGGAGGATTATCTATTCTGATCTTTCATTTTATTCTAATTTTTCTCTCTGCCTCAAGCCTCTCCTTACCCCAGTCCACCCTCCACTCAGTTGCCAAAGTGATTTTCCAAAAGCTCAGGTCTTACCATGTCAATAAACTCTAGGATCAAATATAAATCTCTGTCATTCAAAGCCCATTATAACCTAGTACCCTCCACCCTCTCCAGGTGTATACCTTACTCCCCTCCACGGACTGTACAGTCCAGACTATGGACTCCTGTCTCTTCTTGGCAAAAAGCTCCATTCTTTCCTGGCTGGCCCTGGTGCCCAGCATATGTCCTTCCATACCTCTAGCACTTAGCTTCCTTCCTCCCTTCCTTCCTTCCTTCCTTCCTTCCTTCCTTCCTTCCTTCCTTCCTTCCTTCCTCCCCTCCCTCCCTCCCTCCCTTCCTTCCTTCCTTCCTTCCTTCCTTCTTCCTTCCTTCCTTCCCTCCCTCCTTCCTTTTCTTTCTTTCTTTCTTTCTTTCTTTCTTTCTTTCTTTCTTTCTTTCTTTCTTTCTTTCTTTCTTCTTTCTTTCTTTCTTTCTTTCTTTCTTTCTTTCTTTCTTTCTTTCTTTCTTTCTTTCTTCCTGCCAAAGGTTTCCCCTAATCTCCTCACTCATCTCCCTGTCATTTTTAGACCAGTCTAACAGGTTCGGAACAGGTTTTGGAGTGCTTGATCTCTAAAATTGAGTATAAATTCCTCTTTTTAGCAATCGATGTCCTTCACAGTCTGGCTCCAGCCAACCTTTCCATGCTGAGTAGGCATTGCTCATCTTTGCTCAATCTGTGATCCAGCCAACCAGACCCATGGCTATTCCTCTCCCACAGTGCCCCATCTCTCATCCCCATGACTTTCCACTGGCCTTAGAGTCACCTCTTAGAATTCCTCATTTCCTTCCAGGCACAGCTGCACCCTCACCCTCTATTTGGAGCCTTCCTGGATTTCCCCCAGCTGCTTATGCCTTCCTTCCTAGAAATTACTGCAGGTTGTTGTCCTCTGTTCTGGAAGAGGACCAGGACATCAGGAAGGTGATGCCGTGACTTGCAAGTGAATTGGATTGAAGTGAGGGAGGGCTGTACACCAGCCTCACTTTCTCCTCCAGAGTTATCTGGGTCCAGTGACCAGACATTGATCAGGACACAGTGTCCCCTCTGAAATGACTTCCTCAATTCCCAGTCATAATGGAGGGCCAGACCTGAGAAGGTGGATGCTTCTCCCTTCTAAGGCTTTTAAGGGGTAGCATGTTGCCCATCGATGACGAGTTAGCCAGATTTTGTTAACTTTTAGAGAGGGTATTTATCAAGATGCTGTAATCTGAAGTAAGAAAGAGCAGTTAGCTGTGGATAGAGTTCAGATCTGGCCTCAGATTTACTTTCTGTCTGACCCTGGGCAAGTCACCTAACCCTTTTGCCTCAGTTTTCCTCATGTGTAAAATGATCTGGAGAATGAAATGGCAAGTATCTTTATCAAGAAGAACCCAATAGGGTCATGTAGGGTCTGACACAACTGAAATGACTGAACAACAACAACTATGAAGAACAGTCGGTACAAAAACATTGCTCCCCAAGTGGGGCTTTACTCCCCCCTGCAAATGTGAGGGAGAGTGGGCTCAGTCTTAGAATAAAACGGCAGCCAGGGAGATGTGCAGAGAACAGAGAAGTGCTATCGTCATCCCTATCATCATCGTCGTCATCAGCAGCATTACCCCACTATGGAAACATGATGGGGCTGGACTAGAGTGTCACCAGGGTCCCTTCCAGCTGTCACTTTTTAAAAACTCATTTTAAAAATCATTTTAATTTGAAGTTTTGAATTCTGTCTCCCTGAGACACCAATATCAGACATAGGCTGCACTTGGGTAATTATGACAAACATTTCCATATTAATCATTTTGCATGAGAAGACTGAAATAGAGAAGAAACAAAAGAAAGTGAAAACTAGCCTGGTTCCATCTGTATCCAAACAACAGCAGTTCCTTCTCTGGAGGCAGGTAATCTGCTTCATTATGAGTCCTTGGGAATCTTCTTGTATTGCTGAGAAGAGTTGAGTCATCCACAGTCTTCATGGTACAACGTTGCTGCCTCTGTGGACAACGTTCTCCTGGTTCTGCTCACGTCACTCTGCATCAGTTCGCATAAACCTTTCTAGGTTTTTCTGAAATCATCCTGCTCGTCATTTCTTGGAGCACAATAATATTCCATCACAATCACATACCACAGCTTGCTGATCCCTAACTCATGGGTATCCTTTCAATTTCCAGTTCTTAGCTGAAACAAAAAGAGCTGCTATAAATATTTTTTGTACAAATAGGTCCTTTTCCCCCTTTTTGGGGATGTCTTTGGGATATAGGCCTAGCAGGGGTATTGCTGGATCAAAGGATATGATATATGCACAATTTTATAGCCATAGTTCCAAAATGCTCTCCAGAATGCCTGGATCAGTTCACAACTCCACCAACATTGCATTGTATACCTATTTTCTTGCATCCTCTCCAAAATCCAACATTTCAGTTTTTTGTCATATTAGCCAATCTAATAGATGTGAGTTGGTACCTTAGCAGCTCTCACTTTTAAAGGTTATTAGTAGATGGACTGGGAAAAGGAGTTGCCAAGTGGAGTATTCTAGAGAATAAAAAACACATTTTTTTTAAAACTAGGAGCTATTGTCTCCATGCTGATGAGACCATGAATGACAGCACAGGGATAGTATGGTGTACTTGTTTCTGCTGAAATGAAAGGTGATGAAATGAACATTGTCTGCAATAACAGTGACACTATTTTCAGCACAACTTTGAGTGACTAAGTCAGTTTGACTGTTAGAGATGCCCAAATTAACTCTAAAGAATATATGAAGGAAGATACTATTTGCATCCAGAGAAGGAACCCATTCTGGGTAGATTTGAAAAGAGTCTAGGGCCAGAGGACAGAGGTCAGAACATAGAACATATCAGAGCTGGAGTGGAGCTTAGAACAATGAATATGGATTGTCAGATTTGGGAGGGCCCTTAGAACACAGACCAGGGAATGTCAAATCTAGCAGGGTGATTAGAACATGAAACATGGAATGTCAGAGCTGGAGTGGAGCTTAGAACAATGAATATGGAATGTCACAGCTGGGAGGGGCCCTAGAACACAGAACATGTTAGAGCTGGAGTGGAGCTCAGAACAATGAATATGGATTGTCAGATCTGGGAGGGCCCTTAGAACACAGACCAGGGAATGTCAAATCTAGCAGGGTGATTAGAACATGAAACATGGAATGTCAGAGCTGGAGTGGAGCTCAGAACAATGAATATGGATTGTAAGAGCCGGAGGGCCCTTGGAACATGGAAATGGGGATATCAGAGCTGGGAGGGGCCTTCTCCCTTCCTGCAGAACCTTACAAACTCTAGAATGTCAGCAAAGAGAATTACACTGGAACATAGCAGAGTCCAGGACCTTTACTTTACTGATGGAGAAACTGAGGTTCAGAGGAGGGATGAGGTGCCCTTAGAGTCACCCGACCAAGGAGCTGCATGTCCTTCTGGACACCTCCATTCCAGAGACACCATCCTTAGGGTGCTGTGGATACTCTGACCTTGGGCAGCAGCAGCAGCGCCTCAGAACATTGATTCCAGGGGCCATGGTTGACTTGGGGTGAAGAAGACCTGAATTCAGACCTGCCCCAGATACTGACTGGGTGTGCCACCTGGGCTGCTCTTGCCTCAGTTTCCCCCCATACACAGGGGTCCCCTCCTGCTCCTTGGCCTCCCCCCTTCCCTGAGCCTTCCCTTGCCTCAGTTTCCTCCCCTGGGCCCTCTCTGGGACTTCCCTGTGCCTCAGTTTTTTCTCCTGTAAATGGCCTGGGTTTCCTTGGGCCCTCCCTTGCCTCAGTTTCCCCCCACTCCATACAAGGGGGTCCCCTCCTACTCCATGTCGCTGCTTCTTCCCAAGAGACTCCTGGGACAGCAGCCGGGACAGAGCCTTTCTGCTCTGGTCCCTGCTCCCATCAGCCGAGTTTGTTTTCTTTGGCTCTTTGCTTAATTAGTTCCACAATCTAATGTGAAGTCCAGTTACCCGAGCTAATTGGTTTCCTTACAACAAGATAATGCCTTTTTTCTTTCCTTGGGGGCCCTTCTGTTTAAAGGCATTTTCACTGGGGGGCGATAATTGGAAATGAGGAGAAAGTCACACCTGAGGAGTTCCTTGCCCTGCTCCAGCTTCTGGGCTCTCCTTTGAACTCCCTTGGCTTGGCCTCAGGTGCCACTTCCCCAGGGGTCTCCTCCCCTCATAAAGAGGGGCCCTGAGCTGCTGCCGGCCTCTGCAACGGTCACTCACTGGGGGCTTCTTCTCTCAGCAGCTGCCCCAGCAGGATGGACAAGCTGCAGGAGACTCTGCTGGGCCTTGAGGAGAGCCTGCCCTGCTCCAGCCCGGCCTTTCTCTCCTCTTGGGACTGGAAGGACCCAGCAGGCCCCTTCGACCTTGGCCGGCCCAGCTCCCCTCACAGCTTGTCTCCCACCACGTCCTTTGCCTCTTCTTCCTCACCTGCCCACCCAGGGGTGACTGACCTGGCCTGTGGCCACAGTACCGGCCATGGGGGCAGCAGTGGCGGTGGCAGCTTGGTGGCTTGTGGCATGCTGGCCTTCCCTTCTGCCTACCTGCAGAGTCCTGGCACCAGCAAGGCCCCTAAGGGCACCAAAGTCAGGATGTCAGCCCAGAGGAGGCGGAAGGCCAGCGAGCGTGAGAAGCTTCGGATGAGGGCTCTGGCTGATGCCCTCCACACCCTGCGAAATTACCTGCCTCCGGTCTACAGCCAGCGAGGGCAGCCTCTCACCAAGATCCAGACTCTGAAATATACCATCAAATACATCGGGGAGCTCACAGACCTTCTGAACGGGGCCCAGCGGACCTAGTTGGAGCCCGACCCTGCCCTGCTCCATAGCTGGTGGGCACCTCAGGCCCTGCTTTGGACAGGGGAGTAAACCGAAACCCAGAGACAGCTGAAACGCTGGCAGGTCTGGACCTCAGCCAGCAGTGACTTGGTACAATAAGCCAGCATTATCTGTCCAAGAAAGACAGGGACCCTGGGGCTTGGGAGACTTCATTTCTCCAGCAGCTGAAAGGGACCTCGGAGGTCAGTCATCTTAACCCCACAGGCCCCAGAATCTCCTCCACAGAGTGCCTGCTTAGTGGGGTACTTGGATTTCCTTGGGTGATGTCTGGCTTGTATTTCCCTTTCAGAAACTTTGGGAATGTGAATCTCCAAAAGGATGTTTCTGAGTTGGCTGGAGCAGCGGCCCTCTGCTCACAGAAAGACAAACCTTCAGGCTTCCAGCTTCCTGGCAACTTCCCTGCTCCCCATACCAATGCCCAGACATAGCTCAAGGGCAGAGGGACCCCTCACAGGCCATTAAGGGCCTTGTCAAGGTAGATTTGAAAGGATCGATGCCTTCTAGAATACCCTTTGTCAATAACAGGAAATGTTGATCTTTGCTGGCTGTTTTCCTGGGGGCTTGAGTCGCCTGGGGCTGTTCTCCTTCCCCCACTCCTTGCCTGGACTCCTTCCCTCTCACCCTTTCTGGGGGGCTTGGTCTGCCTGCTGAGAGACTAAAGGGCTGTCTTGTGGTCTTATTAGGGGGCTGGGATGGGCAGAGTCTCCCCTCCCCAATCTGAAAGCTCCTGTCTCAGGTGTGTTCGTGGAGAAGGGTTAAGGGTCCCTGGAAGGTGCTGTCAGAAAGCCTCCTCAAGCTCCCCAGGAAGGCACTAAGTCCCCACCTTGTTTGGGCTGGCAGGTGAGGCTGGGTGGTAGGGCTGGGGGTCACCAGGTGAGCACAGGTAATCTGGCAACTGAAATCATAAGAGATCTCCTGGGCCTGGAAGGAAGGGCTGGAGATGGGCAGGGTGGGCTAGAACACGGAGGGAGGACTACAGTAAAGTAAGGGGAAAAGGTTTCGCTGCAGGGCTGAGTAGGCAAGGGAGGCCAGCCAAGTCTGTCGACCTCTCTGGGTATGGGGCCTACCCCAAGAAGAAGGCATAGGGCTGTAAAATGTAGAGCAGGAAGGACATTTAGAACTCTCCTCCTTCATTGTATAAATGGGAAAACTGAGGCCCAGATAGGGGCTTCACCTTGCCTAAAACCTTACAAAGTGAGCATTGTTGGAGAACAAGATGGGCGGACCCTGTCTTTCAGGAATCTCAGCCCTGTGACCTTCATTCCCAGGATCAGGACAGAGTCAGGAGAGAAGGCCCAACTATCATAGACAAAACATAGCCCACCAGAATGGGGGACCCTCTAACACCTGGCACGCAGCCTTGTATATGGCAGCTTAATAAAACTGCTCAATTCAAGTGAACTTCACCTTATGGGAAGTCTGCTTTTCTGGGGTCTAGATTAGGTCTACAAGGTACCTTAAAGGTCAGCAAGTCCATTTTAGAGATGAGTAAGCTGAGACCTAGAGGAGTGGTGTTTCGGGGGAGGTCACACAGAGAGATGACAGGCTGCATTTTGGGGCGCTTTCCCAGGTACCACAATACCCCTCCCTGGCTGGGTCTGCATAAGACAGAGTTTCCCTTAACCTCCCCCACCCACCCCAAGAACAAGAGCGCAGATGTTTATGGGGGAAGGCAAGGGTGGGGAGGGAATAGCAATTTTCAACACCCCAAACTATAATAAATGCTCATCACCAACATGGCTCTGTGTTTGTTTCTAATGCTGGTGATGTTTGCTAGAAGGGCCCCCAGACAGGATGCATCCAATGCCCTGTGGGAGTGAGGGGGACGGAGGAGTCCAGGCTTCCCTGGGAAACTAAGCAGCAGAGCCAGGATTTGCACCCATGGCCTCTGACAGCCTTGGCTCTTCCCACAACACCATCTGGTCTTAATGTGCTTACTGAAAATGGTTCTGAGCAGAAGGGTTTGAAAGGTGTAGGCTCATCTGCTATGAAAGGGGCCTTGGGTTGAACTCATCAGGATGCCAAGGTGGGCAAGGGGACCCTTAGGAGCCTCTGTCCAACAGGGTGGCTTTGGATAAGTGATGTGGCCTCCCGAGGACTCTGTTTCCCTCTCTGTAAAATGACAGGATTGGCTTGGCTGGCTTCTAAGGCATGACTCTAAGTGTGTGTTCAGGGCCTGGGATCCCCAGTCCTAGGATCCCAGGTCCTTATTCTTTGTGGCTGCAGAGAGGAGGGACAAGAGCCCTTCTGATCCTTACCTTCGTGGTCCCTCTACCTCCTGCTCCCTTGGCCGTGACCTTACAGTGGGGAAGAGGGTCTGTTCTGGGACTGACAAAATCATTTCCTCATACAGCCCCCGATGTTTGTGCCCATATCATCATCCTTCTGTTTTTACAGAACAGACAACTGAGGCCCGGTGTGCGGGTGGGGGGTTCACAGCCTGCCAGACTGAAGAGGCCAGAAAGGATGTCTGAGACCAGAGTCCAAGTCTTCTTCTTATAGGAGCTCCTGGGTTCATAAGTCTTCCCTTTGACTCATCCTAGCTGTGGGACCCAGGCAAACCTCTGATATTGCAGATAGCAGAGGAGGTGCCCGCCTATGTTGGTAAAGGGTATTTCCTCATCTGGAAGTCCCTCAATTCTTATTCCTATCATTTAAGGGGTAAGTGTTGGAGGTGAGATTTGAATCCACAACTTTTAATTGCACCATCATAGCTAGTCAGGGTTGGAGCTGCGATTGGAACCCCTGTCTCCTGGGCCCACATATGTACCGGGCCATCTTGTGTGTCTATTGAAGGCTGTACTTGGAATCAGGAAAACCTGGTTCAGATCCTGCCTCAGACACTCACACTTCCTTCCTGGGCCTCAGTGTCTTTATCTGTAAAATGAGCCTGTTGGACTCTCCGTGGCCATGCCAGCTCTGTACCTGTGCCTCAGACTCTGACCTGTAGAGTGAAGCCCTTGGTGGGCACCAGAGCTGCTCCCCACCCTTTCCAATGAGGATCTGCCAGAAGGCTGAGGAGTCTTCCAGTCAAGGCCCCTTCCGCCATCTGGAAGACCCCAGGGAGGGAGGGCTTCCTCCCATGCCCCCAGCCTGGCCTCCACACCTCTGCCTGCTAACACATCTGGCCCCGGGGGAGGAGCTGAGAGCTGTAACGGCCACATTTGGCTCCCACAGGCCCATGTGAAATCGCCTTCAGTTGTGTCGTCTGGCCAGGGGGTAGGTCATTAGGAGGAGACAGAGCCCTCCCCAAATAGTTCCAGAGGCATTTCACAGCTCCCTGCCTCTGGGGCTGGAGGCAGCCCCTTCTGGTCATTTGAGACTGAGAAAATGGCTCCCTGTTGCTCAGAAGGCCTGGGCAAAGCCTCGTCTGGTGGGCCCTGTGCCCCTATGGTGGTCTCCAAAGGGTCTAAATGCTGTTAGCAGTGGGGCCCACTGGTCACAGAACAGAGAACGTCTGAGTGAGGAAGGACCTTAGAACACAAAAACAGAACGTCAGAGCTGAGAGGACAGGGACCCTATAGAACACAGAGTGTCAGAGCTGGGAGGACCCTTACAGACCAGAATGTTGAACATTATACCTGGAAAGCCCCTTAGGACCTAAAACGTACAATGCAATAGCTCGGAGGCTCCTTGGGCCATAGAATGTCAGAGCTGGGAGAAGACCTTAGGACAGCGTAGTCCAATCTCATTTTACAGATGGTGAAACTGAGGCACAAGTCACCCTCTTTAAGTGCTCATCTACATTCAAGATCACCTCTAGTAATAGACAACTGGCTGAAGTTTCTTTGTTCTTCCGGGAGATTCTGACTCATGAAGGACACCAGGACAGAAATGACTTCTGTAAATCACCTTCAGATTTATCCTTTAGCCCTTTCACGGATGTGTTTTTTTATTAAACCCCCCCCCCCCAAAGTCTGTGCAGCCTCCCTATCAGTTAACCTATCAGTAGATTTTCGTGTATTCATTCAATAAACATTTAAGAGCTTGCTGTGTGCCTAGCTCTGTGCTGGGCAATGGTGGGGGGGAGGTCAGGGACAAGCTGTGCCCTCCTGGGGTTCAAGTCTGGGAAGGGAATAAGACTCCGACCCCATGAAGCACAACATGCCGCCATCACTGCCTTAGAGACAGGAAGCCCAGGGCTGAAGGCAGTGGGAGGGGAAGTGGGGGAGGATCAGGACAGGTTTCCTGGAGGAGGTGATTCTTGAACTGGGCTTTAGAGGCTGGGCAGGAATGAGACAAGAGGACACTGGAGACACAGTGAGAGCACAGACAGAGACAAGGGGAGCCTAGGAGGGGGGCAGAGCAGAGATACCCAGCTCAGCTGGAGTCTAGAGTACCTGGGCTAAGGTGGGCTGTGGCACTGGGCCTCACTGTAGAGAAGGCAGGAGAAGGAGCTGGGACTGGGTGGTCCATAGGGAGCCAGGAAGGTGTTTGAGCAGAGGGAGGGAAAGAAGGGAGGGTTTATTAAGAGATGATAAGTAGCAGGCACAGAGGAGCTACAGGCCCAGGTCTACAAACAAGATGGCTTAGGGGCAGGCTACTGGAGGAAGGAGAATAATGGCTGCTTGGTCAGGTTAGGACCATAGTGGGGGATGAGGGTGGATGAATGGGGGAAACTGGGAGGTAGATGGTAAAGGCAACATACCCATTTCACATTTGAAGAAATGAAAATTTAGAGAAGTCAATGACTAGCCCAGAGTCATCCATCTGGGAAAGGAAGCAAGAACTGAATCAGGGTCACTTCTAGCACTTTCCACCATACCACCCTGATCTAAGGACAAATTATGGCCACTCTCTGGGCCTTAGTTTCCTCCTCTGTAAGATGGGATGGTTAGATGAGACGCTCTCTAAGGTCCCTCCCAGCCCTGCAGAATGATCTCTGCCTGGTTGAGTTTGGATTTTAGGCAACATGGCACCTTGGCAGTTCTTGAGCAGGTGGTGGAGTGGCACAGATGGCGACTGAGCCAGTTGGTTCATGCAAAGCTCCTGGACACCCTCCAGGGACAGGGCTTTGGAGATTTTCCCTACGTGGGATTGGGTTTGCACAGGGCCATCCACATTCCTTGATCCAACATGCGCCTTGTATGAGATGGCTGCCTGGTGATCAGGGTTGGTTTGTGCTGGGGACCTCCTCCCTCTCCAATGCAAACACACACGCATACACACACACACACAAATATACACACTTTTCACACACATCCACACCACAGACACATCCATACTACCCACATATACAAATACACAACTCTCTCACATATATACCACACACAGACATACACCTCACCCACATGTTCACACAAACCACACATGCACATAGACCTTACACATACTCACCTCACACAATCCACACCATGCACACATCCACACCTTACACACAGCTCTCACAGACATAGATAACACATACAAACACACTCACTTCACTTACACAAATATACAACTCACCCCTATATACCATATACAGCACAACACACCTCACACACATATACATGTCACACAGACACACACCTTTCATACACACCTCACACACACACCTCACACATATCTCACATCTATACAAACAGGCACACAAACGCATAGCTCACAGACATCCACATGCACCCCCCACATCCATACCACGCACACACACACATATACATACAATAAAAGCACATACTTTACACAATACATAACAGACACCTGACACACACACACACACACACACACACACACACACACACACACACATACACAAGCCCTGATTTTAAACCTTGCTTTTAGAGGAAAACATTTTTATTTTTATGTTGGAGTAGAATTGATTGTGCTTCAGCTGATGCACAAAAGAGAACATTTTTACAGCTATCACAGAATTGGGAAACACTCAGATACGTTGTCCTGGGTGTTTCTAGGCCCCCAGACACTCACCGGTGGGGTGACCTTGAGCAACACTGTCATCTCGTCCCCGAGCCTCAGTTTTCTCCTTTGTAAAATGAGGGGGTTGAACTAGGTCGCCTCTGAAGCCACTGCCAGCTCTAAAACACAGCTATTTTCTAAGTCCTACCTCCCTGGGGAAAGTGGGGAGCTGCAAGGTACCTCTGAGACCTTCTTTACAGATGAGGAAACTGAGGTCTCAGTGAGATGGTCACCTAGGGAGTATTGGCTTTTTTAAAATTTCTTTACTATAAATTGGCTTTTTTAATTATAATTTATTTGTTTTCAGTTCTGTCTCCAGGCAGTGTGGTCACAGGAAAAATGCTGACGCCTGAACCTGGGTTCTATCTGTGTAACCTCAGGGGAGTCGCTTCCTCTCCTCCAGGCTGCAGGCTCTTTTGATGAAAGTGGGGTGTGGAGCAGATGCTCTTGGAAGCCCCTTCAGCTCCGCAGCCAGGGGTCTTTCAGGCAGGAGAACTAAGCCCTGGACCCCTCGGCAGCCTGGAGCAGCCCAGGGACCCCTTCTCACAGTGAGGTTTTTGAATGTATATGGATATGGATATGGATATGGATATGTATATGGATAATTATGAAGGGAATCAATAGTACTGAGATATCAGTATCAGAATATTAAAAATTGCCAGCCGAGGAGCAAGGCTTCTTGCCAGCTTCCAGGACCCATTAGAACTCAAGTCTAGCTGGTGGTACCATGAGGAGGCATGAAGGGAGGGAAGGTCCCTCCCCTTCTCCAGGCCTCAGTTTACCCCACTATAAATGACCCACTTGGACCAGGGGGTCTCAGAGCTCGTCCTCATCTTTGGCATCCTACTTCATACTACCAAGCATTAAAATAAGGGGCCCCTCGCATCCATCTTTCCCCACCTCCAGAGCCCACAATCACGTCAACAGGTGAACGGGCTGACCATAAAAAGAGACCCCCGGGGGCTCATTTCCTCCTCACTCCTGTTAATGGGGGGAAAGAGAAAACAACAGCCAAGCCAGGGGTGGTGGCCCCCTGCCATAAAGGCCCTGACTTAAAAGAGCCAGAGGTGTCACGGAAACACTTCGGGGCCCTTTTTGTTAAACAGAGGAGGTAGCTCTGACCTTTCGCTTCCGCTGAGGCGTCTGATCCAGAGACCGACTTAGAGGAACCCTGGGACCATCCCAGCCTCTCTGGGGAGAGAATCCTCCCAGGCAGCTCCGAGGCTTTTATCCTCAGCCCCCTCCTGCCTGCTCAACTGTCCCTCTAACATTGTGGCTCTCCAGGGACATCCTGGGGACGGCATCCTCAGGACCTCCACGCTGCGGCAGCAGCCACTGGCCCCGTGGCTGGACTCAAGAGTCGGCTCTTCTCTCCCTCTGTCTCTCTCCCTCTCCTCTTTCTTTCTCCCTCTGCCTCTCTCTGTCTCTCTCCTCCTTCCTCTCTCTCTCTCTCTCTGTCTCTGTCCCCTCTGCCTCTCCTATTCTCTCCTCTCCTGCTCTCCCTTTCCCTCCCTCCCTCTATCTCACAAGATCTTTGGGTGAATTTGTGAGGGATCAAACACAGTATTTGTAAAACACTTGGCACATTGTCTAGCACATAGTAAGCCCTTATTAAGTGACTGTGCCCTTCCCTCTCATCTTCTTCCTCCCCTCTTCCCCCCTCTTCTGCCTCCACTTGGAGCTAGAGGCCCAAGGGATCTCTGGTCCAGGTCAGCAAGCTCAGGCCAGGAGAGGACTTTTATTTCATCCTTTGGTTAAAGGAACTTGGAAAAGAGATTTCCTGGGGCTCATGCTAACTTTCTAAGTATAGAAAGGACTGTCTGGAGAGAGAGGGGCAGGCCTGTCCTGTTTGGGGGACAGGAGAACCAAGGGCAATCAGCAGGTATTTATTAAGTGCCTACTGCATGCTGGCCACTGTGCTAGGCACTGGGTACCAAAGAGCAAACACGTAGCCCCTGCTGTCAGGGAGCTCACTTTCTACTGGAAGAGACGACCAGAACACTGCGGTGTGAGCATAGGGCAGAGTAGCTGGGAGCTGATCTTGAAAACGAGTCTCTGGGCAGGCACAGGAGAGACCAGGACTGCCCTTTGCAGAAGGCGGGATCAGAACCAAGTCCAGGAGCGAGGGTGGTGGGTGGGCATGGCCAAGAGGCCCCTAAAAAGCTTCCTAACCACTGGAGGGGTCCCAAAGTGATCTGGGGGTCCTGGTCAGGGCTGCCGCCCACTGCTTAGCTTTGAAGGCCCTTCACTACCTGGCCCCGACTTAGCTTTCCAAAGTCCTTGACTATTGCTGCCCTCTCTCTCTCTGCAGTCAGACAAATGGACCCTTTCTCTGTACTGCAGCATGGCCTTGACATCTCGCATCTCCATGCTTCTGCATCAGCTGTGCCCCTCTTCATGTCTGCCCCACAGAGCCCCTCCCTTCCTCTGAGAGGAGGCTCAAGTACATCTGGGGTTGTTTCATTCTTTGTCTGTGTGGTCCCAGACGCAGTTCCTGGCACACAGATGCCTGGGATAGATGCATCCTGGGGGAAGGGGTTCCCTGAACCGGAAGCCCTCTCCTCTCCTGTCTGCAGACCTGGATGAGGGGGAAATAGCTGGTATAAGTCACACGCATGACACCTATGCAGGACCTTGAGGTCAGGCAGGAATCTTGCCACCACTCCCCAACATATGGAAGAGTGAGATAAGAGTCACGTCAGAGGCCTGGGGGAAAGAGCAGTCAAGGAAGGCTTCATGGAGGAGGGAACGCCTGAACTGGGCAACCCCAGTGAAGAACCCAAAAACGTGATGCTTCACACCTGGCTTTCTAGGCTCAACACAATGGAATCAGCCCCAGTAGCTGAGGCCTAGAGGGGCAGAGCACTGGCTGAGGCCACAAGGAGGTGTGGGAGCCCACTCAGGATGAGGTTTTCCTGTGGGCATTAAGGCTTCTCCTCCAGGGTCCATCACATTCTCAGAACTTTAGGAGAGCCCTGGCCTGGGTGTCGGCAAGCCCTGGGCTGTGGGACCCTGGCCAAGGGGCTCCACTGCTCTGTGTCAGGGGTTGGACAGGTACCCGGAGATCTTCACAGTCCTCCCTCTCCCTCCTGCAATACCAAGAAATCTCCCACTATGCATCTGTTGTGTGTGTGTTCATCCTTCGTTGCCAAAGAAGACCATGCCATCAGAGACATGACTTGCACTTTTTGAGTGAGAGAGTGCTGTGCAGGTCACCAGCTTCACTTCTCCTCCAGAGCCATCTGAATTCAGTGACCAGATGTTCATCAGAATGACTGGAGATGACCCAGGATGAGGCAACTGGGGTTAAGTGACTTGCCCAAGGTCACACAGCTAGTGAGTGTCAAGTGTCTGAGGTGAGATTTGAACTCAGGTCCTCCTGACTCCTGTACTGTTGCTCTACCCACTGCACCACCTAGATGCCCTTGTATCTGTTGTGGGTTTGTACGGAGCAGCCCCTTCAGAGAGAGGAGTATCAGGGACACCGTGGGGCAGTGGGCTAGAGACCCGAACTGGACCATAGGCACACCTCATGATTAGAGATCGTTCATTCTTTGTCTTTTATCTCCAGCACCTAACAAAGGGCCTAGCACACAGGAGGTGCTTAATAAATGCCTGCTTACTGACCCCAGGTTTCGTAGTTATTAACTCACAACCTCTTTGAACCTTGGTTTCCTCCTCTGTAATAATACTGTCTATTTCACAGAGTTGTTGAAGGATGTGCTGGGGGCGGGAGAAGGAGGGGGAAGAAGATGGGGAGATGAGGAGAATAGGGGGAGGGGGGGAGTAAAATACCTCAAACCCCCAAACAGTAAAGCCACCTACATCTCTTCTGAGGCAGAATGAGCTGCACCAGGAGTTCCACAAGAGGGGGCTGAAGGCCCATCGACCGTCCAGCAACATGCTTTTGGCTGCTCAGAAGAAAATGGAACCTGCTCATTGTGGGGGGCCTGGGTGTTTTCTGGGTCACGCAGGGATTCTTCATGTAGCGTCCCTGAAGGGGACTTGAATACTTCCAGGGCTGGGGGAGCTCCCTCCCTCAGCACTAATCTGCTGGGTTGTTGGCTGGTCTTCTTCCTCTAAACGCAGGATTTTGAGTGATGGAAGGATGTTAGTGACTCTGGAGCCCAACCCAGGCAGGAACAGAATCCCCAGGAGGCAGGTGGCCCTCCAGCCTCTGCTGGAAAACCTCTGACGAAGGAGGATTGACTTCTCATGTCAGGAGGGAAATCTGCCTTCCTAAAATATGGCCTCTTCATGTCCCACACTCTCTCCCTGGGAGCAACCCTTCAAAGAGCAGAGCAGCCAGCAGGTCCCCCAGCCCAAGCCTTCTGCTTCAGCACCATGCCAACGGGGCTAGTTCCCTGGGGTCTAGGATGGGTGTCTCAGCTCAGCCTGGATCCTATTGGCCACAGCTCCTTGCAGAGGCCCCAGCACTTTGGAGAAGTCCATAACCATTTCTTAAGCCCTCTCATGCACTAGACCCTGTGTTGGCCACTGACCCATGAGGTCCCAGAGAAGGGGGCAATGGCCTCCAGCTCCAGTCCAAGTCTTCTGCCTTCCCCAAGCTGGGTGGGACCTGCTCTTCCCTGGATCCTCCAGAACTGCTCCCACATCACCGTCTACACGAAGCCTTTCTGGGTTCCCCCACACCCCCAACCTGCTCCCAAGGTGTCCTGGTATCCATTCTGTATGCACACATCCAGGCTCATGTCATCTCTCCCCTTAGGATGGAAGCTCGGGCAGGGACACTTTTGCCTTTGTCTCTCTATCTGTGGTACAACCAACGCAGGTACCTGGTCCTTGAGAGGTGCTTCGTATAGACCTAATAGATTAGCTTAAGTGTTCCACCTTCCAGCTATAGGCATCCTACTACTTCGTAAGGCTAATGTTTATGATCTACAAAAAGCCACCCATTGGTGAAGAGCATGGGATCAGTGAGGCGTGGCTAAGTAATTTTTCTGAAAAAGAGCTGGAGGTCTTAGTGGACCACAAGTTCAATACGAGTCTACTCCCAACACAGCATGACAGTTAGAAAAACCAACATATCAGGGTGGGGGGTTGTGCTCAGGAATAAGAAACAAGATGATCATCCCACTGGATTCTGCCTTGGTCTGATCACATCTGAATTAACATACTTGGGTCTGGGCCAAGCAGTTTAGGAAATGAATTGGAGCTGCCAAGTTGGGGAATGGCCTTGTGTTCTTGCTGTATGAGGATCCAATGAAAAGTTAGTATAGAGAAGACTGTGGGAGCAGGCTGTGATGGAGGTGTTCAAATCTGTGAAGGGATCCTAGGGCAGAGATTCTCCTTGGTCCCAAAGGACAGCACCAGGAGCAAGAAGAAAATTATAAGGAGACCAAATTTGGCTAAAGAAGGAAAAGGTTTCTGCCTAACACCTTGAGCTGGCCCATAGTGCAGGCTGCTGTAGGGGAGACCACCCACTCTTTGGGAGCCTCCAAGCAGAGGCTTAGCAGGAATGCTGAGGAGAGGGTTCCTACTCATTCATGGACCAGACTAGATGCCCGTGGAGGTCCCCACCAACTTGGCATCCAGTGGAGTAACATTCATTCCTTCCTCTCTAGTCTGAGGAAGAAGAAATCAGAGCACAAGGTTTTCATGAATCAGGAAATAGTGTTCATTCAGCTGTGCAACTTCTAGGAATGGAGTCCAACCTCAGCTTATCCCTCTATAAAATAAGAATCATATTTAAAGATGACCTACCTCAGTATGGTAAGGGAAGTGCTTCATGGAAAATCAGACCACACGCAGAAGATCTACTATGATGGGCTTAGAATCTGCAGGTTGGAAAAATAGAAGGTAGGATCTAATTTAAGAGGCTGGGATTCAGGAGAAAAAAAAATCATGTTACAAGTGAGAAGTCTGTGACATTAGTCAGAAGAGGGAGCGATGTCTGGGCCCAGGAGGAGCAGACTGGAGAATGTGTCCATGCCATCTCAGAGATAATGGTTGGGGAGTGAAGGGTAAAGACTGGCAACGGGGACTGATCACACAGCACCTGGAAGGAGGGTCTTTTCTGCCAGTTCTTGGACTTCTCAAAAGAGAAGTCGCTCAGCTTCAAGGTTGGGCCAAAGGCCTTGCCCCTGGATCTGCGACGCCCCACCATCCGCTCTAGGAGAGGGAAAAGGAGAAGGCTCCCACACAAGAGGAAGTCCTCCAAGTTTGCATTGATATATTCTTTAGAGGGAGACATCTCCTGCAAAGTTGACCCCTCCGCTTTTCCCATCTCTGCCATATTGGAGGACAGTCCGTTTGGGGGATTTCTAGCCTGTTGCTGGGCAGGAGAACAAGGTGTGAGGTGGGGTCCTAGTTTCCTGACCCATAATAAACACTTTGCTTAAGTATCAGAAAGACAGAAGGAAAACAACACTGAGCCTTTTCACATGTTATTTACCAGAAAGGGTTATTAGTAAATCCATCTATGTACTCATTTATATAAAAACAGCCTGAGAAATGGGCAACATTCACGAAGACACCTAAATTATGTGTACGTCCTTTCTCCAAAAAGGGAAGCTTAATTTTCCTTGCTGAATTGCAGAGGGAAGAATGTACTCTTTTACTAATCCATAGATTAATTTTTGTTCATGTGTGTGATGCTTTTTAGTAAGAGTACTGAAAACTAAGTGTTGAGGGGAAGAAGAGTTACAAATAGGAAAACTCAATTATGTGAAGAATTTAGAGTGTAGTTCTGATTGGCATCTAAGGGATATCAACGATTGCCTTCTGCTGGTGCTACTTTGAAAGTATCAGAGTGGTCTAATAGGTAAATAGGTAAATCAATGCTTTTACTTTAAACATATGAATCCTGTCTAGAAATAGGAACCACTTCTGCCCGATAGAATGTCACTTTTGGTGATAAATGTGAACATAAAACATATCGTCTTGATTGCTAAACAGTTCCTCTTATTTAACTATTATATGCTTCTGGAATGACAAATTCTAATCTGTAAATGCAACGTCCTAGAGAGAATATGGTTAAACCTAGCAAAGAAGTATAATTTTAATAGTTAATTATCATTATAAAAGTAAGATTTCAGTTTGTTAGTGTGCGGATGAACGCCGTGAAAGTTGCTTTATGTCATTTGCTCGAGGACGTATTTTTGTTTTGGCTTGTAAGCTTTGAAAATGGACTTGAAGGTTAAATACATATTGGCCTCTTATCTGAATAAGTGTGCAGATTTAACTGGCTTATTTTATATTAGCATGTGTCCAACTGACAAAGATAGAATTGGAAAAATAATCTTGGTTCCCTTGGAAATGTTTGGTTAAAATAAAAATGTTTCGTGTATGTTCAAAGATGTAATTGCAATTTTAACACCTTCAGGGTAAAACATGGGCCTCATGAAAAAAAGCACACATTTTCATAGATAACGTATAGTAAATTGTAAAGTCTCTGCCCTCCATACGAATAAGTGAAATTTGTTTTGAATGTTAAACTAATTTCTCTAGGAAACTTGTTTTTAGAATCTTCTTGAGAAGAGAGACTGGAGTTATTTAAATCACTCACTAAAGGATTCTGTCTTACTGAGGTTTACTTCTGAAAGTTGGGGCCCTGAACTGGGAAACTGGAAAGACATTTAATTGGGAAATAACATGAAACAAATACAGTGAGAATTTTGCAAATATAATGAAAAAAGGATGCCGTAAATAAATGCTAAAAGTGTGAAGCCAAAGTTAAAGAAAACGTATTGAAGTGGTACACTAAGCTGATGATCACGCTTCGTTCTGACTTCGAACCCTTGCTCGGAAAATCAGTATTTTTTCTTCCAAGTGTGTGCATGTTGCCCTGTTAGACCATAAATAAAAATGACTGAAGGCTTTAAGTATTTTATGCACACTAACGCTTTAAGTTTCTTATAAAATATATACAAAGATAAGATGTAACAATTGGAGAAGCACATGGTAGCATGTAAATCTTAAATGGTGCTTTAGAATTCTTGCCACTTAAACATTTTATATCTTCAGATGTCTGTAAAGCAGGATACAGTTTCTATTTTATTATCCCAACATAAAAATAAGCACTTTGCTTTCCAGGAGTGTGTTGACATTTTCCTCATTGCCAGCTCCACGAGAGGGAGATGGTCAGGACACATCAGGATCCCTATTATACACACTGAGGAGAGCCTTGTGGTCAGATCTGGGGCAGCTTTGCAGGATAATGGCAGGGCAGGAGATCTGAGGCCAGACTCTCCAAACTGGGAACAAGAGGAGGGAGGCCTGGGGTGACATGGCTAGGGACATTGTAAAGAAGGTCAAGCAGAGGGGTTTGTTTTCTGTGAGTGGCCAGGTCAGCACATTGTTCCCTGGTGCTATCTGTACTTGGGTATGGAAGACAAGTTCCAATGAGGACATATGCACAGGTAGAACCCGGGAGACAGGAAGGGTGTCCTGGGGAGGCAAGAGCCAGGAAGTAGTAGAGGAATCCCAAGATGCAGAATTAGGCGTTACAGGGAATAAAGGTACCAGGAGTCCTAGCATTTCTGTGGAGTTTATAAATCCTACTTGATTAAGCCCAGGAGACGGGTGCTACTGTCATCCTCATTTTACAGCTGAGGAAACTGAGGCAGGTGTTAAATGGATTGGCCAGGGGTCACACGTCTGGCCTAGATTTGAACTTGCCTTCCTGACTCCTGGTTCACCACTCAAGCCGCTGCATCCTCTAGCTACCTCTAGGCTTGAGTCTTAGCTCACACACCCTCTAACTGTATGATCCTGGAAGAATCCCTTCTCTTTTCTAAAATGAGGGGGGGTTGAATGAAATTCCTCCCCCTTCATCTCTGACCTTATATCTTGGTATTTTTCTCATTGGCCAGGAGCCATCCAAATGCTTGCTGAATCAAGATGACTCAGGGACTGGAAGCTTCCCAACGTATAAAAGAAAAGTGGCTGCCATTTTGGAAGTAGAGTGAATGGGTCGGGCCCTGGGTTTGAACCAAGGACAGATCTGGTCTCACTTTGCTTTTTGTTCCTCAGGTTCTGTCTAACGAGGAGGCTGGCCTATGTGGTTTCTGGGGAGCTAAGGGGACTGAAGGGCTCCCAGTTTCTCCTAGAAGCCTAATTAGGTGGTTGAAGGCAGACTTCTAATGTTGTTCTGTTTCAAGGACCAGACTCAGTTGTAATCAGAACTTTTATTTCATACTTCTGTCTGGACCCACACTCCGAGTTCAATCAGAATTGAGCCATCAGCCACCTTCAGTGTCCTGTAACAGATGGACATCATCAGAGCAATAGCGTCTGCCCAGGACAAGGACACTTGCTTTCTCTAAGGAGGGCAGGCTGTAAGCACTTACTGTTAGCTGTGGTCAGAGAGATGGCTCCTGATGAGACCAGTCCCTGTGAGTGGTATGGTCTGGTGCTACGGCCTGGGCAGGAAGGGGGTAGAGGATTAGCACCCTCCTAGCAGATGCTGCCAACTGGCCCAGGCAGCCCAGAATGTGCTTGGTAACTAAACTGGAACACAGGGTGCACAGCACCTGAATGGGACAGGCCACTGAGTGAAAGCCAAACCCATCCCCCCAAAGTCTCACCCCCACTGAGTTGTGGAACTAAGACAAACCTGGAATTAATTATGAGGAAAGCACTTGGGAATACATTAGATAAAAGGCGAATTCTTCTACTACTAACCCAGTGCTTCCCTATAGGCAAGTCTATTCCAGGGCCCTCAATTGCCTCATCTGGGAAGTGGGCACAATTCTTGCACTTTTGTGTCTCAGGAGAAAGCATGGCATAGTGAAGAGATTATGTCAAAACCAGGAAGACTTGTCTTGCCTCTCACAGCCTGGCTGTGTGATCCTGGACAAGTCACTCTCAGTGTGCGGGGTGACAGTTTGGTTGGTAAGGGGTTTTCCTCACCTGGAGTTCTCTGTACCAAAGAAATCATGAAACCATTCCCTGTCTCCATCCCACTGTGGCCTTCACAGGACTCCCATGAGAAAAGGGTTTGGAAACTTTGATCAACTCCTTCGTATACTATGCTAGCATCCAGCCCACTGTGACAGATGGTTCAGACACAAACCATTTCCCAGGACACCACAATTAGTTAAGAGATCCCTGGGTTCAATCCGACAGGCTGACCCCATCCTGAGGTCAGAGACCACTCACCAACTCGTTGCTTCCCTGGGATGCAGCTTCTCGCACAGAGAGAGTCTAAGTCAGGCTGTTGAGTCCTACAGAGCACCACACTGCAGTGGAAATACACCTGGCAACATCAAATGGGTGGGGTGGGGGGGATCATCAGTCTGATTGCTAATGCTGCCTCCAAGGCCAGGTGTGGAGTAGAGTCTCTAGTACTGAGTCTACAGCCTTCTCCTCAGAACTCTGACCCCAGGGTACTGGAGTGGTTTGCCATTTCCTTCTCCAGCTCATTTTGGTGGTGAGGAAACTGAGACAAATAAGGTTAAGTGACTTGCCCAGGGTCACACAGCTAATAAGTGTCTGAGGCCACATTTGAACTCAGGAAGAGGAGTCTTCCTGATTCCAAGTCCAGAGCTCTATCCACTGGGCCTAACTGCCCTTACCACACAGTAGGTACTTCAATAAATACTCCCTTGATTTTGTCTTGCTCCCTCTCTACCAAAGGGCTTCTGCCTCTGTCTTAATATATTCAGTTATGTAAAAGTTAACATGAGATTCACTTAAAGGACATTTTCCAAATGGAGAGAGGCAGGTAATGAGGACTTAACGATGTTTGCCTTACAGCCCTATTGAGAATTCTAACCTCTAAGGCAGCCCATGGCGCTTGTTAGCATGCATCTGTATATTTTATAAGGTATAGAAGACCAGAGAGGTGATGGGATCTTTTTAGATGCACTGCTAAGCCCCACAGGCTCCCTCTCCTCACCACCCACTGGTCACAAGTCCGGTTTCTTTGTCTTTTTGTTTCTAAATTCTCTAGACTGTACTCTTGTCCCAAGGGCACAGATGAGGGCTAAGACATACTCTATCAGCAGAAGCTGAACCCTTGGGTGGGGGAGGCCATGGATCCAGTGGTTGGTTTGGATCCGATTCTGTCCACCTCGTGTCGGAAGGTAGCTTGGCAAGCCAGAACATGTTAAGAGGATGGCGAGAGGAAAGAAAACCAGGCCAGATGAGGATGGAAGGATCTGGGAAGGTCTATGCTAGAGATGAAAAGATTGGGATTAGCCAGGGAAAGAAGGGACGGTGTTTGAAGGCCTGTCACAGGGGAAGTGAATCAGATGTACTCTGGCCTCCTGCAGTGGGCATGAGGAAGACCCTCACAGAGGTTCCAGGGAGATCTCCTTACACACAGATTTCTGCTCAGTATAAAAGGTAGAACCTTTCTGTAATTGAGTACCCAGTAACCTAACAGGCTGCGTGCCACAGGAAGTGGTGGAGGCATTCACAGCAGTCAGTCTCCCACCCAGCAGACTAGACTAAGGTCAGTTGAGGTTTCTTTCTACTTTCAAATAGAAAGTAAGCTTCTCAAGAGCAGGGGTTTTTGCTTTTGGCCTCCTATCTCCAGAATCTAGCACAATGACTGTCGTATAGTAGGCACTTAATATTGCTTCTCAAATTAACTGTGGATTTTTGTATCAATTTCAGAAGTGGAACAGACTCACATCCTCCAGCAGCGCCCTCTGATCCTTCATGAAGGCAAACATTTTTACTTCGTATCTCTTCAGGTGATGGGGAAAGAGTCCCACATCCACAGGATGGAAGATGGTCTCATGGAAATCCTCATCACTGGGACAGCTTGGGGAAAAAAAAAGTGACCCTTAAGGGTAAGGACTGTGTTTTTTGCCTTTCTCTGTAACCTTGGTGCTTAGCAAGATGCCCTGCACAGCACACAATAGGCACTTTATAAGTACATGCCTATTGACTTGACCAGAGTGCACACAAGGATATAATCCATGCTTGTTCAGTCCCTTAGCTGAACCCCTCTAGTCCCTTTTGCCACTCTAGGGCCTGGGCCCATGGGCAGGGCTCAGTTACCTGTCGATAATGATATCCCAGCGGGGCTGGCTCTCTCCATCCTGGGAAGTGGTAGCCCAGCAATCTTCAAGGAATAGTTCTACCTGCAGATTTTCCCAATGCAGAAGCTCCACCTCAAAGAGCAGGGAGTCTCTCAGGTACTTGTGGACTGGGTACTCATCCTCCTTGTAGAACTCTGAATAGGTTCCATCTAGAGAAGGCATGACTCGCCATTAGGCTTCTCTAAGCTTTTTCTGCTAGGATAAGCTCTTCTATGAGCACAGAGCCCTCGGGGTGTGCATCATCGGCATGGGTCGGGATCACTTTACTGATGATCCTGCTTGGGTCAGTCTACAAGCATCTAAAAAGGACCTACTATGGGTCAGACTGTGGGGATGCAAACACAGACCACGAGCCCAATGTCTGCTCACAAGGAGCAGACGTTATAATGGAGGAGACAAGCAGTCTGTGCAGAATAAGTAATTAAGCAGCAAAGAGGTACAGTGGGTAAAACTTTGGACCCAGAGTCAGGAAGACCCGAGTTTGAATCCTGCACCAGACTCTGCCCATGGACCTCAGGCAAATCATTTCACTTCTCAGCCTCAGTTTTCTCCTCTGTAAAAAGGAGATAACACCTGCCTCCCAGGGTTGTTTTATATAAAGTTATTTGCAATCCTCCAAATGTTCTATAAATGCTAGTTATTATTAAACACAAACGTGTACAAGTAATTTGTGTGGGATGACGTTATCTTCTGTGTGTGTGTGTGTGTGTGTGTGTGTGTGTGTGTAGGGGGCAGGGAGTAAAATAATGGTGCTTCAGCTGAACCTGGAAGGGAGGGGCTTCACCAAGTTGAGGGAGTGTGCACCAGGAATGCTTCGAGCTGGCAGGGAACATGGGCACAGAAGCATCGGCACTAGGCTCAGAGGGTCTGGGTTCAAATCCCAACTCTGTTCCTTACTACCGGTGTGACCATCGGCAAGTCTCAACTTCTCCTCCATAAAACAGAGAGAATGTTCTAAGGGCCCTCCTGGTTCTGATCTTCTGAGTTCTCTATACCTCCCTCCCCCACGTCTGCATCCCATGCTCCTACCTTTGGACAGCTTCATGATCAAGGCAAGACGACCATGTCCTGGCTTAGAACCAGGCACTTGGCTCTTCTCTGGTCGATATCGAACCGTGGTGGTTTCATTGATAGGATAGCGACAGGTACATTGGAGTCTAAGGAAGAGAGAGGGATCCAGGGAAAGAAGAGCACCTCCCCAGGACAACTCTTTTCCCTTCTGCGTGTGTCTCTGTCTTCTATCTCACTCTTCCCTCACTCAATAACAACTCCAAAACCCAATCTAAATCCACCACCTTTTTTTTGGGTGGGTGGGAGCATGTGGAGAGCAGGCAGAAGGAGGCTGCTTGAACAGCTCCAGCTCACCTGTAGATGGGGTCATCCAAGCCTGGGCTAAAGAACAGGACGTCGTTCTCATAGGTCAGGGTGTGCTCTTCAAACTAGGGGCATAAAGGAGAGCATGGAGCCCACAGGGGACATGGTCACAGGGCTTGGGAGCTCCCAGCCTTAGACAAGGCCTCTTACCTTTCTGCTTGTCCCGCAGGTGTTGACCCCGAAGACAAACGTGGCGCTTGTCTTGTTGACCAACACTGGCCCACAACGCTTGTCCCGAAGCACAAATCTGGAGGGATCCAGGCTTGGCACACCAGCCAGGATCAGGGCCGTGACCACCATGGAGCCATTGGCTTGGCAAGCTAGCCCAAGAGCCAGGTCTGGTGTTAGATGTCTATTCACTGAGCACCCATTACCCACCTGGCCCCTCATCAGCTGCTAACTTTAGACTGTTCCCTCCTGAAAGAATACATCCCTTAAATGTGTAGAAACAGCTATGTCTTCTCCAGGCTAAATGTACCCTGCCCCTTTACATGGCCCTCATCTGTAGTGGTCCTTTGCCCTCCTGGTTGCTTGAGCTTATTGGCATCCTTCCCAACCTCTGGCATACAGAATGGATGCCAAGCCTCCGGAGAGTCTGAGCTAGGGCAGAGGGATGGAAGAGCAACTCCAACGGTTTTGAGCCAAGACTGTTGTTGACCCTGGAGTCTCATACTGTTAGGAACCCAAACCTTTCTATTTCAAACCTCGATGAAGAGTCTTTGAGAGCTCTGAGGTTTATGAGGGAGGGAGAAAGGAGGGAAGGAAGAAGAGGAACAGATCCCCTATAGCCAGATGCTAACCCTTTTCTACGGTGGGTCCTAGAGAAACTTAGGGAGAAAGCAGCAGTCAGATTGTGGAGGGCCAGGGTGGGGTAGAGAGAAAAGCCAGCTGGGTCTGAAGCCCAGTTTAGACAGCCGTTAGCCAAGTGACCCTGGGGAAGTTTCTAAATCTCTCTCAGCCTCAGTTTTCTCTTCGGTAAGATGGGTACTATAGTCCTTTTCTCAGTATACTCCTGGTGAAGGAGGAAGTTAAAAGCTAGAAACATGGGAGTCCCTTACTATGTAGGGGTGGGGAACCACAGAAGATCAGATTCCCTGTCAGAGGTTGGCCCAGCTAGCAAGATGTTCTCTATCAAGAGCCCTGAATTTAGCATTTGAACAGAAACAAAACTTAAGACAAAGTTACCTATTAGGTCTTTGGGGGAGAAGGGACAAGTGATGGAGTATTCCCTCATGTTGGCAAGGGTGCGATTATTCTTCATCTTCAGCTGGAGGCAGGCTCTAATCCCTGAGGGACTGATATCCTGGGAAAGAATAGATGGGTATAGGGGAAAGCCCATGACATCATTGTAATTTCATGGAGGTTAGAGCATGTGCAAACATGAGGCATGTTTGCACATTCCCCCCTCATATCTACATACTCCTAGGCCAGGTGCTTAGGGCCGGTCCCTTTTCAGCTCCAAGATAACACACAGGTAGCAAGAGGCAGCTCCCATCTCTTGGTCCAGAGTTCTTTCTATGAAACCACCCTGGGATCAGGGGAGCTGGTATTTGAGTTGGACTTAGGAGGTGGGACATTCTCAGGCAGGAGCCAACATACACCGATAGCCAAGTGAAAGCAAAGTGGTTAGGGGCAGACAAGCCTCCAGTTTGCCTAGAGAGCACTCTGGGATGATGTCAGAAGTCTGTGAAGGTTTCTGGATGCCTGTTGAGCATACAGCCTTGGCTTGGAAATTCTGTGATCGATGGAGCTACATGCATGAGCTACATTCACGGTGCTGACCCTCAGGGTCTTCTCTCCCACTTGAGCATTAGAGGTTGTGGCCACTGAATAAGCCGAGTTTCTGACCTCATTCCCTTCCATTGCTAACTGCTCAGAAGCAGTTCACTGCCTGGGGACTGACAAGGGAATGAGTCAAAGTTCTTTTTAACAAGTCAGATAATGCCCTTCATGCAAATTGCCTTCTTTTTACCCAGCATTAGTCAAGTCAACGAGCATTGACGGAGCACTTACCCTGTACGAGGCCTGACAAGTTCTGAGGTTACAAAGGCAGAAGTGGTCACTGCCCTGCCCCTTCCACCAGGGCAGACCCTAGGCCAACACCTAGGTAAGGCACCGGCAGGGGAAATTAGAAGCCCTTTCAGATGGAGGGCACCAGTAGCTGGAGAGAATAGGACAGACCTTCTGCGGAGGGGGGGGTTCTTGTGGGAATCCAGGGAAGCCAAGAGGCTTTTCAGTATTGTTATACTGTTGAACCAACCCCAACATGGCTAGGAGAAAGATTTCTGGACTCCACTGTGGAGAAATTCAGGCCCTGGGAAGTCTGACTTGCCCAGGGAGTAATGGACAAAGCTGTCAACTGACTAATCCCAAGCCCTTTCTATGCTGCTGTGCTGCATGGAGAACACTGAAGGAGCCCCTCAAACAAAGCCTTCACATCCTGTCAACAGTCCCAGGGATGCTCCAGCTGCCACATTCTGGCTTCTCTGATGAAGTGCATCCTCCACATGTTTCCCATCACAGGCAGTTTCTCCCCAAGGAGGGAGAGAGCAGATTGTTGTCTTGCCCTGGAGAGGAGGAATCAGAGATGCTCCAAGGGACAGGAGGCTGGCTCAGCTGTTTTGTGGAAAAGCCTTCCGGGCAGGAGCCAAAGAGCCCTAAGCAGCCTGCAGAACTGAGCTGATCTCACTCCAGCTGATTGGTTGAATTGGAGGTGGGGCAGAGGTGTCAGTGGATGTCTTTGCTGGACAGATTGGGTGAGTTGCCTTTATCTCCTCCCCAGCCACCCCACTAGGCCCTGTTTGGAAAAGATTTCATGGCTCCTTTTTATTTGGCAGGTCCAGTCCCCCCTGCAGAGGCAGATTCCAGAAGGGCTGTAGAGAACAGAACTCTTAGGTACTGGCTCAGACTCTGTCACTGATGTTCACTACCTGTGTTACCCTGGGCAACTGACAACCCTGCTGGGCCTCACTTTCCTCATCTGTAAAATGAGGGGTTTGTAGGAGTCAGCCTTTGATGTCCCTTCGGACCTTAGATCTAGGTTGCTAAATGGAACCCTGGATTTGGACTAGAAGACTTTTGTTTGAAACCTGGATGTGCTCCTTGCTCCCTATGTGACCTGCCCTGGGCCTCAGTTTCCTTCTCTGTATCATGGGGAGGGTTGAAGGAATCCCAAACTCCTACCTCATAGACCACATGAGCTGAAAAGTAGGGGACACGAATGACAAGATGTGTGCCATTGTCGTGAAAGTCATAGTTGTATTTCTGGGCGGCTTCTGGGGTCAGTCGTGTGTTCAAGAGAAAGGGAACCCAGCTCTGGTCTACATTGCCACGGGTGAGTTCAAGGTAGAGATTTTCGGCATCACAGTGCCCTTCCACTTTGGGCAACACTGCAAGGAGACCCAGGGGTTGCTTCTCCGTAAATCTATCCCCCTCCCCCATGACACGGCAGCCCTCTTGGGCTCTCTGGAGACCTCACCCACCTACATCATGGACAATGGAGACCATCATCACTGGAGTAGTAAAGACGTCATCACCTGCTCTGAGGAGGAGGCTGGCGTTCAAGGTATAGATCCGAAAGTCTTCGCCTGGATACTAGAGACAAGAACCCATGGTTCAGACATTCGTTAATCAATGTGCCTTGAATTACAAACTAGGAGAACCAGGGAGAGGGATACCAAAGAAACACAGAACCAAAAAGGGCAGGTCCTGTGTCAAGAGGTGGCTGACAAGACAATTCATGTCCTCCCTGGCCCATTCCTGAGGTCAAGAGAGAACAGAGGAGGTCCCAGTGGAAAGCTAAGGAAGCAGAGGGATGAGTCACACAGGAGATGGGGGAGGGGTGTGATCTGTGTATTAGGGAGTACTAATGGGGGGGATTTGATCCACCTCAGTGTTTAATACAACAAAAAGCCAAACAGTGCCTGCTTTCAAGGAGATGACATTCTACTAGGAGGGACAGACCACGTAGACAGATAGAAGCCTAATTCAAGACAACTTCACCAGGCAGAAATACAACCAGATGGGGACAAAAATGAGGAGAGGCTTTGTGTAGGAGGCAGCATGTGAGGTGTGATTTGAAGAAAGATAGAGGATTGAGGAGAGAGAAATCAGAAGGAATGTGTGTTCATGCATTCACTTCAACTCCATTTATTGAGTGACTGTGTAATGAGCCTGTTTCAGAAGTGCTGTTCCTGTGATTTTCAGGGATGGTTTAAATCTAGATACCTCAATATCTACACCTGGCATGTGGAAACCAATTTCAATGATGAAATCCCTGCTTCCGTTTGCATGCAGAGCCTCGTAGATTTGGAGGTGACTCTTATTAGCTACTGGGACAAGGACGGTCTGATTATTCATGGTCAGGCTGATGAGCTCCACGTCAGGAAGAAATGTGCCCACGGATATGTTGAAGATGCGGAGGTTGGGGTTGGTATCTAGGAAATTAACTTCAGACGTTAGAATGCCTACAATCTACCAAGTCCTATGCTGACCATTGGGGACATGGAGATATGCCTCAGGTCCTTCCCTCAGGGAGGTCACAGTCCAATGGGGAAGAAAGCAATACCTTCAACATAGAATTTGATGCAAGGATTGGAGAGATGTAGGGAGGGTGGGAAAGAGAACATTAAGCCTGGTATGAAATGTAGAGGAGATGTACCAGTGTTCCAAGCTTTGGGATGACCAAAGAGAGAGGATGGGTCTGGGGGAGACAAGGACTGTTACCCACTGAAGGCCTTACTGTTGGTCAGGATGGGTTCCTGGAGCTGCAGTGGGGTTCTTACAGTCTTCACAACGGTATGCTTGGTCACACCCCATTTGTCATCTTCCCACCGGTGCTCCAGAAACAGGGCAATGTGGTAGGAGGTGCCATAGTGTCCTGATTGCACATGTGTCTAAGAAAGGGAAGAGAAAGAAGGCAAGGCATTCCTTCTGTGGCAAACAAGATAGTATAGCAATTTTGGGGCAGTGACCATCTCCTTTATGTTAAGGATGGGGAAACTGAGGCACAGAGTGAGTTAGTAGCAGACCTGAGACAAGAAGCCAGGCCTCCCAAGTCAGCCTAGGGCCTTGTTCATTGCATTCCAACTCTCAGATTATCACAGTCAAGACTTGAATTAATGAACAAGCACTGAAGTGCCTGCTCTGTAGTACAGGTAGTGTGCTGGACACTACAGAAAGACAAAAGTGAGACATACCCTGCCCTCAAAGCCACAGAAAGCATCTTCCAAGGTATCTGTAGGTACTCTGAATCCTTCCATTTTTCCTCTGTGGATGTAGTCCAAGCCTGGATCTATTCTAGCTCAGAAGGGCCTGATTATAGAGACCCTATACCTCATCCCCAGACCAGAAGCTTCTACCAGGCCTCACATGGACCACCTTAGAGATTCAGGCAGTAAGGACCAATGCCGTGGGACACTGGGGGCTCAGCAAGGTGCTTTAGAGATCATTCAAGTGAGGCCCCTTCATTTTACACATGAGGAGCCAATGCCCAGAGCGCTTGATTTGGCCAAGAATCTTAGCCAATGATCTATTACCTAACAGAGTCAGGGTTTGAACCCAGGTCCTTTGACTCTGAAGCCAGTTTTGCTCTCCTGTAGCTCGTCTCCACTAAAATCTCCCACCTGGCTACACAACTGGGTGTGTTTTGAAAGACCACAAATCAATCAAGAACAAGTTTCAGGTGGTGGGGGTGGGGGGGGTGGGGTGGGGGGGTGTAGCTTTCCTCCTGATCTGGGAAGGCTTTAGGGAGAGGTCTGACAGTGGCCTGGACTTCTTTCCTGAGCCTCAGAATTGCTCAGTGTAGAGAGACACGCCAACCAGGTGATGAAAGTGAGGCTGCAGCAACTCAGAAGGATGTCCCCTATGACCAGGATCAATGAGATTGATAACATGGATCCTTGAAGGATTGACTTGCAGTCTAAGATCCTTCCCCTCAGCCCTCTCGTCATGTCCAGCTTCCTAGTTTTCTGATATTTTGCCTGACAGTTCCAGGAGCCTCAGTTTCCCCACTTGTAAAAGGAGGGTGTTGGATTCAATGGCCTTCCAGTTCTAGCTCCCTGATACCAAGTCCCATTTCATCCCTTCCTCTCTGTTCCATCTTATACACTTGATGGATTTTGAGCTGGAAATGACCCTTAGCAATCAGAAATCAAGAGATGGAAGAGACTTTGGGATCATCTGGTCCCATACTTCCTTATGTTACAGAGGAAGAAAGAAGTCCAACGAGAGTGATTATAGCTTGCCCATATTCTTTCTACTTGCCATGATGCCTACCCAATAACTCTCTCACCGGAGCTTCATCTGCCACCAGTAATTTGTCTCCTGGCTTTATAAGTCAGGAAACTGAGGCCAAGAGAAGGAAAAGGGACTTGCCAAAGGTTACACAGGTAGTGGCAGAGGTGGTACTTGAACCTAGAGCCTTGGGCTACAAATCATTAATACTTCTGCCACAAGTGGTGAAAGGTCATCCTTACTTTACTAAGACTACAAGAAGATCTAACATGCTTTTAGGGACATTGAAGCACCTCATACCTTCCTGTACTCCATGTGGGATAACATGCTAAGAAAGTCTTTATTCTCGCTACTGATTTGCTAGACTCTCTTGAAGAAGGTTCCCAGGCTAGAAGTATTCTGAGCTCTCACCGCTCCCCGCTCCCCAGGGAAGTTCTAGCTCTGGGACTCATGCCAACCTTGGTGGTGGTGGGGGTTTGTGTCCCTTGGTTGTGACTGGACAACTCACCTTGTAATACCCGCCTTCTGCACCAATCGGTACCGTAATGTTAATGGTGTCCCCATCACTCCTCAGACTGTATCTTCTAGAGATAAGATCTGCAGCAGTCAATTTGTGTAGCCCCACACCCATCTCCACAGACAGGTCCTTAACGTTACTGGCCCCCATGAGGAGAGGGCCGATGTTCTTTGGCATGGTCCAAATGATCATGTCTTCTGTATATACCATATCATCTTAGATGAGAAAACACAAGCAGACGTTGGCTATGGCCTCCTTATCAGAGGCAAGAGTATTCAAATCGCCTTTGGCAAACAAGAATTTGGCACCTGCTGTTTACTCAGGACTTTGAGGGAATGTGAGAGTTTTACAGCATGGACCCTGACCTCAAGAAATATGTTACAGTCTTGTTGGGGAGATGAGGTCATTAGGCAGATCATTCAGAAAACAAGTAAATCTTGGCCTAGGGGTTGGGGTGGAAACTAAGTACAATGGGTGATGGATGGTGGAGGTCAGCATATCCTCTTTATTTTCTGGTCTCAAAAAGTTGCCTAGAGTATTAAAAGGTTAAGGCCCTTACCTATGCTTATGTGACCAGGATGTTTCAGAGGAGGACTTGGACCCAGGTCTTCTGAGTTCTAAAGTCAGCCATGTTACCCCACACCGCAAGTGTGCAACAATAAATAATGGATATTTATATAATGCCTCAAAGTCTATAGAGTGTTTTATATAAATTCTCAAAATAAAGTTCTAGAATTATTATTCCCATTTCCAGGATGAAGAAATTGAGACCCAGAGAGAAGTAAATTGTCCAAGGTCATTCCCAAGATCATAGCTCTCATAGTAAAAGCCTGGGAAGTCATGGAGTCGAGATCCTTCCATTCTATAGATGAGGACACCAAGGTGTAGAGTGGCCAAGTGACCTGCCCCAGTATCACAGAGTTAGCAGATACTTGAAGTGGCCTTCAAATCTAAGCCTCCCTGACTCTAATGCCAATGTCCTGTCCACTACACTGGGCTTTCTCCTAAAGTTTGAGGATCAGATCTTCCTCCTTCCTGATCCATCACCTCACTTCCCACTATGCTACCCTCAGACACTTTGGGTTCAAGGTTCACTTCAGCCTTTTACAGAGGAGCCATGAGTCTTATGTGTCTTAAGCAAAAGGAGTTTGAGGAGATGACCACAGTCTAGCTTTGAAGCCTGTGGTCAATGAGCCTGACAATGAAAGAACTGGAGGAATAGGAGTGAGCTATGCAGAGACAACAAAGAACATGACTACACTTGGGATGGGGATGGGGCAGAGGAAGAAAATAGCAGGAGCTCAGATATGGATGCTAAGCTGAGTTTGGCAATCAGAGATGATGGGAAGGAGACTGGCCTGGTCTCCTAAGTCCCTTCCAACTCAGATTCTAGACTGCACAGTGACTAGTGAAACCTTCATGATATCTTGAAAAGGATAATGGGCAGGGAGTTAGGAAAGCCTCAAGTCAGAAGCCTTGCTCAGTTGCTTAGTGACCATGGGATCCTGAACAAGATATTCTGGTTACATTATCTGTCATAGGATGTTGCCTTCTCCTATCTCATGGGGTTGTTGGGAGCTTAGCACCTTGGACAGCCCCAATAAAGAAATGGGAGTCATCTGGTCCCATAAAGAGGGGAGAATGGGCCATGTACAGGTCTAGAAGGCCAAGTAGAGGCATTTGGCTTTTATGCTAAAAGGGTGCAGACCCAGCTTGGGCTCCTGAGCATCTCTAGGAATCTCCAGCAAGCCTTGGTCTTATATTGTAAATGCCCAAATTTGACCAGGAGAAGGAGGAGGCAAAGAACAGGGTTGTTGCTCATCTCTTACCTGTAGGACAAGCAACAGCAGTGTCCACCATGAAGATCATCCAGTGCTGCTTGTAGAATGTGCTAGATCTTATGGCTGAGAAAGTAACTCCTTGAATCTACCAAGAAAAGAACCCAGTGAAATCCCGAGAAACTGTTTCTAATGGTGACTGATTTCTAGGCCTGTGGCAACCACCATCTTGGTTGTAAGGAGTTTGGGCCAACCTCCACTTGTTGAGCCTCTTGGGCATTGAATCCTGCTCGAAGGAGGATCCTTGTGTCTGTCATGTTGATTCCATAGCCAGCGCTATGGGCATCGCTCACCAGCATAACCCTTCTTCCAGTCAAGGTGTGAAAAACAATCTGCCATATGGAAGTCATGCCAGATGTTGCCTGGGCCAACAAAGGATGGTGTTGGTAAAGACCTAGAACCTTCTTTTGTTCCAGTTTCCCCATTGCCAGACTCAGATTTAACAAGAAGGAAGCTGACATCTCATTCAAGTCAGAGACTAGAACTGAACATAGGATGGTTGATAGGCTTACCTCCGGGAATGCTGCTGCCCAGTCTTCAGGCTCATCTTGGAGCATGTCAGCTGGAATGAAGGGGACTTCTCTCTTAACAGAAACCTTTGGGAGGAAGTGTGAGAAATAATTTTCTTTACCTAACTAAAAAAAAAAAGTCAACAGAACTCTGAATTTGAGGTCAGAACGGTCTGGATTCAAATTGTGCCTTGGGTACTTCTTAGATGTGTGCCCATGGGTAAGCCACTTAAGTTTTGAACCTTAGTTCCTCTTTGGTAAAAGGGGTACAGTTAGCACCTCTCACAGGGTCCCAAGGATCAAGTGAATGTATGAATTGCTTTGCAGACCTTGAAGTGAATGTATGAATTGCTTTGCAGACCTTGAAGTGCAGCCTCAAGGGCAGATGCTATTGTCCAGGAAGGTGGGCTTCTGCCACTCATGTTCCCCTTCCTTCTGGTGATTTATTGAAACTCCGCAGCAGCCCTGCATTCTGGAAGATCTTTCCAGGGAGGAAGGTTACCAAAGTGGTCCCAGGGATGGCCTCCATCCATCTTCCTCCTTCAGGCCATAGGGCCCCCAGGGTAGGAACAGATTTGCACACACTCTTACCTCCATGTAGTTGGCTTCACACACAATTTCTCTGGGATACCAGGATGAGTGAGAGCAGCTCACACTTCTCTGATAAACAGTAACCTCTGTGCGCTGGGGATCAGAAGCGACGTGGACCTCCACGGTTACTGTAAAACTGACATCGTTCTAGAAGGAGGGAAAAGACAGGATTAGATTGGAGGGGCTCATCTGCCAGCCAAGTACTTGGAGTTTGTTCAGGACCCAGGGCAATAACATCTAGAGGGAGCCCAGCCAGACTAGACATCACACATCCTGTCACCAGGACTGTTCTTCTGTTGCTGTGAATCAGTTTTGCATCTGAGACCACATGCCATCTTAGAGTGCAATGGGCTGGTTGCCCCTCACTGGGGGTCTTTAAGCAAGGTCCACGTGGCTACTTCTCACATGTGATAGAGTGTGGATTTCACCTCAGGTATGAAAGGCTTCTAAGGTCCCTCATAGAATCCCAGAATCAGAGTTGGAAGGGACTCAGCAGCCATCTAATCCAACTCAAAAGGGATCTTCTTTATTACATATCTGAGGAGTGGTCACCCATGTGGACATCCATGTCAGGAGGTGAGACAGTGACCACCTCTGTGACCCACCATCTTTGGAGGCAGCTTAGTATTTCTAGATGCCTATGAGATTTACCTTTCATTGTTTCTAGTTCTGACCTCTGAGGTCATATTAAAAACAAGTCTAATACTTCATCGCAGCCCTCCAAATTAGGGATCTTTTTGGCTCCTCACTCTCATCCACTGTTCATTCTCCCTCCCAGCTCAATGCCACCTGCAAATCTGAGGAGAATATCAGGGGCACTTTTGTCTAAATCATTGACTAAAAAAATGCCAGAAGAACACAGCACCACAGATAGACTCCTGGGGACCTCCACTGGAAACCTCCTAGCCCTCTGACTCTGACTGGAGATACTTGGCCAAAACCAAGGTAGATGACCATGCTTAGCCATGCTTAAGCCTCAAGCTCAGTCATCTTGTCCAAGAAGGAAATAAACTTAGGCAGCCATGAGCTGCTTTTGGTCATCCTCGAGTTCCTTTCTAGATGGTGTCAATTATCCCTTTAATGGTCGGTTCTGGGACATTCCTAGGAATGTAAGTCAAGGTCACTGGGCTTTCAGACTCAGTTCTCTCACTCTTTAGCCTTGAGATTTTGTGATTCTAGCTCAGAACTTGACTTTTGTAAAATGCTGTATGTGAGCACACTGACCGTCAACTATAGGTAAAGGCTGAGGGGATAAAGAGACAATCTGCAGATCCCTTCTCTGTGCCTCAGTTCCCTCATCTGTAAAATGAAGGGAAGGTTGGTACTCTCAGGGAGTTTACATTTGACAGGGGAGGGGCAGAGGAAGGGCCGAGGAAGGGCCTGTGCATAAACTCTCACCCCAGCTCCCATTAAATGTGCTCTCAGAGGCTGCATCTCATTTACCAAATGCCTGATTTATCTCATGTGGGGAAAGCAGCTTCTAAACCTCACAGCCTTAAAGATGTCAAATTATCATCGCCATTCCCATACCCACCCCCTCCCTCAGTGTCCAGCACTTAGCCAATGCTGAAGCATTGGCAGAGAGTGTGCCTCATGAAAAGCATGTGCTGTGCCCGAATGAGATCAAACCAGATGTGGACGGTAGACTCACTTTGATGACAGAGTAACAGCTCAGGAGAGATGCTCGGAAATCCACGTTGCCCCAGGCATCAGAAGCAATGGTGTAGCCACACTGATTGGCCAAAGCCTCGTCTATCTTCCTTGTTGTGCCAAACTGATCTGGGAACAAAGTCCTGCCTTCAGCATCAGTCTTTAATGCTTGCCAGCTGGCCTGGCAGTCAAACAACCTCCGTTTTGGCTCTGGTCTGACCACCATCTAGCAGGGTTACCTTGAACAAGTCCCTTTCCTAGGGTTGGAGTCTGAGGACCTAAATTGGAATCCCCATAGTAGGTGCTTAATAAATGTTTAGCGATTAACTTAATCTCTCTCACTGAGCCTCAGTTCTCTTATCTGTAAAATGGATGGGGGGGTTGAACTGGATAAAGTTTCCTCTCACTCCAAGTCTATAATATTCTGTGACCTCTATTATAGGGTCACTTTGAGCCCCAACTCCCTCAACCATGATCTTCCCTAGCCATCATGGATGGCTAGTTTTGTATACAGTAGAAAGAGCACTGGTTTTGGAGTCTGGGACCTAGATTCAAATCTACTTAGATGAGCTTGGGAAAGTCCCCTGACCTCTTGGGGCCTCAGTTTCTTCAAGTGTAAAATGAAGATCTTGGAGTAGATGACTTCTAAGGTTGTCTCTAGGTCTAAAAATCTATGACTCTATGGGAACCACATTTTTGTGGTGAGTTTTAATGGGCCTGTTATGCAAGAAACCCCATCTTAGATTTCTGGCAATGGGGTACTTTACTAGCCCTCCATGTTCTCTGTGAGCACAGGCAGCATCTGTATCCCCAGAGTACATCATCACCGACCACCACTGGCAAATGAGTCTGTTTAGTCTCTCTAGGCCATTGATAGGCATGGGGCAGTCATAAGCATTTGAGAAGGGTAGTAGGGAGCAAGAAAGACCTCTGAGGTACTGCCACAACTTGTTTTATAGAGCATGTGTGGGATGCTCTGATATTAGAGTCTCAGTGGATGCCATAATATCTTAACACCATGAAAACAAAGGAGGGCATAGCATCCCCTTGGCGCTAGCCCTAGTCCCAGCTCAGGCATCGCTTCCTACCCAAGACCCTTCTGGCTCCCCCTGCCCTATCTCATCACCATTTCCAAGTACTTAGTGGTCTCTCAATATTCCTTTGCCAATATTTGAGTATTATACCCTCCCTCCCATGGAAGGGAAGCTCCCTGAGGGCAGGTGCTCTGTGGTCTTTTGGCCTTGTATTTCCAGTGCCTGCCATGCAGGAAATGCTAAGGTATTGAGTTGGACCAGAAAGGGAAGTGGTCAAGGGCTAGATCAGAAGAACTTGCTCTGCTCACCAACAGCGTAGAAGTCCAGATACTTGTTCTTGAAGAAGGTCCCATTGAAGGTCAATCGTGAGAGGCTCCCAAGGCATTCCAAGGTCACCAAGTCTAGCAGTTGACAAACAAAGAGAAGGGTCTACACAGCAAGCCACCATGCCTCTCACCCTCTAGGATACTTCCAAGTATACTTGAGAGCTATGAGAGGTGGGGTGGATCCAGTGGGAAGAATACTGGACTCAGGACCCAAGTGGACATGGGCCAGGCCCTTGCTTTCCCTGGGCCTTGGTTTCTACATCTGCAAGGTGAGGAGGTTGAGCTAGGTGGTCTCCAAAGTCCCTTCCAGCTCTAGACCTACCTGGAGCTGCCTTCTCTTTCATCTGTATCAGAGGAGCCAATGCACCCAGGAGGGCAAATCTATAGAAGAGGGGGAAAAAAATGCAACCACTTATTGAGAGGGAGAGGCAGAGAGAGGTCTCTAGGGCCCTTATCCTCCAGGAGAGCAAGCAGGAAAGAACACTGCATTTTTGAGTCAGAGGACCTGGGTTTGAATCCTGCCTTTGTCACACATTAACTGTGTCAAATTTCAGCAAATTCCTTCTCTCTGTGCCTCAATTCTCCCATCTGTAAAACAAAGGGTTGTACTAGATGACTTCTTGGCTTCTGGGAGAAGGATGAGATACAGAGTAGAGAAGAGGTCCACTAGCTGAGTCTGAGAAGGAGGAGGCCCACTGGGAATGGCTGGCTCATTCCATGCCTCCTACACCAATCCCTTTCTGTAGCCCCAGATTTTTTAAAGAGGGGGAGGATCACCTACCCAGCAAAATTGAGTATATTACTTCAGGGGGAAAAATGGTCATTCAATGAAATAGATTACTTTCAAGTATTCTTGATGAAGAGACCAGAGCTGAATAGAAAATTTGACTTTCAAACACAAGAATCAAGAGAAGCATGAAAAGGTAAATAGGAAAGAAAAATCATAAGGGACTTACTAAAGTTGAACTGTTTACATTCCTACATGGAAAGATAATATTTGTAACTCTTGAAACTTTTCTCAGCATTTGGGTGGTTGGAGGGATTATATACATATAGATGTATATGTGTATATGCATGTGTGTGTGTGTGTGTGTGTGTGTGTGTGTATGTATGCATAGACAGAGGGCACAGGGTGAGTTGAATAGGAAGAGATGATATCTAAAAAAAATAATAAAATTAAGGGGTGAGAGAGGAATATGTTGGGAGGAGAAAGGAAGAAATAGAATGGGGCAAATTATCTCACATAAAAGGGAAGAAAAAGCTCTTTAAACAGAGGGGAAAAGGGGAGGTGAAATGGAAGAAGTGAACCTCACTCTCATCACATATGACTTGAGGAGGAAATAACATGCTCACTCAATTTGGAATGAAAATCTATCTTGCACGACAGGAAAGTAGGGAAGAAGGGGAGAAGTGGGGGGGGGATGATAGAAGGAAGGGCAAATGGGAGGAGGGGTAATTAGAAGTAATCACTTCTGGGGAAGGACAAGGTCAAAAGAGAACAGAATAAATGGGGGGCAGGATGGGATGGAGGGAAATATAGTCTTACACAACATGACTATTATGGAAGTCATTTGCAAAACTACACATATATAGCCTGTATTGAATTGCTTGCCTTCTAGTGGGGATGGGTGGGGAGGGAGGAAGGGAGAGAAGTTGAAACTCAAAGTTTTAGGAATGAAGATTGAGAATTGCTTTGGCATGCAACCTGGAAATAAGAAATACAGGCAATAGGGTATAGAAATCTATCTTGCCCTGCAAGAAAATAGAGGAGATAGGGATAAGGGAAGGGAGGGGTGTGATAGAAGGGAGGGCAGATTGGGGAAAAGGGTAATCAGAATACACTTTGTTTTGGGGTGAGGGGGAGGGGAGAGATGGGGAGAAATTTGAACCTCAAAGTGTTGTGGAAGTGAGTGTTGAAAACCAAAAATAGATAAATAAATTTAAAAAAAATAAAGATAGGGAGGAGGGAGAGTCATGAAAGCAGCTTAAAATTGAAGAGACAGAATCCATCGAATGTGAAAAGAATTTACAGAAAAGAACAGAAAGACTGTCAGAGTGGACACAGTCAGGCAGGGCAGCATGGGTCCTACCAAGCTCAAGAGACATTTTCCATGACATGATGGCGACTGGCTATTTCCTAGGAGATATCTTTTCTGACCTTTGGAAATGCTCAGGCTTGTGGATGTCTCACAAGCTTACCAAAGGTTTGGAAGAGAACATTTGAGAGGAAAGAAAAGGCTTTGGTGGCACCAAAGGTGGTGCCAGGACCTTGTGCTCAGCCCCAGGATGGGCTGTAGATGCTGGAGGGGGCTGGGTCACCTTGAAGGTCCCTCTGGCTCTGGAGGTTCAGGAGTCCTTCTGACTCTCCAAAGACCAGGAGCTACCCCTGCCCTTTAGGAGGTCCATTTCTGGATGCTCTGGCCCTTCTTTGGCTCCACCAGACTCCTCACCTCACCAGCAGGTGCGCATTCATGGAGCTCCCAGAAGAAGCAGCAGCCCCGGGTCTTCGGTCCTTTTTCTTCATAGAGAGAAAGGAGCCCTTGTCCTTCTCACCAAAGCATCTGGGAAGGGTCAGTTTTGCAATCTCCAGGGAACGCTGCCCCAGCTGCCTTTTATCTCTTTTATAGGAGCTGGGGAGTACCCACAGGTGTTCCTTGGCCAGACAACTCCTCCTTCTACCCTCCCGGCTGCCTCCCCTCCTGCCCCAGACAACCCAGAAACACCATTGGCAGCAGAGTTGGTGAGGAGAGTGATGGAGGGAGGAGGGCAGCTTCTGGGCAAGGCGGCGTTGAAGGATGGTTGGCAGTGGGTCACTCCCTCCAGTTCCTTCTCCTACCTCTCCCAGGGTCAGTATGTTCTCTCCCAGTTAGCAGTGAGTCCCAGACCAGCTGGGCTGATAAGAATCATGGGCAAAGGCCAAGCCCACTGAGGGCCCCAATCATGGTTCAGAGGTCAGCTGGCTATTGTGCTCAGTCCCACCAGCTGTGTCATGGTCAGGGAGTTGGGCAGTGTGAGGAAAAAGCCAAGAGAATGGGTTGGTTGCCATTTTTAACCCTCTGTCTAAGAGAGGGTCAAACACACAAGCCAAGTTAGAGGTTCACAGGACATTAGTCGTAAGTGACCTCATGGAGTTAGGGGGCAACGTGGCCAGAGAGAAGAGCTTAGAGTTCCAGTTCTAGATTCAAGCTCTCGATGTAGGAGGAGCCTCAGAGGTAGCTGGCCCAGCCTCCTCATTTACAGATGAAGGCACTGAGGCCTGGAGAGGTTAACTAGACCAAGGTAGCATAGAAAAATGGGTGCATTTGAATTCAGGTCCTCAAACTGTAGAGCCTGAGCTCTTTCCACTACACCTAATCCTGCCATCCAAGGGATGCTGACAAGTGCACTGAGCCTCTCTTTCCCAGGTCCGTGGAGTATAGGCAGGGTTAGTGGCTAATGGTGGAGGTCCTGCAGGCCAGGCAGATGTTTGAGGGAAAGTGGGATGTCTGGCGTTCCCTTCCTCAGCTGCAAAGCCAGGATGCAGTGCTGACAGGAGCTTCAGGAGGACACCCTCCCAGCCAGGTGTGCCTTGGCCAGGTGAGTGGCTGAGGCCAGGCTGCCCATGAGGTTGTGCAGGAGACACCACAGCCCTGCCCCTCCCCCCAGCATTCCCAGGGCCAGGAACTCTCTAGGGGTGCCTGGAGAAAACTTCAAGCTTGAAGATTTCCAGTGATGGGGAGCTACCTCCCAGGCAGCCCACTCCACTTTGGATGCCAAGCCTACCTGATGTTCCCCATGAATCCTCTCTCTGCCCTCTGGGGTCAAACAGGACAAGCCAAACCCCCGTAAGTCCCCCAAATACTCAAACCCAGGTCTAACAAACAACCAGTTCTCTCTCTTCCCTATCCCCCACTTCCTCCCTTCAGTCCAAGGTCCCACTCTCCTCCCATGACCCAGGATCAAACCTCCTCATCCCCTCTGGCATTTCCACATTCCCAGCATCTCTGGCCTCTGACCTTTCCTCTCTCTTCACTTCTGGACTCATCACTCCATGCGTAGATACCTCAGCAGCCCCCATTGGTCTCCCTCTGCTCATCCTCCACTCACAGCCAAAAGGCTTTCCCATCTTGGCCGCAGCCTTTCCAACCTTATTGGAGATTATTATCTCCCTGCCGCCTGTCTCTGCAATCCACCCAAACTATCTTTTTCTGTTCCTCACATACAATTCTCTATCTCCTACCTCTAGACCTTTGTACCAGCTGTCTCCATGCCAGGAATGCACTCCCTCTTCTCCTTCAAGATCTGACTCAAGCACCACCTTCTACATGTGGACTTTCCCCACCGTTCCCCTCAAATGAGGATCAAATGAGACCATCTGTAGGGCTTGCAGTAGGTGTCTAATACATACTCGTTCCCTCCCCAAGCTACTAGTGTCCTCTCTCCTAGACGTCTTTGTAGTTAATTGTTCTGTATTCAATCCCCTTAATTTATTCTACATATATGCATACTTGTTGTCTACCCCATTAAACTCTCATTTTAAGCCTGGTTCCTTGTATGTAGTAGGTGCTTAATATGTGCTGGTTTGAGGAATCCTATGACATCTCGTCTGATTAGATTCCTAACATTCTAAACTCCCAAGTGGTGCCATTTGTGCATCTCATACGTAAACGATCTTTGCCCAAGTTAGTGGCAAAAATGGTGAGCAGGACAAAGCCATGCAGAGAGACTTGGGGCCCTCCACTGGAGACCTTTGGGTAACTTGAATGATTCCTGGCTCTTTGATGGTTCTGAGTCCACAAAGCTGGGCCTTTACCCAACCCACAGCTGCAGGGGAGTGATCAACCAGTCAATCATTCTATCCACAAGCCCTTATTGAGCACCTACTTTGTGCCTAGTGAATCAAACACCTACTATGTGTACAGAGAATGGAGGGCTGGACTTGGAGTCAGAAAGACCAGAAAGAAAATCCTGCCTTAGCCACTGACTTCTGGGTGGTCCTGGACAAGTCAGTTTCCCCATCTGCATTTTGGGAATAGAAATAGCACCTACCTCTCAGGGAGAGACTTTGCAAACCTCCCAGTTAATTCTCTTTGGGTGCTCACTCTCACGAGTGTGCAGGTGATGCTGGAGTTGCCTCTTGAAGGAGAAGTGGGATTCCCGAGAGGAGAGAGCACAAAAAAGGACTTTGAGGAGCTTGTGGGGAGGCTATGGTAGGGCTGGGGATGGGGCACAGGGACTTGTTCAATCTTGGCCCAGTGAAGGAGAGGGTACAAGGAAGCCTTTGTTGCCCTTAATCATCCACTCACAGGTGGAGCCAAGAAGTCCCAGAATGGAATTTCCATCCCCTGAGATTTCGCTCTTTCTATCCTCTCTTCCTCCTCCCCACAGGGACAAATGCAGTGTCTTTGTTTTTCGGCCGGAGGTGGCATCTGGGGCGTCCCTCCCCCTCTCCTTTTGGCTCTTCGGTCAATGACGCTGTCACTGAAGGTGAGTTGTCGCAAGGGCTGGACCTTGTCACTGGGTGGCCCCCTCCACGCCTCTATTCGTGGCATAAAGATTCATCTCAGCAAGAGGCCCTCCACACTGACCAGCAGATTCTCCTTCCTTTTACTCTAGGTCCAAGGAGGGCACAAACATGGGATCCATGAACTTGTTTGGTTTTCCTTCTATGTATTTTATTTCATTAAATGTTTCCCAATAACATGTAAAATTATTTACACTTATTGTTTAAAAATAATATTTTGTTCCCCCATGATGACATGTTAAAACAATTTTTAACATTTTTTTAAAAAGTTGTGAGTTCCAAATTCTAACTCTCCCTACCTCCACCCTCACCCCCAGAATGGTGAGCAGTCTGATGTAGATTCTACATGTGAAATCATTAACATTCATTTTTTGAAATTTTGAATTCCACATTCTGCCCCTCTTTTCCCTCGCCTCCCATTTATATATGTGAAGTCACAGAAAACGTATTTCCATACTAGCCATGTTGCAACAACAAAAAGGAAAAGAGAGTGAAAAAGAAGCTAGGCTTTGCTCTTCATCTAGTTCCCTTTATGGGAACGGATAAGATATTCATCACGGGTCCTTTGGAATTGTCTTGGATTATTGTCTCGACCAGAGTAGCCAAGTTGTTCACAGTTCTTCATCATACAGTGCTGCTGTTAATGTGTACAATGTTCTCCTGGTTCTGCTCCCCTCACTCTGCATCAGTGCATGTAAGTCTTTCCATGTTTTTCTGAAATCTGCCTGCTCATCATTTCTTAATCACAATAGTATTCCCTTACATTCGTACACCACAGCTTGCTCAGCCATTCCCCAGTGGATGGGCGTCCCCTCAGTTTTCAATTCTTTGCCACCACAAAAAGAACTGCTATTAATATTTTTGCACGTGTGTCCTTTTCCTTTTCTTTGGTCTCTTTGGGATGCAGCCCTGGCAGTGGTATTGCTGTTTCACAGGGTATGTTGTAGTTCCAAATTATTCTCCAGTATGGTTGATTAGTTATGAACTTGGTTTTGCAAAAATTGTTTTTAATAACTGTATTTCAGTATAATTGGTCTCTTTAATAATCCTTTGTTATTTTATGCATTTCAAATATGATTCTGAGGAGGGAGTCCATCAGCTTGTCAGAGTTGCTGGACAGAGTTGCTGCCAAGGGGTCTATGACACATAAAAGATGATGATCTCCCACTCTGGCTACCTCTTCCAGCCATACAGATCTAAGATTATGACACCCTAGGATGTCAGAGCTGGAAGAAACCCAATAAGACAGTCAGAGCACCTCACACCTGGATAGGAAGCCCAGCCCCAACGTCACCAGCCTTTGCTTGGACATCATATCCAATGAGGGGATACCTCAAGGTTCCTGGCAGCTCTCTTTGTGGAAAGGTCTCCCTGATGTCACAACTACAGGTGCCTCTTTACTCCTTTCCCATCATTCCTGGTTCTTCTGTCTGGGGCCCAGGAGATTGAGTGAATCCCTGTGCCCGATGCATCTGTGGGGGATCTACACAGGACTTTGTCACCCAGGATACCAGTCAGTGGGGTTTGGTCCTGGGAGAGACTATGGGGAAGAACGAGTATTGAGTTACCAGCTGTGTACCTTGGGCCATTCCCTTCTGTCTCTGGGCATCACTTTCTTCACATTCCCTCTCAGGTCCCTTCTAGCTCTGCAATCACTGGTTGCATTGGAGAGTAGACTGTGAATTGGGTTAATTGAGCCTGGAGGGCACAATCCTTATTTTCATGGAGCTTCCAATCCAAAGGGGAGGAGACTGAGGGCAGATAATGCATTCAAAGCATCTGCCCTACCCAAGACCCCCAGATGCCAAGAGAGCCCCTTCCCCCTTTTCTGTGGAACTTGGAGGTGGACAAGTGCCTTCCTCCTACCCCTACTGTGGGGGTATCCACTCAGTGTGGTGTTATTCTCCCATTTCCCAGATGAGAAGATTGAGGTTCTTGTCCAAGATCACAAGAAGCAACTGCCTGAGCAGGTCTATCCCTGACTCTTGCTCCCAGGGTCTTTCCTCCACCCCATGCTGCCTCTGGAAGAAGATATCTCACCTGTCATCTAGAAGAGGGGAAGAAAAGGTAGGGATTCCAACGTTAGCAAAGAGAGGCAGGAAGGGTTGCTGTTGGACTCTTTTCTGCTGGATGCTCTTGGCTCTGGGCTTCAATTCAGCTGCAGATGGAACACAGGTTGGCCATCCTGAGAAGATCTCCAAAGGAAGATAGTCACCTGCCAAAGCTCCCCCTTTCCACAATGTCTCACTTTTTACAGTGTTCTCATCATGAGGCAGTGCAGACATTATTATGTCCCTTTAACTGATGGGGAAACAGGTTCAGCAGAACTCCTAGGGCTCAGACTCCTGCCCTGGGGAGAGTGAACATGGCTGTACTGGAAGGGCTCCCCTCCCCACCAGACTCGTGTGGTGACTTCGCAGTAGGGCTAGGGGGAAAAGGCAGTCCACATTAGCTCAGGCTCCCAGAACTCCAATGTGCCTCCAGAATTCTAGGGCTCAGGAACTGCCAGGGTGAAGCCTTGTGCCCAGCCCCACCTTCTACCTCTAGGGCCATGCACAGTTGGGGCGGGTGCCTGCCTCCTCTGCCCAGGGAACTGAGTGCAGGGCTCCAGGCTCTCTGGGGTATTCCTCCCTGCTGCATCTTGCTGGCATCTCTCCCTGGCTGCCCTCATTGGTCGTGAGGGTTGTGCAGATGCCCAGGCTGATTCCCTGGGAAAGGCCTCTGTCTTCTCTTTCATCACTCCCTCAGCAGCTCTGGCTGCTCCCTCCCCCCTTGACTGAGGCTTCCTCTAAAGATGGGTGGTTGTGGTCCCCAAGACTCGCATTAATGAGGGCAGAGCCTCAGTCAGTCAAGTTCACTGCCTTTAGGAGGGATAATACTCAGGGCCAGAAGCTATTTTCATTTGCACAAAGAGCAGGTAACAGGTCTGACCCCAACCTGATGGAGAACCTTGCTCCTCCCTCAGATCAGAGGGGACTGATGAGTCGGGGCACCAAGTGGGATATCCCCTCCAGGTGGGTAGTTCCCTGATGACCAGGTCCCTGAGGTATGAGCATGTGGCATCCAGTCCAGAAGGGCCCAGACCAGTGAAATGAGGGGCAGTAGTGTCAAACTCTGATACAAATGGGCCACTACACAGTTTCTGAAAGTATAGGGCTTTGGGTGTGTGGAAGGGGGTTGCAGATCCTGGGACTGGGGGTTTAGGAGGGCACAACCCGTAGGGTAGACTTGGATGAGTCATGGGCCTGGAGGTTTTCTGCCTCAGACAATCACGGGTTACTCTGGACTAGTCACTTTCTTCTATGAAGAGTCAAAGTTAGTGTGGGGCAGCAAGGGCTTTGGCCTAGGGCACAAAATTTAGAGGGTGCTGAAAAGACTCAAAGTCCTTTTGCAGCTTAGAAATGACAGGACTTGGCACTGACTTAGCAAGAATGAGCTATAGTGGTAGCCAGAAACTTGTGGGCTAACCTGAGCCCTTCCCTGCAGCGGCTTCCAGGGGCCCAGGCTCTTTGCCTCTCGGACCAAGCAGGGGATCCAGTGCACTTCTCAGTTGAGAGCACCATCTAAGCTGCTTGCCCTGGATACAAAAATTCCTACATAGCTTCTGTCTCTCTTGCCTCCTCATCCATAAAATGGGGGCGATCCTATCGCCTTGCCTCCAGGGTTTGCTGTGAGAAGCCAGCCAGTGAGATCATGACTGGAAAGCACTTGTGGGATGTCAGCTATTATTAACATCACCCTTTGGCTTCCCCATCTGCCTCTGTAGCCAGCCCTCCCCCTGTGCCCGCAGGGAAGGCCCCTGATGTGCCAACCTCTGCCTGAGCCTGAGCCTGAGCCTACTATGGAGGGGAAAGGCCATTTTCCCCTGGACATCACTGGGCAGGACTGGGTCAGCTTCGCTTCTGCTCAGCTGCCTGATAGGCTTCTTTGTGGTACATCAGGAAAAAGAGCTCCCCTCCCCTCCCCTCCCCTCCCCTCTCCATTTTTAGTCAGCTTCCCACCTCCTGAAGGGGGCTAGAAAGACACATTTTGTAGCAAACACACAAGAGCCCAGTCGCTGGGGCAGAGGAAAGGCCCTGGACCCTGAAAGGCCTCAGGAGACCTGAGTTCAAATCTTCCCTCCCCCACTTCTGAGCTGTGTGACCTTGGATGAATCATCCTGTCTCTCAGAGCCGCAGTTTCCTGATCTATGAAATGGGAAAGATAATTCTTAGGCTGCTTTCCTCTTGGCTAGTGGGGAGGAGTCAGTCAGCCAGCCAACTAGCATTTATGAAGCACCTACTAAGTGCTGAGTCCTCAGAACTGGGAACACAGAGATAAGGGGAGAAGAGTGCCTAAGGAACTGGAAGGGGCTGACTCTCCTTCCTGGGCACCGGGCCCTCTTTTTTTGGTGGTGTTTTTTGACACATTCTTTCTCTCCTTTCTCTGCCAAGAAAATCCTTGTTCGCAGACAAGGGGGGGTGGTTGTTGGAAAGAGCCAGGAGTCATTGGAATCACAACCAGGGGATTAGGAGGGGCTGGCCGGCACAATCTGGGGAGCCTGGCTGAAGTCAGAAGTGAGCTGTGATGATGGAGGAGGACCCTTCCCATTCTGAGAAGCTCTGAGCCCCCAGGCCTGCTGCCCCTTCGTGAGACCCTCAGCCTGGGGGCTCCTGGGTGTCCTGAGAGGGCCCTCCACCCCAACTTCAAACAGCAGAAAGAAGGACAGATGGGGTGTCAGTGGACCCCGCTCTGATACCTGCTTTTTACCTATGGCACCCTAAGCAAGTCAAAGTACCCTTTGGGTCCCAGTTTCCTTGTTGGTAAAATAAAGGAGCTGATGAGATGATCTGGAATTGAAGCGGAGAAAAAGAGAATGAATTTGGAGTCAGAGGCCTTGGGTTCCCATCCTACTAACTACCTAACCCTGGGCCATTCCCCCACCTCCCTCAGCCTGCTTCAGGAGTGAACAAATGGAAACCTATCTATCGAGACTTGGAGTTCACCAAGCCCTGGAATCCCAACAGACACCCACTCCTTGTTCTCTGGGAGTGTGCGTTGTAAGGGGGGAGACGGCCTAGGGGGGCTTCAGTTAAAGGAGGCCCGGGGCTCAGGTGAAGAGGGCAGACGGTGCTCAGACACCCACTCTTTAAAAACATGACATTTTGTGGGTGTCTTCTGGTGTTTTGTTGTTCAGTCATTTTCAGTTTTGTCTGATTCTCTGTGACCCCATTGGGGGTTTTCTTGGCAAACATATTAAAGCAGTTTATCACTTCCTTCTTCAACTCATTTTACAAATGAAGAAACTGAGGCAAACAGGGTAAAGGGACCTGGCCAGGGTCCTGCAGCTTGTTTCTGAGGCAGATTTGAACTTAGTTCTTCCTGACTCCAGGCGCTGCCGTTCTACATGACCAAGATTTCTCACGGTGTCGGCGTCCCCCTCCCCCTTTTCCTTTTCCAAAGACTGGCATTTTCTTATTAACAGTTTGGAGACTTCCTCCGTGGCTGGGAAGACTTTGGAGTTCTTCTGAGAAGGGTTTGTTCATGTCCTTTGACCACTTATCTATTGGGGAATGGCCTTTGGTTGTGTGTGTGTGTTGTCACACATCTATACACACATCGCACATACATCATAGAACTTCTTTAGTGTCACTTTGAATACGACCACATCCACTGAAAAAGGGGGTGCTGGACTCAGACCACCGAGGCCCCTTCCTGCTCTAAGTCTCCGACATGTGTGATTCTCCACCTCGGAGGTCCTGCCCCTTCTGGGTGTGCCCTGCATCACCTGGGCAGTCGGGGGTGAAGCCCAGGGCCCCCTTTCCAGAATCATTTAAATGAATATAATAAACTGTGGAAGGAAATGAAGTATATTGCAATCAGGTGAGATAATATTTGCAAAGTGCTTAGCTTACTTAGCGCCTGGCATTTTATAACCACCATCATAATCATTATCGAGAGTGGTCCAAACAAATATTTTTAAAAAGACCAGGAAGCCCAGGTACGCTGAGTCCAGAGTGAGTGGACAAGCCCACCTGGACTTAAGCCATCACTGTCTGGAGACTCTCATTCATAGCAGGTCAGTCCGATGGGAGGAAGGGCCTACTCTGGCCGCTTCAGGGGCAGAGTGCCCCCAAATGGATGTCCCACACTGGAGGTCTGAAGTCCTTTTATGTCCTGGGGAGAAGTATGGCTCAGCAAAGGATGAAGTGCCTTCTGTACTGACCTCCGATGCACCACAGGAGGGCACTAGGGCCCTTCAGTAAGGTGGCATTCAGCAAAGGCAGGAGAGATGTCTTCCCATTTTAGGGGCTAACCCACATCTCTACTTCATGTGCTGATCAATTCAAATGTACTTTAATGGGACACTCTGAAGAGCGCCTTCCCCCACATCAGCTGGCCTGTGACAGAAAGATTTAGGGTGCCTTCAGAGGCCCTTAGACAGGTCCCTCCCTCCTCACATTCTGCTCAGGCTCTTTGGATTCCCCCTTGGATTTATGGACACACTGGCATCTCCCATCAGAGTGGAAGCTGCCTGAGGGCAGGGACTGGGTCTTTTTTTATCATCCCTTAGCCTCAGTTTCTAGTCCAGGACCCAAGCATATAGCAGGATCTAAAAAGTGTTTGTGAAATTAAAATGAATCGAATTTAATTATGTTGAACAAAATTAATTACCCAGATGCCTGTCTGCTCTGGGAAGGATCAGACTGGCATGACTCCGTGAAGTCTGAAGGCAGAGATGAGACATACTGCTGTCCACATGGCGAGGGCCAGCAGAAGGCTGTGTCCTCATGACCCAGATTTGGGCAGGTCACAATAAACTCTGGAACAGTCTCAGGCATGTGGGAGACAGCAGTGGAGGGCCTGTGCTGACAAGTCTTCCCATCTGTTGATGATGCCCTTGATTTCAGTGGGACAGAGGGCCAGGTGCTGAGGTGTGATTTCTCTCAGGCTTTGGGGGCAGCTGGTTTTTGGTCACCCAAAGTCAACCCTCAACAAGCCTGGGAAGCCCTTTCATACTCTCTGCAGGACTCCTTCCTTCCCCCCAGGTCCCCCGGACCCCCCTAGTCTTTCCCTCCTCACCTGCAAAGGTGAGGAGATGATCTGGGGTTGTTAGATCAACACTGGATTTGGAGTCAGGAGACAAGGTCTGAGTTTAGAGTTTGGAGTCAGGAGAAAAGTACCAGTTTTGAGTCTGGCTTGGTCAGCCAATAACATTTATTAAGTACTTACTATGCACCAGGCCTTGGGTTAAGGGCCGGAATACTTAGAAAGGTAATGACAAAAAGACAGTGTCTGCTCTCAAGGAACCCAGCACGTAATGGAGGAGACGACATGAAAACAACTCTGCAGAAACAAAAGAAATCCAGGATGGATGGGAAGTGGCTGGCAGAGAGAAGCACAACATCGAGCCTGTTAGGAAGGTCTTCCCACCTTCCCTCTCTGCTAGAGCAGGGCTCCAGGGGCCAAAGGCTTTCCTGTCCTCTGGCTGCAGGGGGCCAAGGAGGGGGGTGTCTGACAAAAGGCCACTGACTTTGGCAAGTGATCAAAGGTGGCCTTTGAGAAAGCAGCTTCAGCAAAGCCTAAAGGGGAATCCTCCTCCGAATTACCCTCTTTGTGTTGGACCTCTCCAGTCAATGAGGTCAGCAGCCTCCGAGTCAACCTTGACTCTTCCCCACTGTGCTCCAGTATCTGCTCAGTGGTTCCGTGCTGTCCATCGTCTCTTCACAGCATGAAGGGATCCTTTCCCCTTCACTTCACCATGTCTTCTAGGTCAGGCCAGCAGCACCTCTGACCTGGCCCATTGCAATGAGCTTGGGTCACTCTGTGCTCCAGTCTAGCTGCCAAATGGATATTTCTAAAGCTCAGATCAGACCGCCTTGCCCCCTCCTCAGACATCTTGATGGCTCCCTACTGTTCTAGGATAAAACACAAACCCTCCTCCTGGCATTTCCAACTCCTCCCAATTGGGGAACCCCTGAGGCTTCCCCCAACACCCTTTCTATTTCAGGGACACTGTTCTCTCTCCACCTCATGGTGCCTCGTGCCTGGATCGCACACCTTCCTCTACTTTCTCCTCTTTGTAGAATGCCTTCAAAGCCAGTTCCAGTAACGCTTCCCACAGGAAGCCTTTCTTGATCATCCCAGTTTATTCAAGAGGAAAACTCTTGAAATATCTTTGAACTAATTTGTGTTTCCTTCGTACATGTGGAGTATTTGTGCAGGTTCCTGTCACCTCACTCCTGCAGGAGGTGAGACCCCCTTCTTCCTCCAAGCTTCCTTTTTTCTGTAGAGAGTTCCACTGTCCATCCAGTTCCTTAGGGCCATGCCAGTCTCCCTCCCCTCTTCCTTCTCCGTGTGCACTATCAGTTGTCAAGGATTGCAACTTCTGCCTCCATGGCGCCTCTTACTTCTCTCCCCTTCTCTCCATCTTCGCAGACCCTCATCTGGTCCTCATCGCTCCTCACTTAGACTATGGCAATAACCTCTGATTTGGCCTCACTGCCTCTAATCTCTCTCCTCACCAATCCATTCCTCACTCAGCTGCCAAATGCATCATCCCCAAAATGCTCTCTTAACCATGTTGCTCTGTCCCTCCAACATCTTCAATGGCTCCTGCTGGCACCTAGAACAAGGCACAGAATCCTCAACTGACTTGCTCCTTTTTTGGATTCCCCCAATCAGTCTTGTTCCCTATTACTCCCCTTGCTACACTCTCCGGACCTGTCAAATTAAGATGTGCCATGTTTCCTAGACTCAGCATTGCCTTTGTGAAAGTCTTTGGGCATTCAGGCATGTGGTCATTGAGAGCAGAATGTCTTCCAAAAATTACTTGAAAAACAGGCCTCCAACTTTTGCTTGAAGACCCCCAGTGAGGGGAGAAGCTATTACATCCTCAGACACCCCATTCCACCTTTGGACAGCCCTTGCTGCTTAAGATTTTTCCTGAGGTCAAGCTTGAATATGTCTCTGCTTTGTTCCTGCCTTTGCCTTCTGAGGCTAAGGAGAATGAATCTAGTCTCTCTTTCAAGGGCTCTTCAAATACCTAAACACAGCTATCTATCCCTGTCACATATCCCTGAGGCTTCTCCAAAATAAGCAAATCCAGTTCCTTCAACTCAGCCTCATATGAAGGCTCAAGGCCCTTCCTTAGCCTGGACGCCCTCCTCTGGACTGTCCTTCCTATGATATAGTTCCTAGAACCAAACCCAGTGTTCCAGGTGGGGCCTCATCAGGGCAGAGAAGAGAGGAAACTCTCACCTCCTTCCTGCTGGATGACTGCTCATCTTAACCTGTATGGAGTTCTTGGCTCCTGGTATTGATCTTCCAGGCCATTAATACCCCAAGTGCTTTTTGAATAATTGCCTCCCCAACCTTCTTTCATCTTGGCCTTGTGAAGTTGAGTTTTGGAAGTCAAGGACAAAGCTCGATGGTCATTCCTATTGAATGTTGCCTTCCTAGAGTCAGACCAATGTTCTGGCCTGTTGAGATCCTGGCTCTATCATTCAGCATGCCAGTTTGGTGTTATCTGTGGATAGGAGGTGCCCACCATCTCTACCTTTACACAAATCATTGATACAAATGTAAACAGTACAGGTTCAGGCGCAGATCCCTGGATGGCTCCAGAGGAGATCTCTTTCCAACTGTGGAATCATTCATGACTGCCCCTTTGTCCAAGAGCTCAGAATTCACCCAATTAGATGAACATCTCATCCATATTTCTCTGTCCAGTACACAGGTGTAGCATAAGATACCAAATCCAATGCTTTCCTGAAATTTGAATAAATTGTATTTACAATCTTTCTTTGGTCTCCCAGGCTAGTAACTTTTTCAGCAAATGAAATGAGGGGAAGCTGGCATGATTTGTAATCATTGTCTCCTTGTCCAAATATTCATTAGCTATTACTAAAACAACATATTCTAGAATTTGGACAGAAACCCAAGTCGCTGGCCAATGATTTGCTACACTCCTTCTTTAGCTGAAAGTCAGGATTACATGGTCCAGTGTAGGGGTCTTCCAGAGCTTCCAAAGATGACTGGCAGTGGTCCAGCCATCCTGCTAGTCAATCCTTTCAGCCCCTGAAGATGTAGTTTGTCCAGGAATTAGCATTGTTTCACAAGGAGTTCAAATTAAACTCATGCAGGGCAGTGAGGGCTCTCCAATACTCCCCCTTGGTCACTTGTTTTGTTCATTCTACTCAAAGATTGTGGCAGAGAAAACACCCACAACAACCAGAAACAAAATGAGAACTGAGCTGCTATCATCATCTCTCCTTCTCTGATTTTCTTCTTTTCCACAATGTAGCTTAAAAAAGCAACCCATGGCTTTTTGTGGTCCTTATCTTGCCCTGCCAGTTCCAGTTCCTTCTGAGCCTGTTCTACAGAAACCATTCTTCCAACACAATGCCATGTTTCACTATTCATATTTTATTACCCACCTTTATTCCATTTTCTACCCGTCTTAAATGTCTGTGCATTGGGTGAGCTCCCAGTGCATCTACATCAGTCTCTTTAGACAACTTCTCCCTTTTCCTCCTCACTGAAACCGTTTTGTGAATTCATCGATTCAGAACTGGGGGGAACCTGGAGGTCATGTGGTCTAACCCCCCCAATAGACAGATGAGGCAACGGCGATGCAAAGAGTTTGTGGCTGACTCAAGGTCACACAGGTAGCAAGTTGCAGAGCTGGGAACCCAGGTCCTCTGGCTCCAAAGCTCAGGGTTCTCTTCTCCACTCTACAACACTGGATTTCTCTTGTTTGCTTAAGATTTTCATTCTTAATAGTTTCCCATGGATCCTGGGCTGTTTTACCCCCTTGGGAGTTGAATCCATGGGAACTTACCTCATCTTCTCCTGAATCTTTTGAAATCTGCTCTCCAAACCAATGTAGTCAAGATTAAAATGAAAGCTGAAAACTGGCAAGAGATTTTGTAGATAGTTTCTTTAAATTTAAAAGAATATGAGTCATTCCCCAATTGATAAATAGTCAAATGAGCAGGCAGTTTTTCTATAAAGAAATCTAAGCTATTTATAGTCATGTGAAAAATCCTTTCGATCATTATTGATTAGAGAGATGTAAATCCAAACAGCTTTGCAATATTATTTCGCACCTCTCAGATTGACTAAAAGGATAGAAGAGGAAAATGACAAATGTTGGAGGGGATGTGGAAAAACTGGAATGCTAATACACTGCTAGTGGAATGGTAAACCAATCCAACCATTTGGAGAGAAATCTGGAATTATACCCAAAGGGTTATTAAACTGTCTATACTCTTTGACCCAGCAATACCACTAGTAGGTCTGCTTCCCAAGGTGATCAGTAAAAAAGAAAATGAACCTATATGTTCTAAAATATTTATAGCAGCTCTCTTTGTGGTGGCAAAGAACTGGAAATTGAGGGGATGCCCATCCATTAGGGAATGTCTGAATGGTTGTGATGGAACATGACTGTGCTGTAAGAAATGATGAGCATGTTGATTTTAGAAAAACATACAAAAACTTGCATGAAATAATGAACAGTAAAATGAGCAGGATCAAGAGAATGTTGTAGACAGGAATGGCAATATTGTTTGAAGAATTACTGGGAACAATTGCATATTCTGAGTATTATAAATACTCAAATAGACCACAAAGGACCCGTGAAGGAAGACGCTATCAGCCTCCAGAGAACGAACTGCTAAATAGAACTATGCATAGTATGATGTGTGTGTGTGTGTGTGTGTGTGAAATGGTGGACTTCTCCAGTGCAGGATAGGGAGGGAGGGAGAGAGACAGTTTGGAACTTAAAATAACAAAAAATAAATTAAATTATAAAAAAAGAAATTTGCTCTTCCCAAACCTCGAGTGCTTATCCCAATGGGCTCAATTTTCTCTCCCCTCCCACCAATACTAAGAGGGGTGCTCATTCCTTTTCCCTAAGTTTCTTGTCATTCCATGCAACCTAGGACAGCATTTCACTTTTTTGATCCCTTTATCATTTGAAGGATGACATGAACATTTAGGTAAGTCAAGTAATTATTAGCCAGCATGCTTTAATTGCAATTCCTTTTCACTATCACTATACCATGCCTCTGCACTAGGCTTATAACCAGTTTTCTTGAATTTCCCATTGATTCCCTCTTCCTGTCCAAGTGGTCTGTAGTATATGCCAACAATAATGGTGTAATTCTCTTTCTTTCATCGTTGTCCACATCAGTACGATGCCTCATGATTTCCCCTTACATTCCCTCATGTGGAGACATATAAATTCATAACACACCACTCTACTCTGTCTCTCTTTGAGAGATTCCATTTCTTTCAAGGAGATGTGTTTCAGTCATGAGTTTCATCCCACCAAGGCTCAGTGCTGATGTCTGTGAGGTCATTTGCCTCCTTAGGGGTGCTGGCATGCATCTCTTGTTTATTCCCCTTGCTTATTATCCAGCACATTGACTTTTGACTGATGGGTTTTATCCAGATCCTGGGGGTATTTATTCACATCTGGACCCTAGGTCATCGCTCTCCTTTCTCCCAGGGACTTGGCTCACAGGCTTCCATTCTACTTCTACCATTGCTCTTACACTCAAGGACTTCACAATAAATGTACTGTCTCTTCAAGGCCTTTGGACCAAAACCCCCACTCCAATGATATCCACTTTAATTCAATATTAGTCACAGAGATGGATGGCTATGACTTTTATCCCAACTATTATTGTTTCATCTCGAGCATCTAGAATCCTGAAAGTCCTTTCAGATGATAGCTTCTTAATTCAAGATGATAGGGTTATAGCTAGAATTTGAAGGGACCTCAGAGGACCCATCACTAGTAAGGCAGGATTAATACTTCATATTCCTGACTCTACGTCCAACCTTATTCTAGCCAATACACCAAACACCTTCAATTCCTCACTCTGCCTCACCCTTCCTGACTCAAGTCTTCATGCTCATCACGACCTCCAGTCCTCTTGCCTCTCTGCTGTCCCACTCTGTGACTTCTACCTTTATGCTTCCCTCTCCCCTCAATCCCTCAGCCCACCATGCTGCTCAACATATTGCAGTTCATGTCTTCCCAAGTTCCAATTCCGAGTCAGCATTCTCTAGTGCTAGTGCTGCTAAATGATGCTAGAGGAAGGCATACCTCTACATTGGCAGGGCCCATGACAATTTTGTATTAGTTAAACTCAACTGGGGTCTCACTGCTGCACGGTACTCCTTTTACTTTCCTCATTAAATCTATCATACTCCCAATAGTCTCTGTTCAAAACTTTCTCTTCTCTGTTCAAGCCACCAAAGCCACCTCCTTCCCTCCTTCTTATCCAAAGACTCTGACTCATATTTTGCCTGATAACTGAGGCCACCCTTGTGAGTCTTTTATCCCACAGTTTGTATGCTTCAAATCTCCTCAAAATCTTCCCCTTTCTCTCCTCCTTTGTGCCTATCTCAGAAGAATAGGTGACATTTTTCCTTGTGGAGCCCATCCCCTCTGCTTCTGCCCTTGATCCCATCCACTAAAGTCTCTTCTGGGGCACTGAAATGTCAACCACTCCTCTCCCCTTGTAATTATGAATCATTGAATGTCCACTGCTTCCATCCCTGCTGATTTCAAACATTCCCACAACTCCCCACCCTTCAAGAACTTTCCCTTGATCTGGCCAGTGTCACCCTGGATCACTTCCCTGGATCATCCTGGAATCTCCTCCTGTTCAGAGGATGCTCCCAGAGGAAACACTACTTGAATTATTCCCACTTTGCTACCACCCTCCACTCCCCTCCCCACTCCCATCACAGTCATGGGGCTCCCGCCTTCACACCTGATGGAAACTGTCCCTCTAAGGCTGCCATTAACCTATACAAGCAGGTGCCTTTTCTTCATCTTCGTCATTGTCTGTAGCAGGTGACAGACCATGCAGACCTTCTCTTCCTGGTCTTTTACCTTTTATCTCTGGGTTTTTGTGGTGGATCTCTTCACTTGTCTGACCACACCCCTCAGCCTCTTTGGTGGGATCATTAACCATGTCCTGCTCTCTTAGCATGGATGTATCCCAGGGCTTTGCTCTGTGCTCTCAGATCTATAGTGAGCTCAGGACCCAAATCATCACCTACCTGTTGGCCATTCCCCACTGGAGATCTCAAATTCAACATGGCCAGGACAGAACTCATCCTTTCTCCTACAGCCATTTCATTTCTAAATTTCTGTATTTCTGCCCTTCCAGACACCTGGAATCCCCAGAGTCATCCTCAGACATGCCCGAGGCACCCTCAACTCTGAGAAGCAATGAGGTACAATGGAAAGAGCCCTTGCTCTGGAGTCAGAGACCTTGAGTTCAAATCTTACCTTTGATTTTCCTGTGTGACTCTAAGCAAATCACTTCATCTCCTTCAGACTCACTTGTGTCAGCTCTAAAATGAATGTTAAACTAGATGGCCACACAGGTCCACCTTCCATTTCTGGATCTAGGGTCCTGTGATCCTTCTCTAGTCCTTCTCCAGAATACAGTGACCTTAACAAGTCTGCAGTCAGAGGGGAAGGAGGCAATGTTGTGGGAGAGGCTGCTGGTGCATGAGGCTAATTATTGGAGCAAGGGGAAGGAAGAAGGGGGTACATTGTGATGAAATGGCTTTGACTAGGGGACTGATCCAGGAGTTGGAAAGAATCTTGTCCTTTCCAGGCTTTGGGACAATCTTCTCTGGCTCTCCTCTGGGTCCCCTCACATACCTTTGGGTCACTCTAACCAAAGAAATATTAAACATCTACTTTGTGCCAGCTTTGTGGGCAGCTAGGTTGCACAGTGGATAGAGCACCCGGCAGGTCTATATTTTTGGCCAAGAAAATAGGGTCATGAAGAGTTGGTCACGACTGAACAACAAAAGTTTGTACAATGCACTGTACTAGGCTCTGGGGGTGGGGGGCACAAAAACAGAAAATTAAATAGTCTTTGTTCTCTAGGACCCCCTTGTAGGGGATGGGGGGGGGTGGAGAATAGAGTACAACAAAGGCACAAAAATAAGGGAGCCCAAGGTCATCTGGAGAGGGAAAGAGGGGGAGGAGACAGGAAGATGCTGCCCCTAGGAGCTGGTACTCTGGGGGAGTCCTGATGAAGACGGTGCAAGAGGCAGGGTTAAGGAGTGGGCTTACTCCATAAGTGGGAGGCAGTATGAGCAATTTGGAGGCCCGGGATGAGATAGGAAGGTTAGGGGATAACAGGCCAGTCTGGCTGTTCCCAGCACTGTGTGCCTGGTACACGGTGGAGACTTATTCAGTGCCCATGAAGTGCCCAACATGAAAAGCACGATACTAGAGGGTATTTTTTTTACTGTCATTTAACAGATGAGGACCCTGAGCAAGGTAAGTCGCTTCCGAGCTGTTACAGAGCTAGCTAAGCGCAGCAGGATCTGAACCCGCTTCTATCTTTGCCTCTCCAAATCCTTCCTCCGCCGTCCCACCCCCACCCACCCTCCCTCTCCCCCTCCAGCTTCCCTCCCCAGACCCGGTTGAGTGCTGCAGCTTGTTCAGCCTCGAGATCTCTGAACATGGCTTCCTCAGTCATCCTCCAGGGGCTTCCAAGGGCTAGGGTTAAACATAAGACCCGATTGGGGTGCTCGCTGCCCCTAGTTCCTGTTCTGCCCCGCCCCCTCCCCGTGTGTGTGTGTGTGTGTGTGTGTGTGTGTGTGTGTGTGTGTGTGTGCGCGCGCGCCTCACGTGGATCTGGAGTTTCCTTAAGCTCCTTGGTCTGGGCGCTGTCAGGGGCTTCATCTGCCACCTGGGTCTGGGGGCTGGCGGCGGCGCGGTAGGAATCCTCCTTTCTTTACACCCCCAACTTCCAGCTCCAGATTCCAAGAGACACACTACCACAGAAACAGCTTTGCCTTGGCCTTTTGTGGGGGATCAGAAGAGCGGGGTGCGCGAGTGTCTGAAACTAGAGAAAGCCCTGAGTCCCAGGGACAGACTGCACTGCGCTAGGGGGTAGGGGCTGGGACCCGCATCCCGAACCTTGGCACACGCACACCTAAGAATGGCCAGAGTTTCAGGGGTGGAGGGGTGAGTGCCTACACCGATTGTGGGGTGCATCCTCCCTGGCCTGGAGCCAGGGCAGTGGGGGTGCGGTGGGGTACGGGTGGTGCTTTGGGAAGGAGTTCAGGATCTGGAACAGCAGGAAGAGACCCTAGGGAGCATCTAGTTCGAGAACCTGATTTGACAAAGGAGGAAACTGAAGCACAAGAAGTTAGGGAACTTGGACTTGCCCAAGTGGCACAGTCCGTTAGAGGGAGCAGTGGATAAAGAGAAAAGGTCCTGGAATTAAGAAAATCTGAGTTCAAATTCGACCTCAAATAAGTCACTGACCCCAGGGAAGGCATTTAATCCTGTCCGCCTCAGTTTCCTCGTCTGTAAAATGAGCTGGAGAAGGAAATGGCAAGCCACTTCAGTATCTCTGCCAAGAAAATCCCAAATAGGGTCACGAAGAAGATCCGAGACACGGTTGGGGTTTCTGGCCCCAAGTCATAGTTTCAGAAACGAGAATCTTCGCTTTTAGCATCAACCCAACCCCCTCATTTGACAGAGGAGGAAACTGAGACCCAGAAAGGGGAAGGGACTGACTCCCGGTCTCGCAATCAGAGTCAGGCTTGAGGCTGAAGTCCCACCAGATCTCCCAATGCCCGCAGGGTTTTCCCGCAGTGCCGAGGTGCCTCCCTCTCCCTGTTCCCCTCGCTTGTGTGACGGACATCCGTGGATGTCCGCCCGCACCGTGGACAGGCACCCCCAGGCACGCAGCTACAGCTCCACGGACGAGCACGTACACGCGCGCGCGAGCACACACACACACACACACACACACACACACACACCCTACCCGCAGACACTTTCACTGACACTTTCACACGCACGCACACCCTCTTGGCCACATCCAGATACACGCTCGCGCACACACAGACACAGTGACACTCCTCCACCCAGCTCACAAGCATACTCACATGCGTGCACACTCACGCTCACACAAACTGTCTCATATACACGCAGAGACACACAGACACCCCCAAACAATCCATCCACCCAAGCCAGACATGCTCTCTCTCTCTCTCCCTCCCTCTCTCCCTCCCTCCTTCATACACACATACTCTGATACACATACACATGCCCACGCCCACTACATACCCCCCCATACCAAATCAACCTATCCATCCAACATCCACATCCACCCCCCCACACACTGGCTCCAGGCCCCTTATCCCCGGTAGCGGGGCTCAGAGTTCAGAGCCACCCCCTGCTCCCCTTCTGCACCCCCCACTTCCCCATTCCGGGACCATTCGGAGGGGCGGGGCGGGGCTGGGAGGGGCTGGGGGGGAGATCCCGGGCCAGCCGGGAGGGGAGGGGCTGGAACTGCGGGGGCCAGAGGGCGGGGCCGGGGCGGACCTCGGCCGTCCGGGCCAATGGGAGGGTGGCTGGGCCCGACCCCGCCCCTCCCACCTCCTCCTGCGCAGCCCCCCCCCCCCCCCCTCCCCGTGCTGCCCCCCGAGACGGGCGCACGGACAGGCTGCTGGGCAGACTGACGGACTGGCGGCGGGCCGGCTGCGCTGCGCGGGGCTGGGCTCGGCCACGGCCGCCGCCGCATAGGGGAGAGGAACTTGCCGCGGGGCGGGTGGAGGGGCCGGGCTTCCCGCAGCCCCAGCCTAGCCCGGACACGTAGGGCGAGGACCCTCTCTCTGCACCAGGTATGTGTCTCCTCCTTCCAGGTATGTGTCCCTGCTGCCGCCAGACCCTCCTCTTCCCCTTTCCCTACTCCCTTCGCCCCCCCTCCCCTCTGCGCGACCCTCCAACTTTCCCCTCCTTTCCCGTGGCTGAGTTCGGAGCCAGAGCTTCCCATCCCAGGTCTCAGGAGGGACCCCCGCCCCAGTCGGGAGGTGGGCCGGCGGGCAGGCAGACTGGGCGCAGTCCCATTTGGCAGGTGAGCAAACTGAGCCTGGGGCCGGGAGCGACTTCCCCCGGGTCACCTGTCTGGGCAGAGAAGCCTGGATTCGGGCTACTGCGCCGCCCTGCCTCCCGTGCTGGCACCTGGCGAGGAGTCCTGCAACTCCTGGAGCAGGCTGGCCCCAGGGCCGGGCGCCCCCTTCCCAGAGTGCCTGTTGCTTGTTGGGGTAAGGGACTGAGGGGGCAGTTCTGGAGCGGTGCCTGGAAGCCCGGGGCTGCTGCTCCCATCAATTAGCCCAGAAGCCCAGGCAGCACTTGTCTGGGGGCAACCCAGAGCATGCCCAGCCTGGCCAGGGGATGCCCACCCAGCCCCAGGGTTGGTGGCCAAGAGATTGGCAGCTGTTCCAGGCCTCCCCTCCACAGCACCCAGCAGGCCGGCAGGAAATGAATGATTCATATTGTCTCTGCTATGTCCCAGCAGAGGGAGATTAGGGTTCCTTTGGTCCCTTCCCCTCTGTTGACAAATAGGGAAACTGAGGCCCAGATGGAGGAAGTCATTTACCCAAGGTCACAGAGGTTGTGAGAGGAAGCAGCAGCTTCTGAAGCTCAGTCTGGACTCTTGCTTTTCTCCCATCCTGGCCCAGTTCTGCTGAATTCTCTAAGTATTGAAATGCCTGCTAGGTGCCCACCAGTTCAACCTGAGGCCCTCCAGCAGCTCTGGAGCCTGATCAAAAAGAGACATGTGAGTGTGTGAGTGTGTGTGTGTGTGAGTGTGTGTGTGTGAGTGTGTGTGTGTCTGTATGTGTGTGTGTGTGTGTGTGTGCGCGTGTGTGTAGGGGAAGAACACAGGCCTAGTACATAGTACAAGCAAGTCAGACTTTTCAAGTGACAGTTCCTGCACTTGCTAGCAGCGATCTTAGGATGAATCTGCATCCCAGCCTGGGCTGCAGTGGGGCCAGGTGGCTGCAAGATCCCTTCCAGCTCCAAATCCTGGGGTCTCAGGGATGGAAAGAAGCAGATGGGGAGAATTCCAAGATGAGGATGATGAAGAGTCAGGAGAAAAGCAGGGAAGGAAGGTGCTGTAGGAAAATAGAACGCAGACAGCATGCTTGTTGGGTTTGGGGAGGCCAGGAAGGCTTCCTGGAGGAGACTGGGTTCCGAGTTGTCTCGGGTCTGGCTCTCCCTCCCTCACATTCCCAGGCTTCGATTTAGCTGCTGCAATGCCAGCCCTCTGGAGGACAGGGGCACAGAGCCTTCCAAAGTCAGAGGGAAGGCCACAGGTAGTTGGGGCGGGGGTGGGGAACTCTAGATCTTAGGCTCTTAGAAGGGCCGAGCTGCAAGGGAGCTTGGGATCATTTAGTCCAACCCTTCAATTTAGAAGTGAAGAAACAGAGCCTAGGAGGAGGCAGGTGACTTGCTGAAGATCACACAGCTAGGTCAGTGGTGGAGCTGGAAGGTCTTGGGGAAGTTCATTGAATTCTCATTCTCCTTTTTGGTAGAGGGCTTATCCCTCTGCTGGGATAGAGGGAAAAGGGCTTTTTAGGGGGTCCTGATTGAAAGTTGGGAGAGATCATGGGGTCCCAGAATGATGGAAGCTGGGAAGGTTCTTGGTGATCAACTATCTCTCCTTCCCTATTTTCCGTAGAAGGAAATGAGTTGTTTGTGTGTGTGTGTGTGTGTGTGTGTGTGTGTGTGTGTGTGTGTGTATGTGTGTGTGAGAGAGTGACAGAGAGACAGAGAGAGAGAAGTTCTGTGTGTCTGTGAGTTCAATATGTCTGTCTGTGTGCATGCGTGCATGTGTGTGTGCACGTATATGTGTGATCATGTGTGTGTGCAGGGGGAGGCTGCCCAGATGTAGCTGCTCTTAGGGGAAGCTGGGTCTCTGCCTGGGTCTGGTTCCCTTTCCCAGGCCCTGCCAGGTGTCCTTCACTGCCTTGCCAACAGTGCCAGACAAATCAGGAGAACCCTGGCTCTAGGCTCCAGGCTGTCTGGTCAGTGGCAGCTGGGGTTTAGCAGATCTCTGCTGCAGGGGCCACGGGCTGTGGCATGGGGAGGTTTTTGTGGCATTGCAGGGCTTTCTCCATCCCCTTTCCTCCTGTGCAGGAGCTGTCAACGCCCCCCAGGAGTCAGTGGTTGGGGGGAGACAGTGCTGTGCCACTGGGCATGAGCAGACACCTCTGTTCTCAGGAGCCAAGCCAGTGGTTGAGAAATTTTTCCCCCTTTCCTTCCACAAGGCAAACTCAGGCTATGGGAGAGCATAAAAACCAAGTGCTTTGTTTCATAGATGGGGAAACTGAGGTCCAAGGAGGCTTTGTCTAAGGATGTGCAGTTAGAAGGGAGCTTTGCAGAGAGGTTTGTTCACAGTGGGGAAACAGGGACCCAGAAAAGGGGGGGGCGTTACTTCCTCAAGGTCAAAGTTTCGCATCTTAGAGGGATTTTTAAAACAACTTCTGAGGCTTGTATTTGCTGAGAAAGGTAATTTAGTAGTTTAGAGAGGAGGAGGGCTCTGAGATGGGCCTCTTTTCCCTGCTGCCCTTGGAGGAGCCCAGCGGGGTAGATAGGACCTGTTCTGGTCCCCCTTTCTGGAGACCTGAAGGCCTGGGCAGAGGCAGATCCCACCTTGGGAAACCATGGACCTGTCCCTCTGTCTGGGACCATTTGCCTAAATGATTTGCATGTGAATTGAACTGGAGCCCAGTAACTTGGCCCCTGCTCTTCCCTCTCTCTACCCCTTGCAAATAGGGACTGTGAGCTGGTCTTGGACCAACCGAAAGAAGCAGCTGCCTGCTAGGTCGTTCCTCTGCCTAGACCCTCTGTGCCCGAGACAGGAGGATCCTTCCTCCTAGGCACCTCAGACCCAGGAATCAGGGTCACCTTTCCTTCTGGCTTGCTCCCTGGGGGCCCAGCTTCTCCCCCCAGGCAGGGCACTAGGGACTGAAGCTTCTAACCATTCCATTTAACCCGGAACTCAGACTTCCCCTACCACCTAACATTGCCCATCTCTAAAACCCATTCTATCCTCAAGTCTGTGACCAAAGGGGCAGGATTTGAACTCAAGTCCTCTGACTACCACCCCACTTCTTCACATTCCCCTTTTGTCTCCCAGGACCTATCAGGTGTATTAACATCTCCTGGTTCCCTCATCAGGGAGTTCCCTATATCAGTGAAAGAAAAGGCTCCCTTCCCCCCCAGCCAACCCCAAACAGAGTCTCTTTGGTAGAGAAGACATCAATTCTGAAAACAAAAGTCCAGGCACTGCCAGAGGGCATTGGAAAGGCCCTTGGGGAGGTCTGAGGGGAGGCCTCCTGGTCCTAACCTGGGGTGTGACAAGAGTACAGGCCCTAGGCTTGCAGATTTAGTGTTGGAAAGGACCTTGGGGGTGGCCAATGTCACCTGCTCATGTAATAGAAGAGGAAACAGGCCCGGGAGGTGGAGGAGGGAACTGGCCTGATCTGGGATTGGGCCCCCCATCCCTAGCTCTGAGACCTTCCCTCTGCCCTGGTGCAAGGGAACAGTTCAATTCATGAGGCCAGATGCACCACGGGGAGAGCCAGGAGCCGATCAAGGGTCAGTCACACATTGGGTTGGGGGTATGGCCTCTGCCAACAGCCTGATCATCTCTGCCCCAGAGATATGGGAGGAAGGGGCTCGAAGAAGAGGAACAAGAAGAGGAAGAGGATTAGGACCCCTGCTAGACACAGGGAATGTGGTCTAGAGACCAGTAGGAGCTGATCCAACCTTAGCTTGTGTGTTGTCTTAATGCAGACTTGGGTATAATTAGTTTAGATAAGATAGCATCGACGCCACCACCTTATCATCATTGACAAATTTTGAAAAAGTAAGTGCACTGAGCCCTGGGGATAAAAGAGAAAGCAAAAAGACTGTCCCTGCCCTGAGAGAGCTCCTAGTCCGTCTAATGGATGAGATGACATGCAGGCAAGTATGTGCATAGGATATTCATGTAAGGCTAGTGGGTTCTAGGCCCGGCTTGGCTCCTGATCTCCAATTCAAGCTGGAGTCTGCCCTTCTGCATGGACCTTGGATACTTCCTCGGTCAAATAAGGGGAGGAGCAGACAGGACCCCTGACAGCTCTTTCCAGCCTTGTGAGTGGTGATTCACAGACAGAATTGGGAGAGCTGCCTCCAGCTCAGCAAGGAGACCCTTCATTTTCTTGGTGACTGGCCAAGGATCTAAGGGCAGCACCAGGAGATGGAAAGCTGAGATGCAGGTGACAAAGCTCGGCTAAGCTTGGGATTGGCAGAGCCTCTAAGTGTGGGACCTCCCCTCCCTGAGAGTCAAGTCCCTGCAGCACCTGCCTCATGTGGGCTCATGGGAAGGCTGAATAAGATTCGTGCTTTAGAACGCGGTGTGACCTTAGGGGAGAACTGGGATATAAATGCCAGTTATCTCAATTATTGTTGCCATGATGGTGGTTATTAATATAACTTTTAGAACTTCCTGGGAGCCTTGGAGACCATCTAGTATGACCCTCTCTTTTTACAGAAGAGGAAACGGAGGCTCAAAGTGGGAGAAGACATTGCCCATGGATAGGAGCAGGATCAAAATTTAACCCAAGACTTTCATCTCTCGGTACCACCTTTTTCCCACTCCAGTCAGTGGGGAGGAAGGAATGACAGGGGATAGAAGGGTGTGTCTGTGTGCGATCTCCATTGTCCTCCCCCAGCTGCTCTCTTTTTGGGGTTCTATGTTTTAGCCTTAAATCGGGGGTGTCTGGCTAGGCTGGAAACCAGATCCCTTCCCATGTTTGAATAATTTCTTTTAGAATGGAATTGTACCCAATTTGGTGAGGAATAAATGAATGAGAAAGCATTTATTAAGCCACAAAGGTATGCCTTGCACAGTATTAGGTGCTGATACAAAAGATGAGACCACCCAGATCCTCCAAGAGCTGAAGTTCTAATGGGTGAGGCAGTCAGAGGGTGGTGGTGCTCATGCAGGGAAGCTTTAATCTGGAGACGCAGAGGGAAGGTCAGGGAATCTGCAGACCAGGCAGTTGGTATGCCCTTTCCCAAAGCACTAGTGCTATTGATTGGGGTCCTGTGACCAAGGAAAGAGGTGGAAATCAGGTGAGAGGCAGGGCTGCTGGTAGCTGGCTGCCTGGGATGGAAAGCACAGTCTTCTCCTAGCTGGGGACCTGGAAATGAAGCCGGCTAGGCGTTAGGTTCACGTTGACTCAGGGCTGCTCAGATCCAAGGTGGGAGAGGTGAGCGTGACTGGACAGAATCTGAGGAACCCTCCAGAAAATGTGCCATGCACCCACATTTAAAAAGGAGTTATGGACCTCTGGAGATTTTAGGCTCACAAAGTACTAGGTACATGTCATCTCGTTGGACCCTTACAATAGCTCTGCGTGATAGGGCATATTCCCCTTATTTTACTGTTGAGGATGTTGATGTTCAATGAGGTTGTGTCTTTCACAGGATCACTCAGCTAGTGAGTGTGGGGCAGTCAAGGTCTTCCTGATGCTGAGTCCTGGGCTCTGGTCATTAACCAGGCTCTTTGGGAAGGACAATCCTGGCCCTGGAGTCAGCAAGCCCTTGCTTCTAATCCTGCCTCAGACCCTTTGTGGAACTTTGGGCAAGTCATCCTCACCTCTGTGGGCCTGTTTCCTCATCACAGAACCAGGAGGTTAGGCCCAATTACCTCTGATGCCTCATCCAGCTCTTGGAATTCCTTTATAAAATACAATCTCAGCCATTTCTTTGCAGATTGGATAGGTTAATGGTCTTTGGAAAGTTGATGTAAAGGGGTGTGTGTGTGTGTGTATGTGTGTGTGTGTGTGTGTGTGTGTGTGTGTGTGTGTGTGCGTGTGCGTGCATACCCACAAGCCTTCCTGTTGTCAAAGGACAACAATTAGAATATTCTTTTCAGTGTGATTCTTTGCTACCTGGGTGGTAGAAGTTTCTTCCTTTATCCAGCCAGCCCTGCTCCCACCCTCAGCTGAGCACTTGATGGAGGAAACTTTGGGCTCCTCAGCGAGACCCCTGTGTAGGATGCTATCAGTCTGGAACAGTGGTTGGGGATAGATTCCTCTGTTTTTGTGCCCTGCTGAGATCCTGGTCCTCAGTCAGTGACCTCCTCTGGCCCTGCTCAGAGCCCACCCATACCTGATACAGGCAGCCAGAGGAAGTGCTGGACAGCTCCAGGGCTGAGCAGCACAGCACTTCGTAGGCACTTGATACATGTTAGGTGATGACCGACAGAAGGTAGGATGGCCTGTGAGTGCAAGCACAGGGCTGTAACAGAGTAGGGAGGAGAGAACTCCTTTGTCCTGGGGTGGGAGTGGGTTCTGTGACCTTTGAAAAGTGAGGAGTCTTTTCTAGAGAGAGTTTACCTGCAGGTCAGTGCAGGGGGAAATTGAGGCAGCCCAGGGAGGTGCCCAAACTCACATAGCTCTGGGACCCCTGCCCCTTCCCCTGGTTACCATCCCTCAGGTACATTATCTCCCTTTGATGCACCTAGCGCAATACTTGGCACACAGTAAGCACTTAATAAATGCTTTTCATTCATTCTTTCCATCTGATAAAGTGCTTTCTGCACAGTGAGGTCATTTAGTCCCATTTACAGACTGATAAGTTAAGTGGCCCCTCTGCTGGTCCAACAGCTCAAACTGCTTGAGCTAGGTCTAGAAGTAATGGACATTTCTTATGAATTAAGCACCACATAAAATGTTCTAATGTCCCATAATGTCCTGTCACTTAGTCAATCAGCACACATTTCTTTAGCTCTTCCTATGCTCAATGCTAGGGATATAAGCCAAAAGGCAGCCCTGCCCTCAAGAGGGCCTGGCACATTGTATTATTAAGCACATAGTAGGTGCTTAACACTTATTCCCTTCCCTGCCCTACGTGAAAGGCTCATGACTTTTTAGATGGAGAGCTTGATGGGACCTTAGAGATTGAGTCCAACCTCCTCATTTTTACAGTTAAAGAAACAGACTGCTCAGGGAACATCAGGGAACCCGGCCAGGATTCGAACCCAGGGCCTCGGATTCCTAATTCCCTTCTGCAGTATCACCCTGCCTCCTCGAGGAGTTAGCCTGAGTGATCTCTGAGTTACATTTGTGCTTGAAATCCTGATTCTGCAAGCTAGAATCCAGAAAGCCATCCCAAGTCCCCAGACCCCACTGGTCACAGGAAAGACAAGCTGTGGTGTCTGGGAAGTCCAGCTTGTAGCTTCCAAGGGCAGAGAGCACCGGTCCTAGCCATGCTTCATAGAGCAGTCCACCCTGAGGTGCTGGACAGGGATTCTCTGGTGGAGATTTGAGCATCTGAGAGGACTGCTCTGCTTTTAGACTCGATAGTGTCTTCTTAAGCCATAGCCATTAGTGTTTGTCCTCCTGTCTCATGGTGATATGGACGTGCCTCCAGGCTCCCCAAGCCTAGGCCAGGGGAGGACAAGCCCTGGCAGAGCCCACCAAGCTTGAGTGGCTGAGGGAGGAGACCTGGCGAAGAGGCTTGTCAACCTTTCAGCCAGAGGGAGGTGGCTTCTTCAGCGCAGCCTCTTAGGGAGACCCTGTCCTCAGCTGGGGAGGTATTAAATCAGAGGTCCTTGAAGGCTGGACCTGCAATCATGCTGGTCTTTTGGGTCTGGCCATCAGGGAGCTTTGCTCTGGGTTGGACTGCCAAACCCTAGCCCTAAGTATGGGGACTCAAAGTGTCTCCTGTGAGTTGCTTGAGGTAAAGGATTGACCAGAGGGATGGGAAAAGCTCAGTGTTTGAGGAATGTGGTTTGAAATCCTGGCAAGGTTGCCTCCACTCTCTACCTGTGAGGTCAATAACAACAGCGGCTCCTCAGGGCAGCGTTTTTCATGTTTGTTTGGTTTTCTTTGTAGGGGGAAGGGTGGAAGGTGGTTGTCGCTGGTTGTATTCGTCATATTTAAACCTAGCTTTAAAGATCTGTTTTTATAATGGCCTCCCCTCTTTGAAAGTTCATCTACTGGTGATTAACTTCTAGCTGGAGGGGGCTGACTTCAGTGGACTTGGGTACGAGCCCATCCCTGACCAGGAATGCCTTCTTCAATCTCCCTGACAAACAGTCCTCTAGTTTTGGCTTGGAGCTTCCAAGAAGGAGGAGGCCCCCTTTTCAGGAGTTCTTCACCTTGTTTGTATTATGGACCCCTTTGGCAGGCTGGTGGAGCCCAGGGTACTTTCTCAGAAGAAGGCTTCTAAATACACAAACTAAAATCATAGGAGTTTGAAGAAAGCCAATTATATTGAAGTAAACTCATCTGGATGGACATAGTCACACCAACAGACAAACCACAACAAGCCCACAAATACCAGGTTCAGAACTCCTGCACTCTCTCCTGGGCAATCTATCCTACTTTGGGATGGCCCAAATTGGTAGCAAGTTTCCTCTAGTTTTAAACATGAATGAAGCACTTTCTGGCCCAGAGAGTAGCTGAGTGTGCCTGAGAATGCCTTCCTTTGCCTTTCTTTGTATCTCCAGTGCTTAACACAGAGATGGGCATAGAGTAGGTGTTTAATAAATGTTTGTTGACTGACTGACTAACTTGGCAGGATTCATACTTAGGGCCTTTGACTTGAAATCTAGTGAACTTTTCTCTGGATCTTCTATTGAGATGGTGGCTTCCCTTTAATCAGAGGTTTTTATGCAGAGGATGGATGGCCACTCCAGAGGATACTGGGAAAGGTTATTGGCCAGAGGCTGAATGAGATGATGTCCAAGTCTGGGATCCTTGGAACATAGAATACAGAGTCAGAGATGAGAGGGAGGTAAGTGGTCACCCTAGTCCTACCCATTCTATTACAGTTGAGGAAACTGAGGCCCTCAGCATGAAAGTGGACATGATTATCCAACCCCCTAGGCTGCTGTGCTTTTCATTATGGTGCCTTGAAGGGTCTTTCCAACTCTGAGTCCAAGGTTCTCATGCAAAGATGAGAGAAACAAGCCTGTGCAGTTGTATTCAATTTGTTTGTGGCATCATGACATTCTCTTCCACCTAAGATACAGGACTGACTTAGAATAGGATCATCTGGTTCAACACTTTCATTTTACAGATGAGGAGACTGAGGCTCAGAGGAGGGGAAGGGCTCCTCTGAGGTCACTCATCAGTGAGTCCATGCCAGAAGGGCTGGTGTCTGCCTCTTTCCACTTTGCCATCCCTCGTCTTAGAAATGAAGAAGGCTTTTTGTCCAGAGATGATCTATGCCTCAGAGTCCTTGTATCATATCCCCTCACTGACAGAGGAGGGTCAATTCGAGGATCCCCCTCATTCCCTCCTAGTCCTTTTCCTTCTTTCTTTGGGCCTTCTTTTAGACCATTTGAGTGTGGTCACTTTTGTGAGAGGTCATTTGGTGGTATTTCTGGTTCTGCATCTTAGTCATTCAACAAACCTGTATTAAGGTCTTACTGGGTGCTCATACTATGCCAGGAGCTAGGGAAACAAAGAAAGGAAAAATATGTGTCCTATGTCTTAAGGGGCTCATGTTCTAATGGGGGAGATCACATGCCAACAGGCGAGTGGGAGGCCCTCTGGGGCAGGGGGAGGGGAGGTCTTTTTGGATCCCTGCTAGAGGCTCCTTCCCTTTCCTCTCCCTCCCCCTCCCAATGATTCTGTTTTATAGATACTTTTATGGGCACATATTGCTTCCATGAGTGGGACAGGCAGGCACGGCTATCCCTGCTGCATCTCCAGCACCTAGGACAGTGGTTGCCACATAGCAGGGGCTCAGTAGCAGTAAGCATTCATTAGGTACCTACTGTGTGCCAGTCACTGCCCTGGAGGAACTCCCAATCACTTTCTCTTTCTGGACCTCAGTTTCCTCAACTGCAATAGAATGGGTAGAACTAGGGTGACCACTTAGCTCCCTCTCATCTCTGACTGATAAAATTAGGGGATTATATTATATATATTATATATTATTATATAATGTAATATATATTATATTATATTATATCATATCATATCATATCATATCATATCATATTATATTTGATCTCAAACGTCCTTTGCAGACTGAAGCATCCTCTTTATTTGATCCTCCTTCAATGTCTCTGGGTTCTCACAGGAAGGAGGGGAGGAGGAATGGGAGCGAGGGTACTCCCTGACCCCTCCTCTTCTCTCCTTTCCCTTCCCATACTCTGAACTTTCTGTCAATGTCTCTTGTGGTCACATTAAGAAATGCCAAGGAAACTTTCTCTGGACTGCAGGATCCTGTCAGACCAAGGCCTTGGTTTGCTTTCCAAGAGCCCGACCATAAATCTGGCCGCTATTTACAGCAGAGGGGAAGCAGAGAGAAACAGCTTATTGGAGGATCCTGCTTTGGAAAAATGTCAGCAGATTCTGGGGCTCTGGAGGCTGTTGAGGGAAGGGATTATTAAGTAGGAAGAGGAAACCCCCAGTCTTATATCCCCTGAGCCCTGGAATCCCAGCAGGACTGACTGCCCAGCTGTGCCCCTCTCCAGTGGCCTGGCGTGCAGATATAAGCAGGGATGGGCTCATGCTTGGTCATCTGATTTCCCTCTCCCCTGCAGGACAAATCCCAAAGTCCCCCTGGAAGAGGGTAGAGCCTTCCTTCCTTCCTCCCTCCCTCCCTCCCTTCCTTCCTTCCTTCCTTCCTTCCTTCCTTCCTTCCTTCCTTCCTTCCTTCCTTCCTTCCTTCTTTACTTCCCTCCCTCCCTTCTTCCTTCTTTCCTTCATTTCTCTCACTCTCCTTCTCTCCCCTGTCCCTCCATCTCTTCCTCCCTTCTTTCCTTCCTTCCTTTCTTCCTTCTTTCCCAGGGTGAGCTCAGGCTGAGAATGCAGCAAGAGTTAGAAATTACAGAATGGTTTGGAAAGTCTGATTCCAAAGGGTCAGCTCTAGAGCTGGAAGCATCTCACAAGTCACCTGGTCCATCCTCCTCATTTTAAAGATGAGGAAAATGAGGCCCAGACAGGTTTGGGTTTTCACCAAAGTCACATGGGCACTAAGTTGAAAGGATTTGAACCTGGGACCTCTTGACTCCAGATTGTCCCATCTTCCCTCTCATATCAGCAGTGCTTGTCTTAGAGGTGAGCAGAATACTTTTTTTTCTTTTGGCCAGGGTATGACGACAAGGACCCCACCTTCCTTGGGAGCTCTGGAAGGTCTGTGAGTGAGGACACTGTGTGGAGCAGTGAGTAGACTGGACTTGGAGAAAGAAGCAGCCTCAGTTCTGACTTTAGTTCTGTCACTTCCCAGCTTTGTGACCCTGAGCATTTCCCTTAACTACTCTCTGCTTCCATTTTCTCATCTGTAAAATGGGCACAGTAATCACAACTCCCTCCCAGGGCTGTGGTGAGCTCTTGCACTTTGCAGACCTTCGGACACTTATAGAAACGTGAGCTGTGGTTATCATGACTTTGAGCAGAAAAGAGCCTGGGTCCAGTGTTTGGCTCATCCCTCTGTCCTGAGTGAGTATGCAGCATCCTCAGCCCCTGGACTTTGCCTTTCCTCTCCTGCTGTAGCACTTCTAACCTTCATCCAGGCCCATCTCAGGGAGGCTGATGAGGGGGGTTCACAACCTTTCATTTCTCCAGCCCTGTTGAGGAGTGGGCCCGGACTATTATCTCTTGTAGGGCAGAGAAAAGTGACTTCCCTGGGACCACCAATCTAGCAAAGGCTAGCTCTGGGATTCTAACCCAAGACCCCCAGCATCTCTGCCCCTCATCCTAGGCTATGTCCATAGGACCCAAGATGCTTTGGGAGCTGTTGCTCATCTTTTCCTTCGAAAGCAGTCTGTCTGGGGAAGAGAATGATGTCTGGAGCTGGGAGACCTTGGATACATAAGTCATCTCCTTGGACCTCAGTTTCCTCATCAGTAAAATGGGAATCCTTCTTGTGTTACCTGTCTCATCAGGTGATTGTGAAGAAAGAATGCGTTTACAAATTATTGGTATCTTTTTTTTTTTATTACCTTTATTTCCAACTCTATCTCCCCACCCCACCCCAGAACCAGCCTTTATAACAAAGAAATAAGAAAGAAAAAGGAAAAAAAGCTCATCAGCTGAAGTAAGCAGGGCGCCAACTGAATGTCGCAGTGAAGGGGATCCTCGGTCCCTCAGCCCTGCTGGTTTGGGTTGGACCAGATGCCTCAGGGGCCTCTCTCTGCCCTCAGATTCTGGGGCTTTTAGGAGTCTCAGAGAAGGAATGAGCAGCAGCTTGCACCGGGTCAGAGCTGGGGCTGATCCTACCCGTTCTGACCCTGAGTAGAACAGCAGGGCGCCTTTCTCCCACACCAGCCTGAATAAACATCCATGCAGAGCAGCTCCATCTTCCCTTTTATACTTTTAGTCCTAATTCATTCCGAGAAACCAGAAAGTATGTGGCTATTTTCCCGAACATTCAGAGTGTCTTTTGTGTCCTTGGTGGAAATTTTATAGCTCGTTTTCTAAGGGCCTGGAGACATTAAAAATCTTGCAATGCTCCATTCTCTTGGAGAGCGATAAGAGGAGAGGAAGGTTTATTTTAAGGATCTTGGGCAGAGCTGATAAGAGCAAAGACACAAGCAAGGGCTGGGAGTGGAGAGAATTCAACAAACAGAGGCAGGGAGTTTCCAAGCCATCAGGGATCTTAGACACCTCCCCGTCCACCCTCCTCATTTTACAGAGGAGAAAACTGAGTCTCAAGGCGGGGTGGGAGGAAGGGGCTTAGCCATGGTCAGACTGCTAGTGTAAGAGTCATGATTTGAAGCCGGGTCCTCTTCGTCCCCAAGCCGGGCTCTTGTAACCCACTTCCCCCTTTCATTCTCATTATGATGCCTCTCCTGAACCCCCTTTGTCCTCTGCTCACATTAGGTAGCTCATTCAACATTGTAGTTATTTGTGGCAGGGAAGCTCCCTGAGGGCAGGGATGGGGTCTTTACTTTGTCTCCTTCATAAGGCCCTTCCCATAGTGGATACTCAGGTATGTGAATCAATGGTTGGATGGATGGATGATTGAAGAAACCAATCAGATTGAGATCAGATACGATTAGCAAGGTGTTGACATTTACCAAGTAAGTCAATTGCTCCAAATTAATCCCCATTACTCCAAGGCTGTATAGAGCCACATCCATGCATGATCTTCTTTGAGCTGATTCTGTCATGTTTGCATTGTTTTTAAGCAGCAAGTTTGTGTAGAGGCTGTGGAGACCTCCTCCTTCCATCTTCTCATTTCTACCCTTCCCTGCTAGTCTGCTTTCCCTGCTAGACTTTCCCCTACAGTCCCCTTCTATGCTATCCCAGCTCACTAAGAAATAGCCTGGGGTCATGTCCAGAACTAAACCCAAATTTCCCAATTGAATTGAGGATCTACTACTTACTAGCTGTGGATCCTTGGACAAATCTCTTCCCCTCCCTGGGTCTCCCTTTCCTTCTCTACAAAATAAGGAGGTTGGACTGGATCACTGACACATCTCCCAGCTCAAAATTTTGTCATAGTTGAGTAATAAATAGGCAATCAGTTAGCAGATATTTAGTAGGCACCTACTGTGTGCCAGGCACTGTGCTAAGGATATAAAGAAAGGCAAAAACAGCCCCTGGGAGCTTGATGTATAATAGGGGAGATAATATGCAAATAAGATAGAGACAAAAGAAATGGGAAATAATCAACAGAGGAAAGGCACAGCGTTCAAAGAGGATTGGACAAGGCTCATACAGAAGTTGGGACATTAGCCATGACTTGAAGGGAGCCAGGGAAATGTGCAGGCAGAGCAGAGTTTTAGGATGAGAGGGACTTTTCAGCCAGTGAGGATAATGATGGTTGGGGTCCATAGGGAGAGAATTAAGCTTAGACGTAGATTTAGCTAAATGGAATAGTGAATATAGTGCTGGACCTGGAGTTAGGGGGATGTGAGTTCAAATCCCACATGAAATACTTACTTAGCTGGGTAACCTTGTGCAAGTTGCTTCATCTCTGTCTGCCTCAGGTTCCTCAACTGTCAAATGGGGATAATAATAGCATATACTTCCTGGGGTATTTGTTGCGCTCAAATGAGATGATGTGTAAAGTGCTTTCTCAACCTCACTACCATTACCATCTTCATCATCATCCTCTTCATCACCACCATCACCGTTTTCTTCATTATCACCACCATGATCATCATCTTCATCGTCACCTTCATCATCATTGTTAGAAGAGTAGCGTGTAGAAACTGTTCACAATCATCCAGATTATTTGCTTGGTTAAACTGAGGCTGAATTTAGACCTGAGTTTAAGTGTTTCTTCTGGTATATACTGACTGTGTGACCCTGACTGAGTCACTTAACCTCTAAGTGCTTAAGGCAACCCTCTAGGACTAGAAATTACAGTGTGCCGACTTGTGCTAGGGGTGGTGGTGTATCCTCACCTGGGAGTTCCTTAATAAAATCCCAAATTCCATTGCTGTTTACCCCAAATCTCTCTCTCTGTAACTCCAGCTTATTGGTCCCAGTGCTGCCTTTTTGAGGGAAAAAGCAAACATGCAAAGGTCTAAAACCTCTTCCCCATGAAAAATCACGGATGATTGAGGATGGTCTTCATAGCTCATGTCAAATTTTGCTTAAAAAGTATTGATATTTTTTTCTCTTTAGAGCACTTTCATTGCCAAATAAATCCTTCCCCCCTGCCTTCTTCGGGAAACTGTCCTTTGAAACCAAGGATAAAAAAGAGGGCCAAAGCAGTTCAGCAAAACTGGCCAACACATCACCTGGTCTGACTGTCTGTGCACAGTGACCCCACTGATCGTCCTCCACCTGTGCAGTGGGAGGTCCTGGGGAGTCTTCTTTCCTCTATTTTCTTCCACCAGCCCTCATATGGAATGATCTACAGGTTCTTCATCACCCTGGTTCCTTCCTTCCTTCCTTCCTTCCTTCCTTCCTTCCTTCCTTCCTTCCTTCCTCATGCATTTATTAAGTGCTACTATGTACCTGCCACTGTGCTAGTCCTGGTGATAGACAGACCAGAACTTGGACCCTCTGCTTCATCAACGTCCTTCTCCACGTGTGGTTGCCAGAACTGAGTGGGGCTCTCTGGATGTGCTCTGAGCAGCATGATGCAAGACAGCACCAAGACAGTGACCTGCTTCTATTCATGGAGCCCAAATAACCCCCTTTTCCCCTGTGAGTGTTGACTGTCACTGAGCTCTCTGTCCACTCAAGCACCAAGCTTCCCATCCCACCCCCCACCCCAGCCTAGAAAACCTGATATCTGACCTCATCTTCCCCTTCTTGTACTGGGACAGTTGATTTTTTGCTCCCAATTACAGACTTTCCATTTATCCCTAGGACATCTCATCTTATTTAGCATTAGCCTATGAATTCAGCCTGTCAGTGCAGGAGTCATTTGTCCCAGCCTTGCTCTTCCTCATACATGACTCCACCCCATGTGTGGTCTCTCTGCCATACCTGCAGGCTTCTCTCTCCTCACCTCCACATCCTGGCTTCCCTAGCGACCTTCAGGACTCCGGCCAGCTCCCACTTTCTGCAGGAAGCCTGGCCTGCTCTCCCCTTGTTTCTCCTTTTAAATCCAGTCTCCAGTTCCTATTCCAACAAAGACAAGGACGATGATGATAATGATACTGTAAGGTACCTTCCCTTTGAGATTATCTTCTGTCTATTCTAGAGATATTTTGTGTGTGCAAAGCTGTTGCATTGTATCGTCCTCATTTGACTGTGAGTCCCTCTAGGGCAGGGACAGGTGTTTTTTTTAACCTTACTTTATGTCCCCAGGACCTAGAACAGTGCCTGGTACACAATAGGTGCTTAATACATGCTTATTGATGATAATTATTAGTACTTTCATCTAAGTCACTCATAAAAAGTATCAGACAAGAAAGGAAGGATGGATCTCAGGGACATCTGGCCAGAGACATTCATTGAAGCTTGACATGAAGCCATTAATGGCCACACTTCAGGCAGGCTGGTCAAGCAACTCCAGCCGGTTCTAAGGTCATCTAATTGTACTGTCATTGAGCTCATCTTTCTCTACCATGCCCACCAGAATAGCACAAGGGGCTCTTGAAAGCTTTATTAAAAAACTAGGTAAACTTTACTGTTATTCACTAAACTATCAATTTAGTAATGGAGAGAGAATTGGAGAGAGGAGAGACAGAGACAGAGAAACAGAGAAAAACAGAGACAGAGACAGAGACAGAGGGATTAGTGTGGCATGGCCTGTCCTTGTTGAAGTGGGACTACTTTAATGTTTTCTTGCGGCTTATAACTCTTGTTATAAGGTGTCTTGTCTCCTTAGTCTCCTCAGCTTTAAGATGCATTTGGTCTCATGACCCCACAACACTGCCCTGAGTGTCCCCTGAGATAATGGCCCCCAAGGGCTTTGCAAACCTCCCAGAGCTATAGAATTGTCTGTTGTGATTAATCTTGTCACCATTGCTGCTGATGTTCTCTCTCTCAGACTGTCAACTCCACCGGGATGGAAGCTCAGCATCGTGTCTCCCCTGGCACAGTTGATCAGGGCACCATGGACCGCTGAGTTTAGTCCAGACCATTTAAGTAAATATACGAGGCAGAGAGCAGACAGCAAAGTGTTAAGGTCTTCAAGGACATGTAGGGAGACAGAGCAGTTTTGTATGTAATGGTGCTGGAATCAGAAAGACATGGCTTCAGATCTCTCCTCAGGCACCTGCTAGCTACGTGACCCTGGACAACTTGTTTAACATCATTCTGCCTTAAGTTTCTCAGTGTGTGTGTGTGTGTGTGTGTGTGTGTGTGTGTGTGTGTGTGTGTGTGTGTGTGTGTGTGTGTCTGTGTGTGTGTGTTTGTGTCTGTGTGTGTGTGCGTGTGCCTGCGTGAGTGTGTTTGTGTGTGTGTGCATGCATGTATGTGTGTGTGTATGTGGCTGTGTCTGTATGTGTGTGTGTGCGTGTGTGTTTGTGTCTGTATGTGTGTGTGTGCCTGCGTGAGTGTGTTTGTGTGTGCATGCGTGCGTGCGTGTGCCTGTGTGAGTGTGTTTGTGTGTGTGTGCATGCGTGTATGTGTGTGTGTTTGTGTCTGTATGCATGTGCGCGCATGTGTTTGTGTCTGTATGCATGTGCGCGCATGTGTTTGTGTCTGTATGTGTGTGCACATGTGTGTCTGTATGTGTGCGTGCGTGTGTGTCTCTGTGTGTGCACGTGTGTGTGTGTCTGTATGTGTGTGTTGGAGGGGAGCTGGACTTTATGGCTTCCAATATTCTTCCCCCTGACACCACATCTATGCTCTTGTGGAATGTTTACACTTTACTCCCTTAGCATGAGTGCAATTCTTCAATAAGTTTATGATTGAATTGCAGAATGACAGCTGTAGAGGGGCTGAAGGAGAAGTCTTTAGAAAAACAGCACACTCTGTAGAGTGTCAGATGAGACAAGAGGAGCTCTGTCACTTGAGAGATGAATCCTCTGCAGTTGAGGCAAGAGTTTTCTAATGGAGAAACACCCAGCTTTTGAGAGAGAATCACTGCTCTCTCCTGCCCACACTCATTGGCCATGATAGTTACTCAATGGAGTGACTCACCTGGTGGGACAGTGAGCTGCCCAGTAGGGACACTATGCCCTGGGAAGGGAGGGACTACAGGTCCCTGAAAGGTGCCAGCCTTCCCCTCCACATATAGCATGGGCTGTAAGGTGTCTGGGTTACATCCTCCCATGCTGCCTCCATGTTCCCATCATTCCTGTTTCACCAGCCAGTCCTTGTTCCTTGGCCAGGACCATGCTGAGCATAGCAAATTCCTCCTTTGCTTCATCTATCTTTTAAAAGAAAGTAAAAAGCCGTAAATCTCTGTTCAGAGAGCAGGGAACCATACATAGACACTGTCTCTTGATTGGGGCAGAAGAAGGACTTGGCCCGTGATTTCCCTGGTGGGCCAAGGTGAGCAAACTCTCTGCACCAACGCAGATCAGCATCACATGACTTGATGCTCTTTGTTTTCTAGAGCCCTTAGGGGTTAAGTGCCTTGCCCATGGTTACACCATCAGTAGATATAGATGATGAATATATGTGTGTTCGTTCTTCGTTGCCGAAGAAGCCCATGCCAAATGAGAAATGATCATGTGACTTGCACTTGACCTTGTTTTTGAGTGAGGGAGGGCTGATGAATATTTATATAAGAGTATAGACTATGGAAATCGGTGATCCTCAGGGCTAGGAAAGGAGCCCAGAAGAGATGGGTCAGCCAGGAGACCCGGAAGAAAAGGGGACTCAGTGGTATTAGGTGCTGAAGAAAATCCAAGGAGAATGAGGGTTGACTGGGGAAAATGTCATGGAATGAAGGAGTTAAGAGGTTGTTGGTGACCTTGAAGTCAACAGCTTCTGTGCAGAGTTGGGTTCTCTCTAGGAATAAGTCATTTTTATTGTGTGCAATTCTCCCGCTGCCAAGCAGATCTAGCTTGTCTCTTTCTTCACTTGCTAATGGGCAGGCCATCCCACTAGGGAGGGCAAACCGCTAATGAGGTCGTGGTCTCTGGTCTCAGTCCTAGATGGGGCTAATGGGTCATGGCCAAAATGGAAACCCTTACTTGTTTGGTTCGTCATTGCTCTGGAAGGTCCCATGAGTGTTCCCAGCTGTGTATGACAGAGTAGCTCCCAGCACACACTGTGACTGTGACTCAGCAGCAGTGGTGGCCGTGGAGTAATAAGACTTGGGGGAGAATTCTGGCTCTGGCTCTGTGACTTTGGGCAGGCTGCTTCACTTCCCCCATGAGTCCAAAGAGGAGGCAGACGCAATGACCTCTGAGGCTCTTCTCACTCTCACATCGTGATTCCGTTCATTTCTTCCCAGTCCCAGTCTCTACTGTGGGCCCCCAAGCCCTGCTGGGTCCACATGGCTCAGGTCTGGCCTGGCTAGGCTTGGCATTCAGGAAGATTACCTCTCTTCTCTCCATCATGTCTCACTGCTCCTCATTCGTCCCCCACACTGCAGGGGTTCCTCTGAGGAGGAAAAGGGCAACTGGGTCAGGTGAACAGGTGTGTGAAGTGAAACACAGGTGACTTGGGCTCATCCATTCCTGGCCCCAGCTCACGGCAGACATCAGCAATCAGACAGAATTTGAAGATGGCGCCTTATAGGGCTTATGGAGGGCAGTGCTTCTTGGCACTGTCCCCAGAAGCAAACTGAGGGCAGGTGTTGCCACCTGTAGGACATTATAGTTTCTATCCTGGGGCAGGCTGAGACTCTGCAGTTCATGGCATCATGGGCTGGCATTGCCTTTGCCATTTGCATCTCCGAGACCCTAGAGTCCTGGTCTCCATGGGTTGCTGGGACCCATCCTTGGGTGTGGAACTTTTCCAGACTTAGCTGGGCTAGCCTTTGGCTGACAATCTCATGCTGAAGGTCTTTGCAGCTACAGAGAATACAAGAAATATTTGGGCATGGAGAGAGAGAAAGTCTGGCTCTGTCAGCATCCCTGATCTAATAGAGCTCCCAGCCTAGGAGGGGCCAACCCAGACATGTTGGAACATTGAATGATCTGGGGATGTTTAATCGGGAAAAGAAGATTCAGGGCAACAGAACTATTTTAATGTATTTGAGGGCTGCCATGGTGAAGGTGGATGGGACCTGTCTTGGTTGGCAGCATGGGGTGGTGAATAATAAGCTGGCTTCATTCTGCCTCTTGGCATAAACTGGCTGTGTGACCCCAACCTCAGTGTTCTGGGCGCCTCTCAAAGACAGGGTGGTAGAGAAGTAGCTGACCTGTGTTGGGAGCTGGTGTTTTCTCATTTGGGAGTGCCCCACACTGAAGAAATGACAGGTGCAGACCCTAATCCTGTCCTGTTAGTAGCCAGGGGGCAGAACCATGGGTCACAGGGGCAGATGTAGAATCCATTTCATAATAAACTCCCTTCTGGCTGAGCCCACCCAATGGGGGCATGGTTGCCTGAGGAGGTTGTGGGCTCCCTCCCTGAACGTCTTCATGCAGAGGCTGGGTTGCCATTTATTGGAATGTTATAGTGGAAATTTTTTCATGCCTGGGTTGGGCTCAGTGCTGCTGATGCCCTTCCCGCTCTTAAATTCTGTGACTCTTTTAAATGCATTTAAGTGAGGCAGCCATGGTGCTGGCGAGGCTGCCTGGAGGTGGTGGCAAAGGGGCTGGGCTTTAAAGGATGGGGATTCAAGGGAAAAGGGAACAAACCCAGACACAGCTCGTTTTGGTAATCCCGGGGTCACCAGCATGCCACAGTGAGGACTTAGAGTAAGAACCACCAGCACCTTTAGGGCATTTTAAGGTTTGTAAAATGCTTTATGTATAGGATTCACTTTTATCCTCACAGCACCTACCTGGAAGGTAGGAGTTCTTATTATCCCCATTTTATAGTTGGGGAAACAGAGGCAAGGAGAAGTCGAGTGATTTGTCCACAGTCAGACAGCTAGTAAATGTTTAAGGCTGGATTTGAACTGAAGTCTTTCTCATGCCAAGGAATTAGAGGAGAATCTGGGAGGTGAGGGTTGAATTTGAGAACAAAACAAGTATTTTAAGGATGCTGCTTCTGGTACTTTCTGAGCCAATGGAACAATGGCTGGTACTCTATAGTGACATGGAATGTAGGGAGGGGAAGCCTCTGAGGGAAAGATAATGACAATCAGAGAGAATTATACTGGACAGGACGGTCGGAGGAGTCATCCTGAAAGAACTGATATCGGACCCGGACCTTGAAGAGGGCAGCAGGTCATTTGGTGAAGCAGGGGCTACAGAGAGATACTCTAGGGCCATGGGTCAGAGGTGGGAATCTAGCTCCCATCTTTCAAAGCTGGCTGTAATTTCAGTTTTACCAGAGACCTAAGGAGATGGAAGGGAGTGCTAGAAGCGAAGTCTGAAAAAGATCTAGAGTGTGGGTTGATCCTGTGGGCCAACGCCTCTCACAAAGTAGGCACTGAATGTCATGGAATAAGCCATTGGGAGCCACTGAGGTGATTAGTGTGGGGAGTGAAGCCATTATAGCCCTGCATGAGGAAGATGGCTGTCATTGTGAGGGGTATGGGATCTGCGGGCCGGTATCTAGATTGCATCAGGGTCACAAACTGAAAGCCAAACTCAATATCTTTAAGTCAATCTGCTTCATATGGATTGACAGTAATGGAGCCACTCTCCCATGGTGTGTCACTGCTCTGTTTGTCAAACAGAAAAGGCTGCTGTCTCCACCTCATCTCTCACACCCAACCTCTTCTCTCCACATATCCAGCCACTCCTCACTTCAGGTCCTAACTATTACCTTGTCAGGTGAGTCCTGGACTGCTGTGATCGGCCTCTCTGCCTCCTTTCTCTCCTCTCTCCAATCCACTCTTTAAAGAGTCACCAAACAGAGATTTTTAAAGCTCCGGTCTGACCATGTCATTCCCCTGCTCAGGAATCTCCAACAGCTCCCTATTACCCTGAACATTATAACCCTTCACAGCCTGATTCCCACCAACCTTTCTGACCTATTACCTATTATTCTCCTTGATGCCTCAAGAAGTTTAGAAACATAGTGATCCATCATCGTGTCTCAGGGTCCAGACACACAGAGCTCCATCATCCTATCTCAGAACCCAGACACACAGAGCTCCATCATCCTATCTCAGAATCCAGACGCACAGAGCTCCATCATCCTATCTTGGAATCCAGACACACAGCACTTCACCACCCTATCTTCTATCTGGTTACCACCCTCGCATCTGGAATGCTCACCCTCCTCTCTTTGGCTTGTTCAAATCTCTAGTGTCGTCCAAAGGTCAGTTTAAATGCCATCTTCTGCACAAAGTCTGTGCTGATTTCCAGAACGTTCAATGCCTCCTCTGCCCACCACCACCATGAAACAGCCTTACATTTAGATGATCTCTACCTGTAGATCCTCCCATATATATGTGCATCTATACTTACATGTAGACATTGTTTTCCCTGACAGACTGTAATCTTCTGGGAGACAGGGACTGTTTCCTCTTTGTCTTTGTAGTAGTACTGACTACACCCAATGGGCACTTAGTAAACAATTAAATGAGTATTTGTGGGCACTTTAAGAACTGTGAGACCCAGAATGCCCTTGGCAACCTCTTGTTCTACTTTAGGCCCCATTGCTGGGGAAAGACTAGACTTTGATCCTGGGTTCTTTGGTTCCCAAATCCAATACACTTTCCTAGGTACATCATTGTTTTCCTTGGTGAGAGATGGGTGGATACACAGGTCCAGGGATGCCTGTTTCCCTTTAACACAGCTTATATTTTAGTTTTCTGGTCTGTTTCTGATTGACATCCTGCCTATCTAGCCAAGGAGAGGGGATGCTGAACCTATCCTAGTCTTCTCTCTTCCCTCCTCTGGCAGAGGGGTCAGTGCCTTCCACAGTTTGGGGGAGGGGTGCAGCTCTGCTTTGGTCTTTGTACTGTTGGGGTCATAGCACAGGTTTTTCTGCTCCTCTTCCTTCATTGGAACTTCTCCCTTGCAATAAGAATGATCTTCCTATGTGGTCCGTTTGGTTGCTGTGGTCAGGAAGTAGAAAACCACCAAAGTGAGAGCATGAGCAAGGGAAGTATTGTGAGGAGGAGTACAGAACATTTGCTCCCTCTCCGTCATCCCAGACAATCCTTTTCAGAAACATTAGATATGTATAAATGGTATTAATATGCTTTGCCATAATGCTGAAATAGAAGACATCTGAGAACAATGAGCACACTATCTCCTGAGGCAGATGGCCATCACCATCACCGTCTAGGTATAGCTCAGTAGAATTCAGTCTTTCAATTAATTAGGCATTTATTAAGCATCTTACTGGATTCTGAGTCAGTAGACAGAGGTTCAAATTCCAGTTGTGTTTATAACTCCCCTGTCCCTTGACCTCTAGTGCCCCTGGTGCTGCTTTCTGGGCCAAACAGGACAAATCAAATCCCCTAATTCCTCTTCCAAGTGACTTGGAAGTGCTTCAGATACTTGAAGATATCTATCATTCTCTCTCTCTCTGTCTCTCTCTCTGTCTCTCTCTCTGTCTCTCTCTCTGTCTCTCTCTCTGTTTCTCCACACACACACACACACACACACACACACACACACACACACACACACACACACACACACACACACCCCTCTAACTTGTCTGCTCTCCAGGCTGAGCATCCCAAGGTCCTTTGACTGATTTTCATATGACATAGACTTCATCATCCTGGCTGTCTTCCTTTCTATACTCTTCAGCCTGTCCGTAAATAATGGCTCAAACCCAGAACTTCCTTAGATACTGGGACACAAACACTGTTCCTATGTCTAGAAAAAGGTCTACTCAGGGTTCAGGGCTGAGATTTCCAGGCAAGCGGCATGCTGCCCCCTTCTGGTTCTCTTCCTAATTGTTTTATTGCTTCTCAGATATTCGTGTTGGATCATTGTCCATATCACACTCTCTTACTGTAGGTGCCCCCAAAATTCTAGCTTGGGCTTTCTTCTTCTTCTTTTTCTACTTGTAATAATATCTTGGTGGCCTCATTAGTTCCCCTCAGTTCTATTACTATTTCTACATAGTTGATTCTCAGATATATCTATCCACTCCTGTTATCTCTCTCAAACTGCAGTTCTGTATCAACAACTGCTTACTAGACGTTTAAAACTGTGTGTCCTGTAGATGTCTCAAAACTGATACATCTGAAACTGGGCTTAATACCTTTCTATCCCAAATGCTCCCCTCTTTCCAACTTTGTATTCACTCTCATCCTCTCAGGGTCCAAGACTCAAAACCTTGATGTCATCCTTGACTCCCCCTTCATACCCACCTCTCATGTCCAATCTTTTACCAAATCTTGACACTTTTACTCACAATATTTCTTGTATTCCTTCCATTCTCTGTCATTGTCTGGTACAGACTTTGATGGACTCATACCTGGACTATTGTTCTAGTTGCTGGTTGTTTTCCGCATCTCAAGTCCCTCCTTGCTCTAGTCCATCCTATACTCAGCTGCCAGTGATTGTTCTAATGCAAAGGCTTGAGTGTGCCACCTCCCTATTCAATAAATTCTGTTAACTTCCTTTTACCTCCAGGATTAAATATGAAGCATAGAATTTAAAGCTCTCTACAAACTAGGCCTTCCTACCTTTCCAGTCTTCTCGCACCTTGCCTCCTTCCCTCGAGGGCTTCCGAGACCTTGTTGATACTTCATGTTATCCTGTGCCTTTTCACTGGCTGTGTCCCATCTTCGGGATGTTCCCCTTCCTCACCTTCTCTTTTTGGCCTCCCTCAGGTGTCAACTCAGATCTCCCCTCCTGTAAGAGGCCATTCCCAGTTCCCTTCCATCACAGCCACTCCTCAGCTGACATTACCTTCCATTTCTACCATCTATACTTTGTATTTGTGTGCATGTGGTCTCTGCCATTAGAATGTGAACTCCTTTAGGGCAGGGATCTTGTTTTTACCTCTCTGTATTCCTGGTGCTGAGCTCAGTGTCTAGCACATAGTAGGCCCTCAATAACATTTGTTAATTTGACTTGGTTAGCCCTGTGTTAAGTCCTAATCAATAATATGGATAAAGGCAACAATGTCATTCTTGTTGCATTTGTAGATGGCACCAATCGAAGAGGGGTCACTAATGCAGCAAGTGACAGAGTCAGAATCCAGAGGGACACTGACAGGCTAGAGTGTTTCATCAGATAACATTCAACAGGCATAAATGTAACATCTTGTTTGCAAATAACTGACAAGAGAAGCGTGGCCAGACAGCAGCTCCCCTGAAAATGACTGGGCCATGTTGGTAGATTGGGAGCCAATGAGAGGGGGACAGCAGGAAGAAATGGCAGCCCCAAAGGGAATGATTTGTAGGCAGAGGCCGAGGGCCCTGAAGGAGGGAGGTGCTGGGTCCTCTCTCCTTGTGGTCAAAGCCACCCGGAAGCTCCTTGTTAAGGAGGAGCAGATGCATATGGACAAGAATCCTGCAGGCAGAGAAAATCTGGATGAGCTGTGATCTGGATTTGTGGTGGGAGATCATAGTTCCTTCAGAAGAATCAATTTAGAATCCCAGAATCCCAGGATTCTGGAGCTGGGAAGGATGGAGAGATCGGAGGGACTTTAGAACGTTTAACATGGAATATCAGAGCCAAGAGGGCTCTTAGAACACAGAATAGGGAATATCATAGAGGGAAGAGGCTTTCACTGTCATTCATTTCAACCTTCTTATTTTATAATTGGCTAATCAAGACCTAAGGAAGTAAATGACTTTCCCAAAGTCACACAGGTAATGATTTACAAAAAAAGTGATTGTTTTAATAAACTACATACACATATATACACATAAACATATTTTTAATATTCTTACTATCTCTCCTCTCCCAATCCAAGGGACTGCACATTCCCCAACACTAGCAATCCATTCTTGCTGCTTTCACCAGAGACCCCTTAGAAAGGTGATCCTTGACTGAGGAATCTTGGCTTTCCTTGGGGGTGTCCTCTCAAATACAACCCCTTATTGCCTGTGGCCAGGATGCTCTATAACTGTTGCTAGTCTCTCCCTGGGTCCACTCCCACACCTCCCACTGCCTGCTGGACATGTCAGACTGGACATCTGTATCTGTCCCAGCAGCATCTCAGACGCAGCTTGGCCCAAATGGGAGCCATCATCTTTCTTAAACGAATTATTCCAAACTTAACAAACAAGAGGAAAGCTCAGGCATTTCCGTGCTCTTATAGAAAACAAACGGAGAATTATATGTGAAGTGGTCGATCTGTATGAGGTACTACTTGCTTTTTTAAAAGTCTGTTCTGAATCCATCCCTGTTTCATTCTGGACTTCCTCTTTAACTCCTCCTCGCACCTTTTAAAAGGTTTCTGTGGCTGTCTTCTTTTTTCTTCTGAATTTTTTGGCATCACCAATGTTTGCACGTTACCTCCCCCCAAACCCCAGTTCCCTTCCCCTCCAACTAAAAACAGACAAAATAAACCCTGGTAAAAATATGCAAAGTTAAGCAAAAGCAATCCACACAGCAGTCAGGTCTACAAACATGTCCTGGCCTCTGTCCAGGGGAGGGAAACATGCTTCCTCCTGGGTCTCCCAGAGGCTGGTGGGAGTCATTGTTTTGATCAGGGAACTCCGCTTCTGAAGTTTCTGTTGAGAATCCACCATCCTTCAAGGCCCCAAGGCTTGCAACCTTGGAGTGACCCAGGACTCATCATGGCTCTTCGTTCAGCATGTTTGATCAATTGCCAAATCTTGATGATTTTGCCCTCTGTAACGCATCTCATAATCATCCTCTTGCCTCTGCTCACCTAGCTAATGCCGAGGTCAGGCTCTTCTTGTCGCTGCCTGGACTATTGTGATGGTCTCCTAATTGGTCTCCTAGCTCTAGGCTCTCCCCCTCCTCCAATCAAATAACATTTATGAGTACCTGCCATGCGTCTGGTAGGAATTATGTAATGAGCCAGCTTCATGCCATCTTCCAAGAGCACAGATTAGACCACGCCATCCCCTCTCTCCACCACTTGTCCACAGGATCAGATGTAACATCCCCTCTTTGGCCTCTAACGCCCTTTGCGATCTGTCACTTTCTTACTTTAACCAACGTTTTCATACATTGCTTCTCAACACACATGCTGTGGAGCAGACCCACTGGCCTCCTTGCTAATCCTCCCAGGCTGCACTCCATTTCTTGCCTTAGGACCTTTGCATTGGCTGTTCCCCATGCCAGGAATGCCCTCCTTCCTCATCTCCGCCTCTGGGAATCTTTCAAGACTCAACTGGAGTGCTCTCTCACACAGGACGCCTTTCCTGGAAGCTGCTCATCTTCCTCAAACTGCCCCTTAGCATTCATTTTGTGTGTGTTCCTCCTATGCTTATTGAGGGAAAAGTCATCTGCCTGTCTGAGTGTAGCATCCATGAGGGCAGGGTCCTTCAGTTTTATCTTTGTATATCCAGTGGCTGGCACACAGTAGGTGTTTAATAAATGCTTGTTGGTGGAATGATTGAGGAACAAGTCCTATGGTGAAGCCTGTTTTTCACACAAGACTTCTCATCTCCTGATGCTCTGCCCAGATTTTGGGTGCTTGGGGCTCATGCCTGGAACACTCCTTTCCACTCTGGCTTCTTCAAGTTCCAGCTCCAACCTCCCCTTCCACAGGAAGCCTTTCCTGGTCCCCCTTAATTCTAGGGCCTTTCCTCTGCTGATCATCTCCAAGTTTTCCTATTTGGAGTTTGTTCCCATATCATTGTTTGCATATTGTCTCTCCCTGTTAGACTGAGCTGGCTCTTTGGGAGTGGGAATTGTCTCCTTCATCTTTCTTTCTATCCCCAGTGTTTAGCACAGAGCAGCCTGGCACACAGCAGGGACTTAATAAATGCTTATTGACTCGATATCAGAGCTGGTCTGTCAGTGTGTATTTCTTGGGCAGACCCTGCAGATGGATGTGTAGATGGATGGATGGCCCAGAACTGAGCAGCAGGAGGAAAGTAGACTAAGATTGCCTCTGGTAAATTGGAAAGTGCTTTTAATGATCCAGAGCTTCTCTCTGAAATGGAGATCCATCCTCCTAATACTGATGTCCTGCCAAAATCATTGTATGGCTGCCAGATCTGCACCATTCCTGGTGCTGTAGAACTAAAATCAAGGCTTGAACAAAGAACAGTGAGCAGGGGCTCTGGAGTCTTGGGAGCTCCAGTTCATCACCAGTGACAAACGATGCAGGAGAAATGGTGTAAAGGGGGTCAGTGGAGAGAAGTCTGATGGGGACAAAGACTGGTGACAGACTGCAAGAGAATGATGGTACCCCACTGGTATCCACACAGTGTCCTGAGGTCAATGGGCAGGCCCCCAGTGGGCTGGGTGAGCCCCCACAGAGGTTCTGTGGCAAAGCTTGTACAATGGTCACCCTGCCTATGAGAGCCTGGGTAGGCTTGGGCTACATCCTTGGTGGGAGATGCCATATTGATAAGATTGCTGCTTCACTAAGTCTTTAGTCACTAAGTCTTTAGTCACTTAGTCTCTGAGATAGATCTTGGAAAACACTTTTCCTATGTATAAAATTTTATTTAAATTATGGCTTCCAGTGATGATAGTCTGTTCTCCCCAAAATTCTGCCAACGTGCAATTCCATCAGTAATGTATATATTTCTCAATACAACCCCACTGGCGTTGACTTTGGCCATTTTTGTTTGTCTTGGCCAATCTCATGGATGTGTGGCGGTTCTTTAGATTTATATTCATTTTCAGCACTTTGTGTAAACAAAGACTAATATGTTTTTCAGGTGATTGCATAATTTGTGAATACTCTTTCGTAAATTGTCTATGTCTGTTGTCTTTAGAGAATAGGTGCTATGATTATATCAGTTTTTAAAAACATACTTTAACTGTCAAACTTTGGATATATTTGTTCCAGATATTTCTTCTCATCAGTTGTTTTTTTTTATCTTGGTTATATTGTTTTTTAATGGAAAATAATTTTTTATTTGTATGTAATTGAATCCATCTACTTTGTCCTTTTAAAACTTTTTTTCTATTTGTTCAAAAGATAAAATTTTATTTCCCTTTTGCAGTTGAGATAAATCTATTCCCTTTTCTTCTAACTTTATACGCTTCATTTTTTAAAAGTATGAATGTGACTCAGCAGGAATTTATTATGGAATTTGGAGAAGATATCATTCCTGGATGCCTTATCCTTTCTGATGCCTTATTGATGCAAAGAGGGGATCCTCTGGTCTCCTAGGGTGGGCCGGGGGACTCCCTGCTTTGAACATTCTTCTCAGGCTGGAAAGGCACCTGATGTGGCCTGGCCATGGACTGTGTGGTTGTCTGAGGGATAGCCCAGATGGAGAGGTTTATCCCTGGGGTGCTGGCCGTTAAGGGAAGCTATTTCAGAGATCTATCTCCTCAAATGAGAGCGTGCTGTAGTGCAGAGAAAGCTGACCTTGCAGTCAAGAAGCCCTGGGCTCCCATCCTACTTCTGATAATTCCTCACTTTTGACTCTGAGTTTGTTTTCTTATGTTGAAAATGGGAATATAATATCTAGATGTGCTTACTCCAAGGAGTTGTTGTGAACCTCCAATGGGACAGTAGAGTAAAGCTCTTCGTAAACTTTAGCGTCCTGTGAATGTCAGACGAATGCTAATAATAACTTTTTCTGCTCCCTGGCCGTGGGTTTCTCACTTTTAATCTTTTTATTGATATGTTTTGTTTTTCTATCACCTTCATTTCTGAAAATATTCCTTCCCTTTCCCCTCCCTAGTGAGACATCCCTTGTAGCAAAGATCTAAAAAGAGAAAAAGGCGGTTGAACAAAATCAACTGACGTCAGTCGTGTAAAAGTATATGCAGTATTCCATACCCATGGTCTCCCATCTCTGCTAGCTGAGGAGAGAGGGGCATTTTCTCAGTCCTTCCCCAATAGAATCAATGTTCATGAGAGATGACTTTGCCAATTTATTTCCCAGCACCTCCATCCCTCCCTCTCCAACATTTATTATAAAATCAGTCACCGAATCTCAGAACTGACAGGAACCCCAGAGGAATATGTACCTTAATGAGAATTCCTCTAAGCAAACCCACCACATGGCCAATGAGCTTACCTGGAAGGCCCTGGACTTGGAGTCAGGAGGATCTGAGTTCAGATCCTGCCTCAGACACTTCCTGGCCCTGAGCAAATCACGTAGCCTCTATTTGCCTCAGTTTCCTCCTCTGTAAATTATGGGGGTTGAACCTCAAAAGTCCTTTCTAGCTACATGATCCTGAAGTACTGGGATCTGCAGCTTCCTGAGGCAACCCACCCTCCTCACAACTAACCCCTACCCCTGGACTGTTGTCTGGCTAGCTCATATCTCCTTCATGTCTGCAAGGATTCAATCACAGGCCATATTAAACCTTCCTAAAATCTGGGTGAATCAGCATTCCTCTTATCCACCAATCCAGTTACTCCATCAAAAATTAGATAAGGTTATCCTAGAGTGATTTATTCTTGCCCAAGCCGTCCCTGGTTCTTTATGATTGTTTATTTTTTTTCACTTTTACAAACCATCTTTTATATATTATATTCTTGAAATTTTTCAGGGATGGGAAGTCAAGAAAATTGCTCTCTCCTTATTTTGAAAATCAGGACACTCACCTGTCTTTAGTCCTTGGGGGGCCCTTCTCCCATTCTTCCAAGGACTCTTAAAGGTCTCTGAGAAGATACTCAGTCGTCACAGCTACCCATTCATTCAGTTCCTTTGGTTGTGTTTCATCTGGGCAGTTGGGTTCTCTCTTACTGTCTTCTCACTCATTCTGGGTTTAAATTCCCTTAACTTAACACAAAATTAGAGTGCTCAAGTAGAAATCCATACAAACAAGAAAGGGGTGGGGGTGGGGATCCGCATCTCTTGAGCTTAACCAGTCACACACACACACACACACACACACAATTTGGTTTAGAATATATTTAATAGGAAACAAAGGAAGAGGAAAGGAAAAGAAAGGAAATGAAAAAGGAGAGTAAATTCAATAATTGAGGGGAGGTCGGAGAGAGAAAGAGTAAAGGCTTGGAAATTTTTTTAAAATATAAAACGAAAATTTAGAAGGACTGGACACTTCCCAGACCCCATCATTTTTACCCCCAGCAATCCACAGCTTCCCCTGGACAGTAAATAAGAAGGTCCAGAGCAGATCACTTCCCCTTCTTGGTTCTGCCACAGTTTTTGAAGGACACACTTATTAAGAGAAGTCAAGACGCTGCTGTGGATTTGGTGAGAGAGAGAGAGATTTGTCATGTCTGGACACTGAGGTCCTCCCTCACTGTGATGTAAAGCTCCCTTGTCAGGCCTGGAATCTGTTTCCCAAACCTCTCATCTATTTCTTCTTTCTGTCCAGGAGGTCTGTAGTTCACTTGATAACAACATCGTTTGGACTTCACCAAGATTCTCTTCCCTACACCCCACTCCCTCTCTGGCCTTCCAGATCTCCTCCCAGGGGCCGATGGTCTTACTACACAGCACTCCTTCATAAGGAATGACTCCTTCCTGTTTCTGCTTTCAATTTTAGAAATAAGAACTTTGGCTTCTATTACTGACACCTTTATTGTTTTCATTTTTTCTGCTCGAATTTTCGGTACTTTTGTCCAGGAAGAGATAGGCTGGAGGAGAACCACTTGTCATTGTGTTTTAATGTTCTCTAAGGCAAGTCAGCCTTTGTCAGGATTTTTATTTGGAGTCCAGAGGGGCTGGTTATAGCCACATTCCTGTGTCCCCTGTGTACACAGAGTGCCAAGCATGGAGTGGCAGCCGATAAACCTGTTTGGATTGATTGATTGGATGGTGGGTTAGAAGGTGGAGTGAGAACAGTTAATGGAAATCCAGAACTCAGAGTTCTAAATTGATTTCTGCTTGGTGTGTATTGACTGGGTGGTTATATAGTCAACCCCCAAAGTGTGTGGCTTGGCATTCAGAAAGAGCAGTATCTGAAGTGTATGTGTGTGCATATGCACTGTGTGAATGTGTGTGTGCATGCGCACATATGTAGGGAGTAAAGGGGGCTTAAGGAAAAGGGCCTGGATTAGGTTTCAGATCTGGGCTCTGCTGGTAACTTGATCTGTGCCTTTGGGTTAATGAAGTTCCTCTGGACCTCAGTTTCCTCATCTCTAAAAGGGCAGCGCAGTCCTAGAAGGTTGTCTGAGTTCCCTGGCTCGGAATCTTTGGATCCTACAGCCGTCTAGGACTCGGGCCCACATTCAAGCTCAGTTGTTCCATGGATGATAAGCTCTTTGAGGGCAGAGACTGTCTTTTCTTTGCCTTTAGCTGACACCTAGTAGACACTTCACAAATGTTCATTGATCGATGGTTCCATAAATTAAATGTGACTTTCTGTGACTTTTTTCACTGTCCTATGTCCCACAGGGCTATTGTCTTTGCTCTGAAGGGTCCTTCTAAGAGGCCAGAGAGGGCCTGGTTGCAGTGTGGAGTCCAGGGAGTGACTGGGGGTGGTGGGTTCCATTTTTACTCACAGTTTGATTTCTTTTTAGCTTTACATAATGTTTTTCCCATCATAAGTCTGAGAGGGAGGGAGGAAGAACCAGGGCCACAGGTCCCATGGAAATAGGCTCAGATAAGTTCACCCCCAGCGCTTCCAGGATGGGGCAGGGGCAGCTGACCCGGAGCTCCAGAATGGGGAGGGAGTCAGAAGGACTCTGGGAGTGGGCGCCTAAAGGGAGTCGAGGCACCTGGAACACCAGGTCTTAGCTCCAGTTTGAGAAGTAGTGAACTCTCCAGTGGGTGCAGCTCCTGAGAAGAGAGTGTTCCGCCGGCCCTGGCCCCTCAGTTGTTGTCATTTATAATTAATATAGCAATAGCTGAGTAGTTTGCAAAACTAAAAAAATAAAACATAAACCCCAGGCTGCTGGATAAATTACAGTATTTCCCACCAGCTGTGTGATATTTGAAGATGGGCAGGAAAGGTGGGGGGAGGGCGTGTGGGCAGGTGATGGCCCTAAATATGACATTGACAGGGGAGGGAAAGGACAGATTTGAATCCAGTTCAACCCAGCAAACCTTTGATAAAAATCCTGCTGTGTGCAAGGCCCTGTGCCGGGCACTAGGGAGGCAAAGGCAGAGGAATGGCCTAGTTCCTGCCCTCAGGAAGCTCATGGTCTAAGAGGAGCTGGCTGGCACAAGGCTAAAACCAAATCCCTTCAATTTCAGTTCAGCATATTGAGCGCTGGAAGGAGCCCTGAAGACCCAAAGCAGCCTCCCATGACTCAGAGAAGCAGGACCTGATCTCCTGGCATTGGCTGGCTGCTGAAATTCGATGGGCGGGGGATGGCCATTCTGTTGTAAATCTGTTGAGACAGCTGAAGCGTGGTCCAGCCTCTCAGATCAATAGTGGGAAGTTTCCTACTGGCTTTGATTGCTTCTGAGATGAAACATTTATGTATCAGTTTGAAACATTTTGCTCCTTTAATGATGAATTTGGCAACTATCAACAGAGGCACGTATTTCCTTAGGAAAAAAGATGGTATAGAGCCATGAATCTGTTGCTTATGGCTGCAGAAAAGCTCTGTGTCATAATAATTCTGTTTTCTTTTTATTCAATTCAGACTAAACAAATTCACAGATCTCACTGCCAGCCTAGAGTCCACTGGGCCTTTCCGTGGGTTCAGATGCAGGGAGAAGGGAAAGAGAGGGGCAGAGGCAGGGGCCTGGGCCTCACGAGGAGGCAAAGATGTGATAATGTAAGGACCTTCACCTACAGGATAAATATGCCCTACGATCCCTGGGAAAACTGAGAAAATGAAAGGGCTGCCCAAGGGTGTTAGAGCACTGTGCCTAGAGTGAGGAAGACCTGAATTCAAACCTGGCTGCAGATACGGACTAGCTGTGGGATCTTGGACAAGTCACCTCTGTCTGCCTCAGGCTCCTCATCTTCAAAATGGGGGTCATTAAAGCACCTACCTCCCAGCGCTGTTGTGAGGACCAAATGAGAGCACAATTGTAGAGCTTAGCACAATTCCTGGCACATTGTAAGGGGTTGTATAAATGTTAGTGAGGATGATGATGGAAGGCACAAATCCTCATTTGAAATGGATGAGAGAGTGAAAGGAACACTCACCAGTTGTCGTCAGGAGCTCTGTGTTCAAGTCCTGGCTCTGACCTTTACTAATCAATCAACTGATCATGTAGCATTTATTAATCACTTACTGCATGCCAGGCACTGGGGAGGCAGCTGGGTATTCAAAGACAACAGCAGAACCAGCCACATGACCCTGGGCAAGGTGTTTCTCAGAATTCTGTGAACTGTACTTACTTCATCTGTGTAATGGGAATAATTCTTGTATAATGAGTCAGAAGATGACAGCATTCTTATTTCTTGTCTGAGTTTTGGGCAAGCCAGTTTCAATTTGATTTAATAAGCGTTTATTAAGTGCTTACTCTGTGCTGGATGCAGTGCTAGATACTGGGGATGTGAAGACAGTCTGTAGGCCTATTCTCAGTCTTAGTCTTGGGGGAGTTCCAACTAGCCTGAGCTGCGATCCCTGTGGAGTCCCTTGTGTTTCCTCCCATCTTCTGAAGGGAAGGTTGTTCTACCAGGAGGAGAGATTGTCTTTCTCTTGTCTGAGTGCACGTGGACTCCAGGGCCTCCTTTAATTATTGAGAAGAATCAGGGCAGGCAGGGAAACAGAGAGAAGCAGCCAGGCTGTGGCTTCCTCCCTGGAGATTCAATGACCTTTTTCTCTGATTGTTCCCTCCTCAGGTGAGTGGGATTGCCCATCGTTTTCCTTGGCCTGTAGAGGCCCGGGATTGGCATCTTCTTTTCCATCTGCCCAGTGATCCCTCCCGTGCACCACTGGGTCCAGTGGGGTCAGGCGTACGGCACCGCTAAGTCAGCGATGGAAATTCTACTGGACAGGATGAGGGGAGTCTGTGTGACCTCTTCCGAGTGTGGGTAAGAACTCTGTGTCTGGTTCAGTTCTGGGGCAGTGGGGAAGGGGGAGTGGAGCAAAGGCCTTCAGTAGACTGGCTGCTGAGAATTCTGTAATGGTGAAGAATATTAGGTACTGGGGTAGAAGAAGGAGAGGCAGAGGAAAAGGAGGAGGAGGAGGACCCAATGGGCATAATAAAAAGCTCATGTTCCTATAGTGCTTTAAGGTTTAGAAAGCATTTTTGGTAGTGTCCAAGGCTGAGTTAGCAGGATAAGGAGATTTCAGGTAAAGTGGGTGGGGCATCCAGTACCCTGGAGTGCGCACCCAACACAGCTAAGGATGGAGATGAAACAACCTGTCCTTGCTCACACAGCAGGAAACTTGAGGGCAGGAACTGCTTGATTTTGTCTTTGCATCTAGCACAGTGCTTGGCAAACAGTAGGTGCTGACTAAATGCTAATTAGTTGGTTGATTGATTGCAGTGTTAGAGATGAGATTCAAATACCCCTTGAAAGGCAGATTGAGAAGCTGTATGGACCTTGATTCAGGAAAACCTGAATTCAAATCCTGCTTTAGACCCTTCCTATCTGTGTGACTGGGCAAGTTACATAAATTTGCTGACTTAAGTTCCTCATCTGTGAAATGAGGGGAAAATAGGTGGAACAGTGGATAGAGTATTGGACCTGGTGCTTCTCAGCAGGACCTGGGTTTGAATCCTGCCTCAGACCCTTCCTAGTGGTTACTTAGCCTTTAACAGCCTCAGTTTCCTCATCTTTTGGATTCTGTGTCTGTGATATCTCTCATCTTCTCTCTAGTCACACCAGAGTCACCCCATCCAGGCCTTCATTGACTCTGATTGGGACTATTGCAAGAGTATTCCTTGCTTTCCTGTCCACTGGGTCTGCCTTCTCCATCTTCTACCCAACTGTCAGAATAATCATCTTAAAGCACAGATCTGGCCACATCCCTCCCCTGCTCAAATCCTCAAATGAGATGATCTTTGTAAAGCATTTGGCACAGTGCCTGGCACATAGAAGACACTTAAATTCTTGCTCTCCTCTGCTAAAGAACTTTTAGTAACTCCATATTGCCTCTAGGATAACACACAAACTTTTCCACTGGGCATTTAAACTTCTTCATAGTTTGTATCCAGATTGTGAGAAATTAATATTATGCTATTATATTAATAACTAATCATTAATTTGTGATCGATCCTTTTCCTCCTATTTTTGTTAAGACCCCACTCTTGGAATTTTCATTCACCACAAGGTGATTTGACTTGACTGATGACACATTATTGCCCTTCCTGTGTTCGATAGCCATCCCCCATCCATTCCCAGCTGCTTCTGACTGTCCTGACTTTACCACCATGTCTTAGTTGACTTCTTGCTCTGGAACATCCCTCTCCCTCACAGCCCCCTTCTCCCATCGGCAAATTTTCCTGGAACCTCCACTTGGCCAGGGACCCTGGCTCACCACTCTTCATTCCTCTTTGCTTCTGACTTTCCAGACCTCCCCACCATTCATTTGTGAGTACCTTTTCCCCTCTCTTCTCTTTTATATGTTATCTTTCCCTGAGGGCAGGGATTGTCTTGTCTCTCTTTTATCATCAGCACTTAGCACAATGCCAGGCACATGGTGAGCACATACTAAATACATGTTGACTTGTTGACTTTGTTTCCCACAGAAGGCAAGGAATGCATAGGAGAAAATGTAATTCAAAGATGGTGAACACCTAGAAAGGGCCATGGTGATTACAAGGATCCACCAGTCATCATCAAACATGGGTTATGCCAGCTTACCTTCATTTTGTTTTCAGAAAGGATTATTAAACTAGCTGCTGAGAGAATGTTTCAATAGAACTTACTTGGATATTGGATTTTTTACCAAAAGCAAAAATATTCTTGTGAGAAGATGAACAGATAGGGATTAGAAGATAATAGAGTTAGAGTAATTCAGATCTGGCTGGTTGACCCAACTCAAAGAATAGTTGTGGATGACTCCATGTCAATGGGGAAGAGGTCTCCAGTGGAGTGCCCCAGGGTTCTGTGCTTTATCCTGTGTTATTTAACATGCGATGAATGACTTAGAGAAACAGACAGATTGAATGTCTTTTCACCAAAAGTGCCAGTGACACTGATCTGGGAAAGAGGAGCTAAGACACTAGATGACAGAATCAGGATGCAAAAGGATCTTGATCATTCAGGTGAACTGAATAAGATGGAACTCAATAGAAAGAAACATAGTCTTTCGTGTAGGCACAAACCTCAATTCCATCAGCATCAGATGGGGGAGACCTGGACAGAGACCAGTAGTTCTGAAAAATAATGAGTCAGCAGTATAATGTAGCAGGCAAGTAATACCATTTTGGGCTGTGGTAAATAGGGCCAGGGCTTTCAAGAGTAGGGAGAGGATGGTCCCCTCTCTTCTGCCCTCAGCAGGTCTCAGCTGGAGTATTGTGTTCAGTTCTGAGTACCATAGTTTAAGAAGGGCATTGATGAATTAGAGAGTGCCCAGAGGAAGGCAATCGGGATAGTAAAGACCCCTCATATGGGTCCTGGTCATATGAGGATTAGCTGAAGGAGCTGGAGTCCCCATGAGCCTAGAGAACTATTACTGTAGAGAACACCCCATTCTCCCCCATCCTCAGGCTCACAATCTAAAAGATATCCTGGATTTTTCACTCTCTTATCTCCCCATTCAATATGATGCCAAGGCTTGTCAATTTCACCTTACAAACATGTCTTGTCAGTTTCACTTCTGTAGCATCCCTTGTCAATTTCACCATTGCAGGATCTCTTGTCAATTTCACCATTACTGGGTCTCTTGTCAATTTCACCATTGCAGCATCTCCCCTGTACATCTCCTCGCCTCTGACACTGCTGCCACCATCATTCAGGCCCTAATTCTCTCATACCTGCACTATTATAATAGCTGCTGTCGAGATGGCCTCAAGACTCTCCCTGCAGTAGTTTACTTTCTATTTAGGCACCAAAGTGATTTTCCTAAGATATCAGTTTGACCATGTCACTCCCCTACTCAGTAAACTCCAGGGGCTCCCTGTTGCCTCTAGGAGAAAATACAAAGTGCTTTATTTGGCATTCAAAGCCTTTTATAACCCAACCCCCTGTGCTTTTCCAGGCTTCTTACAGGTTACTCCTATACAAGTATTCTGTGATCCAGTGACAAAGGCCTCCTGGCTGTTCCATGAAGACACCTCATATCTCAGCTCTGGGTATTTCCTCTGGCTGTCCTCCATACCTGGAACTCTCTCCCTCCTGGCTTTCCTGGCTTGCTTCAAGTCCCAACTACAATTTCTTCTTCAACAGGAAGTTTTCTCCAACTCCTCTTACTGCTAGTGCATTCTCTTTGCTGATTATTTCTTATTTACTCTGTATATTGTTTGCATATATGAACTGATCCAATCATTTTGGAGAGCAATTTGGAACTATGCCCAAAGGGCTAAAAATCTGTGCATACCCTCTGATTCAACAATACCACTGTTAGGTTTATAGCCCAAAGACGTACAAATAAAGATGAAAGGACCTATTTGTATGAAAATATTTTTATAGCAGCTCTCTTTGTGGTGGCTAAGAATGAGAAATTGAAGAGGTGTCTATCGGTTGGAGAATGGCTAAACAATCTGTGGTATATGATTATAAGAAATATTATTGTGCTATAAGAAATGACAAGGAAGATGATTTCAGAAAAACCTGGAAACACTTGAACTGATGCAAAATGAAATGAACAGAACCAGGAGAACATTCTATATAGCAGCAATGTTGTTCAATGAAGAACTGTGAATGACTTAGCTACTCTCAGCAATACAATGATCCAAGAAAATACCAAAGGACTAATGACAAAGCATACTATCTGCCCCCAGAGAAAGAACTTACATTGTTTGCATACAGACTACAGCATACTTTTCCCACCTTCTTTCTTTCATTCTTTCTTTCAAGTCTTTCTGTACAAAATAACTAATACAGAAATGTTTTACATGATTGCACATGTATAACCTATATCTTATTGCATACTATCCAAGTTGGGGGGAGGGAAGAGAAGGAAGGAGGGATATAATTTAGAACTCAAAACTTTATAAAGCAACAAACATTAAGTAAATTAATATGTAATTGGGGAGAGAAATAAACGATATTTTCAAAAAATGTTTAAAGATAAAGAAAATAGAGGTTCTCCACCATTCAGTATGGCAATATCCATTGTTTACAGCAAATGGAGAAATTTTGAATCCTCTGAATAAGTTCACTTAATTTGACAGCACACTTTCCAGCATGTACACAGAGGTGATGAGTTTGTGAAAAGAAATAACCTTTAAATCAGTTAGTATTTAATTACTTTTATTTTTAGTTTCATTTTCAGATCAAGTTCCCTTATTTGGGAAAAGCTAGCCCTAACAGCTAAGCCAAATTAACACAGATACTCTTATAAGACTAGGTTACTTATACATTATATGGATACAGAGATTGATGAACTACTTAAAGAAGTCTATTCATTGAATGGATGTATCTCAGTCAAAGTGAGAATGCTCTAAGACCTTACCCTGAAAGGGCCAGGGTCTCACATTACATCTAGGGCCATGTCCAGTCGTCCTGATGAGTATCAGGCCACTGGATCCAGATGGCTCAGGAGAAGAAAGTGAGGTTGGTCACCTTGCACAGCCCTCCCACACTCAAATCAAAGTCACCTGCAAGTCGTGTCATCATCTTGTTGTCATGATCCTCTTTGAGAATGAAGGACAAACACAACAAGTTGTTTATTTGTGGTCCACTCCATTAAATTGTGAGCTTCTTAAGGACAGGGATTGTCATTTGTCTTTCTTTGTATGCCAAGTGCTTAGTACAATGCCTGGCACATAGTAGGCACTTTATAATGTTTGTTGACTGACAGAGACATGCTGGCTGTCTTTGAATATGTGAAGGCCTGTTATGGCCTTCAAAGGATAGGACCCAGGAGCAGTGGGAGAAGGTACAAAGAAGTCTATAGTGCTTGGAGGTTATGGGAAACTCCCTGAGAATTAGAATCATCCTCATGTGAGCTGGACCCACTGGGAAGGTGAGGGGCCCCCCTTCCTTAGGGATCTGCAAGATGGAAATGAACAATCACTTTTTTTTAAGATTTCCCTTTTGAAAAATTTATTTATTTTTAGTTTTTAAGATTCACTTCCACCAGATTTTGAGTTCCAAATTTAATCTCCATCTCTCCCCTCCACCCACTCTAAGCAATTGTTATTCTGATTACCCTTTCCCACAATCTGCCATCCCTTCTATTATACCCCTCCTTTCCCTCTTCCCCATCTCCTCTTTTATCTTTTAGGGCAAGATAGATTTCTATACCCCATTGCCTGTATGTCTTATTTCCCAGGTGCATGTAAAAACAATTTTCAACATTTGTTTTTAAAACTTTGAGTTCCAACTTCTCTCCCTTCTTCCCTCCCCAGCCATCCCCAATGAGAAAGCATGCAATTTGATATAGGTTATACATGTGTAGTTATGCAAAACACTTCCGTAACAGTCATGATTTGAAAGACCAACTATATTTCCCTTCATCCTATCCTGCCCCTCATTTATTCTGTTTTCCCTTTTGACCCTGTCCCTCTTCAAAACTATTTACTTCTAATTACCCCCTCCTCCCATTTGCCCTTCCTTCTATCATCCCCCCCACTCCTGCTTATCCCCTTCCCTCCTACTTTCCTGTAGTGCAAAATAGATTTTCATACCAATTGAGTATGCATATTATTCCCTCCTTAAACCAAATGCAATGAGAGTAAGGTTCATTCTTTCCCTCTCACCTCTCCTCTCTTCCCTTCCATTGAAAAAAGTTTTCCTTGCCTCTTTTTTGTGAGAGATAAATTACCCCGTTCTATTTCTTTCTTTCTCCTTCTCTCAATATATTCTCTCTCATCCCTTAATTTTATTTTTTAGGTATCATCCCTTCCTATTCAGCTCACCCTGTACCCTCTGTCTATATGTATATAATCCCTCCAACTATCCTAATAATGAGATAAGTCTTAAGAGTTACAAATATTATCTTTCCACGTAGGAATGTAAACAGTTTAACTTAATAAGTCCCTTATGATTTCTCTTTCCTATTTACCTTTTCATGCTTCTCTTGATTCTTGTGTTTGAAGGCAAGAATTTCTATTCAGCTCTGGTCTTTTCATCAAGAATGGTTGAAAGTCCTCTATTTCATTGAATGACCTTGACATTCAATGACATTGAATTCATTTTTTCACCTGAAGGATTACACTCAGTTTTGATGGATAAGTGATTCTTGGTTTTAATCCCAGCTCTTTTGATCTCTGAAATATTATGTTCCAAGCCCTGGGATCTCTTAATGTAGAAGCTGCTAGATATTGTGTTATCCTGGTTGTATTTCTACAATACATGAATTGTTTCTTTCTGGCTGCTTTCATTATTTTCTCCTTGATCTGAGAGTTCTGGCATTTGGCTACAATATTCCTAGGAGTTTTCCTTTTGGGATTTCTTTCAGGAGGAAATTGGTGGATTCTTTCAATATCTATTTTGCCCTCTGGTTCTAGAATCTCCGGGCAGTTTTCCTTGATAATTTCTTGAAAGATGATACCTAGGCTCTTTTTTGATCATGGCTTTCAGGTAGTCCAATGATCTTAAAATTGTCTCTCCTGGATCTATTTTCTGGGTCAGTTGTTTTTCCAATGAGATATTTCACACTGTCTGCTATTTTTTCATTCCTTTGGCTTTGTCTTGTAATTTCTTGATTTTTTCATGAAGTCATTAGCTTCCATCTGCTCCATCCCAATCTTTAAGGAGTTATTTTCTTCGGTGAGCTTTTGGACCTGCTTTTCCATTTGGCCAGTTCTTCTCTTTAGGGTGTTCTTCTCCTCACTGGATTTTTGGATTTCTTTTGCCACTTGGGTTAGTCTATTTTTTTTAAAGTGTCATTTTCTTCAGCATTTTTGGGTCTTTAGCAAGCAGTTGACTAGTTTTCATGATTTTCAGGCATCGCTCTCATTTCTCTTCCCAGGTTTTGTTCTCCTTCTTTTACTTGATTTTCAAAATCCTTTTTGAGCTCTTCCAGGTCCTGAGACCAATTCATATTTTTCTTGGAGGCTTTGGATGTAGGAGCTTTGGCTTTGCTGTCTTCTGTTTATATGTTTTGATGTTCCTTGTCACCAAAGTAAGATTCTACAGTCTGATTCTTTTTTGTTTTTTGCTCATTTTCCAGCCAATTACTTGACTTTTGAACTTTTTTTCAAGGTAGTTCTCTGCTTCCAGTGGGGGTGGGGGGGAGTGTACTGTCAGCTGCTCAATCCCACTACAGTCAGTGGGCCTAGAGTTCTAGAAACAGCCACTGCCAGTCCCGCTGTTGCTGCTGTGGCTGCCATGGGCTGCTCCACCCCCACTGCCACCCTGAAGTGGGACCACTCTATTCTCTCTTACAGATCTGACAGGTTTTTTTTCCCACTGATCTTCCAATTTTTCCTTGGTGTTTTGGGGTTGTGAAGTCTGGAAACTACCACAGGTGCCAGAGATTCAGTACCCTCTCTCCTAGTCCTGCTCAAGTCCTATCTATGCCAGCGTGGCCCACACTAGACTGTGCTCTGCTCCCAGTGCAGACATTTCCCAGTGACCTTCCAGGCTGTCTTGGGCTGTAGATTTGCTTCACTCTGTCATTCTGTGGGTTCTGCAGCTCCAAAATTTGTTTAGAGTCATTTTGTTCAGGTATTTGGTTGGGCTTAGGGGGAGAGCTCTAGTAAGGCTCTGCTTCTACTCCCAACAGTCACTTGTTAATAGTGCGGATTTCTTTCAAATGGTCAATGAAGTCCCTTTCACCTCTCATATTATGTGAATCTGTAAAATGATGATAATAATATCTGTCCTGGGGATAAAATGGGAAAAAATATGGTGGCATATAAGTGGTCATTTATTATTTTTGTAGTTAATTTATATGGAATTTCCCTTCCAAGGAGGTCTGAAGCCATGGGATAATGTGACTAGAGTCTAGGGACCATCTCTGGCTGGGAGAAGATGATACCTAGCTAAAAATAGAAAGCAAAGAGGGAAAGGAAGTCTCCAGAAAAGGTCAACCAGCCCATTAGCTGGTACAACAAACAGTATGTACTCTGCAGCTTTCAGGACGCAGGCACCGTGGACAGCCCCTTTAGGCAGATGGCAGGTTGATAGAACCCTGTTTCTTCTTGGAAACAGGGGGTTTCCCCTCTAGATGGAAGAGCCCAAAATTAGGTTTTCAAGGCACATTCCTTCTTCTGCCCTTTGCAAGAGAGGAATCCCTGGGGTGATGGGTGGTTGTGGGGCTCCCAGGAACACAAAGGGAGGAGAGATTTTCTTCTGTGCTTTCTCAGACGCTGTCAGAGTGGGGATACCACCAATAACGTTGTCAGCTGCCATTTCAAGAATATGAAATGCTTTTGTCATCAATCGTTTTGGTTAGTTAGTAGGGTACAGGAGACCTGGAGATGTCTGCTCCAAACCCTGACTTTAGCATGTATTCTAGAGCAAGTCACTTTCATGCTCTTGGCCTCAGTTTTTCCATCTGTACAACGAGGCAGTTTGACCTGTCCAGAAGTTTATCCAAGAAGAGTAAGAAGGTGTGGAATCTCCTCAGATTCCAGACCTAGCAATGAGACCCTAGGCAAGTCATTTCCCTTCTGAGCCTGAGTTTCCTTATTTGTAAAGTGAGGATAATGATGCCCTATTGACCTCCTCATAGTAATGTTGTTAGGATTGGTAGCGGGACCATGAGAGGTTCAAGGGAGACATGAGGAAGCTGGTGACAAGAGGGTCAATTCAGGTTTGAAAGCTGTGACCCTGGGCAAGTCTCTTCATGATTGGGAGCTACAGCTTCCTCATCTGCAAAATGGGGATAACATGGCACCTGCCTCATGGGGTTAACATGGGGCTTGAATGGGATCATATAAAGAGCTTTGTAATTATTAACTGTGATTACAATTATGGTTGTTATTAAGGATGTGCTGACAAGATGAGGATTTGCAAAGGCAGTGGGACCAGGCAAGAGATGAATAACTTCTGTTCCTGTGTCTGAGTTCCTTCATCTGTTTGAGAGAGTAGAAATCAATTATCTCAAAATGCCTCCCAGCTCCTACCCCATGGACTGATGATTGAGTGAAATACGGGCTGGAAGTTGGAACTCTGCAGAGTTCCATGAGGCAGGCTGTGTCCCAGTGAGTGTTTATAGAGTGCATCTCAAGCTGGGATGATCCCGAGGGAAGGACAATATGGTTTTTCCTAACTAGCAGTCTAAATGGGAAGACAAGGCTCATGACATAATAAGGGAACAGATTAGTAGAATTGACTGGTACAGATGCTGAAGACCATGGGAACTCAGAAAGGGAACTGGGAATCCTTGGGCCAAATCCATCAAGATATACTTACTAATCACCTACTATCTGCCAGGCACTATACTAGGTGCTAGAGATGCAAATTCAAAAGTGAGACAGACCTTCCCCCAAGGAGCTTACATTCTGTTGGGCAAACCCACATGAGTAGTCATATAAGCAGTTATAACTGTTATATAGACAGAGTACTCATTTTGTTAGATATAGGGGATCATTTGGTGGGAGAAGATACTGACAACTTGGGAGGAATCATGGAAAGAATGGAAGGATTTATAGAGTGGGTGAAACTTGAGCTGACCAGGGCTTAGGAATGCAGAGAGGGGGGTAGCAAAGGTAACTCATAGCCCCTGGGAGAGAATGGAAGAAGGGAAAACTTGGTTGGTTTCATTTCAGTTTCATAGGTTGGATGGTATGACCTCTGGTTCTGTCTTTTAAGTGCATCTTGGGCATTTTATATTCTAAAGTGCTTTTAAATACTCACATCTCTATTCTATGCATGAAGGTCTCTCCAAGTTCCAAGGTTCTAGGTTCTGTGTTGTCAGTTTCAGACCAGCCATAACTCTCTCTTTCAAAGTCCCTCCCAGTTCTAACGTTCTGTGTTCTCTAGTCTAGCTTCTTTTCAACTTTGATAGTCTGTGAATCCAAGACTCAGGGAGTGGTTTGGATTATATTTTATGAGCATGGAAACCTCTCTGGATTTGTCTCTGTTGGAGTGAATGTCCTAACTCCATTATCCCAGATTTCACAGATGTGTGTGTATGTGTGTGTGTGTGTGTGGGGGGGTATCCCTCCCTCATCTACCGCTAATCTCTCTTTCTCATTAGAAATGGGCTTCATGACACAATTCCTCCCCTAGTGACCATCCTTCCAATGGTCCAAACTTGTCCTTTTCACTGGCTTGGTCATGGCCCTTTGTGGGCATGGCCTTCAAGAACCTCTGTCTTCACAAGAGACACCAGGAAAGGATTTCTTATAGATTTCTTGTGTCCAAGTGATACAAATTTTTTTAAATAAAGCCTTTGTCTACAGCTGTGGTACTTTTGGTAGATTTTGGAGATTTAAAAAAAATTAAAATCGTTAGACCTAATAATAGGAAAGTAGGTTTGGATAGAAGTAATATCCTGGTTTGCTTTTCTAAAAGGGACTTTGGAGGGGTGGGGTGGGCAGGGTTACTGGCTTGGGTTCCTGTGTTCTCAAACATATTCCCATGGCTTAATAGCAAGGCTGGTTTTAATTTCCTCCTAGCAGACAGGAGCGCCTGTGTTCCTGGTTTCATTTCCTGCTGGATTTTTAATTTATCACCTCATTCGGGGGCATTAAAAGTATTTTGTCAGGGCTTTAATGGGATGGAGCCACCTAACCTTGTCTTGCTCTCCTTCCAGATGCCACACCATCTCCTTTGTCAGTCTCATGAGCCAGCAGCCAGCCTGCAGCATTCGCCATGGTTTTTGGTGAGTTTTTCCACAGCCCTGGACAAGACGAGGAACTGGTTAACCTAAATGTTGGGGGCTTCAGGCAGTCTGTTGGCCAGAGCACCCTCCTACGCTTTCCTCACACCAGACTGGGGCGCTTACTCACTTGCCACTCAGAGGAGGCCATCCTGGAGCTCTGTGATGACTACAGTGTGGCGGAGAAGGAGTATTACTTTGACCGAAACCCCTCCTTGTTCCGCTATGTCTTGAACTTTTACTATACGGGCAAGCTTCACGTCATGGAGGAGCTGTGCGTCTTTTCCTTCAGCCAGGAAATTGAATACTGGGGCATTAACGAGCTCTTCATTGACTCCTGCTGCAGCAACCGGTACCAAGAACGGAAAGATGATAATCCCAGTAAGGACTGGGACCAGAAGAGCAATGATGTGAGCACAGACTCTTCCTTTGAAGAGTCCTCCATCTTTGAGAAGGAGCTGGAGAAGTTTGACACGATGCGCTTTGGCAACCTCAGGAAGAAGATTTGGATCAGGATGGAAAACCCTGCATCTTGCTTGTCAGCCAAGCTCATCGCTGTCTCCTCCTTGAGTGTTGTGTTGGCGTCCATTGTGGCGATGTGTGTCCACAGCATGGCAGAGTTCCAGAGAACAGAGGATGGGGTGGAAAACCCCATTTTGGAAGCAGTGGAAATCACATGTATCATCTGGTTTACTGGTGAATTAGCAATAAGACTGGTTGCTGCCCCTTGCCAAAAGAAGTTCTGGAAGAGCCCTCTGAACATCATTGACTTTGTCTCCATCATCCCCTTCTATGCCACATTGGCTGTGGATACCAAAGATGAGGACAGTGAAGATATTGAGAATGTGGGGAAGGTGGTTCAGATCCTGAGGCTCATGAGAATATTTCGCATCCTGAAGCTGGCCCGGCATTCAGTTGGGCTTCGGTCTCTTGGTGCCACATTGAGACACAGCTATCATGAGGTTGGGCTGCTCCTCCTCTTCCTGTCTGTGGGGATTTCCATCTTTTCTGTGCTTGTCTACTCTGTGGAAAAAGATGATCCTCAGTCGGGGCTTACCAGCATCCCTATCTGCTGGTGGTGGGCTACCATCAGCATGACCACCGTGGGCTATGGAGATACCCATCCTGTCACATTGCCTGGAAAGCTCCTTGGGAGCACCTGCATCATCTGTGGCATCCTGGTGGTGGCCCTTCCCATCACAATTATTTTCAACAAGTTTTCCAAGTATTATCAGAAACAGAAGGATGTTGATGTGGACCATGGCAGTGATGAGCCACCTGAGGGATGCAATGAGCTACCATACTTCAACATTAGGGACATTTATGCTAAACGAGTACATTCCTTTATTTCTAGCCTTTCTTCTGCAGGGATTGTAGTGAGCGAACAAGACTCCACAGATGCGTCCAGTATTGATGAGGCAGAGGAAGTTTATGACGCTGGATCCTTAGAGAATGACACAGTGAAGTGATGTACTCTGGAAACATCAGCTGCATATGGAAGATTCAGGAAGCTTGGTTTGAGTTATGGCTCTGCCACTTGCTAGCTCTGTGACCTTAGGCAAAAGTCACTGGCTCTCTATGAGCCTCACTTTCCCTCTTTCTAAGTGGGAGAGTTAGGTTTAGTCTTTGAGATCACTTCCAGCTTTGACATCCTGGGACCTCTGGGACTCTGGGGAGTGGCTTGCATGTTGGTCTTGTTGGGATCCTGCTACATTCTTCCAACATTTAGCCACTCTGACCTTCTAGCCTTTGGCACATTGGTTCAGATCACTAATTCTCAGGGTGAACCTTTCGGCCATGGTTAGACAATCGTTGCTCGGAATTCATAGCTCAGGCTTTATTTTTTTTCTCAAGGAGGCTGAAGAAGATGCCTGATTCAGCAATTTATTTTTTACATAGTGTCCACGATGCAGTTTGAGGCAAGAGAGGAAGCAGTTCTATAAGCGATGTTGATACCTGCAATCAGCATGTGGGTATTATCTTCCTTATGGGCTTGGAACTGACCACAGTCCTGATGGTAGAAAACTGCTGGTGTGTGGTACGGGATGCAGGTGATGAAAGATTCTACATGCATGTAAAAGCCATGAAGTGAGAACGGTGCATGTGCATTCAAGTTCACACGCTAAACATGGAGATTAGGAGCCTAATAAACGTCCTACATCAGTGCACAAATTCTCCTGGTGTCTTGTATTCTTGTACTGGAGAAGCAAAACCTGGTTTTTGCAGACCTTACTAATATCCAAATTCTTTAGTGGGAAAGGAAATAAAAGGCATTTGCTTTAAATAATCCTTTTTTTGAATGATTCTCATATTTCTTTCATCTTTCCTTCCTTCTTTCTCTCCTTCCTCATTTCTTTATGTTACAGAAAAGAAAATGTCCTAGAAATGGTGGGGGAATGGTCTAGTTCATTTCTGATGTTCCATAGACAATGTCAGGTGTGCCCAGATGGTAGCCAGGGTAGAAATGGGCTTGTTTGGGCACTGTGCTGGAGGAGATACAATTGGGGAAACTGAGAATACTCAGACTGGTTGTGGGGGAGGAATTCTGCAGAGTTCTCATGAAGAAAGGGGGCTTAGACTTGCTCTGCTGGGTCTCTGAGGGCAGAACAGGGAGCATTGTGGGGTAGTCCCACCTGGGCAGCTTTTAGCTCAGTCTGAGGAAGAGTTCCTCAATCCTTAGAGCTGTCCAACTCTTCCTAGGAGGGCAGAGTTTCCTGTTCCTGGAAGTCTTTAGTAGAGTCTGCATGAACACCTGGTATAGTAGCAACTGTTTTTTCTTATAAGTTATTGGTTGGATTTGGATTGGGTTGTCCCCAAGGATCTGTGGTATTTGTCATCTGTACTCTCCTTGAGAAGTCATCTATGCAGAAAGCACACATTTCACATTTGTTTCCACTGACTTCCTCCTTGGATGGCTCATTATTGTGTGGGAGTGACCCTGGCTACCCCAAGGCTTCCCCAGTATGAGTCCTAGGAAGGGAGGAGGGTCCTGCATCTGGGCAGGGAGCAGACTGTGTGTCCATTATCTGAGACCTGGCCTGCTGAGCTGAGAGGTGCATGCTCAGGACTGGATTGGCTGCAGGTTGCGGAGTTTTTCTGTCATTCTTAAAAACATTATTGGTGCCTTTTCTTTTTACACCTTCACTTCCAAATATATCCTTCCCCTCTCTATCCAGTGAGCCATTCATTGTATCAAAGAACACGAAAGAAAGGAGGGAAAGTAGCAGCTCAGTAAAACTAACCAACAGTCCCTGTTTTGAACAGTGTATGCAGTCTTCCACAGCCACAGCCCCCCACCTCATCCAGAAGGGAGGGAGATGAAGCTTTTCATTGGAATTATTCTCAATCATTGAAAAGATTCTGTTTGTTTCCCTGTGTTTTGTTTTCATGTTTTGTGCTTAAGATATCACAGTTATCCCTGAAAACCCATTATGACCATGTAGGGTTGTGGTTTGCCTGCCTGCCCTATAGGAAGGAATCCCAGCTCCTGGAAGTGCTGGCAGCCCTCCTTCCCCCCTTGATTGATTTTGGGTACAAAGCCAGTCAGTCAGTGTACAGATGTTCACAGAGGTGGGTGCACAAGTACCCATACCACCCTGGAGGAGGAATACAAAAACAGTGACCAGGCAGCACTAGGATTTGTTGTAGGTTGGGAGGAGAAATCATCCCTGTGGAAAAGGCCATACAAGCTACTCTAGAAAGGAGAGTGTGTTTGATATGCCACCCTGGGAGAGAAGCTGATATCCCCATCATAGTCTCACCAGGATCTCTTCCTACCCAGGGGACCACCAGCAGGTTACTCTTGGGGGGAAGCCAGCTCGGCATCATTGCAGAGTTTGTTCCAGTCATGCCTAGCTCTTTCTGTCCCCATTTGGGGTTTCCTTGACAAAGATACTGGAGTGGTGTGCCCTTTCCTCCTCCAGTTCATTTCACAGATGAGAAAACTGAAGCAAAGAGGGTGAAGCCACGCCATGCATTGAAGCTCCTTTGGCCAAGGATTCCCTTTAAGAGATGTGCTGCAGTGCGGGAAGCAGGCCCGCCAGAGTCTCTGATTTTTCCTTCTTGGCTCTCATGGTCAGGCAAACAGAAGCATGGATTCAATTTGATTAGATAAACTTTATTGATAGAAGCCTGCTAGAGAGTGCAAGGCCCGTGGTAAACTCTATAAAGACGTGAGTGGAACCTCCCCTGTTCTCCAGACCCTCATAGGCTGCTGGATTCCTTATCTGTTATTGTACCTTCAGAAGTGAGTGCCCCTAATAACAACAGTCATTCTTAGAGCACTCTTGTGTTTGTGTTGTGTGGGCTGGCTTGGCCCCATCAGATTTTGGGAACCCCTACGGTGGCTTGGTGGGGAGCTGATGGTTCATTTGCTGCCTTTGGCCACAAGAAAGGGGTGGGTTTGTAGAGACTGCGCCACAGATGGGAGCTTTGCATTAATGAACTAATAGGGCATCTGTTTTGCATCCTGCCTATTTTGGTGGCTGGGCACCGCAGCCCAGTGGATAAGGAGCTGGCCTTGGACTCAGGCCCACCTGGGTTCCAATCCCATTTCCATCCCAGATTGGCTGTGTGAGTCTTGCTAAGTAGCTTTGTCTCTCAGTGCCTCCACCCACTCCCCAAGACTGTTAGCTGCATAGGACTTGGGGATCAGAGCTGACGCCAATGGAGTCATGAGCCCAGATCCTCCCACTCCTGCCTCCTCCTTCTGAAAGACTGAGAGGTTTTCTGCAAATTAAAACATTAAGAACGATGGGATGCTTGAGGAGAATGATTACAGCAGTGATAGTAAACTGGTAAAGATGATCCAGGAGTTTTCTCACATAGCCCTTCGAGGTGGATTGTGAGGGTAGTTATTTCTATTTTCTAGGGGAATTAGACATAGAGAAGATGACTCGAGGGAGGGTGCCCAGCCATCCCAAGGCAAAGGGCTTACACCAAGATGTGTCTGCTCTTGGCAGGCTTGGCTATCTAAGGCAAAGGAGTCCTTCCTCCTGGGTGGCCCTCACCCTTGGAATGTGGACAGGTTTTCCCTTCAGACTGGCTCATGGGTGTGATCTTCCCTTGGTCTATGCCCGCATTCTCCACCAGCTGTCAGAGGCCCAAGGGGTGATGGGAGTGGAGGGGAGTGGGCCTGCCTCTTGACAGGAGCATCCTGTTCTTACCAAACCTTCTTCTGCAATTCAAATCTGCCTACTCATGATTCTTGAATGTATAGAGTAATGGACCTAAGTCACATGATTTTAATCTTTCTATGTTACTGTGCCAGGGGTAGAAAGTGGAATTTGGAATCAGGAAGACCCAAGTTTGAATCCTGCCTCATACACTTACTAGCTGTATGACCCTAATCAAGTCACTTACCATTTCGCAGCCTCAGTTTGCTTGTCTCTAAAATGGGACCATTAGAGACACTGAGGCCATCTCATCATTATTTTTGCTGTGTCCTACTCTTTGTGACCTCATTTAGGGTTTTCTTGGCCTAGATACTGAAGTGGCTTGTCATTTCTTCCTTCAGCTCATTTTGTAGATGAGGAAACTGAGGCAAACAGGGTGAAGTGACCTGCTCAGAGTCACACAGCTAGTAAATGTCTGAGGCCAGATTTGAATTCAGGTCTTCCTGACTCCGGGCCCAGCACTGAGCCACCTAGCTACCCCAGGTCCTCTCCCACAGCAACAAAAATCCCCTGCAGACCCTGTCATGAGTGGCAGTCTGGTCACTGGTTGATGATATCTCTAGTGCGGGGAGCTCCCTACCTCCTGAGAAGCCTCTTATGTTGACAACCAACTTTTACGGGCAGGAAGTTTTTTCTTATACTAAGCTAACAGTTGCTCATCTGAAATGTCTACTCTGTGCTCTTAGCTGGGGACATAAAAGAAGTCTCATCTCTTTTCCACATGACAGGTAGGGGGTGGCATAGTACCCAGAGTGCCAGGCCTGGAGTCAGGAGCTCATCTTCCTGACTTCAAATCTGAGGCTGTGGGACCCTGGGCAAGTCACTTCACCCTGTTTGCCTCGGTTTCCTTATCTGTAAAATGAGCTGGAGTGTCTCTGCCAAGAAAACCCCAAATGGGGTCATGAAGAGCTGGACATGACTGGAAAACAACTGAACAACAACAGATCTCTTCTCCACATGACAGCCCTTCTGTTGGTCAACAAGAGCTCATGAAGGTCGACTTTTCCAGTCAATGAGAACACAAACGCAAGACCTCTCCTGCCCTCTAGGAGCTCCCACCCTGACCAGAGAGGACAGCCCAAGGCAGGGAGCTGCGAAGGGGAAGGGACTGGCTCCCTCATGAAGCCCCCCTCCCCCTGCAGCACCCTCTTTCTTCGGAGGCTTTGGGAGCAGCTACATTGTCAGAGAGAGAAACCAAGGAGGGGTGGGTATTTCCAGTGTGGGGACTTCAGGGCCAGAGGGAGTCTTCAGGGCTAAGGGCTGGGCCCGAGGGAAGAGAGGAATGAGACCTGACCGGCCTGGGCACCCCCTTAAATAAAGGTTCAGAGGGTGTCCAGGGGCCCTAAAGTACCCACAGACTGCTGCTATGTCTCCTTCCCCTCCTCCCTCCCTATCTTATCTCCAGGCTGTAGCTCATCAGTTCTTTCAGATGATCTTTGTCTGGCACAGCCAAAGGGCCCCGCTCCTTTCACCTAAGCAAAGAAGGGGAGCGAGAAACATTTTGAGCATTTGTTTCCACTATAAGTTGGTTCTGTAATATTCTGGTATCATGCTTTCATAGACAACCCCACGAGGGAGGGAAGACAGGCAAAATCATCCCCATGTTTTAGATGGCAAAGCTGAGGCTCAGAGGGGAAGTCCACACATCATGAGAGGTGAGGTGTGGGGGACGCAAAAGGAAAAAATAGTTCCTGCTGCCAAGGAACTTATAATGTATTAGGGGAAGCAGTATATACACACAAGTCAACACAGACATACCCAAAGTAAATTTTGGTGGCACTGGTGCATTTGGGGCTGGGTGGCAGAGGGAACCCCAGGCTCCCACAGCTAGTAAGTGCCAAAGCATGACTCAAACTCAGTTCTCCTGTCTTCAGACTCACTTCTGCTTCCACCATGCCAAATATGTAGTAGACTAGACAGAGGGACTGTGTAGATCGCTGGTCTTCTGCCCCATGGCCCGGTATTGGGAGCCTCTAAAGAGCTCTTCTCCCAATCGCCATTCTCAGTGGAGTGTGTGCCTTTTGGTGCGGCCTCCAAAGACCATCTGCTTTGGTCTGGAAGGGCTGGGGGTCTCGGCCGTCACCTGAGTAATGGCTGCTGTGTGTCTGTGGTTGACTTCCCAAGATCTCATCTGAGCCTTGTCACAGGTCAGGTCTTATCATGGTAGTAGTGATAGTGATAACAGCTGGCCCTTATAGAGCCAGACACTGCACTGAGCCCTCTACACATATGTTCTCATTCAATCCTTATGACGATCCTGGGAGGTGGGTGTGATTATTATCCCCATTTTATAGTTGAGGAGATGGAGCCAAGCAGAGACTAAGTGACTTGCCTAAGGTATCTGAGGCTGGATTTGAATTCACTCTATCAGCTGAGCCACCTTACTGCCTGGATTATGGGGGGAGGGGGGCAGGAGTGAAGTTTTGTACCCAGGAGGCAATAGGAATGGTGAGAAGACCCCCAGGGTGGTGGATCCACAGGTCCTTTCCAGGAATGCCAACATTGATTGAGTGATTCCTCTCAGAAGTCAAGGAAGGGAGGGGGGACTGGGGAGGCCACAGTATGAAGATGACTGGGGTGGGGGGGATAGACTGGGGTGGGGGCAGGACTAGAGATGGTAGATTCCCCAATCAGAAGCTCAGGTTCCCAGAGCCCCTGGTTGGAAACTGGAGGGTGATGAGATCAATGGATCCTCATCTCCATTTCACAGACAAGGAAACAGGTTTGGAAAGATGGAGTGACTGCCTGAGGTCATGCAGTGAGTGAGTGCCAAAGGCATGGTTTGAACCCAGGGCTCCATGGACCCATTACACATTACTGCTCCTCCAGAAGTCATATCAGGTCCAGATCTCCAAAGTCATGAGGTTTCATCAGGGAAAGTTCTCCTCCCCCAATAACACCAATCCTTGCTCAGTAGTTGATGGTAAAGTGTCACTGGAGACACAAAGTTCAGAGTTCTAATCCCCAACTTTGTCTGGTCCCATTTTGTGGGCATTGAATGGCATTCTTTGTGGCTCCTGGGTTGATGATCCAGCTGCAGAAGAGGAAGCTGAGAAGTCCCTGGGGGTAGTTGGAGTGAAGGAGTCAATAACTAGGTGAGGTCTGGCCTTCTCAACATTGTCAATACCTTAAGAGCAGCCTCCTACATCCTTTTAACCTCACTGCCTTTCCTCACTGAGTCCCTCCTGCTGCTGCTTGTCACAGTTCCCTGGGAAAGTGAAAAGGTGAATTTTGAGTATATAGGGAAAAAGGACTAACCTCACAAAAATGTCCTGCCATGATGGCCCCTGACCTCCACCAGTAACCTTCTGGGCCATCTTGGCCCAGCTATTCCTTGCCCCTTAAACATGTAATTCATGTTCCTTCCTCCACACCTTTCCTCATCACCCTCCCTCCTGACTGGCATGTCCTTCCCCTCCACTCTGCTCACTTAAATTGTGATCACTCATTCATACTGCAAAAGGAAAAGCAACTTGGGATTTTGTCTGCTCCAATCTGCCCCCATCTCTCATGTCGATATGTAGTGTTCCTGAGTTTCTGAGACTAAAGACTTCATTCCTCAGGTGCTGCCCTGGTCATGAGCCTTTCCTCCAAACCCTTCTGCCTGGTCAGATCTTCCGAGGTTGTATCTTGCTGGCCCAACCTCAGAGAGCCCAAGAGGCCTTGACCATGGACATTCCTACAGCTTGTGTCATCCATCCTAGGGTTCACTGATGGGTCTCTGAATGAACCTGGCCCAATGCTGAGGCTGGGTGAGATGGTGGCTGTCCATCCTAAGGCTGGTGCTCCTCAACCTCCAAGGAGCAGGTTTGGCTGGGCTGGGCTTACCACTCTTCACACTGGATACAAGGAACCACAAACAGGAGGGACATGAATGTGCTACTGCATACAAAAAGGGGAAAGGAAGCTCATTAGCATGCAAGAAGACCATCCCTCATTTGCCTCTGTGTGTGTGCAACGGAGGAGCTACTGAGGGCTTTATCAATGGTGTCAGCAAATCGCCATTGCCCAGAAATCACTCCACAGCTAAGAAATCCTCCAGCACATGCAGCCCCAATAATGACTGCCACATCAGGCCAGCCCCCCTGAGGCAGCCTGTGTGGGACTGGTGGGGAAGTAGAGGAGATGTGGGAGGCACGGCAGGGTTTGGGGGAGACCTAAGAAGTCAGGGTTCTAGGGGTTCTTTCTGCTGGTCTTTCCTCCCCAGGGGAGGTCCTGTGCTGGTTTTCATGTCCCTGCCTAGATGGAGTGGACTTCTGGGACACAAGCAGGCTTATTTCCCTGTGGTGTGGATTCATATCTCACCTCTGCCTCATTAACCTGTATCGGATTAATCTTGAGGGCCTCTTTGTTTATTTGGCTCCAATTCAGAATTTCCTTTGGGAAATCTCAGAATACACACGTGCACGCACACACACATAACCACAGATATGTGTATATACGTTTATTAGTGTTGCCTCTTCTTGTACCTCCAGCATTTAGGACAGTGCTTGGCACATAGCAGGTACTTAATAAATGTTTACTGATCGATTACTATACACATATACTTACATATATGCATGAATATACATATATGTTTGCACACACACGTGTGTGTAGATATCATGGGGCTAGGTCTTCACACATAACTACATTCAACTCCCATGTAAGCACTCAAGGTAACAATGAATAACAGGTACAGGACAGCCCTTATTTTTCATATCCCCTCCTTTACTACCCCGATGCAAAACACTAAAGATTAAATATAAAATCCTGTTTGCTTTTTAAAGTCTTTCATAACCTGACCTCTACCAGCCTTTCTAATCTCCTTCCATCTTCCTCCCTCTCCACACAGGATGATGCAGCAGCCCCAGCCTCCTTGCTATTCCTTGGACACAACAGATATTCCACCTCCTTCTGGGTTTCTTCAGTAGCTGAACCACCTCCTCGTATTTGGAATTCTCTGCACACTTCTTGTAGTTTGGGGAGTTGTTAGTAGGTTAACCTTCAATCTTCAAGGGGAAAGTTGGCTACTTGCTGAGCAGTGGTGTAGCCAAAAACCTGCTGCTTCACACATCCAGTTTATGCCTCCCTTAGCTCTGTGTCTTGAGACTGGTTTCCTCCCAATGGCTCTGTGTCCTTCTCTTCCTCCTGGATACCTGGGGCTTCCTATCTTCACTCCCCTTTCTCTCATCCTTCTGCAGTGAGTACAGCTAGAGCCAGGAGACACCAACACCTCAGGGAATCTCCTTTAACAGCTAGGCTTGCTGACAACTTGCTGATGAAGTTGGGAAATCTATTATTACCCTGTCAAGCAAAGAGTTGTTCTCAAGAAAAAAACAATAAAAAATTCCCAACTGTTATATCATGAATGTGTGATCTGGTATTGCTGACAATAGGGTTTACAGCCCATAAATGTTATGGCAAGTGAGTGTTCCAGGCTCCCTCCCTTTCTGGACAGAGCCTCTATCCATGAAAGGTTGAGATTCTGAGAGCTGCACCCTGGGCTTTGATGGCTAAGTAGCATACATCCACTCATCCATCCACCTGACGGTCCATCTGTCCATCCACCCACCTGTCCATCCAATTGTCCGCCCATCCATCTATCTATCCATCCATCCATCCATCCATCCATTTGTCCATCCATCCATCCATCCATCCATCCATCCATCCATCCATCCCTCCATTCATCCATCCAACAGTACAAAAGTACAGAGTTTTGAACTTGGAAGGGATGGAGTGGCCATGCACAAAGAGAATCCCCACCATAACATACTGGAAGAGAGATTGCCCACACTCTGCTTGAAGTCCTCCATGGAGGGATCCCCCATGGTTCCTTGGGGTAGCCCTCATTATAAGAAACTGCCCTTCGTTGGGCCTGGAGCTGGAAAGGACTTTAAAGGCCGTCAGGTTCAAATGCCTCATTTTACAAATGGGCAAACTGAGTTACAGAGAAATAGAGCACTGCAGTTAGTAAGTGGCTGAGGCAGGATCTGAATCCAGGTCTTCCTGACTCCAAGCACAGCAGTCAAGTCACCATCCCACACTGTCTCCCATTTCTATAGAGTTTTGTCAGCATAAAGTAAGCACTTTCTATGTGCCAAACCCTGAGGATACAAATACTCTCCTTTTTTGAAGTAAACTGAGGTGCTAAGAAGCTAAATAGGCTGTGTGGTCACATAGCCAACAAACAGAGCAGGAAGCCGGCTCTTGTGATGGCTTGCCCAGTCTACCTCCCTTTGGATCCTGCTGAACAGGCTGTTACAGACCCACAGAGGCTGATACAGAGGGAAGAACCACTTCTGGTGGGGGAATCCAAGAGCCCTCTTAGGGAGAAGGAGCATGTGCCACAGGCCTTGAAGGATGGATCAAATTCCATCTTGGGATCAAATAACTATGCCTAGCTCAGGGTCTTCCAAGGTAGAGTAGATTGGTCAGTGTGAATATTCCAGGGCATCCAGATTTGAGGCTGCCAAGCACCGAGGTACCCTGTGGGTGGGGGCCCTAGGACTACACTGTGATTTTTTCCTGAAGCAAGAAGAGGAAGTCATGGCAAACCTGCTCCTCCGCCTCTGTCCCTGTGCCTTCCTCTCCTCTGAAACTTCAGGTGTTTATATCAGTGGCAGAATGGATGCTGGGAGGGCAGAGGCTCTCAGGATGCTGGTGCCTCCCAGCCTTTGGCCTGGTGCCTGACTTATGGTATGTGCTTAATAAATGCTTGTTGACTGGCTGACCAATTGAGCTGGGAACTTTCCCTTGTGGCTCATTTTCAAGCACATAGTCAAGTCCTGATCTACAAAGGTCTCCCTGGAGCTGCTTGGGAAGCAGCAGCCCTGCTCTGCCCAGGCACAGTGAGAAATCACAGTTACCCAGTGCTTTATGGTGATAACAGGTTTATGGTGCTCCACAAAATGTTTTAAGAGCCTCCATGTGCAAGATGAGACAGTGTGGGCGAGACTGAGCCGAGGAGAATCTGAGCTCCCAGCTCTGGCCAAGGATGAATTAGGAAGTGGGAAGCCTATGTGCCAGTGTTCCCAGGGAATCGGGGATAGATGTGACCAGCCTCTGGCTGGATGTGACCCTAGGTAAGTCACTTAACTTCTGGTGTTCCAAGCATTGCTCCAAGACAATGAGATGCTGAGACAGTACTGCATTGGTGGAGAGTCTCCTCATCTGAGAGTTCCCTATATTAATAAAATCCTAGGTTCAGTGCTTATCCCCTAATTCTTGAGTGACATCTTTCAGCACTTCAAGGATTGGTGGCTTCATTTGCAATTTCTCATTGACTACTGGATATTTCTGCATTTTTACTCAGTTGTAATATGTTGCTGCTGGATGATGCCAGTCATATGCCTCTTCCTTTCCCTTTGGATAATCCCCAGATTCGATCCTATGGTGACCACAGTCCTGGATGGATATAGATCATACCTGATCGCTAAAAGTAACCAATGAAAAAGATGGACCTTTGGTTCTGGAGTGACTTGGGGTCATTAAAAATCTTTGCAATTTCTTCCAAGGAAATCCAACCAGTTCTTCTAAATATAGTTAAAATTAGATTATGATAAATGAATATAAAGACTTCAGAGTACTGAGAGATCAGGAGAGGTAGAGCTCTGGGCTCTGTGCTTGGTGCTGGCCCTGTGCTGTTTCCCATCGTCAGCAGTGTCTTGCACATGGGCAGGGAGGGGATCCTCATCAAATGTGCCAATCACACCAAGATGGGAGAGAGAGCTAACGGAGTTCATTCCAGATTGAAAAAGATCAGAATAGCCTAGAACACTGGACACAATCTAAAAGGGGGAACTAAATAGAGATAAATGGAAAGTCTTTTACTTGAGCTACAAAAACTGACTTTGCAAGTTCTTGAGTTTGAGAAGCCAGTGGGACATTCAGTTCAAAGTATCCATTGAATGGTGGTGGTGAAGTGACAATATGTGTCCACAAAGTGGGACATCCCATTCAAGATGGCAGAACTTCCTGTGCTAGTTGGTGGTGTTAGTTATCAGATGACTTGTGCTTATCTGAGTTTTCATTTTGGGAAATCTCTAAGGGGGACATCAGGCCTCTCAAGTATCAGACTGGCTTCAAACTCTTTCTGCCCTGGTAGACAATAACATGATTTTAGAAGCTGGTCACTGACAACATCAAAATGAGTAAATGAAACTAACTTTCCTGTATGAATAACACAACCACAAACCCAAGAGAAGCTTCCATTCTAGGACTATGACCCATTCCTCTCTCCCCTTAGTAGGATTCCCCTCTCTGCCTGTAGGCTCAGCTATTCTCCCTTCTTTGGATGTTTTCCCTCATTCTCTCCAGCTTTTGGATTTCTGCCCATCCTTGAAAATACAACTCAAGAGCTACATCCTCCAAAAAACCTTCCCAAATGACCCCTCTCACCCAGGTGCCAGCCTTGCCCCTCAGATTTACAGTGGGAAGAGGAGGGCTCAGAAGACAGACCTGGAGTCAAATCGTATCTGTGTGACCTTGAGTGCCTTCCTTCTCCTCCCTGTATAAGGAGGGGCTGGACTAGCTGGCCTCTGAGGTCACATCCAGCTCCAGGGCCAGGATCCTGAGAAATCCCACAGAAATAAGATTTGGTGCCATTTTCCTGCACTTTTAATGCAAAGCTTCTATCGTAGTTGGGTCTGTGTTTCTAAGATTTCTAAGACTCATCTCTACGATGCCAGTGACCATGTTTTAGGGTAACATCCTCTCTCCCCTAGCACTGGATATGGAGCTCTGCACACAGTGGGGACTTTATAAATGTTTGTTGAATTAAATTGAAGCTACAACGCAGGAATGTGACTCCTCCCAGCATCACAAAGGGAGTTTGGGAAGGCAAATGAAGAAAATGAGAGGAAAGTCCTGCACAGTCAGAGGATGCTTCCCTGACATGAACAACTGTCCTGAATTTTATTTACTCAGAGCCCAGACTGTCACATTTCATGATCAGAGCCCTTTCCGGAGCAACATCCTTAGCCTGAAAAAAAGTTCATTGATGAAGAGAAAACAAGTCATTGTGCTGAAAGGTAAAGAATGCTGAATTGGCATGTGGGGGTCCGGACTCAAATCCTGCCCCTGCCTCTTATTTCCTGTTGGACTTTGGGTGAGTCATTCAGCCTCTCTTCATGTCAGTTTGTGAATCTTGGATATGATGCTCTCTCTGGTTCTTTCCAGCGCTGTTTCAATGAGTCTAATTAGATGACAGAAAATCAGCGCACAAAGCCTTTCACACTCTTCCTGTGAGGAAAGGAAGGAGATGTGGGGGAGAAGTTGACTCAGCCCTGGTTGGCTGGCCAGACCCTTCTCCTCCCCACCCCTCCCCAAAACCATAAATGGATGTGGGTCAATTTGGGAGTGTGTCCCAGGGAACCGCACATGTCTCAATGCCATTTAATAATTTTATAAATGACTGAGAGAAAGGCAGAGATGGTGCATCCATGAAATCTGCAGACAACCCAAAGATAGGACAGAGAGTTGTCTGAATGATAAGGTTAAGATTCAGGAAGGTTTTGACAGGCTGCCATGTTGGGTTGAATCTGGTACAATGACTTTTAATAGAGATTAATGCAAAGCCTTACACTTGAATTCAAGGCTGGGAATGTCTGGTTTGACAGCAATTTGTTGGACAAAGATCTAGGAGCATTAGTATCCTATAAGGTCGCTGTGTCGGTAATGTGACCTGGCAGCCATGAACAGGAATGGGGGTCTTAGATTTTATGAAGAAAGGTCTAGGCTAGGTCTAGGGAGGTGAGAGTCCCTCTGCCCTCTGCTCTGGTGGAGTCATATCTGGTGTCTTGTGTTCAGTTGTGTCCACTACGTCTTAAGAAGAAAGTTGCTCATCCGGAGAGCATCAGGAAAGGGAGCTGTTAGTCCATGTCATAGGAGGACAAGTTGAAAGTATGAGGTATGGATGATTTAGCCTGGAGGAGACATGGCAGCTGTCTTCACATATTTGAAGGGATGTCATTTGAGAGAAGTTAGTCCTTTTCTACTCAGAAAAGGGAACTAAACAGTGACCCAGCGTTGTAATGGAGGTTCAGACTGGATGCTTGGGATATCTCACAGAGAGAGCTCTCCAAGGGTGGGAAGTCACTTCCTCCTCACTGCTGTCTTCACTTTGTTTGTCCTTCATTCTCAAAGAGAATCAATGATATCAGCAAGGTGCTGTCATGACTTGTGAGTGAATTGGATTTAAGTGAGGGAAGGCTGGGCAAAGTCACCAGCCTCACTTTCTCCTCTGGAGCCATGTGGGTCCAGTGGCCAGATACATATCAGGATGACTGGAGATGGCCCCCATTGGATGTTTTCAGTCAAGAGTTGGCTGGTCACTGCTTAGGGATGCAATGGAGGAGATCCCTTTGGGTACCAGTGGGCCTCTCCCCACTCCAAAGTTCTATTTCTTCCCCCGCAAACATCACTTGAGTTTATTTCAGATGTAACAGCAATGTCCTATGGACACTGACAGGTTTAATCCTTAAGTGCAGCAAGTAAACTCAGCTACATAAGTGTTATTCCCTCCCACAACGAGAGAGCTTTCCTTCACCAGTGCCCCACAGCCTGGTCTCCTGGTATTTGTTTATGGACAATACATTCTTCACTATTTCAACTGGTGACCAAGGAAAAGTTTGAGAATCACTTTCCCCAGAGAAAACCTACTTAGGTTTTATTTGCATAGATTTTCTTTGTATGCCCTACATAAACTTTTAACTGTTATGGCACTAACGGATATTTTTCAATTAAGGAGATTATTCCTTTCCTAAAATACAAGAGGTAATGAAATTTGACTATAGACCACATGCCTCCATCCTAGACACTGGATTTCAGCCTCCTATTGGCCCCACTGAGATACAAGGAGCACTCTTCACTTTCTGTTCTCTTTCTCATTTTCCCTTCTTCCTCAGTGGGCAAACTTGCTCTCAATACCACCTCCAGGATGATTACTGTCTTTTGCCTTCTATCAGCATGAGGACCAGACTACAAGAGTGTGTCCCTACAAGAGGTTACCTATATACAGAAGCTTGTTTTTTCTTCCTCTTTAAATGACAGGTAATTGTGGTTTACAATGAGACAGCCACACTGCGATATAGGTTTTAGGGACTCATTCACTAGAATAATGATGGCTTACTATAAATTTTTCTTGTTGCCTGTTGGTTTCAAATATGCCTGACTCTTCATGACCCCATTTGGGGTTTTCTTGGCAAAGATACTGGAATGGTCTCCCATTTTCTTCTCCATAACATTTTATAAATGAGAGACTGAGACAAACAGGTTTAAGTGACTTGCTCAGGGTCACCCAGCCGGGAAATGTCTGAGGCTGGATTTGAGCTCAGGAAGATGAGTTTTCCTGACTCTAGGCTCAGTACTCTATCCACTGTGCCACCTAGTTGCCTGTAAATGTTGTAGAAATGGAAAAATTAGCCATATTCATATTATAATCTATATTGAACTACATAAAAGCTAATAAAAAGTTGAAATTCTCCAATCAAAATGTTTTTTTTTTGAATTCAAAAACAGTTTTCTTAGAAACAGTACTCTGAATTTTGTCTGCATGTGAAAATTAGGGTCTCTTCTACGGACATCTTAGCTTTAAGTTGCTGTGGACTGTGGGTGAGGAACTAGTCTGTAGAGATCCAGTGTGGTCAGGGACAGTGATCACTCACTCATTAAGGGCCCCCCTTGGGGTAGCATGAAACTATGGCAGCCAAAATGATCCAGGTGAGGAAAGTCCTGCTTTCAGACAGAGTCTCTTGAGAAGGAAGGCAGCTATGACATATATGTGAATCATATGTGATCAAGGACCTGTGTGGTTTGTTACCTCTTCAAATGCATAAAAGCTTTATCTAACAGGACAAAAATACAATTGAATTATATCCTTGAAAACAAAGGAGAGTTCAAAGCCTGCGTATTACATCTCCAAAAGTCTACATAATAACATCTGCATTATTAGCCATCAAAATGAGCAACTCTAAAAACTAAACTATGAATGAGCAGGGCCAGGAGCACACAGCAGGAAGTCACGGGCATGTCTAACTTCCACAGGTCTATTTCCTGTGACTCTTGGGCAGCACCAAAGTGAGGTGTTGGTTAACCAGTCAGTATTCGTAACCAGTTCAGTGGGCAAAGGCTTCCCTGCAGTGACATTTGCATGATTTAACACCGGCTGGGAGAACGATTTCCAGGAACAGAAACATGCTTCACACCTCCATGCCCTGATGTCTTCTAACAAAACAAGGCTGGCGCATGGTGTAGGCAAATCTGAGAAGTTTCCTGGGTGGTCATGGGTAAGCATAGAATCCTCCTGCTCCAGACTTCTGAGAGGAGACTAAAATTCTGTGATGACTTCCAGCTGGAGTAGTTTAGGGAAGGGGAGTGTGCCTCAAGGACATGTTCCTTTACAGGATGAAACTTGAGTTGGGTCTTAATGGGTTTTAAGTTAGTTTGCAATTGTCAGGCAGAGATGTTGCATGCAGAAAAGGAGGGGAGGGGGATGACATGCGAAGTATAAGGAATGCAGGGAGAAAGAGGCCAGCCGGTGTGGTAGGGTACCAGCTGCATCAGGGGAAGGAAAGAAGAACCAGTGGACTGCAGATGCAGGAGAGGAAGCGGGGAGGCAATTTGTTGGGGGTGTAAGATCAGTTCCATGTGGACAGTCTCGGACGGGTAAAGGTGAGGACTTCTAAACCTTAGAGTTCTCATGAGGCCCCCCAGGAAACAGCAGGGAATTGAGGAGTGAGATCTCGTGTATTTCCGCCTCTTCCCATGAGAACTTGATGGGAGAGAGCATCCCTGCCCTCGAGACTGGCCTGGATCTGGGCACATCTATTGTAATCTAACAGGCATGGTATTCAGGTGCAAACTATGCAGCAGGAGAGCTTAAGTAGGGTCAGGAAAGCCCAAAGGCGCTCTTAGCGCTGAGGGGCCCTTAGAGGACAGAAGGCCCCTCTTCCTTCTTTCCTCTCTTCGCTCTTCCCTCCCCCCTCTCTCCCCACTTCCACTTCTGCTTTCATTCTCTTACTGTAAGATCTTTGCCTCCTTGGGAGATTCCCCTCTCTCCTAAGGAAGAATTCCCCCTGCACATGTAACCAAGACCCTGAATAAAGCCTAACCCTTGTTCGACTCTGGAAAGTCTCTTCTCTCACATGTTTATCCGGTTTGGCCAGCCGAAGACCTGCGATAGGTAAGGTAAGACTCGGGTAGCCCTCAGGCCTCTAGGCCTGGCAGCAATTGTTTCATTTGATTCTTGCAACACTCCTAGGAGGCTGGCAAAAGGGATATCCTTATCCCCATTTTAAAGAAGAGGAAATAGAATCTCAGAATGGAGAAATGATTTGTGGAGGACAAGTAGTCAGGAGTTGATGGAAGCAAGACCTGAAGCCAGGTTTTATGAAATCAGAATCCCACCGTCCTTCCATTGGGCTACACTGCCAAGAGAGGCAGATGAGACTTCCAATTGCCTTCCTAGGCACAGGCTGTGCCCAAAGAGGGGAGAAAGAAACTCTACAGATGTGAGGCTTCCAGCCTCATGACAACCCTGCTAGGTCTGGGCACAGAGTCCCACCTTGGGAGCCAAGTCTGTTCCATGGAGATGCTGATGATGGGATAAGAAGAACTCAGGTTTCTATCGTACCTAAGATTTGCACAGGCTTCTTTGCTCATCATCTCGTCTTAGTCCCTCCAGGGGTCAGTCACACGGTGACAGAGGGAGGGCTGGAAAGGGACTTAGATACCATTTAGCCCCTCCCTTCTCCCCCAGCTTTACAGATGAGGAAACAGAGGCTCAGAGAAGTTTAGGTATCAAAGTCAAGATGCAATCACACTTTTCCTACCGAAGATGAGAAAGCTATTCCCTCGTCTGACTCTCTCACTCCTCTTGTGGCTGGTGATCTGGATGTGGGGCATCCGGGTGGCATTCATCCTTGTCAATGCACCACTCTGGTGCTCACCAAGTCTGTGCTGCATTGTGGGGGCGTGCTGTGCATCCCAAGTTCTTCTCTCCGAGGTGATGTGAGCACAAGCCCTGGGAAGTCAGATCTGTTTGCCAAAAGTATTTGAACCAGAATATTATACATTTTATATTTCCAGATGAAAAACCTACCCTAGAGCCACACTGTTTACTGAATAAAGTCAGAGTTAAACCCCATAACCTGGCATTCAAGACCTTCAATGGTCTGACCTCCAACTGCCTTTTTAGCTCAGGCTCCCACTGTATCCCTCATGATCCCAGTGTCCAGCCAAACTGGATCCCAGCCTTGCCACTGAATAGCTGTGTGTCCTTAGTGGGGGGTATCTAAATGACACTTTATTTTTCAAGACTTTTCATGTATAACAGATAGGCTCCTTGACTCTCTGCTCACTTGGAGCTTTTGGCATCTTGGCCTCATTCCCACCCCCACTCCCACCCCCACCTCCTGCCCAGAGGAGGACTTTGGGAACTTTGGGTCCAGAGAACTTTCCATTTTCCCTTCAGTATTTTTGCAGTACCCTGGATTACCCAACAGCAGTCTCTTCATCAGAAGCCAAGGATAGACCGGATGCAGATGCGAGGCTCCACAGATAGCCCGGATGTGGGGCTAAATCCAACATTCTACAAGTGTTTACTAGATTATGGTTGTATTCCAGGCACAATGCTGGACACAAAGACAAAAAAGAAACATCACTTACAGTTGAGTGGAAACAACATTCAGATAGAAGCTACTGGGTGGCCTGCTGGGTGAAGTACTGGACCTGGAGTCAGACAGACCCGAGTTCAAATCCGAACTCCGATACTTGAGGTGACCTTGGGCAAGTCTCTTCCCATCTCTCCAGCACCTACCTCCTAGGGTGGTCATGAGGATAAAAGGAGATAATAGTTGGAAAGCACTTGGCAAATCCTATAGTGCTAAGTTTTTGTTTCATCATTTCTCAATCGTGTCTGACGCTTTGTGATCCCATCTGGGGTTTTCTTGACAGAGATACTGGAGTTTTTCCTTCTCCAGCTCATTTTACAGATGAGGAAACTGGAGCAAACAGATGAAGTGACTTGCCCAGGGTCACACAGCTAGTAAGTATCTGAGGCTGGATTTGAACTCAGGTTTTCCTGACTCTAGGTATAGCACACTATGCGCTATGGCACAACCTAGTGGCCCCTAAAGTGCTATACAAAAGCTAGTTATTAGTATTATTAATAATAATCAAATACGTTCTCTGGGTTGGCTATTTTGACTCCCACTAACATTGGCAAGCTGCGTCTCCAGTGCATGGCTACCACATCCCCTCAGGGCTCTAGGGAGAGCCCTGAAACCTTGGGGGTGTCTTCTCTAATGCTATAGCTAGAGCCCCTTTTCTAATAGCAATGATTATCCAACTAGCCTTTAAATAGCTCTTTCAGCACACTTAAAAACAGTCTCTCATTGACCTTCCTTCCCACCAGGATCTTCAGGTGACAGGCTTCATGACTTTTTAGAAAGGGCCATTTTACTCATGATGGCTTAATAAGATCAGCTGACACTAAACGTCACCTCCAAGCTGCGGGCGCCCTCTCCCACATCCCTCAGCACATACACAGGCCGCGGGGAGGGGGGCAGGAGAGGGGAGGACACGCTCAGGGAGTCCATGGACAGCCTCGAACCTGCTTCCAGTCTGGCTAGGCTCTGGATGAAGGCCTTGCCACTGGGTGATCTGGGATGTGGAAGAAATGCCGCTGGGAAGACGAGGAGTCCTCTGAAGTCCCCAAGTACTCCTCTGGTTGGGGAGGGGGCTGGAGAGGGGTGGGAAAGGACACCAGCACCAAGAACGCCCCCAAAGACCCGCCTCTGTTCCTCCCCCCATTTATTCTTTCTGCAGGGTTTTTAGATGGAATTCTCGTCCTTATTTGAATTCCAGTCTCATTCTGAGCTAGCGCCAGCCAAATATTTTTAACCCAGTCACAGGGCCCCTCAGTCAATACAAAAAACACGTTTCCTGCGTCAACTTCTTCACACTCAGCTTAAAAAGACTAGCACTGATTGGCTGATTGTTTGGGACTATTCTCACCTGACTAATGTACAAGGGGGTATTTTTTTTTAATCATTTATGTAGATGGAGTGGGGGCTAATTTAGGTGTTTTGTTCAACTTTACTTTACAAAAGGAAATACAAAATAGAAACAAAGGAGATACAAAGTACCGTGACAGCAGAGGCTCCAGCAACTGTAAGAATTAGGGTAGGTCTCCTATAGGAGCAGGGATTGGAGCTGAGCTTAGAAAGGAACCAGGAATTCTATGAGGAAAAAAGGGAGGAAGGAAAGCACTCCAGGCAGGGGGCACAGCCTAGGTGAGGGCCCAGGGAAGGGAGATGAAGGTCATGTTCAGGAAATAGCAAGTAACCCACTTTGACAGAAATGCAGAGTATTTAAAGGGAAATGCAGGCTGGAAGGAGATGGGAAAGGGCTTTGGGTAGTTAGAGGAGTTCATGTTTTTATCCTAGAGGCAATAGGGAGTCATTGGAAATTCTTCTGATGTGTGTGTATGTATGTTAGAGAGAGACAGAGACAGACAGACAGACACACACACACACACACACGCACACACGCACACACACACAGGGAGAGGAGAGACAGACAGACAGTGTCAGACTTGTGCTTTACTGATATCCATCTGGTAGCTGGGTAGGTGACTAATTAGAGAGCAGGACGACCAATTAAGAGACTTGCAATGGTCCAGGTGAGGACATGGGGAGGTCCTGCATTAAATGAGGCTGGGATGAAAGACGTTAACAAAGAGGAAGACGTGAGAAGGAGGGCTGTGGTTCAGAGAGAAATTCTGAGATGTGGCCACGCACTGGCACTGAGGAGAACTCAAGCTGGCCAGTTTGGGTGACTCAGGAGGATGGCAGTGGCCATCACTGAAATGGGGAAGTTACAAAGAGAGCAAGGTTTGGGGCAGGGAGGGATCAATTCTGCTTTGGACAAATTCAGTTTGAGATGCCAGTTAGCCATCCACGTAGAAATGTCTGCTCTAAGAAGGGATATGGGACAGGAAAGCACTGAGGGTACAGAGAATTGGGGGTCATCTGCATAGGTCTGAGAAGGGGAATGGGGGAGATCAACAAGAGCCTATAGAGAGAAAGGAGAACGGGTCTCGGGAGCATCCATGCAGAGGGCTGGCATGTGAACAATCATACAGCAAAGGAGACTGAGACAGAGCGGTCAGAGGGGTAGGAGGAAAACCAGGGGAAAATGATCCGGTTCCATTCCCCATCCAGTGCATTCTCTACCATTCATGGAATCCGTCAGCAAACCAACAGCCTACTGTGCTGGCTATGATGCTAAGCACTGAGGACCTTTTCTGCCCTCAAGGAGCTCTATGTCTAACAGAGGAGACAACGTGCAATAAATCAAACAGCAACGTATTTCATTGAGATATGAGAGGAAATTAAATAATGAGAGATTAAGCAATTGATTTCTTCTCCGATTTCTCAGCTCTTCCCCTCTTACACAAACATAAATGCCCCATAGACTGGAACCAGTGGGAAATCAACGGAACCTCACACTTGATGATGTCGGCCAAGCAGATGTTGCTGCCTCAGTCTTTGGGGCATCATCTCTGACCTCCGACCGCTCTCTAGTCTGACCTAGAGTCTCCTTCACTTTTTGGCTCCTTCCTGCATTGGATCCCCTGGTGTCTGGGAAGCCCCTACCCTGCTCCTCCTTCTGGCAGCTGCCTCTACCTGAGAGACGTGTCCAGGCAGGCTCTTTACTGGGCTCTTTACTTTCCTCTCTCACCTGCCTGAGACTAGCTTCGTCTTCCAAACTCCACTTGCTAAGTATCCAGTAGAAGCCACTCCTTTTTCGGCTTTGAGACTTTCAGATCACCTCCCTAGAGTATCCCCAGTCCTTCTTCTTATCTGAATTAGGGCAACTGGAATTTCCTTCACTTCTTTACCATCTTAGGGCACAGCCTGACTGCCTCTACCTCCCGATGCCCAGCTGGCCAGCTTTATGGCTCAGGCAGGAGCTTTCCTGAGACTGGGGATAAACAAACTACCTGACTCTTCATTTGTCTTTAAAGATTTTGTCATGCCCTCAGAATAATTAGGACTGTTCACGTAAATGACCCAAACCTCCAGGAAAATCTAGAACAGGCGTGGGGATTTGTTCTGTGATGTTTAGATTCAGTCAAAGGGCCACACTTGAGTACCTAGAAGGCCTCATGTGGCCTCGAGGCCCCAGGTTTCCCAACCCTGGTCTAGAAACACTGGAGGGGCAGGGGAAGTGGGAGGTTTCCCCTTGTCCCCTTACACACTTATTTTTCTCAGGTTCTCATTATAATCTCAGAGGTGGCTGGGATGGGTATTTTTAGTCTAATTTTTCAATGAGGAAACAAACACATATAGATGAAGTGACTGGAACAGTGCCACACAGCTATTTAGGGCCAGAAGCAGCCTGGAAACACAGGTCTTCTTACTCGGAACCCAATGTGAAATCATGGTGGCCTCATATTTCACATCTGTCAAATGGGATGATCCTTGTCATAAAATAGAAATAGGGCTAAACCCCATGCCATACAAGGATTGGCTGAAGGACCGGACTCATGTTTAGTCTGGAAAAGAGGAGACTTAGAGGATGCATGATAGTTATCCGAGATGGGGAAAAAGGATTAGTCTTAATCTGCTTGGTCAACAGTGAGTGAAAGTTCCAGAGAGGTAGATTTCAGTTTAATAGAAGGAAGAAATGCCTGACCATGAGCACCCTGGTCCCAAATGGAAAGGGGGGCCTCAGGAGGAAGTAGATTCCTTGGTGGAGATGACTTTGTTGGGTCTGGCATAGAAGAGAATTTTGTTTAGAAATGGGTCCAAAGTGTCTTTCGGCTTCCAGACTCTGAAATGCTGTGAAGTGGAGTGATATGGAGACAGATGCCTCTCCTCAATGCTCCCCAAATTCATAGACTTGGTCCCCACAGCGTCTCCATTGCCCTGAAGGCTGGGGTATCATTTTCCTAATAGTACAGCCCCATTCGTGTGCTCCCACCGTGATGGTCAGCTGATATCAATCAGCCAGTCAGAATTAGCTTTTACTAAGGTGATATAATAAGAACAGTTGGAGCAAAATATTTAGGGTTAGAGTTAGGGTTCTTCTGAAAATCTGTGCCATGCTCTGTAACAAATACATACAAATTCAGGAGAATGTGGGCTCAAATTTAGAGAGTACAAAGGGACTCAGGAAATAAGGGTTAGATACAGGACCCTAACCATGAGACACTTCCTAGAAGTCACTTTGTTATTGATCACGATGTTGTCCAAAGGCAGGGCACAGTTTGTCTGTTAGCCTTCTCGTAGAGCCTCGGATCTACCTCTTCTTGGTGTATCTAGTCTGTCCCTGGCTCCTGATGCAGACACTACAATCACTGTCAGATGTTGGTCTCCTTGGGTTGCTGCTCTCCAAGCCTGGGCTTTCTTATTGTAAAATGGAGATGAGAATGGAACCCATGGTAAAGGGGGTTGTAATGAACTAATGTATATAAAAGCTTTCTAGCAAGACTTTGTGGGTCTATGAATAACGCCAACTCTAACTTCAGAGCACGGGCCATCCTCCACATTGTGTGGGTGGAAGTGCTGTCCACAAACGCCGATCCAGGACGATATGTTTCAACTCAATTAAATCTACAACAAAAATGTTTAAATGCCTGGGCTGTGAAAGTACTATGTTATGGTGCAAATTAATCAATGCTGCAGTTTATACTGAAGGCTGTTACAATGCTCAAAGCCTCAAAGGCATCAAACTTATATGCTGACTCTTTAAAACTTGAAAAAAAATAGTCATTCAGAGTCACATTTCCTGAAAACTGTGGCTAATGGGTATAGCCCAATAAAAGGTCATTGAAATCCTTTCATTAAGCCATCTTACCCTCTCAAGGTGTAAAGGTTCCTCACTGTGGGAGACCCTAAATGCCAGGATTAGATCATACTTACTTTCTAGGCAACAGTGAGCCACAGAAAACTTTCACGAAAAGGAGTGACCTACTCAGATGTGGAAGGTAGATCAAAGAGGGGGGACAATGCTGGACTAGATGTTGGAAGACCAGTTAGGAGAACATTGCACCAGCTTAGGTGGGGCAGAAATACCCAAGGGACAATGGGAAATTATTTCCTTCTCTAAGTTTATTGCCTTATTTTTTTAATGAAGGGATGAAATGAATGAGTGATAAAGCATTTATTAAGTACTTACTGTGTGTGGGATGCCAAAGGATGGGGATGCACATATAATAGCAGGCAAGTTTTGGGAGTGACTGGAGTATGACATGAGTGGTCAGGAAAGCGCATTTAGGGTTACCTGTCACCAAGTTATCTGCCACCAAGGGGAGCAGCTTAGTGGTCCAGTCTGTCAGTCACCAAGCATTTATTAAGTGCCTACTATGTGCCGGGCAATCTGCTAAGTGGTGGAGATTCATAGAAAAATAACATCCTCCCCTTCAAGAAACAAAATGGCAGCCCCTGTCCTCAAAGAGCTCCCAGGAGACAATGTGCCAACGACAGTGAACAAGTGAGTTTTCAACAAGATACATTGGAGATAATCACCAGAGGCAAGACCCTAGCATTAAGAGGAATCCAGAAAGGCTTAGAAGGGAAGATTTTGGCCAAGGTTTGAAGGGAGCCAAGAAGGCAGAGATGAGGAGGGAGGGCATCCCAGACATAGGGCACAACCAGGGAAAATGCCCAGGGTCTGGGGATGGGGGATCTTGTTCAAGGATTAGTAAAGAGGCCAGTGTCAGGGGACTGAAGAGTTCTTGGATGGGTAGAAAGTGTAAGAAGACTGAGAACATATGAAGGAGTGAGGTGATGAAGGGATATGAACACCAAAGAGAGGCTTTTCCCTGGAGGTGATGGGGAACCACTGGGACATTGAACAGAGCAGGGGGTTGGAGGAAGGCAGGGTCAGACTTGGGCTTTAGGAAGAGGAAATGGAGAGCTGAGTGAAAGATGCACTAGAGTAGGGAGAGGCTTAAGGCAGGAGAACCAATCAGAAGGCTCCTGCAATTGTCTAGGGTGAGATGCTGGGGGCCAAGTCCAGGGTTGTTTCAGAGGAGAGAAGAAGGAGAGGAGAGACGCTACAAACATAAAATTGACAGCGCTGGACAACAGATTGATTTGGGAAGTGAGACTGAGGTTGTGATCCTGGGGAGCTGGGAATATGGTGATGCCCTGAGCAGGGATAGGGAAGTTAGGAGAAGGGAAAGACTTGGGGATGGCTGGCAGGGCACGGGAGGTAATGAGTTCAGCTTTGAATATGTTGAGTTTCAGATGGAGCTGGCTGGACACCAAACACTGTGCTAAATGTTGAGGATACAGAGGGAAGGTGCTCTTTGCTAAGGGACCACTCCTTCTAAGGGGGAGGTCCCCTCTGCATGTCAGCCAGGCAGGTTCCATGCATGATCCTTAGGGCAGCTGCAAGGCAGATGGTCAAGTCTCTTATTTAATGTGATTCCACTAATAAAATCCCATCACTTTCCAGGTAGAACATTGGAGGGGGCACGCACTTTGGTGCCAGAACCTTCCCTTCTGGACCTTCAGCTGATGTGGCTGCCTCTCTGCAGGAGCGTCTTCTCAGGATGGGGACTGAGGGCCCTGGGGGCAGCCTGGCTGTCCCTGGGCTCTGGGATTCAGGGTCCTGAGCAAGGGCCGCAGGGTTGGAGGGCAGATGATGGGGGTGTGGGCAGTCTGCTACAGGCTGCCTCCTGTCTCTTCCCCAGGATGCCTTGTTGTCTCAATGATGTGCTTTTTCTGCCCAGTGAATGGCAGTGGTCCCTTTGCTAGAGGAGCCACTTCCCCCATAAGGGCTGGGAGGGCTGGGCTAGAAGCAGGATTGCTGGCCCTGCCTGTGGATGTCGAGTGGTCAGTGATGAGGAGGGTGGATCCCTTCTTCACCATGACTGGGGGCAGAGTAGGGCTGGAGCCAAGTCTGGTGTTTGGGGGACACAGCCATGTGCATTCACATCCCTCTTTTCTCCCCCCACCCCCGCACAGTGCTTGGCACATTGTGGGTACTTAATAAGTGCTTATTGATTGATCTTATTTGATCATTTTACTCATTTATTTAATTTATTGATCTCATTATATATCGATCACATTTACTGTGTGAGAGAGGCACGGCAAATGTGATGATCCTTGTTTTACAGGTGAGTAAACTGAGGCTCAGAGCAGGGGAGTGACTTGCTAAGTGCCAGTTCAGCGCTCTAACACGGGGCAGTGAGCAAGAATCCTAGGTGGGATTGAACCCAGACCTCCTGACTCTGTGCTTTAGCCTCTGTGGACTGTACTAGCTCTCCAGCACGGCTTGTGCTTAGGTTGGGCCACAGAGTCCAGCACAAGACCTTTGCCCAGTGAGCCTTCAGACGTTTCTGTGACTCCTTCAGCTTTGCAAAGCTTCACATAAGCTAACTTATTTGATCTTCACAACCCTCAGAGCAGACTCTGTTATTATGCCTATTGTACAGATGAGGAAATTAAAACTGACAGTGCTTAGGTGACTTACCCAGGGTCACCCACCCAGTAATGTCTGAGTTTGTATTTGAACTCCGGTCTCTTGACTCCACATTCAGTGCCCTATCCACTGTGCCACCTACTTGCCTATAAGTATTATTATCCCCATTTTACAGATGGTGAAACCGAGGCTCAGAGAGGGTACTGACTTTCCCATGATCATACCAGACTTAACTCATTTCCTTTGTTAGCTGGGTCCCTGAAATGGTCCGTGAGGAGCATTGACGTGTTCATGCTTTCCTTGTAGAAAAGGCAGAGAGATGTGGGGGGTGGGACAATTAAGCTGATTTGACCCTGGTGGGATGGCTGGACGAGGTGACCTCTGAGGTCCCGTCTGAGGCTGGTGTCTAATGGACCTGCTGAGGTTTGCAGGCAGGTGATACCGGGTCAGCTGCTCACATCTTTCTGCCCTACTGGCAGCTCCCCGAGGTGGCAATCAGCCTCTCTTGCATTTCACAGCCAGATGATTCCAAGAACATTGCCTTCTTTTAGGCCTGACCCTCCAGATGACATTTATCAAAATTCTATTACGGGAAAGCTGACCTCATTGGAGGTCACAACAGGGGACGACTTTGAAGAGAAATCCATGTGCTCTGTAGGACTGTCCATACAGCAGGCCGGGGACAGAACAGGGTGCAACTCTCATCCCCCTAGCCCCTCACTGGCCCCTTCTTGGGGATCCCCCTCTGCACCAGGCTGAGGGAGGAGTTCCTCTAGGGGAGAACTTGGGAGCCACACACTTGCTGGTCACAACCCAGAAACTCAAGCTCCAGCTCCCCAGGCCTGCTGTAAGAAGCCATTTATTCCTAGAAATGAGGCCTCCTCTGCTCTCCGTGAATCTCAGGCTTTCAGGAAGGTTGGGATGGAAGAGGGGGATGAATGGATTTTGGCAGCAGGCCTTTTTTTAGCTGATACAAGAAAGAACGGTGGGGAGTCATGAGAGCCACCTTTAAGTATTTGATCTGCCTTGAATGTGGAAGGGGCATGAGCCTTGTGATGGGCCTCCCAGGGGAGAATCAGAAGCAATGAGGGCAGGGGGAGTCTTAAGGGAGACAGATTTTGGCTCAGGATAGTTAATAATATATTGTGCATATTGTGCTTTGTGGTTTGCAGTATGCTGTATATCACTGTCTCCTCTGGTCCTCCTGAGAGGTAGGTACTACTATTATCCTCATTTTACAGAGGAGGAAACCAAGGCAGACAGAGGTGAAGTGACTTGCCCAAGGTCACGCAGTTAGGAAGTATCTGAGGCAAGATTTGAACTCAGTTCTTTCTGACTCCAAGCTCCATGCCCTGATCAGTACTTTCCCTGGCTGGCTCTCACTTAGGGGCCACCTTCCTGCCCTTTTTCTTTGTTCACACCCTGACTCAGCACCTTCTCCATCACCTTCTGCATGGGCTACTGTAACAATCTCCCCATCGATGCCTTTTGGTCCAGAGCATATTCCCCAAGGAGATCAGAGACAGAAAGAAGGGCCCCAGAGGCCCAGGCAGGACAGATGATAGAGGGAAGGTCTTGAAGTCAGGAAGATCAAAGCCCCAGTCCTGCGATAGACATTTACTAGCCGTGTGCCCCTGGGCAAGTTAAACACTTCATCAATGAGCAAGTATTATGGACCTACTATGTGCCACTTGTAAAATGGGGACAGTAACAGTAGCTCCTTGCCAGGGTTGTGGCGAGGATAAGATGAGATGATATTTATAAAGCACTTAGCCCAGGGCCTGGCACATAGTAGGCACTTCATTACTGCTTCTTTCTTCCCTCCCTTAATAGAAGCCCCACATGGCTTCCATTTTCCTTAAGCTGGGTCATTCAAAGGAGTGTTCATCTCCTCTCTGATGAACCCTGGTGGAGGGGACAGACGGCTGTCCTCTGTTTCCCCATGGGTCCTAGCTTGTATGATCTGTGTCCCTAGAACAGAAGTTTTATGGGATGGCTGCAGATCTTTGACCAGTGGAATGAATGGTCTAGGGGGCTAAGGAAGAGCTCAGAGGCCCCTTCCATGGGCAGAGACCCAGTAAGTGATAAAGAGGATTCTGGGAGCTGGAGGCTTTAGGGCAGAGCACTTGGCAGAATGACTTTTGGGGCCTCAGTTTCCCCAATTGTAAAGCAGATGTGTTGGACCAGGTCATTTCTAACACCCTTCCCCCCACTGTCATAAAAGTGAGTAAAGTGTTGGGTAGGGGAAGGGGAGACTGTGTACATGGAACACATATTATTTGAATTCAGTTCAGTAAAACACAAACAAAAGTGCCTGAATGTAGTTACTTGCTTTTTCCATAGCTCAGACAAAACCATACGCAAGAACAGTAACAGTCCAAGACAAAGTAAGAGACTCCCAAACAAAATCAATCGTAGAATGAACCAAACAGACCAGCCAACAAAACGCACCTCCAGCCTGTAAACAAATTGGGAAAATAGCCTGGAAAAAGGACTGTGAAGGATCACCCTGAAAACTCTACCATCTCGGCCTTTACTAAGAAGAAAGGAAGGGAAGAAGCCTTTATTAAGCAACTACTATGTGCCAGGCCCTGGGCTGAGCTTTACAAACATTTCCTCATTAGATAGTCAGGTCAACCCTGACAGGTTGGTGCTGTTGTTAGCCCCATGTTACAGATGAGGAAACTGAGGCAGACAGAGGCTAAGTGACTTACACAGGGTCACACAGTTGGGAAGTATCTGAGGCTGGATTGAGCTCATTAGTAGTTTAGGGGATAGAGAGGCCACCTTGGAGTAAAGATAGCCTGGGCTCAAGCCCTTCCTCTGATGCACTCCATCTGTGTGACAGTGGACAAGTCCATAGTTCACAGGACCATAGCTTTAGAGCCAGAAGGAGGTAAGGAAGCAAATCATATTAAGGAAGGGACCTTAGAGGTCACTGAGTCTAACCCCCTCATTTTAGAGGGGCAGAACCTGAGACCCAGAGAGGTCTAGAACCTTGCCCAGGGTCACACAGCCAGTTATTGTTGGTGGTTGGATTCGAACCCAGGCATTCCTGCCTCCAAGCTCAGCATTCTGTCTACCCTGCCTCACTGCCTTGTAGCTGTAGGTCATTCTTTAAGATTATCGGGGTTACTAATGTTCACTGATGTGCACAGTATTAATGTGCACTGATGGGGGGAGGTTCCACATGGATGCAGTCACAGGTCTGGGCTGGCCCCTTATTTCACTGTCTGGACTCCTCCACCTTCATGTTTTCCAGCTCTCCTGTATGGTCACCTTCCCCCATCAGAATCTAACCTCCTTGAGGGTAAGAACTGATTTGTTTGCTTGTGTTTGTCCACTGTGCTCACTTTCTCTACCTGCTATCTATCTGTCTGTCTGTCTGTCTGTCTATGTATGTATGTATCTGTCTGTCTGTATATCTATGTATCTATCTATGTGTCTATCTGTCTATGTATGTATGTATGTATCTGTCTGTCTGTATATCTATGTATGTATGTATGTATGTATCTGCCTGTCTGTCTGTCTCTCTGTTTGTCCATCTATTCCTCTTTCTGTCTCTCTGTGTCTACCTATTTATCTATCTATCCATCTATCTTCTATAAAATGTCCCCCCATCCCCTCAGTTTTATTGTGTGTATTTTTTTTATTTTTGAAGTATATTTCTCACAAGCAATAGATTGGAGACTTTCGTTTTTTATCCAGTCAGTCACTCTTGTTCCTTTTTTTGGGTTGTTTAATCCATTCATATTTAATGTTATTAAAATTAAGTATATATTTTCCTCAATCTGTCTCTAAAATTGAGTTTTTAAGTTGTGATTTTCTCCCTCTTTCGAAGAAACATAGCATCATGTTCCTTTGGTTACTTAACCATAACTTTTCACAGTGGCCCTGTTCCCACTAGCTTCCAGTGGTTAGGAACCCTGACACCTCCTCTTGTTTGTTATCCTTCCCTTTTATTAGCTCATTTTCTCTGTCTTATCTGGTTATATATTTCTTCCCCCTCTCCTTTTTCCTCTTTTAGTTACATAGATTTCCCCTTCCTCTCCTACCGTGCAACTAATCCTATTCATTTTTTTAAATTTCATTTTGTGCCTCTTTCCAAAAAAGGATCCTTCTAATTCTCACTAAATATCATCTTTTTATCCACTCTAGACTCTTATTCTCTGATTTATGACCCTATAACTACCTGGTCTCTTGCTTTTCTCTGCATTTCTCATACAAGAAAAGGTTCCAAGGGATCCGTTCTAGGCTCTGCCCTCTAGGCACTTTTTACCACTGCCTTGTAGAGCTTGCTCTATGGATTCCTCTTTCCATTGTGCCTCCCTTCCAGAACAATGCCAATTATTGCAAGGGTCAGAGAGGACACTGCGCCACAGCAGGTCCCCTCTTCCACCATGTCCCTGATTATATAGTGCATCACCAATCTGTACCTTCCCCTGGTTACTCTTTTCCCATTTTCCTAGAAATCTCCCTGGGTCCATACTCTCTCACTTACTTAGGTGTCAGTTGCCCCCAAGAATTCCCATTTTACTCCTCCCAGTGTAGGATAAGTAGTCTTTTCAAGCACTAAATCCCCTAGCAACACCACTCACAAGCTCCCCATCTCCTTCATGGACCACCTTCACTCATAGGAGCATCATAGAACCTCCTCCCCCAGAGCAAGGTCTCCTTCCTTTCCCTCTTTTTCATAGTTCCCTCCCTCTTCCTCACCCATTCTCCTGTGGGTTCTTCTCTTTCTGAGACTGAAGAAATGACCTTCCCCTCATTGCTAACCCTTGATTTGATCCCAGCACATCACCCACTCCTCTCTATTCCCCCGCTGCCCCTTTCATGTACTCTCCCATGTTATAACGTAGGGTTAGAGTCCCCACCAAAGAAATATTCACCTGTAGGTAGGGTGTCTCCAGATTTTGTCTGTGGTACCCCATGCCCACCTCTTCATTGGCACCTCTTCTTGACTTGTGCTGCCATCTCCATCTCCTTGTGGACATTGAGAAAGAAGCTGCTTCTTGGTCTCTGTCATCACCTGTTGGCGATGCCGTCCTTGGCTGCTGCCTGCATTCTGTGGTTTGGGGTGTTCAAGAAGAAAATAATCTCTTCACTTCTTTATTTTTAAGAATATTTCAAATGCATCTTGATTGTGTATCAGACTCGAAGGGCAGCTCACCCTGGGCTGCATTCTGAGCCTCAGTGATCTTCAGAGCATAGCCTTCTCTTCTCTCCTCCATCTCTCTGCATGCCCTGCCTGACTTAAGTATGTTTCACTTGTCTAGTGAATATATTTTCTTTTAATGATATTGGGTTCTGTTCCTGTTTTTCTTGTTTTTTTTTGTTGTTGGTGGTGTGTGTGTGTGTGTGTGTGTGTGTGTGTGTGTGTGTGTGAGAGAGAGAGAGAGAGAGAGAGAGAGAGAGAGAGAGAGAGAGAGAGAGAGAGAGAGAGAGAGAGAAAGAGACAGAGAGAAAGGAAGGAAGGTAGGAAGGAAGGAAGGAAGGAAGGAAGGAAGGAAGGAAGGAAGGAAGGAAGGAAGGAAGAAACCCAGTGGTGTGGGATTATGGGATTCAGAGTAAAAAGGGCCTTTAGAACAAAAATTGTAGTTAGAAGGGAGCTTAGAACTTAAGATATAATATCAACTAGGAGTTTGGAAACCTTGCAATACAGAAAGTCAGGACTGGGCAGGATCTCATAACATAGGGTATTACAACATCAGTTCTGGGTGAATTCTTAGGATGAAAACAGGGACAGAAGAACATAGAATACAAGATGTTCAACCTAGGAGGAACCTTAGAACACAGAATATCTGAACCAGGATTGCCCTTAGAAAACAGAATGTCTCTGCTAGAAGAGAGCTTAGATATCTTTGGCTTTGGAGGAGAAAGTGAGGCTGGTGACTTTGCACAGACCTCCCTCACTTAAATCCAATTCACTTGCCAGTCATGAAGTCACCTTCCAGATGTTATGGTTCTCTTTGAGAACAAAGGACAAACAGCGACAGCAGCTTAAATACCCAGCCATCTGTCCAAACAAACATTTATCACATTCTCGTGTGTGCAGGTTGGGGGAGGGCCATGCCAAAACAAAACAGTAAAGAACTGCTGCCTTCAAGGATTTACATTCCACTGCAGGTGCACCTTCTGCATGGATAACTTGAGGAGCTGGAATACCTGAAGGGAACTGGAGAAGTTTCCTGTAGAAGGGGGTGTGTGAGCGGCACCTTGAAGGCACCTCGTATTATGAGAGGCAGCAAGGTGGTGCATCAGGTACCAGGGACAGTTGTCAGAAAGGTGTGAAGGTAGGAGATAGAATGCTGAGTAAGGAGGGATCAAGAAGGCTAACTGGGTGGGACAGTGGAATGTGCGCCAGACAATAAGGTGAGATAAACCTGGAAGGGTTGGGTTGTGACAGATTGTAGCGGACGGCCCGCATCCCTACATGGCTCTGTGATGTGGTGAAGAAAAGAGGCACGGGAGGCGGGAAAAGATAGACCAATTCTGTTTATTGATCCGAGGGTTAGGGCATATATAGACAGAAACTGCAAGTCTATGTGACATTCTGCTCGTTTCCTGTCCCAGTGATTTGGCCAGTCTTATTGTCTTTAAAGACTGTTAGCCTAGAGGACATCTATTTTACATATCCCTTGTTTTCTGTAATTCTCAAGTTTGTCTCACGGAGACAGCAACTTCTGGGGGGCATGGAGAGCCATTCCGGATGATAATGAGCACAGTCTCAAAGAACAGTTCCCCGAAGGTCTTTCCTGATCTTGTCAACAGCACTCCACCTTGGCCCTCAACAACAGACGATGCCAGGTCTGGGGGCCTGGAATTTGTATTTTGATATAGAAATAAAAGGGGTGCAGTGAGGATGCTTGAGCAGGGAGGTGGGATGGTCAGGATTTGCATTGTGCAGAAGAGCTCATGGATTTTGTTTCTGTCCCCCTCTTGCCACTCTCACAGCCCCCCCTTTATTTAAGCCTCCATCCTCTCTTGTCTGGACTTCAAAGTGGTTTCCAATCTCTCCTCTCTCTAACACATCTTTCACACCATTAGGATCTGAGGGAAGATGTCAAAGTCAAGGATGACTTTGAGTTAGCAGCGCTGGGTTATTGAAAAAAAGGCATTGTCCTGGGCAGAAATGGGGATGCTTTGAGGAGGGATAGATTTAGGGGAATAGATCACGAATTCCATTTTGGAACTAGATTTATGTTTGAGATGTCTAGGGCACCCAGGTCAAAATATCCAAAAGGCATTTATCGATGTCTCACTAGAACCCGGGACAGAGGCTGAGTAAGGCTGGATATGTAGACCTGGGAGTCACCAGCAAGGAGAGGATCCATAGGAGCCAAGGAGATCACTGGGAGGTCCAGGTAGAAGTTTCAGAATAGATCTTATAGGTCTCTCCTCCCATTCTTCAGAGAAGGAAACTGACCAAAAGCAGGGGAAGTGACTTGTTCAGAGTCACACAGGGTGAAAACTGGAACTCAGGTCTTTGGGTCAGGGATGCTCAGGGCTGCCTGACGCTTCCCCTGCCTCAGTGAGTTCAAGGTTCTCTCTCAGGACTGAGTTACAGCCTCCATCTGCTTCTTTCTACAGGATCCCAGCACCTCTGGGTTGGGAGGCCCTTGTGCTTACATACACATACATGCAAACATGGGATGAATGTCACGTGTTGACTATTTCCATTTTCATTTTTATCCAGTGACCCTTAGGGACTGGCTCTCTGGGGTCCTCAAGGCTTTTCTCAGCATCCTCTCTGAGGCCGCACAGAAGGGAAAATATGCAAGAACGGGAATTGATTTTGTCCTCCTGAATGATTCTCTCTGAACTCCAAGTTCATTATTTTTATTTTGCTGAAAGACCATTAAGTGTGTTTTCTGCACAGATGACCCAGGTGGCTGTCTCCTAAGGGCTTTTCTCTTTTCTGGCTCCTATCTCATATCAAAGCCAAGATGAACTGCTTTATATTTGCAGAACTGAATTAAATTCTAGCTTGGAGCATGTGTCAGAGCAGGCCCGTACCTCACTGGACTGTTAAATCCCTGTTTCCTGGGGAGATAGTAGAAATTAATTGGTGTTACAGGGAGGCTGGAAGAGAAGCAGAAAGTTATGAATTCTGCTTCATGCTCTCCAGGCTACTCCAGGGTAGGGAGGGGGTGGCCTCCACTTTCAGCGGGTGAGGGTGAGCAGGGACCCTAGAGGCCAGTTAGCTGGCCTCTTCCTGCCCCCCACCCCCGCACCTGACCCACATTCCTTGAGTCTCTGCATGAAGACCCTCACTGCCGGTGGGCTCACCACCTCCCTGGCAGCCCAGCCCACTGTGGCACAGCCCATGCATTGTGGGGAAGCTTTCCCTGACACCCCCCACAACATAGGCCCCTCCAATATAGCCTCACCTGCATTTCGGGGCTAATCCCTCCCTAATCCTGCACTCACTCCTGCTTCCAATAACGTAACCCACCTTCCCCTTTCTCCTGTGCCCAGTATGTCTGATCTTGTCCCATTAGAATATAATCTTGAAGGCAAGACTTTCTTATTAGCCGATTATTTGTACACCCAGCATTTAGCACACTAAATACATGTTCTCTCATTGTCTGCCTCTCCTCTCCCCATTCCTCTCCTCTCCCCTCCTGTCCCCTCCCCTCCCCTCCCCTCCCCTCCCCTCCTGAGATACTGTCTCAGACACTGACTGACTGTGTGGCCCTGGGCCAGTCACTTAACCTCTTAGGCTAAATAGAAGACGTTACTTGCAAGCTTGTTGTGAAGTTCGAATGAGACAGTGTTTGTAAAGAGCTTTGCAAACCTGGCCACAATCAGGAAGATTCACCTTCCTGAGTTCAAATCTGGCCTCAGAGACTTCCTAGCTGTGTGACCCTGGGCAAGTCACTTCACCCTGTTTGCCTCAATTTCCTCATCTGTAAAATGAGCTGCAGATGGAAATGGCAACCACTCCAGTATGTTTGCCAAGAAAACCCCCAGTGGGGTCCCAGAGAGTCAGACACGAAGGAAACCAGTGAAGAAGGATGACACATTGTGGATCTTAAAACCCTACAGATGCCAATATACTGTTATTATCATAATCAGTAGTCTTTACGTCCCTCAGCCCCCAACATCCTTTCTCCTTGTTGATTTCTCCCAGGAACCCTGAAAGCCTACAAATCACCCTGGGCACAGCACCACCACAACACAGGGAGGGGAACGGCCCACGCCAAGACTGTGCAGGGCCCTGATCCTGCAGCAGGGCAGAGGAAATTGGAAATGGTTTTGCAAGTACAGCAAATAAAAATAGTAATAACGACCATTTTCATCATTTTACTTTACATTATTGATGTCTGCAAAATGTATTCCTCACAACGAGTTTCTGAGATAAATCGTCTAATACTGTTATCCCCATTTGCTGTGTAACTCAGGGCCCAGGGTTCTTCCTGGCTGACATGGTCTGGTGGCATGTAATCTCAGGGTCTAGCCCCTAGAGAATCCCACCTTGTTTGAGATGACCCCGGCTGGAGCACAGGTACAGCTTGATCCCAAGTCTCTCTACTAGGGAGGGAAAAGGCAATATTCCTTGAGAAGCACTCAAGGTAACAAATGCATAGAATGTAGCTCTTCTTTTCCTCCATGGAAAAAATGATGAAGGGGCAGAAGATTTACTTCAATATTAGAACATAAGCTCCTCGAGGAGAGACATTGTTTTTTGCCTTGCTTTGCATCACCAGAACTTAGCACAGTATCTAGCACATAGTACGCGCAATCATGACATATACTGATATATAATATCATATACGACATATAATTACTACATATGTACGTATATATATATATATATGTATATATAACACAATCATTAGATTGTTTACTGATCAATCAGTTGAGTGAGTCCACAAATACAGAGAATGAAATGGAGGTTCAGAGAGGATCCCGCATTTGTCCAATGCTAGAACCTGCCATTGTAATGTTAATTAGAGAGTTAAAGATCTTCCCCACCCATTGATGGGTTAGTCCACTAAGGGAAGCCCACACCTTTTGTGAATTTCTAATGAGGCACTGGTTCTCAAGGGTTGTGATACCCTCTGGCTCTGAAAAGTGTATGAAAACTCTGAGGTGAGGTTTTATTTTGGAGCTTACTAATTGGAAGTGTTTGGCCAGATGAGACTCTGAGTAGCCACTAAGCAGAATCCCAGCTTTGAAAATTCAGATGTTGGTGCTTCCCTCTCTGTTAACTTTGTATGCATGCAATGGTCAGACAGTTGGATGTGTCTATTGATCTGTGATGTATGTATTGCTTAAGTTCAGACAATTGGAATCCCTGTCTGTTGGTCTTTATTTATCTGTTTGCATTTTCTTGGCATTTCAGGGTGCTGACTTTTCCCCCTGTACTAAGTGAATGATATATGTGCTTAATTAAAGATCTAAGGATCTGTATATCAAGTCCTCCTGTGAATGCTGGGGTCCTTGCTGTTACAGCCACTTAGCTCAACGTCATGGGAGTCACATGACTCCCAACCCTCAGGTCTTTCTTGGGAACTCTGATCTGACCTGGTGTGTGTCAGGGTTGGAAGTCCTGTATTCAGACCTCATCCTTGTCATGCACAGCCCTCAGAGTCAGGAGTCTTGTGTTTGAATCCTGGCTCAAAGACTTCCTGACTATGTGACATTGGAAACTACTTTCTCCTCTAAATTTCATTTCCTTTATCTTTAACGTGAGGATAATAATGCTGGAAGAAGCTCCTTCCCAGTAGGAATTCAGGGAGTAGATTTTGTAAGCCTTAAAGAATCAGAGAACTGGGCACTATAATTATTTGAAGGTTATTCCCTACCTGGATAGTCTTCCAGACATCTGCTCCTATTTCTGACTGGCAAGAACCAAATTGCCAACCATGGCCTCTCTCTGAGTTATTTTTGTATCTGTACTGTCCTTGGTGGTGTGCCTCACTAGGGAAAATGGAATGGAACATCACTGATTTTGTGGATGTTTTATTTGCATGAGAAAGCTGGTTTCATTTATTTGTCCTGATATTGCCAGTGACCTGATTCTGAAATTTCATTATTTCCAGGAATCTAGGTTCTAGGGAAGAAGGCATTTGGAGCTGGTCACACAGTGGAAATATCCACATGTTGCTCTTAGAGATATCCCAAAATGGAAACTTGGATAAACAAAAGGCATCATATAACCAAAGACATAAGTCATTTCAGCTAGGTCTGCTATTTTGGACTGGGCGTCTGATATTAAGGGTGTGTTCCTCTTGTGACAAGTCATGATTTTACTAAGGAGGCATTCTCTAAATGGCTGAAGATTCTAGCTGGTCCATGCTTTAGCACAAAGGTTATATGCCCCAGGCACCATGGGAGGCTCTTAAGAGAGATAGAACACCAAAAAATCCCCTCGTTCATGGCACTGCCAGTTTAGTGCATGGTTATTAGGAGACAGTACTGGACTCGGAGCCATGGAAACTGCTCCAAGGCTGCCTCAGTTATTGATCCTGGGCAAGCTGCTTCACATTTGTCTGCCTTAGTTTCCTTCTCTAATTCAGTGTTGAATTCAATGGCTCACCATCTAGGAATAGGGAGGTGAGTATCCCACTGCTTTGGTCAGACCCCATATGGGTGGAGGACTGTGTATAGTTCTGGTCACTTTGACTTAAGAAGGACATGCTAGAGGGTTACCACTATGAAGAAGGGTTGTTCCCCTCACTGGAATTCCTTCTCTCTTTTCTCCATGTACTAATAGGCCATCTCCAGACAGCTCTTCCGGGAAGCCTCTCCTGACTGGCCCTGCCCTCAATGTTCTCTCACTCCTCCAATCTCTTAGACCAAGAATATATAGACCATATTTATCTTGTGTGGGCTCCTTGAGGGCAGGGACCAGGGCTTCTGAAGTCCTGTATCTCCTACAAGCTCACTCAGCCCAGAGCAGGGTACTGACTGGCTGATGCCCTCAGAATGTGAGGGACTGATTCCATAGACTGGCCAGTCTAGGTCCTTTGGGCTAGGTCTGTCCTTATTGAGCTGTGAGTCTGGTCCTTCCTTTGTTCTCTTGTGGAGTTTAAATGCTACTGGGACCTAGGATGGTTTAATTCTTTCCACCTTCAGAAGCCAGGTATCCACAAGAATTTATTAACTACCTACTAGGTGCCAGGTGCTGTGCCAAGTGCTGGGATACAAAGAAAGGCAAAAGAGCATGCCTGACCTCAAGGATCTCACAGTGTGATGGTGGAGACAACATGAAGACAGCTTAGGTACAAGTAAGCTATAGAAGAATTTGGAAATCTCCCCAGATTCCCACATGGACATGCTGGCAGTTTCTATCTCCCAGCAGAGCCTATCTCCACTGTCCTGTCACAGATGTAAGGTTTATACGATACTTTCTTTACAAAACCTTGCAGAGTGGGTACTGTATGACTCTTCTCATTTTATGGAAGCAGTTTGGATAGGGGAAATCGATTTCCCAGGACTCAGCAGCCTAACGCTCTCTGTTCCTTTCACCATCACAGGGTCTATGGGACATTCAATGCACATTTTTCCCTCTTTGAGCTTACTGCTAAGGATAAAATCCCAAGGTAGGTTTGTTTTCTTTTTAATTCTAGTTGGAAACGATTGTGTTCAGCACAACAGGTTGCCCTGTGAAGGTTAGCGACCTCTGTGGGTTCCCCAGGTTCCCAAGGGGTGTCTTTTTAAGCTCTGGGCTCCCCCGCCTCATTTAGATGGAGGGGCCAGGCACCGTCTCCCCATCCCTTTCCTAAGAGGAAAGCATCAGCCAGACTGGCTGGGAGGGGGCTGAGACAAACCATTTTTGGGCGCCTGTCTTGCGCAGGGTTCTTAAATGTATCCAATAGAAAAAATAAATAGAGAGAGGCAGAGATTTATGATGAAATAAAACAGCCCTGAAATCACAGTTCTTTTTTTTTTTTTATCAGAATTCCCAAAGAACCACATCAATTAAAAAAATAAAACAACCCTTTAGACTGAGTTAACTCTGCCTAGCTCCATTATGGGGTTGGGGGTGGAAAGAAGAAAAACTGTCTTCATAAATGCACCCCCTCTTCTCCCCACCAACCCGCCAATGGTTTTCCTGTCAGTGTGCCTCCACACAGACTGCTTCCCAGGCCCAGAAGAATGCGCCTCCTCACATCAGGAGACTTTCCCTGAGTCTTCCCCTGAGTAGAACATTGGTGGAGGACTGGGTTTAGAAGACAGAACACAAAATGTCAAAGACGGAAAACAGAACATCAGAGTTGGGAGGGCCCTTAGAACATAGAAAACATCAGATCTCAGAGGGACCTTCAACCACAGAATAGTGAATGTCAGCCCTAGGAGGGCCTTAGAACATACAGTGTCAGCTCTGGGATAAGATACGGGAACATGTAGTTTTTAGAAGAGCCTAGAACCCCCAACACAGACCGTCAGAGCTGGAAAGAACCTGGGAGTTTATTGAGTTCCATCTCTTTTTACCTCTATTTTGGAAACCTTAGATATGGGTGAAAATGGAGTTTCATTTTGGATATTTCCATGGAGTAAACTCTAAACTGAGGACAGCTAGGTGGCAAAATGGATGGAACGCCCAGCCTGGTGTTAGGAGGACACCTCCTCCTCCTCCTCTCAAGTTCAGAAACAGCCTTAGACACTTACCGCCTTGTGACTATGGCCAAGTCACTGAAACCTATTTGCCTCAGCTTCCTCACATGTAAAATGAGCTGGGGAAGGAAAATGCAAACCACTCCAGTATTTTTCCAAGAAAACTCTAAATGTGGTCATGCAGAGTCTGACACGACTGAAAAACAACTGAAAAACCCTGAAACGGAGCTAAAGAGAGACTGATTGCTGGTAGCCCCATGAAAAGACCTGGTCCGGGGCGTCCTGGGTGCGTTGGGAGGGGCATAGGAGTTGGATTGTGTGGGGTGGGAATAGGGGAGCGTGGCCGTGGGGGTAGGGGGTGGGTGCGAGGGGGCGGGGTGGGGGTGAGGATGGGGAAGGGGAGGAGCTTCGTTGTGCTTTCCTTGAGGTCTCCAGTTGCTTCTATCCCTCCCCCACTGGCACTGCTCTGTGTGACTTGGTACACAGTTGGCATTTTGGATGTGTACCAATTGTATCTCCCAGCAGAACGGGAGCTTCTTGTGGGCAAAGAACATTCCATTTTTGCCTTTGGCTCCCTAGCACCTAGCGCAAACACTCGCTACATATTTGTCAGATTTAATGGAATTGGAAGGGTTGTGGGATGGGGAGCGCACAAATCCCCCAGTCCTAGCCTTTCACACGGGACGAAGCGGCCGGTCAGTGAACCCAATGACCCAGGGAGTGTGTGGCCACGGCAGAATTCAAACCCGGGGCTTGAATTCCAGATGTGCGCACTCCCTACCTCCTCCCAAGTAAGAGGACACAGCCTGGGATACCTTGGGTAACCACCTGCTGATGGGGAGGAGGGCGCTTTCCTCTCCTTCTTTCCTGGGAGCAGGGAAGGGGGAGTCCTTTCAGATCACATCTGCCTCCACCCCTGGGCCAGGGCAGGCTGGACATTCCAGTGCCGGCCTTTCTCTGCACCCCCCCCCCCCCAATCCTTGATAATAAGATGGAGAGCCTCGACTCTAGGGGTGTGGGCAGCAGCATTCCCCTCTCCCCTCTCCTTCCTCTAGCTAGAGTTGGAGTTGGAGTGCTTATCAACCACACCTGGTTACTGCAACTAATAGGCTCGCTCATGTTCAGAGGCAATGTCCCGAATCCCTCAGGGACTCTTTCTCTTTTCCTTTGGGGGAGTTTTTACTGTTTAGTCGTTTCAGTCAAGTCTCACTCTCCATGGCCCCATCTGGGGTTTTCTTGGTAAAGATACTGGAGTTATTTGCCATTTTCTTGTCCAGCTCATTTTACAGATAAGACAAACAGGATTAAGTGACTCATCCAGGGTCACACAGCTGAAGTGTCTGAGGCTGAATTTGAATGCAGGTCTTTCTGAGGAGTTTTTACAAAATTACAAATACAATTTAAGGAAAAACAGCTTATCATCCACCTGGGGAACTTAGCCAACTCACCCTGCACATTTCAGAGGACTGGGCCCTTATGGGCCCCTTTCCCTGTTATAAGGAGATGCTCTCTGAGATCCCTTACAGCTCCAGACCCCTGACCTCCTATCCTCCAATCAACAATCATTCCTCAGGTGTGACAGCCCCTCCTTAGGCAACGGGACCAAATTCACTAAAGACCTTGGGAGCCATATTTCTCCCAGGCTGGGAGGAGAAGAGGATAACATGAGATCAGGCCTGGAGAGGGTACTCTTCCTGCTGAGAGCAGAAGTTTCTGAGGATCTTTCTAGAGGGTGTGGATGAGATCTTCTCCTGACACGTGGAGAAGCAGCAGTAACCCATTAGCAGGTGGGAGGGTCATCCGTAGTTCCCCCTGTCAAGCCCAAGGCCCCACAGGAGATTCTAAATGGACAAGTGGGAGGTTTTGAAATCGTGGGTGTTTACTCTTGTGAATGAACCACTGAAGGGGAACCAAATAGACACAGGTTGAAATTGGTGGTCCAGATCCACAGAGGGTCTTTATTTTCCTCTGGGCTTTGCCCTTGATTCTCACAGACTTTTTCTATAACACCCCAGAGACTTAGTCACCCTGGAAACTCACTTCAGTCTTGGACCTTTCACATTTTAAGGACCCTCCGCCCTGACTGACTTCCATTTAAGGAGATTGGCCAAGCTAGCTGCATCTTTGTCTCTCTGCAGATTAAACTCCTGCTATTTCTCCATAAGGCCCTTTCCCTGTGAGCTTCCTCTCTCTCTTTCTCATTAACCCCCAGCTCTTCAGCTCCGTTTTATGTGTTGTCATCTCTCATTAGAATATAAGCTTTCTGAGAGCAGGTACTGCCTTTATTTCTGCCAGTATCTGTACTCCCAGCACTTTGGCCATCATTGGACTTACAGTAGGCACTTAATAAATGCTTCTTGACCTGGCTAAGCCTCTGTCTTCTATTTTAATTTAGATGAGTTCCATAAGCATACGTTTCCATACCCTTTCTTTCTGTTAAAGATTGCATTTGACAGAGTTAACCCTAGTTTTTCATGAACACCTGTGGTTGACTCTGCCCTTCCTGTTCCTGGTGGCCCTGGGTTAGTGGCATGGGGGCACTGGACAGCTCTGGGAGGTACCCAGAAGACACTGGCCTTTCTCAGGGCACAGCTGAGATTCCACCCCCAGTCTCTCCATTGTTAGGGAGACTTTATGGGGGTATCATCATGGGCTAGTCATGCTTTGTAGCTATACTGTCAAGGCCAAAATTACTATGACCTTGGGGCCTTGTAAAATCTGCCTTATTACACACAAGCTGGGTATTCAAGATACAAAATAAAAATGAAACCATCCTGCCCCTAGGGAGCTTATTTTTTCCAAGATGGCGGCCATTGGGAGACTTCTGCTCCATATGTGTTCTAGAATACCCTTGGAATCCAGAGGTCATCTCAGGCATGGGTCTTTGCTCTGTTCTGAAACTCCTAGTTAAAAGAATTTCCCTCAGTTTTCTGAGCACCCAAGACATCTGTTGGGAGCTTCTGAGTTGCCTTCTCCAAACTCCCCAGCTGAGCTTTGAAGAATCCATTAATGACAAACTGTCTCCATTTTAATTGGCCCAACACTCATTGCTACTCAATAAGGATGATTTGTATCTGGCTGCCTTCGCATCCCCCCTCCCAACTCTGGGGTTCTATTCTGGTTTTTAATATTTGGGCAATTAGGCTCTATTCAAAATCGCTTGAAATGTGATTTTTAAGCAGAGTATATTTTTAGAAACTCTAGTTAATAATCGCCCAGTTGTATGGTTTTTTTTTAAACATTGATTGAAAAAAAGAGATGCCATCAGGGCTGGGTTCTTGGAATGCCCAGGGATCTAAGTGGGTCTTCTGCTGTTTCAGACCGGCTTCCTTTTGGAGATTTTAACTTGTGAAGGAAGAAACAGCAAGGTGGGGTCTCGAGGCACGAGCTGAGCCGGGGTGCTTCTCCCCAGCCCCTGCAACATTCCGTCCCTCCTTGGAGCTATTTCCTCATTCCTTTCTTCATTTGTCTTGTGTGCACATAAATTATGTATATACATATGTATGTACATGATTTATATTACTTATTTACATTCATACACATTATTCTAACATATTACTTAAATATCCAATTTATGTTTAATTATTAACATTTTTCCATTATAATACATACATATATTATGTATATACATATATGTGTATATCTACACACACACACACATCAAATGAAGGAATGAATGATATATGTATATAGGGGGTCATGTGAGGGCAGAAAGCACCAGTCATGTCTGTGCCTTTTTGTACATTCCCAGTGTTTAGGACCATGCCTGGCATACAGTAAGAGCTCACTAAATGATTGTTGCCAATAATGGGGAAGGGTTAGGAAAGGGTATCTGAGCACAGCACAGCCTCACTCCTCAGCTGTTTCTTGGGTGGAGCTTCTCCCCCTGGTAGAGTAGGAACCCTCCGAGGCCCAGCATAGTATAGAAGTACAAAGGGGCTGTAGGAAGGTCTTAATGCTTATGATGACTTATTGATGAACCATGAGGCAGGGGTGGCATATTCCAGCTTGAGGTCAGGGCGAAGATTCTGGTTGTTATCCTAAAGTGGTATGGGTGGTCTTCAGGGTGGGGGTCCCCCTTCTTGACAAGGCTCCAAGCACAGGTTAAAGGCCACTAGACTGGGGGTTGGGGGGCTTTTCAGGCAGGTAGGAGATTCAAGAGCTGACTTCAACAGCCCTTTCTAACTCTGAAATGATTAGACTGTCATCAGAGAGAGACTGTGTTTGAGAGAAGGAAAACAAGTTAACAATATTCTGGCACAAGGGATCATTCAGAGCCTGAGGGTTCAAATAATCAGTCCCTTTAATAAAAATGTGTACAAATACCTCTAGAAAAAAGCAGTTCTCAGGGTCCTTAAATAGCAGTGTAGGTCAGAAAACTGCTAGTCAGAAAATGAAAAGGAAGGGCCTGGGGTATCTGCAGTTGCCAAAATCTGTAAACCTAGCCCTAGACTCCCATCACCCAATGTCCAGGTTCATCCACCAGCCCTGGTCTGCAGCCCACTTCCTGAGTCCTATCTGGGGTTGTGTGAATATAGGGTACTAACTCACACTGCCTGGGTGACTCCCGTATCCTGGCCCCTGACACCAACAATCAGAGTTGTCCCGAAGTGGAATAGATTGTGGGACGAGACCACATACATTGGAGGAACCATGAGGCAGGGGTGGCAGATTCCAGCTTGAGGTCAGGGCAAAGGCTCTGATTGTTATCCCAAAGGTCTTCAAGAAGAGGCCAGTTGGGGATGTGCATGGGTTAGATTAGGGGCCTCTAGTGGCTCAGAGATTCTGAGGATCTGGAAGGAAGGAAGGAAGGAAGGAAGGAAGGAAGGAAGGAAGGAAGGAAGGAAGGAAGGAAGGAAGGAAGGAAGGAAGGAAGGAAGGAAGGAGGAAGGAAGGAGGGAGGAAGGAAGGAAGGTCTCCTGCCTGCCAGAGCTCTCTGAATCCTCCTCTGAGCCCTCCCAGATCTTGTCCTCATTCTCTAGTCCTAGGTGTCTGTGCCCAGCTCTGCAACCTCATCTGTACTAGACAGGGAGTGGCACCATGAGGCAGGGCCTGGGTTCTAAACCATTTTACATTCCTCCATACAGCAGTAGAAGAGCAAGGACTCAGGGTGAGCACAGTGGGGGGCTGCCCAGGGGGTCTTCTGCTAACATCACACAGGATGAGGGACAGAAGGGGAACTTTAGGAGCCTCCATAAAGAGATCCCCAAACTGGGGGCAACTCTTGGGGTCAAAGTGCTAGAGGTTGCCCTGGTAAGCTGGGGAGAGCTCTGAGTTTTGGGCCAGAAGAGGAAAGAGGAGAGGGGAATAAGCATCGATTAGGTGCCAGGCACTGTGATAAGGGCTTTACAAATATGATCTCCTTTGATCCTCTCAACAACCCTGTGAGGTGGGCGCTGTTATTATCCCCATTTTACAGTTGAGGAAACTGAGGCAAACAGAAGTGAAGTGGCTCCAAACCCAGTACTCTATCCATTGTATCACCTCTCTGCTTCAGAAGACCCTAGTTCTGTATTTCATTTTTCATGTGGCCCTGGGCAAGTTTTATCATTTTTTTGTGTCTCAGTTTCCCCATCTAGGAAATGAAGGGATCTGGACTCAATGACCTCTATGGTCTCTTTGGAGTCTAGATCATGGGATCTAGGCTGATTCAGACCTTTATTCGGCCCTTTTCAAGCCTGGTCTGAGCCCCACAAGGGCCCTATAGGGCTCTGGGTAGAGGCTGCTCCCACTTTCTTGATTGTGGGGGGCAGAGAATGTGTTTTGAATGAGGGCACCATTTTATGCTGGGATATGGGTCATTAATAACAACTGGAGCACAGAGTTTCTTGAGGCTGCCAAGACAGGTCTTGGCAATAATGAAAAGTTAAGCCCTGGGACTTTACAGAAATGCTGTTAAGCTCTCTGGGTCCCAAATTTAGGCTTTGTTTGAAAAAGGATCTCATAGTATGGAGATCAGACTTTGTTGTGTGTAATTGCTTTGGCTAAAAGTCTGCTTAATCCCAGGAGTGACCTTTGACATTCCCTTCCCCCACTGACCACAGGAATGTGGGCTAAACATAGGCCCCAGAGAATGCTATCTTCTTCTATAGCTGCTTAAGACCCAAGAGGCAAATCCAAATTCCCAAGAAAGAGGATTTTTATCCCATTTTATTGGACATCTCAGCTCTTGGCAGTCATGCTGGACTCAACCGTGAAGGCTGCCCTGAGACTTGAGGCCCCGACCCTCAGTGTCCCTGAAGGTTTCTGCAGAGCTCCATCTTCTCTAAGTCTTGGCAAGTCCTGGATCCATTCTCGTGCACCATGAATCAAGGACTTTGATAATCTGGAGACTGGAGGAGAGCGGCCAGGATGGGAAGGACCTTGAGTCCATGCCACAGGAACATGGTTTGGAGGGACTGGAAAGGTTTAGCCTGGAGAGCAGAAGACTTGGGGGATGTGAAAGCTTTACCCAAATGGCAGACTGATTCACCTTGTTCTATGTGGTCCCACAGGGCAGAACCAGGAGCCCCGGCCATGAGCCTTTGCTGGGGTTCAGTATTGGTGAAGGAAGACATACCACCATGCCAACTGGGTCTGGTACACATATATAGTACCAATTATGCAAAAACACCTGAGTCTTCTCGTAGTAAAGACCATGCTTTTGCTTGTCCTTTGTTGATTCCATATCCCACTGCTCCTAAGTCTTCCTTCTCACATTAAACCTCCTTTATGACTCTCCCCCATCTAACTCCCCTAAGGACCCTCCTTCTTTTTATATTGAGAAAGCAGGGGCCATTTGCCATCTTGACTAGCCATACCATATCCATATCATCACCCATGTTCTCCTCCTTTACTCCAGTTTCAGATGATGTGATGTTCTTTCTCCTCCTCAAGGCAGACCCCTCTCCATCCTCCCTCCATCCCATTCCCCACTTCTTAGCAGTGTCACCTTGACAAAGTCACCTAACCTTAACCTCAGTTCCTTCATCTCCAGAGTGAGGATAACAACGCTTATTTCAACAGATTTTCCGCATTACCACCTAATCTCTCTTTAATTTTCGCAACTCCTTCTTACTTCCTACAAATACATCTAGGTCTTCATCATCCTTAAAAAAACAATTTCACTTAACTATAATGTCCCTTCAAGCTAACATCCTATCTCCTCTCCTTTAGAACCAAACTTCTAGCAAAGGATATCTACACTTTCTGCCTCCATTTCTTCACCTCCCATTCATTTTTCAACCTTTTCTAGTCTGGCTTCTAACCCTCCATCTTGACTGAAACAATTTCCTTCAAGTTCCTCAATGACCTTTCATTGCCAAATGCATTGGGCTCCTCTAGGAGCCTCCTCTTCTTGAACTCTCTGCTGTATTTGACACTGTTACCATTGTCTCCTCATGAATCCCTTCTCCTCCTTGGGTCTTTCTAATACTGCTTCCTCTTAGTCCTTTTTCTACCTGACTGATGGCTCCTCAGTCTCCAGGTTGGATCAGGAACATCTAGCTCCCTCAATGTATATGTCCCCCGAGGCTCTCTCTCTCTCTCCACCTTGTCTCATGATCTCATCAGCTCTCTTGGGCCCATTTATCATCTCCATGTAAATAATCAGCCCCAGCCTCTCTCCTGAGCCATGCTACCATGTCTGTTGGACATTTCTAATGGAAATTTCTAACTGGGTATCTCAAGTTCATCTTGAATCTTTGGAGTTCCTTGTGTCTATTGAGGGCAACATCTCCCTTCCAGGTATCTGTGTTCCCCATATCAATTCAGGAGCCAGGTCTGGCTAACATTATCTCCCCACTATATCTTCCACCCTCCTCACTGCTGCCAAGATGATCCTCCCAAAGACCATGTGGAAACCATCACTTTCCATGTCCAGAATCTCTGGTGGCTCCTCAGTGACTCCAGAATAACCCAGCAATTCTCTGTTGAGCATTTTCAGCCTTTTCCTTTCTGATCCCAGCCAACTCTCCAGCCGTATTTTGTATTTGTCTACTTTGCTCATCCTCCTTTCCAGATAAACTGACTTGCTTACTATTCTCTGAACATGGCAGACTCTTTCCTACTTTCACGCTTTTGCAGAAGTCACTTGATGTACTTGGAATGGTCTCCCTTCTCTCCTCATCTTCCATGATTCCCTGGCTTCCTACATGGCTCATTCATTCATTCATTCCACCTACATTCACTGAGTGTCCTCCACAAAAATAACAGTAACCCTCGTTTCTAAAGTGATTTACAGACACCCAAGCATTCACATTCCAAAAGATATGTGTGGACTACATATATGATTATGTAAATATGATTATGCCCAGTTTACAGATGAAGAGACAGGATCAGACAGGAAAATGAAAGTCAGCCGTCTGGTTTGTAACGAAGCGTTACTCCATCCCAGGTCTTGTGACTGCCTGTCCAGAACTCACTCCTTCACAGACTGATTTCATAAATCATAATATACTCCAATATGCAAATACATCTGTGAATATATCACTTTCCAAGTTCCTGCTCATCCCCCCAGCTGCAACCCGTTAGTGAGTTTCAGTTCTGGGACAATTGCTCCCCATGCCAATGACAGCCAAGGTCTCCTCTCCCCATTCTCCCCCCCACACCCCCCCCCAAAAAAAGATAGAAAAAGAAAAAAGCTGCATAGCAAATGTCAGAGACCGGATTTAAGCCAAGGTCTCCTTCCTTCCAGACCAGCTTTTCCCCCAGTGTGTCAACCTCTGTACATGGCATTTGCTTTCCTTGACTGTGTATATTTGAGTGGAAGATGAATTAGAAAGGAAAGAGACAGGAACCCCAGAGTCCAAGTGGAGAGAAGGCCATGGTGTTGGATACAGCGAGAGAATAATACTGACGCGTCTGCGGCACTTGTTCGTCATGCGACCCTGGTTCAGCTGCTAAATCTGTCTGTTTTAATTTCCTCATCTGTAAAATGGGAGTAATAACCCCACGGAGCTCAGATGAGACCATGTGGTTAAAGCTCTGCAAACTTTCAAGCATTAGAAATGTGAGTAATTACATTACAGCTAATTACTGTTAGTTTTCTGCTGATTTCACATTCCGTGGAGTTCAGATAAAGATGGTCCCGCTGTCATTCTTTTAGGTTTATGTTTAGTGTTCCGTTGTGCCAGTGGGTAAAAGGATTGCTTTTCCTACTACATGAGAGGATTGGGGTGTCAGCTTCTGTTTGGCAGACTCGCTGAAAGCCCCTTTGGGACACCTCTGGGAGCAGATGACAGAGAGGAGGAGGAGGAGGAGGAGGAGGAGGAGGGTGAGGGGGAGGGTAAGGGGGAGGAGGAGGAGGAGGGGGAGGAGGAGGAGGAGGGGGAGGAGGGGGAGGAGGAGGAGGGTGAGGGGGAGGGGGAGGAGGGTGAGGGGGAGGAGGAGGAGGAGAAGGAGGAGGAGGGGGAGGAGGAGGGGGAGGAGGAGGGGGAGGAGGAGGACGATGACCCCCTCATCTTGTTCCCATGGGATGTGATTTCTTCTGCTGGGGCTCCACATTGGGGGAGCTTTTCGTTCTACGTAGACTGGAGGTTATACATATCCCGTCTGGTGACATCCATTCAGATATAGATGAGATTATTCTGGGTATAAGGACAGAAAGATTTATGGCAGCTCTTTTTATTTTTTGTTCTTTTAAGTATAAAACTGGAACTGAAGAAAGTAGCTGCTTCCCTATTGGGGAACGGATCCACAAATCCAGTACAGGAATGCAATTAATGAAAATTACATAACCATAAGAAATGATGAAAGGGATGACCAGAGAAAAATGGGAAGACCTCCCTAAATTAGTGTGGAGGGAAGTGAGTAGGAGCAAGACAGAAATGTATACAGTGACAACATTATAAAGAAATAACTTAGAGTGACTTAAAGCTTCTGATCAATCCAATGGCTGACCATCTGTGTTTCCAGACGACTGATGGTGAAGCCTGCTGTTGAGAGAGTACGGAGTGGAGATGGGCTGTGGGGGCACAAGGACACCTATATTTGGACATGGCCAGTGGGAGACTTGGCTTTTCTTGACCATGTATAGTCATTTTAAGGGTTTCCACCCTTCCCCCTTTCTACTGTTGGGAAGGGAAAATGGAGGAATAGAAAAATAAATGTTTATTAATTGAAAAAAATTTAAAAAAAGATTGCTATGGGTCATTGTTATGTGTGGAGATGAATCCAGGATGGAACTCTGGCACCATTAAAATTTATTTATAGACTTCCCATGGAGATATGGGGTTTATATCTGTCAAAAAAAATTGCTGTCCATCTGTGAAGAATAGTGAGCTTCTGGCATATAATTTTGGCTAATCATAATATCAATATAACATGTTATTTTAAATACAAATATTTCATAATAATTATGAAAAATATTATTCCTATATTGTGATGAGCCTTGAGTACCAGGTTAAGAGCAGTTTAGTCTATATTCATTGGTACTGAGTCAGGGTAGGGAATCCTGGAGATACTTCATGGGCAGGGGACCATGTACTAAGGAGTCCCAGCCATTGACAGATATGGGCATTTTCTGAGGGTAAAAAATCCTATAACCACCTATATGGAAAAATAATGATTGGAGCCTCTGGATTTTTACATTGAAAACTCCAACTAGATTGAGCCTCTCAGAGAATAGGAAGAGAAAATTTCCCCAACCTAGTTCTTGTCTGATTACAATAAGTGGATACTGGGAACCAATTATCTGATACCTGGGAGAAGGGCCCTAGCATTCACAAACATTCTCTCTTTGGGGATGAGATGAACAGGACTGATTTCAAAGGCAACCAGCTTATCAGGAAATACTTCTTCTGCATCCAAGGAAGACAATGAGAAGGAAATAGAAGTTGTTTTCCAAAATTAAAGGCACAAACTAGGCTGGGGATGGGGGGATGGCGATGATCAGGCCTCTGATGCCCCACAGAATGCATGCAGGGACCAGCTTTCCAAGGCGCTAGTCAGCCTACTGCAGCCCAAATATTCTGTGCCCCCCAACTGTCTCTGCATCTTTCTCATGGGACCTCAAAGACAGAAAAGGAAGGAGACTTAGAGGGCAGTTGTTTCAGCCCTCTCAGTTTGCAGAGGTCTGGAGGGCACAGAAATGGGATCTGAATTCCCATCTCATTTTCAGGTTCTTTCTGCTATTCTCATTTTGCCCCTTTTATGGATTTTCTGAAAGGGGAGAAACTTTAGAATTGTGAACCACCCTCCCCAAATTCCCAGTGACCTCCTCGGTCCTCCTTGACCTCCCTGCCCTGTGGAGGCTCTCCTCTAGCATTCCCTCCTGGTTCCTCTCCTACTCTTCTAACTGCCCCTTCTCAGTGTCTCTTGAGATCACCATGCATATAACAGGAGCTGTGAGTATCCTTCAAAGCCCTGTCCTGGGACTACTTCCCCTTTCTCTCTGTACTCACTTGATAACCTCATTAGCTCCCATGGATTCAGTGATTATCTCGGTGCATGGAATGCTGAGTCTGCAGCCAGGAAGACTTGAGTTTGCATCCTCCCTCAGATACTTGTTATCTGGGCTGCTGAGCCTGTGACCGAACTCCTTTCAGCCTCAGTTTCTTCAACTGTAAAATCAGGTTAAGAATAGCACTGACTTATCTCGTGGGGTTGTTGGGAGGACCGGATGAAACAACTATGAAAAACACTTTGGAAACCGTAAGTTGTCTAGCTGTGACGACCCTCAGATCTAGGCCCAATGCCCTTTACATGCATAGGGGAGCAAAGGCCCAGTTCCACCAGCTAGTTTGTGGCCCATGCTCAACTGGAACCTAGGGGTCCCAAGCAGCCATTTATCCATGCAGAAATGCATTTAATAGACATCTGTTGGCTACTTACTAGGAGTACCCCATTCTGTACTGGGAGGAGGGGGGAGAGACAAAGGAGAGGAAGATGGCATCCTTCCCCCCAGGGGAGACCCTCACTATGGAGAGGAGAGCCTCAGGCAGCTGGGCTGGACTGAGGCCCAGTGTTTGCCCAAGGGTATGTGAGAGCCTGCAGGTCTAGCTGAAGCAGATAAGCAAACTCAGTAAGGGCATCATTGTTGCCTCCTAGTTTTTGAAAAGTCATTACCTAGAAGAGGAATTTCATTTTGTTTGCTTGGCCACAAAGTCAGGTCGCCTGTGAACAAGCATTCATCGAGTACCTACTGTGTGCCAGGGACCGTGCTGAGCCCTGGGGCTACAGATAGAGGCGTACGACAGTGCCTGGTCACATTCTCCTGGGCTTAGCCAAGGGCAGAGTTAGGAACAAAGGTCAGAACTCACAAGGTTCAGATATGGGCCAGCATAAGACCGAGATGCCTAATTCCAGGCCTGGCCCAAAGTAGATGGGCTACCTCTGGAGGGAGCAAGCTCCTTGTCCCTTGAGGTTAGATGGTGGGGGCTCAGTGGGGATGCTGGTCCAAGCATGATTCATCCTGTGACCTCCTATGCTCTGAGGGTCACAGATGTGTGCTCTCCCCAGCCTGAAGCAGCCATCCTCTCCTTTTTGGGTCCTGCACAAGGAGAATCAGGAGACAGGGAGTTCACTAAGATATTTTCCCTTTGGAATAAGCTAGATTTTGACAAAGGAATGTTCTTTGTGGCTTATAGAGATATAAACAGAGGTCTTGGTGGCCGACTGTATTTATACAGATCAAGAGTGAGAATTCTTGCTATTCATGGATCAGGGTCCTCATACTGAGCCCTGGGAATAGGCAGGAGGGGAGGAGGGGAGGCACTGGCTGCATGGGAAGTGTGGTCATGTCCACCATCACTCAGGCCAAATAGAGTTAACGTCAAATGGTCTTTGCAGGCCCTTGGCCTTTCAACTCTGTTCTCCTTGTTATTGCTTCACCATTTATAGCTGGATCTTGAGCTGGAGGGAAGCCACACTTTGGGGGGACAGAGAAGAAAAGGAAAATAGAAAACCTGGCAAGCTCCTTTAGACAAACGCTGACAGCCCAGCTGGGATGAACTGAAGTCTTCTGTTGCCTGACTGCTCAAGCACAGACTTAGTTTAAATCCTTGTCAATCAGTTAATTAACAAGCATTGATTAAGCACCTCCAGCGGGCGAGACTCCATGCTAAGTTCTGGGGATACAGAGAAAAGCAAAGATCCAGTCCCTTCTCTCAAGGGGCTCATAGACTGAAGTGGCCACATAGAAGGTATAGACGCAGCAGAAGGGAGACAATTTCAGAAGGAAAGGACTGGGAGGAGGGAGACTGGGGAAGTCAGGAAAGGCCCCTCAGAAAACTGATGATAGAAGCCAAGGCTAAATATAGGGGGAGTAGTGTGGGGGGGGCATTCCCCCCCTCCTCAAAATCCTGGCTGTGAACTTGAGATTGAGTTTGGAGGGATGGGATTTATCTTTAGTAAAATAACATTTTTGGCTTAGAAGATGCTTTGTCCCCATGGACACAGGGGGCACATAGGATTACCCTCTGTTTCCAGGTGTGGAAACTAAGGCTCAGAAAAGGGCATTGACCAAAGTCACCCCACAAAGAAGCAATGTCAGACTTCATCCCAGAGTCCCTGATGTCAAAGGTAATCGAATCGAGAATGGCTCATCATTCTGGAAGGTTTTCAGAACACTTTTTTCTATTTAAACAATACTATGAAGAAGATGGGACAAGTATTATTAATCACATCTTTCACATGGAGAAAGTAGGACCCAGAGGGTCAGGCCAACAAGTATTTATTAAATATGTACTATGTACCAGCCTGAGAAGGAAAATGATTTGTCCAACGAACTCAGGTCATAAGTACCAGAGCCAGGGTGTCTTCAGGATCCAATCCCCATTGGCTACTTCACAGTGGGGGGCGGGGAGGGGCCAGGAAGTGGGGGTGGTATAGCTAACACAGCAGCCTAGTACAGGGGTGAAGGGGCTCCAGGGTTATCTTGCTGTCAGGAAGCTCTGGTTTGAATCCTGACTGACACTTAACTATGTGACCTTGGACAGGTCACTTAACGTAGCTGAGCCTCATCTATAAAATGGGGATATTTCCATAGTATGTACTATATTTGTGAAGTACATAACTACTGGCTATTATCATTTGTCATGGAATTAGAATACCTTAGGTCATAGTGAGCTTCTGATATCTGGATCCAGTTCAATTTAATTCAATGAACATTTACTAAGCACCTACTATATGACTAAGCCCTAGGAATACAGAGACAAAAGGGACATCCTTCCATTGGGGGAGGGAGGCAAATGGAGACACATAGCTATTTACAAGGTTATTCAACCTGGTTGAAAATGGCCCTTGTAACTGGGTAAAGTTTTCTATTATGTGTCCCTGGGCAAGTCACTTGACTTAGCCTCCATATCTGCAAAATGGGGATAAGGAAAGTGGCTATTGTGAGACTTTATAGATGATAGTGCTATTGGTAATGGACTGTTAAGCGTGTATTAAATACCTGAGACATGCTAGGCACTGTTTTAGGCACTGGGGAGACAAGAACAGAGAATGAGTAATCACTGCTCTTGAGTATCTTACGTGTCTTAGTAGGGGGATGGGGATAATAGTAACAAAAATATGAAAATAACATTCCTCATTCCAACCAGCACTGACATCACGTGCTCAATACCAGAAACACCAAGATGAAATCAAAAGGAGATTTCCCTTTGAACCTTCCCTGACTCCCAGAGTCACTCCTAGCTGAGGTCAAAGACTTCACCCTTGGAGTTTGTGGCCAGGGTCTTCCACTGTGAGAAATATGCTCTCCTGCTATTCTCAGCCTTGGCCCCTGGCCTCCATTTTCTGCCTTCCTTGAATGGCTATAAATCAGTGCTTCCAGGATCCATGCTTTGCTCCCCAGCAAGGAAGTCACAGGCTTCATGCGCATGAGAATCATTGCACGGAGCTGTTTGTGCAATGACATTTGAGATGTACAAGAATATAGATGGAATTTCTGAGCTGGGGGGGCGCCTCAGAGATGAGCTCATGCCTTGATCAGGCAAGATGCTTCATTTGACCGGAGGGAAAACTGAATCTCAGAGAAGCTCAGTGATGCAGGATTGCAGGCATTGTGAAGCTGCAAGGCACCTCATTCTCCCTCAGTTTACCAAGGGTAAACTTTCCCAAGGGATTGGTTGCCTAGAAAAGCAAAGTAATTTGTGCAGGGACACTCAGCTTGTCTGTGGCATGGCTCGGACTGAGCCCAAGCCTCTTGACCCAAAGGCCACACTGCCGCTGGGTCCCTCTGAGGGGAAAGCAGAGTTGATCCAATGGAAGAGGGGTTGGACATGCTTGGTTTGGCCCCAGAAGACAAAGGAAGGAGCCAGGCAAAGTGGAAGCAAGAGAGATCTGAGCTGGAAACAAGGAAGTACTTCCTAACATTTGGACCTGAAGACAGACTTTGCAGAGATAGATCATGCTGGGAATATTGGGTACGGATGTTCCAGTTTAGAAAGCCATTGATAGATGGAAGATGTCTGGGGAGGGTGACCAGGATGCCTTGAGATCATGGCATCTTAGGACCAGCAGAAGTAGCTGGGCATGTGTAGCTTGGAGAAGAGAAAGGATGGGAGGGCACTCATAATAATAACAGCTTGTATTTATATTACACCTACTATGTACTGTGCATGGCACAAACATTATCTCATTTGATCCTCACAGTAACCCTGGGAGGTAGGGGCTATTATTATCTCCATTTTACAGTTGAGGAAACTGAAGGAAATCGAGGTGAAGTGACTTGTCCAAGGTCTTACTGCTAGTAATTGTCTGAGACCAAAATGTGAAGGATTGTCAAATGGAATAGGAACTAGCCTCCTTCTGTTTGGCCCCAGAGGGACAAGCCAGAAACAATGGGTAGGGTGGGAAGTGGCAAAGGCGTCCATATAACCTCGAGGAACAAACAAAGAGTTACCTAAAAGTCGGTCTATTCTAAGGTGGAGTGCCTGGGCTGCTTGGGCAGGTAGATGGAGGCTGGCATCACCCTCAGGCTGGACACTTGCCAGGTAGAGATGCTGAAGATGGGACACACGTTTAGGCACACCGCCTCTGGGAGCTGTCCCAACTCCAGCCTTCTGTGATACCCTGATTGGGAGTGGCGTGAGCCGGGCTGACATCCCCGATCCTTCATCTCTGGCCAAAAGAAAGAGAATGTGCAGCCACTAAGGCATAAGCCTGTCCAAGTCAGGCTTACATGCTTTCTGGATTAGGCAGGAGCAAAGTGTCTGAGCCAGACTTGGCACCCCTTAGTGTCCAGACATCAGGAGAGCCGCTGGAGATGGGGGAACTCTGAGCCCCAGAGAGCAGGTTTTCACCTCTCACAGTTGTATGGAGCAGCCCCTTTCATGCTAACGTGGTGCCAAGCACCCAGGTAGCTACAGGGATGGACTCAGATTTCTCTGTGGTAGCGCTCGTCATCACTGAGGACTCCTCACTGTGGATAAGACAAGTGTAGTACCTTCCCTAAAAGTCAATGGCCATTCCTCAGCACCTGCTGTGTACCCTTCACTGGGCTATGTTCTTTTTCATTCATCCATCCATCTGTCCATATCTATCTATCTATCTATCTATCTATCTATCTATCTATCTATCTATCTATCTATCTATCCTCTCTCTCTCTTTTTCTCCATCTCTCTCTCTCTCTTCCCCCCTCCCCCCTCCCACCCCTATTGTAACAGAAAAGATCAACAATCCATGCCTTGAGTACTTCGCTAATCATTTAGCAGCTGAGAGGATGAGAACTATGGGTGTGATTTACAATAAGAATATAAACCTGGTGAAAACCTGTGTAACCGAACCTGTGACGTAGTCCCAGGGAAATTCCTGTGTTGGTTGACCTAAGGAATGTAGATATAATCCTTACAAAGTGTATGACCGTGTTAATCATCTTTATATTACAATGTACTGAGCTGCCTTGAGCTTATGATGTGAAAGGGCCCTGCTTGAGTCAGAGGGCCCTGCCCATTTACATCATAACGAACCTGCCTGAGAGAACTAGAAATAACCATGAACCTTGTAGGTTGGGGTCTCCGACAAGACTAGGTGGACTGCAGACCACCACCTTCGTTTCTCTTAATAAAGCTTGGTCTCTGCCCAGAAAGGCTTCCCAGTTTCTTTTTTCACACTGAATATATGTGTATGTATGGATAAGTATTTATATATATGTATATATACATATATAGGTATGTGCATGTATATGTGTGTATATATGTATGTGTGTGTATGTATATGTATATGTATATGTATATATAGCATCTCCTTATCTTGCCCAGACAGAAAGGGCAGTGCTCATTCATAGTCTCATCTGATCTCACTACTGGTAAGTAATTGAACCCACCCTGGAGGTTTAGATTTAGTTCAGACACCTGATTGGCTTAGCCCACTATCAGAACTCTGGAGCTCATCTGCCAGTCTCACCCTCCCTGGTACCATGATCTGCAGGTCTGTTCTACCATTCCTGGTTGGGTTACAGTCTAAGGGGAGTGTTTCTCAAAAGAAACGTGAGATGTGCACATTTAGAGAATTCACCTCAAATGTTCACATTTGTGTCCAACCTGTGGTAGAGCATTCCCAGCTTGTATCGGTCTGATCAGTCACATTTGGACACACAGTATCTTGACTCTAACATAGTGATGCCATTTTGGTCCTCTTTGAGAACGAAGGACAACAACACATTCTAAGAAGAGTCTTGGACTTGGCATTTGAAAATGGGGGTTTGATCCCAGCTCCAGCACTTAGTAGTCCCATCACCTTGGGCAAAAATACATCTTTTTCTTCATTTTATAGAGGAAGAAAATGAGACCCAGAGAGGGATAGATCCCACAATGAGTTAATGGAGGAGCCAGGACTCCATCCCAGGTGCCTACCATGCCTTCAGGATCTGAGCTATTTCCCTTCTACAAACATTGTGTGCTCAAAGCTACCATTCCTAACATGGAGAAGTTTCATGTTAAAGTAGAAATTCCTCTAGCTGAATTTTCGAACAAGCTTTATGACCTGCCATATATATACATATATACACATGTATGTATATACATATACAAGTATGTATATCTACAAATACAATCTTCTGTATATATACACATATTTGTGTGTGTATGCACATTTACATACGTGCACATATATACATACATAATTATTTACATATTGTCTCCCCCCTTAGATTGGGAGTTTCCTGAAGGCAAGGACTGTCTTTTGCCTTTGTATTTCCCTTTTTTAACTCAGTGCCTAGTGGGCACTAGCAGGAACTTAACAAATATTTACTGACCTACTGACCTGTCGATGTAATCCTTTTTTCCTGTCACTGCACTTTAGTGACTCTGGAAGAGAGTGGGAGGCTGACTTTTCACAACTCTGCCCCGCTTCGATCCACTTCAGGAAGGCAAGTGAAGGCATCCCCTGTGATGACAAACACCGATAATCCTTCCATTAATTTAAGGAGAGACTACTGTAAATGGCACCAGAATTCAGATAAACATGGAGGTAGCGAGGTGGTATGGAGGAAATAGAATGATGAGTCTGGGAAGAGCAGGGTTTGACTGTTGTCTCACTCACTAACTGTGTGACTGGGAAAATTAACTTCTCTGCACATCAGTTTCCCCATCATTAAAATGCGCATAATATTTGTACCTACCTCAAAGGGTTTTTGTAAGGATAACAATGTCCTACGTGAAGTGCCTTGCAAACCATCTGTTGCTACCTATTATCATTATTAATGAAAAGATGATTATGACAATTATCATGATGATACCGACATCCCAAGTGATGTGAGGAGCAGGAAAGATCATATTTACCAAATGCTTGGCAAACCATGCAATGTTGTATCAATGTGAGCTATTGTATCTAAATTATGGTAAGGACCAGACTTGACCGGAGAATACTGATAATGAAATGAGAAGTGGATTCCAAGTCTGGAAAGGCAGAAACACTTCCAGTTTCAGGCATGACCAAAGATTACCTTTTGTTTCATTAATTATACTTTTCTTTGTTAAAAGGGAGGATTTTATTGTTGCGGGAAGGAGATAGTCTTGGGATAGGATGGCACTATGTAATCCTGCCCAACCCCTCCCCCCAGTTCATCAAGAAGACATTTAAAATAATAAACGGAGCAAAGTGAAGGTGTGGGGCTGGATCATCTCTGACGTCCCTCCCAGTTTTGTCCTGAGCTGTTCTCTGTCTCTAAGTACCTGGGCTAATGGACATCTTTGGGAACATTGCAATGGCCTTGACAGAGATAAAGATCAGATGAAGCTGATCTGGCCAACTTCAGAGCTACATGTCATATAAAGCTGTCGTGGAAAAAAAATATCTCAAACAAACTCCATTCTAATGAAGTATTTGAATTATTTTTTACAAAAATCTGCCAGGAGGTATTTCTTTCCTGAAGATTGTAGGGTCCCTTGTGGCTGTTGTGGGGGAACATGACCCAGAGAGTGACCCAGTGAAGTCAGACAAAAAGCATAAAAGGCCCTGCCCCTAGAAAGTTTCCTGTCAAATGAATCATGGTTGATGTAAACGAATCATTCTCCTTAAGGAGCATGCTTTTCCCTAGAGAGCACACACTGAACCCTGGACTTCTCCAGCTGAGATGCTCCCTGGCAGAGAGTTAGATGGTGTGGGGACTCAGTAGGTTACTCACTCCATAACCTTACCCACAGCGCAGCGCTTCCCTGCCTCTGTGCAATGGTTTAGCCTTGGATGCCATTTTCTCTTCTCTACCTGTTGACATTTTACTGCTCCTCCAAGCTCTGGCCCAAATGGCACCACCTCCAGGAAGCTGTCCATTCCTCATTCTCTGTCCTGCGGCTTCGGACTATTTTCATGAAATGCTTGATCGAATTCACATCACGGTCGGCCCTCCCTAGTCTATTTCATCTTTGTTTTATACATTTTTATTTTATTCTGCAGGTCACAAACATCAAATAAAATGAGTATTTTAACATACATTTTGGAAGAGGAGATGAGTAGACATGAAACAATATCATAAAGATTATATAATATACATTATAGATTATATGTTATTGTAATATGATACAATATGCTATGGCGTAATATATGTAAGGAAGGAAAGAAGGAACGTAAGGAGGTTCTCCAAGAGCCTTCCATTTACAGAAGGCTCAGACCTTTTCCCATCAGCTGCCCTGCTGGGTCCCTTAGGAGACCCTCTCCCCTTGTGGGTGTGGCCTCCTCCATTAGACTACAAACTCCCTAAAGGCAGGGGCTGTCTTTCTTTTCCTTATTTGTTTGCTCCGTGTTTAGTATAATAAGTGGCATATAGTAAGTGGTTACTAAATACTTATTGACTATAATATAGTATAACGTATAGGGCAGCTAGGTGGCACCACAGTGCATGGAGCTCCAGGCCTGGAGTCAGAAAGACTCATCTTCCTGAGTTCAAATCTAGCCTCAGACACTTAGTAGCTATGTGACCCTGGGCAAGTCACTTAACTCTGCTTGCCTCAGTTTCCTCATCTGTAAAATGAGCTGGAGAAGGAAATAGCAAACCACTCTAGTATCTCCACCAAGAAAACTCCAAATGGAGTAATGAAGAGTCAGACATGACTGAAAAATGACTGAACAGGTAACGTAACATAACATAACATGACAATATATAACATAACACAACATAACGTAACAAGCATAATTTCAAAACACAGTATAATTAATGTAGCATAATACCATACCACATAACATAACAATTAATATAATGTAACATAATGTGATATATTACATAAGACAACCCAATATAATAGAGAACACAACATAACAGAATTAATGTAATATGACATCTACCCTGACATAATGTTATATATAATAACATAATATGATATGATACAATAAAATATGATATTATACAATACAGCATAATATAACACAATATAATTAAAATAATATACAGTATAATGTGACGTGACATAATATGGTATGACATAACATAAGAATATAACATAACTATAATGTATTCAATAATAAACATAACATTCTAATGTGATAAATTCACCATGTGATTTTCAGTGTTGTCCTGTTTATCTGTGTTTCCTTCTGTCCTCTCATCTGTAGGTTGCTTGAGGGCCAGAGACCAAAGGGGAGGTCTTGTGAATGCCCTGCAAAGCAGCTGCTTTTTCCTTGGGTACTATGGAGAATGACTCCAGTAGAGATGATTCTGATGAGAAGGGTTAACAAAGAGCTGCTAAAAATAGTATGGCTTCTTATGGAACTCACTGACCAGCTAGAGAGTGAGAGGACCTCCAGAAAGGAGGCTCCAGAGGAGTGTCCTGCAAGGACATGATCAAGCCCGAGGAGCTCCCAGATACAGAAAGTCCTGCTATCTATGTCTATCATGTCTGGTCTACATCCTAGAGGCCTATAATGGCCCGGAACATGGACAGGCTGTGACTTTTTCAGGTTTGTCACACAGCTAGTGGATGTCAGAGCACTACATGAGCTCAGGGTCTCCTGATTCTGAGGCTACAGTGTAGTATTAAGAATCCTGAGAGAAGCATCAAAATAAGGTCAGGACCCCTGTTGGAGAGGATGTGACATTGCAAGAAGGCTGAAACACCCAATTCTTACTTTGCCTCCCTTTTTTCTGCCAAGGAGAATGATTTCTAAAACACAAATGGTTGGGGAAAAGCTGGAGCCTAGGATAAGTGAAGATGCTTCCAGACAACAGGTACCAGCAGACAGCAAATGCAGGTCCCCCAGCCCCTCAAACCATCTCACTCATCATTGACAGAAGCAGAATGATGTGATCGCTGAGCCACCGTCAGTGACTTTTCGAAGAGCCTGGGGAATGGGAGAAGTGAGGTGGCCCTGGGAAGCTGGACAAGCTCAGCTGTCAATCATTCGCTGAGCCAGAGAACCCATGGAGCATCATCTGCTGCCAAGGCCTGTCGATTTCATTTTTGCAGCATCTCTGGTCGGTTTCACCTCTGCAGCATCTCTGGTCGGTTTCACCTCTGCAGCATCTCTGGTTGGTTTCACCTCTGCAACATCTCTGGTCGGTTTCACCTCTGCAGCATCTCTGGTCGGTTTCACCTCTGCAACATCTATTTCCCCAAGATTCCTCCTCCTCTCCTCTTACTCTGACCCCACCTTGGTGCAGATCCCTCATCACCTCACCCCTGGACCACTGTAGTAGCTGCTGGATTGGGGAGGGGTCTGCCTGCCTTCGCTCTCCCCCACTCCAGTCCAGCCTTTTTTCAGTCACCAAAGTGATTTTCCTAAAGCATATGTTTGACTGAGGGAAGAGGTGGGCTAATTGGCCTGGCTTCACAGATTTAATACCAGAGACAAGGCTCTGGCCAGGATGATGACTTCTTACACAAGGATCTCAGGAGGTACAGCAATGCTTAGTCTAAAACAAAAACAAAAACAAAGAAACTTTCTTTTTTCCTGGCCACCATCTGAAATTCATCGACTAAAATGTTGTCCTGAATCACCTTTCTTCCTATAGAAACCCAGACAGTCAGAGCTGCCAGAAACCTGGGACTGTTATCCAAATTGTTCCTCCTGCCCATTGTACTGATACACACCTTGAGTGATCAGACTCCCCTAAAGTGCTTATGAATGACAGCTATCAAGGAGGGAGAAGAGAGAGTTCTTGTACAAGGAAAGAGTTTATGCTATTTTATCTCCAAGGATCCCTTTAAATATTGTTGTCGACCAAATTTTGATGTATAGTATGATCATTAGTTTTTAAGGATATATTAATTAGGGGGTATTTTTGGCAGCTAGGTTGTGCAGTGCGCAGAACACTGGGTCTAGAGTCAGGAAGACTCATCTTCCCAGGTTCAAATTTGGCATCAGAACACTTCCTAGCTGTGTGAGCCAGGGCAAGTCACTTGACCTGGTTTGCCTTAGTTTCCTCATCTATATAATGAGCTGGAGAAGGAAATGGCAAACCACTCCAGTATCCCTGCCAAGAAAACCCCAAGTGGAGTCATGAAAAGTCAGATATGATTAAAAAAACAACAACTGAATAGTAGGTCTATGTTGTCCCCTACTCAATATATACTCCAGTGGATCCCTGTTGCCTCCAGGAGAAAAAATAAAATGCTCCATTTGGCCTTCACAGACCTTTATCCCCTAACCCCTTCCTCCCCTTCCAGGCTTCTTACATCTTCTCCTGACACTTATTCTTTGATCCAGGTGCACTTCTTTCTGATTATTCCATCAGCAGGACTCTCCATCTCTTGGCTCTGGCTATCCCTCATATCTGGAAGGTTCTCCCTCCTCTACTCTGGTTACTGACCTCCCTGGCTTCCTTTAAGTCCCCACAAAAATCCCACCTCTTACAGGAAGCCTTCCCCAACCCCTGTTAATTTCACTGCCTTCCCTCTGTTAATTATTTCCCATTTCTCTTATAATAGCATCTCTGTCTTCATTTGTTTATTTTAACTGTCAGCAAAAAGGTGAAATTAAAATGGACTCCTTTTCCAGCCTGGTGCTTGAAAGATCATATTTTAAACTAGCAATATCTGCATTCTGAATTTACTGCTGGATTTCTACAGCCCAACATTGATCTCCAGTTAGCTCCAAGCCCCCAGACCAGCTTCTGATGATTGGATGGTCTCCTACCTCTAAATATGACCTACTATTTCTCTCTCCTTTTCCTCTCACTTGAGAAATAAGTGGCTCAGCCATTTTAGCTGGTTATCTGAAAATGCTTAGAAACCATATATCATGTTTAAAACACAGATTAAAGTGTCCCCCCACCAAGAAAGATGTAAAGAAGTTAAAACAAGCGAGTGGTCTTTGGGGATATTTTTTTCCTCTTTGTAGAGAATGGAAAGAGACAGGGTAAGATGAAGGCAGAGATCTCTCATCCTCTCAATCTTAGTGCCAGACCAATTCAGTCATCAGGTGTGGCATTAACTAGACTTTGATGTCTGCTCTCCATGGCTCCACCCTTCTCCCATTTGTAATCAAGCCTTCTTCCCCTCTTTGCCTGATGTCTCTTACTTGGGATGACCTCTGCCTCTCCTCCTTCCTGCTCACTTGGTTTCCAAAAACAACTCCATGAGAGTATCCTGGGACAATTCAACTGGTTAGCCCTCATTCTTGTCATGAGTTAGCTTTTTGATAGTGCACCTTATCTCCCCAACCTCCATGGATGTCTATTACTAGTGTACTTCTTCAACATTTCCCATTAGTTATCTCACAGGATCAAAGACTAGAGGTGGAAGGGACATTAGAAGTTATCTAGTCCAATCCAACTTTCTTCTTGTGTGGATGGCCAGGCCAAAGTCTTTTCAGTGGCCACAGATGTCTTTCAAAAGGCTCTTCAACATCATGGTGCTTGATGCAACTAGTACAATGTTATCTACAAACAGCGACACCTGGAGGACCTTACCATCCATAGGAGAGCCATACTGAATTTGGATTCTGGGTTGAAGCATTTTTATCACAATAGAGAACACTTTTGGTAAGCACAGCTCTCTCTATTTTATTCCTTGCTTGGTTGATTGTTGTACTTCATTTTCAAAGAGGACCAAAATGACATCACCATGATAAAGTGAAGTTTCAGCGTGTCCAACTGTGGTTGATTAGACCAATATGAGCTCGGAATGTTCTACCACGAGTTGGGCACAGATAATCCATGTGAATATTTGGGGTGGATACTCCAAATTAGCCCATCCTACATTTACTTTGTGCTGCTCATAGAGCACAGCACCCTTTTTGATGTGGGCACGGCATGCTGAATGGTCCTATGCCAGTGTCTCCCATGTTGCACAGTCAAATCCAAAGTTCTTGAGAGACACTTTGAGAGGGTCCTTATATCACTTCTTCTGACCACCATGTGATTGCCTGCCCCATGTTCTGCATAAAACAGTCTTTGGCAAGCATATATTTTGCATTGGTATTGCCTGGTATTTACAATTAGAAGGTTATTAATAAGGGTCTATCTATCCATCCATCCATTCATCTCTCCATCTGTCTGCCTGTCTGTCTATCTATGTCTGCCTATCTATAGTTATCAATCTACCTACCATTTCTATATATTTTATCTTCAAATAATATTTTATTTTTCCCCAATTACATGTAAATACAATTTTAAACTTTTTTAAAGTTTTGAGTTTCAAATTCTATCCCTCCCTCCCTATCCTCCCCACTTCCTGAGACAGTAAGTAATCTGATATTGGTTACACGTATGCAATCATGTAAAACATATTTAACATATTTCCATGTTAGTTATTTTGTGGAAGAAAACTCAAACCGAGAGAGAGAGAGAGAGAGAGAGAGAGAGAGAGAGAGAGAGAGAGAGAGAGAGAGAGAGAAACAGTAGCTTCTGCGTGTATTCAGATGCCATCAGTTCTTTCTCTGGAGGCAGATAGCATTTTTCATCATGAGTTCTTCAGAATTGTCTTGGATTGTTGTATTGCCAAGAATAGCTAAGTCCTTCACAGTTCTTTATTGTATAATATTATTGTTAATATGTACAATGTTCTCCTGATCCTTCTTCCTTCACTGCAAAACAATTCATGTAAGTCTTCCCATGTTTTTCTGAGAGCGTCCTGCTCATCATTTCTTATATCCCAATAAATTTCATCACTATCCTATAGCCCAGCTGGTTCAGCCGTTCCCCAGCTGATGATCAAACCTGCCATTTCCAATTCTTAGCCACCATAAAAAGAGCTATTAGAAATATTTTTATACAAATAGCTTCTTTCCTCACTTTTTTTCTTTCATTGGGATATCATTCTAGAAGTGATATTGCTAGATCAAAGAGTATGCACAGATTTATAACCTTTTGGGTGTAGTTCATATATATATGTATATATGTCTGTGTGTAATCTAGGAAAATTTTGATATGTATATTAAATCTAATATACAATTAGATCTAATATACAGTGACCCAAGATAATCCCAAAGTACTCGTGATGAAAAATACTATCCGCCTTCAGAGACAGGACGGCACCTGAACAAGACACAGTCTCTCTGTCTCTGTCTCCAAATTTTCTTCCACAAAATGACTAAAATGGAAATATGTTGGAAATGTTCCTTGAAGGTAAAATTTTGTTCTCCTGAATCAAAGGCTTTTGTAGTCACTCTGGCAAGCTTACTAATGAAATAGCTCCCTGGGGAGGAGGTTTTCTTTCATAGTTTGGATGGGGTGGGAACAATGCTCTTCTGGCAGCAGAGAGTTTGGAGGACACTGAGAGGTGGAAGGAGCAGTGAGTGTAGAGACTGATCAATGGACCCCAGACTGCACTGCAGGCAGATGGAGAACCACTCCCCAGGGAGGAAGAGACACCCAGAGAGAAGGATGAGCGCATGGTAGTGGGCAGCTTCCCGCTTCTTCGCTTTCTTCTCTTATGTAGATGTACATTCCTCCCTAGAGCTTCCTACCCTTTTCACTATGCAAGCATGTTCTATATTAAGCTTGATTCAGTTTAGAATTATGGAGGAACCATTGAGGGCCCAGTCTTTGGATCATGGGCAAGTATTTCTTTCCTGCTTCCAGGCCAACAGCTCAGAAAAACTAGGAAATGAATGTGTATATAAAGGGTCTGAGTGGATGATGTCTCTCACCATTCCCTAGTGGCTTACAGGTAAGGATGTTTGCTAAGGACTTCTGGGCTAGGGAGGGAGAGTTGCAAGCTGAATCCTTTACTACTGGAGGACACATGCCTATGAATATATGATGTTACTGGTGTGTGTGTGTGTGTGTGTGTGTGTGTTCTTTCCAAATTATAGGTGAATGAACATCCTGAGAGGGGAGCATGTATGGAATGGAAGTGTGCAGTTCCACACACACACATGTATAACCAAACACACCATACACAGGTCTGACATATATACATACACATCATGTATATATGTCTGACACATACATACACACATATACACATATGTATATATATGGTCCAACAGCATCAGGCAAGGAAGGACAATAAATCAATTTATGATCTGGGGTTCTGTTTACTTTTTCATTTCCAGAGCTCATGATAAATGTGTTTTTATTGGGATATTTTGCCTCGGACTAAATACAACTTTGCTTCTTACCCAAATGTATACTTGAATTTTATGCTTCAGAAGTTCCCTAGAAGGATTCAGGACTTGTGGTAGTAGTAGTAATGATAAACATCAATAATGATAATAATAATTCATGTTTTTCAGGTGCTATTATTTTTCTCATTTTACTGTTGACAAAACTGAGGCAAAGAGACATCAAATGACTTGTCAGGGGTCACTTGGTTATGAAGTGTGGGATTCAGCATCTGACTTTGCTGACGCTCACTCCAGCCTCCTCTCAGATGCCTCTGTCTGACATTTAAGGCTCCTGTCATTGGCTGGCCCGACCTTTCCAGTCTTTATTCTTACTGCTTGCCCCTTGAACTCTACGGAGTCCAGCCACACTGGCTGATGGCCCATCTACAACTCTGTGTTTGTACTGGCTGCTCCCCATCCCTGGAAGGCATTGCTTCCTCCTCCCTCTCTCTCTCTCTCTCTCTCTCCATCCCTCCCTCCCTCTCCCTTTTCCTTTCTCTCTCTTTCTTTCTGTCGGTCACTCTTTTCCTCTCTCTCCCTCCCTCCCCTCCCTCCTTCCCTCTCCATCCTCCCTCCCTTCTTCTCTCTCTCTCTCTGTCTGTCTTCTCTCTGTCTCTCTCCTCCTCTTGCCTATCTTCCAATTCCCTCTCCTCCCCTCCTCTCCACACCTAAATTACCTTGGATTCCCTTTGTTAATATTCTGGATATACGTGTGTGTGTGTGTGTGTGTGTGTGTGTGTATGGATGCCCATTGTCCTCCTGATTAATGTATAAGCTCCTTGAGGGCAGGGGCTGATTCATTACTGTGTTTGCATCCCCAGTGCTTAGCCCAGTGCCCAACATGAGTAAGGACTGACAAATGCTTGCTGATTGAATGAGTGATTGATAGATTTATTGGTTAAATAAAGGCTTTGACTCATCCTGTGATCAAAGGAAAAGATTTTCTTTGGACTTTCCAATGACCATCCCTTCAGGGCAGATGTCCAAATAGCCCAGAGCCTCTTGAGTCTGCTAATGGGTCTTGTGCCATAGCAGAGAAAGTCTTCGTCTTGGTCTTGGAACATCTGGGTTCAAATACTGCTTCTGCCCATCACTTTTCTCTTATACTTGTGGTGAGGATTGAATGTATACAAATTCCTTAGTAAATCTTGAAGCACCAAATGAAAGCTTAGCTCCTGTTAAACTTGCAAACATCCATCGTTGTGATATCATTCATGCTCAGCCAGGAGAGTTAGGGGCATTTGCAGGAGACTAACATTCTCTTGAGAAACCATGGGATGAGGGCAAGAGCAATGGAGACAGAAACCCTGGCTGGGCGTTCTAACTCTGCATGTTTGGCTGTGGGCAGATCTCGTTCTATGTTCTTCAGTTCCCTTCCCTATACATGGAGATTCGTAGCCCTTGTACTGCTCGCTGCAACCTCTCACCTGTGTGAGGCACGCTCTTTGCAGTAATGGGTAACTAATACCTTAGCTTTGAAATGTTTCGTCTACATGATCACCAGTTTCCTTTAAATATTTGGTAATCTTCAGCAAAATAGGTAAGTAAGGTCATTTAAGGATGGCAGCATCTATTGGTCATCTCACCCAGGCACATAGCAGCAAGAGTTCTGGTTCTGAGAGGAGCTGGCTTCAGGCCTCACTTCTGCTACTTACTACTCATGTGACCTTGGGAAAGTCATGTCACCTCTCTCAGCCTCAGTTTCCTTATTTGTAAAATCAGGAGCATTGGGCTTGAAGACCTCTGAAGCTGTTTTCAGCTTTAGCTCTAGGATTCATACCTAGGACAGAATTCTTTTGACTGTGCACCTGACTAATCCTCATTCAAGACTCTGCTTGAAGACTTGGAGGGCTGGGGAGCTGCTGCCTCCTGAGGCAGCCCCTTCCATTCTGGGATGGCTGGAATGGTCAGGAAGTGTTTGCTGACATCAAGACCCGAAAAATTGTTACCTGGAAGAAGTAAACTTGCTATTTTTGTCCTCAGAAGTAGGAGCAAGAGTTAGAAATTACATGGAAGCCCATTGACCAATAAGAGATATCCCAGGGGGAAGGGGCTGCCTGAGGAGGGGGGGTGTTTGTCTCCAAGTAGGGGTCACATGGCTTTGGCACTTATATTGGCCAGCTCTAGGATTCTGGGGTGCCACTCAGAGCCATTGAGGCAAAAGTGAACCATTTTGTGCAACCCCCCTGCTTTGGAGAGAGAGACTTGGCCAAGGTCATCCTGGTCCTCAGGATTCCAGGTCCAGTGCTATCTACACATGGGCCATCTGTTTACATCTTTGACTGTGATGAGAAAGTAGGAACTGCCTTTCCCTGCTCAGGTCCTTGATTCATTTCTGCTCCTGGATTCCATCAAATGTCCGGCTGGGCTCCAGCCCCCAGGGAGAAGGTGCCAGCCACCCTTTTCCTTCCTTTCTCAGCACAGTGCCCAGTGTGGACTTGGAAGCTCCTGGGAAGCATCTCCCTGATCACTTGGTAGCTCAGGAAATGATAGGCAGTGGGTGTGGCAAGGGCAGGGCACAAGAGAAAGCTGATGGGTTTCATATCTGGGGATCTCTGGGACCGAGGGCTGCCCGTGCAGGGACCGTACCATCAATCCACCTACAAAGACATCTGTTGGGCTGCTATGGGCCTCAGTTTATAAAACTGATGATATCTCATGACTTTCTTAAAACTCTGTGTTCTGTGGTGCCTCCTACCCCCAAGCTGCTGAGCCCTTCCATTCTGTGGAGCACAAGGGAAACAAGCATTTATTAAGTATCTCCTGTGCTTGTGTTTTACAAACATGATCTCATCTGATCTGCTGGGAGGTAGGTGATATTATTACCCCCATTTTACAGTTAAGAAAACTGAGGACGAGAGGTTAAGGGGCTTGCCCAGGATCATACAACTAATGAATGTCTGAGCATGGATTCGAACTCAGGTCTTCCTGACTTCAGACCCAGCGATCTGTCCATCCATGCCACCAAGCTTTCTCTGGCAGGGTCTTAAATTCTCAAATTCACAGGAGGTGTCTTGTGGTCACCTTGCCCTCCCCTGGGGCTCCCCAACACTCAGTGAGTGTCTGATTCCAACTTTGCCTCTTCCCTCTTCCCTCACAGGGCTCCATGTGAAATAGGTGAATCATAAATGCAGAGGTCGAAGAGGAGGGTCTTTGGTGCCTCGGGCCAGGCCCTGCCCATCAGGACTTGGATGGCTCCCTCCACTCCCCACCATTCAGCTGTTCCCCCCTTTGCCATGATCCTGGGCTCTCACCTACCCTCGGCCCCACCCATGAAGGAGGGCTCACTCAGGGCAGGTATTGGTGTATTTAGAACAAGTCATGGCACATTAACTGTATGTGCTTTAGTTGGCATGGTTACCACAGGGGTGTGCTGCAGGAACCAGATGGGAGGAGCAGGGAGGACACTTACTTAAGGTCACTGGGATAGGTGGGGATAGAACTGGGGCAAAAAGTCTTGGTCTCCCAAGGCTTAGATCCAACTCTTATTCAGGCACTAGATGCTGGACCCTGGCTTCCCAATTCAGGGCCTGCTGCTGTTCAAGGACACATAAGATACACCTAAAAGTCTGGGGTGTTGTAATATGATGTCATTATTCAGGACCCTACCTAGACTGTCAGGGATGGGATGACCCTTAGAACAGGGAATGTCAGTGTTAGGAGGGGAGTTAGAACAGGGGATGTCAGAACTGGGAAGGACCTGAGAACAGAAGACAGACCTTGGAAGGACCAGCTGAGATAATGCAGCTGAAATGCTTTGCAAAGCTTAAATGCAGTTTTTCCCATGAGAAGTTTAGTGACTTTTCTAAGATCATACAGTTTGTAAGTGTCTGAAGCAGGATTTGAACCGTGGGCCTTCCTGACTTCATCACTTGTTGCCTGTCTGTCTACAGGGTTTCGATCATGTGAATCTGTCTGGGACTGAGGATATTTTATCACTTGTAGCCTTTACAATAACTTCCTTGCTCAGACAAATCACATGACTGAGGGTCCAACAAATCATAAGAAAATCAGAGCCGGGCTTGAACTCATGTCTTGTGGCTTCAAGGTCAGTGCTCCTTCCCCTATATCAGCAATTCTTAACCGTGTGTGTGTGTATGTGTGTATGATGGGCCCCTTAGGCAGTCTGGTGGTGAAGAAGAAGAAGGAGGAGGAGGAGGAGGAGGAGGAGGAGGAGGAGGAGGAGGAGGAGGAGGAGGAGGAGGAGGAGGAGGAGGAGGAGAAGGAGAAGGAGGAGAAGAAGAAGAAGAAGAAGAAGAAGAAGAAGAAGAAGAAGGAAGAGGAGGAGGAGGAGGAGGAGAAGAAGAAGAAGAAGAAGAAGAAGAAGAAGAAGAAGAAGGAAGAGGAAAAGGAGGAGGAGATGAAGGAGAAGAAGAAATAGTAATAACTAACACTCGTATAGCACCTACTATGTGCTGGGCACTTTGCAAAGGATTCTCCCTACGACCCTAGGAAGGGGGTGTTATTATTATCCCCATTTATCATTTGAGGAAACTGAGGTTAGCAGAGGTTCATCAATGACTTGTTCAGGGTCACACAGCTAGTAAATATCTCACAATGTTTTAAAATACATACAACAGAATTCATAGAATTTCAGAGGAAACCAATTCTATTGAAATAAAGATACAATCCCCGCCCGACCTCTCCTCTGAGCCCAGTTAAGAAGTCTCCCTCTCCCTGCATCCTGCCGCATCCTGTCCCTCTGAAGTGATGAAGCTGCCGACTCTAGCACCCTGCCTCTCTAGGGACTTCCACCACTGTCCCTGGTCTGAGAGGCCTGTCTCATCTGCCCTGTGTCTACAGAAGAACTGTTCCATTATCAATTTTTCAGGAAGTAAAGATGTGGAGATGGTCTGGTCTCTGCTTGGAAATCGGTCCCAACTGTGTCTGCTAGAGTCCAAATGCCTGGCCATTCTCCTGCCAGGAGGGCTGTTTGTCAGCCTCTGTCCCAGGCTCCCCCTGGCTCTCCCCAGGCTCCTAGACAGGACTCCCTTCTGCCTCCCATCTGACCACCTCTTGGCATCACTGGAGCCTGCGCTTGGGGAGTGGTTGAGGCGGCCGGTCCATTTAAGGGGCCTTTCACACCCATGATGGGAAATTTGTTTTTTTCGGTTTCAAAGGCATCTGGGAAAAGCTAAACAGACACAGTCTGAGGTAATGGATGGAGCTCTAATTGAGGGGAGGGAATTGGATCAGCAGCTTCTGCCTCCTCAGCGGGTTGTGCTGGGCATTAGAAGGCAGCCTGGCAGGGGCTTTTACCCCTTCCTGCCAGAGTCTTTCACAGCGATCCTCCTCTCTTTCCCCCTGCAGTCACTGACATCCTTCCTTCCTCACCTCTCCCCTGTCCCCCTGTAAAAATGGGTCCTCTCTCCCCCGCTCCCTCTCTCCCACTAATTCAATAGGCAAAGGCAGCTAGAGAACCTTCCTAAAGCTCTTTTAGCTCATCTGCTCAAAAGCCAGCCAGGGCACCTTGTCACCAATAGAGCCAGTCCAGACTTCTTGGTTGACATTCCAGGCTTGTATCTCATTGTCTCAGCTTCCTCTCTTCCTTATTGTGGTCCCTCCAGGTCAACCAAAGTTAGTGATTCACTTTTTCCTTTATCCCTATGTTTGTTCCCATCTCCATGACTTGTGGGCCACAATAGGGACCAGAGAGACTTCCCCTTTCCCTTTCTGTTCCTCTGAATCTTACCCACCCTGCAGATCCAGCCCACATGCTGCCTCATCTAGGGAGGCTTCCATGATGGCCCTATTGCTTCAAGGTCACTTCCTTCCTCAGTTAATTGCTAGGGCAGGTCACAGTGTCCCATGCAGTCTCAGGACATTCATCAAATCCAGTCCCCATCCCAATATACCTGCACATGGTGTCGGAGTCTCCAGCATGAGGAAACCTGCTCCACACTGGAAGAGCTCTCATTGGGAGGCAGTGTTTGCTGAACTCCAACCTAAACTGGCCTCCCCCCACACTTGGCTCCTGGTTCTGGCTTTGGAGGTGAGTGGAACAAGTCAATCCCTCTTCCTCCATGACTGCCCTTCCAAACCTTAAAGACAGATTTGGAGTCCTAAAACTTGGGTTCAAATCCCCATTCAGCTATTCTGCAGTTGTAAGCCATCCCCATCTTGTGACCACACTAAAATGGGAGATGGGGGCAAACCCTTCAGGCTTTCAGGTCCCTTTCAGAACCAGAGCTTCTGAACCCCTGAACTAATTGGACCTTGTGTGAGATGATCTCTGGACCCTTTGGCATCCTGGTCACTCTTCTCCGGATATGACCAGGTCATTCTCCCTTACGATATAGTGCACAGAATGTACATGCACTTTGAGAACTGATTCTAACTGAAAAGCACTTGGTGTTTATTGCCTTGTGGAATCCCCTCAGTAGCCCTAGGAGCAAGGTGAGATTATTGTCCATTCTAAAGATGAGAGAGGTTAAGTAACTTTTCCAGATTCACAGAGATACTGCCTGAGGCAAGATTTAAACTCAGGTCTTCAGGTCTTGGACCCCTTTCTGTGTGCATAGCGCCACCTAGCAGCCTCAGATCTTGCCATCTGACTCTCTTGGGGTCTTTAGCCAAGACTGTCTCTGTGACACTAATTATCTCTTAGAGGAGATGTCTCTCCCAGTCAGTCTCTAGCTGGTTCTGGAGGAGGGGCTGTCTCTGGTACTTGCATGTCTTCTGTAGGGTGCCTGTCACCAGGAAGGTAAAGAGCAGGTGTCAGGAGACATACTAGTCTTCCCTCCCTCTCTTCTCTCTCACCAAACTGGGCACTGGGCCTTTGCTCATGGCACCCCAAATGTCAGAGGTGCCCCCCTCTGATTCTCACTTGTTGGAGCTCTGTTCTAAAGATGGCATGGAGTGGTAGTAGAGACCAGACCTGGAGTCAGGAAGACCTGAGTTCTAGTCTTGTTTCTGACATATAACGGCTGTGTGACCTTGGACAACTCACTTAGCCTCAGTTCTCTCCTCTATAAAATGGGGAGTAACATTAAGTGCCTCTCTCACACATTTATTTGATAACTTGTGTGTATGAGGAGATAACATGTCAAACACTTTGTAAGCCCTGAAATACTTTATGAATTTGCTCTATTAACATTGCTATCACCATGACCCTCTTCACACCTGGGACAGGTAGTCTTACAGAGGTAAGACTAAAGACCAGGTGTGGACCTGCATTTTCATGGAGGGAGTTTCCTCACTTGGGCGTTCCCTTAGCTGGCGAAATCTCAGGTCAGGCTTTAAAACAAACTTTAGTCAGCATCCAGTGGTGGGGGTCTGGTTTTGCAAAGGAAGAGGACTTTCCCACACTGCAGATGGTCCACACTGCTGGGTTTTCAGTATTTCCCACTCCATGTGTTTACGAGTAATTTGTGGTGTGGTCCAGCTGCTGAAAAGCCAATGTGGTTTGAGGCTGCCTTAGGAGATGCCCAGTGTCCAGACCCAGTGGGGCGGGGGAGGGCAGTTCTCACCTCCCCTTCTCCTTCAGGAGGACTGGGTTCAATTCTGAGACCACAGATTAGTGAGGGGATTAATTCTCAATCCCCTGTTTTCTATTTCATTTTTTTGTTACTATATTCCTTTTCTCTGTGTCTGAGGCCAAAGTTCAGTCTCCTTCCCTGAAGTTAGATACCAAAAGTTAAGCTTTTCCAGAGTGACTGCCAGTAAAAGAAAGACTATTCTCACTACCCTCAGAAAATGCTGTCTCAACATTTCCTGCAAGATTGGCGGGGCATCCTTGAGAAGCTAGGGTGACTTGACCTTGTCCCGTCAGTAACAGTTAAGGTGGTCTTCTCTCATTTCCCAGTGTCCAGGAGGTTTGCCCTTATCAGTAACCTTAGAATGCAGCTAGGACCCATAAAATTCACAAAAGCATTTTCTAGAGATGGAGAGAGGTGGTGGTTCCCCCACCCGGGGACCATCCTGGTTTTTTTTATGATTTAACCAATCATAATGCTGGCCAATTACATGGTTTCTTTTCAGGTTTTTTGTTTTATGCTGATAAAAATGTCTTGCATCCTCAATTCAGGGTGTTTTGACTGGAGGCAGGGCCATTAAAACCATCCTTTATGATCAGGTCACATGTCCCCATGCAGAAATAATATCTTGCTCAGAGAACTGCCTCAGTTTACCCGGTTGTTAAATTTCACTCACAACTTTATCAAAGACATTGACAAGCTGGAGAAAAAAGGCAGGCAATGAGGATGAGGAAGGACCTAGAGCTCATGTCATAAAAGTAGTGGTTGAAGGAATGGGGCATGTTGAGTCTAATGTCCAAAGAAGAATTCATAGTCTTTCCACCCCAAGCCCTCTCCTCTTCTGAATTTCCTTAGTACTAGTTTTGTAAAAATTATATTTAATATTTTTCAGTTAGCAAAAATCCTCCTTCTCTCCTTCCCCTAAATCCCCCACCCTCATTGAAAAAGAAACAAAAACAAAAATCTCGTTAGAAGAGTCCATAGTGAAAGAAAACAATTGGCCAATGGTCCACAGTGACCGTGTCCAAAAACTGCCCTCAGTCTTTGCAGACCTCTGTCACAGTCGCTGTGATTTTCTCTTGCCTTTCCCCCTTAGGAATCGGGCTGTCCGTTTTCTAGACTTGTTTGGAGTTTTACAGGATGGAGGCGGCCTCAGTGCTTCCTACTACTCTGGCATGTTGGCCCTGCCCCTCCCTTTTCACTGAGGGCACCTTTGTCCTCCTGGTCCCTTGGGCCCCCCACCTAGAAGTCATCATGGGCTCCTGCATCCCTCTCACCCACCACATCCAATATGACACCAAGGCTGTTGATTTCCCCCCAGCAGCCTCTCTTGGACATGCCCCTTTCTTTCCTCTTAGGCAGCACCCACCCTGGTGCAGGCCCTCATCATCTCATGTCTGGACTATGGCTATCACTTCTGGGGGTCTGCCGGCCCCATGTCTCTCCTTACTCCAGTGCATCCTCCACTCAGTCCCCAAGGGACTTTCTTAAGGCACAGGTTGGATCATATCACCCTTCCTACTCAATAAAGTCCAGGGGTTCCTTGTGGCCTCCAGGAGCACATTCAGAATACTCTGCTTGGCCTTCAGAGCCCTCATAACCTGCCCCCTCCTCCCTTTCCAGTCTAATACCTTCCTCCCAGCAAAAAGGTCTTGGATCCAATGACCAGGCTGCCTGGCCATCCCACACCAGGACCCTCCATCTCTCAGCTCTGGTCCCCAGGCCTGGGATGTCTTCCCTCCTCATCTCTGCTTCCTTCAGGTCCCATCTAACATCCCATCATCTGTAGGAAGCTTTCCCCCACCTCTTCTTAATTCCAGTGCCCCACTTTGGTGTTCAGGTGTTTCAGTCGTCTGACTCTCTGCAAAGATACTGGCGTGGTTTGCCATTTCCTTCTCCAGAAGCAAACAAATTAAGTGACTTGCCCAAGGTCACATAGCTAGGAAGTTTCTGAGGCTGGATTTGAATTCAGGTCTTCCTGACTCTAAGCCCAATGCTGTGCAAGATGGCGCCACCTAGTGGCCTTCCCGCTGTTGATCATCTTCAACTTAGTCTGTATACGTCTGGATTCTTTTATTTGCACGTTTTCCTCGCCATTTGTGCTCCTTGAGGGCGGAGTCTGAGGGTTGGGTTTTTGGTCTTTCTTTGTATCCCCAGGGCTCAGCGCAGTGTGTGGCACATAGGAGTTTGGTGACTGGTTGACTGAGCCCTACAGCCTTTATCTGTATACATAAATATACGCAGGAAGCTTCCAGGCTGCTGGGTATGGCCCAGGCTCTGACAGCTGGAGGACCAGGTGGGGCTATGTGCAGGATGTGGCATGTGAGCTAAGATGGTGGCAGCCAGAAGTGCTACGGGGGAGAAGGAAGGAACGGTGCGTTGGGCGCCTGGGGACAGATGTGGCAAAGGCCTTGAGATGGGAGATAGGAGGTTGTACAGGAGGGAAAGGGAAAAGTCCAACAGAGCCGAACCGTGACTGTGGGAACAAGGAGGTAGGAAACCCAGGGATTCCTCCATCAAAGACAGAACAAACGAAAGAGAACACACACACACAATGGCAATAAATTTAGATTTATCATTATTAAATTCAATTATTTAACAAAACAAAGCATCATATTTCACTTTCTGTTCATTTAGTATTTTCTTAGCAGCCTACAGGTTTTTTCTCCTGATAAAATGTAAACTTCTTGAGGGCAAGACCTGCTCCCTCCCTCTCTCTCTCCCTCCTTTCTCCCTCTCTCTCTCTCTCTCTCTCTCTGTCTCTCTCTCTGCCTGTCTCTCTCTGTCTCTCTCTCTCTCTCTCTCTGTCTCTCTCTTACACTCTCTCTCTCTCTCTCTCTCTCTCTCTCTCTTCTCCCTCTCTCTCCCTCTCTCCCTCTCTCTCTTTCTCTCTCTCTCTCTCTAGCTCTCTGTCTCTGTCTCTGTCTTTTGTCTCTGTCTTCTCAATGCCTAGCACATTTCCTGGTGCTTAATAGGTGCTTAATAAATGCTAATTGAATTGAATCATTCTCACTACTGGAGATTTATCCCAAGGAACAGATTTAGTTCAATAATACTGGCCTGTATCTGAGCTACATGGGACCTCTGAGGGCGTCTCATCCACCTCCTGCCTGAAGGAAAGCTCACTACCTGTCACAGTTGCAGAGGCTAAGGGCAGAGAATTTCTTCTCCCATCCCTAGGAATGGGCTCATCTTTTCCAAGCAGGCCTGCTCTGCTGTATCCCTTGCCCTCATTTCCGTTCTTACCCTTCATCTGTGGTTTCTAGGCTCTCCTGTTTCAGCCCATCCTGGTTTCAAGTGTTTTAGGAAGATCTGAGTGGGGTCAGGCCAGGTCTCCAATGCTGCCTCAGCTAAGACGCCCTCTGCCCCACTCACTGGTTTGGATTCCTTGAACATGGAACCCGAGCCTGATCCCTCCAGATAAGAGGACACCATATGGACAGATCGCTTTCCTGTCTGTCTTTCCTTCCCTCTACATTCTTCCACAGGGCCACATGGGGAAGGTGGTCTTGGAAACCCCTGGGATCCGGGAGTCATAGAAAGTAGAGCACCATGAGCCCTTGAGGTCACCAGCTAACCCTGTCCTCTCCTTTCACAGAGGAGGAATGTGAGGGCCAAAGAGAGGCAGGAACTTGCAGCCAGCTCCGTAACAGCCCTCTGAGATTCTCCCTCTCTGGCTAAGCATCCCATTCTCTTGGAGCAGAGGCTGTTCAGTGGAGATATCTGGGAGGTGCCTGATCTTTTCTCTCCCTCTAGCCCTCTCCCCTCTCTTTCTGCCATCCTCCAAAGGGTGGGCCTGGCAGAAAGGAGGGGATGCTTGATTGAGGACCAGGTTTCTGCCATAGTCCTTAGATTAACAGTCACTTTAGCAAGAATAAAGGCACAGAGTCACAGAAATGAGAGCTGGGATGGATGACAAAAGTCATCTCCCTGCCCCATTTTACAGATGAGGAAACTGAGCATGTCCAGAGGGAGAATTAAAATTCAGAGCTTCAGAGTTCTGGTCAGTACTAGAGGGCCCCTCAATGCCATGACCACTAAGAAGAGTTTTGCAGATTTCGTTTCCAACTCTTACTAAGTCTTCCAGAAGAGGGGCTCCAGTTCTGTGGAAAGAGTCTAGCAGCAGAGTGGGGGGGCCAGGGCAGAGTGTCACAAGACTCCTCCCAGCCTTATTGTTCAGCAGAAGCTGCCTGGACTAGATCTAGATCTAGAATGGGCCAAGAATTGGGGAAACCCCTGGGCTGGGGGAGAGAGGAAGAAGGTGAAAGTTGGGATGGGGGACACAGACATCTAAAGTCTGAACTGTCGGAGCTGCCAATGCCCAGGGCATGGGCAAGGTGCAGAGAACCCAGAGAAGCACCCAGGATGAGAACAGAGACTTGGGCCATGTCCTGGGAGAGGTGGGGGGTTCTCCCTCACTTAAGGTCTCCGGATAAGGTCCAGGTGGACACTTTAGGAGGGTGTTGGGCAGGGAATTCTCTGTGTACTTTTCTTCTCTATTAGAACATAAGCTCTTTGAAGACAGTGCCTAGTCCAGTGCTTGGCACAGAAGAGGTATTTAATAAGTGCTTGTTGATTAATTGGTTCAAATCTGAGTTGGTCTAGATACCTCCGAGGCCCCTGCTGGTACTGAGGGTCTGTGATTCTCTGAAAAGGCCTGAATACGGGCAATACGAGGAGTGGGCACTTGGTCCAAACTCAGGCTTCTTCTGGGACCCTTAGAGAGAAACCATGGCAGACTTAGAGAATCTCTTCATTCCTCCCCACTGAACCATGGGTCCTGTCCTGGCTGCTGTTTCTACCACTTCAGAGTATGGGAACTCCCTGCTGTTCTGGAGTGGGGCAGCAAGATCCCAGCTAGCAAACTGGCCCCAGAACGAACAGCACACAGTGCTATCAAACACATCCTCCAGTCAACTCTTTCAGACATTCAGTGTGGGAATGGGAGCTTAGACAGAGGTCCTAGATACTACTGGGGCAGCCCAAGTCACCACATCTGTCAGCTCATCCTTCTAACCTCTTCCTTGGTCTGCCTAGGGACTCCTCTGCTGAGGGGCTGCCAGCCTGGTCGGTGCCCTCTAAATATTGGTGCTGCGGTACAAAGACCCAGTCACCCACTCTGGCAGTGTCTCTCGCTGGAAGGGGCTGTGGAGGGCAGGACAGCTGCCTCTACCATTCCTCTTCTCCCAGGGGAGGCTAAATAAATGATAACTCTGAATTTTGTGAAAACTTGTTATACTTTAAGAAATGAAGAAAGAAATGGGTCTGCAGAAACCTGAGAAATCTTGTATGATTTGATGCCACGCAAGGTTAGCAGAACCAGAACATTCTATGCAAATGAACAGCCCTGAGAGATTTACGGGCTGACTGAAGGAATGTAGAGGACTAAAGGGGGAGAGTACACTCCTATTACAAATTTTGTTTTTTTCTTTTTTTCCAGTGAGGGGAGAAATGGGAGGAAGGAAAAAAAAGAATGCTTGTTAATTGAAAAAATAATCAAAAACAAAAACCCAAACCAACCACATAACTGTGAAGAGTGGAAGCTTCCAATGGAAATGGTTTCCCCAAGGTCATGTGGCTGATCGGTGTTTGTCTGGTCACAGAATGGTCAAAGTCCATCCTTTCTAGGTTCCTGCCTGTGAAATCGCAGCAGCGTTGAGCTGGATGGTCCTTCCAAGAGATTGATGGGCTTTGCTTTCCAATCCCTAAGGGAGATCACAAAGGGAGACTTTCTCAGAGATGCAGGGTGTCCCCTCCATCAAGGTTACCCCAGCATTAATCATTCATCAGCAGAGCCCAGCAAGATTCTAATTGCAAATAAGTACAATTGATGTCAATGCATAATTTATGATGCCATTTGTTAAACGGAGACAATGGGAGGTGAGGAACGGCATTAAGCAGCCGGCAGGAATTAAAGAGAATTGGGGGATGAAAATTCTGGTCCTGGATGGGCAAACTTGGGAGCTGTCGGAGGTCCTGAGATCTCTCACCTAGGAAGAGACCTCCAGCCTCTTTCTGAGGAGGCCAGACCTTGGAGCCACATTGGCCAACATGGATCAATCAATCATCTACCACCATTTATTCAGTCCATGGTCCTACTGTGTGCCCAGCATTATGCTAGGTGCTGTGGATACGCGGCAAAATGGAAGCAAATAGTGAGATAGTCTGTTCCCAAGGACAGGAATCTAAACTAGATGCTTGCTGGTCTCTGCCCTGATCTGTCTCCTGGCTCCATGACTTTGCACAAGTGAATGCATTCTCCCCTCCACTCAGCTTCACAGGTTCCCAGACTTCTTCTAAAGCACAGTTCAGGGACTCGCTACCATCCTCCCCCTGTCCCCAGAGTTGGGACCCTAGGGTCTAGGCAGATGTTGAGGCAGACTCTATCACCTCCTGATTTTGCAAACCCCAAACGCAATGAACTTTGCTCAAAGCTCCTTCTAGCATCTCTTGTCTAGAATGGTGGCGACCTCTACGATGTACAATGAAAACTGTCAGCTAGGGAAGGTGGTCTGGTTTTAACTTTGGCCTTGTTTTCCTGCTCCAGGGGCTGAGACTCACCTTGAGTGGCTTTGCCCTAGCTTATGGTGAATATTACCTGTGTTACATACTGCCCTTCTCTAAAGTCTTGACCACAAACTAGCTCATGGTCATTGACTGAATAACCATCAAACTGCCCTGGACTCCTGGTTTCTCCAGTTTCTGTTGTAAAGGGTAGGGGGAGGGAACAAACATTTATTAAGCACCTACTATGTGCCAGGCACAAATAGCATCTCATTTTATCCTTACCACAGCTCTGTTATTACTTCCATCTTACAATGGAGGAAGCTAAGGCAGATAGCAATTAAATGACTTAACCCAGAGCTGCACTGCTAGCAGGTGCTGGTGAGTGGATTTGAACCCAGAGTCCTATCTGCTGTGTCCCCTAGCTGCCTAAGGCTTTTCTCTGCTTTCATGCCAAGGAGGTGGTGAATGAAAAGCAACTGTCCATGGAGGGCTGAGGAAGGTGGTTGTCTTTGCTCCCGAGTGACTCCATTCCTGGTCCTGGCATTGGAAGATGGAGCCAGTTAAGGTCTGAGCAGACCTTCTCAGCCTCCATAGCCTGGTTCTGCATTCCTCTTTCACCTGAGGACTTTCCTTCCTTTGATTCCCTCTTATTTCTCCTGTCTATCTCTACCAAGACTTGCTTTCAGGCTGACTCTCTCTTCAGCTTCTAAGGACATGCTTTGTCTATTGTCTCCTTAGTAGCTCCAGAGCTTAGTCAGCACCTGGTACATGCTCATTGAGTGGTCTTCATGTTTGCATTGACTAATGGTGGGAGTGAGCCTGGGCTCTCTAAATCTCTTCCAGTAGAGCACAAAGTCTGAGAGGCCTGACCAACATGGGGAGGCTTCGGTGCAGGTGTAAGTCTGGACTCCAGGTCTATTGTCTGAGGACCAGCTACCCCAGTGTGCCCAATGTCCTTGAAGATGGATGAAATGTTTGTCCACAGCAATGCTCAAAGACTGTCTGCTAAGCTATTGGGCCAGTCTCTAGAGGGAGAGTACCAGGCTGAGCAAACTGCTGTCCTTGAAGCAGGAATTCTTTCTAACTTCTGACATTCTCATAGAGGTGGCTAGGTGGTATAATGGACAGAGCGCTAAATCAGGGTCAGGAAAACCCCAGCTGAAAATCTTCCATGTCAGGTGAGCTGTGTGACCGTGGAGAAATCACTCAACCTCTACGAACTTCAGTTTCTTTAGCTGTAAGGTGGGGATAAGGATAGCACCCACCTCACAGCTGTTTTAATGATTACTCTTTGCAAACCTTTAAGTGCTGTCTGTGTAAGTTAGCTCTTTATTAAGGACCTGAATAAAGAATGGCAGGCCTCCTGGAGATCAGTGGGTGCTGGCGGGCTCCAAGCTCAGCCCTGACATGTGGCAACAAGGAGGGTAAAGGGTCTGTTAGACAGGGGGCATCCCTGCTCAGGGATCCTCAGAGTCTGTGATGTTACAGGGGTGAGAGATGGATGTCCGGGCATCAGCAGGAAAGGGGAAGGCACCACATTTCTGAGAATTCCTGCCATCAGGAGATCAGCCTTCTGGGACTGCCAAGCGGGAAGAGCTGAAGAGAGAGGATTGAAGCTTCTGGGTCTGGGCTGGAATGTGGCCTCCATTCTGTGGGGCTGACAATCTTTCTAGGGCTCTGACCTGACTTGCTCATAGCTCCAAGCATTTCTATGATCTTGATAGATTTGTGGCACCTGTGATCAGAGGCAGGCATTAAAGACATTTGGAAAGATCATTGGGGCAGAGGCTGGGAATCAAGATTCTGATCCTTCCTCTAATATGTGTTGCCTCTGTGACCCAAGACAAGGGCCTTTGGCCTTCTTCCTCATCTGTACAGGCACAGGGTTGACCTCAGAGGGCTCTAAGATCCCTGTTGTGGCTGAATAATCCAACCTGATCAAACCTGAAAGGGAAGTTCCCATCTTTGGGAGGGCTTCTTGAAGCTTGATGTTAGGACTGCCACCAGGCAGCCTTCAGTCCAAAGTGCAGAGTGTGAATTGGTAACTAATTGGATTAAATACTCATGAATAAGCCTGAACTCCCATCTGGGAAGTCAACAGTTCCTTTGGATTCTGACCTTGTAACTTCTCTCTCATCCATCTCCTCTTCTCTATTCCAACCACTATCACCCCAGGGGATCCAGCCTCACTCATGCAATCTGGTAAGCACATTGCCACTGACCTGTGAACAGGCCCACTGCTCTCTCCCCAAGTACTCCATTTTGGGCAGGGAGGCTAAGAGCTGTGCCAGTCATATACTTGTGAAGGTAACACAGTGTAGGGGGTGGATTCCTGGGTCTGGAGTCAAGAGAGACCTGCTGCTCCCACCTCGGATTAATCTTGAAAGGGTCAGACGATCAAAAATAAACTATTTATAAGCAAGTCCTCATCAATTTGAAAGGGTCATAAGAATCTGGGGTCACTGGATGAAAGCAGATGATATTGCACAGGACGCCTTATGTTTGGTTTAAGAGAATCAATCAGACCCTGTGTAGCCACGGACAAAGCAGCAAGCCAGCCCAAGAGTTTGGCCATTCAGATAGTAGGGTAACCGAGTGATGGTCAAATTTAGGAACGAAAGATTCCAGAGAAGACATTAACCTGGGGTAGACAGAGAAAATTTCTCTCTTCTCCACTTCCTCTTTCCTTCTTTCTCTATCTTTCTGCCTCTCTCTTTCCTTTCCTCTACCCTTCCCCCTCCATAACTCCCCTTCCTCTTTTCCTTTCTTCCCCCATCTCTCCTCTCCTTGCTCATCACTGATTAAGGGATGACCTGGTGACCTTGGAAAGGTCAGAAGTTCTGGAGTCATCATGGGCATCAGTAGCAGTGTCCCTGGAACCACAGAAGCTGGTAACAGCACCCACATCAGGAACTCAAAGATACCCCAAGGAAGAACTGGGCACATCAAGGAAAAGCAGTTTTGGAACTCCACAAGGACACTGACTGGCCAGCAGAGCCCAGCAGAGCATTTTCCACCCAAGGAGAACTTTATGAGGACATCACAAAGAGAGCCCCTAAGATTATGAATTCACCTTTTTGGTCATACACACAATTGCTCTCTACATTTGAACCTATTTTCCCCAGAGACTTCTGTGTGCAGGGAGAGTGCACATCTGGTGTGGGGGCATGTTTTTGTAGCGGTTGTCCTGCTGGCAGCAGCAAAGTAAATCCACTTTCTAAAACTTAAGTGTGGCTGATAATTAATGAGGAGCACATTGATTGCAGCGCATAAGCAAAGTACTAGAAATCTCAGTGACTCCTTTTGGTTACCCTTAGAACCTGGACAAGGAGCAGTCGGCTGCCCTCCTGTGATTCATTTCATCCATTTGAGGCAGAGGTGGAGGAGTAACCTTAGGGTGGTTGATGTTATATCCTGTTAGAAATTTCACTTGGTTTCCCTTGGTGGTAGATGACAGATGGAGATAATGGATGGGAGGCAAACATGATTAATGAAGGATGTGGATTATGGATGACATGTTTGGCTGCACCCTGAGAACAATCTGAACGTGATATGAATATTCTCTTTCAGATGTTAGAATAGGGATCACTAACTTTTTAGGGGGTCCAATGACTTTTTTCTGTATATGCTCTTGAAAGGCAGGAAGGTATGGATGGAGGAGTCCTTCTAACTGTGGTCAGAAAGTCAGGGCAGCTGAGCTGAGAGAGTGGACAGGGAGCCGAGCTTGATCATAACGTTGAGAGAGCCAGAGACAGCAGCTTGAAAGAAAACACTTGTCTCTCTCTAATGATATTTATGGATGACAAGTAGAAAAAGGGAGACACCAGTTCTCTGGGCTGACTCATCCCAAACATTACCTTATTCTCCACAGGATAGCTGGAATTCAGATTGTCTTCAGAGAGGAGGGCAAGAAGGCAACAGAGATGCCCTTGTGTCAGGGCAGCTTGGCCCTGGGGAGGCTCATTCCTGAGAGGAAAGGGGGGGGTGTCTCCATCTCTTTTATCTTGTGATGTGTGTGTCTCTTGTGGAAGTCTCACGTGTTATACTGTGCTGCTTGTCCTGGGAAATCTTGGGCAAGACTCAAAGGTTTGGTCAGTGATTCTGGGTTACAAGTATGAGAGCTCTGTCCATAGGAGTCCTCAGGTATCCCATGCCACTCAGTGGTTGGGACCCTTTGAGAAAACTGGCATTTCTCAGGGATGTCTTTTCCCTGTTAGCAGCAGAGCTGGGTTCTGATGTCGGGGGCAGACTCTTTCGGTATCCACAGCTTCACAGCCCCATGAAGCAGGGATACAAGTGAGCCACATAAACTACCTCAGAGTCTTTCCCTGCACGTGTGAAGAACTCAAGTGGCTTTGCAATAGTGTTTAATAAAGGACTTGGTGAATTGGATTTAAGTGAGGCAGGTGCTAAGTCACCACCAGCCTCACTTTCTCCTCTGGAGCTGTCTGGGTCCAGTGGTCACATAGATCAGGATGACTAGAGGTGGCCCTGGATGCATGGGAGGCATTGGCCTTTTGGGCCAATCTACTTGCGTGTCGTAGCATCACCTTCCTGATGTTAGGTCCTCTCGAAGGACTTGGTATGCAGGTCTCATAGAAGGCAAATGCAGGGGTCTTGTTTGTTGGCTGATCCTTGAAAGTCATTAATTAATTGACCTTCACTGACCCAGAGGTGTCCAAAGAGCTTCCAGAAGTGTTAAATGAGTCCCTACTAATAAAGGCATGCTTTGAGGGGCATTTGAGCTGGGTATAAGGAATGACCTCACCCTAGGGAAGGGAGAGAGCAGTGGCTCCCACTGGCATTTCTCAGACTGACCCCAAGATTTGGCAGATGTGTGAATGATTGCCCAAGAGTGAGGTGAGATGTGTGTGTGGGGTTTGGGCAAGAGAGGCTGGGAGGTTGTAGGGGTCAGAAACCTCTCAGGGCCTCTGACGCTGCCAGCTGCTCCATGGTCAGAAATCCTTCCCTTCTACTGTGGGTTGGACACATTCAGTTTGAAAAGTGCCACTACTCACCAGGCTCTGTGCTGGACCCCGAGCAAAGAGGAAAATGAACCAGTTCCTGACCTCAAAGGACTGACATTCTATGAGGAAACAGAACATGAATGCTGACCTATAAAATCAAATCATATACAAATCACCTACCAAGTCACTTCAAGGGGGAGGGAAAGCTGGGGTCAGGAAACAGCTCACAGAATAGGTGGCCCCTGGTCTCTGTCTGTCTGTCATTAAGGAGTGGCACCAGTAGACACGAGCTCTTCCTGGAGGCCAGCTCTGCTGCTACCACCCCTCCTTTGCCTATGGCAAATCCCTGAAAGAACAATCTCTTTCCCCCCTTCTCTATTCTCAAAGTCCCTAGAGAAGAAAGGAAAAGGAAGTCTTAATTAACAAAGAGGATGCACTTTGCATGTTAATGAGCTATGTGGCCTGCCAAGGGCTGGTGGGGAGTGAGAGGGCTGCAGAACTGAAATCTTGGGAGAGTATTAATCCACCTAGTTATGGACCGATCCAGCCATTCTGGACCTGAGCAATTGGGAACCATGCCCAAAGGGCAACCAAACTGTGCATACCCTTTGATCTAGTGATGCTACTGTTAGCTGTGTATCCCAAAGAGATATAAAAAAGGGAAAAGGACTTATTTGTACAAAACTATTTATAGCAGCTCTTTTTGTGGTGGTTAAGAATTGGATATTGAGGGGATGCCCATCAATTGGGGAATGACTGAACAAGTTGTGGTATAGGTTTGTAACAGGATATTATTGTGCTATAACAAATGATGGGCAGGCAGATTTCAGAAAAACCTGGAAAGACTTACATGAACTGACCCAGAGTGAAGTGAGCAGAACCCGGAGAATGTTGTACACAGTGCTAGCAATATTGTTCAGTGAGGAGCCGTGAATGACTTCGCTCTTCTCAGAAATACAATGGTCCAAGACAATCCCAAAGGCCTACTGACACCTCCAGTAGACTGAACAATGACTGGAACATGTTAGTTTCCACTTTTTTCTCTCATTTTTCCCTTTTATTTGCATCTTCTTGTACAAAATGACCAACATGGAAATGTTTCCTTTAATTGCACATGTGTAACCTATATATGATTATTACCATCTGGGCGGGGAGAGAAGGGAGAGATGGAGGAACAGAATTGGGAACTCAAAACTTGAAGTAAAAACGTTAAAAAGATTTGAGAAAGAATATGAATCCACTTGTCAACATTTACAGGGATCAGACTGGGATGAGTCTCTTAGGGGGCACACAGCAAGCCCCTATTAAATGCTTGCCTAACTGGTGCTGACCTGTTACCAAAAGGCCCCAAGCCTGTTTTCCTGCTTCTTCCCATTCTTGGGACCAATCAACCACATGCTTGCTGAGCGCTGATTCCAGGCAAATTCAGTTCATCAGAGAGTTATGAAGTATTACTGCGTGCAAGGTGCTGGCTAGGCAGGGAGGGGTCGAAGGTGACCCCTCAATACCACCCCTCCCCTCAGGAAGAGCAGGTGAGGCTATGATACATGGGAGGGAGATGGCTGAGAAGAGGAATTTAAGAAGGGATGCTCGAGGAAAATGAGGACCCAAAAGCCGTTTCATTCTGATAAACTTCAGGGGGACTTTAGGCTTAGCATTGTGCAAAGTCCCTGGGCTACAAAAATGGTTCCTGGCTTCAGGGAACTTACATTCTCCTGGAGGACATGATGTGGAAAGGAGGGAAGACTTCATAGAAGACTTGGCACCTGAGGTGGGCCCACTGCTCTGGAAGAAGGAACTGGCATGGTCCCTTCTCTGAAGGAGCTCACAGTCTAGCAGGGAAAAGGCACGTAGCAAGACTGTGGCCTAGGGTATGATCATACAGCACAGTATTAGCCCTTCCTATGTGCCAAGCCCTGTGCTGAGTCCTAGGATGCAGTGATAGTAGTGACCTCAGGGAGCCTGGGAAAGGCAGAGGCACATAGAGGGTATAGCAGCCTGGGAGATGGTTTTGGACATGGGAAGTCCCAGGGATGCTGAGGCAGCTATTTGGGAGTAGTTGCCACAGCTCTCCATGCACGAGAATCTCAATTTTATCATGTTCCAGAATGGGGTAGGAGGCAGTGTGGAGGCACAGACCAGGTAGTTTGGTGGTTGGTAAGGAGGTCTAGGTGGGGTAGTGAGGTGGGGCAGTGGATAGAGTGCTGGGCCTAGAGTTAGGAAGACCTGAGTTCAAATCCAGCCTCAGGCACTTCCTGACTGTGTGACCCTGGGCAAGTCACGTCACCCTGTCTGCCTCAATTCCACAACTTAAAAATGAGCTGGAGAAGGAAATGGTAAATCATTCATCCCAAAGGATGGTACATCATTGGAAACCTGAAAATGTGGGGTTTTCTTGGCAAAGGTCCTGGAGTGGTTTGTCATTTCTGTCTCCAGCTTATCCTACAGATGAGGAAACTGAGGCAAACAAGGTGAAGTGACTTGCCCAGGGTCACACAGCCAGGAAGTGCCTGAGGCTGGATTTGAGCTCAGGTCCTTCTGACTGCAGGCCCAGGGCTCTGTGTACTATGGCATCAACTAGCACCCCCACTGACATCTAGGGGGGGTGCATCAATCTTGTCAGAACACTGCTTGTACGTGACCTTATTTGAGTCACACAACAACGTTGTGGGGGACACGGCACTGCACTGATATTACCTATATTATTGCTACCATTTCTGTTTCTAGAGGCCTCATGGCTTAAGGGATAGGCAGGACTAGCCTTAAAGCCAGGAAGACCTAATGGCCTTGTCTCAATTCTCACACTTCCCGAGCTCCCTCTCTGCAGCCGCTGACCTGCTTGGTCACCCTCTCTTCCCTCTAGGTGCTCAGGGTGCCTTCTCTCTGGGTTTTCCTCCTCCCTCTCTGACCACTTCTTCTCTCCCTCCTTTGCTGAATCCTCCTCCTGACCATGCCCTCTCACCCTAGGTGTCCCTCAGGATTCTGTGCTGGACCCTCTTCTCTTCTCTTCTCCCTCTACTCTATCTCACTCTGTGATCTCATCAGTGCCTTGGACTTAATCACCATCTCTATGCTGACGAATTTCATATCTCCCAATCCTGCCCAGTCTCTGCCACTTCCAATGTCTCATCTCCGACTGCCTTCAGATATCTCAAAAAGGACGTCCAGTAGACATCTGAAACTCAATATGTTCAAAACAGAACTCATGATCTTTTTCCCTAAACTCCCCTCCCCCACCTTCTCTATTACTGGTGAGGGCAACACCCTCCTCCTAGTGCCCTTGGCTTACAGCCTATGATTCAACCTGGACTTCTTGCTCTCTCCCCTCCACCATCCTATATGGTGACAAAGCCTGTCAGCTTCTTCTTTGCAGTATCTCTCTAATACTGCCCTTTTCCTCCTCTGATGCTGCCCCTGCCCTGGTGCAGCTCCCTATCACCTTACCCCTGGACTACTGCAATCGCTGCTCAAGGTCTGCCTGCCTCAGGTCCCTCCTCACTCCAGTCCATCCTCTACTCGGCCAAAGCAATTCTCCCAAAGTGCAGGCCTGATCATATCATCCTTCTACTCAATAAACTCCAGTGGCCCCCTATGGCCTCCAGGATCAGTTACAAAATGGTCTTTTTGGCCTTCAGACCCCTTCTTAACCTGACTCCTTCTCCCTTTCCAGGCTTTTCACACCATCCTCCCCAATATGTTCTCTGAGATCTAGTGACTCAGGTCTCCATCTCTGGGCTCTGGCCTCCATCTCTGGACTCTGGCCTCCATTTCTGGGCTCTGGCCTCCATCTCTGGGCTCTGGCCTCCATCTCTGGGCTCTGGCCTCCATCTCTGGGCTCTGGCCTCCATCTCTGGGCTCTGGCCTCCATCTCTGGGCTCTGGCCTCCATCTCTGGACTCTGGCCTCCATTTCTGGGCTCTGGCCTCCATCTCTGGGCTCTGGTCTCTATCTCTGGGCTCTGGCCTCCATCTCTGGGCTCTGGCCTCCATCCTGGGCTCTGGTCTCTATCTCTGATCTCTGGCCTCCATCTCTGGGTTCTGGCCTCCATCTCTGGGTTCTGGTCTCTATCTCTGGGCTCTGGCCTCCATCTCTGGGCTCTGGCCTCTGGTCTCCATCTCTGGGCTCTGGCCTCCATCCTGGGCTCTGGTCTCTATCTCTGGGCTCTGGCCTCCATCTCTGGGTTCTGGCCTTCATCTCTGGGTTCTGGCCTCCATCTCTGGGCTCCAGGATCCATCTCTTGATTGACATGGGTTCAAATCCTGCATCTGATACCTGCTGTATTCAGGATCTGGGACTCATCACCCCTCAGAGCTCCAGGCAGAGCTTCAAACTGAAAATGAAGAGTTGGAGGGGTTCCCCAAGGAGCTACAAATGAAAGGTGGTGCCTTCAGGGAACTCCCAGTCTAGTGGGGGAGACAGAAAGCAGACAAATATGGACAAAAGTCACCTACAGGACAATGAGGAGATAACCAGAGGGAAGGCTTCCTGTAGGAGGAGGGATTTTTGCTGGGACCTTAGGGAGGGCAATGGTTACAGCATGGGGAGGAGACTGTTCCAGGCCTGGGAACAAGTAGAGAAAATTCCCAGAGCAGAGAAAGGGAGGGTCTTGTTGGAGAAAGAGCCAAGGCCGTTGGGTTGAAGAGGGAATTGCGAGAGGGGTGTGAGGTGTTAGACCAGGAAGGTAGGAAGGAGGCAGGTTATGAGGGTGTCAAATGTCGAAGGTCAAACCGAGGATTTTATATTTGGTCCAAGGGGTGATAAGGAGCCCCTGGAGTTTATTGAATGGGGGGAGGGGATGGTCAGAACTACACTTTAGAAAAATCAGCTGATTGAAGGATGGACAGGAGTGGGGAGAGGCCCAGCTCTCCCCCCAGCAGGGGATGGCAGTAGTCTAGGGGTGAGGTGATGGGGGCTGGCACTAGAGGGTACGCAGTGTCAGAGGAGACAAGGGGGTATTGGAGAGATGTTGCAGAAGGTGAGATCACTGGGCCTCGGGTGTGCCCAGCACAATCCCCAGGGGGAGCTTGGGAGATACTCACTTAAGAAACATTGTTGAATCGAATGGAGTTAGACTCCTGCTACTGGGGCTGCATAAGAGAAGGCTAATGTCCAGACCCAGGTGATCATCCCCCTGTGCCAGGGTTACCAACCCCGGTCGGACCCAGAGACCCGGTTTGGGAGGGGGCTAATGTCCTAACACCAAAGGGATGAAACCTGGCTGCAGGGTGTGTGTGTGTGTGTGTGTGTGTGTGTGTGTGTGTGTGTGTGTGTGTGTGTGTCTGTGTGTCTGTGTGTGTGTGTGTGTGTGTCTGTGTGTGTGTGTGTGTGTGTGTGTGTGTGTGTGTGGAGGAGGAAGAGGAGGCGGCGAGGTTGGCGGAACATCTTTGATGGGCTGTGCAGGTTCATGACAGCTGGATGTAATGAAAACAGAAACCCCTACGGAGCGATTTCTTCCTTTGTATGAGGCAGCCCGCTGCTGGAACATGAGCTACCGTCCTAGCTAGCCTGAAGTGAAGGCTGTCTTTGGCCCTATTCCCACTCCTACACACATGGCACTCCCACGCTTCAGACAAAAGTGGGCAGAGTCTTTAATGGTTCTATCAGCGAATGTCCTCTTTGTGGGTCTTTCAATTTCATTGGTTCGTTTCATCAGTAATCAGCACTCCCAGTCTAGAAAGCCCTTTCACAGATGCAGTTTGACAAGCTCTCTGCAGATGGGAAAAAGTGAGAGGTCAATGACACGTCCATATTCACACTGTGAAGTCCTGTGCAAGGAGGTACTCCCATCCAGGGCTTCTGATTTCCCTAGGTCGTCCTCCTCTCTACCCACCATTCTGAGCTATTTCTGCCGTTGATGCAGTGTCTTAAGTCCCTCCTCCTTTCTCAGTGAACACAACATCTCTGGTGGATGAATGCAATCTGTGTCTTCCTGAAAGTCTATGCATCCCAGGCTCTTGATACATCCCCTCAGGGATACTATTTTCTGGGAGATGGGAAACATTCGATAAGGTGCTTACACTGAGAGCTACAATACCCAATCTTATTGTAGAGATACATAGTAATGTCTGCAGAGACTCGGTGCTCTGGACACCAGAGGGAAGGGGAGTGCCTTTCTACTAGCTGGGGAAGGTTGTTACGGGTTAGGGGTGATGGCGTAGAATTTAAAGCTGAGCAGATCTGGGTTCCAATTGATGTTCTTTGACTCAGGTCCAGAACACAACCAGTCTCAGTGATGGGCAGCATCACCTTTCCCCATGTCCTCTGTGAACCAGGGATGCTGGCCTCCTTGCACAAAACACTCCCCCTTCCAAATCAGGACATTTTTCACTGTCTGTCCCTATGACTGGAATTGTTTTCCTCCTCACCTCTGCCTCTGGCTTTCCTGACTTCCTTCAAATTGCAGCTAAAGAACCACTTTTTGCAAGAAGTGTTTCTATCTCCCCCTCCCCACCCTCTGCCCCAGTGAAAACGACGTTGAAATTACCTCCAGTTTTTCTGTAGAATCTCCTTGTACACTTGTTCTCTGCTCATTAGACTGTCAGCTCCCTGACAGCAGGGGCAGGTTTCTCCTTTCTTTATTCCCAGCACATGGCACAGTGCCTAGAATACAGGAAGTGCTTAGTAAATGCCTGTTCACTGTTCACTGACTGACTAACAAGTGGAAAGGAGTAGACAGAAAGTGAAGCTGAGTATGACGTCAGGCCTTGGGCTGAGGGAGCTCATGCCTGAAAGCCACAGTCCCTTAGGGAGGGAAGGGCTTAGTCACGTGACAAAAATCTGAGGTTCTGGGATGTCACTGGGGAGAGGAGAGGGCTCTTTTCAAATCAGGTTTATAATTTCTGGCTATGATTGATTCAGGAAGCAGACCATCCACATACTATTGATAGGCATGGCACTAGTGCTACTGGGCTTGACAATAAACTGAAGGTTCAGTAACCGGGTGACTTTGGTCAGGAGTGTTATAAAACCCCAGACTCACCTGGAGGATCTTGGAGGCTCTCTGAGGTCGCTTCCAGCTCTGACATTCTGGGAGCTTAATGCTTTAGGGTGGGGGAAGGGAACCTGGGGCCTCCAGGCCACATGTGGCCCTCTAGGTCCTCAAGTACAACCCTTTGACTGAACCCAAACTTCACGGAACAAATCCCCCTAATAAAAGGATTTGTTCTGTAAAACTTGGACCAAGTCAATAGGTCACCCCCGAGTACCTAGAAGTCCACATGCGACCTCAAGGCCGCAGGATCCCCACTCCTGCTCTAGGGCATAGGCTGCCAATAGGGTTTATTAACCCTACACCTGGAAGGGACCAGCTGAATCTGCTGCCTCATTTTATGGGGGAGGAAATGGTGGCCCAAGATGGTAAGTGACCTGTCCAAAGTCACAGGTACAAGAAGTCTCTGAGGCAGAATTTGGACTTCAGAGTCAGCATTCTCTCAACTGATCCACACAGCCTCCAAATGCTGAAGTATTCAAGTCCATGTTCCTTTGGAAAACCCAGGGCTGGCTAAGAAATTGCTTCAGACCTTGAATGCTCCCAGCTTTCTTGTTTGACTGCGAGGAGAGAGTGCTATTTCCTGGCAAGTAAAAAATGAAAATGTAATTTGTCTGTGGGGGTCAGAGCCATTCAGCCTGATTGATGTAGGATGCAGAGGGGCATTTTCCTGCAGTGCCCAGAGAGGATTATAAATGTGTCAGTCCCTCATCAGCAGAGATGCCTGCCCCGTGATGGCCTAATAGAATTCATTCTTGTGATGGTGCATCTGGAGACGAATATAAAAAATTGGCTAATGACAGCTCTTAGATTGGGGAGGACCAAGGTCCCTACTTCAAACCTTTCAAAATCTGAAAAATGATCAAAAGGGAAACACACGTCTGAGCTATGTCCCCCATTTACGTCCACATTCACTCACGTGTCTACACTATTTCATTCAAACTGGCTTGCTAGCTATTTCCTGTGTCTCATGTCTCATCTCTCATCCTCTCTGCCTTTCCATGAGGGATGCCCTGTGCCTCTGCCCCAGAGAATCCCTAGCTTTGTGGCTGTTCAGTTGTTTTCAGTCCTATCTAACTCTTTGTGACCCCACTGGGCATTTTCTTGGCAGAGATTCTCGAATGCTTGCCATATCCTTCTCTAGCTCATTTTACAGATGAGGAAACTGAAGCAAACAGGGTAAAATGACTTGCCCAAGGTCACATAGCTAGTAAGTGTTTGAGGCCAGATTTGAACACAGGTCTTCCTAACCCTAGCCCAGGCACTCTATCAACTGTGCCATCTTGCTGCCCAGAAAATGAGCCAAGTAAAGTGATTTCTCTAAGGTTACACAGCCTTTCTGAGTGGGCCAGAACTGACTTGAGAACCCTGATGTCCAGAGTTCCCCTCCACAACTCTCAGAATCACCAAATGGATCCTGGCATCTCAGGTCTTGGAAGGGCACAGCGGCTTCTGGTCTGACCTACCACAGGCTGGACTAGAGGACATCGCCTCATCGCCAATCTCTCTTCCTTGCCAAATCCCTTGTAATCACCTTCGATATTTTTTTCCTGAAAACACTTAGCTGCTAAAATATTAACACTCCCATTTTGTAGATGAAGAAACAAGCTCCTTGGAGAAAAGCATGCTTGACCTAGGTCACACTGCCCATTAGCTTCTGAGCAGAATTGAGGAATTGTGGACTTCAGGGCCATCTCTTTCTTTTTCTCTGTGCCCTCTTCAAAATGAGGGCTTGGAGTCAGTCATTCTTTAGGTCTCTTTCTGCCCACCCCTTCTCTCCAAAATTTTGCTAGCTCCTTCTCAACTCTCAGGCAGAGCAAATCATGAGTCACCCAGGGCCATGACTTCCCTGCTTTAGAGATACTCATGCTGGTTGCCCTCTCCTTCCCCTCCTCCATCTGGGCAGGGTGTTTGGACTCAGAACTTCTCGCTCCAAGCTCATTGATGTGAGATGCTGACCGAGGCTGCTGCAGATGGTAGGCAAGGCCGGAAGTAGCCATTTGGGAGAAATGGCTTCCCAGACCCTACCAGGAAGCTTCCCTCCCCCCTGATGCGCTCTATTTGGATCTGCCTGAGAGGCAGGGAAGGCAAGAGAAGGGCACTCACCCCAAATGAGAGTCTGTGTCTGCCTGGAGCAAGCAGCTGCTGCTCCAGCCACAGAAATGGTCTTGACCCAAATGAGCTGGCAGAACTGGATAATGATAACAATCGTTTCCATTGCTACAATGCCTGAAAGCTTCATGTCTCAAGGGAGGCTGTGCATCAATTATTAATCAGCTTTAAAATATGTGGAAACTGAGACCCATCCAGGTCAAGTGACATCTCAACATACATACAGTTAGGAAGTATAATGCCCAGTACAGGAACTCAGATCTTAAGATTCTGAACCACATGTGATTGTGTCCCCACTCTGTTGCCACCCCTGTGTTTTAGAGCTGGGACCTTAGGGATCATCCTGATTCTTCCCTTTGTGTCTTCAGAATTCCAGTTTTGAAAGTGTGTTCCCCCCAGCCCCTGGGTTGACTTCCCCCGTCGAACTCTCCCCCCCATCCAGGGTCAGGGGAACATTAGACTTGCCTTTCCACACCTTCTTGAGCAGAAGCTCTAAGGGGCCACTTGGTCCTGAGGCTCTATCATTTCCACCCCAGAAACATTCCTCCCTGTCAGTGTGACCCAGATACAGGGGAGAATCTCCTCATTGGTGTCTCTGTGCTTGGAGGAGGAAATGGTGATTCAGACAAAACAAGAAATTGTTGACCATTCTGCTCTTTGGGAGAGAGACAGACAGACAGACACAGAGACACAGAAAAACAGACAAACATAGAGTCATGGAGAAAGGAAGAGAAAGGAGAGAAGAGAGAGACAGACAGACATAGAGACACAGATAGACAGAGACATGGAGAGAAGAGAAGGGAGAGAGAAGAGAAGAGGAGACACACAGAGACAGAGAAACAGACACACAGAGAGACAGACAGAGACGTGGAGAAAGGAGAGAGAAGAGAAATAGACAGACAGAGAGACAGAGAGGCAGGCAGACAGAGTCATGGAGAGAGAAAGAGAAAGAAGAGAGGGGAGAGACAGACAGACAGAGAGAGACAGAGGCAGAGAAAGATAGAGACAGACACAGAGAAACAGACAGGCAGACAGAGACATGGAAAGAGGAAGGAGAGGAGAGAGAAGAGACACACACAAACACAGACAGACAGACAGAGACACAGAAAGGAGAGAGAAGAGAGAGAAAGACAGACATAAAGATACAGACGGAGACACTGAGAGAGGAAGGAAAAGAGAGAGAAGACAGAGACAGAGAGAGATAGAGATGAGAGAGACATCGAAAGAGATAGACATGGAAAAACAGAGAAATGGAGAAAGGAAGAGAAAGGAGAGAGAAGAGAGCATTAGACACAGAGATGCAGAGAAACAGATAGAGACACAGAGAGAAGAAGGAAGGGAGAGAGAAGAAAGAGATCGACAGAGAGAGACAGAGAGAGCACTCGCAGATGTCTGGCTAATTGAATTCCATCATCGCTAGGCAGGAAGTGTTTGCTATGTACCAGACATCACGCTAAGTGTCAAGTAAGACCTGATCAGAGTCCCTGTCTGCAGAGAGCCCTCATTCTAAGGGGGATGGGGAGCCAGTATGTGACTGTCCATAAGAGACAGATAGAGTGTAAGTGAACTGTAAGATCAGAGGTTGCAGTAGCTGGGGAGGTGGCAGAATCAGCCTCCAGTAGAAGGTGAGATTTGAGTTGAGGAGGGTGCCAGGGAAGCCAGGAAGTGAAGATGAGAAAGTCTTGCATTCCAGGTGCAGAGGACTGCCAATGCAAAGTTACGGAGTGGAGAGATGAGTGCCATGTACCACTGGGAGCAGCAAAAGGTCAGAGTAGTTGGATCACAGTGTACCTGAAGGGAGTCAAGGGTGAGAAGACTAGACAGGCAGGAAGGGGCCGGAGTACAAAGGACTTTAAGTGACAGATTTTTTTCTATTTGACCATGGAATTCATGAGGAGCTACTGGAGTTTATTAAATACCAGGGTTCCTGGATCAGACCTGAGCTTTAGGAAAATTCCTCTGGTAACTAAGTGGAAGATGGATTGGAGAAGGGAGAGACTGAGGCAAGCAGAGCCCCAGGAGCTACTGCCAAGGGCCAGATGTGAGGTGATGAGGGTCTGCAGGGTGGGGGCAGGGTTAGAGGAGAGGGAGAGGAGCCCAGAGATGCTGTGAACATAGAAATACTAAGTCTTGATAGCTGGTTCGATATGGGGGTGAGAAATAGTGAGGCACCCTGGATGACCATGGCTGAGACTGTGAACCTAGGGGCCTGGGAGGGTGGGGAAGTCCTAAACCCCATTCACATTTCCTCTTTAGTTGGTGATAATCATTTAATATCATTTTTTGGACCTTAATAAGGTCAAGAGCCTACATTAATCAACCAGAAGAAGAGCCTGGACCTAATAGCCTCTTTGTTCTCTGAGTAAACTCAGAGAAGACCTCTTCCTGTGTCAACAAGGCCAGATGGGATTGAGCTGAAAACATTCTTCCCTCTACCCTTAATCTGAAATGCTATCGTGATTAATGGGACTTTTTCCGTATCTTAATATTTTGTATACACACACACACATATATGTACTATGTTATGGCATGTTAATAGTAAAGAAAACACAGACATCCTGGATCATAATTTCAATTGAAACTTTGTCAACTCTCTTATCTCATTGTATTTACCACCTACTCAATTAAGAAAATGTTTTTCTCATAATACAGTTAATCATGTATGGGGAATCATAAGTTTGAGTGACACAGACATCTTGAGTTGGGATTTGTTCTAAAACATATTTAAGCCTGGTCATTCTTGTATCAGACAGTCAGAATTTACATCATGGCTCTTTGTATGTACAAGCTGGCTAGCTTAGACTAGCTTTAAAATAATAAACAATAAGAATTTACATATCACTTAGAGCCTGTTTGCTCTTCAACCAAACTTTCAGGTCCACAGTGGACCATAGTCAGAGGTAAAAATGATTAACAAACCACCCCTCCAAAAATATGCTCAGAAAGAATTTTAGGTTTAATCTGTATCATTACAGTGTCTCTCTCACTTTCTTAAGTCTAGACAACCAACAGACCAACAAACTCAATCTGATTTGTGGTATTGGGATTTAACAGGAGCCTGATGAAGCCAGCCTCAGCAAAGCCCGTTTATAGTGCACTCCAGCGACAAAATCGCTTCTGTTTTCCCGGTTCATTGATCTTTCCCCCAACTCTGCCCATAATGATTTCCTCTCTGGTTTTGAAGTTTCCTTAAGCCGGTAGGTGTTTTGAATATAAAATAATGCCACGTCCTTGTGGTAACTTGCCTTTGGCCCTTTTGCTCCCCAGCCTCATTGCAGAGGTGTGGGGCAGGTGTGTGGGCATTTGAGGCCATAGGCGTTAGCACTGGATCCTTTCCTGGATTTTTCCTCCTGTGACCTTCTGGATGTCTAAGCAGATATTCTCCCTCCATGTTAGTAATTCTCCATGTAATCTACTAATGTTCTTGTTGGGGTTTGTCCTTCATTTTCCAAGAGGAACAATGACATCATGAGATGACATCATGCTTTTGTGTGAATTGGATTTAAGTGAGGCAGAGCTGCACAAAGTCATCAGCCTCACTGTCTTCCCGAACCATGAAGTGCAGTAGCAGGACAAAAGTTAGGATGATCAGTGATGACCCAGTATCCATTGGATGACCTTGGCATCTCAGATGTCTGACGAAGCTCTTAAGCACTCCACAGGCCTGCATCAGTCCCCTTCGTGGCCGTTGGGACAAAATGTTCTTATCCACCCATTCTACCAGGGGAAATCTTCACATTCTTGAGGTAGACTACCCCCTAACTCACTGAGTTAGTTTGATCAGTTGTATAACATTGGAGAAGTCACTTAAGCTCTGTGAGTTAGAGACCCCTTGGTTATCCTCAACTTGGGTTAGCCTGTTTGCCAAAACAGTTGACTTGAGTGTGGCCACTGTGCATGCTACAGCTTCTTGGAGCCACAGGTGAGAGTTGGGTGAATCAGATGAACTCCAAAGGTGGATTGGCTGTCCTCACTCAAGAGAGACTATGTCCATGGACACCCCATATGCCCCATGTTTTCATTTTCCTGGTTGGACAGCTTGAACACACTTTGGTGTATTTATAGATCTCATTTAGAAGGTTCAGAAATGTTTTCTAGTGCTCCACAACCAGCACAAAGCCATGGACAAAGAGAAACATCTGGATAATCTTACCATCTACAGGTGACCCATTTCTTACTTGGATGCTGGATCACCATGACAATAGGGACATCTCTGGTGAGGTCGAGCCTTTTGTTTCATACTTTGCTTGATGTTAATGATCATAGGGTTGTAAAATGAGGTTATCTATCCCATTATATTCTTCAATATATTTTGTATAATTTTGACCCATTCTTGGGAAAAAGTAATAATAAGAATAATAGCTTGAATTTCTCTAGTGCTTTAAGGTTTGCAAAGTGCTTAACCAGTGTCATCTCATTTAATCTTGACAACAGTCCAGGGTGGCAGGTGCTATTATTATCCTCATTTTACAGATGAGGAAACTGAGGCAAAGAAAGGTGAAGTGATTTGTCCAAGATCACACGGCAAGTGTCTATTTCAAGTGTTAACTGAACAATGACAAGTCTTGTTGGCCGTAAATCCTGCTCTCTGCCCATGGCCCTATGTTGTCTCTCATGAAAAGAAATAGAGTTTGAGGATGTGGTGGGGGAGGTACTTAGTGCTGATTTTAAACAGTCTAAGGAGTTTGGATTTTATGTTAAATGGGTGCAGAAGTGGGGAGGGGGGGGGATGTTCATAGGCTCTTGGACAGGGATGGGCCCCGATGAAAATGATGTTGGATGGGTTCAGAATGGTTTACAATGGGGTAAGCGGGTGGTGGGAGGGAGAGTTAAATTGAGGAACAGCTATGGTATGGGAAGAGTCAGGTCCCCCGGGTTCAAATTCCATCTCAAACACAGATTAGTTGTGTAACATTGGAGAAGTCACGTAAGCTCTGTGAGCTTTTGTTCTCTCATGAGAAGAGGGATTGTGAAGAGCCTGCTTTCTAACCCTTAAAAGGATATGGAAATAGGAGGCCTAATTAAGGAAGGATTTAGTTTAAATGAGAAGCCATATCCTGTACTTTCATATCAGTGTAGGAAACTCACATATCAACAACTGACCTCTATCTTGTAGGGGTTCTTGGAGGCATGGGGAGAGGATTTGGAGGAGCCATCCAAGCAGAGAGAGGGGCAGTGGAGTACCTCCAATGGCTGAATTCCAAAGCTAATGCTGTGGTTTGGTGATGTCCATGTCTTCATGACCCCATTTTGGATTTTCTTGGAAGAGATGCTGGAGTGGTTTGCCCTTTCCTTCTTTATTCATTTTACAGATGAGAATACTGAGGCAAAATGGGTTAAATGACTGGCTCTACCTAGGGGAAGGTGGTAAACCTTATTCAAAGCCTTGGCCATTTTTTTAATGGGTGGTTCCCAGCTTATGCTGGATAATTGGGCAATAGGGTATTTTTTCTTTGGAGTTCCATGTTTTCATCTCTATGTGCCTAGAATGGAGTATGTAGAGATATCTATGTTTAAGGTTAAACTGGAGTTGTTTTTTTCCCCTGAAGTCCAAGAATAAAGAGAAAATTTGTTGAAAAAATAATTTATCTTTTAACTGTGGCCAATTAAGAAGGAAGAGAGGGAGGGGGATCTTTCCCGTCCCTCCATTTATAGACATTTATGATATCATAGCTTTATGGTATACTTTGATCAAAGTTTCTCTGTAGTAGCCTTAAAGGTGATCAATTTCAAAGTCAGTAATTAATGATTAGAATTGGAACCTACCATTGTAAAAACTGTTGTTCAGTAATTTCAGTGAAGTCTGACTCTTATGACCCCATTTGGGGTTTTCTTGACAAAGATACTGGAGTGGTTTGCTGTGTCCTTCTCCAGCTCATTTTATAGATGACAAAACTGAGACAAACAGGGTGAAGTGACTTGCCCAGGGTCTCCCAGCTGGGAAGTACCTGAGGCTTGATTTGAACTCGTCATCCTGACTCTAGACCAGGTTCTATCTGTTGCCTCATCTAGCTGCTCTAAGAAAAGTTGTTCAGGACTGAAAAAGTACAAGTCTCCTGGTCTGGAATTTACAGAGTATTAACCCTCCAGATTCTGAAAAGTGAGGAGTAACTACACAGAATAGAGAAGAGATCTCAGAGAAATGGCCTCATTCTTAATTGGTGAAATTTCCTGTGGCAGGCTCTTAGAGGACAGAGAGGCCACAGGGCAGGTATTTTCAACATAAAAGTTCCAGGACTAGAGTGAGGCTTCCATGCAGGACCCTTCCTGCACTCAGGAGGGCTCAAAAAATACTTGATGACTTTGGATTTCACAGAACCAGAATCCAAGAAGAGAATGTTTTTTGAGGTTGGTTCAGTGGTCTCCCCATCAGAAAGTCCCACCCCCAACGGGTGGCTTCCCTGGGCACAGCTCTGTCCTTGGGGTCCAGCTGCAACATACTGTGTTTGCTCTCTCCAGCAACATGTCTGGAACATCTATCTCATAACTGGTTCTCTTTGCAGGGCTGTTTTCTGCCACCAAAGACAGGGAGCGAGGTCTGGCTTCTAGAGCGTCTCTCTAGGTACTTGGCGAGTTTGATTCAGTGACATTTCCCCAAGTTATGGCATGTAAGAGGCGGACACATTGATGAGTACTATATTCCTGGGAGGGAAGGGACCACCTTTTCTTTTTTTCTTTTTAGAGGACTGTAAAACATCTGCTTGAGTTGCCTGGTTATTGGATTTTCGGGGATTTCCAAACCTATTCCTCTGCTGTAAAATGTGGGTCCATTTCTGTGTCTGAGATATGGTGATAAGAATAAAAGTGAGTCATGTGTCTCCAGAGCTTTTGGGTTTAGGGAGCACTTTCCTTATAGTGACTTAAAGAGGGAGGAAAGGGAATTAGTGCACTTTAGTCCCAGAAGCATCTCCTCCTCCTTATTTTTCATCATCATCATCTTCAGCATCATCATTTTGCTAAATATTTTCCAATTACATGTAAAATTTTTTTAACAATTTGAAAAATTAGTTATAAATTCCCTCCCTCCTCCTCCTCTCTTATTGAGAGGGCAAACAATTTGCCATCATTTATGCATATGAAGTCATGTGAAACATATTTCCATATTAGCCATATTGCAAAAGAAAACACAAACAAAGCTATAAAAATAAAGTTTAAAAAATTCTGCTTCCACCTACATCCAGAGTTCATCAGTTTTTTCTCTGGAGGTAGATAGCATTTTTTTAATCGTGGTCCTTTGGAATTGTCCTGAATCATTGTCTTGATTAGAGGAAATAAGTCTTTCACAGTTGATTACTCGTAAAGTACTACGGTTACTGTGTACAATATTCTCCTGGTTCTGCTCCCTTCCTTTTGCATCAGTTCATATAAGTCTTTTCAGGTTTTCCCAAAACCATCCTGCTCATCATTTCTTATTAGCACAATAGTACTCCAGCACAATCATATAATACAATTTGTTCAGTCATTCCCCAACTGATGGGTATCCCTTTGATTTTCAATTCTTTGTCACCATAAAAAGAGCTGCTATAAATACTTTTGTATAGATAGGTCCTTTTCCCTTTTCTTTGATATCTTTGGAATCCAGACCTAGTGGAAGTATTGCTGGGTTAAAGAGTATACACAGTTTTATAGTCCTTCGGTTATAGTTCTAAATTGCTCTCCAGAATGGTTGGATCAGTTCACAGCTCTACCAACAAAACATTAGTATCCCAATTTTCCCACATCCCCTCCAACATTTGTCATTTCCCTTTTCTGTCATGTTAGCCAATCTGATAGGCATAAGGTGATATCTCAGATAACTTTAATTAATTAAATCACTGCTTCTTAAAGAAATGGCAATCAAAACTCTGAGATACTACCTCACTCCTTTGGAAGTGTTGTAGACCATTATATTGCTGAGAATAGCTAAGTCATTCACAGCTGATCATCATACAATATAGCTGCTGCTGTTCCTGTGAACAATGTTTTCCTGGTTCTGTTCACCTCACTTTGCTTCAGTTCATGCAAATTTTTCCAGGTTTTTCTGAAAGCCTCCTCCTGCTCATCATTTTTATAGCACAATAGGCTCCATTGCAATCATAGTCCATAACTTGTTCAGCCATTTTAAGAGTGATAGGCATTCTCTCAATTTTCATTCTTTATGACTTCTTCATTCTTAGTTCTTGCCTTCGACTGATTGATTCAATAGAAGTGTCTAGGAATTGTTCACAACTAGGTTACAGTTTGGTTCAATTGGTTGATTTTATAACTCAGCCAAAGAGGTGTTTGTTCTCACTCAGGGTATAGATCATCTATGTTAGTTTCATGAGTCATACATGATACCTGATTCTCCCAGTTATTAATGATACTACCAAATTACTTTGTACTTACTCATGTGTGTTGTATCCCTCCTCACCAACCCAGCCCAGTATAAGTTGTTTCATGTTTATTGTTGGATCCCCAGCACCCACTTAAGAGCAATCACAGAACACATGATTAATAAATGTTTCTTAAATTGGATTGAATTTCTACAAAACCTGACCAAGCCCTTGTCCATGTGACTGCCAACCCTCCAGCCATGTGCTTTATCCCCTTCCCATTGCTGCCCTCATGCAGTAATATTAATAAGACCCTGGAGGACTCCTTGTCCCCAATGCCCCACACTGACCATGCAGTGACCATCCAGAGAAGCAAGGTCAGGTCCACACAGAGCAACTGTGGACCCCCTCACGTAGTGAGCTTACTCTGTCTTGAATTTGAGTTTGGTTTGGTTGAGTAGTGGGATCCAGTGAGAGCCAACTGAGGTTAAGCACTGCTGCCTTCTTGTCTACCTATGGAACTTGAGCCAATCACTTCCAACGCTTGCAGGGGAGTCAGGTGCCACAGGATATCTAGGTATTAACAGTGAGACTCCAAAATACAATCACCCATGCAGCAGTGAATGGTTAGCTCAATTAATACATATCAGTTATGAACTGGTGATTTTCCAAATGATCTTCAATGAAACTCACTTATTACTTAAAAGTTTTACTTATCAATCTCTCTTCCTACTTCCTACATCCTCCTTCCATAAACTGTAGCCCTGTGTAGGTTCACAATCCACTATCAGGATGGGATGCTTAGATCTCACACTCACCTGGAGGGGGAGGTGCTAAGGATCCTCCCAGTCAAGGATCTCTTCAGAAGATTCCTCTTCTCTTTTCTGCTTTTCTCCCCACAGTGAGTCACTACGATGCTTTTCTAAGTTAAAACACAATTAACCCATGAAATATTTAGAAGATGTCAAATATTTTTGTCACGTCTATGGTTTTAGGAATTCCTGACACAGCATCCAGGTAATGGAGTGTTTCTTTCCAATGGCATTTCTGCTACAATGGTTTCTCACATCTCACAATTTAAGAAAGATTTTAGTATGACTGGTGTTACTGATCAGGTGCATGGAAATCATCTCTCTGCTCCCACCTGTTGTCTTCCTAGGGGTCACATCCTAGTGGTTTATACAGTACTCACCATGTTCTAGGGCTGGTTTGTGAAGCTTAATTTAAAAAAAGCTGTTGTATTCAAAATATTTAATGTTTGATTTCTCAGCTGTAATCTGTGAAATGGATCAGCCAGTTTGGTAACTATTTGGTAAAAAGCACCTTTTAAAGTGGCAAAGCCTTTTGTCCTATTGAATCTCTATAAGGTCTGAAGATCCCAATGTTTTTGGTTATTTTCTGCACAAGCCAGGCATTGTGTGAAACACTTTATCATCGTGTTTCTCACAACAGGCATAAAGACTTCATCTCACTCTAAATGAGACAAGTTTATTACTATTATTATTTAGCTCTAGATCACAAATTTCAAGCAAATGAATTCTTGATTTATAATTACTAATTGCAATATTGAAATTTCATTTTTCCTGAGGAACTATATTTAGTAGTTGACTCATGTTAAAAAACATGGTGGCATTCTGAGCTCCCCACAACTATAAATTTCTTTAAATCCCCAAAAGAAGCAAATCAATTCCTTTTATTTTCTTAACTTGCTAATTCTTAAAGGTTTTCAGCATAACTATTTAAATCAGACTAAAGAAATAGACTTTTCTCTATCAATCTATCAGATAATATGTATTTGCAAACTTCTACACAATGCTTCAGAGTCTTAAGAAATATCCTTTGCAGTCTTATATTGATAGGGGAAGGGAGATGAGCAGTATTTGCCAGAGATATTTCGCTAAAAAGTTTTCTAAATCCTTTTTATTGCAATAAAATCAAAACCTTCTTACTTTCTTCTACTTGCCTAATTCCTCTGGTCTTAATATTCTTCAGTCTAGGGAATTTCCATTGACACTTACTGCAAGTGTTATTGATACAACACAATGCATTGCAATATTGTATGTTATTGGGTTCTCAAGGCTAAAGTCCCTCTTAGGTTTTCATTGCAGACAGATTTTGCCAAAATGAAAGTGGTTTTTATGGAAGTCCAATGTGTACTCTGTTGTATGGAGACAATTTTCATTTGGGTTGGGATAGAAGCTTATGATAGTCTTTGTTTTGACCATGAAAAAACTTTGTTCAGAATCACCTCCTCACTTTACAAAGTTTGCATTATTTTTCAATGCTATAGGTTACTGTTGTATCTAATTGATCAGTCAGGAGAGACAAAGTTGTTTCTTATCAAAAGACAAGATCATTTTCTAATGATTTTAAATGAATAGAAATTCTTCCTACACTAATTTAATTTTTGGATCCAACCAAATCAAGTATAAGTGTATTGCTGTAAATATTTTAACAACCCCATCGGTTAGGATTTCAAAGATCAGGGCTCACTTTCTTGGTCAGCTTTTACTTTAACTTTTCAAAATTGACTCATGTTGTGGATGGAGCCAAGATGGCAGAGTAGAAAGACTCACACATGCTAGACCTTCCCCTACAGCCCATAAAACACCTGTAAAGAAAGACTCTCAACAAATTCTAGGGCAGCAGAAGTCACAGAAAAATGGAGGGAGGAGATTTACAACCCAGGGTGATCTGAAAGGCTGATGGGAAAGGTCTGTCACACTGGACGTGGAGCAGAACCCACCCCAGCCTTGGCCGTGGCATGGCGCCAAAAGGAAGACCCTAGCAGGTCTCAGGGGCAGCATCCCCAGCCACAACATCAGCGGTTTGAAGATCCTCAACCCACAGGCACCAAAAGTCAGTGAGAGGGTTTTTCCAGCTGGCCAAGAAAGGAGCAGGGTCTCCCCATAGCTCTCAGCAGCTCCCACAGCAGTCTGCATCCATTGTTGGATCATAAAGCCCTTGGGGGAACTGAGCAGCTGATCCTTACCTCAGCCCTGGGTGGCAGCCCTGCCCCCACCTAATGATCCTGGGGGAATTGAGCAGCTTATCTGAATCTCAGACCCCAGTACTGGCTTAGTGGAACTAGAGGCCAAATGGTTGTGGAGAGGAAACTCTACTACTCATAGATTCTGGGCACAAAAGTTTCTTGTTGCTCCCAGACTAGTGTACACACTTGATTGTGCCACCTTGGAGGAACTGAGATCTTACAGATCTCCAGAGTATACCTTACTCTTGACAAAGGACCCAAAAGTCATGTAACTGGTTCGAAAAATGCCAAAAAAAGGAAAAAATAAGACTATAGAAGGTTACTTTCTTGGTGGACAGATATCTTCTCCTATTCTTTTGAACAAGGAAGAACAATGCTTACCATCAGGGAAAGACATAAAAGTCAAGGCTTCTGTATCCCAAACATCCAAAATAAATAGTCAATGGTCTCAGGCCATGGAAGAGCTCAAAAAGGATTTTGAAAATCAAATAAGAGAGGTGGAGGAAAAACTGGGAAGAAAAATGAGAGAGATGCAAGAAAATCATGAAAAGTGAGTCAACAACTTGCTAAAGGAAACCCAAAAAATGTTGAAGAAAATAACACCTTTAAAAATAGGCTAACTCAATTGGCAAAAGAAGTTCAAAAAACTGAGGAGAAGAATGCTAAAAAGCAGAATTAGCCAAATGGAAAAAGAGGTTCAAAAGCTCACTGAAGAAAATAGTTCTTTAAAAATTAGAATGGAGCAGATGAAGGCTAACGACTTTAAGAGAAACCAAGAAATCACAAAACAAAATCAAAAGAATGAAAAAATGTAAGATAATGTGAAATATCTCATTGGAAAATAGATTCAGGAGAGACAATTTAAAAATTATGGGACTACCTGAAAGCCATGACCAAAAAAAAAAAAAAAGAGCCTAGACATCATCTTTCATGAAAAATCAAGGAAAACTGAAAGAACCCACCAATCACCTCCTGAAAGAGATCCAAAAAGAGAAACTCTTAAGAACATTGTGGCCAAATTCCCGAGTTACCAGGTCAAGGAGAAAATATTGCAAGCAGCTAGAAAGAAATAACTTGATTATTGTGGAAATACAATCAGGATAGCACAAGATCTAGCAGCTTCTATATTAAGGGATTCCAAGGGCTTGGAATAGGATATTCCAGAAGTCAAAGGAACTAGGACTAAAACCAAAATCACCTACCCAGCAAAACTGAGTATAATACTTCAGGGGAAAAAATGATCTTTCAATGAAATAGAGGACTTTCAAGCATTCTTGATGAAAAGACCAGAGCTGAAAAGAAAATTTGATTTTCAAACACAAGAATCAAGTGAAGCATGAAAAGATAAAGAGGAAAGAGAAATCATAAGGGACTTATGTTGAACTGTTTACATTTCTACATGGAAAGACAATATTTGTAACTCTTCAAACTTTTCAGTATCTGGATAGTTGGTGGAATTATGTATACACGCATATGCACAAACACATACCCATATACACACACATATGTATAAAGAGAGAAAGAGAGAGAGACAGAGAGAGAGAGAGACAGAGAGAGAGAGAGACAGAGAGCACAGGGTGAGTTGAATAGGAAGAGATTATATCTAAAAGAATACAATTAAGAGGTGAGAGACGAATATAATGGGAGGAGAATTAGAGAAATGGAATGGGGCAAATTATCTCATAAAAGATGTAAAAAAAGACTTTGCAATGGAGGGAAAAGGGGGAGGGGAGAAGGAAAATATGAGGCTTACTCTCATCACATTTGACTCAAGGAGCATTTTGGTATGAAAACCTATCTTACAATACAGGAAAGTGGGGGAGAAGGGGATAAGCAGGGTGGCGGGGAGGGCAACAGGAGGAGGGAGCAATCACCACTCTTGGGGAGGGACAAGGTCAAAAGAGAGAATAGAAGAAATGGGGGGGCAGGATAGGATGGAGGGAAATATAGTTAGTCTTACACAACATTACTATTATGGAAGTCAAAACTACACATATATAACCTATATTGAATTGCTTGCCTTCCCAATGGGGATGGGTGGAGAGGGAGGAAGGAAGAGAAGATGGAACTCAAAGTTTTAGGAACAACTGTTGAGTATTGTTCTTGCATGCAACTGGGAAATAAGAAATACAGGTAATGGGGTACAGAAATTTATCTTGCCCTACAGGACAAAAGAGAAGATGGGGGTAAGGGAAGGAAGGGATGTTAGAAGGGAGGGCAGATTGGTGGCAGGGGTAATTAAAATACCCAACATTTTGGGGTGGGGAGAGAGATGGGGAGAAAATTTGGAACTCAAAATTTTCTGGAAATGAATGTTGGAAACTTAAATAAATAAATAAATTTTAAAAATTGACTCGTTAAAAAGTGATGGTGAGATTACAGCTGTTGGGATGCAATTGTGAACATCACATTGGGCTAATTAAATGTAAATTTAACTGACATCTACTAGTAGACTTAGACCTGCTAGATCAATTTCACTATCTCTTTGATAGTAAACCATATTTTTATTCTTTACAATCGATAATAGCGTTTGCCTCATTGTCAAATGGCCAGCAATGATTTGCATTACAAAGATCCTTTGATTTTTAGCATAACAATTTCTTGATTTTAAGTGTCTGCTTTAATTAAAAACATGAACAGAAATATTAGTTAGAACTAACAAGAATTGTCCTACTGGAAAATCTCTGATGGAGACTGCAGGTGTAACTTTTTGTCTATTTCTCTGACAATTGCTCAAAGGTTAAGTGTATTTATTTTTTCAACCTGACCTACAGTCCATGTTCTTGTTCAATTCTCTGCTCAGCCACTCTGCCCCTGACTTATCGTAGACTTCACAGAAAACATGACATTTTTCTTACCTTTCGGTTGCTTCACGGTTTTAGAACAAGTTTTTCCTCTCTCTGGGTTCACTTTGAGATGCCCCTTCCCTCTGGGAGTCCCCAGTGTTGGATTAATAACAGTGCTTGTGCAGTGTTCTCAGGGTGATTGTTTAAAAGTAGTAAGGAACAAAAGGTAAATAAATCCCAACTTTCCTTACTTCTATCCGTTTGGAGACTGAAGATGTCTTAAAAAAACACTTTTCCATTCTGCAGTAAACGTTATTCCCTTTAAGTTTTTTTAAGTATACCTCTTAAACCACTGAAATTATTGCACTGATTAGAGATGAAGTTTGTTGACAGTTTGTTGAGAGTTGAGAAATTAGAAGTATGATCTCAGACTTTAAATTAGGTCTCTTTCACCAGCTTAAGTCTCTAATTGGGCTGTCCATGGTCCTGGAAATCTCTTATCCTTTTGCTTTCGTGGTTTGAAGCTGCTATGGAAACTTTGCCCTTAGTGGTCTCTTTTTTTCTTTAAATAGTCCTAAGCAAGATGTCCCCTTTATGAAAAACAGAAGTGCTCTCTTGTTTCGTGCTGATGTTGCAGAGTGTGGAAAGGGCTGTGACCAAACAGGGGCTAAGTTGGCATAAACAGGTTGGGCAACAGCTTTTAATTCACCTGCTTTCCTTTCATGCCTCCCTTATGGTTCCTGTTAGTTCCAGTGAATATTTCTGTCATGTTTTTGACACAAGAGTGTTGCCTGATCTCTGACAGGGATTGATTGACAAAGGCACCGTCAACAATCCTTGCAACCCAGAGGCTAAGGCAGGGGTGGGAATCTAGCCCAGATAAATGCTTAGCACTTTGGTATAACCCATCAGAAAAGCACATTTTAATTGTTGTTCAGTCATGTCCAGGCCTTTGTGACCTCACTGACCATAGCACTGCAGGCCCCTCTATCCTCCACTAGCTCTCAAAGTCTGTCCAAGTTTCCAAATGAAAGTTAATTTAGAAATAAAGGCAGACTCACCAACTGCAGCTTTGGAGAGACTTACCTGTATCTTGGAGAATTCTGATGTGGAGATGAGGGAGTCCAGCCTCCCAGGGCAGTCTTCCTGTGGGAGCCAGCAGTAAGAAGAGTGTTCTGGGGAGTGCTGCTTTTGGGTCCTTTGGGGAGGGTGACCAAAGTGGGCTGGGTCCCGTGCCTTGAATTCCACAAGAATCACCAACAATGTGGGCAAAAATAAATTCAGTCTTCAACAAAAGGCAAGTGAAGCAGAGATCTGAGCATGTATCAATTCATTAGGGGACTGGTGGTCCCTAATCACCTTCCTCTCAGTCAAGGTTCCCTTTGCTCAGTCTGTGGGGTTTTATTGAGATTCAGAGATCACTAATGGGTGTGATAAGTTCATGACTGGTCAGTTCTTGAAGTGAGGAAAAGCTTGTGATTGATTAAAGGAGATGTTCTTCAAACACCAATGGGACTTTGCCCAAGAAGTTATGATTGTTAGGTGAAAAAGAACAGAGAAACATAGGGATTCTGGTTTTCAGAGGATGGTTCCCATTGTCCATTCACAGAGGGTGGGTGTGGTGTTGATACAACAGATCTTTACCTCTATCTCTAACACAAGTTAATATAAGCCTAACTAACAAAGCATAAATCGATCCTCTAACCCAAATATAATTAATATAATCATCAATGTGTAATGAGTCAACTAATTCTAACCTACATGACTCCCATTGTAATAGCATTAACTAACTCAAACTGACTTCTATCCTACCTCACTAAAGCAATCATTAGTATTTAGTAAAACATAATTAACTGAGTAAATGCCAATCAAATTGAGTAGAAGCATCAAAATTATGCTCATAGACCCTTTCTGCTTATACACATTACTTCCCACAGCCACACCCTAGTAACTGATTATCTCAAGATGGCAGTCAAGTGGTGCCATAGTGCACAGAGCACCAGGTCTGGAGTTAGGAAGACTCACCTTCCGCACTTCAAATCTGGCCTCAGACACTTAGTGGCTGTGTGATCCTGGGCAAGTCACTTATCTCTGTTGGCCTCAGTTTCCTCATCTGTAAAATGAGAAGAAAATGGCAAACCACTCCAGTGACTTTGCCAATTAAACTTAAAATGGGATGATGAAGAGTTGGATACAGCTGAAAAATGAACAACAAATTGTGGGGCGTGACCCCCGTGCTGCTCCTTTGGAGCCTGCCTCTCAGCCATCTGACTCTCTACCTCTCTACCTACTAAAGTAACTTTAGACCCACCTGCTACCCTGCTATGGCTATGTTCCCCCTCGTATCCTCAAACAATGCTCCTTTACCTTTAGTTTACTTGCTCATGGAATCCCCTTTCCCCAAAGCAATATCCAATGAATCCACCCATTGAGATGTCTTATACCAATTACTCCTAGCCTGAACTGCTTTGTACTGTCTACAGGAAGGTTGCATCCCATCTCCACAATGGTGCTTATGTCAGCAAGAACCATCTGAGGTTTTTCCTTATATGGAAAAACCAACACCCTAAATCTTTTCGTGCAAGGCATTCAACGATGCAGGTGTAGACTGTGATCTATCTCGCCCTGTGTGTATGACTGTCCAGCCTGCTTCTTCAAAAGACATCTGACTCAAGTCATTCAGGATCCAGCCAAGGGTCCCGTGCATCATTTTGGATCAGCACGTTTCTCATAGGATTTTGCCAAACCATATCAGCATGTTCAAGGCGTGCCTCTTCTCCCTTGACCCGCACCCCTTGAGCCCGAGTTGGGGACTGCCTCCTCTGGTATTCTGTCTCTCCCCTAGAGGACTGCCCTATAAGCATCCTTAGGAATCCATAAAAGCCCCAGGTCTTTGAAGGAGAGGACTGTGATGATCATTCTGATACCCCTAGGCAATTTAATCAGCATTTACTCAGTTCATTTAGATTTAATGGGAGCGGTGATTGTGTAAGGACAGGATCAGGTTAGAATAAGTTTATACTGTAGAATCAGAGGTATATAGATTGCAATCAATTAGCTCACTATGTATTGATGATATTACTTTGATTTATAGGATGGATTGATGCTGTTATGTATTAATTCAGCCTGCTATAAGAACGTGTACTAATTTATGTTAGAGAAAGAAATTTGCTGAACTTCCCCCCTTCCCCCTCCTCTGAGAACAATGCTCAGAATCCCCCAAATTCCTAAGGCTTCTTTCTCACCTAATGCTCACAACTGCTTGGAGAAAGTCCCAGAGCCCTGTGGCTTAGTACTGGCTAAATACTGGTGTTTGAGAGACATATTCCTTGGCTCCTCCCCCTCCCCTGACCAATCGTGTGATCTTTCTCCCTTCTGGAACTGACCAATCATGACATTTTACTGCTTCCTTCTACTTTTGGTAACTTCTCAAGATGTATACATGCCCCTAAGATCTGAGCAAAAGAGTCCTTGACCAGGAGGAAATTCTTGAATCCTGTTACTTAGGGACTACCAGGCTTCCTAATAAATTAATACCTGCTCAGTTGCCTTCGGTTGAGGATTGGATTTCAGACATTCTTGTCTCTGTCACCTGTCTCTCTCTCCCCCAGCTCTCCTTCTCTGCCTCTTTCTCCCTCTCTCCTTCCTTTCGCTCTCTCTTTCCTCTCTATCTCTTAATCCCTCCCCCCACCTCTCTGCCAAAAATAAAGTAGCTGATCAACTTTTATTTTCCCTTATTAATAATTTAATTATTATCATGTGATAATCAGTTTTCTCAACAATAATATAGTTAATGATAATAATTTTGGGACAGTTAATTGGTGCAGTAAATAGAGTGTTGGGACTGGAATTAGGAAGACCTGAGTCCAAATCCAGCCTTGGACTCTTACTAGCTGTGTGAGCAGGTCATTTAACTTTTGGATGCCTGGGTTTCCTGGTCTGAAAAATGGGGATAATAATAGTACGTCCCATTGTTGTGAGGATGAAATGAGCCAGTTGTTCAGCACTCAGTACCTGCTACTGTATGGTAAGAGCTATGGAAATGTTAGATAAATCATAGTAATTATTTTTATCTCATTCTTCAAAAGCTGAAGTCAACACAGAGAGCAGGATTCCAGATCTGCTTCTAGTTGGGAAGAGCTGGTTTATAGGGGTGAAAATAATGCTGCCTTCGGGGAGAATGAGACAGCTAGATGCTACAGTGGATAGAACGTTGGGCCTGGAGTCAGGAAGACCTGAGTTCAAATTCAACCTCAGACACTTACTGGCTGTGTAACGTTGGACGAGACACTTGACTCTGTTAGCTCCTCGTCTATAAAATGAGCTGGAGAAGAAAGTGGCAAACAGTGCCAGCGTCTTTGCCAATGAAACCTCAAATGGGATCACAAAGAGTTGGACATGACTGAAAAAATGTCTGAGCAATAAAAAACCAGGGAGAAGCAAGCCCTCCATCCCAGAATTTGTGATAGAAGAAAGGAAAGACAAACACAGTCTGACAGCTTTGGAGAGAACCTTTTTTTAAAGGCTGCATCTCCCCTTCTTACCCAGGCTGGTTATCCATGGACCACTAATAGGCAAAGGAGCTCTGACTCTGACTCTGACCTGGGCCAGCTCACTCTTCCTTAAGCAAGCTGCTGGACCCTGCTCCAGGCGGCTCACCATGTGGAAGCTGAACTGAGAACAGACAGCTGGCTGGCATAGCTCACTGCAGCTCAGAACCCAGACTTCAAGAGACCTGCTGACCTCAGAACCCATGGTGGCAGGCTCCATAGGCGTGAGCCACCACACTGGTGGGAAGCAGTTTCAAAGATCTGAGGATAATCATATGTAAACTTCCATGGACTAAGGTTCTAGAGTGTCAGTCAACCCAGGATGGACGCGAAATTCTCAAGAATGAAATTCTGAAGAGAAAGAGAAGCTATTTGGAGGAGGAGCAGGAGCAGGAGCAGGAGCAGGAGGAGGAGGAAGGAAGCAGGTGTTTACCTGTGCACATGCCTGGGAGATTTATTGAAGACCATTTTTTAAAAAGACATTTGTACAAACTGGCAGCCAGGATGTATAAAGGACCTGCTCCATTTTGGGAGGATGTGCCAGGATTGCTGAAGCCCAGATAAAGTTGAACCTGGAAAAAACTCCCAAGGACAACAAGAGGAATTCTGGAAATCGTTTTTTTGGGGTGGAGGGGAGAGGATTCAAGAAGGGAGGAGCTGACCTTGGGGCAGATGGGACAATGCTAATGATTAATGGGATGGATTCATTGGGTGGCATGGGTGCTGTAAAATCAAAGCTCTCAATAATGTGTATTTGAAAAACAACCCCAAAGAAATGTAAGAGCTCTCTGGCTGAATAATCACTCATCTGAAGGAAGACCTCGTTGTTTTAGAGAATGGTAGATTTTCTTTCAGTGTGACCCATCTGGGCCTAAGCCTGCATCAGGAGACTTCATGTCCAGAAGAGCCATGATCTCGCTGCCTTCTGCCCTCATTTGACCACATATGCAGTCTGGTGGCCAGTCGAGGCTTTGGCAAGGACGTTCATGAATTGCAGTGGTTCTGGAGGGGATCAGGTGGGATGAGAACAACTGGCATTCCCGGGGGTTGTTTAGCCCCAGAGGAAAGTCTGAAGGGGGCCTGAGAGCCCCTTCCATGCACAGTTGTGGCCTTAGAGGGCACTGGACTCTTGGGATATGAGACCTACAGTTGGAAGGGTCATCAGAGGAAGCTTCCACATCAAGCCCCTCATTTTACAGCTGAGGAAACTGAAGCCAGGAGAAGCGACATGAGGCCCAAGATCACACAGGAAGTCAAGGGCAGAGTCAAGAGCTGAGTGCAGGTTGTAAAGGTGCAAATGTGAGTTTCACTTCAGGAGAATCTTCCTAACTATAGTATGTATCTAAGAGTCACCCAGATGGCCTTGGGGATAACCATAAGTTACAGGGTGCTTTAAGGGTTACAAAGAACTTTATGTAAGTCGTCCATTCAATCCTCACAACCTTCCTGAGAGGTAGGGACTATTGATAACCCCATTTTACAGATGAGGAAGCTGATGCAAATAGAGGTTAGGTGACTTTCCAAAGGTCACACAGCTAGTTGGTGTCTAGGGCAGGATCTGAACTCAGATCTTCCTGACTCCAGGCCAGGCCCTCTTAACCACTCTGACTCCAGCTGCCTAAGTGACTCACCTCCACTCACTGGCACCCCACTTATTGTGGGGTATCCTGTGGAGAGGAGTATTATTGAGTAAGGGGGGAACACAAGGGTCCCTCAGGTCCTTTTGGACTCAGATTTTGTGGCCCGACAAGCCCTGAATCCCCTTCCTATATAAATCCCCTGATCTCAGGATCCTGTTTGGATTCCTCACCATCGAGGGGACACCAGAAGGGTTGACCACTCTTGGGCTCTGGGCCTTGGTCTCCTCTTTGTTTGCCCTTAGGTTGGATAGTGGCTGCTTCTCTTGTGTCCTGGGGAGTATCAGCAGCTCCTCCCCATAAGGGACCTGCAGAGTTGGGCCTAGTATCTGAAATGTGACCTAGGTACTCCCCAAATTGGCTGTTCCTCTGGGTGGGAGCAATTGAAGGAAGAAGCAGGTAGCCTACTGATTTCATGTTCATTGGTTGCTTTTGAAACACCCTAGGGCACTTGCCTTGGCATCAGACTCCACACCCTTCCCCTTTGACCCAGAAATGAATGCAAATCTATGAAAGCTGGCCTGGAGTGTGGGAAGTGAACAGGTTCCTCTTATGTGGGGAGAAAAGCTGGCCCAGTTGGACTAAACTGCCTCACCTTTGCTTGATCAGATGAAAGTGTTGCCATCTGAGCCTAGGTCATGGGGGGCTTGCATGAGATTCATGGACCTTGATTTTGGGGATCATAGATTTAGAACTAGTGCAGTGGAGAGTCAGAGGACCTGAGATCAAGTCCTAACAGTCACTGACCACCTGGCTGAGAGAGGTTGGGCAAGTCATTTCTCTTGGGCCTTTGGTCTTCTCAGCCATAAAGGAAGGTACCAGGTTGATGACCTCTAAGATCCCTTCCAGTTCCAAATTCTGTGATCCTCTGATCCTTTAGGCCATCTAGTCTAATAGTTTCATTTTACAGATGAGCAAACAGGCTCAGAGATGGGGAGAAGTTCAGCCAAGAACAAGGTGAATCTATCAAGAGATGGAATTGTGAAGGGTCATGTCGAAGGCAGTTGGGTCAGCCCTGGGTCTGGGCTCATAAAAGTGGCTCATGTGGATGAGGAGGCCTCACAGGCAGAGCACTTGGCTTTATCATATAATATCACCCCTGGTATTTACTTGCATAGCTAAATTCTATTTCTCTTCTGTACCAGCTTTGCACACAGGAGATACATAATGTGCATGGAAGGGAGGCAGGAAAGGAGGGAGGAAGAAATAGGAAAAAGAAGGAAGGAGGAAGAAAGGAAGAAGGGAGAGAGACGGAAGAGAATGGGGAGGAGGGAGGGAAGGAGAGGGGAGAGAAGGAAGGGAGAAAAGAAGGAGGAAGAGAGGGAAGGAGAGAGAAATAGAAAAGGAAGGGAGGAAAAAAGGAGGGAGAAAATGAGCTGGAAATGGCAAACCACTCCAGGATCTTTGCCAAGAAAACCCCAAATGGGATCACAGAGAGTCAGACAGAACAGAAACAACTGAACAACAAAATGTATTGTGCCATTCATCACTGGGTTTTCACGAAGATCAAACAAACAGAAGGAAATACTTTGCCTCTAGAAAGTTTATTGTAATACATTTTACAGATGAGGAATATGAAGCAAACAGGATGAAACAACAACAACGTGGCAATGAAAGACAAATGACCACACTCCCTGCCCCCAAAGAGCTCACATTCTATGGAGCAGACAAGTGCTCTCATAGCAATACACACAAAATGTGGATAAAGCAAACATGAAACACACAGGGGAGTGCGGCATCAACCTACCCAAGGTCACACAGCCAGTTATCTCCAAGCACATGCAGGCACCACACAGCTACTGACCAGCTGAGGCCAGATTTGAAATCTGGAGGATGAGTCTTCCTGCCTCCAGGGTCTGAGCTCTATCCACTGCACTACCTAGCTGCCCAGGGTGGACTTTATTACCCCCTTTTGAGTGTTAGGGAAACTGAGGCCCACTTCGGACACTATCTTTTCTGTTAGATCTTCTTGCCTAGATTTATGGGAAAGAGTTCCATGAATACTTAGTGATGTAAGCATTTCTTATCTATCCTGGGGGGGGGGGGGTACCTCTGCAGGCCCCTAGGCTGTCTCAGTGTGATGCCTCCTTCCAGGGTCTGCAGAACATTAAAACCAGTTGGCTCCAAGCACATGCAGGCGCCATCTTATCCATCCCTTGGAGTCAGTTACTCTCCAGCCAGACCCAAGTCTCACCAAGACCTGGGATTTAATTTCCTTTGCAAAGATACAGATTCCCACCATTCAGGGCCAATTTCTTATCTTTGTTATATGCTCCAATCTGCTTTTGAGAAGTTTAACATGACAATCCCCACCAATGCAGAAGCCCAGCAGAGCCCATGGTACCTGCTGTATAGGAAAACTGCTCAGCTGTGCTCTCTGTTGTGAAGTCTCTCCCAGCTCTGACCTCTGGAATTCTATGTTGGAAGTTCCTTCTAAGGTCCAGCTTTGCCATTCTCCAGCCTCTGTTCTAAGACCCTGGTTCCAGCTCTCCTCTTTTCTGTTCTGAGTTACCAGGTCCCTCTGGGCTTGGACCTCATGTCCCCTGAGGTCCCTCCCAGGTCCAAATCCTAGGGTCCTCGGACTAGACTTTTCCAGTCCGGGGATTTGGAGGCAGGAGGCAGAGCGAACTTGAAAGTTAACTAGGAAGGAAGCGTCAGAAATTTCAGAAACCTCTGAAATCCTCCCTGAGACCAGATTCCAACAAGTCTTGGCCTGGGTTTTCTCTCCCGTCTTTGACCTGAACTGATCTTGGCGAAGCCAGAAATCTGTACACCATATTTGTGAGAGGCCCTAGGAAACCGATGCTGAGCTGTCAGGGTCCATGCAACATGGTTTAGAGATGAAACCTCCAAATGGCAGAGTCGGAGGAGATCTCAGAGACCCCAACAACCTCCATGGACAGAGGAGTAAACAAAAACTGAAGGGAAGTGATTTGGCCAAGGTCTTATGCCTAGCGAGCTACAAGTCCCTTGGGCCACAAGACTGGTTCTCTGATGAAAGCCAGCCTTACAACCGTGTAACTAATGGGTGACATTTGATATGTCCCTGCTCACTTGGACTGCTGGATCCTTCACATCTTTCCTAAACTCTCTCCTGTGAGGCATGGCTCAGTGCCCACTTTCAATATGTCATGGCACCCAGTTCCCCAGGCTGCCCAGGTGAGATCCTCACTCTTAGTATCTCAGGAGAGTGGATGCAGAGCACAAAGAAGAGTTAGCTAAATAGACCCCTTTATATTTTAGATGGAGAAGCTGAAGCCCAGGGATATTTGAGCTCCTTGGGAGAAGGGACTGAATATTGATTTAGTTTTGGCCTTTCTTTGTGCACCCAGTGCTTAGCTGACTGATTTTCCTCCCCCATCGCTCACCAAGGTGTTCATTCTTTCCCTAGCTCACATTGTTTCATCTTTAGGGGTAGGTATTGTAGCTATGGTTTCAAGGGTATGAAGGACTCCCAGGTAAGGAACTTCCCTTCACCAGCATAGGTTGGCACTTTATCAGAAACTTATAGTCTACAAGAATAGATTAAATCACTGAGAAGTGAAGTTACTTGCCCAGGATGACACAGCCAGGATGTGCCGGAGGCAGGACTTAAACCTGGTGTCTTTGTAGCTCCAAGGCTAGCTAGTTCTCCATGATGCCGCACTCCCCTGTGTGTTTCATATTTGTTTTATCCACATTTTGTGTGTGTTGCTATGAGAGCACTTGTCTCCTCCATAGAATGTGAGCTCATCGGGGGCAGGGAGTGTGGTCATTTGTCTTTTATTGCCTTGCTCTGTCATAACACCAACCACAAAATCAATGCTAACGAAAGCTCGTTGAATAGACAGTAGACATCCTTCATCCACTTTGTTGTTTCAGTATGGATGGTTGGGCTGATCACTATTGAATGAAAATGGATGAAGGTGATCATCGGGTTCTGGGTTCATTCAATGAGTGAAACACTTACTCATCCATGAATGGGCATGTGTGGTGAACTTTCCTTCCCATGGATGGGGCATCCATCCTTGTTTGTGGACTCTTGGGAGGATCTTGTATGTGGTGCTGCTTGAGGGAAGGTTCTGGGGCCAAGCAGACCAGACCTGTGGGCTGAGCCATCTCTTTGGGAACAGGGCAGAATCCAAGGCAAAAATAATAAGGTCCAAATTCCCAGAAGCTGAGTTAAACCCCAGGAGGGCAGATCAGGATTGGGCAGTGAGAGAAGACAAAAGGGGTCCAGACATGTTGTGATCTTGGGTCAGTCCTGCTGAGGCTTCTTCAGGCCTGAAGTCACCTTTGGATGGACCCAGGAAGCTCTCATGGTTCTAGGTCTGTAAGGTGGCTTGACCTGGCTTTCCCAGATGGGCTGTTGGGCAGGTTAACTCTGTTCTAGTAACAGCCTGTGTGGGGCACATCAACCTAGTGCCTTGAGAATATATGCCCAGGTCCTCTGTTGGTGGAGCCAGATCAGGTCAAACCACATCTCCAAGATGTAAATGCCTTAGAGTGCTGAGTGCGAGGAGGACCTCTGATCCACCTTCATCTCCTTTCCCCCACCTCCTGTGCCACGCTGGGCATCACACAGAGGAGGACACTGCCATTGGCTAGCTTGGGAGAGCTTCAGAGCTTTCATTCATAAAACAAAGCAAAGGGCCATTCTCTGGGAGGAATGAAATGCTGGAGGCTGCTCTGGTTCAAGGGTGCTCAAACTTTTGGTCTCAAGACCCTTTATATTCTTCACATGTATTGAAAACTCCCCCAAGAGTTTATATGTAATAGAACCATCTATATTTATCACATCTTAGTATTATTATGGAGATAATTTTGACCTCATAGATCCCCTGAAAGGATCTCAGGGACCCACAAGAGTCTGGGCCAAACTTTGGGAGCCGCTACTCTAGACTTAGAATCCTTGGGGATGAAGACTGGCCAGGGTTCTGAGCAGCTGCAACCCAGGACTGGGCCTGCCATGAGCAAGTAGGACAGCCTTGGGCAGAACAACTTTTCTGGGACTCAGTTTTCCCATTGGTAAAGCAATGCCACCAGAAGTGAAGATTTCTAGGACCAGTTCTGATGTTCTGGGATTCTGTGGTTTGAAGAAGGAACTTGATGACTGCCTGATCCTTCTCTGAGAATTTTCTTGAGGATTAAAGGACAATAATGGTGCAGGAAACACTTCCCCCCCCCCCATAAAGTAGCCTTGCTGGGCTTGACCCCAAGGTCAGAACCCAGATGGGGTGAGAAAGAGGTGAGCAATGCCTAGTCCTAAATGCATGATGGTGACTGTTCTGGGTACTGGGGATACACAGGCAAAAGTAAAAAATAATTCTTCCTTCCAAGGAGCTAAAACTCCCCTTCGTTATTCTAGTGCTGCTGAATCATCTGCCCTGAGGATGCCAAGGGAGGAGCCCTGAGAATGCTGGAGAAGGAGACATGAGTCTTCTTGAACTACAGATCCCCTTTGCCTTCCCTCCCCACATCCCACTTTTCCTCTCAGACCTGACTGTCTCTTGTTTTTGTCACACCAGTCTCAAGGATCCATCCCTGCTTAGGACTCCTAGATCCCCTCCCAGGTGTCCCTGTCCCCAAGCCCCGAATGACAGGATGCCAAGTGACATCTCCAACAGAGTTGCTCCCCTTTGCTGTTTAAATCTTTATAGACTGAGAGATATAGAGAAGGTCAGAGCTGGGTGGGACCAGGAAATGCAGAACCATCCAGAATGAAGAATGATACTCTGGGAGATTTAGGTATAAAACTGGGGCCATGGACCCTGCTGGGGTTCGGTGGGAAATGTTTCAAGCAAAGGGCATAGAAAAGCTGACATATAGACTGCCTGAGAACTGTGTGTCTGCAGGGAACTATAATCTCAAGCCTCCTGAAAGCAGACTGGAACATGTCATGAAGATAAGCTCTTGGCTGCCATATTGGCCTAAATCTATTATCTCTGCCAAGGAATTTAACCCCTGACCCTGGTGAGGAGAGCTGTCTCTGGCTGAGCTAAGGGCTAACTGAGACAAAGGAGAGGAGGCAGAGGAAAGGCTAAGGGGTGCCCGCCTGTGCTAGAGGCCATCCCTCTGTAATGTCCTGGAGGTCCCTGAAAGGAACCCTGAAAGGGTAGACCAAGTTCAACCGGACCTGAAACATGAAAAACCCCTTTCCTTCAGAGAGTCAACCAAACTGACCAAGGCTGAAGTGTCCATGGGCAGTGCTGCCAGAACTGCAACTATGGGAGGGGAGGAAGCAGCCACCTACCACCACCTATGGCCACCTATGGCCACATGTTCATGAAACACATATGTTGGCAAAGAACTTTTCATGCAACATTTCATTAATCATCACAATGACCCAGGCAAATAAGCTCTCCAGTTAACAGAGGGGTTCTGTACAAGATGGAGGGACTTTCAAGATCATCTAGCTCATGGTTCTTAGCCTGGCAGGGTCAAAGACTTAAAAAAAACCTAAATATTTTGACAAATGTAGGCCAGCTTAATTAGTTCCCTTTGCAGGCCTATGTATTTTATTTTATGTTTGTAGACACCCTTCTGGCTGCACCAGCTTGACTGCTGAAGGGATCCATGACCCCCCAACTCCTCTAAAAATGGGGGTTAATCCATGAACTCCTGCGTTAATGTAACACTCATCTTGCAGAGTGGAAACTGAGCCTACAAGAAGCAACCAGCCTTCTTCTTCTGCTTCTCCTCCTCCTTCTCTACCTTCTCTTGTTCTTGGTTCTCCTTTTTCTCTTTGTTAGGAGTTTGGAAGTCCATATGACGTTGTGACTGTGTCCTGGCCCAGTGACTCATGGCCCAGTATCTGGGTATACTCAGTGAAGCATAAGAGAAATCCTCCATTATGGTCTCTCATGGTAATGACTGCCTGCTTCATTCATGTGTGATTATTGTTAATTGCAGAGAAGTCAGTTTTGATGGATTGGAATGATCACGACTAAGACTTCCCCTATAGTCCCTCGTAGATGGTCCCTATTGCAGTTCCTTTTTTTCCTGAGCTAAACTTTGCATTCATTTTTCAGGTTTCTGCTTTGCAGACATATTACGGTCAGAGTTTAAAATATTTCATGAGTCCTGGACTCCAATAGGTTTTACTGCTAAGGTTAGCGTTCTCTAACTCTAACTCTAACTCTTATCATATCCAAGAGCTGGTGAAGTCTGATGGTTTGCCTTTATCTACAGCTTCCTAACATGAAAGGATCTCAAAAAATAGAATAGCATTGCTGGAACTTTCCCTAGAACCTAAACCCTAGAATGTGTTAGCTGGGAAGGGCCTAGAACATCATTTGGTCCAACCTCTTTTGTTTATGGCATTATATGGAAAGGCAGAGGGAAGGCTGCTGGCCACACTGGGAGGGACATCCTCAGCCTTCTTGGCCAGACTCTCCTTGCTCTTATCTTTCTCTTTTCTCCTACAGGGAATGCCTGGCACTGAAGCCTGGCTGGCAAGTCTCTTTGCTTAGGCAACTCCAACTGAAAACATGTGCAAGCGTGGTTTTCTTTTCCTCTGAACTGCATGGTCCACTAAGCTCACATCTCCTGCTACATCAGGCGGAAGAGGGAGAGAGTTCAGAAAACGCAGACAGTTTGTTTTTTCTAGGAGGGAATGAAGACCAGACACAAAAGAAAACACCAATCAATAAAGCTGCCTGGTCTGACTGAGCCTCCTGCCCCTGAACCCCATCCTTAGCTTTCACTGAAGGCTGACATCCTGTTCATGGCTGGTAGGAAAAAAAGCATCAATTTAGAAGGACAGCTAGGTGATTCAGTGGAGTGAGTGCTGGGCTTGCAGTTAGGAAGATGTGAGTTCAAATCCAGCCTCATGGTCTAATTAGGTGTGTGACCCTGGGCAAGTCACTTAACCCTGTTTTCCTCAGTTTCTTCATCTGTAGAATGAGCTGGAGAAGGAAATGGCAAACTTCTCTGGCAAATTTCCCAAATGGGGTCATGATGGGCTGGACGTAATGGACCAAAGAACCTCAAAAGAACACTGGGGCAATTGGGGCAGGGGGGATGATCCCCAGGGTGTTTCTCAGGCCCCAGTGTAGAACACAGTGGCCTTCTTTCTTAGAGAGTCAAAGGATTGAGAAGGTGAAAAGAGCCGTTCGGATCTCTTCCTCTAACACTCTGCCATTTTGAATCTTCCCAAGGACACACAACTTCCCAATGAACACAGAACTAAGATTCCTGGTCATGTCTTCTGACTTCAATCAGGAGCCTCCATAAAGCCCCCTTTCAAAGGGAGGTTTAAATCCTGCCTTTGTGTGGCCAGAGACAGTCCAAGCTGTAGGATCCTCATTGGTAAGATGGGAATGATCATCTGCAACTTTGATAGCTCAAAACAGCTGTATTGCCGATGTCATGGGGTTGATGTGAGTAAGGCTTGTTGAAAACCTTAAAATGCTCAATCAGTGTTTGCTATTTTTATCCCTTGATTCATCCTCTCTCTTCTCTACCCACAAGACTCCACTCTTTGCCCACCAGCTGAAAGCACTCTCTCTCTCTTAGGTGTCTGATTCCTCCGTGCTCAAAGCCTGGCCAGATGGCTACCCAGTTAACTTGAAGTTTACTGGCTAGATGACTTCCTTCCTTCCTTCCTTCCTTCCTTCCTTCCTTCCTTCCTTCCTTCCTTCCTTCCTTCCTTCCTTCCTTCCTTCCATAAATCCCTGCCCAAGCTCCACTTGATGGCTGTTCTCTGGACCCTCCTGGCTTAGAGTGATTATCAATAGTAACTGTTTCTCTTTGCCTTCCAGCTTGATTTAGTTATTTTTCTTTGGCTCATTAAAGGGGCCATTCCTTGACTACTTTTTAAAGAGGCCTATTCACTCACTGAATGGGTGCCACCCTCTCTAACTGAGTACCTGAAAAGGCCTTAGCCTAAAAAGCCAAGGTCTCCCAGTGCATCCTGGGCCATCTCCAGGCATCCTGAGGAATATCTGGTCACTGAATTCAGATGGCCCTGGAGGAGAAGTGAGGCTGGTGACCTGAACAGCCCTCCCTCACTCAAAATGAAGTCAAGTGCAAGTCATGTCATTATTTCTCTGATGGCATGGTCTTTGGCAACAAAGGATGAACACACAGCAATGAGGATCAAATGGGATAATATTTGTGAAGTGCTTAGCACAGTGCTTAGCACATAGTAGGCACTATACAAATGTTAGCTATTATTATTATTATAGAATATCGGAGCTCCTTGAGAGAAGAGTCTGTGTCTGATGTATTTTTATGTCCCTCGTGTAGGGACTGGAGCTCTTAACATAGTAGGCGCTATATAAACGTCAGCTATCATCATCATCGTCGTCGTCATCGTCATCATCATCGTTATATTGAAGTAGATCAGAACTACTGGAGAACTGTCTGCGTCCAATTTACTTTTATACCCCCCAGTGCAGCGACTAGAACCCTGCCCAGACGAAGCACTCTATGTGTGTTTATTTAATGGTGTATAGATGAACTGAGAGTAACAGAAGGTCCCTGCTGATGTCTGGCCAGCTCAGTGGGGAAGCACATGAAGTAAGGAAGGTCCTGGGATGATGGCAGGCTGCATTTTGGACGAGAGGAGGACTTCCAGGAGGATATGGAGCTGAGCCCTGGAAGGCTGGCTGAAGTCTTGTCTAGATAGAGGGCTACAGAGCTGGGGAGAGCTGAGCACTCATGGCAGGGGGAATCAGATTGTGGTGGGGACTCATTTTCTCCAGAGAAAGTCACCCATGAGGAGAGTACAAGGATCTCTCATTTATCTGGAGCTGAGCTACAAGGAGAGGCAGAGAGGGGACATCTACTGCAGGAGTGTCAGCATCTGTTTGTTTCTGGCTACTTTAAGAAGAGCAGGGACGTGTTACCCTCTGACTCTAGGCAGCTGAGCTGGTGCATGAGAATGCAGAGCATAGCAGCTGGAATATGGGACCAAGGGTCAGGAAGACTTGTGTGAATAAAGATAGCTAATATTTATGAAGCACCTACTACGTCCCAAGCACTTTACCATGATTTTCTCATTTGATTCTCACAACAACCCTGGTAGATAGGTGCTACTTTAATCCCCACTCTGTAGATGAGGAGCCTGAGGCAGATGGTAGTTAAGTGACTTGCCCAGGGTCACAAACAGCAAGTAAGTGTCTGAGGCAGGAGTGTCTGACTCCAGGTCCAGTGCTCTATCTACTGCACCACCCAGCTGCCTCTCCAGCTTCAGACATGTAATAGCTATATCTAGTCACTTAACTGTTCCATGTCTCAATTTCCTCATCTATAAAATCTTAGCATTGTACCTTGGGAAATAAAAAAGGTGGTATTTTGTCCCAATTTTTAAAGAAGAGAAGGGAATGAGATCTGGAAACTGGTGAACGTAACTTTGATTCTGGTAAAACTCCCGCTTGTTAATTTGATTTGAGTTCTTTTGCTTTGAAATTACCTCAGTATCTATATCTCCCTTTCCCTGCCTAGGGAGCCATCACTGCAACACTGAATAAAAAAAAGAAAGAAAAAAGAAGTAGTTTGGCAAAATGACAAACACACCAACGGAATCTTTTGTCTGAAAAAGAGGAAGATTGAGGTTGGGAGTCAGGGAAGCTAACAAAAGTGGCAAAAAGAGGGATGGGAATGGACTTCCTTGGGAGCTCTCCTTGTCAGGGGAGACATGGAAGTGGAGTCTAGTGGCCTTGGAGGTCCCTTGTCACTCTGAGACTTGGTGAAAAACCGATGCTTCTATCATGAGAGAGGCGGCATGGGTCAGTGGACAGAGTGGGAGACCCTGCCTTCCTAACCTGGCTTGTTTCTTTGTATCTGGGTCAACTTGGGCAAATCATTTCACTCCTCAGGGATTTCATTTCCTGATCTGTCCAATGTGGACATTATAAAAGATAAGCTCTGAGACTGACCTTTGAATTTCTGTCTCTTTGTCTCTATCCATCCATCAATTTTTATCTCTATCCATCTGTCTATACTTATATCTATACTGTGTATCTTTCTCTCCATCTATATCTATGTTTTAACAAGGAGAGTGTGTATGTCTGCATAAAAATGCCAAGGTCTCCTACTGCATCTTGGGCCATCTCCAGTTGTCATGATCCATCATATCTGGCCATTGAACCCAGATGGCTGTGGAGGAGAAAATGAGACTGGTAACCTTGCACAGCCCTTCCTCACTCAACTCACAGTTAATTGTAAGTCATGTCATCACCTCCCTGTTGTCATGGTCCTCTTCAAGAACAAAGGACAAACCATATAAATACAACCACAGAAGATGGATTGGAGTGGAGAGATACTTGAGACAGGAAGACCCTTCCCCCCACAGGCTATTGTAATATTCCAGGCATGAGGGGATGAGAGCCTGTACCAGAGTGGCAGCAGTGTCAGAGGAGGAAAGGGAGAGTATTTGAGAGATGGTGCAAAGATGAAATGGACAGGGCTTGACAACAGAGTAGATATGGGCAAGGGGTGTGCAAGACCAAAGAAACTTGCTTGATTCAGCAAGGCGATGGAGAAGGAAAAGCCGAAAGGCAGCTGAGAAGTAACTACTCTTTCACTGGCTATGTCAGTGTGGGGGTGAACTTATTTGGGCAGAGAGGGGTGCTCATGCTCTTTTTCCTCTTCCTTTTCCATCAGTTGCTCTACTTGGTTTTGACTCCATGAACATTATGCCCCAATGCTGGGTACGCTCTGGCAGCCTCCCCCAGGGAACTTTTTAGCTTCCTCTTGTGTGTTATTTTCCCCTACTTGGCCTCCCCCCATCTTAGCACAGTGCCTAATACACTGTAGGCTGTTAATAAAGGTTTATTAACTACTTACTAATAAATGTCTTAAATTTGAGGTTTTATAGTAGAGAGAGATGTAGGGAAACGATCGTATCCTCAGGTGCTCAATAGAAATGTTCGGACTGCTGTTTTTACTATACCTTCTTAGCAAACGTTCCTTTGTAAAAGGTGATTGGTGTTATCTGGTTAAATTTGGAGCTAGCTATTGACAACTGATATAAAGGGAAATGTACCATATTGGGGACCTCCAGTCCCCATTGGCAAGCATTGGCAGCATTGGCAAAACACTGGAGCATTGGCAAAACTCCACGACATCTCAGTGATACCCCGAGTCTTGAGATGTGGAAAGATGCAGACAGAAGTGTACTAGAGACCCCTCTCATAAATACAAGTAAGAGTTGGGATAAGGACCCCCAGAGTACATAGCCTACATATCCACATAGAATCCAGGGGATAGCACCTGACTCCTGGGAATCTTTTCTGGCCCTGAGTTCCCTCGACACTGAGAGGATTGGTTATTAACAACCAATGACTTGGGGAGATGCAGTTACCCTCTTCTTCTAAAATCCTGATTCTAAAAAAAAACTTCAGTCTTTGGAAGGACATTATTGATAATGAGATTGGACTGAGACCTCACTCATGTGGGGAAGCCGTTGTGTTCTGTCCAGGCTTGGGCGGGGGCGGGGGGGGGGGAGTAATTTTTTTGACTAGATTGCCCAAGGCTATGGGTAACTTCAGAAGAAAATGTTATAATCAAATTTCATTGTAATATTCATTCTCATTAATTGCCAACCAGTCAACGTGATTATGACCTTCAGGGAGCATCCCTTTTCCAGTGGACATATAATCTGTGAGCCCGCCGCCATGGTTGACTTTGGTCTGAAACAGACAGCCAAATGACCATCCTTTTATTAACAAACGTTGTCATTATTAGCGAAATGATTGAAGTACCCAGAAATTACCTCTCTTGAACCTTTTAAAATGACACAACACATATACTTTGAAAAACTCTTAGCATTTCTGGGGTAGAGTTGATCAAGTAACTGAAATCCCAGACTGGCACAGGAGATGGATTCTGAGAAGTCATTTCACATTTGAGTGGGAACAGAGGAGTGACCTCGGGAAAACATCAGAGGCAGCCCAGAAAGTGACTCAGTGAAGAATGTTTCCTGCAGTGTGCAAGGATATATTTTCCCCTGAAGACTCCCAGCCTGTTCCCCAATTTAGAACAAAACAAAATCCTCAAGAACGTGAGCTGTCTGGTAGAAAAGCCTACAATACCAGCACTTTCCCCGAAGTTAAATGTCCATGTTATTTCAGAAGTGAAGAGTGAGGATGTTTTCTTGATTCTTTAAGGAATCAGAAGCTTCCAAAGCTTCTGGTTTACACGGGGCGATCACAGATTCTTCCTTCCTTCTCTCCATACTCTTTCCTTAGTGAGTCTCCTTATTGGAGGTTTAGAGCAACCCCTTTTCCAAAGTACTTTTGTGACTCCAGAGATGATTCTGGCTTTGATACTTCCCCATACCCATGATGTCCTCCACGTGGCCATCCTCTCCCTTGGTGCAGATTGCTATCCACCCAAATGTCCTCATCCTCTTCCACATCGACTTTGCCAAATTTTCACATCAAAGATCCTTTTCTTGTCCTGCCCCACTCTACCTTGTATCATACTTTTCTATGAGTAGGTCATTGCTTTCCTCTTTTCCACCCAGTAAACCAAGAGTTCAAGGACAAACTCATTAGAAAACAAAATAAAACAACAAAAACCTCACCTTTCTTTTGAATGCCCAGAAAAGTGACTTCCACATAGTAGATACATAGGGAGCAGGTCTTCGTAGAGGTAGCTCCAGAGCCCTTGGGTATTTTATTTCTCCGCTTTGACTGTCATTACTAGGGACTTTTCTGCTATGACTTTAGGGACAACTTGGGTGGTCATGGGAAAGATGGAAGAACTGTCCCCAAGGCAAAGTTAGAGTAGCTGAGAGAGATTAGGATGATTACAAATAGGGGTCAGAGATTTAGATATGATTTAACAAGGTCAGCGTCAGAGCTAGGATTTGAACCCAGATTCTCCTAGATCCAAGTCTAGCGTCTTATTCCTACGCCATGCTGGATCTCGAAGGGGAATGGTTGCGTGGAGCTAGATGTCAGTTGTCAGTCATGTCTCCTCTGGCTTTGGCTAATGTGCATTGGGGGAATGCCTCTCCTCAAAGCATACAGTATACAGTGGTCACTTTCTGAGCTTTAAAGCAATATGTCAAATCAGTGTTTGCTATTGTTACCGTTTCCCTGTTACATTCAATGAAATTTAAGCAGAAAGGACCCTGGGGCATTGCTTTTCCGTGCTTGATGCCATTTGGACCATTGATCAAACGTGACTGCCTCTTGGGACTGGATAAGCATGTTGGGATGCCCTCTCCCCTTCCATAGGGTCACTGAAAGCACCTTGAGGACAATGAGGCCCAGGACCAGGCAGGACTGTGAGAGTGGTGTACACTCATCCTTGCCCAACATGCCTTGTTTTACTCGGTGTCTATGATTGGCAGCCTCCCACTGCAAGTACTTTGGAGGCAGGGGAGGGTGGTCAGGGGAGGGCAGAGACTTCCCTATGGCGGACATCCATTCCCCTTGTTATTCTTTTTTTAAAACTTGGATTTTTTTAAAATTACTGAAACAAATATACAATAAGAAAAGAAAAAGAAATGTATTATAAACTTAAATTTTGAAATTTAGGTACACAGTAAGAAAAGAAATATTATAAACTTCAAGATTGAAAGTTAAGTACATAATAAGAAAAGGAAAAAATGTCATGGGCACAGCAGAACATGAGAGAGGATTCCAAATATCTACCGATGAATTTCCGTTTCAAGAAAGCCTGTGTGACAAAAGCTGTACGCGGTATTCATAGCTGTCTTTTTTTTGCTTCCTTATACGTCTTCATTTGTTCTTAGCTGTGCACTTTTGACTTTGATCTTTTCTCCTCCTCCTTCCTCCCTCCCCTGAGAAGGCTGCAAGTGTGAGTGTATTTATATATATTTATAGATATATACACGCATATACATACATGCATGTATACATGTGTACTTCTATAGACATATACTTTCCCTCCACATGTTATTCTTAAAGGTCTATGAGTCAGTCTTATATCTAAGTCATTAGGAATAACAATTTTGTCTGTGATGAGGTTCCGGTTCTGGTACAATTTATTTACTGGATCCTCAAGGATAGAGTCAGGTTTGCATTTGTAGTGCAATAATCTGTAGTCTGTGAGTTTCTGATGTACAATTCTGATCATCTGATGACATCTTCCTGGGATTAAGTAGGAGTTGAATTTTTAGAATGTGCTTTGATATGTTGTACAATAAAAAAAACACATTTCATTGAATAATCTTCACTGACAGGAAGTTTGGGGACTTGAAGGATAAACTTGCTACAATTTCTACTGTCCATTATTTGGTCGTGAATTACTATCATAAATTCCATTTTTGTAAACAAATCCACATGACTCAGGAAAGTCTTAAGCACATCTTTGTTTACATATTATTGGTTGAATTCATGTGGATGTAACCAATGAATGGTTTTTTGATTCCATTCTAAGATCTTCGCCATTTTATTGCTATATCAAGAAATCAGTTCATATTGGCTGCATTCAGTTAGTGCAATGAGATGGACCATTTTTAGCCTTTACTCTTGCTCTTTGAAGGGACACCTCTCTATTCCAGAAGTATTTCTGAACATTTTAACCTGCTTATAATGTGTTCTGAGAGTATTTGTCAGGCTTCTCCCTTTCTGATGCCAAGTATTAATCTTTCTGTAGCTGCCTTGGGGCAAATGGGTCAAACATTTCATTCATACTGTACAGTGCCTTGCATTCTTTATAAAATGATTGCCCTCCATTTTACTATTTCAAAAGTGCACATTAATACTGAAATTGTAAAGGTGTTCATCACTTTTAATAGACTGTTCTCACCCAGCTCTGGCCTCAGAATTTTGTCAGTGTGGAATCTTGACATATCTAGCCATAGTTCCTTCTGGATAGCTTTACGGTCAATGTGTCTTGCCTAGAGAAGACCAAAGCATTTGGAAATATCACTTTGGTTGGTTGGTTCTATGTCATTCCCAGATTAAAGTTCAAGTCTTTCCTTCTCTAGAGTTCCTTGACCCACATTAATAATTTTATACTTACTGATTCAATATTATAGTTTGAAATCACTGGGGAAAGATTCTGTGAGCTGAAAAAGTTGTCAGTGTTCTTTGTGCATTTTTGTAGAGTCATTTAGCTTGATGTTAATTGTCAAGGCTTAAGAAAGTGTAAATAATGAAGATTAAACCTAAATATGGATGTTTCCATTTTTATTTTTTATCCCCAGAGAGCCCAGTTGTTAAACATATACGGTGCACCCCAGGACTGCTCTGTAAATACTGCTTGAGCTCAGCAGGAACTGAGGTTCAGGGAATGAAGGCTAGACCAGAGCAGAGGGCTGGTGAGACAGGAGGCTAATGATGTGGATGCTTAGGATGATAACTGGCATTATACAATACTCTAAGATTTGCAAAATGCCTTACATCCATTGTCTCATTTGACCCTCGCAACGCACCTGCCTGGAAGGCTTACTAAATTCCCTTGAGGAGAGATGATCATGGAGTTAGTGCCAGGCAGAACCATAATGAGCTTAAAACACTTCCTGGAAAAAAAAGTCACATAATTGTGCTTGGCACTATTGTATTGGTGGTATTTTTTTAAAATAGCAAACAGTTATTCGTGTGTTCTCACTATGTGTAGGTCTATTCTCTTCTATTCTTTTCCATTTCTTTCTTTCTTATAAATGTGCAGTACATGAATAATCCATGAGTACAGAACTGAGTCAAAGGTTTGGGAGTAATGCAGGCAGTGGTTATCACAGGGCAAGCGAGGAAGGAGAAATAAGATGAATCCATGAGACAAGGGAAAGGAAGCTGAGTGTGGAGGTCAAGGTGTTCTGAGGGGATTAGAGGGAGGAGAATGAATAGATGGACCACAGGACCAGACCTGGCAAGATCACCTTGGTTCTATCAGTACCAAATGGCTCAAACCTTTATCCTCAGAGGTCTTTGGTTTAAGGCAATTGCTTTCTCATGGGATGTGGAACCAGAAATGAACCAGGTGCATTAGCCAAAGGTAAATGCCCAGTCTTGAGCACGTTGTTTGTAACTCCACTTTTGTTTTCTTGGCAAAGTACTGGAGTGGTTCACCAGTTCATATTACAGATGAGGAAACTGAGGCAAGCAGAGTTAAGTGACTTGCCCAGGGTCACACAGCTAGTCTTTTGAGCTCACATCTTCCTGACTCCAGGTCTAGTGCTCTACGCACTATGGCACCACCTAGCTGAGCCTATACCATTACCAATGCCTTGATTTCCTATTTCCAGAGATTTCCATTGACATTGGACCACAAACGAGACCAGTAGGGGGCTGCAGAGTGAACAAAACCATGGGCCTGAAGTCAAGATTTAAGTTCAGATGCTTGGTAGCTTTGTGACTATGGGCAAGTCACTTAACCTGTTTGCCTCAGTTTCATCACCTTTAAAATGGGGTTGTTGTGAGCATGAAGGGTGATATTGTTTGTAAAGTACTTAGCCCAGAGATGCTTATTCCCCACCTCCTATCCTCACCCAAGTGTCTCTCTAGACTTCCCGTTAATGCTTCCCTCTAACATTAAAGTTCCAGCTCTCAAAGGCTCGATGGTTTATTCACACAATTGAGCTGACTGCTAGCAGCTAAAGGCTCTGAGCTGGGGGGGACACTGAAGAAAGTGACATAATTAAACAGTCTCAGAATTCCCAGTCACACACACCTGCAGTATTCCCACAACCCCTCCCCTGGTTCATGAGAGTGTCAGCCTCAGAAGGTGTATCAGTATTACACGAATACTGTGTGTGTATGGGTGGTCTGCCTGGGACAGCTGAAGAGGGAGAGGTTCTGCTCAGAAGAAGGGTCCATTACCGTCCCTTTAATAGAGCTTTGCCTGCAAGCCCCTCCAGGAAACAAGGAGGGAGAGAGAACAAATAGATAAATAAATGAGAAGGGCACATAGTCCCTGTCAGGATGGAAAGGAGCAGATTTCACAGTGATTTACTCTGAGTGAGGGATGTCTGCTACGGTTAAGTGACTGATTCCTATGTGATGCACCAAAGGTACCTTAATTCCCCTCCTAGAAGAGAAGGTTCCCAAGGTGTCTCTCCATACTCCAGATATTCAGGGAGACAATGAGGGACCCTGGACAGTCCTTCAGGGTGAAATCCTCAAAGAAGGATGGGGGGTGACTGTCCTGAGCCAGGTGGTGGGAAGGTGGAAGAATGGCTTCTTAATTGGCTATTGGCCCCTCCTGAAGTCATTCCTTTCTATAAATCCGTACTCCACTCATCTTGCAAGGTCATTTTCCTTAAGCACAGATCTGACCATATCATTCCCCTGCTCAATACCCTCTAAGGGTGCCTTCTGCCACGAAACCTACATATGGGGTCATGAAGAATCAGAGATGGCTGGAGAACAAGAAATTACCTTCAAGGCCTTTCCTTATCCAACCAGAAACTAGTACCTCCTCTCCTTACCCATCACCTTGTTTGTGTTTTTAATGCTGTCTTCTCTGGCCTGATCCTGAGCTCCTGGAGGACATGGGGCTATTGTCATGTTCATCTTTGTAATTCTAGAACCTGGGCAAACATGCCATCATGAAATCAACATACAATATTGATGAACTTCTCCAGGCAACCAAATTTTGACATAATTTTCCATAAGCCCTCATGACTAACAGTGTCAAAGGCCTTGGTCAGATCTACAAATGTTGTGTACAGACCTCCGTTCTGCTCCTGGCATTTCTCCTGGAGTTGTCAGGCAGCAAACACCATATTGACTGTTCCTCAGCCCTTTCTGAAGCCACATTGACTCTCAGGTATGTGACCATCTTCCAGGTGAAGGATCAGCCTATTAAGGAGGATTCTAGCAAGAATCTTGTCAGCAATGACTAAGAGAGAGATCCCTATGTGATTGTTGCGGGACAGTCTATTCCCTTTACCCTTATAGTGATGGACAATGAAAGCATCTTTGAACTCCTGGGGGATAACCTCCTCTTACCATATAACCTGGAAAATTTCAGTCAGCTTTGCCAGAGCCAGCTCAGTGTTTGGGAGGCTCCAAAGAAAGGTTTGGGAGAGAAGAAGTATTAGATTGACTATCAAATTGAAGGTCTACAGAGCCGTTGGGCTGACCTCATTGTTATATGCTTGTGAAACATGGACAGTCTACCAGTACCATGCCAGGAAACTGAATCACTTCCATTTGAACTGTCTTAGGAAGATTCTGAGGATCACCTGGCAGAATAAGGTACCAGATACTGAAGTCTTTGCTCAAGCTGAACTGCCAAATACTCAAACTATGCTTCAGAGAGTGCAGCTCTAGTGGGCTGACCACGTTGTTTGAATGCAAAATATACGCTTGCCAAAAAGACTATTTTATGGAGAACTTGCATGGGGCAGGAAATCACATGGTGGCCAGAAGAAACAATACAAGGGCACTCTCAAGGTCTCTCTCAAGAACTTTGGATTTGACTGTGTGACATGGGAGACACTGGCACAGGATCACTCAGCATGGTGTGCCCACATCAGAAAGGGTGCTGTGCTCTATGAGAAAAGCAGAATTGATACAGCACAAAGTAAACTCAGGATGCGCAAATTTGGGATATCAACCCCAAATATTCACATGGACTATCTGTGCCCAACCTGTGGTAGAGCATTCCAAGCTCATATTGGTCTGATCAGCCACAGTCAGACACACTGAAACTTCACTTTACAATGGTGATGTCATTTTGGTCCTCTTAGAAGACAAAGGACAACAGCCAACCACCAACCATAGTTAATGGCAACAGTAGGTGCTTAATAAATACATGCTTGTTCATTGAAAGGAGTAAAGCCTGGAGCTCTAGATTTTTTAATAGGCCAACGTTAAGGCAAGAAACAAGAGAAATTAGATGTCCTAATGAAAGGAGGCACATTTGACCCAAGAAGTATCCCTGAACTGTAATAGAATGAAATCAATGGTTAGAGCATGGGCCTGAATGAACATGCCTTAACTAAAAAGCAGCATGACAGGTACCAGTAGGGTAATATAGGTTAAAAAGGTGTATTCATGTGCGGGAATTCTGGAACCAAAGTCAGTCAGCAGTTGGTTGACAAGCATTTATTAAACTCTTACTGTGTGCCAGGCACTGGGCTAAATGCTCCTTAGCTTTAAGATTTGCAAAGTACTTTAGACATTGTTTTGTGATAGAAAGTTCAAGGCATAGTTTCTGGGTAATTAATCATTTTATGACCATGCTAGCATGTAATTAATAAGAGGGGCCAATGACACACAGAAGTAGAAAGAAAGACAATCCTTGCCCACAAAGAACTTACAGTCAACACATAAAAAGGGGCTGAAAAGAGGTAGAGGGGGCAGTGTTATGAAGTCTGGGGGAGCCTGGCCTGGAGTCTCATCAGAAAGGAAGGGACCCCTGGACTGGGTGCCCTCCTTGTACAGAGCTCCTGGGAGCCACTCTCCCATTAGGGGGAGGGGTTGTGAAATAGAGGATACTTCTCTAGGAACTTTGTGGGGCATGGTGGACGAGTCCAAATGAGTGGAGCCTGGAAAGAAATGAAAAAGGATCAGAGAGGGAAGAGACTGTTTTTGGGCTGGGGGATGAATGGAGAAGGGGGCAGAAACCAAACCAAACAGATTTGGCCACCCAAGCATCAATATAGACCAACTGGATAGAAAGAAAATAACTCAGGAAATAGCTCACAAGCCTGGCATGGAGGCCCAATATTGCTGTGATGAGGTAATTCAATTTTCCAGACTTTGGCTGCAGCTCTGTCTCCCCAAAGCAGAGCAGCCAACAACAGCTTGACTTGCCTTAATGACAATTTCATCCTTCAAAAGATGGAAGAACCAACAGAGGGTAAATTCTACTTTGGTTCTAATTCTCATCAACAGGAAGGAACTGAGGACTTCACTGGGAATATTGATAACTGTGTGGTGAAGGGAATATGTCATCTCGGAAACTGGGGCAGAGCAGAGCAATTGAGGTCTAGACCAACATGTGATGGTGCTTTGGGATCCTAGAGACTAGAACTCTACGGGTGAAATTAGCTAAGGAAAAACAAGAAACTCTCAAGGTGGTTCAAAGACAGAAGATACAAAGGGAAACAATTCTGGCTTGAGATTTAATTACTGAGTTATTCATGAATTTTCTTTCTGTCCAGTTGGTCTATATTGATACTCTGGTGGCCAAATCTGTCTGGTTTCATTTCTGCCACCACTGATGTTCCAAGAAGAGAAAAAACTTTAGAAACCTAAAGGCACTGATCTATACACCTAGAGAATTCATCAAATAATTTAGATTTCCATACACACATATACACAGGTTCCCCCCAGCCCCTCATTATAATAGGTCCACCTCTCATTATAATACTCATTCTCTCTCATTACTTGTTAATCATTCAGAGTCCATTGCCACCCTCAGGAACACTCACTCTTCCAAGGTAAGCATTGAGTGGGTTCCAGGAGGGGTGTGGCTTTTGAGAGTGTCACTGGTTCCTCTTATTAATTACATGCTAGAATGGTCAATAAAATGTTTAATTACCCAGGAACTACGCCTCTTGAACTTTTTGTACGTCACAAAATAACATCTAAAGTGCTTTGCATATCTTAAAATGCTGCATAAAGGTAAGCCATCATTATTACAGATGAGGAAACTGAGGTCCCCAGAAGCCTCTGTTCTGGATTTGAGTTCAGCTAAGCAGAGAATTCATTTGACTCTATTCTTTTTTGTCATCTTTATTCAGAGGAACTGAAACAAACAAAAAACCTTAAAATGTGTTCAAAATATATAAAACTCAACAAGTATGAAAGAAGTATAAATAAGTAAAATGTAAAATTATGTTTTTGTAAGTTTGTAGTATTTATACTTCTGGAGTTATCAAGGCCTAAAGCTGCACTAAGAATTTTGGGACAAAAATATAAATCTGTTTGTCTCTCTGGTCCTCAGTTTACTCTACTGTAAAAATCAGGGGTTGGATGACATGACCACTAAGGTCCCTTACAGCCCCTAGTCTTTTGAATGAAATCTAAGGTTAGAAGTCCCTTCAGCTTGGGTATCTCCCCCCGCCCCTACAGTTTATAGCTTCTTTCATTGTAGATGGTTTTTAGAGTTGCTGTGCCTGAAAAAAAATATCCTTCCCCTGGTACTGTGCCTTCTGGCACTGCTTCTCCCCTAGGGCCCCGTGGTTCTGAGCAGTTCCCCCTGGTGCCAAGCTCTCCATGCCCTCTGGGGCCGAGCTCATCAAGGCTTCTGGGGCGGAGCCATTTGTGATGAGGCAGCTTGCTCCTGGGGCACACCTCAAGTTCATCGCTGGGCCCCTACTTCATAGCCTTCCAGTCTGGTTGGGTATATGCGAGATCCTGCTCCATTAACCCAGTATGCCCTTCACAGCATGGTAAGACATCAAAGCATTGCCATAAATAACCATGACCCAGAAGAGAAGAGATCCACAGACCTCTCAGAGGCTGGCATCTAATTAGCAAAGCACCACAAGGTTCCTGCAGAAGGAGAAGGGGAAAGGGATGAGGATGAGCACTTATTAAGTGCCTACTGTGTGCTGAATGCTTTGCAGATATGACCTCATTTGACCCTCACCCAAGCCTCCTAGGTGGGTGCTGACTCCAAGTCCAACACTCTCTGCACTGCACCACCAGCCGTGAAAAGGGCAGGCTCAGATTTCTCTCCCAGACCGGGATGGGAATGGACCAAAAAAACTAGCCCACTGCAGAGGAAGACTCCAAGAGTATTTACTCCTCAGGGCATTGTTTCTCAGGTTCAATATCTTCTGTTGAACTCTTCTATAGGGATGGAAACTGACCACTTGCTGACTTGTGGCCCTGGGTATGACAGGTAAAGGTGTCTGAGCTGGTGTGGCCCTTGGGAGAACAGTCGTCTTGGACTTCTCTCTGCTTTCCTTACATTGATGAAATAATGCTCAGTCATCAGTGCCTGGGAGGAACCTTAATAGGACTACAGTATTTGAAGCTGGGAGTCAATCTTTGTTCAGCCATTTTCAGTGGTGTCTGACTCTTCATGACCTCATTTGGGACTTTCTTGGCAAAGATACTAGAGAGATTTGTCATTTTCTCCTCCAACTTATTTTACAGATGAGGAAACTGAGGCAAGCAGAGTGAAGCCCTGGGTTGCAAAGCTAGTACATATCTGAGACCAGATTTGAACTCAAGAAAATGAGTCTTCCTGACTCTAGGCCTGGTGTATGGGTTAAAAAGGTATATTCATGTGCAGAAATCCTGGAGCCAAAGGCAACCAGCTACTTTATCTACTTCACCACCAAATCAATCTAGATCTTGTCTAGTTTAGCCCACTCATGACATGAAGGAAAACTAAGTCTTATAAAGGGGAACAGGCGCCTTGCCCATAGTCACACAGTTAATATTGGTCAGCTGAAATTTTGGTCATCTTTGGAAATGTAACCACATGACCAAGGAAGGCTGTAAGTGCCATATGTACCATCTGGGTGATGGAACAGACTGGGAGAACTGGCCAGAGCCAACAGGAACAAGGCTTCATGAGCAGCACCTTGTAGAGGAGGGTGGAGGAGACAACAATTACGCTTCTGGCATTATGCCTCATCAAGCAATCTGTGATGGAATGTGATGCTTGATCTTGTGCACCATGATAGAAAAGGATGTCAAGAGGCTGGAAAGTGCCTAGCAACCAGCATGAAGAGCCATGCTTGGAGTTGATGATCTGAGAGCAGCAGTCAGAGGAGCTGGGGTACTTATCCTGGGGAAGACAATGAAGACATCATGGTTCTTGTCTCAGATGTTCTGACAGTGCCTAGAGCATGGCAAGGACTTAATAAATCCTTAAGGAATCCCTCAATTTTAAAACTTCCATACTTGAAGAACTGTAGGATGGCAAGGGGCTTGCTCTGACTGGCTGCAGAGAACAGACCCAGTAGGGAGGGGAGTTTAAGAGAGGCAAATTAGCCTCAATGTCAGGGGAAAATCCCAGTCATTAGCGATATTCCAAACTTGGAATGGACTGCCTTAAAAAGTAGTAAGCCCCAACCCCACTGCATCACTAGAGGCCCTTAGCTGTAGACCAGATGACCAATCATTGAGAATGTTGGACAGGAAATTTCTGTACTGGTGGAAGAATGAAATACCTTCAGCACCTTCCCAACTCAGAGATTCTCTGATTTAATGTGGAAGAGAGCTGCTGCTTCCCCATCTTCAAGTGGTAATTCTGGATAATGTTCTAGCCCATTCCATCCCATCCTGTTCGATTCAATTCTATTGAATTCTGTCAAACAATGGTGTTGTTTATTCTATCCAACAGCATTTATTAAGCACCCGCTGTGTGCTCGTTCTGGTAACAGAAAGGCAGAATTAAAAGTTGTTCTGGTCAGCCAGGTAAGAACCCACCATCTTTTGTTGTTCCTGAATGTATCACATGACTTGAATTCTTTCTGCCTCATAAAACACATTCTGTTCTTTCTCTCGCTAGATCCTTACCACGGCCCTGAGAGGGAGCCAGCAAAAGGATTAATGTCTCTCTCTGTTTTATAGCTGAGGAAACAAACCTTTGGGAAGTCTCAGTGCCTGATTCCAGGCTACATGGGTAATAAGTAGTGACAGATGTCATGTTGTATCCCCAAGATCAGTAAATGTCACTACTTCCTTGTTTTCTCTCTCTAGGGTCATAACCAAGGCAGGCTAGCCACAGCCCTGCAACAGAGAACCAAATGGAGAGGTCTCTGTCTCTGCCAGTGCTTGCCATCATCTGACAATTCAGAGACTCTACACCAGAGCTCAGGTCTGAGTTATAAGAATAAAAGTCCTTGACCCTTGCTTTCAACTTAGCCTCTCCAGCAGTAGTCTTGCACTGGTATCTGGGGGTCTCATAATCCCCACTGTGGGGTGGCCTCTGGCTTCCCTCCACTCCTCTGCATCAGCCTTATGCCAGTAGTCTAGAACCAGGATCTCTATCTCTCCTTCCCCTTGCATAGAGTGAGCCAAAGTTTTGATTTTGTCCTCACAGGGCAGTGTCCAGTCCTCTTTCTTAACTGAGAGTGCCTTTGCTACCCCTTGCTCCATGGACACACATTCCTCTCAACAGCTCCATCTTCTTCCTAAATTCTCAAACAGCCTTCTTTTGCCCAAGCCCTGGGCCACCCTATCCCTCCAAATGTGTCAAGGACAGCCCAGGACTATTGCAGCATCATCTCAGTGGAACAGTGAGATAACCCAGGTACCATTTTATCTCTAGGCACCAGGGACAGGTTTAGAGGAAAGGACTTTGTATGCACACCCGTGTTTGGAGGTAGGCATCCATCAGCTTGTGTGAGCCCCACCAGGCTAGGATGGCTTGGGAGAACATGAGGACCTTATCTCTCCACCTCAAAGCATCTGCAGACACTCTGTGAGAACCTTCCTTAGGGTATGATCATTTTTTAAAATGAAGGAGAAACAGGAATAGAAGCGTTTATTTCTAAAAATTAGTTGTTCTATTTCAGTTGTATTCCTCATCTCCGCCAAGTTTTGAGACTCAGATGTCCCAAAATAGAGCAATTGTTAAGTGTCTAAATTTGTCTAAGGAACAATGTTCATAATCTAGAGGTGGGACCTGGCATTTTGGGGAAGTGACGGAATTTGGAAGGAAGATTTATAAAAACCTAGTTTTGAGGAAGGGGTCTCCTACTGAATCTCCTTGAAGCTCGGCCCATGTCCTGAGATGCCCTTTTGCCTCCTTCCTCTCTGCCTGTTCCAGGACTGTCCATCCTTTCAGGACCAGGCCAGGTGTCAGTCCTGGAAAGCCCTTCTTATCCAGCCTGCTCTCACTAGCGCATTGTGAACTCTTTGATCACTTCCAGACTCCCAGCTATGAGATTCATAGCTGTTGTTGTGTGTCTGTCCTTTGTTCTTGAAGAGAAGCCTTGAAGAGGGCCATGACATCAAGATGATGACGTGACTTGCAGCTGACTTTGATTTGAGTGATGGAGGGCTGTGCAAGGTCACCAGCCTTCCTTTCTTCTCCTGAGCCATCTGGGTTCAGTGGCCTGATATTCATCAGGATGACTGGAGATGGCCCAGGATGCAATGGGAGACCCTGACCCTTTCAGGCCTAGGTCTTATAGCATTGTCCCTTTGAGTGAGATACCCATTCATTGAATAGGCCTCTTTAAGTTACTCAAGGGATGATCCCTTTTAATAAAAAAAAAAAAAGCGGAAAAAAAAATCAAACTGGGACAGGAAGACCCTCAGGTTCCTGGGCAAAAGAGAAACAGTTACTATTTAGTAATTACTAAATGAGATTCATAGACCTATGGAACCAAAGAACCCCCAAAGGGAAGAGTCATCAAGTCCCCTCCCCAAGCCTGCACAGGAGCCCTTGTCTATCTGCTAAGCGCGTGTTGGCATAAGCTACTTTGGCTGGAGTATTTTGAACATGTGGAGGAGAGAAGATATGGGAGCTTGGTCTAGTGAAGTAGTAAGAAGAAAGGAAGGGATCAATATGGGATTTGTTGAAGGAGAATCAATAGATTTTGTAGAAGATTCGAAGCTAAGTGCCTGGAAGGGAGGTGGGGCTATAAACAGGAAGAGACAAGTGGAGAGGAGAGGAAAGTTGTAGGGAATCATTGGTTAGTGACATTTTGAATATGAAGAAAGCTATATACAGGATAAACAGGAGACAATTAACAGAGGGAAGTCATTAGAAATAAGAGGGATTAGGGAGGGCTTTCCATAGAAGATGGGGTTTAGTCCGATGTGAGGTGATAAGGGTCTGAACCAGGGTGGTGGTAGTACGAGAGGAGAGAAGAGGGTATATTTGAGAGGTGTTGCAAAAGTGGAATGGATAAACCTAACAGATTAGATATGGGCACTGAGAGACTGTGAGTTGAGGATGACTCCTAAGTTCTGAGCCAGGGGACTGGGAGGAGGGTGTTGCCTTCAACAATCATAGGGAAGGTAGAAAGGGAGAGGAATTATATGGAAAGATAAAGAGTTCTCCTTTGGGCATGTTGAATTTAAGATGTCTACCGAATGTCCAATTTGAGATGTCTGAAAGGCAGACTAGAGGTCAGCAGAGTGGCTAGTGCAGGATAGGTTGATTTGAGAAATATGAACAGAAAGATGATTATTCCATGGGAGCTGAAAAGATCAACAAGTGAAGTAGTATAATGGGAAAAGAGAAGAAAGTCAAGGCTGGAGCTCTGGAGACACCTTTGGTGAGAGTATGTGACCTGGATAAAGATCCAACAAAGGAGACTGAGAAGGAGCTGCTGATAGACAGGAGGAGAGCCAGGAGACAGAGGGGTCCTGAAGACCTATAGAGAAGAGTGTATCAAGGAGAAGAAGGTCATCAACATTAATAAAGACTGCAGAGAGGTCAATGAAATGAGGATTGAGAAAAGGTCATTGGACTTGGTGATTAAATAATCATTGCTTCTTTTGGGGATAATGGTGGAATGATGAAGTTTGAAGCCAGATTGTAAAGATTAAGCAGAAAAGAGGGAGAGGAGAGAAAATGGAGGCACCTAGTGTATATGGCCTTCTCAAGAAGTGTAGGTGCAAAAGGCAGAAGAAATCTAGAGCACTAGTTGGCAGGGATAGAAGGATCAAGTGAGGGATTTTTGAGGATGGGGAAGACATGATATATTTATAGGTAATAAGGAAGGAACCAGGAGATAGGGAAAAGTCTGGTGAAAGAGTGAGAGTGACAGAAGGGGTAATATATTGGAACAGATGAGGATCACTTGAACAAGTAGAGAGGTTGGCCTGTGCAAGGAGTTAGGCCACTTTTCCATGTGAGAGGGATGAAGGAGGAGCTAGTGGCAGAAGGCATCTGGATAGTAGGATATGAGGAAAAGGGAGAAGAGGGAGCTCATGGCCTCAATTTTTTCTGTAAAGCATGGGTCAAGGTTTTTAGGTGAGAGGGTAGGAGTAGGAGGAGCCATGGGAAGTTTGAAGAGAGATGAAAAGGTTTGTAAGAGCCATTAAGGAGAGTTGGAGAGTGAACTGGTAAGGGTGGTATCAGATTATTGAACAACAGTGAGAGCCCAGCTGACGTTGTAGAACACAAATTTGTAGTGGATGTAGTCACAATGGTTGTGAGATTTTTCTCAGCTGCGCATGTGTAAGAGTGATGAATGGTGGGAGTGATCCAAGACGTTTCTATTGAACATACATATATGTATGTATGTATCTATGTACATATATATATACAAACATATGTACATATGCATGTATGTATTAATGTCACCAGAATTTTGCCCAAGACTTTACTCCCTCTCCCTCCCGGGGAAACATTCTACATAATAGATAATACTTTTTTTTTTAAGAAAATAAAGAGGAAGAATCAAAAAAATCAGCAAAACCAATCAATACATTAAAAAAAACAGAACAAACCTATGACACTGGTGGCCCTCCGCCCCCTGTGAAGGAGCCTGGTGAGGTGTTTTCTCTCAACATGTCTTTGGGGCCAGGCATGTTCTTTGTGATTATGCAGCATTCACTGCTTTGTGGTTACTTTTCGTTTACGTTGTTGAGATCACTGTGTATGTGGTTTTCTTGCCTCTGCTTACTTTATTTTGTTTCAGTTCATGTAAATCTTCTCATGCATCTCTGTATTTGTCATACTGGTCATTTCTCTCACCATGGTTATACTCGATTACATTCCTGGACGTTAACAGTGTTTCAGGCGCTGAACCACGTACTTTTCAGGGGCAGTTAGAGGAAGTGGCGGCTTCCCCAAGAGGATGCCATCGAGCCTGGCTTCTCACAGAACCTCCAGAACCAGCTGCTCCCATCTCTTGTCGTCATGGCCAATTTGATGGATGCAAAGCAAAATCTCACAGTCACTTGAATGCTCATTTCTCTTATTTTGAAAGATTTGAAATATTTTTCATAGTTGTTTGTTTGTAATTTTTCTTTTGAAAATTGTTTATTCAAATACTTTTATGGCTTAAATATGTAAGAATGGCTTTTGGTTGTATATATGTGTGTTAATTATCTATTGATTTTGGATATCTCTGGGAATTTTCGTGGACAGAGCTGAACTCAGTTTTCTAAGTCATTTGTCTTAATTGCTTCATTTTCCTCTCTTCTCTCTTCCCCATGAACGTGAAGTGGAAAATCAAATAACTAATAAAGGATGCTTTAGAGTTCTCTGCAAAGTAGAAAGGGTTTATTGGAACTCACCAGTCAAGTAGAGAAATGAGATACCAGTACAGATAGATGACTGTAATGCAGAATGCATGCAAAGCTCCTCAGAGGTACAGAGCGCCAAGCTCTGTGAGGTCCATGGTGGGGGAAGACTGGTTCACACAGGGATCCACAAGCCTTTCTAGGTGAGTTGGCATTTGAGTTGTTCTTTAAAAGGGCTGGAGGTGGGTATTTAACCTGGGATAGCACTGGTATGGGAAATGTCAGGTCAGCATCTTCTCTAGAATTTATGTCCAGAGTGTTACCCAGAGCACTGAGAGGTAGGGCAAGTGACTTTTTCAGCATCGCATAGCCAGGGTGTATCAGAAGCAGAACTGGAACTCAGCTCTCCCTCTCTACAGGCAGCACTCTAGCCATGGTACCATGCCTTTACAAGATGTAGAGCAGTTCCAAAAAGGAGGAGGAAGTTTCTTTCAGATATTCCAGACTGGGTAGCAGATGTGAGCAAGGACACTTGCTTACTTGAAGAATCTGTGATTTCATTTGTGTGGGCAGTTCTTCCAACACAGATCACAGACTGTCCAGGTACTACTATTGCTACTGCTACTGCTACTGCTGCTGCTGCTGCTGGCACTGCTATTACTACTTTCAGTGGTTTTTCAGTCACGCCACACTCTTTGTGACCTCATTTGAGGTTTCCTTGGCAAAAATGCTGGAGCGGTTGACCATTTTCTTCTCCATCTCATTTTACAGATGAGGAAACTGAGGCAAACAGGATTAAATGGCTTGCGCAGGGTCACACAGCTAACAAGTGTCTGAAGGTGGATATGAACTCACAAAGATGAGTCCTCCTGACTCCAGGCCTGGTACTCTACCCATTATGCTACCTAACTGCCTTGTACACGTTACTCACTGAATTTTATAAGGTACCCTAGCTAAGAATGACAAATTCACTTCTCTATACCCACCTTGGGATAAAAGTCTCCACACTTAGCCTAGCTGGTCCTTGGATGAGGGACCCATAATCTGTCATAGAGTTGTACTTAAAAGTCTCTCCAGCTGGTGAGGACCTGTCATAGTGTGTCCTCTGAGGATCCTGAACTTTTAGAGCCAGAGATGCCACTCTGCCACAAGGAAACTTCCAAGCAGGGTCCTTCCATCCCCTTCCCCACGTCCCATTAGTCTTTTTAATTCTTCCATGACATTTTTCGCACCCATCTATTTGTCACTGTTTGAATGTCCACCACTCTACTTCAGGCCTTTCTTATCCATTGCCCAGATGGTTTCATAATCTGAGTCATAGAATTGAAATGTGGAAGTGGTCTCAATGGCCATCAAATCTAACCCATGCATGGAAAGAATCCCCATGTCATAACAAATACTTTCATGTGGAAGTACTTGCAATGACTCCTTAGTGATTATGGAAAATCTTGTAAATCCCTCAGTTTGACATTTAAAGTCCTATACAAGTTAGCTCCAGACTTAGCCAAATTTCATGTCTCCCCTTTACACTCTCTGTTTCAGACAATGAACTACTTGGCTGTTTCTTGAACTCAAGATTCTATTTTCTACCTCTGAATCTTTACATAGACAGGAAACTATGCCTGGGATGCCCTCCCACCTCCCTCCTACTTCTTAGACTCAAGGCTTATATGAAGCCTTTACTGGTACCCTTGGGTGTAGTACCTTACTTTCTCAAGTGAGAGAGGCCAAAGACTTGTAGGTTACATGAAAGGCCCACACCTATACAATCCAGATACCTCAGAAGGTGCTAGGCAGTGAACACTGAGTAATAGCATGCATCTTGGTTATATCTTAATGTAGAAAATGACTTGTTAGTAATCTGAGCTTCATTCCTGAATTGACTGTCTGTGTGCGGTGAGACCAGTGACTTGTTAGATCCAGGATCAAAATTAGGACAAAGCTGGAGGAAACAATAAAAATCATGAAAAAAGATATGACCTACACGTACTACCATTCTAACTGGAATTATTTGTGGAAATTATTGATGACAAAAATTAGGATTTGGATGGAAGAAAACATGTATCAATGACAACATGCAGAAATTCTTTTATTAAAAATCATGTAGAAATATTAACCAATCAGTCATATACAAGTACCTACTATGTGCCTGGCTGGCACTGTAGCAAGCTAATTTAACAAATATAAATCAAATGACACAAGACTAGAAAAGTCTTAATCACCTGACACTTGGCTTATGTTAACTTAATTCCCTCCTCTTTCCTTTCCAGTTTCCTTTTATATACTATCTTACTTCATTAAGATGTGTGCACCTTGAAGGCAGGGAGTGTCTTTCTAATTCCATCACTATTCCTAGTGCTTGGCACAAAGTGATTAATAAATATGTCTTGACTTGACAATTGCCAGGTAGAGAGCTATGGTGAGCATAGCAAGGCTGGTTTGAGATATAAGCTTATTTGTCAAATCTTCTAGAAAAGGAAGGTAGATGATGATAAGCAATATCCTGCCATGAGTCAGTGAGCAGCAGTGAAAGGTAAAAGTAGTTTAAAGAAAACTTGGCAAGAGATTAAAATAAAGTCATTCTCAGAGTATTTTAGATAAAATTGGAAGCAGGACAACAAAGAGAAGAAAATGGAAAAGATCTGCAGAGACTTAGCAGAACCTCTCTTCACCATCAAGGACAGCAGGCTTACCACACTTGGATTTAAACATCACTCTACTTAATTTGTTTTTAGAAGATGTAGAAAGATACAGAAGAGAATAAAAAATCTAGACAAGAGATCCAGGATGAAGTCAACAAGCTATGAGGCCACTGAATCTTTGATTTAGAAGACACGGGGGAAAGGGAGCAGGATGGTACTGTGAAGGGGGCTGCTTATGGAGTCAGAGGACCTGCCTCTGATGATTACTGCCCACGTGAGCCTAGACAAGTGACTTAGCCTCCCTTGGCCTTGGATTCTCCCTCAGTAAAATGAAGGATTTGGACAAGTGCTTCTAGGATTTTTGAAGCTTGAACTCAGTAATACTCCACCAAAAAATAAAAAAGATGCTTGGTCTTTATATCAGGGAAGGAGACATCCACCACCACCAAACCCTAATCCTGGTTTTCCACCTATGCACATTTTCATGAGAATAATATACAAACAGCAAAGTCACCACTGGAGAGGGTTCTAGCAGGAAGCAGAAAGGCTTGACATCTCACATCTTACCATCACACAATTGATGGAAAGATGGAGAGAATACTAGGTCTCATTGGGCTTATGCATTGTTGGATATATATATATGTTTAAATATATATGTATGTATACAAAAGGAAATAACATTTAATTTGACAACACATTGAAGATTCATCAATAACAGGAAATTGCCCATGTATAAATTAAAATTATTCAAGATTTCTTAAAACAGGAGTAAAGAGAACCTACTTCAGCAGTTCTCTGGTCATTGGTATCAGCCGGGGTGCAAAGCAGGGTGATGGATGTCTGTCAGAGGTGTTTGCCACCACAACAGAGGAGACCAAGGACAGAGTCTGAATGGAGGATCGTCTATGGAGGAGTAGCTATGCTGATTCTCTTTTTCATGGATGACACTGCGTTGGTTACACCAAGCTTCAGAACAATGAAGAGACTCCTGGGCATGTCTTGTATGGATATGGTATCTCCCCATTAGAATGTCAGCTTTTTGAGGAGAGAGGTCATATTTTTGCCTTTCTTTGTTTCCCCAGGGCTCAACACAGTACCTGGCATATAGTACACACTTCATAAACGTTTGTAATGACTGACTGGACATGATTTATAACCACTCAGGAGAGTTTGGGACTAAAAAACCAAGTAGATCAAAAATGCCTAACTCTCTAGACTTTTGTAAGAGATAACCTGCAGAGCTTGTGCATTTATTCTCTTTCTCTCTGTCTCTGTCTCTATCTCTTTGTTTCTCTGTGTCTCCCTCTCTTGGTGCCTCCCTCTCTCCCTTTGCCTTCTTCTTTCTCGCCCTCTTTTTCCCTCCTTCCCTCTCTCTGTTTCTATGACTGCTTCTGTCTGTCTTTTTCATTTCTGTTTCTCTCTGTCTCTCTTTGTTTGTCTCTTCCTCTGTCTATCTACTTTTCTTTCTGTGTCTCTCTCTCAGTCTATCTATCTTCACCAGACACTGAAAATGACCTTGAGTTTGAACCAGAATTAAACAGAAAGAGAATAACCTGAATTGTTTTTGGAAATTGCAAAGCTCTTTTAAATACTCCAAATGTCTCCTTGAAATAAAAGCTCACGTTCTCAATGCCAAGATTCTCCCAGGGTGGTTGAATGACTGTGAGTCATAGAATACTACAGCCTCCAAGGAATTAAAAATGAGTGTCTCACAGAGGTCAAAGAAGGGGGTGTATGCTGGGTATGAGCAGGCTGCAGCATATAACAAAGACAAATCTACAAAGGGAAAGCAGAATCAGTCAATCAGGTAATGCATAATGAAGGATGTTATCTAAGAAATGTGAGAAAGATGAGCTGGCCATGTGGCAATATTGAGAGCTTAGCTATGGCAGCCCATGGGTTCCCCTGGGTGCCCCTTATCATGTTAGGTGGCCCTCCTGTGATGGGAGGACATGGACAAGGGTCTTACATGATGGGATGTGATCTGCATCACTGGAGAGGATAACCACATATCACTGAGATCACAGGCCCGTTGGAGCACTGGATTGACTGCTTAAGTGTTTCACCCTTTCGCAGCATAATGGACACTGTTGGAGGGCAGGCATGCCTTTTCATCTTGTCTTCATCTCTCCTTCAAATGATAGGATGTCTGGAACAAAGTAAGTGCTCAATTATTATATGGTGAGTCTAATTTAGTGGAAGAATAAAATCTGAAATCTTTCCAAACCCTAAAATGCTGAAGAAAAGATGTCATTTTTATTAAAAGCCATGGTGGTAAGTCAACTTACATTTTACACTACATCCTGTCAGTGATGTTGGGATGGCACCAATGGATATCCCCATTTCTGAGGTGAGGAAACTGATCTCAAGAGAATTGTTTCATCCAAAGTCATAAGAGCTAGAGCAGGCAGTGTGGTTCAGAGAACAGAGTACTGAACTTGGAATCAGGAGCCTCTGGATTCTAATCCTACCTCAGACCCTTCCTAGCGGTGTGGCCTTGGGAGAATTACCAACCTCCCTGGGCCACACTTTCTTTATCTACACCAATCATCAGCTCAGGCAACAATAACGTGCCTGGAACCAGCTTTTGGTCTTCTCGTCTACTGGTGCCTTTCCATCTATTGAGAAGTCAGAATGGGTTCTCAGTCATCTCCACTGAGCCATTCTGATGCAGCTAAGGCTGTCCAGGCATAACCCTATGGCTACTCTTACCAAAGACCCTTGAGGAAAGGGATCCAAAGGAGTTTTGGAAGAAAAATAAAAGTAGACTGGATGCTGTGGGAGGCTCTCACTGGCATGGGGCAACAGAGCACCGAAACCCAACCCTAGAGAGCAGGAGTGACCATTCATTGGCACAGGGACCCCATGGTGTTCCAACTTCCACTGTTTCCATTGAAATGCTTGTAATGCTGTTGTCTGTAAATATTGTCCTTCCTCTCCTGGGAAAGAGAATCCTGGAGTCAAAGGGCTCAGAGAAAGTTTAGAACACAGAACAGGAGAATATTTCAGAACACGGAGTAGGCAAATACCTTGGAACCTATAATGTCAGAGCTGGAGGAGAACTTTAGAACCTAGAATATCTGGGCTGTGTTTGTGTCTGGGAGGGTGGGTGCTTAGAACAAAGGACAGAGAAGGTCAGAGCTAAGTGGGACTTACAAACTACTAAGAACATACAAGGTGCTTCAAATCCAAGCGTTCACAGCTTCCACTGTTCTTGGATGCCGTTAAGCACTGAAACCTTTATGGTTATAGAGGAGACAGCATATGGCTTCTGAGACAGAGAACCTGGGTCCAAATCATGTGACCTTGGAGAAGTCACCCATCCTCTCTGAGAGGTTCTGATTCTGCATCCCAAACAAGCGTGGCACCCATGGACCACTCTGGTCCTTGCTAACCTTAAGTTCTAAGGTCTACCAATAATCAGATCAGCCATTGAAGTACTTGTCACAGTACAGAGCAGGCCCTGGGTTGGAGTAAAAAATGAATGAAAATTCAGCAAAGTCTAGAAGGTGACTCACCAAATCACTGTTTCGTTTTGCTCGGGCTATTTCTGGGAGAAAAACATGAACTTCAACAATTCTCTGGTCCCACGCCTGGAGCCTTATGGTCTGTCTTGGGCACTGTGACTTTGGAAGGACATTGATAAGGTGGAGAGGGTCTGCAGGGTCTGACCAGGGTGGGGAAGGGTCTGGAGCTTATTCCATATCAGGGTCATTTGAAGAGATTGGAAATGTTTAAGTTGGAGAAGAGAGACCTGGAGATTGGTGGGAAAGAAGGTGAATGAGAGAATGACCTTGTAGAAGAAGACTGCTTAGTCTTGTTTGCTTGGGGGTGGGGGTGGGGGCAGAATCAGGCACAATGGAGAGAAGGTACAGAAAGGCCCACTGAGGCAGGATGTCTGGAGGCCCATCCCAGAGTGGCAGGAGCTGTCCTAGGAGGCAATGGCTCTTCCTTCCAGCTAGTTGGACGACCCCTGTTAGGGGCATTATGTGAGGATTTGCAGGTCAGAGATGAGACTCCTGAGACCCTTTCTAATTCTGACCTTCCTCCAGTCAGGACCTGCAGGGGATGATATACCAGTGCCAGTGAGTCCCTGCCCACAGCCTCCTGGTCATCTCGTTCACTCTGCCCTGTGCCATCCCACCAGTTGCCTGGCCCTTAGGTGGGGACCTCTAAGCCTGCCTCCGCCACCCCCCCTGCTCTCCTGCTCCCCTCTATGATTTGTCTTCTTTCCCAGAATATAAGTTCTTTCAGGGTAAGTGTAATTTTGTTTTCTTATTATATCCTTAGGGCTTAACACATAGTAAGTGCTTGCTCTCTCTCTCTCTCTCTCTCTCTCTCTCTCTCTCTCTCTCTCTCTCTCTCTCTCTCTCTCTCTCTCTCTCTCTCGGTAGTTTGGTGGCTCAGTGGATAGAGTGATAGAGCATTGGGCCTGCAGTCAAGAAAACTTGAGTTCAAATCCAACGTCAGTCACTTATAGGCTGCATGACCCTGGACAAGTCACTTAACCCTATGTTTCCTCATCTGTAAAATGAACTGGAGAAGGAAATGGCCAACCACTCTAGTATCTTTGCCAAAAAACCCAAATGGGGTCAAGGAAAGTCAGACATGACTGAAACAACCGACAAACAGTAATCTCTCTATCCCATTGGGACTGACCAATGACAGTAGATAGGACTGGGAGAACTGACTGAGGCAGAGGCTTGCCCAGGCCTCCTTCCAAGGAAGGAGCTGCCTTGCAATGAGAAGAGGCCTAGGGCTCTATCACTCAGGAACTGTATGACCTTGGACAAATCACCACCTCACTGAGCCTCAGCGTTCTGAGGTATAAAATGAAGGCAGCCCGGTGGAGTCTAGACAGGACTCTGGGTCATCAGAAAGACCTGAGATCAAATCTTGCCTCAGACATTTATCAGCTCTGTGACCTTGGGCTTATCATCTCCCAGCCTCAGTCTTTTTCACTGGATGATAATACCATTTAGCTCCCAGGATTGTATGAGGATCAGATGAGTTAATGTATATTAAAGTTCTATTGAGACAGTGGTTATCATCCTCCTCATTGGTCTCTGAGGTCCTTTCTGTCTCTACATTTGGTGAGTCTATGACACTGATTCTTTTGAAGAAGTAATTTTAAACTGAAAATCTGAAATCTGGTCTGTCCCTCACCCAAGGCGCTCAGTTCTATAGCGTCAAAGATGCTGAGGTTTAAGCAAAACCTTAGAACTAGAATCACTTCCACGGAGTTTACTCAAGGACATAATTCAACGTTCTCCAAGCAGTTTTCTTCCATGTCATTAATTCCCTGGAGATCAATGCCACTGTCCAGACATGGGGAGAACCCCTCCATCTGACAGAGATTGGAGAGAGTTTGGGGAACAGAGTCTTCTCTTTGCCTGAAGTGTCCAGCATCCTTCTGCCTATATAGAGACTAAAGTGCTAATCATCCTTTCAGGCCCAGTTCAAGTCCTGGTCCCTCTCAGAGGCCTTCCCTGACCAACAGCCCTTCTTCATTTCCTCTAGCACACTGCTCTAGCCACTCCCCTATCACCTATCATTGTTTACCTGTTCACTCATTCATTCATTCATTCATTCATTCATTCATTCATTCATTCATTCATTCATTCATTCATTCTTTTGCCATGTGGGACTCACCAGTGTTGGCCCAGCCCTTGGTGGAGTGTAATACTCCTTTCCTGGAATATGGTGAGGTGGTTTCTGGCCATGTGTAATTGAGGAGCCCTTCTCCCCAAATCAGAGCACTCACAGGTATCCTTCAACGTTTCTTGTCAGCTTGATGCTTTGTGATGAAAAGCCCTTTCACTTATCTGCTCAGCTGAAACGAAGTATGCCTTTACAAGGTCTGAGCACACAATCTGTCTTTCTTCTCTGATGGCTTTTAAGAAGAAGTAACTGCTGGGAATGAATATCCTGAGATGGGAGCACCTGGGTGACAGGTGAGACTGGGTGATTCATCAAAACTCCCAGAGTTCCCATCAATAACTGGAGTCCTGGCGCTGGTGACAACTCTAGCTGAGTCCTGTGAGGAGACCACACAGCAGCCCCCAGGAGGGATCTTCTTGACCAAGTCCATCACAGAACCATCCCATATAAGCAAGGCAGTGATCCAACTCAATCATCAACCATGCCACCCCTATCCATGAACGTGGTGGGGATTGCACAAAAAGAGATAAGGGTGCAGAAATGGCGAAGATTTTTTTTAACAATCCCTTTAAGTTTGAGTCGACTATCTCTAGGAACTGGTGGGAGTGCAGGAGTGACGGCGGACCTCTCGGTTTGGATGTGGTGCTTTGGACCTTGCTCTATTTTCTTGGTAAATATTCCTTTGTAAAATCTACTTGATGTTAACTGATATTGGAGAGATATTAACTGCCTATGATAATGAGAAGTAGGACAACGGAGGTTCGTGAATACGTTCGCTGCAAGAAGGGATTGTTTCATTCTTTGTACTTCTACCCTCAGAGCTTAACACAGCACCTGACACATAACAACGTTTATGAAATCTTGTTGGTTGATTTATGAACTAAAATATTAGAAATACTAGCCCCTCAGGATTGCCTCGAGAATCTTGAGGGAAAGAAATAGTCATGTGATTCTGGACACCCAAATGATTGGTCTAGCTGGACTTGGGAGAGTAAGCCCAGGTGGGTGCTACACATGTATTCATTCATAGACCCTAACTCTAATTTGAGGTCCCCCTTATGTCTAAGCCCTGCGATAGATACAAAGGCAAAGTCAGACCCTGTCTCATGGATCTTTTAATGCGTCAGGGGGTCACAGGTCATAGACTACTTGCTTCAATACTGAAATTTCTACTGCCCAGATCACAGCTGGTCCAGGAGGGAGCAGATGATTTTAGGTAGCCATGGACCTCAATACCTGTCACTTGGTTACCTTCCTGCTGGTAGTGAATCGCTGCATTTAACCAGAATGGTCCCTGAATGAAAGGCAAACCCTTCATCCCAGGGCTGGCCTGTAAGCCCTTCCCACTGGGTGGGACCTGAGAGTGCTTCTGCTCTTCTGGCACAGCGCAAGAGAGCCCAGGGGCCCATGGGCATCGCAAGGTGACAGAGAAGGATGCTAGTGAAGGGGCACATGAGGAGGATTCTTAGACCACAACTCAAAACATGAGGCTGTAAAAGCAGCATCCAATGCTGTAGCATCAGATGAAGGAGAGAAATCACTTCCAGTGGCGAGGGGGGACGATGACAGGGTGTATCAGCAGAGGTTTAATGAAAGAGGTGGAAGGCCATGCTAGAGGGAATGGAACCCAGGCATGGGACACTGGCCAAATGCATGGAGATGGGAAAGAATCCACTGTGTGGAGGGGAAGCTGAGTAGGCTGTAGCACAGAACAAATAAGATCCAGGAGTACCAGGCTGTGGGGGCCCTGGATGGCAGGATCGGGAGTATCATCGTTATTCATCTGTAGGTTCTGTCCACTAGACCTCTAAGTGGGTTAGAAGAATTCGATTTGGGAGGGCCATTAGAGACTGTCTTGGACAAAGGTCTCATTGTGTAGGTGGAGACAAAAACTCAGAAAGAGGGAGTCACTCATGGTTAAGAGGGTTGAGGCAGGAATCAAACCACAGTGTCCTCCCCTAGCCGATCTCAGTGCTGCAGTTGTGAGCAAATCTGTGTTTTGTCTCCTCCTGTTGTTTGGTAGCTTCAGTTGTATTTGACTTTTCAGGGCCTCATTTGGGGTTCTCTTGGCAAAGACACTGGAGTGTTTTACCATTTCCTTCTCCAGATCATTTTACAGATAAGAAAACTGAAGAAAACAGAGTGAAGTGACTTGCCCAGGGTCACACAGCTAGTGAGTGTCTGAGGCTGGATTTGAACTCATGAAGATGAGTCTTCCTCACTTTAGGTCTAGAGTTTTATGTGCTATGGAGTCACCTAGTCACCCTCATTGTCTTTCTCCTTAGACTTCAAACTCCACAAGAATGGGGACCATGACTTTCTTGTCACCCCACAGCCAGAGCAGCACCCTCATGAGGCGCAGCACCCCAATAAATGTTTATTGAGTTGGAGAGAGGGAAATGAAATACATCCAGACTTCCCAGACACTGAACTGTGATGATTTAAACCCAGGCCCAGCTGGTGCCCCACGTATGAAATATGGGCTGGTCTGTCAAAAAAGAATTTGTAAACAAAACTTGAAACTTAACCTAATTAAGGAACTTGGCAAAACCCCTCTTCACACTCAATTAAAGCAGGACTATCAATCATTCATTTCCCCTCATTAAAGTGTGTCCTCTAAGAACACAGGAGACCACCCTCTCCTAACCCAGGTGGCATTATTTATGTAAAAGAGATGAGAGGAATAACTTATGTTAGAACAGATTCTTAAGCAATCAAATGAGCTACGGATGAGCCCAACAGGGGTAGGGAGCCTGTGGTCTGGAGGCTGTACCACACTTGAGGACCTAGAGGGCCTCATGTGGCCTTGAGGCCGCAGCTCCCCTCCACCCCCCAGATCATTTCCGCACAGACCATTGCTAGACCATGGCCCTCCCCATTTCGTAATGGTGAGGTTGATTTTTGAACTCGAGCGCAAGACCTTACATGGAATTTCATCTTATTACTTGTAACCCACTAGGCTGCCCTGTGGAGATCCTTCTAGAGCCTGGCTCTGGCATCCACCATGTCAGCAGATTCTCCCCATGAGTCATCGATAAAAGTGTTAAGCAGCAGAGACTCCAGCAACAGTGGAGGCACTCCACTGGAGACCTCTCCCCATATTGTTATTGAACCATTGGCAAGTCCTCTTTGAGAATGAATACATTGGAGAGTATTCTTGTCTACTCCTTGACCATCTACCTTCTCCATAAGAATAGTCTGAGCTCCTGTATCTAAGGTTGTATGTAGGGGGTGTCACCATTGGAGAATGGAGGCAGAAAAGGATCTGGTTGGGTGACACTGGAATCCATGAGAAGCCAAGTTATTTAGATGTCAGACTGTAGTGAAGGGCTGCTGGGAGAATGTGGAGGAGACTCAGGCTAAGAAGGTATGGATGAGGTGTTGTCTGCCATGGGAGGAGCTGTCCAGAAAGGTTTGGATTCAAATTCTTTCCCTAATACATAAGAGCTATGTGACAATAGGCAAACTACTTAACCACAGCCACACTCAGTTTCTCCATCTGTAAAGGGTAGATAATGATATACACCCATAGCACCTTCCTCATTTTGAATCAAATGAGATAAAACATGCAAATTGTTTTTGCAAAATTAAAAACCATATAAAATGTCTATTCTTGTATTATTCCTCATAATAATGAGGGACTGAAGATTGTGTTGCTGATTGACAGCAGATGGAGATGATCTTTTTGTCCTCAAAGTGCAGCATTTGGCCACTGTGGATCCCTCAAAGGCTCTAGTTCTCCCCAGATTTTGTGTGGTATCCATAATCTATTCAGAACCATCACCTGAGTCCCCAACGCAACTTCTGCACCAGACCATACAGAGGACAGACAGATAAAAATGAAAGGGTATTTGATTAAGGTGGAACTGCAAGGTAAATATGGAGAAATGGAATATCAGGTAGCCAGCGTTTTTGATACCCATATGCCAAATGGATGCTGCTCCGCATACCACCACAGCCAGGAATCGGTAATCCACTATCCATCCAGAAAGATAAGCGTGAATGACTCCCTGTGCCCCAGGCTATGTGAGTATGTTTCAAATCAATGACTGTTGGGAAAAGGATAGGAGGTCCAATGGTGTTGGAGTCTTAAGCATCTGATAGGAACTAGGCAATGGGAATGAAAGCTGGGGAAGGTGTGTGTGTGTGTGTGTGTGAAGGAGAGAGAAAGACAGAGAGACAGAGACAGAGATAGAGACAGAGACAGGGGCAGAAAACAGAGACAGAGAGACACAGAGAGACAGACAAAGATAGAGTGACAGAGACAAAGACGGAGAAAAAACAGACAAAGAGTGACACAGAGAGAAAGAGATAGAAAGAGAGAGAGAGAGAGAGAGAGAGAGAGAGAGAGAGAGAGAGAGAGAGAGAGGGAGAGAGGGAGAGAGGGAGAGAGGGAGAGAGGGAGAGAGGGAGAGAGGGAGAGAGGGAGAGAGGGAGAGAGGGAGAGACAGACAGTAACAGTGGCAGAGACAGAGGAACTCGCCCTGACTATTCCTGCTCATCTCCAACCATGGGCTGCCCCAACCATCTGCCCTGTTCATCCTACAGAAATGTCCATATACTTCCAGGCACATTCTCATGCTTTGTCTTGCCTCCTCCAGGGAATGTAGGCTGATCTACAGACCCACAGCATAAGCCAGAACAACCTCTGAGAAGAGGGTGTGGGTTTTCTTGAGTTCAGAGAGATCCCTTCCAGCTCCCAGCTCATTGTAGAGCTGCCTTCTTTGCTGGCTTTTCTTCCCAAACATTCCTCTCATTGAGCAGTGGGCAGGACATCAGTGGGCAGATGGAGTCACTGATGAGTTATGTAACTCTGGGTCCATGTCTCTTCTGAATACACAACTCATGAGTCAGTCTGATGAAGAGGAAGGCCTGAGGTTTGGGGAGGCCAGCAGAGAATGCGACAGGCCCTTTGCTGGTTTTTAAAACTTGAATTAAGATCAATTTCAAATGATTCTGATTGTTCAGGGGAAGAAAATGGTGGTAACTCAAAGGTTGTGTGGGAAACTCTGCTCTGTTCAGATGGAGGTTGGCTTTGAATCAGAGGACCAAAGGTCATATCCCAACTCTGCCTCTTCCTACCTGTGTGACAATGGGCAAGTCTGTTCTTTAGGCCTGAATTTCAGACTAGATGACCCCTGATGTCACCTTTCCAACTATAATAAGAGAAGCATAGTTGATGGGCTACAGAATTTGGTCAGTTAGAATAGAGCTAGGAAGATCTGGGTTCCAATTCTACCTCTGATATTTCCTGTTTGTAAAGAGCCCCCTTAAGGGCAGTATGGTATGGGGGAGATGTGGAATTTAGATCCAGGATATCTAGCTGGAGTCACTCCTCAGTCCCTCTGTGATGTTGTTCATTTCAAGCCATCTCAGCTGCACCTCACTTTCCTCTTCTATAGAATTAGGAAATTAGACTTCATGGCCACCAAGCTCTTTGATGGATTTGTCCTTCTGGGGGTCTAAGATCCCACCCATCTCTTAAAGTTCATGGTCCAAAATCAAGCATGGATTCCTAAACTGCTGGAGGTGGAAGGGATGGCAGTACCAAGAACAAAGAGAACAGGATCCCAGAATTGTGGAGTGGCTGCCCCATTCAGTCATTAGCTGGAGAGAAATGCCTTCTGTGCTACTTCCCATATTCAACAAGGAGACCACTCCAGGAAGGGAGAACCCTTTTCACTCTTGGATATGGGGTAGGGTCAGGGACTGTAACCTGTGATTTTCCTGACATGGGGAAGTCGAGGTAAGGAAAGTCCCTCTGCTAATGTAGGCCAGCATCTTTGTTTCAACTTAAAGTCTTAAAGAGTTATCCAGGGCATGGAGAAGCTCCCAGCTTGCCTGGGTCCCCTAGTCAGTCACTTGGGCATACATTGAACCTGAATCACTCTCCAAGTAATCTTCCCCCACTCCTCCTTGTTCTTTTTTGTGCAAACATGAAAAGTCTATTCAACCTTCCACAATAGAGACTCTCCCTTATCTGAAAGCAGCGATCATGTCTTCTCCCAGTTTTCTCTTCTTCAGGGTAAATATCCCCAGTTCCTTCAAAGAATTCTCCCATCACATCAACTCAAGATGCTTTCTTATCCTGGCTGCCTTCTGGATACCCTCCATCATATGAAAGTCCTTCCTGATCCCTAGGGCACAGAGTTGAAGACAATACTCCTCGTGACCTCTCACTAGGCAAAGGATGGTGGGACTTTCACCTCCCTAGGGAGCAGGTCTCCCCTAGTCCATGCTGAAGACTGACTTTTCTGGATGCCATGTTATGCTGCTGATTCATTGACTCTGTGGTGCACTAAAAACTCACATCTTTTCAGATTAACTACTGACCAGCCATGCAGTATCATCTTATTCTTTGAACCCGGATATGGTGGATGAGGGTGGGCAGAGAACCCAGAAAACACTATCAAAGCAGGAAGGAACGAAGAGGTCATCCCTTTGCATCAATTTTGTAGACTTCACATGTGTTTCATATACTTATGTGTTACATGTTACATATTCTTAATGTCACATATAAATCTGTCTCTCTGTCTCTCTCTGTCTCTGCCTCTCTCTCTCTGTCTCTCTCTCTCTCTCTTTCTCTCTCTCTCTTTCTCTCTCTCTCTCTCCAATGTAATGAAAACTCCCTGAGACAGAATTGTGGGGTTTCTGTTTGTTTGTTGGATCCTTAGTGCCTGCAAAGTGAAAACCACAGAGTAGATGATTGATGAGTATCTGATGATCAGAATGGCCCTAGTCATAGGATGAGCAGAACCTTTTTCCCCAGAGAGTTCCCAGGCTTTATTCATTAGCTACCTGCTACTGAGGCATCTGGGTGGTTCAATGCCCAGCTCTCTGCCTAGAACCAGGAAGATCTAGGTTCTAATCCTGCCTCAGACAGTGCTCTGGAAGCCTGGGCAAGTCACTTAACCACTGTCTGCCACAATTGGATGATAACAGTATAAACTGCCTCTCATTGTGGTGGGGGATGAAGTAAGATAGTATATGAAGCTCTTTGCTAACCTTAAAGGGCTGTGCAAACATTGCTGTTATTGAGTTCTAGCCAGACTCTGGGGGAAAGGATCATGGATTTCAGGGGAGAAGCAACCTCAGAAGCATCAGCTCCAACCCACTCATTTTACATACAGAAGAAACTGAGGCCCAGAGAATTTAAATGATCCCGTAATAAATGACAATGGTAGGATTTGAATCTAGGTCTGCAGACTCCCAATCCAATACTTTTTTTTTTTACTGTTCTCATTATAAAGGAGGAAACTGAGTCAAGAGATTTGTTGGAGGTTCACAGACAGTGAGTTTTACAGCCACAACTAGGGCCCTGGGCTTTCCTGGCTCCGAGTGCAGTCTCATTTCCCTCTGTTGACTCTGTCTAGGTTTAGGGGAAAAAAATCCAGACATTGTCTGGATTTGTTTATTTGGAATTAGAACTGAGCGTGTTGGAAAGAGGGAAGAGGCCGGATGGCACAGGCTTTCTGACAGTCTCCTCCATGGCCTGTCACTTTCTGCAGGAAAGAACAGAGCCCTGAGGGGCACAGAGGGGGTAGGGGGAGGAAGATCCAGACTTAACAGACTGTCTTGGGCAAAGTGTTCCCTTCAATGCCGTTGGTAGTTCTAGCCTACACCGACTGGACTGTTGTTTTCTGGCATTATTTCCACCCACCTGGTGTGTAAATATGAACCTTGCCATCCGCCCACCTGGTGTGTGAGTGGGAACCTTGCCATCAGAGCCAGGATCGTCTGAGAAGCACTGACTTAGCTGAAGTCTCTTATAAAACTCGTTAATCTTCTGTGGTGTCAAGGAAGGCAAGGCGATAGAAAAGCTATAGCTATTCTTGAAGCCAATGTACCACCAAGCTGTGGAAAAGTTTACACGTATTTCTATTCAATTCCACCTTATTAATCAGTCAGTCAATCGACAAGCATTTATGAAGTGGCTCTTATGGGCCAGCCTGGGCTTCTTTTGATGTGGCTCTTCATGCCTTCCCATAAGGACCTTTGGAGATCCAGACACTGTCATTAGAAACAAGAGTTTCCCATGTTGTCCCAGCTTTGTTCTCTCCTTAGAGGAGGGGGGTACCACAGGATCAGAAGCCTAGAGCCTAAAGGAAGCTGGGAGTTATCAAATGCGAAACTGAGGCTTAGGGACATTAAATTGGTTACCTCAGGTCTTATTGAGAAGGATGTTTTCGGGGGGAGATTGTAGTAGATAAGTAAGTAATTTCTCATCTATTCCAACCCCCTCAAGGGAACTGAGTGCACACGAAGTGAAGGGATTTGCCAAGGACTCCACAAGTAAAAAGTGCCTGACTTGGGATTCCATGACTCCAAGCTTGGCACTCCAGGAACGACTGTTGTTCCTCTCCATCTCCATGCCCGCCCTCAGTAGCACTCCGCCATGTTTCATCCTGTGTTCCCCTATGGCCCATTCTCTAGGACATTAGTATGCCTTCTGCCCAACCTCCCACATGCATACTCTTGGAATGAAAGTGAAGAAATTCAATTCTAATGGCAGCTATTTTGTACCATGGGATGGTTGGAACTGGGTGAGCCCAAGACCAAAAGTTCCTAAGATATCACTGAGGATATCTCATCATAAAATACTCATTCCCCTGGCCTACCCTAAGTTGCTCCCTCTCTAAAAGGAGATTTTACCAAATTAATTAACCCATCCAAAGTCAAGCATTAATTGCTGACTGTGTGTCAGACATTGTTCATGACAAAGTGAGATGGTCCCTCCCTGTGGGGAATATATGCTTTCATGGGTCTGTGAGAGGGAGGCAGCATTTATAGGGGAGGAGGTATCCAGGGAAGGCAGTATCATTCTCTTACAGGGCTTCTTCACTGGGGGTCCAATTTTAGTAAGTCTTAAATGGGAAAAAAACACCTTTATCTTTACTGATTTCTAACTAAAATTGATAATGTCTAACTTTTAAAAAACATTATTCTAAGAAGTGATTAATAGACTTCACCAGACTGCTGACAGGGTCCAGGACACGTCAAAGGTAAAAGAAGTTTGGGGCCCCTGTTTTAGGGATGATGAGGAGAGTCAGGGGACAATCGTTTGTCATGATTTTTCAGTCACTTTTCAGTCATGTCCAGCTTTTTTTTGACCCCACTTGGGGTTTTCTTGGCAAAGACACTGGAGGATTTGCCATTTTCTTCTCCAGTTCACTTCACAGGTGAGGAAACTGACGTAGACAGGGTGACATGATGCATAACTTGCCCAGGGTCACACAGCTAGGAATGTCTGAGGCTGCATTTGAACTCAGGAAGACGAATCTTCCTGACTCCAGGCCTGGCACTCTATCTGCTTGGCCACCCAGCTGCCCTACATCCTTTCATCAGCATTGCTGATTATTCCCAGAATTGAATCAAGAGCAAGAGATGTGTGTGTGTGTGTGTGTGTGTGTATGTGTGTGTGCATGTGAATGATGACTCCTTCCCTGTGTGACCTTGAAGGAGTCCCTTGACTTTTCCTCATTTTCCTCACCTGTAAAATGGAGGTTGGATAAGAGAAGTGGCCTCTGAGCTCCTCTCTGACTCAGGATCTAGGAGACAAGGTGGGTGGCCTTTTTCTGCTTTGCCTCAGTAACACCCCCGTGTCTGGGCAGATCAGGGGCTGACTGCTGGATGTGACATCTGGGGACTTGGCACATCAGGATGAGGGGCCTCTGGGAGTCCAGGCATAAATAAATGCAGGGCTCTGGGCTCAGGACACTCGGGCTCCTTTTATGATGCCTAAGTTGACAGTGAATGTGAAAGGAACAGAAGCCAAGCTGTCACCCAAGTCTGAGGGGGAGGGAAGCCAGCATGGAGAAGGCAGTTACAAGTCATTTTGGATTCAGTCTGGGATCCAAATGTCCCCGTGTGCCTTCATGGCAGCCAAGAGGGGTCAAAGTCCATTTGGAGGATCATCTTCGGTTCTGGGTACCACACATTAAGAAGGACTTTGACAAGCTGAGGAGGAATTATGTAGAGAAGGGAAACTGGCATGGTCAAAAGTCTCAAACTCACGTTGTAGGAGGATCAGTTGAGGTGATGGAGGCACGTGTTGCTTGGAGACAAAATGACTCCAGAGGACCATGAGTCTGTAGGTGTGTTCAAGTATTGGACAGTCTGTGAGTCACATGGATGTATGAAGAGGGATGACCCTTGTCCTTCTTGGCCCCTAAGGGTAGAGCCAGGGGTAAAGAAGGTAGAGAATTATGAGGAGGGAGGGTAATTTCTGCTTAGTAGAAGGGCATATTTGCAACTGTAGCTGCCAGATGCTGGCCTGGGCTACCTTGTATACCACTGAGCCTCACAGCAAATGGAGATGGTTGAGAAGCTGGGTGACTACAGAAGGAAATTGTAGAGTCATTTCTTACTTGAGGAGAGATTGGATGATGGGACTTTTGAGGTTCTTATCAACTCTGAGATTCTATGGTCTGGACTTCGTTGGCAAGAGGGATAGCTCTCTGGGTCACAGAGGTTACCATGGACTTATTTTGGGTGTTCAGTGTAAGGCTTGATAGGGGCTTTAATTTTCATGTCCTCTTTGACCTTCCCACATATACTTGTCACAACCATTCCCTCCACCCCACCCCAATTTAGCTTCTGCCCCCACCCTTCTATGGAAGCTGTTCTCTTTGACATCACCAATGGCCGCCATAATGAAAACACCTAAGTCTCATCCTTCATGATATCTCAGCATCCCTGGCCTTGCTGACCATCCTCTCCTCCTCTTTGATACCCCACCCTTCCTCATTTTTGGAGACATCACACTTTCTCCTGGTTCTCCTTATTATATGTCTTCTTCTCCCCTCTCTACTTTTGACCCCTTCTCAAGGATTTGTCCAAGATGTCCTATGTACACTTGGATCTTGCCATCCACCCTGCTGAGGTGACTCGTCTAAGGCTCACAGAAGCAGGACTTGAGCCCCAGTTCTCCAAGTCAAGAGATTGTATTACGTTGCCTCCATCTTGATGTTCTCTTAGAACCTCAAATTCAGCATTGATCAAAACAGAGCTCATCACCTGATGCCCAAAGTCTGCTCCTCTTGTCTGCCTTGTTTCTATCTGTGGCACAAAGCCCACAAAAATTCTCACTCAACCAACATTGATTAAGCACTTACTGTATGCAAAGTTTGATGCCAGACTGAAAAATCAAGAAACAAAATGATGTCAAAGTCAGTGGAAAGAGTTCTATCTTTGGAGTCAGAGGGTCTGGGTTCAAATCTTGCCTCTAATTTACTATTGTGACCTTGAGCAAGTTATATAACCTCTGTGGACCTAAGTATCCTTATTGTAAAATGGGATGATTGGTCTAGATGATCTCTAAGGTGGATTCTAGTTTTAACACTATGATCCTACTCAAAACAGTGCCTGCCTTCAAGGGACTTGGATTCTGCTGCAGATTCTCCATTTATCCTCATAGCCACTCACATAAGTCCCGTTGATTCCACCTCATCAGCCTTCTGTAGCATCGGTCCCTTCCTTCCTATTAGTGCTACCACCACCCTAGGAAGGAAGTATTTAGGTATTCAAACTGCCAAGTATTCACACTATGCTTCAGAGAGCACAACTCCGATGGGCTGGCCATGTTCAAATGCAAAATGTATGCTTGCCAAAAAGATTATTTTATGGAGAACTCACATGGGGCAGGTGATCACATGGTGGCCAGATGAAGTGATACAAGGATACTTTCAAGGTCTCTCTCAAGAACTTTGGATTTGACTGTGCAACATGGGAGACACTGGCACAAGACCACTCAGCATGGCGTGCCTACGTAAGAAAAAGTGCTGTGCTCTTTGAGCAAAGCAGAATTGAGACAGCACAAAGTAAATGCAGGATATGCAAATTTGGGATATTCAATCCAGATATTCATATGGACTCTCTGTGTCCACCCTGTGGTAGAGCATTCCAGGCTAGTATTGGGCTGATCAGCCACAGTTGGATACACTGAAATTCACTTTACAATGGTGATGTCATTTTGGTCCTCTTTAAAGGCAAAGGACAACCACTACCACCACCACCCTACCAGAGGCCCTTATGGTCACCTGACCAGAATGGGGTGTTTGGATGGTTTCCTTGTTGATCTCACCTCCCTCCAGTCCTCCATTGCCCCAAGTCTTCCTAGACACACTGCCACAATAATCTTCCCTTGCATAAATCTAGCCTCATTCTTCCTCTGCTCAAAAGCCTAACCCATGTCACCACCTCCTCCAGGAAGCCTGCTTTGCTTTCACCATCAGTACTAATTTTGCCCATTGGACTTTGCCAAGCACGATGTACTCATCTCTCTAATATATATGCCTGTGACATTGTGTTTTGTTCTTCATCTATGTGTATGTCTTACTCCTCCATTAGTCTGTGGACTCACTGAGGGAGGGAGGTGGGGGCTGTGTCTCATCTAAATTTGTGTCCCCTCCAGTACCTGGCACTGTGCTTTTTATATGGTAGATATCAGACAAAAATTCATTGACATTTTACATAGAGAGTTGGATGCAGTTAGCATCCTATGAAGGCTGCAGTGAAGTAGTGGAGAAATTTTGCTTCCTTGGATTTTTTGAATGTCTTTGCTAAAAAGTACAGCAAAATATGAAATTAGTAGAATCCATGAATATCTTAATTCAGAGTTCACCTAAGGACTCCAGCCATGATGCCCATAAAATTCAAGTGTGCATGTGTGTGTGTGTGTGTGTGTGTGTGTGTGTGTGTGTGTGTGTTCTTGGCAAGGCATCCAGAAGATGGAGCTGGCCCTACTTCACAATCAGAGGAGGCTGCTGACTTCCCTCTGGGAAGCCTCCTCAGCCTCTTTCTTCTTAAAACAGGGATGTTATGAGAAACTCAAGCCACCAGACCTGGCATGCCTGCTGATGGTGCTGGTACATTGCTTTGATTCCATCTTTCTATTTCTGTGTTCTAAGACAGTGCCTTATGAGGAGGAGGGACTTCATAAATATGTAGCAGGTTGAATTGATTTGAGTTCCTTACTCTCCCATCTGGCCTATAGAGCCCCAGTGGAAAAAACCCCTTAGCAGTGATATTATCGCCAGACAACATCATGCCCATCATGATAGATGCCATATGTTTCCTTGGGTACAATTAGAGAAGACTGGGATTGCCTTCTGAAATTAGTGTATACTGTCTGCCTGAAATCTATTGGAAAAACAAGTTTAGCATCTTCCTTCAAGTTATAACTAAGGTGAACCATTGTCCTTTGCCTCAAGGTGCCACAGTGTAGAGGGGGTACTAACAGTCTTTCAGCTGTATAGATACAACTTAACTTAGTCTTGGCTTGAATGGATCCATGATTTCACTGATCTGGAAGTTCCTTCCCACAACAAACATCACAGTCTATTCACACCCACACATTCTGGGTGACTCTTATGAATGTTCTCCAATAGGTTCACTGCAGGATCATTATCCATGAGTTGGAGCTTTTGGCCAAGGGATGCTATGGACAAAAGTTATCCTTGTATGACCATTATGATGATAACCTTCTCTTCTTAGCTTGTCTGGCCCTCAGACAATAAGCTCCCATTACTGAAGCTCAGTTGGTGCTGCCTGAAATTGGCTTCACTATCATGAAGTCATGCCCAGATTCACAGAATCTGAGAGGTAGAAGGGACCCAAGGGCCCTATAGTCCAATCTGTAGCAAGGAGACCCTGGCCTCACTCTCCCAGAGCCAGGTGGGTACATCTACCCCTCAGGGCTTTAGGGTACCTTGAAAGGTTCTGCAGTTTCTCTTTTCCAAGGCCATTGGCTGTCGCCCACCCAGACTCTGCCAGGAACAACTGACTAGTGCCTTAGTTCCATTTAGCCAATTAATATCAATTAACTTTTACACAGAAACATCTACTTGAAGATATATTCCCTCCAATATCCCAAGGAATGAATCTTAGCTTAGTTCCTACACTTCCTCCCCACCTCCCACCTCCTCAGCCTTCGCTAGCATCACTCCTTCCCTTCCTATTAGTGCCACCCTACTAGAGGCCCTTATGGCCACCTGACCAGAATGGGGTGCTTTAATGGTGTCTCATCTCCTTCTAGGCTGCCTTTGGGCCAAGTCATCCTAGACATTCGGCCACAATAATCCTCCCTTGAATAACGAGTTCTTACCTTTTTTTCCTACACCCTCCTGCCCAAGTTTGGGTTCACATGCAACATGAGTGTCCAATTCCAGCTGCCCCTGGGCTCAACTCCAAAGGCCACTCCTCGTTCCCCTGTCCTGGCTGCACACCTGGAGTCTGGAACCCTGGGATGCTAGGGTTAACACAAGATCAACAACTTTGCTTTCTGGTTGGTTTTCTCTTTTTCTCTGCTGTGCATTTTTTACTTTATTTTCTCCCTCCCTCAACCCCCAAGAGGACTACAACTAAATGCAGGTACAGATGCATTTATATCCATAAACATATATACACAGAGGCAGCTAGGTGGTGCAGTGGATAGAGCACCAGTGGAGGAGTCAGGAGGACCTGAGTTCAAATCTCACCTCAGACACTTAACACTCACTAGCTGTGTAACCTTGAGCAAGTCACTTAACCCCAATTGCCTCATCCTGGGTCATCTCCAGTCATCCTGATGAATATCTTGTCACTGGATTCAGATGGCTCTGGAAGAGAAGTGAGGCTGGTGACCTGCATAGCCCTCCCTCACTCAAAACAAAGTCAAGTGCAAGTCATATCATTATTTCTCTGATGGCATGGTCTCCTTTGGCAACGAAGGATGAACATACATGCATATATATGCAGGACTGTGCTATGCATATCTCCACTTGTTATCTGTTTCTCTGAAGGTAGAGAGTATCTTCCTTCATAAGTTTGTCTTTCCTTGTTTTTCTAAATCAACCAACTCATCATTTCCTGCACCACAGCAATATTCCAGCCCAATTGCATCCTGAGAGATTGTTTATGAAAGTTTCCCCCCCAATTTTCTGAATTTCTTCTATTCTTGGCTACGTAGGTTTTATTTATATGAAAAAATTTTAATTTAAAATAATCAAAATTATCCCTTTTATTCTTCAACAATGCTATAATATATGTTTTTTACACTCTGATCCTGCTGAATCTACTTCCTTTACATCTTTTTTCCTGCTTTTGTTTAAGTTCCTGATCTTTTTGCTCATCCAAATGAACTTCGTTATCATTTTTTCTAAGTCAGTAAAGTACTTTTGGTAACTTAATTGGAATGACACTGAATAAATAGATTAGTTGGGTAGAACTGTCATTTTAAAAATGATATTATTACTTTACCTATCCATGAACAAAAAAATATAATTTCAATTCTTTAGATCTGAGTTTATTTGTATAAAAATGCTTTATGTTTATGTTCATATAGTTCCTGTGTCTGTTTTGGCAGATATACACAGGAGATTTTTATACTGTCTAAGTATTTTAAATGGACGAAAACAATATTGAATAATATTCTTGACAGTGTAGTTTCTCCATTTTTCACTTTTGATTAAATCTATTTTAATTTTGACTCTGTATGAGATCGTGATTACTACCCCTTCTTTTCTCACATAATAAAATTCTACTCCTGTCCTTTATTTTACCTTTGTGTGTATCTCATTTTTATGTTTTCTAAAAGCAACGTATTGCACAATTTGAATTTTTAATTTTCTATCCATTTCCATTTTATGGGTAAATTCATCCCATTCACATTCTAAATACACAACAATTTTATATTTCCTCCTTCCTATTTTTCATCCATATCCTTCTTATCCTATTTACCCTACCCTTCACTCCTCTGCTTTATTTCTAACTGCTACCTTGCTCTGCTATTCCTTAACACACCCACCCCTTGAAAAATTCCTCTTAACCTCTTCCCCCACCCTCTTTTCTTGCCCTCTTATTTTTCTGAATTTAGATTTTTATATGCATATGTATATGTCTATATTTCCCTCTTTAACCCATTCCTTATGAGATTAAGCTTCTAGCCCTACCTGCCCACCCCTCTGTTAGCTCCTTGTGTATCAGTTTTTCCTTTTATGTCTCAGTTGTATAAGACAATCACTCATTTTTATCTCTCCCTACACAGTTTTATTGTTCTAGTATCACCCTCATCATACTCAGCTCATACTGAGTTCTTTCAACTTACCCAAAGAATGACAATTATAAGGGTACTGCTAATATTTTCCTGTATACAAAACAAACAATTTGACCTTCTTGAGTCCCTTATAATTGACCTTTAAGGTTTACCTTATATTTCTCCTGAATGTTGTGTGTCGATTTTGCCTTTAAGGTCTGGGTTGTTTTGTTTTTTTTGTCACAAAAACCTAAAAGTCTTTCAATTTGTTAAATATCCATTTTTTTCCACTCAGTATTATACTGAACTTTGAAGTTACTCTTGGTGGTAACCTCAGCTCTTTTGCTGAAAGGAATATAGTATTCTAGGACCTACAGTCCTCCAACATCGTGGCTGCTAGGCCTTGTGTAATTCGTACTGTAGCTCTGTTTTTTTTTCAATCTTGTTGCCTCCAGTATTTTTTCCTTAACCTGGGAGTTTTGATATTCCTGTAAGTGTTCCTCTTGGAATCTCTTTCAGCTGGTGACCAATGGATTTTTTTTTTCTATTTCTGCTTTGCCTTCTCATTCCAGAACTTTAGAGCAATTTTCCTTGATAATTTCCTGTAATATGATATCAAGATTCTTTTTTAAATCATATTTTTGAGGTTATCTGACTATTCTTATATTATTTCTCCTTGATATCTTCTTCAGATCAGTAGTTTTCCTCCCTCCCTCCCTCCATCTCTTCCTTCCCTCCCTCTTTCCCTCCTTCTTTCCTTCCTTCCTTCCTCCCTCCCTCCCTCCCGCCCTCCCTCTCTTCCTTCCTTCCTTCCTTCCTTCCTTCCTTCCTTCCTTCCTTCCTTCCTTCCTTCCTTCCTTCCTTCCTTCCTTCCTTCCTTCCTTCCTTCCTTCCTTCCTTTTTCTCCTCTAGAGAAAGCCTCCCTTCTGACAATTGTGAGTTTTGTTTCTTTTCTTTTTTCTCTTTAAAAACATTTTCTCCAGAATTCATCTTCTAGACTGAATGAGAGCTGGGGATGGTGGTAGATGAGGTGAGTGTCCCCGTTTATCTTGCTCCACACGTCTAGGAGGCTTCCCTCATTCACAGATTTCTGATCCACTTGCCAACAGTCAGCTGGCCTAATGCTGGTGCTTGGAGTGGCCAAACCACCAGAGGTCAAGTTCCCAGCTGATCAGGTTTGGGGGAAGGGAGCTCGTGGTGCTAGACAAGAGGGTCCAGGATACTGGGCGTGGCCAATGGATCTGCCTCCCTGCTTACACAAGTGTTCAGAGAATTTCCGAGCCTGCTGCAATGCCAGTGTGCCACCTAGAATTCAAAGCTCTGTGTTCTCAAGTTGAGAGTTTTCTTTTTTTTTCCTTTGATCATGCTCCATCATGTTCTTTATATTTCCAAAAGAAGCGTAACAATGGTGACTTCCCTCCATCTCTCTGAAGGCCCATTCTTCCAGGGAGCTCAGCCCACTTTTTGGACAATGTCTCATTAATCCTTACAAAAGATCATGCTCACAGTTAATCTTCTCTTTCCCAAGTGTCTCTTGGAAGAAATGCAGTTGGAATCATTTTGGGGAAAGGGACAGATTTAAAGTACAGCCTCTATTGGATTAGAAAGGAATGTGCTTTTCAAGGTGGGCTGTTGGGGACACCAGCCTACTGTGTGTCTCTCAGTGCCAACTTGAGCTGAGGTGGGTGGAAAGCAAGGTGAAGCAAGGACACTCTCCTAAAGCTGGCTCAAAACTGGGCCTCCACCGGTGGTCAAAATGACACATCAGAGCAAAGAAGGTCAGACCTGGGAGGGAGGGGTCTTAGAGCAGAGACCAGAGAAGGTTAGATTTGGAAGAGACCTTAGAACATAGAACAGAGAAGGTCAGAGTTGGAAGGGACCTTAGAACATAGAACTTGTAATAGCACTACTGGGGGAGATCTTAAAAGATGGAACTTGGAATGTCAGCTGGGAAATGGTAACTGGATGGAGACCTAGTCTACCCCTTCACTATGGAGAGGAGGTACCTGGGGTTCAAGAAGAATTGATTTGGCCAAGGTCATGGCCAATCATTAGACTGCAAGAATGACAGGAAGAACAGGGATCCGGGTTGTTAAATGAAAAGTTCCTGAATCTTGCTCATAAACACCAAAGCATATGGATGCATAGACTAAGCTACTTACATATGCAAAGATGAAAACTTCAATTGGAGACCAAGAGACTTGCATTTCTGTCCCTTGTCACTCCTGAAGCTGTTTGCATGTGCCCTGGGATCTGAGCCTCAGCAGCGAGGGAAGTCCAGCAGGGCTTTTCCTCTGAGGGTCACCAGGCTTCACCAGGTTCACACCCATATCTGAAATGACAATGTGTCTCCCCTGGTCTGTTCTAGACCTTCTAAGGGTACTGAGCAGGGCAGAAATGTGGCCAGACAGTGCCAGCACATGCATGGAAGCTCTCCCCAAGTATCCTAGCCTGGGACATGACACAGTTCTTCCCCTAAAGAGGAGCCTGGTGATGCCATCCCCTTACTCTGTGTCCTTTCCCCAATCCTCCATACTAGTCCTGCTCAGCCCCATGGGGCAGTGATGTCAAGGTGGGGAGGAAGTGGACAAAAATCCAATTTAAGCAAGAATGTGAGGGGCCACAGGGCGCTTCCTGAGAATAAGAGACACCCTCCGACAGGTAGTGAGTTCCCTGCTCCTGAAGGTCTTCAGGGAGAATCTGGACAGGTCCTTGACAGGGATGTAGCTTAGGATAGGTATAGCAGGACCAGATGACCTAGGTAGGGCCTGCCAGGGGTGACTTTGACCCCTGTCCTCTCACCTCTGTCGCTTACAGCTGGACCTGACCTGCTTCCCCAGCATGACCTTGGCTTCTGCCATTGGCTTGCATTTCTCTGGGCCCATCTCTGGGCCCTGTGTGGCTTGCTGAATGTCAAAGCTCAGACTCATTTTCTTGTGATTCAAGGCCCTTCACAAGTCGGTGCCCTTGACCTTTGGCCTTCCCTCCATGTAGTCTACTCTCCCACCTGCTCACCAAGCCCTTCCCTGCCTCCATGCCTTTATTCACTCTGTGCCCTACCCCAGGAATGCCCTCCTCCTGGCAAATTCCCACACAGCCTGAAAAGACTCACTTCACTGACCACTCCTTAAGGAAGCCTGCCTGGCTCCTCTCCACCTGGCTCCACCTTCTCCTGCAGATCTCTCAGAGAGCAAGCACCCACCACACAACTTATCTAAGCATTCTCCTCCCCCTCCTCACCCTCCAGCACTTAGCCCAGGAAGCACTGCAGGTGCTTCTTCCCTGAGGAGTGAGAGATAGCTCCTAGACGTTATTTGTGGGAAGGCGCCACAAAGCAGCCGGTGGAACTCGGCACTGGGGAGCAGGAATCCAGCCTTAGATACTTAGCGCTGGGACCCTGGGCCGATCACTGCCTCCTTCGTCCTGGCATCGTGGTGACCATCAAACCAGACATGGAGCAGGCATTCTCAAAGTGCAAACCTGACAGCGCTGCCTACATGGAGGTGATCACACCGGCTTTGCTGCGCAAATAATCAGCAAACATTTATTAAGCTCTTGCTGGATGCCAGTCCCAGCCCTCAAGGACCTTACATTCTAATGGAGGAAAAGAAGGGGAGAAAGGAGCTAAGGAAAAGCCGGCGGGAGAGCACAGCCGCCCCGGCAGTCGGAGTGTGGCCGCCTCTACCTCTGGCAGCTTTCCCAGGCTTTCCTAGGCTCTCTTGACCCCAGGGTGCAGAGGCAGGGCCCCCCGGGCCCTCCTTAGGGCTACATCTCCCCTCTCTGCCCTCTTGGCCTCGAACTCTGCAGCGAACACCTCGGAGAAGTGAATTTACCGCACCGGGCTCCTTAGGATGAGGTCGAAAAGGGTCCTGGCAGCAAACTTCCCAAGGCCCCTGTCCCTGCAAGGGGGGATATCCATTAAACACTGTGATATTTTTGGGGAAGAGCAGGAGAGTGTTTTGGATATGAAAACATGTCCACAAATAAGCTGAGAAAAGACAGTTTAGTGCTGAAGACCAGTTATGGATTGTTTGCCTTTTCCAGAAAAGCCCCCTCCCAGCTTTTTCAGCATGTGTGGGTTCATGGAGTCCATTTTTAGGTGTGTGTGTGTACCTGTATCTGTGCGTGTTTGTCTGTGTGCCTGTATCTGTGTGTGTGTGCTTTAGGTGTGTATATGTGTGTGTGTGTGCACCTGTATCTGTGTGTGTGCCTGTGTGTGTGTGTGCTTTAGGTGTGTATATGTGTGTGTGTGCCTGTATCTGTGTGTGTGCCTGTGTGTGCGTGTGTGTGTGTTTTACCCCCTGCTCAGCTCGCAGCCAGTCAGGTCCTAACTCTCAGAATGAACCCAAAGGGAACCTGAGATATGTCCTGGGGCAGCCTTTCTTTCCTGGGAGACTCCAGTGGGCAAGCAGGCTGCACATGGTTTTCAAAGCTGCAAAGAGGAGCATCCTGGGGGATTATACAGGGGAGGGAATGCCTGACCAGGAGTCAGGGGGCCAGTCACTGATGAGTCAGGTGAACTGGACAAGTCACTGCCTCTCTTGGCCTCAGTTTACTTCTCTGCTCTATAAGCCATTAGATTTCACATCTATAAAATGGGGGGTTGGGTGGGGAGAAATGGTTTCTCCTATACCTTCCAGCTCTGTCATTCTGCTGCATCTTAAACACCTCCCAAAAAAGACCATTTTAATGCATGCAGCAGGACACAAAAGTAGATTCTGTGTGAAACTGGGAATTTCCATTCTATTCGGCTTACTGTAAAGAATGTACAATCAACTCTACTCATTACTTTAAGACTGCCCCGCTCATCCACAGTTCCTTTTGAATCATCTTTTGCTTTCTTAGGTGCTTTCAAAAAATAAACATTTTGATGGAGCACCCGCACTCCACCCCCACCCCATTACACATTCACCCTTTCATTAGTTGAGGGGGAGAGGGAAGGAGGGAATGAGAAGAGAGAGAGAGAGAGAGAGAGAGAGAGAGAGAGAGAGAGAGAGAGAGAGAGAGAGAGAGAGAGAGACAAAGGGGGAGTGAAAGAGAGAAACAGAGAGAGACAGAGACAGAGACAGAGAGACAAGAGAGACAGAGAGACAGACAGAGGGACAGAGAGAGACAGAAAGAGACACAGACAGACAGACAGAGAGAGAAAGAGACAGAGAAAGAGAGTGAAGAATCTGTACCAAACCAGCATAGTTTCTGTGTCCAAAAACTGTTTTTAATTGCATCTCAAGACCATGAACTCCCGGTCGGGAGGTGGCAGACATTTCTTCATTGGTCCTTTGGAGATGTCATTTCATCGCTCATGGCTTTGATCAGAGTTCCCAAGCCTTTCAAATATGCTCTGTTTCCGTGTTGTTGTCCTTGTATAAATTACTCTGCCTGCTTCCCTCTGTCACCTCATACTTTTCAGGATTCTCTGAAATCATCTTTCTTGTCACTTCTCATGGCACAATAATATTTCATTCCATTCCTGTACCACAATTTGTTCATTCCTCAATAACCGAAGAGGCAATTTAAGAATATGCTCTTAGATTTTTATTCTTCTTTCCTTCTTCCAGGGGAGGTCTCTTTCAGAATTAGGAAGTTTGTTTGACTTCCAACTATTTCCTCCTTGCCATTATCCTTCCCCTCCCCCCACCTGTCTGTCTGTCTGTCTCTGTGTGTCTCTCTGTCTCTGTCTCTCACACTCATCCTCTCTCCATTTTAGGTAAGGGTGAGAATTAACTGATGCCCACTCACTGATTCCTTCCTCCATTTACATACTTTTCTCATACAGCCCGATTATAAGAAGTTCCACTCCTTCCTCCCTTAATTCTCTGTAAGCATATTTCTCCTCTTCTCCTTTTTTTCCTTTTGAACTCTCAGAACAGAACCCATCCTCCCAAGGATCTCTGCTTTTCTTAATTAACTCCCTTCATAGCCTTTGAAGACGTTAAGATTCTGAAGGGATGCTTGTTCCCTTTCCCCTGTTAGAATGTTATCTCTATGGCATCCTATGGCTTCGGGTTGCATTACTATTCCAGGTTACTCCAAACTTTTGTGTTTGTCTTCTGAAATTCCTACTTGGTTCAACTCTTTTTATTTGAAATGGTTGAAAGTTCTCTATACCATTAAAGACCCATTTTCCCCCATAGGATTATATTCAGTTTTCTAAGGTAAATTTTTCTTGGTTGTAAGCATTTATCTTAAAGGTTATTGAAATATTGTATTCAAGATTACTTCTCATTTTTCATAGGAACTTCTAGATCTTATGTCTTATGTGATTCTGACTGTAGTTCAAACTGCTTCTGGCTACAATGTTCCTGGGACTTTTCTTTTTTGGATTTCTTGCAGGAGATGATCCATGGATTCTTTCTAACTTTGCTTTCTGGTACTAATAGGTCTGGGCAGTTTTCATTTATGACTTCTCGGAATATGATGTCTAGGCTTTGTTTTTAATCATGGTTTTCAAGAAGTCCAATGACTTGAATTGCTTCTCCTTGAATTGTTTTCCAAGACAGTTATTTTGATGTCATCTGTCTTACATTTTATCTTTTCCAGTCTGTTGATTATGTTCTAATATTTCCTGCAGCCCCATGAAGTTCCTGACTTCTGTCTGACCTATTCTGCTGAATTTTTGAGCAAGGTCTACCATTTTTCCTTTGAGTCTCTGCTTCCAGGTGTCATATAGTTAGTTTTGCAATATTTTTTAGTGCTGGTTAGTATTTTTTTTAAAACTTACTTTAAACTACTCTGTAGCCTTAGTTCCTGAATGAAGGCCAGATTCGATCCTCTACTGCACTTTTGAGTAGAAGTATTTGGAGTAGATGTGGGGGAGCAGTGCAGCCCAGCTCTCATTCAGGCATTCATCTTGACAGGAAGACCTGTTCTATGTTCTAGGGACCCTCCCGATTAAATTAAATTTGTTACATTCATTTCAGTACAATTCAGTGCGATTTATCACAACACATGCTTATTAAGTGGCTACTGTGGGTGAGATACTATCAAACTGGCACTAGGAAGAGAATCTCAAAATGAAGACGAACCCATGCTCTCAAGGAGATTTGTCTTCTACAGGGGGTTATATCATTTGCACAAATAAGTGTGCCCATGGGGTCAACCCCTCCTCATCTCACCCTAGATTCAAGGTTCTCCTGGCTCATATGTATTCAAAACCTTAGGTCTCAAGACACCAGGGATGTATTTACTTTTTCTAGACGGTCAGAGGACAAAATTAGCTCAAACAAATGGATTCATTGAAATAGTTTAATAGGAAAAGTATAAATCAAATAATCCCCCCATGAGCTTATAGGTCACATTATCCCACAAATGTGCCATCGGTGGGAGTGCCCAGATGCGAACAGATGTGGAAAAGCACACATGTGGCCAGAGCATGCTTGATTAAGGACATCTCCAAATGGAACACATGTGGCTAGTGATTTCTTGCCTTGTCCCTTCTGGGCCAGAGAAGTCTGCTTCCTGCTGGTTTCCTATGGTGTGTAACCTTTGTTCCCACAAATGGGTCCATAAAACGTAAGCTCCATGGGATAGAGCCTTCTGCTGCCATGTCCTGGTTTCCCCTAGCACTGTTACATTATCCTTAGGGAAGAAGTAACCTCTCCTACTGTGCTTTTGGCAACTGCTCTTGTAGAAAATGGAAGCCCTGATATACCCAGGCATCAGGCTGGAGTGTGTGCATGTGTGTGTGCACGCATATGTGTGTGCATGTGTGTGTGCATATGTGTGTATGTATGTGTGTGGTTTGTTTCTCAAAGCCTTGATGGAAATGAGCCTTTCCTCTCTTAAAGGAGGTTCTTTGACCTAGGTACCAATGTCTTTGGAACAGAGCCAAGACCAAATCAGGTACACAGCACTCTCATGTCTAAATCGGTTTCTTTTGAGGTTCTATTCCTGTGTACCAAGGGCAAGGTCTCTGCCAGGGCTCTCGCTCTGACTTAAGGTTAGAAAGTCTTTGAGGCTTCATGCTTAATTTCTGGTTGTTAAACTTATACTCAGCCTCCATTTACAAGTTACACTTCTTACCTACTTCCAAGGATTCTTTGGGTTCAGAGACTCAGAGTTTCTTAACCTCAAAACTCTTTTGGTTTTTTGTGTAAATGAATGGGAAGTGGGATAAAGACACTGGAAAACAATTAAACCTAGGGGCAAGGTGCTCCTCAAAATATACATATACATACATATATAGGGGTGTGTGTATACACACACACACAATATTACATGGACATATGGACATATATACATATGTGTATATACATACACACATACATATATACATATATACATACATACATATATATATAAAAAGAGAGACAGAGAAGAGAGAAAGAGAGAGGGAGACAGAGAGAGAATATACTTTACTTAAATGCAAAGTATATACTCAAAGTAATTTAAGGTAATTTCAAGAATTTCAAATTCTCTCACCAAAATGGAGAAAATAAAGAAAAACCTTGTAGAGGAGATATCACCTGTGCTTTGAAGAATGCCAGGTATCCTAGGAGATGGATGTGAGGATGACAAGCCTTACAGCCATGGCACAGTGGTGATGGCAGCAGTTAGCTGAGCAAAGACAAGGAGGATTAAGGATTGTCAAATGGGTAATAGCTCTTGGGCCACTTTGCCTGGAATGGAGAATGCATGGAGAAACATGAAGTAGATTTGGAAAGGCTAGATTATAAGGGCTTTGAATACAAGGTTGAAGACGTATTTTATCCAAGAGGCAATGAGAATCCAATGAAGATTTGTAAGTAAGGACAGGATGTGGGCAAATTTTTATTGTTATCAAGTTAGTTGCTGAATAGACATTGACAAGAGCAGAGTTTGGAGCCAGGGAGAACAAAGAGGAGGCTGCTGAACAGGTTTAGATGACAGGGGAGGATGGACTCACTGGGGCAGTGCCCATGGGAGTGGAAAGAGGGGGAGGGATGAGAGAGATGTTGTGAAGGAAGAATTGAAGAGACTTGGCAACTGATTGACTATGTGATCCCTTCTCAGATCTCTTAGGATTTGTATCTAGCAATGATGATTAGAGATGATAGGTTTGTTTGAGATGGAATCCTTACTGACAACACTCCTGCCTCCCATGTCTTGACCTTGTTTTTGGAGACAGGAAGTGTGGTGCTGTGGGAAAAGAACATGGTGGGGTTGGAGCCAGGACTATGTGGAGTCTTCCTCTGACCCAATGACCTTGACCAAGTCCTAGGCTCAATGACTCATAGATTTAGAGATAGAAAAGAAGCCATCCAGTTTATCTCCCTCTTTTTTACAGTGGAGGAAACTGAAGCCAAGGAGTATGAAAGAATTTCTCCAGGGTCATACAGGAGACCCTGGTAAGTGGCAGTATCCGAATTTGTACCCTGCCCCTCTCAGTTCAAAGCTGGCTCCCTTCCAATCATTTCCCATCCCCCAGTCTGGTTCCTTTTCTGTAAACTGGAGAAAACTCCTTCCCACACAGTGTTCTCATGTGAACTTCCTAGCACAACGGAGGATAGAGTTTCTATTAACTTTAATTGATTTAAAGAGAATGTTTGCTAGAATATCCCCAAACTGCTTGTTGGATAATTTTTTTAAAAAGCCTGGACCTAAGATCTCACTGACTTAGAAAACTGCGTGCTCTGGGCACCACACTTTATGATGGAAATTCATAACCTGGAGACTATCTGAGGAGAGCATGTAGGCAGAGGAAAGGCCTGGAGAGATGTCACATGAAGACCCAGTGAGGGAGCCTGGGATGCTCAGTTTGGAGAAGAGAAACCCCAGGGGGAGCCCCCTTCTCTCATGGTTGGCCCCCAAGGGCAGAGCCAGGGAAAATGTGGGGGAACTAAAAACAAGGCTAATTAAGGCTCCAGGTCCCACCCAGAATTGGCCCAAAGTGGGATGAGCCATCTCTGGGCTGGTGACTCCACTGCCTTGGGTGCTTCCAAAAGGTCCAGCATGGGGTAAGTGTGCTTATTAATTAATTGAATCGATTGGAAAAGACAACATGGATGCGTTCAAGTTCACGTAAAAGAAATACAACTTTATCCCCAGGAGACCAAAGAAAAGAGAAAAGGTCATTTGTACAAAAATATTTATAGCAGCTCTTTGTGCTATGAAAGAAATGGAAGTTACAGAGATGCCCCTCAACTGGGGAATGCCTGAACAAGCTGAGGTACAGGGTTGTGATGGAACACGATCGTGCTGTAAGAAACGATGAAGGGGATGGCTTCAGAAAAATCTGGGAAGGCTTTTATGAACTGGTGCAGAGCGAAGTGAGCAGAACCAGGAGAACACTGGATACAGTGATGACAATACTATAAAGGTGGGGAGAAGTACTTAGCTGCTCTAATCAGGACAAGGATCCAAGACATTTCCAAAGAACCCATGATGAAAAATGTTATCCACCTCCAAGAGAGAGAACTGCTGAACTCTGAGTGTTGACTGAAGCATTTCTTTACTCTCATTATTTTTCTTGCTCTGTGTGTGTGTGTGTGTGTGTGTGTGTGTGTGTGTATTTTCTTTTGCAGCAAGGCTAATGTGGAAATGTCTTCGGCATGGCTTCACATATATAATCAATAGATCGCTTGCCTTCTCAAGGGACAGGGGAGGGATGCGAGAGAGAGAATTTGGAACTCAAACTTTTAGAAAATGAATGTTTATTTTTTACAAGTAATTGGGAAATATTAATGAAATAAAATATATTTTTTTTAAAAAGAGGAAAAGAAATACAGGGCAATTTTTAAGGACAAATAATTTTCTTGTGATATTACAGGGCTGAAAATCATGTGAGCACATTCACCTAAAGGGTGATGGAAACTTATATGGTAATAGCTTAAAGTATTAGAGCTGGTTACAGCTTAAAGTAGACTCCTCCTTCGCTCTCACACCCCACCAATCCAGCTAGTTAGTTCCCAACCTTGTATTTGACTCTGCACCTCCCTTGCATCTGTCCCCTTCTCTCCACTCATGCAAGTACCACCTTATTACCTCCTCATCACTCCTCATCACTTGATCACCTCTTAACCTAAATTATTGCCACGGTGTCCTGGGGGAGGCCATCCTAAACATGGTGCCAGAGCCATTTCTCTTGAAACACAGATTTGACCCTTTCTGCATATGATTCTTCTCAATGAACTGCAGTGGCTCGCTATTGCCTCTATAATGACTTTTAAAGCCCTACCCACATCTGGCTAACCTTCCTTGCTAGCGTTCTTGCACCTTCTGGCTCCTTCTTCACCTTGTGATTCAGCCAGGCTGACTTTTCCTCTGTTCCTCCCTCAGGTCTGTTATCTCCTGTCCCCATGTCTGTTCACTGGCTGCTCCTCATCAGTGGAATACTCTCGCTCTCTCCTCACCTCTTCCTCTTCTGTCTTCCTTTAAGGTATGACTCTAGTTCCATCTTTGGCATTAAGATTTCCCCAATCCTCGTTTCCCCAATTACTACTGCCCTCCCTTTCCAAAGCCTTTGTAGTTGTCTACTTTTTTTTTTATAAATGTATATTTGTTCACTTAATATTTGCACTGTATAGATTTTATATATACATATTATCTCTCTCTCTATAGTAAACCCCCCATTTTTCTTCCCTATGGAATTGTTTCTTTGTGTCTTTAGGTCTTGGCTGATTCAGACATGGATAGACATGAACGTTGTCCTAATTTTGAAATAAATTAATTGTGGACCAAGGTGGAAGAGTAGATTTTGTTCTGCCAGACCCAGCCAGGAGCAGTTACCCCTTCTGATTTTCATGAGAACTCAGAGAACCAGCTCCAGGGAGAAGAGAGGTGGGGAGATGGTAATGGAAGACCACCTTTCAAGTCAGCAGCATATCGAGGGGAGGTGAGGCCATCATGGGCTGGGAGCTTGTAAACAGTTCTGTCATGGCTTCTAAAACCACTTTTTCCTAAGGCAAAACCAAGCTCTGTGAAGTCAGTAATTTAATTGAGGGGAACTCATGACTTGGGACCACATTCCTTGGATTAGACAACACATTTTTTCCTCTCAATTTTACCATGTTTCAGAAAACTGTTAGGATAGCAACTTAATTCAATCAAATCAGTTAAATTTTCTCTAATGTAGAAACATACTCGTTAACTTTCAGAGGATGTGGATTCCATGAAAACTCATTTAGCTAAAACTGGTCTTCTCTCCCCTGGTCTTCATCAGAGCAACTCCTGTTTATTTGCCTTTTTGCAAAATGGTTTCCTCTCAACATCCCCATGAGTCAAGCACAATCTACCCCTCTAGGCTCTCCTTTCACTCTCCTTACTCTCTTTCACTCTCTCTCTCAGTATAGAGGCTTCTTAACACCCTTCACTCACCCATGCCTCTCCCTCCCTACTCTCACTGAATCATGGGCACCAAATATCCGCTAATCACAGCTGCCCCATACGCTCTGCTGCACAACCAAGAACTGAGAGGATCTCCAAGCACCTCACACCTCAATGCCAAAGACACCAGACTCTCCCAAGAGACTTAACCAGGATGAACCAGCTCGGACTTTCTCATGACACTGGGCTGTAGGGGTACATGCTCTCTCCCTGGGATGTGATGGGGCTGTCTTCTCTAAGGGATATCGTTTCCCTCTATCTCAATTTAGAGACTTTCATTTCAGACCAAGTTCCTACATCCTCTGCTGGCTTTCACCAGCCTTGCCCCCACAGCATGGACCCCATTGCTAGGGTAGCCTCTACCAGGGGCTTGAGGGGAATAGGTTCTCTCCATGGGAGGAAGCCCACTCTGTCCCTGGATGGCGGTGCCTTCTCTATATGTTCACAAGCCATCCTTGACATCTAGGGGGAGCCACAGTGCCTAGAGCTCTGAGCCTGGAGTCAGGAAGACATAAGTTCAAATCTAGCCTCGGATACTGGCTGGTTGGCCTTGGGCAAGTCACTTTTTAACCTGTCTGCTTCAGTTCCTTCCATTGTAAAGTGACGATAATAAGATGACCTACCTTGCAGGGTTTTTGTGAAGGTCAAATGAGATAACAATTATAAAATGTTTGACACAGTTGGCAGATAGTAAGTATTAGGTAAATGTTTTCTCCTCCTTCTTATCATCTCTTTAAAGATCCATTTAAGAGTTTCCCCAGGAATTCCAGGCAGGCTGAGCTCTAGTTTGGCAGCCCCTGTTCTCTTCCCTTTCTTGAACATCAGAACGTCCTTAGGTTCTAGACTAGGAATAGAAAGAGGAAACTAAAAGACATATTAGCATAACGAGGCAGTGGATAGAGCACCAGACTTAGAGTCAGGAAGACTCATATTCTTGAGTTCAAATCCAGCCTCAGACACTTACTAACTGTGTGACCCTGGGTAAGTCACTTAACTGTGTTTACTTCAGTTTCCTCAACTATAAAATGAGCTGGAGAAGAAAATACAAGCCACTCCAGTATCATTGCCAAGAAAACCACAAATGAGGTCACAAAGAGTTGGACATGACTGAATAACCACAACCAAAAAGAAATGTTAATATACATTTAAAATAAAATCATTTCCACCTTTCTTTAAGAGGTGAGGGCCTATGGGTATGGAACACAACACAACCTGTACTTTTAAGACAGCTTTTTTTCCTTTTTTTCTTCCTCTTCTAAACTCTTGCTTGTAAGCATTGGTCTCTGAGAGGGAGAGGAGGAAGGGACACAGTGAGTAGTGTAGGTGATATAAAAACTAAAGGTAGGAATGCAATTACATTTAAAATAAATAGAGCCAAAAGAAATAGCTGCCTAAAACCTTGAAAGCCTGGGTCCTTAATAGAAGGGAAACTTTGTAAAATGATATGAGTTGGGCCAGGCAGGAAGGAAGCTTACTTTCCTTTAAATGGAATTCATTCATAATGAATGATAATGAACACTGTGGAGCTTTGGTTATGTCAAGGATTAAAAGTTTTTAAATAAGGTTCTGTCTTTGGAAAATGCCCTGCCTGGACCCCCGTAGGCATGGAGAATTTGGGCCCTGGGCCTGGTTTTCCGTGGGCTTCATTTCCTGTCCCTGCTGGGCACATTTTGGGCTCCATCCCTCCCTTTTCTTGGAGGAGGATTGGCCCAAACTCCATATTTGACTTCAGCTCCTAACTTGTTGGCACCCTGTCTGATTTCCTGGTTTCTGTCATAGGATTGTCAAGTCTGAAACAATCACCTGGGAGAGGAAGGAGACTTATTCCATTTCCTCTAAGAGGACAGAGTCTCCAGGAGCAGGGGGTGTGAATGGTAAAGAGGAAGATTTAGGTTGGAGGTCAGGAAAGTCTTCCTCAGCATTCAAGTTGGCCAGAATGTAGTGGGCTTTGTGGAGAGGACGCGTTCCCTGGATGGCTGATTGCTGGGGATGTGAGAGCCAGGATTCTGTTCAGATGTGGTTAGTTGAGGGTTGCTGAAGGCTCATTTTCCTCTGAGATGTTTCTATTCCATGACATGCTAATGAGATGAGATTTGTACAGGAGACAGTGCTGGATGAGGCCGGTCACTCTGCCATTACCTCTCTCCTTCCTCTTCCAGGCTCCCAGAAAGCTTTAATCTTACTAGTAATGCTGGTCTAGGGAGGATGCCACCCTTGGAGATGGCTACCCCATTTCCTGGTCCCTGGGTGGGGACAGCATCCTCCAGGATGGGTCTGCAAGCTCTCCTGGGATGGTTGGTGGGCCCTGCCTCGTGAAACAGCAAGTCAGGAAGCAGAGTTTGCATTTGTTACTTCCAGAAGGGATCCACAGGGAAGACATGATGGACAGTCTGGGCTCCCTGTGGTGACCATTGTCTTCAGAAAGCACATGGCAGAAGTAACAAAAAGAATGCATCAGAAATGATACTTAGCCTCTGCTTGTCTACTGCTGGAGGTTTGCACCATGTCAAGTCTACATGATCACGTTTGATCCTCCCAGGAGCCCTGAAAAGGGGGTGCTGCCAATAGAATCATCTCCTTCCAGAGGAAGAAACTGACCTTCAAGTTATGTGAGGTGCTGAGGCACACACAGCTAGAAAGTGTCTGAGGGGTAATTTGAGCCCAGGGCATCCCGACTGCACCTAGCTCTCTACCCCTCACGCTATGCTTTATCCCAACAAGAATCACTTCTGGGCCATGTCTGTAGCCATGAGATCACCTGAACCTCCCCCAGGCACAGGAGGTCAGAACTGGAGGTATGATTAGCCCATTTCCATTTTACAAATGAGAAGACTGAGGCTCAGGGAAATCATGTCATTTGCTAAGGGTCACATGGTTAGCTAAACCTCAGAGGTGGTGTTTGAACTAAGGTTTTCCAGGCTCCAAATCTCTCTCCGCTATATTTTAATATCTTTCAACAGAAATTGTATGTAATCTATATAAATCTTTTATAGCCCTTTAAAATTAGCAAAGCCTGTCCTATATGTTATTGTCCCAGGGCATCCCCACAACTGGGACATATATACGAAAGGTTATCCTAAGCCCATTTTACAGATAAGGAAATGGAGGAGGTACCCACAAAGCTAAGTCATTGTCAGAGGCAGGATCTGAACCCACTTGAAGTCTTCCTGACTCCATGTCCATCCCTCTTTGCAAGAGTGACTTTCACAGGAAGGAGCTGACTCACTTTTCTGGGGGCATTTTGGAAGATGGCGCATCATCGATCCCAGGTGAGTCTCTTGTCTGCTGTATTGAGGAAACAGACTTGATTCCTTTGTCCAGAGAATGATGATGATGATGATGATGATGATGATGATGATGATGATGACCACGATGATGACACTAAATCCCTAACACTTCTATGGGACTTATGTGCCAGCCACTGTGCCAAATGTCGTACAATTGTTAACTCATTCAATCCTCACAATAGCCTTGGGAAGTGGATGCTGTTATCACCTCCTATTTTCACAAATAAGGACACGGAGGCAGACAGAGGTTAAGTGAATTGCCCAGTTAGAAAGTCAACTCAGTCTCAAGTCTCCCTTGCCCCAGGCCCAGTGCTCTATCCAGTGGGTCACCTGGCTGCCAGCTGTTGTCTTAGAAAAGAGCCCTGCTTGAAGCTAAGACAAGTGGAAAGGACTCCAGCCTGCTCAGGTTCCCCCACTTGGCCAACGGTTTCCCTACTTCTTTGCCAACTGGAGGAATTCATCATCCTGGAAGATTTTCTGTAATCAGAAATTTCTGTAATATTTTCTGTAATAAAAATCCATTACCTTGTTGCAGCTACAGAAGACCAGGGGGCTGCTCCAGAGTAGCTGCTGCTGCATCTCTCAGTTCTCTCCAGCTCCCTCATCTTCTGCCTCCCATCAGTCACAAGGTCTGCTGTTGCCACCCCCGCAGCAACTCTCCCATCCACCCCCTCTTCTCCATTTTCCATTCCCATTGGCCCCATCCTAGCTCGGGCTTGGTAATAGCACAATAACCTTCCTACAGAGTAACCTCTTATCCCACTAGTTCTGCCTGTGTAGGCTGCCTTATTCATTTTCCTAATTCCAAGCTCAGGCAACATCCCTCACCTGCCCACAAGCCTCAGGTGGCTTTCTATTGCCCTAAAGTTAAAGGGACTGCCAAATGTGGCGCTGCATGCTGATACCTCCCCATCTCTCCAGTCCCCATTCTCTCTGCAATCTTTTATGAGCATGAGGTCCATCTAACCTGAACTGCTTGCCATCTTCTGAAAATTGTTGTTCTCTCTGCAACTGGGAGGGTTAGTCAAGCACCCGCCTCTTCCCTTGTTTCCTAGCTACCTCTGTTCTCCAATCCCAGGCCCCACCTGTAAGAAGTCAGTCTTTTGTGGAAACAGAGGGTGACCTGTCCTTGACTTTGGCATCATTGTTTGGTACTGTGTGGGAATGATGCTGTAGCTTGGATGGATCTCTGTCATCCCCATCCCCCTCATCATTCCATCATCTCTACCATCCCCATCATCCTCATCCTCTCCATCATTCCTATCATCCATATCATCTTATCTGCTACTGGGATTGTCCTGAAAATGCTTGCAGTGACTCTATGATAGGATTATTATCAGTTGAAGAAACTATATTCCAGGGAATATAAGGAAAGAAACAAGCATTTATTAAGCACCAACTGTATGCCAGGTACTGTGCAGGAGTTAAAGTCTTGGGGATGAATGTTCCTGATTCCAAGGTCAGCTCTCTAGCCACTGTACCACCTAACTGCCCTAGGAGAACGTTTTAGCCCTGTGGAAATGGTGGCTGTGCTGTTTGTACTGTCTCTGCTGGCTAGGCAGTAAGCGCCTGGAGACAAGAACTGTTTCTTCTTTTATCCCTCAGCATTGTGCCTTGAACACAGTGTGTTCTTCCTTTGCTGCCATAAGAGAAACGATGACATGACTTGCACTTGACTTTGTTTTGAGTGAGGGAGGGCTGTGCAGGTCACTAGCCTCACTTCTCCAGAGCCATCTGGGTCCAGTGACCAGATATTCATCAGGATGACAGGAGATGACCCAGCATGAAGCAATTGGGGTTAAGTGACTTGCCCAAGGTCACACAGCTAGTGAGTGTCAAGTGTCTGAGGTGAGATTTGAACTCAGGTCCTCCTGGCTCCTGCACTGGTGCTCTATCCACTGCACCACCTACCTGCCCTCTTGAACACAGTAGGCATTTAATAAATGTTCTCCCCTTGTTAGAAGGTAAGCTCCTTGAGAGCAGGGATTGTCCTGCTTCTCTTTTGTATCCTTGATGCTTTGTATTCAGCAGGTGCTTAATATATGTCTTGTCATTCATCCATCAGAATAGGGAAATGTGTACTTTCCACAGAGTTGGCTTCTGGGAGTCCAGGTTGAAGAGGGGCTCTCCGAGGGTGGTGAGGTGCTTTAGGACTTCATGTCTGAGGACAGGACTATACCCCAGAACATCAAATCTTGAAGGAAGCCAGGCTGCAGAGGGAAGGAGAGAGTATTTCAGGCATGGGGCACCAGCAGGGCAATGGTATGGGGCTGGGGAACTGGGGTGCCTGGAGCAGCAAGAAAACCAGTGTGTCTGGATCGTGGAGAGTCAAGTGAAAGAAGACAGGAAAGCTAGGAAAGGGACACAGGGACCAACTTGTCCAACAGAGGGCTTTATATTTGATCCTGGAGAAAGCTAGAGCCCAGGAGTCAGGAAGACCTGAGTTCAAATTTGGCCTCAGACATTCACTATCTCTATGACCCTGGGAAAGGCACTCAATCTCTGTCTGCCTCATTTTCGTCATCTATAAAATGGGGATAACAAGACCACCTGCCTCCAGGATTGTTGTGAGGATCAGATCAGGTATTTGTAAAGCACTTTGCAAACCTTAAAACATTGCATAAATGATGAATCAGGGAGCTAGGGAGATTTTTGAGTAGATTTTGAGTAGGGTGCCATGGTCAGACTTGCTCTGTAACATTGCATTGACAGCTCACTGGAGAAAGTCAGCCTTGAGGTGGCTCCTTCAATCATCCAGGTGAGAAGTGCAGAGGGTCTGAACTAGGGTGGGGCAGAATGAGGTGGGCAGAACTAGGGCGAGAGAGATTGTGGGAAAGGGAAACAGTGATACAGAAGGCAGCAGATTGGATTATATGGGGGCAGTCCAGGCTGACACTGAGCCTGAGTGAATAGGATGGTAGTCTCTTCAAAAGCAATAGGGAAATTTGGAAGAGGGGAGTTCTGATTTGAACTTGTGGTGTTTGGGTCAAGCTGATGAAGACATTAGCCACAGGACTGACCATACTCTTCTTAAATCTGAACTAATGAAAGATAGATCTCCAACCCGGGCCTCAGACCAAGTATGGGTGTGGTGTTCCATCTGCTGTGTGGGGCTGCCTACAGCTGCTTCTGCTTTAGTTTACGTTCAACAACAGATTCTTGTAAACTGGAGAATGCCAGGCCTGAAGGCAGAACACAGGCAGAATCCCTGATAGTGGAGAGGGAACTCTTTTCCCCTTGGCTTGAATTTTAACGATCTTTAACATTCAAATTAAGTCATGTTCAATAAAAGTGCCCAGTTCTTTCTAGTTCTGTTAAAAATGTAAGAGTCTTTAACATTTTAAAGGGAAAAGTGCCTGTGTATTAAAAGTTAATACACAGGCACTTTTCCCTTCTTTCCCTAGCAGTGTTCATGCTAACTCTGACTCCATGTTGACAGTGTCCTGGGAAGGCTTGTTGGCCCATTATCTTCACTTGCCCACTTGCCCTAGGCATGAGTTCATTATTCCAGGCTATTTGGGCTCCTACCGAACTGGGGAAGGGGAGGGATTGGTCGGACCACTCTTCTCCACTCTCTAAGGAACCAGCCCATGATATGGGCCTAGGAACATGTGGTAAAAGCTTCGGGGACATCCGTTCATTCACAGAATGAGTGAGGGAGCCTTCATTGAGACCTTTGGGCTAAAAAGTCCTGTCCTGGACCCTGGAAATTAAAAAAGATAAGGAAGGAGCCCCCAGCCAGAAAGGGACTAGTCTATGGGGGGGGCGGGGTTCAGAAAATGAGAGATCTCAGGGAGAGCCAGGCACTGCTCACTCACTCCCTCAACAAGTGTTTATTCTGTGGTGAGCTCTGTGCTAAGTGCCAGAGGCACAGACCAAGTAAAACCATTTCCTGGTTCCCCAAAAGCTTGTGTTCTAATGGGAGAGACAACAGGCAGAAAGAAGAAAGGACAAGATGGCTACATTCACGATGGAAGGGGAGCTTTTGGGGGATGGTCCTGGGCCTTAGGAAGGACTCTCAGGGGAAAAGGTCCAAGGAAGGTTTCAGGGAAAAGGTATCATTTGAGTGATTTTGGCACAGTGTTTGGGAAAGAGAACTGTCCCGGGGTGGAAGAGGTTGTTTCAGGAGGGGGTGCATTCACCCTCCTTGGAGGCCTGGCAGCAGAGGCTGGACAGCTACTTGTCCGGTCTAAAGGATGTTGTGGTTCAGTCATTTCAGTCATGTCTCTCTCCATGACTTGGGCTTTTCTTGACAGAGATCCTGCAGTGGTTGGCCATTCCTTACCCAGCTCATTTTACAGATGAGAAAATTGAGGCAAACAGAGTGAAGGGACTTGCCCAGAGTCACACAACCAAGCATCTGAGATAAATTTTCCTGACTCCTGACCTGGAGCCCTATCTACTCATCTACTCACCACCAAGTCCACATGGACGGGTATCTTTGGTATATAGGTTGGGTTAGAGGTCAGAGATCTTTTCCAAATCTCAAGCTCTGTGATTCTGTGACTTGGGCCATGGAGAAATAGGGGTGAGGTGTGGCACTGGATTCAACAGACCAAGACAGAGAAGGTGAGTGCTCATTCTGGGTGGGCAAGACAAGAGGGCAAGAGTGGGCAGGATGAGAATGGGGACATAGTGGAGGGGTCTGTTGGATTCACTGTAAGTGTAGAGGGTTGGTAAAGGATGGACTTGATGAGAGAGTACTTGGAAAGGTCCCTTCCAACTCTTAGAATCCCATCAGGCTTCAGACAGCACTTTGTTCTTTTATCACCATCCCCAAACCCATTCAAAGGAACCTCCTAATTATCTTACGTTGTTCTAATCCACATTTAAAAAAACAATTCAATATTCTAATCTGGAAGTGTAAAAGTCCCTGCTGAATTCCTTCTCGCTGTGAATTGCCCAAGGGTCTGTTGAATTGAGATCTGGATGTTTTGTAAATAAAGTCATATTTTTAGATTCTAACAGAGGTAAACACCATGACAGGCTGATCACTCTGTCCCTGTGTCCTTGTCCTCGACATTGGCCGCTCTAATAGACTGAGAGATGTGATGGGTAAGAGCTTCAATGACAAATGCCACTCAAATGCCTCCGACTCTTCCGGAATGAGGAGTTAACTGTGCAGAAAATTACATGAGAAATGAAGCATCATTTCAGACACATAAAATTAAGTCCTCATTTTTTATATGCAGCTCATCATCTCTTCTTAATAGGAAAGAGAACCCTGAGCTGATAGCCTTCACTATTTGGAGGTGATGGTGAGGTCTAGAAAGCTGTGCCATTGGACTCTGGCAGGCAGACTGGCTCAAGGTACCAGTAAATGAGGTACTGTGGCATCTGATATCCGAGGAGGAGCCAGGTTAAGTGCAGAGAGGTTTTACAGGGCTAGAGACCTAGGAGGGGCCTTTTTACTTATTTACTTATTTACTCATTCACTCATTTATTTTTTCATTCATTCATTTATTTAATGGAGAGAGAATTGAGGCGGAAGAACACAGAAACTTAAGAACCTGTCAGTCAAAGTGGGGAATGTGTGCTTTCCCTAGAACAACAGACCCTGCCAGTATCAGCATCATACGAAGGCAGGCACCTGCACCAGAAGATTCTGACACAAGTCTCAATTACCTGTCACTTTCAGGATAAGCCATATCTGTGCCCTGAGGCTTGCCTCAGCCGAGAAGGCAGGTCCTTCTTGTTCCTCACTAGGGATGGACACATTCATGGTGTTTGACTCTGCATGGTCAGCAGGAGTGGACCAGAAGTAGATGCAGTGGATTCGTAGTGTGGTGAAAGGCAGATGGGTAGTGTTAACAGAGTCCTGGACCAGGAAGCATGGGACCCCAATTCTAATCCTGCCTTGGTTGCTTAGTGCCTTAGAGAGGCCCCTCAGAGGCACTTAATCCATCCCATATATAGACATAGAGTCTTACTACAACATTCCCCAGAGCAGGCGTCCACCCTCTGATGAAAGAGCCCCAGGGAGGGGGCACACACTCCACCTTGGTTACAGCAAATTTGTCCTGGTATCAAGCTTTACTTCTTTGTGTGCCCTTCCCCCTACTTCTGGTTCTGCTTTCTTGGGCCAAGCCACCCAACTCTGGGCCCTCCCATGGAGGGGTGGGGGGGGAGAGAGAGAAAAGGGGAGAGAGACAAGAGACAGAGAGAGAGAAATAGAGACAGAGACAGACAGACAAATAGACAGAGGGGGTACCCTTCTTATCACTTGATCAGAGCCATCTTGTCACCCCAGAGTTTTTTTTCTCCAACTTAAATATGCCCCATTTCTTCACCATCTTCTTTGCCAGTTCTTATGCCCTGGTTATCAATTGGCTTAAAATCTTGGAGGCAGCCAGCAGCACAGTGGACAGAGAATCTGTCCTGGAGTCAGGGAGAACTGAGTTCAAATCTGGCCTGAGAAGCTTATTAGCTTGGACAAGTCCCTTAATTTGTTTGCCTCAGTTTCCTTAAACAGAAATGGAGGTGATAATAGCACCTGTGTCCTGACATTCGTAAAGTCCTTATACAGTGCCCAGCAGATAGTAAGTACTTAATAAATGAGTCTTCCCTTTTCCTTCCCCTTGCTTCTTAAAACCTGGTTCCAGGGTTCTTAAGCAGGGGAGAGGACTGTGGAGCCATCACTTCTCTATTCTCCAAGATGCCAGCAGCATTTTTGACTGTTGTTCCACACTGCTGGTTCCTGGCATTGTATCCATGACATTTCCTACCTTCTCTTTGATGGGCATCATCCTCATCTGATGGGATGGAAGTTGGGGAAATTCCTGATTTCTGACTGTCTTCACACTATCCTGACCTGAGGCTCACTATCTCTGATGCATGTTCTAGCTACCAGCCCCAGAGTGCTAGGGTTACAAGTATGGCCAAGAACACGGTCTCTGCCCTTAGGGAGCTTATATTCCAATGGAGGGGACAACTTGTCAAGCACTCTGTATAAACTGGAAAGAGGCAGAAGCAGCTGGGGTGGGGGGCAGGGCAGGCTGCCTTCCTGAAGATGAAGTGAGCTGAGCTGAGTCTTGCGGGAAGCCCAGAGAGCCAAGAGACAGTGGAGGCCTTGGAGCATCCCAGGTATGGGAGTAGCCAGCACAAAGGCAATAGGAAGGAGGGAGATAGAGCAAGTGAGGAAGGGCCAGCTCTGCTTCCATAGCTGGAATTATGTGCATTCCATGCTCCATTCATTGAATTCAACACACTTCTGTTAAATGTCTGAGCATGGCATTCACTAAAGTTCTGGGCTTGGTGCTTGGGAAGGAAGCATGAGAATCTCTCAGGAACCTTACACGTTAGCAGTGTGTGGGGTTGTGGGGCAACATGTACAGAAGTCAACATTTCTGGGTTTAGCACAGCACCTTGCACATCATGGGTAATAAACAAATGTTTTTTCTTGAATTGAATTTTCTAGCTTGTAAGTGAAGAAAAAGTTAAACAGGTTGACCTGGGAGAATCAAAGAGTGAGATCACTTCTGGCTGGTGTTGGGTTGGGATCAGGGAAGGCTTTACAGAGGCCATGTCACCTTTCAAGAATTCCTGTTAGATTTCAAGGAAGATGTGGATTATTCAAGTTGGGGAGGTTGTGGTACGAGTGCAAGACGAACGCCCAGTAGGTCATAGAAAGGAGAGTGCTAGAACTGCTGCTTATAACCCACTAGTCCAGCTGGCCCAAGGTCTCCCAGCTAGGCTGGACAGCCCAGAGTTTGAACCCTGGGCTGCTGGCTCCTCCCCTGGTTCTGTGTTCCTAGTTCAAGTTCAGCATTTGACAGATGGGGAAGGGAGGTAGGCAATGATAATTGTCTTTTGTTGAAGTCCAGCATTTGACAGATGAGGAAACTGAGTAAGCTGAGGGAGGGTAAGTAATTTCCCCAATCCCTAGATGGCAGAGGAAGGTTTGACCCCAGGTCCTCTGAGGCCAAAGCCAGGGCTCTTTCCCTAGTGTCAAGGATTGGCGCAAGAGCCCCCACTCTCAAACCCACTCTCTGATCTCACTTATATTCAATCCCAGGAGCAGAAATGAGGGACAATGTTTGCTCTAGATTTGGCACCAGGAAGCCTGGCAGGACTTTGATGTCATTTAACATTCTTCTACCTTCTCCAGCAGGCATAATAAGCCACAAGGTCCTGTATCTGCGGTGCGGCTCACGTCTGCCTGTACCCGAGCAGCCTGCCTGTAAAATCATTTGGCTGTAGGGGAAATGAGTTTCTTCTTGCTCTAAATGATGAAGAGGCTCCAGCCCCCAGCATGACCTCCTTGACTGGAGTACCTCCAGGGCACTGGTAGGTGGTTTCTGAAATGAAGACATTTTCTTCCAATATTCTGGGAAGTGCCTGTGCTGGGAGGAAAGAGAGAATAAGAAAATTCTGTCTGGAGCTAGAAGAGACCTCAGAAGCCACCGACAGAAATTGAGTCACAGAGTGGGTAAAGGCCCTACCAAAGGCCACACTTAGGGTCATAGATCTCAGAGGCCATGAAGTTTAACCTCTTCCTTTTAAAATAGGGGAAATTGAGGCACTGGGAGGCCAAAAGACATGTCCAAAGTCAAACAGGAATTAAATTGCAGAGTTTAGATTTGAAAACAGGTCCTCTGACTCTGGAGAGCATGCTTCTTCTGTATTTGAAGACAAGTATTATGACAAATCTCTGCTTCAAGCCCAACATCCCCAGTTCCATCAACCAATCTTCTTGTGACATCCGCCATCTTTGTTGCATTGACACAGGAGATTAATCCCAGCTCCTGGAGTTTGGAATCCAAGGATCTAGGTTTTAATCTTGATTCTTCTACTGAAGACCTTAGATAAATGATGACCTCCCTGACCTTCAGTTTCCTCATTTATTCCCTGATAGCCCTAAAGCATCCTATGAATGACTAGCTAAGGGAACTTGGAAAAATCACTGAACTTCCCTGACCTCAGTTTCCTCATCTGTCAAATGAAGGGTTGGAGTAGATGCCCTCTTGGTCCTTTTGTCCCTAACCTATGATTGTCTTGCCTTGCTCCCATATCACCAGAAGACATCGGAAGAAGATTTCGGTGGAGAGTCCAGAAGGCAGTGTATGGCATAGAATGGGATGAGCTTGTAATTTTGTCACTGTCTCAAATGTGATGACCAGACTTGCCCTTCTATTGAATGATAACCCTGGCTACCTCTAAGAGCTAACTTAAGCCTTTCAAAGTCTTGTTTGGATATATCACATCTTCAAACTGTCTGGGGCAAGAAGGACTGAGAAGATCCAGAAGGTCTGAGCTGTTCAGAAGCATTGCTAGTTGATGAGAACCACCTGGCTGTTCCAAGAACAAGAACCTTCATCTCTCAGCTTCAGTACTTTCTCTGGGTGTCCCTCATGCCTGGAACACTCTCCCTCCCTGCTCTGACCCCTGACCTCTCTGACTCCTTTTAAATTTCAACCAACATCCCTCTTTCTACAGGAAGGTTTTGTCTGTCCCTTCTCTCTGCCAATCATTTCCTATTTATCTTGTGTATAGTTTGTTTTGTATTATATGTTTTTGTATGTTGCCTCCCCTTTAAATTATAAGCTCTTTGAGGGCAGGGCCTGTCTTTTGTCTCTTTTTATAAAAAAAGCAGTCAGCACAGTATTTAGCACATAGTAGGTGCTTGACAAATGTTTACTGATTGATCATTCTCCTCTACCCTTTGACTGTGCCCCAATACCTGTTGACCCTTGACAACTATGACCAACACTTCAAGGCCAAGGAAACATAGATGGAGGGGTGAGGGGGTTGTTTCAACTCATTCCCAAGTCATGACTCAACGGATGTTTTAGGAAGTACCTGAGGAAATTTGGTGGAGCCTGGATAGATTTCACTCAATAACATAGGTCCAGCTTTTTAGGAGATAGGGGTTGGGGTCATATACTCAAAGGAAACTCAAAAGCACATGGACTTTAGGGAAATTTCTAGCTCCTTAGAGAAATGAGAATGAAGCAGAAACAAAAGCTTCTGTAATTCTTCACAGACTCCATGAGACAGAGATGCATTGACAGTCCTACAGGCAGGGAGCTGGATGACCTGAATGGTCTTTCCAGGTGACCTCTGGGTTTGACTTGTTATCTGAAGTGTTTTGTCTACTTGGGGAGGGGCAGGAGGAGGAGAAGGAGGAGAAGGAAAGGAGAGAGAGAGACACAGAGAGAAAGAGACAAAGACCCAGAGAAACAGAGACAGGGAGACACAGAGAGAAAGACAGAGGGACAGAGATAAACAGAACTTATAAGCTTTAGAATCATAGCACTAGAAAGAGACCATTTAGTCCAACCATATCTCACAAAGAATTCTCTTTATGATAACATACACAACAAATAACCAGTTTTTGCTTGAAGAAATGTAGTATGTGTGTATCTTGGGAGGGGATCCATTTTGTCTTGAGAAAAGTCATTCCACTTTGGTATAGTCCTGATTGTTAGGATTTTCCCCTTTTAAATTAAATTAAATTTTCTACCCCCACCTGTAGCTTTGGGGACAGACTACTTCTACAAGACAATCCTCCAGTTACCAGAAGACAACTACCCTTCCCTACTTCCTTTCTCCCAACAAGACTGATTTTCATCAAGAAGTAAATCTCACCAATTCCTTTATTCCAAGTATATGCTTTCAAGATCTCCCCCCATCCCCATCCCAACGCAGTCTTTTGAATTCTCTCCAGCTTATTTTGTTCCTTCTTATCGTGTGTCACTCAGAACTGAGCCCATGACTCCAGATTTCATTTGATCAGGGCAGAATAAACGTGCCTCTCCTTCCCTCATCTCAGATGCTGGGCCTCTCCTAATAGAGTTTAGCATGTCATTAACTTTTTAACCTAAGTGTATTATTTTGCATTTATCACTATTAGATGTTCCATTATTAAATTTGGCTGAACATTCTGGCCTCTCTCCGTGGATCTCAGCCCTATTGACCAGGGTGTTGGCTGTCCCTTTCAACTGTGTGTCATCAGCAGATTCAATAAGCTCTCCCTCGATGCTTTTCTCCAAGTCGATGCTAAACGTGTTAAACAGCTCAAGGCTAATTAAACAGGGCCAAGTGCAGATCCCGGAGGTACTTCACTAGAAACTTCCTTCTCAGCTGACATCCAGTCATTAAGTGCTGTTATTGAAGCCAGGCATTCAACCAGTCCCAAAGCCACCTAATTATATTACTGTTTAGTTCTTGTTCCAGCTTTTCCACGAGAATACTGTGAAAGTCTTTGTCAACTCAAATGTCTAAATACAGAAAGAAAATTAAATTTACCCCTGATGGGGAACTCTTCTACCAAGAGATCCTAGTTTAGGAGGACATCCTCAGGCTTGGAGACTGGAAGGTCAATTTGCTCAGGATCACAGAGCTAGTGGTTGCCTACAGCGGGATTTGAACCCAGGACCTCCTGACTAAACCCAGCATAATGTTCATTATACTAGTTACTTTCCAAAATACTTTGTTAAAATCCTTTTAAACTATGTCAACAGAATTCCTCTAATCAGCTGGTGGAATAAGTCTATTAAGAAGGAATCAAAGTTAGGCTGGAATGGCACCTTTTTGCTGGAGTCAAGCTGGCTGTGGTGATCACTGCTTCCCTTTCTAAAAGCTCAATAAGTAACCCTTTAATGGTGGCACTTTGCCGGGAATCAAAGTCACTCTCATTCGAGTAGATTTTGCAGATGCCTTTCTCTTCGCTTTTTCTGACCTTTCTCCTGTTCTCTGGCTTTCAAAAGTCACTCACTGATAGTGTTTCAGCAATTACTTTGGTTTGGTTTTAGAACCTGAAGTTGTAGTTTGCTAGGTCTGATGACTCCAATTCAGCTGGGAAAGGGAGGTGCTTGCTGGTGAACTACTTCTTTATTGTTTACGATTTTTTATGAATTTCTTCTGTTTTTTACATCATCTTCATTCCCTAAAATATCCTTCCCTACTCCCCAACACACTGAACCATCCCTTATAACAAAGAATAAAAAAAAAATGAGGGGTAAAATCAGCTGAGCAAAATCACTGACTCATCTAAGAATTTCAGTGCTATATGTAGCAGTCTGCCTCCATAGACCCCCACTTCAGCAAAGAAGGAAGGAGCTTTATTTAGTCTATTTTCTCCTTTGAGACTAAGCAGAAGCCTCCTTATGGTTAAATGTGTCCTGCTCCAATTCTTCTGTTTGTTGCTGCTGAGACACTGGCTAGATGATAATGGCTAATAGTAAACCATTGCTGTTTCCTCCACCTTGCTGCTGTGGCCAGTGTGGTTGGCTAACACTCTCCTAGGTCTGCTCCCCAATTTGCATCAAATTCATCTAAATCTTTATTCTTTTATGAGCTACATTTTCACTATTAATGTGAATTTAACAATCATCAACAAACATGGACATTTCTATGCCCAGAAAACAAGAGGGAGAATTGTAAAAGAAGACGGTTTCTCACAGTTGGGGTTTTACATCCATTGTACGTTCATACAGTGCAGTAATATTCCATCTTATCCATGCACCACCAATTTTTCATGGTCCCCCAGCTGATGGGCAACTGGTTTGTTTCCTACTGTTGAAGTTCCTACAAAAGGAACCATCAACATATTTTGGTGGCAATCAGACTGCTCTCCCTCGCCCCTAAATTTTTGTCCTCCTTGGGTCATATACCTAGCAATAGGGTCTTTGGGCACTTTGCTTCTTTCTTGCTGCAATTTCAAGTTGATTTCTGGAATGGTTGGATCAATCTACAACTCCACCAACTGTGTAGTAGTGTGCTTGTCTTTTCAAAGCCCTTCCAACACATACTATTCACATCTTCATACCCCTTTTGTGCCAGGCACTGTGCTGAGTACTTCATAAATATTATCCTACTTGATCTTCACAAGATCCTGGGAGATTGGTGCTATTACTATCACTATTAACAGGCAAACAGATGAAATGACTTGTCCATAGTCACACAGCTGGTTAGTGTTTGAGATCAAACTTGAACTAAGGTCTTCATGACTCACTTCACAGGGCCACCAGCTGCCTTACTAAATATTCATAAATATGAATTCATAAATACCTCATAAATGGGTCCGAGCCATGCTGAGGGTCCATCCGATTCTGATTTTCTATAATCTTGTGGCTTCCTCCACGTCACACAGAGTAAGTAGGAAGGGAAAAACATAGAACTGAACCTCTGGGACAAATCCTCTGACTATGTCCAGGGCTTTCCCACTGAAATAAGGACTAGTGACCCTAACAGAAGAATAACTTTATCCTTCATAATCTTACTTTTTCCTCACCTTTCGAAAGAGGCAAGGGTTCCCATTTTATAGATGAAATCACTGAGGCTCAGAAAGGTCCATCACCTGTATGCCAATTGTTTTCTCCTGGGTCCTCACTGACTCAGGCTTTCAGAGTTGAAGGGTGGGTGGAGGACAACACAGCTCTTTGTCCCTCGATGCCTAGTTGCAGCAAACTCTTGTGTTCCAGGCATAGTGGATTCCAAGGCACCGGCAGTGTGGGCGTTGTAGACAATGCTCACTCATCATGCAGTGTGACGCTAGAGCGATAAGGAAACAGGATGGCTGCCAAATTGACTGTCATTGCCCCGAATGTTTTATGGCAACTTGAGAATTGGGCAGACACCACAAGGAAGTCATCTCCTTTCATCTCTCCACACTGAAAGGATAATTAGTTTTGGTAATAAAATTAAAGAAGGAAGACAAAAAGGCAGTTCTTGCCTTATGTTCATAATTGAATTTCCTTAAAACAGTTTTACCAGAAAATCTTTCAGCTCCTTTCTGATTTTTAACTGTGTAAAGCTCTTATTTCCATGGAAGGATTGTTGAGTCTTTTCTAATGGTCTCCTTGAGAAGTCAACATGTGGATGTGTCTGTATGTGACACACAGATACACACTTATGCATATATACACACACATATGCATATATTATATATACATATGTGTATACATACATACTTATAAGAGGTTACAATTGTAATCTCCCACCCCATGATCGATTTCTTCTAACATTCATTCATTCACTCAGCAAATATTAAAGGCTTGCTGTATGCAGCATACATTGAGTCCATAACGTTGAGTCAAGAAGCAGCTGAGGAGGCAAGAAACTTGAGAATAGAGGATGCTGCTCTTGGACCCAGATGGGAGTTCCAACTCCGATATTTGCCATCTGTGTGATCTGAGCACACAGACCACTTGCCCTGTCTTGACCCCATTTTCTCAGCTATTGAATGTGGATGACCGTATTTGCACTATCTACCTCACAAGATGTTTTTGTGAAGGAAACAAACACTTATTAAGTGCTCCTTCATATCAGGCACCGTGCTAAGCACTAAGTAACAACAAAAAAAGAAAGAACTCCAAGTGCCTGCCTTCGAGATGCTTACCATCTAACCAGGGAGGATCGTACACCAAAGGGAGCAGGGACACTGGGGGAAGGGAGGGTGTTCCAGGGAGATGAAAGTGTCTGGGGTTGTGGCAGCAAGGTGGAGCAAGGGCAGGGGAAATGAAGGCTGCTCACCAAATGCGGCCCCAAGAAGAATTACCAAGGGGAGAAGCAGTGGGCCATCTTGAGGGCTAAGTGGGGGTGAGCCAGTCACAAGCTGCTTGGGGCTTCCAAGATAAGGAGTCCCTGGGCACCAGAGGAAACTCCATGATGAGCCAGCAGGAGAGGAAGCACAGTGCTGGGGTCTAGGAAGTTAGGAATGGGGACAGAAAGAATAGGGGAAGGAGGAGATTTATAAACCTTAAGGTGTTATGGAAATTCAAATTACTGAGGGCTGAGGGAGTCTATTGCTTGCTGGAAAGTGTAGGGAGAACATCGATTTATTGCACATAATAGGGACACATATGCTTCAAAGGAGCACATTTCTTACCTCCTAGGCTGTTGTAGGAATCAAATGAGATCATTTTTGTAAAACTGTTAGCACATAGTAGGTGCTTAATAAGTTCTGAGTGGTGCTAGGCCTGGAGTCAGACTCATCTTCCTGAGTTCCAATCTGGCCTAAGGCACTTACTAGCTGTGTGACTGTGGACAAGTCTCTTAAACTTGTTTGCCTCAGTTTCCTCATCTGTAAAATGAGCTGGAGAAGGAAATGGTGAACCACTCCAGTACCTTTGTCAAGAAAACCCTAACTGGGGTCACCAAGAGTTGGACACGACTGAAACAATGGAACCACAGCTAATGGTAATGACAACAGTAGATGCTCACTCATTCCTTTCTCTCCCCCTCTCCCATGAAAGCTTGCGGCTGGACCTGTGTGTAATTCCCAGAGTTTCTTTTCTCCTAAGACTGAGGCTGCAAGAAGGATAGGGAATCCTGAGACATTGACTCTGGTTAATGGAGGCAGATGTCTGAGAAAAAGGGCCAGGGGCAGCCTGGAGCAGAGACTGAAATGGCAGTGTCCAGGACCCCAGGAGCTCTGGCATATTCCTGAAATCCTACAGAAGAAGAAGAGGAGATCCTCAGTGCAGAGATGTCCTTGACTTTGGAGATGCTGCAAACATAGAAAGATTCTGGGTGGGTGAAGCTGGTCAGTCTTGGTCCAGTCCCACCATGTGGATTTGCTATACCCTTCCCACTCTGGAGAATAATGTCCCCTTCTATTCACTGAGAGAGAAGCCCCTAACCCTAGAGTATATGCATGGGAACTGTCTACCATATCCCTTTCCCTCCTCTGTTAATCCCAGTTAAATGTGCTAATTGTGAAGGAATGTTCTTTGTCAGGTCTCCTAGCCAGGAGCTAATGGCATCCAGATGATTTTAAAGTTTGCCAGCTGATCTGGGATGGGACTGGAGCCACTGAGGTATACTTATTATCTAATAGACCCCAGATGTTTTCAGTAGCTTCTGTCAACACAGAGATAAGTGACGTGGGCTGCAGTAAGGGGGGCCTTATTACAGGGGGCGAAGGGTAGAGCTCAGAGAAAAGGGAGTCCACTAATTGCCTTGATGCCTCTGAAAGCTGACCAGGGGCTGCTGCTAAACGTGGTACTGAATGTGAAAGCCATGAGTTACAATAACTGATCAGTTCCTGTTTTTCTAACACTATGGCTACCAAGCACTTTTCCCCTTGCCTAATGGGAGCCTCATAACCCTCTGAGAATCAGGCAGTGCAAATCTATCTCCCTGTCACTGTTGGGGAAATTGAGTCTCAGAAGTACATTGATCAAAGTCACACTCGTTCTCAGCGATGGGATGATGATTTGTTGATACACAGGTCATTAAAGCTGCAAGTAATCTTAGGGATCATCTGCTCTGAATCCCTCATTCTAAAGGTGTGGAGGAGAAAGTCCAGAGATGGGAGAGGCTTACTGAAGCTCACAAATCTGGCTATCCTGACCCCATGTTCTGTTCTGTTTTCTCTATGCCAAAGCTGGGGGTACAAGGAGGCAGAGGGGGAAGAAAAATTCAGGTGAGCCTAGTTCTCCATCCCAGACTCTGGCAGAGAACTGTCAGAGTGAACAAAGAGATAGGATGTGGAAGGAGGTCTTGGTACAAATTCTACCTTTGGAATTTGCTGACTGTGACCTCTGGAAAGTTACTTGTCTTCTTCCCTGGGACTCAATTCACTCATCCTAAAAGGGGATTACTAATTAGGCCATGAAAGACAGTGTAGTGCAGTATATAGAAATGCTGTCTCAGAGGCAAGAATGATCCAGGCTCACCTCTTAGATCTGGTATTTATTGGTTGTGTGGCTCCAGTCAAGTAACTTAACATCTCAGCACTTAAAATCTAAATTGGAGGGAAGGTGCAGATCTGTACTAGTGAAGGGTATTTCCTCATTTAGAGTTCATTACACCAATGAAATTACAAGTCTGGTGCAAAAGGAAAAGGGAGGGAGAATTATCAAGTATCTGGCATGTGCCAGGCATCATGCTGGGCATTTATATTGTACCTACTGTATACCAGACACTGTGCTAAACACTTTGCAATTATTATCCCACTTGATCCTCACAACAAAGTGGTGAGGTAGGTGCTGTTATTATCCTCATTTTTCAGTTGAGGAAACTGAGGCAGACAGCAGTGACTTGCCTAGGATCACTTGGCCTCATAAGTGTCTGAGGTTGGATTTGAACATAGGACTTCCTGACTCCAAAGTACCAAGCCCTGTACTTTATCCAATTTACCCCATATGCATATAGAAAGTATCTAGATGACCAACCTCATAGGTTTTTTTGAGGCTCAGATAAGATCTTGTATGTGGAGTGAAATATTGCTGCCAGTTATTTGGAGAGAGCTTTGTCTTAGGGGACTTAGATTCATATTCCATCTCAGACTCCCATATGTCTGGACAAATTACTTAATCTTTGTGGGCTACAGATCCTTCACCTCTAAGAAGGTGGAGTTGGATGAGGTGCTCTCTGGGGCCCCCATTATTCCAAATGGAATAAGTTCTGAAATCAGTAAAGCAGCATTCTCAGCCTGGAGGGAGGGTATGTATCTAGACAAGTGGTCCCTACCCTTCTGAAGCTCAAAGCCAATGCTCTGGGAAACCCTCCATGAGCCCCATCCATTCTTCAAGACGTGGGCTCAGTGATCCATCTTCTCCTGCTTCCTTCCAATGGAGTGAAAGCCAGAGAGATTGAGACTGATTAAGGGCTGCCATGTCTGTGTGCCCCAACATGAGACAATAGGCAAGATGGTTTTACTTTTACATTTTAATTGAGAAATGGCATTGAGATGCAGTTTGTATAATTCCACTTTCCAATAAATCCGTCCTCCCACACTGAAGAGAAAAAAACATTGCCTGAAATTCAAAAGAGAAGCAAATGGGCTGACTGCAACTAAAGAGAATTACAGAGACTGGATACATCAGGTCAATCAAAACAAGTATTCAGTAAGAATTCACTTGAAGTGAAGGGGAAATGAGCAAAATAGAAAATAAAAGGAACAACTGGATGGGAAAGAAAAATCAAGGGAGTGTTTAGAAGCACCAGTGAAAATGAGAAGGTCTTGGCGAGCTTAACCGAAAAGGAGACTGAGGCCAATCTAATGACGGAACTCGGAAGGCAGAAAAGGGAAATTACCATGAATTCAGAAAGGATGAAGAAACTGTCAGGAAGCCAGTCACAGCCACAGCTGGGGGTGGGGTGGGGTCCAAACTCCCAGGATCACAGAGCTGATCACTAACCAAGAAAGGACTCCAGGGAAGGAAGACACAGTATTGACAGAGGCAGGGATAGAGAGGGAGTCAGAGATAGAAAAAGATATGGAAAGGGAGTCAAAGACAGAGAGAGAGAGGGAGACAGAGACAGAGATGGAGATAGAGACAGAGACAGAGAGGAAGTGACTGACACAGAGATGGAGAGGGAAATGGACATGGAGACATAGATGGAGACAGAGATTGGTTGAGTGGGTACCAGGAATGACATGTGTTCTCAGGAGAATAAAGAGAAAATGGTTTTTTGCACATAGTGCCAGAAGACCTAGCTTTGACTCCCAGCCTTTGCTCTTACCACTTGTATAATCTTGGACAAGTAACCTAATCTCTCTGGGCCCCAGATTCTTTATCTGTAAAGTGAGGGGCCACATTCAGATGGCCTGTGATGTCTTCTCCAGCTCCAGAGTAGTGATCCTGTGGCACTTTGAGCTCATTAGCAGACGCACAGCGTGCTAATGCTTGTGGATCTTTGGACTGGTACACTCATTGTGGAAAGAAATTTGGAATTATGCCAATAAAGTAGCTAAAATGTAGACATAGAACCCAAGGAGCTCATTGACACAAAGAAATACTCTGTATAGACCAAAAGATTTACAGCAGTACTTCTTGGGGTAGCAAAGACTTGAAACTAAGTAGATGGGGGATTGGCTAACTGAATTGTGGCACCTAAGTGTAAGGGGATATGATTGAGCTGTATGAAGTGAGGAATATGATAAATACAGAGAAGCTGGGCAAGACTTACTTGAATTGATGTGGAGTGACACAAAGCTGGTCCAGTGGCTTAGATTTGGATCAAGACAACTGGAGACGGCCTCTGAGAAGAGAGACTTGAGATGGATATAGAGTTTGGTTGGTCATGGGTAGATAGATAAAGAAAGGGATCCAGAAGGGAGTAGTTTCCATATATTTTGACAAGTCTTGGAAGGGTCTCTGTTATATCTTGGATGCATATCCTGTGAAAACCACTGACCTCCTTATTGCTGTTACTTGATTGACAAACATCTGCTTCAGTGCTCGCAGGAAAAGAGTCACATTCCACAACTCTAGGTTTCTTCCTCTCCAAGATGAGCTCCCACTTACAAATACCTAGGAATTCCTTGAAGAACAGGACACTTCTTGCTCCCCAGAGAATTCATTCCTCACCACTTCAGAAGTATCCTCAAATATGCTATAGCATTTGGGGTGATATCCTTCCACCCTTCCACCACCTGACACAGGTCAGTCACCTCCATCCTTATTCTTTGGGGATTTCAGACTGAAGGACTTTCCAGAGCCCTTCATTATCTCCCTGAATATCTGGAGTATGGAGAGTCACCTTGGGAGCCTTCTCTTCTAGGAGGGGAATAAAGATAGTTATGAAGACCTAGGGAAGAATCTGTAGGAGCAGGAGATGGGCAGTAGTGCAGAAAATTATAGTGAGATCAAGAAAGAGTGAGCACTGAGAAAAGGAATGGAACCTAGAAGGCTTCAGCACCTTGGAGAGAGCCATCTTGGTCAAGTGCTTGGATCACAGTCAGATTAGGAGTGAGTTTGGAGGAGGGGAAACGGAGGTCATAAGTGCAAAGGACCTTTCCTAGGTGTCTAACCTTTAGAAATAGATGATGAAAAAAGTGATGGTTTAAGGAGATCTAGATCCTGAAGTCCTTGGCCCTTTAGGAGACTACATTTTCCTGAAACCAAAGCACTTACTAAAAACCCATGAGAAGGAAGGATATTACAATTTTACCCATCACATTTCCATTCCAAAATATCTAGGAGGGATATGGGAATCAGTTATTCACTACAAGGCTGGCTGAGCAAGGATGGACCTAGATTCCATGTTGTTATTGTTTGCGTGTGTGTGTGTGAAAGGGGAGGTAATGCAGCTTTCTGTTTCCTCTCATCTTACATTTTGTGAGTCCTGTGTTTGTTGTGGGGAATGCTTCCTAGATAACCTAGTCTTTGAGAAGTGCTCAGGAAACTGAGAGCTTAAATAAATATCTTGACCATGGTCATAGAGGAGCGGCAAGACTTGAATCCAGATCTTTCTAACTCCAGGGTGAATCTTCTACCTACTAGACCACAGTACCTTTCTCTTAACACTACATACCCTCAACTAAATCAAACCCATAAGACCACAAATGAATTGAATGTATACATATGTATACATGCATATGAGTGTATATGTCTATGTCTATATATATATGTATACATATGTATACATGCGTATGAGTGTATATGTCTATGTCTATATATATATGTATACATATGTATACATGCGTATGAGTATATATGTCTGTGTCTATGTCTATATATATATGTATACATATGTATACATGCATATGAGTGTATATGTCTATGTCTATGTCTATATATATATGTATACATATGTATACATGCGTATGAGTGTATATGTCTATGTCTATGTCTATATATATATGTATACATATGTATACATGCGTATGAGTGTATATGTCTATGTCTATATATATATGTATACATATGTATACATGCATATGAGTGTATATGTCTATGTCTATATATATATATGTATACATATGTATACATGCATATGAGTGTATATGTCTATGTCTATATATATATGTATACATATGTATACATGCGTATGAGTGCATATGTCTATGTCTATATATATATGTATACATATGTATATATGCGTATGAGTGCATATGTCTATGTCTATGTCTATATATATATGTATACATATGTATACATGCGTATGAGTGCATATGTCTGTGTCTATGTCTATATATATATGTATACATGCGTATGAGTGCATATGTCTATGTCTATGTCTATATATATGTATACATATGTATACATGCGTATGAGTGCCTATGTCTATGTCTATATATATATGTATACATATGTATACATGCGTATGAGTGCATATGTCTATGTCTATGTCTATATATATATGTATACATATGTATACATGCGTATGAGTGCATATGTCTATGTCTATGTCTATATATATATGTATACATATGTATACATGCGTATGAGTGCATATGTCTATGTCTATGTCTATATATATATGTATACATATGTGTACATGCGTATGAGTGTATATGTCTATGTCTATATATATATGTATACATATGTATACATGCGTATGAGTTCATATGTCTATGTCTATATATATATGTATACATATGTATACATGCGTATGAGTTCATATGTCTATGTCTATGTCTATATATATGTATACATATGTATACATGCGTATGAGTGCATATGTCTATGTCTATGTCTATATATATGTATACATATGTATACATGCGTATGAGTGCATATGTCTATGTCTATGTCTATATATATATGTATACATATGTATACATGCGTATGAGTGCATATGTCTATGTCTATGTCTATATATATATATGTATACATATGTATACATGCGTATGAGTGTATATGTATGTGTCTATGTCTATATATATGTATACATATGTATACATGCGTATGAGTGTATATGTCTATGTCTATATATATGTATACATATGTATACATGCGTATGAGTGTATATGTCTGTGTATATGTCTATATATATGTATACATATGTATACATGCGTATGAGTGTATATGTCTATGTCTATATATATGTATACATATGTATACATGCGTATGAGTGTATATGTCTATGTCTATGTCTATATATATGTATACATATGTATACATGCGTATGAGTGTATATGTCTATGTCTATGTCTATATATATATGTATACATATGTATACATATGTATACATGCGTATGAGTGTATATGTCTGTGTCTATGTCTATATATATATGTATACATATGTATACATGCGTATGAGTGTATATGTCTATGTCTATATATATATGTATACATATGTATACACGCGTATGAGTGTATATGTCTATGTCTATGTCTATATATATGTATACATATGTATACATGCGTATGAGTGTATATGTCTATGTCTATATATATATGTATACATATGTATACATGCGTATGAGTGCATATGTCTATGTCTATATATATATGTATACATATGTATACATGCGTATGAGTGCATATGTCTATGTCTATGTCTATATATATATGTATACATATGTATACATGCGTATGAGTGTATATGTCTGTGTCTATGTCTATATATATATGTATACATATGTATACATGCGTATGAGTGTCTATGTCTATGTCTATGTCTATATATATATGTATACATATGTATACATGCGTATGAGTGTATATGTCTGTGTCTATGTCTATATATATATGTCTACATATGTATACATGCGTATGAGTGTATATGTCTATGTCTATATATATATATGTATACATATGCATACATGAGTATGAGTGTCTATGTCTATGTCTATGTCTATATATATGTATACATATGTATACATGCGTATGAGTGTCTATGTCTATGTCTATGTCTATATATATGTATACATATGTATACATGCGTATGAGTGCATATGTCTATGTCTATATATATATGTATACATATGTATACATGCGTATGAGTGTATATGTCTATGTCTATATATATATGTATACATATGTATACATGCGTATGAGTGTATATGTCTGTGTCTATGTCTATATATATGTATACATATGTATACATGCGTATGAGTGTATATGTCTATGTCTATATATATATGTATACATATGTATACATGCGTATGAGTGTCTATGTCTGTGTCTATGTCTATATATATATGTATACATATGTATACATGCGTATGAGTGTATATGTCTATGTCTATACATATATATATGTATACATATGTATACATGCGTATGAGTGTCTATGTCTGTGTCTATGTCTATATATATATGTATACATATGTATACATGCATATGAGTGTATATGTCTATGTCTATATATATATATATGTATACATATGTATACATGCGTATGAGTGTATATGTCTGTGTCTATGTCTATATATATATGTATACATATGTATACATGCGTATGAGTGTCTATGTCTATGTCTATGTCTATATATATATGTATACATATGTATACATGCGTATGAGTGTATATGTCTGTGTCTATGTCTATATATATGTATACATATGTATACATGCGTATGAGTGTATATGTCTATGTCTATATATATGTATACATATGTATACATGCATATGAGTGTATATGTCTATGTCTATGTCTATATATATGTATACATATGTATACATGCGTATGAGTGTATATGTCTATGTCTATGTCTATATATATATATGTATACATATGTATACATGCGTATGAGTGTATATGTCTGTGTCTATGTCTATATATATATGTATACATATGTATACATGCGTATGAGTGTCTATGTCTATGTCTATGTCTATATATATATGTATACATATGTATACATGCGTATGAGTGTATATGTCTGTGTCTATGTCTATATATATATGTCTACATATGTATACATGCGTATGAGTGTATATGTCTATGTCTATATATATATGTATACATATGCATACATGAGTATGAGTGTCTATGTCTATGTCTATGTCTATATATATGTATACATATGTATACATGCGTATGAGTGTCTATGTCTATGTCTATGTCTATATATATGTATACATATGTATACATGCGTATGAGTGCATATGTCTATGTCTATATATATATGTATACATATGTATACATGCGTATGAGTGTATATGTCTATGTCTATATATATATATGTATACATATGTATACATGCGTATGAGTGTATATGTCTGTGTCTATGTCTATATATATGTATACATATGTATACATGCGTATGAGTGTATATGTCTATGTCTATATATATATATGTATACATATATATACATGCGTATGAGTGCATATGTCTATGTCTATGTCTATATATATATGTATACATATGTATACATGCGTATGAGTGCATATGTCTATGTCTATGTCTATATATATGTATACATATGTATACATGCGTATGAGTGCATATGTCTATGTCTATGTCTATATATATGTATACATATGTATACACGCGTATGAGTGTATATGTCTATGTCTATGTCTATATATATATGTATACATATGTATACATGCGTATGAGTGCATATGTCTATATCTATGTCTATATATATATGTATACATATGTATACACGCGTATGAGTGCATATGTCTATGTCTATGTCTATATATATTTATACATATGTATACATGCGTATGAGTGTATATGTCTGTGTCTATGTCTATATATATATGTATACATATGTATACACGCGTATGAGTGTATATGTCTATGTCTATGTCTATATATATATGTATACATATGTATACATGCGTATGAGTGCATATGTCTATGTCTATGTCTATATATATATGTATACATATGTATACATGCGTATGAGTGTATATGTCTATGTCTATGTCTATATATATGTATACATATGTATACATGCGTATGAGTGCATATGTCTGTGTCTATGTCTATATATATATGTATACATATGTATACATGCGTATGAGTGTATATGTCTATGTCTATATATATGTATACATATGTATACATGCGTATGAGTGCATATGTCTATGTCTATGTCTATATATATATGTATACATATGTATACATGCGTATGAGTGCATATGTCTATGTCTATGTCTATATATATGTATACATATGTATACATGCGTATGAGTGCATATGTCTATGTCTATGTCTATATATATGTATACATATGTATACATGCGTATGAGTGCATATGTCTATGTCTATGTCTATATATATATGTATACATATGTATACATGCGTATGAGTGCATATGTCTATGTCTATGTCTATATATATATGTATACATATGTATACATGCGTATGAGTGTATATGTCTGTGTCTATGTCTATATATATATGTATACATATGTATACATGCGTATGAGTGTATATGTCTATGTCTATGTCTATATATATATGTATACATATGTATACATGCGTATGAGTGTATATGTCTGTGTCTATGTCTATATATATGTATACATATGTATACATGCGTATGAGTGTATATGTCTATGTCTATATATATGTATACATATGTATACATGCGTATGAGTGTATATGTCTATGTCTATGTCTATATATATGTATACATATGTATACATGCGTATGAGTGTATATGTCTATGTCTATGTCTATATATATATGTATACATATGTATACATGCGTATGAGTGTATATGTCTGTGTCTATGTCTATATATATATGTATACATATGTATACATGCGTATGAGTGTATATGTCTATGTCTATATATATATGTATACATATGTATACATGCGTATGAGTGTATATGTCTATGTCTATGTCTATATATATATGTATACATATGTATACATGCGTATGAGTGCATATGTCTATGTCTATGTCTATATATATATGTATACATATGTATACATGCGTATGAGTGTATATGTCTGTGTCTATGTCTATATATATATGTATACATATGTATACATGCGTATGAGTGTCTATGTCTATGTCTATGTCTATATATATATGTATACATATGTATACACGCGTATGAGTGTATATGTCTATGTCTATGTCTATATATATATGTATACATATGTATACATGCGTATGAGTGCATATGTCTATGTCTATGTCTATATATATGTATACATATGTATACATGCGTATGAGTGTATATGTCTATGTCTATGTCTATATATATATGTATACATATGTATACATGCGTATGAGTGTATATGTCTATGTCTATGTCTATCTATATATGTATACATATGTATACATATGTATACATGCGTATGAGTGCATATGTCTATGTCTATGTCTATATATATGTATACATATGTATACATGCGTATGAGTGTATATGTCTGTGTCTATGTCTATATATATATGTATACATATGTATACACGCGTATGAGTGTATATGTCTATGTCTATGTCTATATATATGTATACATATGTATACATGCGTATGAGTGCATATGTCTATGTCTATATATATATGTATACATATGTATACATGCGTATGAGTGTATATGTCTATGTCTATGTCTATATATATGTATACATATGTATACATGCGTATGAGTGCATATGTCTGTGTCTATGTCTATATATATATGTATACATATGTATACATGCGTATGAGTGTATATGTCTATGTCTATATATATATATGTATACATATGTATACATGCGTATGAGTGCATATGTCTATGTCTATGTCTATATATATATGTATACATATGTATACACGCGTATGAGTGTATATGTCTATGTCTATGTCTATATATATATGTATACATATGTATACATGCGTATGAGTGCATATGTCTATGTCTATGTCTATATATATATGTATACATATGTATACATGCGTATGAGTGTCTATGTCTGTGTCTATGTCTATATATATATGTATACATATGTATACATGCGTATGAGTGTCTATGTCTGTGTCTATGTCTATATATATATGTATACATATGTATACATGCGTATGAGTGTATATGTCTGTGTCTATGTCTATATATATATGTATACATATGTATACATGCGTATGAGTGTATATGTCTATGTCTATATATATATGTATACATATGTATACATGAGTATGAGTGTCTATGTCTATGTCTATGTCTATATATATGTATACATATGTATACATGCGTATGAGTGTCTATGTCTATGTCTATGTCTATATATATGTATACATATGTATACATGCGTATGAGTGCATATGTCTATGTCTATATATATATGTATACATATGTATACATGCGTATGAGTGCATATGTCTGTGTCTATATATATATGTATACATATGTATACATGCGTATGAGTGTATATGTCTGTGTCTATGTCTATATATATGTATACATATGTATACATGCGTATGAGTGTATATGTCTATGTCTATATATATATATATGTATACATATGTATACATGCGTATGAGTGTCTATGTCTGTGTCTATGTCTATATATATATGTATACATATGTATACATGCGTATGAGTGTATATGTCTATGTCTATATATATATATGTATACATATGTATACATGCGTATGAGTGTCTATGTCTGTGTCTATGTCTATATATATATGTATACATATGTATACATGCGTATGAGTGTATACGTCTATGTCTATATATATATGTATACATATGTATACATGCGTATGAGTGTCTATGTCTATGTCTATGTCTATATATATGTATACATATGTATACATGCGTATGAGTGTATATGTCTGTGTCTATGTCTATATATATATGTATACATATGTATACATGCGTATGAGTCTATATGTCTGTGTCTATGTCTATATATATGTATACATATGTATACATGCGTATGAGTGTCTATGTCTGTGTCTATGTCTATATATATGTATACATATGTATACATGCGTATGAGTCTATATGTCTATGTCTATATATATATGTATACATATGTATACACGCGTATGAGTGCATATGTCTATGTCTATGTCTATATATATATGTATACATATGTATACATGCGTATGAGGGTATATGTCTATGTCTATGTCTATATATATATATGCTAGTTTCAGTAATAAGAAATCAAGGCAAGAAGCATAAGAGAAAAAGGGCCTCACTCATCTCTGTTTGCAGGTGATTAGATGATTTGCAGCACTTAGAAAACCCAAGAGGCTACAATAATCAGTAGGAAAAATAAATGACTTCAGCCACACAGTATCCTGAGAGATAGCCCTCCCAGAACCATCCATCAGCACTTGGTATATAGCTAACACCAGAGTGAATCCATAGAAACAACAGCTGCCATGTCACTGAGCACATTGGGAAAAAATTGCATTTGAGAAGGTTCTTAGTTTGGAATCCTATCTTTGACACTTCCTGTCTGTGTGACCTTGGCTTTGTGACTTCTCTTAATTTCTCTGGGTCTCAGTTTACTCGTCTGTGAGATGAGGAAGTTGGGACCCAATCACCTTTCAGGATTCTTCAGGCCACTACTTTAAACATCTCTCTGTGTCTGTCTATCATTCTGTCTCTGTTGCTCTCTCCTTCCCTCTTCCCTTCCTTACTCTCTCTCCTCCTCTCTTTTTTTCTCTCTCTCAATCCTTAATCTCTCATATGTATATGCATATGTATTTATCACCATAGTACATACAGACATAAGTGTTTGTATGTATATGTGTATTTATACACACACACACACACACACACAACCCAATGGTGGCTGGAGCTGGCTGGAACTGGGTCTTTCATTGCTAAATTTCCACTGTGGTCATTTTCCCTGCAGTCCTCTACCAATACTACAAATCAGGAAATACAGTCAGGGTACCAATGTTGCCCAAATCAACTTAGAAATTTAATGAAAAACCAATGAAAGCTCCCATCGACTATGGCAGCCTGATAAAGCTTTCATCCTCTAGGAATAATCCTTCTTGAGGCAATCTCAGCTCTAGACTCACTCAGCCACTTGCTGATCACACATCTGGGATTTTTCCATGCTGAAATGTCCACATTCTTAGCCAATCCTGGAAACTTCTTACAGGTCACATCAGAGATGGAAGACCAACTGAATGCATCTACTGGAAACTCTAACCCACATTCCAAAACTCTGACCCTCATCTACATCCCCGGGTAGTGACTGTTTTGTGGAACCTCCAGTGCAGACATGGGAGCATTGCTTAGAGCCAGACATTCCTAAGTGCCAGGCAGGAGGGGGCCTCTTGAAGGATCCACCCTTTCTCCTCTTTTGGCTCAGAGATAACCTCTCTTGGGGCCTGGGCTGCCTTCCTCTGGCTCCTCTGAGCTTGTCATGGCCTTGTTCATTGGGTGACTGTGGTCTGAATGCTTACTTTCAATCTCCTCTTGGTTTCTTCCTTTCTCCCCTCTGTATGCCCCTAGAGCCCTCATGACTTCCTTTGTGTGAGAGCTAAGACATACAGTCAGAAAAGGTTTAGCTTTCACTATTCCCTGGCCAGTCTGTCCTTTCTGCGAAGCCCTAGAGACCTTTAGAAACAAAGAGCAATGGGCTGGGAGAGAAAATCATAGCCAAACTGGTGCAGAAGAACTGCCTGTCCAGATGATCAAGAGGAAATGTGGGAAAAAAACAAAAACAAAAACAAAAAAGAGGAAGAAGTCCGACATTGCTGGAGCTCAAATTCTACTATAAAAGTGTAACTGTCTCAGTTCTATGATAATGAAAACAATAGAGAAATAGACCAATAGGGCAGATTAAAACCTGCAGCTAGAACTGAAGATGTATAATGGCTGAGTGTTTGAGAAAGCCAAGACCACAAAATTCAAGGAAAGAAATTCATTGTTCAATAAACACTTGGTAAAATTGGATGGTACCAGGGTAAGAAATGGAATTACACTAACCTCTTACCACATACCACAATACATTGCTGATGGATCAATGGTCTAAACATTTTTTAAAAAACATGAAAAATTTAAGAGATAATAGGATAACTGTTGCAGTCATGGAGAGATGGAAGACTCTTAGCTGTTCAACAAATACAAGAAATTAAAGGAGACAAAATAGATGGATTTAATTGTGTTTAAAAAACAAACAAAACCCCTTTTCATTACACAAAGCTTTCCATCCAGTACAAAAATGAAAGAAACAAACTAGGGAAGACCATTTCTGTGATAAACATTTCTCATAAAACTATGATATTCAAATCCTCCCCACCCCCTAATGTTCTGTTTTAGGGGAGAGAAGCAGCATCCTTCCAGGCTGTAGTTTGCAACCTTGTTGTCATCCTCAAGTTTTCACTTTCCTTTGCCCCATATATTTAGTCCCTTGTCAAGTCCTTCCTTTCCTTCCACCTTTCTCCCCATGGATGGCACCCACAGTTTTCCATTTCTATTGTACTCACCCTTGTGACCTCTTACCTGAACTATTGGTGCCTCCTCTGCTCTCCATCTCTCCTCTCTCCAATCCATGCTTCACATGTATATGTGCCAAATACATCTTCTTAAAGTTCTGATCTATCCGTGTCATTAGTCCACTTGACAAGTTTCAGTGGTTACCTAGTGCTTCCAAAATGAAATTCAGACTTCTCTTTGGTACCTAAAGTCCTTCATAATCTGGCTCCAGGCAGGCTGATTATGATTTTTCCTAAGGTACATTGCAGGCAAAGTGGCCAAATTTTGTGTTTTATAGTTTTGACATTCATTTCCCACCTCTGTCTTTGCATGGATTGTTCTTATATAAACTGCTTTCCCTTTTCACTTGTGCCGTTTGAAAACTCTTGCTTCTTCCAAGGTTCACCTCAAGTGTTCCTTCTATCAAGAAATTTTTCTTGATTCTCCCAATTGTTGGTGCCTGTTATTTGGTCTTTAAGGACCTTAGTGCAAGTAGCTTCCTGGCCCTGCGGACCACGTTGATAGGTTCAGTCATTGAGGCGTGTCTTCCTCTCCAAAGATGGCTCTCTCCAAGGTACTATCTGTAAGAGCAGGTCTCACTTAACTGTTCAGCTTACAGGCACGTAAAGAGGCAGACAGAACAATCCTGCCCGGTTACTTAATGGCAGAATGGGCTTGGGCTGATTGGCTTCCTCCTTCCAAAAAAGGGAGAGAGTTTCATGAGATGACTTTCTCTTCCCTTCTGGAATAAAATCCTTTTCAATCTATTGACAAAAAGTGGAGAAGTTACTATGTGTGAACAGACAATGTTACCCAGCAGTTAGAGAAATGGCCTTAGAACCAAGGAGTTCTGAATTCAAGTTCTATATCTGGCAAAGAGCAATTGTGTGATTCTGGGCAAGTCAATTAACTTCTCAATTCTGTGAGTGGCTCTTGAGGAGGGGCCCACTTTGTATTGGTATAGGGAAATTCCCAGCTGGAGAGAGGACATTCAGTTCTAGGCTTTCTTCAGGGAGAGGTTTCTAGGGGGAGAAAGAGACTCCAGGGAGAAGCTGGCAAGGAGAATATCCAAGACCTCAAGTCTTCACCATGCCTCATTGTAGATATGTCAGGGAAATTTCCCCTTGGTGACACTGAGGACTCTTTGTCTCTCTGACTCTATCTATCTCTCCCTCTCTCCCTTCCTCTTTTCCCCTGTCCCCATCCTTCTCTTTCATATTGCTCTCAGTAGGAGAACTCATTTACTCCATTTATCACCTGGTTGATTCTAATCTGTGTAACTTCTCAGATCTCTGTTTGGTATAGGCTTGGGTAAATGGCTTAATTTACCATTCACTCTATATGTCTTTGTACAACTGTCATTTGATGGGAAAAGGGTCAAGCCTTCAGGTATGAGGGACACTCCATCCCTGCTAAGGAATAGTAACCAGGAAAAAAACTGCTTGAACCTATAAGTATTTCCCCTCAAGCAGCAAGTAGAGTGGAGATGGTGGCAGATAGATATAATTCTAATCCCCTCTTTAAGAAAAGCAGAGTGGCCAGCCTCTTGGCTGCTCTTGCTCCTCTCCAGGAGGGAGACAAAATATCTCTTAAAGAATTCTGTATTGATGCTTCCTTGGCAGCTCCATTTAAATAAGTCTATATGGATAAAAACATATCCCATAGAAGTCACTCATACACATATGCACATGTGAGCACACACACACACATTCTCGCATTTCTGTATCATGTGATCCTTCTCAAAGTGCTTTCCTAACCACTGTCTCACCAAAGACAAATAGGTGGTATTTAGGGCAGGGCAGGGCAGGGGTTTTATTACAATTTTAGAGGTGAAGAATCTGAAGGTCAGAGTAGTATGTTTTCCATGTTAGCCACAAGAGTGCCTAGCTTGTGAGTGGCCTCCTGGCTCCCAGATTGGATTTGGAGAGAGACAGCTTGTATTTGAAACACAACTTTTTCAGTATGGGCAAGGTCCCTAGGGAAAGCCAGGTGCTGCAATGGATAGAATTCTGGAAATGAATTTCAGAATGACTGGGAACAAATTCCACCTCAGACACTGGCTGTGTAATCCTGGGCCAGTCAGTTCCTCTCTGCCTCAGTTTCCTCATCTGTACAGTGAGGGGATTGGACTTACTGTACTCTAAGGTCTCATTCAGCTCTAAATCTATAAACCAATGATCCCTTGTGGCATGGGATGCCTCTCTGGATTTTAGCTCCACTTTATGAATTATCTTCCCCAAGCAGAAGGTAAGCTACATGAAGGCAAGGTTTCCCTTTCTGCTCATATTTGTAGCTCCAAGGCTTAGCACACACTAAGTCCTTTAAATGTTTGTTCACTTGACTTGACTTTCTTTATGTATAAAATCAGAAGGCTGGATTGAGGGAAACTTAGAGAGCATCGTTTCCAACCTTCTTATGTTACCAACTAAGACTTAGAGAATTCAAGTGAGCTGTCCAAGGTCCCCCAGGTAACAAGTGCTCAAGGTGGGATCTGAATTCTGACTATAGAGTGATCGATCCTTCTATCCCTTGTACATTCTGTGATCATTTCTCTTTATCAACTTTTCTTCCATTGTGCCAAATTCTAGTTCACCCTTAGGTAGCTTAGGCAACTCTCAGGTTCCTCCTAATAGTAAATAGTTCAGACAACTAGTGGGTGCATCACTTGGTTCTCCTTCCTACCAACCCTCTGCCAGAGTGAAAGTCATTTCCTGTTATTTCTCCAGGGAAATCAAGGGTGATCCTTTGTGTTCATAAATGCTCCAAAGATAGATGTGAGCCAGTGTTGGGGCCACAGAGAACCAGCCATGCTGAAAATTAATTAACCTTTTCTTGGAAGCCTCTGTTTAGATCGTGGTATTAATGGACCAGGATTGTAAAGGTAAATATCAAAAGTCACGAATTACCTTTCTCTTGGTTTTCCATCTCATTTGGGGCACAAACATTTTCCCTTTCCTTAGTAAATGACTCAATGTTCTCTTAGGGAAAGATTTTTCCAGATAAGGATGAGGTGTATAAAAGATAGATTTACGCATTTTTATCTTGCAAGAACAGGAAATCTAGACCTGCAAAGGAATTTAGGATTATCTGATCTAACTTTTCACTTTTAAAGATGGAGAAACTGAGGCTCAGAGAGCTAAAGTGACTAGTCCAAAGTGATACAGATAGTAAGGCACAGAAGCAAAATTTGAACACAAGTCTTGTGGTTCCAAATTCAAGGTTCTTTCCATGAAACCAGAGCATCTCATTGGCTTGGCTGAAATTGTTCTTTACTGGTGCTTCTCACAAAGGTAGGCTTCTTTGGGAAGGTAGATACTTTGGGAAGGTAGGAGGTGATGACATGAGTCCGGCCCAAACAAGGAGGGATTCTATTAGCCCAAAATCCTAACTAGAAATTCTGGTGCCTGCAGCAAGGAGAGATGATATGATCTATGGTTTCAGGTTGGACCTTGGAAACCAACTTGGTGCAACCTTTTCATTCTACAAAGCAAGAATCAAAGGACTAGGCAAGTGAAAGAACTTGGCTAAATGGTTTCATAAATCATAAAAAGCCAAGGAACATGGACCTCAGGGTCTAGGAAGTCAAATCCAACACATTTTCCACTGTACTGAACCTCTCACTTCCCATCGGTTAGGGCACCTGGGATGGGAGACATCCCTTGTAATGCTGTATGGTGTCTCATGGCCAAAGGACTCACCACTTCTGGGGATGTAGTAGGGAGGGGAAGTTGTCATCACTTCCTAAATTTTGACATCCTCTTAAAATCCCCAGTTAAGTCACACCAACTTGATTAACCTTCCTCAAGTGTAGTAGATGGGGATAGAGGTGGCTGATATCTCAGAGTCAAATCTCAGCTCATTCCACCTTCTTTCCCTTTGCAAGACACATGACCTGTGACTTGGGGGAGGTAATTGAAGAAAAGTCATTAGTATTGGTCCTTGCTCTTTCATAAAAGTTATGACAAATTTTATTTTGAAAAGGTCCTAGTGTCTCAGAGTTTATGAGCTAGAAGGAGCCTTACAGATAATCTGATCATAGTATTTTGGAGCTGGAAATTACCTCAGAGGCTTTGAGTTCAATCCAACCCTGATGAAGGATACTATTAATACTATTTTACTAACACTACTACTATTGACTAATACATGTAATACAAGTAATATTTGCCACAAACACTGAACGGGATTTATCGGGGCTGTTCACCCCGAGCCGACAGATTTACCTGACCAGCAGGGCCCGTCGACCCTGAAGGAGCTCGCTGTGAGTAATGGATGAGGTGGGAGGCAAAGATGTAAGGCAACTCCATTTATTCAAACTAGCTCAGGCACTTATATAGTAGCATGTACGCCTTAGTTACGTAAGCAGCACAAGCAAGATTAAACTAGTTTAAGCAAGTTTGCTACTGCTTTCCAGCCACATTTCAGGAAGTATCTGGTGGTGAACAGGGGCAGAACCCTTCCTCCCAGCACCATCTTGTTCATGCCTTACCAATCTCCCCTCAGATTACCTGAGCTGTGATTGGTGTACGCCGTCCAAGAGAGCTGAGGGTTGGCAATTCCCTTACAAAACACTGTGGTAAAAGATTTATAATTATCTCATTTAATCCTCAAGACACCCTTGGGAGGTAGGTGCTATTATCATCCTTATTTTAAAGATGAATAAACTGAGGCAAATAGAAGTTAAGTGACTTGGTCAGGGTCACACAGCTACTAAATGTCTGAGAATCTGCTCTGCAACATTCCCAACAAGTCCTTGAATACTTCCAGTGGTGGTGGACTTACCAAATGCTCAGGTAGCCCTTCCTACTTTGAGAAAGTTCTATTGTTTTGGAATCTTTTCTTACACTGGGCATAATTTTGTTTTTCAGGAATTTCTTTTCACTGATCCCAGTTCTAGCAGCTGAGGTCAAATAGAATGAACATAATTCACCTTCTGTGTGACTGTCCTTCAAATACTTGAAGGCAACAACAATGTGTCTCTTGAGTCATCTGTTCTCTGGGCTAAGCATTCCAAGTTCCTGAAGCCAGTCCTTGGATGGTGGGGGGTTCAAGGACCTTCCTTCCATTGGTTGTTCTCCTCTGGATAGTATCCAGCTTATTCACATCCTTCCTCAAATGTGGTGCCCAAATTTTAACATGATGCTTTCAGATTGGATTTGACCAAGGTCGAGGACAGCAGAATTGTCACCTCCTTGTTCCTCTGGTTCTCTGCATCCAGCCTGATGCCATGTTGCTTTTGGGATCAACATCTTGCATTATTGACTTATATTGAAGTCATTGTCTGCTAAAATCCCTCAAACTTTTTCAGATGAAAGCTATAAAACAGCCCTCATTGTTCTGGGATGTTCATCTTTGTATTAAACAACCCCAGTCTTTCAACCTGCTCCACTCAGAATCTGGGAATCTCCTCACTCAGAGAAAACACTGCTAATATCAGTCCTGTTCAGATATAAATGATCTTTCTGCTACAACCTACCCAACATGTCATCATCATATAGCCTCCTCTTGAAGACCGGACTACTATGGAAAAGTAATTCACTGTCTCCCATGCCTCCCACTCCACTCTGGGGCAGACAGTCCTTTTGACACGTCTGCCATAGGACAAACATGTTGGCTTCAAGAATGGGCTGGAAAGGGCCACTTTTACCCTTTGTCTTATCCCTCTATCCAGATGTTGAGCACACATCAGACAGGGAAGAGCCTGATCACACCAGTTGTCAAGGAGCAAAAGTACAGACTTGGGCTTTTGAACAAAGATGCTCTCTCTTCCAGCAGTTCATGACCGTGGTCAAAGAAGGGTTAATTAGAATCTAATGCCCTACCTGAGAAGTAATGCAAATAAAGGTGACTTTGAATGTAGCAGTCATCATAAACATCATGGCACTTTGTAAAGATGGTGCATGTGGTCATCCATTATTTGATCTGACTCTTTATCCTTGCCATTTCAGAGAAGTGGAAACTGAGGCTCAGGGAGGGGAATGACTTGTCCAGGGTTGTGCAGCTATGAGTTAGGGGAAAAGTTGAGATTTAAACCCAAGTTTCCTCCAAGCTCAGTGTCTTTTAGACTTCAGGAATTGAGGTTACCTTCCCTCTAGCCATGCAAGGGAATGGGTCAATTATTAATACTCATAAAATTCTACTCATAAAAATTCAAAGCAATTCTTTAGATGCTAAAGGCAATTTTGCATTTTTCATGGTTTTACTAAGTTGCTATTCAGCATGCAGATATATTTGCAGGAGTCCTCTCCTTTAAGGAGTTCTTAGTCTACAAAGGAAAGATAACAGTGACATACATTCAATTAGAGATACAAATAGGACTTAAGATGTTTAAGGAATGAATTTAAGTAGGGTAGGGAAAGGGGAGTTATGGAATGTTGGTCTCTTTAAAGGCAATTCATAAACATACACACACACACACACACACACACACACACACACACATATATATATTCAACAGATATTTAAGACTTTAGCACAGAACACTGTGCTAGGCACTGGAGGGAGGCTATTTGTCCTTACTCTCTCTGTAGCATGTGCCATTGCTGACCATCCACTCCTCATGGATATGCCTTCCTCTCTGTGTTTTAACCATGCCACTCTTTCCTGGTTCTCCTCCCATTTCTCTAACTACTCCTGCTCCATGACCTTTGCTAGATTTTTGTCATGTTACATTCCCTAACTATGAGTGTTCCCCAAGGCTCTTCTGTGTTCCTCTATTAGATTGTAAACTCCTTAAGGGAAGAAGATGCTTGGTTTCTGTCTTTGTGTCTACCCCCACCTCCCCAAGCAGTGCTAAACACATAACAGGTGTTTTATAAATATCTGCAAAATTGAATTGAATTGTATTGAATCAAGCAGTGTTTAATCTGTGGTAATCTGCAGGAGCCCTTCCTGGGGACACACACAACAGATAGACAAGGCTTCTCCTCACCAAGGAAGTGGACTCTCAGGTTCTTTTGCACAGAACCTGGCACACAGTAAGTACTTAATATATGTATCCAGTGGGAGGAGATCTAGGACATGATTATCAGCACAAGTGTCATCCTTGTGCTGGAGACAGGAGAGAAGGCCTATAGGGAAGAGTCTGGTCACACCAGGTGGCGGCTGTTGCTGCTCATTAAGACAGTCTCTCTCTTGAACCATGTCCCTGATTGGGTTTATATCTCTTATTAATTTACAAACCAGTTAGTTACTGAAATCATAACAGACACTTGGCAAGCTTGGATCATGTCGTGCTCAGCTTAATTTCCCTAAAAACAAAATGCTTAGGCCCATGGAAGGTTATTTCAGGGATTAATCAATGCTCCTGACACCAGATCTGCCATAGGACTCACTCGTCAAAGCATCTCTTCAATTAGGCAAAGAACAACAGATGCCCCTGTTTACAAGGAAGCCTATCTTCTATCAAGGACCATTGATTCTCTGGAGAGAGAGCACATCGATCAAAGGCTGCGCATAAGCAGCAAACAATTTAATTTAGCTCTTTTTCCCTTTTAGAAAGTACAAAACTTTCAACTTTATTGTTTTTTAAATTAAGAAAATGGAAGAGAAATAAGAAAAATATATAATTTAGTTTCATATTCTGGAAGATGAAAGAGAAGGGTGAGGGGAGGGAGACAGAAAGAAGAAATGTACGATAGACTAAATATGTAGGAGATGAAAGGGGAGAGAGAAGGAGAAGGATGTAGAGGTGGGGAGAGAGGAAAAAAGGAAAGGAAAGGAGGAAATGGAGGGGAAGAAAGGGGAGATATGATGAGAAAAATGGGGGGAAGTGGGGGAAATGGAAGGGAGGGAAAGGAAGGGGAAGGAAGGGGAGAGGAAGGGAGTGACTTAATCTGTCTGCCTCAGTTTCTTCATGTGAGGACAATAATTGCACCTAAGTTTAAGGATTCTTGTGAGGGGATCATGAGTTAATATATTTGAAATATTTTCTGAATCTTTTTTGCTAACTAAAAAAATGCTGAGAGAATAATGACAGAGTGAGTGATGAATAGTATATTGAGGGGAGAAACAGAAGTCATTCAATAAGTCAATCAACAAACATTTGTTATGAAGTCACTAGACTGTGCTAAGCACTAGGGGTATATAAAGAAAGTCCCCAAATTTGTCTCTGCCTTCAGGAAGCATGCACACACACACACATACATATATATTAATTTATTTGTTATCAGTTTTCTTCAGTCACTTCCATAAGTCTTAGATTTTCTCCCCCTCCCTTTCCCTCCCTCCGTGAGATGACATGAAATATTATACAGGTTATGCACAAATTCTTATTAAACACATTTTTACATTAGTCATGTTGCTTAGAAGAATTAAAATGAAATTAGAGAAAAACATGAAAAAATCTCAAAGCAAAGCAACATGAGAAAATATTTTGTCATTCTGTATTTCAATTCTATAGTTTTCTCTGGATGTGGAAGGCATTTTGCCTCAAGAGTCCTTTGGGAATGTTTTAGGTCCTTAACATTACTGTGAAGGGCTAAGTAAACCAGAAAAATTCCTCACACTGTGGTTGTTACTGTATACAATGATCTCCTGGTTCTGCTCCTTTCACCCAGCATCAGATCATATACGTCCTTCCAGGCCTCTCCAAAGTCCTCTGGTTCATCATTTCTTATAGTGCAATAGTATTCCATTACATTCACATACCATAATTTATTCAGCCATTACCCAATTGATGGGCATCCCCTTGATTTCCAGTTCTTAGCTGTCACAAAGAGAGCTGCTATAAATATTTTTGTACATAGGTCCTTTTCCTATTTTTATGATTTCTTTGGGATACAGTCCTAGAAGTGATATTGCTGGGTCAAAGGGTATGCACATTTTTGTAGCCCTTTGGGCATAGTTCCAAATTGCTTTCCAGAATGGTTGGATGAGCTCACAGCTCCACCAACAATGAATTAGTGCTCCAACTCCCCCACATCTTCCCCAACATTTATCATCTTCCTGTTTTGTCATGTTAGCCAATTTAATAGGTGTGATGTGGTACCTCAGAGTTGTTTTGATTTGCATCTCTCTAATCAATAGTGATTTAGAGCATTTTTTCATATGACTATAGATAACTTTAATATCTTTCTCTGAAAACTACCTGATCATATCCTTTGACCATTATAAATTGGGGAATGACTTGCATTTTTGTACATTTGACTCAGGTCTCTATATATTTTAGAAATGAGACCTTTATCATAGACAGTAGTTGAAAAATTCTTTCTCAGTGTTTTGCTTCCCTCCTAATCTTGGTTGCATTGGCTTTGTTTGCGCAAAACCTTTCCAATTTAATGTAATCAAAGTCATCCATTTTGCACTTCATAATGTTCTTTATCTCTTGTTTGGTCATAAATTTATCCATTCTCCATAAATATAACAAATACATTATTCCTTGTTCCCCTAATTTGTTTATCGTATCAGTCATTATACCTAGATCATGTATCCAATTAGACTTTATTCTTGCGTATGGTATCAGGGATTGGTCTATACCCAGTTTCTGCCACACTGCTTTCTGGCTTTCTCAGCAATTTTTGTCAAACAGTGAGTTCTTATCCCGAAACTGGGGTCCTTGAGTTTATCAAACAGTAGATTGCTATATTCATTGACTACTGTGTCTTGAATACCTAACATTTTCCACTGGTCTACCCTTCTGTTTCTTAGCCAGTACCAAGTGGTTTTGATGCTTTTATAATACAATTTGAGATCTGCTATGGCTAGATCACCTACCCTAGCATTTCTTTTTATTAATTCCTTTGATATTCTGGACCTTTTGTTCTTCAGGATGAATTTTGATATTATTTTTTCTAGCCCTAGAAAATATTTTTCTGTTAGTTTGATTGGTATGACACTGAATAAGTAAATTAATTTAGGTACAGGTAGCATATATTATAATGGAATACATAACATATAAGTAACTACATCAATAATATTTGTAAAACATTTAGCTCAATGCCTGGGATGTAGTAAGTGCTACAGAAATATTTATTTGATTCTTTCCTCCTTTAAGTCAAACCAAGAATCAGCAGCTAAAGTGAAAAGTCCCCAAGGTCTGCTGCTGGTCCTTTCTGGAAGCCTCCACTGTCACCACACAGCCAAGCAGGACCAGTTAGAAATGTCTCCACATACTCTCTCCAAGACATTTCCGTTCTGGACCATCCCCATTCTCTCAGTTGCAGGCTCTGCAGCCTCCATTAAGGGAGGTTCTGTCTGCATGTGCCTATCCCTGCTCTACCTTGATTACCGATGCAGGCAGTGAACCAGAGGCTTTCCCAGACTGCCAAGGGGCTCTGTGGCACCAAGTCAAACCAGCAAGCATTAAATAAGCACAGATTGTTATGCTAAGAGCTAGGGGTATGGAGAGACCGTTGGTGCTCTGAAGGAGCTCATTGTAACAGAGGCTAGAGCACGCAGACAACTGTGTACAAACAAGACAGGAACAGAAGAAATGGGAGTAAACCTCAGAGAGAAGGTGCCATTGTTAAGGAGCTCGTCCAGGGACATGTGGTGGAAGGTGACACTTCAGCAGAGACTTGAGGAAAGCCAGGGAAGCAGGGAGTCAGATGTGGAGGGAGAGCATTCCAGGGATGGGGGACAAATAGTGAACTAAAGGGTAGAAAATCCTTGAGTTTAGACCCTCTGCTGGACAACATCCACTGTTAACCTGCAGGAAGATGGGACCTTGGCAATCCTGAAGTGAATTCTCCACTGAGACAACATTCTTGTGTCAAAGCCAGCAAGGCTCCACCCTTTCCCTCCTCTCCCACCCCACACTTTCCATCTCTGTAGATGAGAACCCTGTCCTGTGACCAGGGAAAACAAGCACTGAGTGCTAAACACTAAGCATGTCTTTCCAGAAATGGTTCATCTGAGGGATCGACACTTCATTCCGACGTGTACTTCATTATTGATGGCAATTAACATGCCCTGCACAGGTTCTGGGCATCGTCAGGAGCCTCATTTGCCTTTTGGGGCTGAACTTTATGGGCTGTGTTGACTTTGGAAAAAAGAAGAGACTGATCAGGCCAGCTGTTTCTAGGAGATGATCTGTCCCAAGATGGCAGTGAATGTGAGAACCGAACAGATGCCGGCTCCCACCCCCACCTCCCCGGAGCACTGGCTACATGATCCTGGAGGATTCTGTCTGGTTTCTACCCAGCAAGATTTGTGCTGCCATCACAGAGTCCCTTTCACCTAAGGCCTTATTAGAGCAGACACTTTTCTTCCTGGGAAGGCTCAAACCTAAGGTTGTCCTAGACACAGAGTATGGGACTATCCAGGAAGCAATGACAGAGAGTTCAGTCTTTTGAATGAGAGGATCTCTAAATGCCAGAGGGGCCTCAGAAGCAGGTAATCCTATCCTTACCTGAGCAAGGAGGTCCAGGAGAGCTCATCCAGCACCTGAAGACTTTCAGTGAAGGGGAGCTCATCACCTCTACTTTGAGACAGCTCTGGTGGTAAAGGCAGCAAACGCATAAAGCAGCATCAGAAAGACTTGGGTCAGGGCATGCTTCTGGCAAAGACCTGAGTTCAAATCCAGAAGTAGACACTTACTAGTTGAGTGACTCAGGGAAAGTCTTAAGTTCTGTTTGCCCTAGTTTCCTCATCTATAAAATGGGGCTAATCTCCTAAAATGGGTTGTTGTAAGGATCAAATGATATCAAAAACTGTAAAGCACTTAGCACAGTGCTCTGCACACAGTAGGCACTTTATCAATGTATGTTATTATTATTATTAAAGACAGAGAAGGGGCTGACCTGCATTAATAGAAGCAGTTCCCTCACTTGAACATTCCTTTATGAGTGAAATCCCAGCAGCTCCAGTCCCTATGCCCTCTCTCTTGTTGTTAAGAAGTCTTTGCATATGTTGACCCCAGTTGTCTCTGAAATCTGTCTCTTGCTCCTAGCTCTGTCCCATGGGACTATGAAAGACAAGCCCAATACCTGTAGCACATCATAGCCCTTCCTGCACTTAAACCCAGCTATCAAGGGCTCCCTGAGCCTTCAAGCCACCTGTGCTCACTGCCACTAATCCTCATGTGCCATGGACTCAGTCCTCCCTGAATGTTCCCCTTGAGTGGCACACTCCCCCTCCTCTCTGCTTCCTGGCTGCCTGAGCTTGTCCCAAATAAAGTCCCAGCTCCCATAATAAACCTTCCCTAATGGCTCACAATGCGAGTGCCTCCAATGGTGTCTCCAATCCATCCATCTATATCTCGTAGCTACAGTCCTTCCCATGTTGTCTTCCTGGTGGATTGTGAGCTCTGGAACTGCATTGGCCTTTCTTTGCATTCTCAGCAGTTAGCACAGTGCTTGGCACAAAGTAAGGGAAGGGAGGGAAGAAGCTCTTCCATAGACCTTACTAAGCATAGGGTCGATAAACACTTATTAGGTACCTTCTTTGGGCTAAGCACCACCGGAGATGTAGAGAAAGGCATGTGACAAACTGCTCACTGTCTATTGAGAGAACAGATTAAAAAAGACAATGGAATGGGCTTGGGGAGAGGATGCTACCAAGTAGGAGGGGAAGGGTCTGAAGAGAAGGTGGGAGTTTCCAGGTTGGCTTCCTCTTGCAGAGTGATGAGTTTCTGGAGCTGCTGAAGTCTAGGAAAGTAGCCAGGTAGGAGATGAAGGACCAGGGCACTGTGCTTTTTACAGATTTGATCTCATTGATTAGTAAGCACTTCCTAAGTGCCGATGGACTAACTGACTTTCACTAGCCTGGTTGCCTTCTTCTGGACAGTTTTTTGATGATTTTCCTAAAATTTCAGTCCCAGAATGAAACACAACACATAAGACATGGCTTGATGACCTTATGACCCCATGTAATTTCTCAGCGGCCACCATAACCATTTTGTTCCCACCAAACTTGTGATCTACTAAGAACCTCAGATCTTTGCAATTGAATTCAATCTATAACCATATACACTTGCTGTTTTCAGGGTATTTATCCTGGTGCTAGCCACTGGCCCTCCTCTCAGGGAGCTCACAGTACACTGGAGAAACATGGTGAACACAGAGCTCTGTGACAAAGTCCAGGAGGTAAACTACAAAGGAAATGTCCTAGCAAAATGCTCAGAGACATTCCACGTAGAGAGAGGGGGGATGAAGCCTCAGGGACCGGAAGGGATCTGGGCTTTGACAGAAGAAAATGGTTTGTAATGTGAGATGGGGGTCCATGCTAGGAGTACTGGACACTGTGAAAACAGGCACAGAGCTGGGAAACAAGAATGTGAGCTAACCCAACGTAGAATGTCAAGTATATGAAGGTGAACAGTGTGAGGTAAGGCTGGAGAGGTTAGACAAAGGGAAGCCACTGGATATTTCTGAGATGGGGAGTAATGTGGCATGTAAGTTCTGAAGACAGTGGCTGCTGTAGGTGAGCAAAGGACCGACTGGAGAGGGGTCAGACTGGCAAACCAGCCAATAGTTGAAGGGAGGGGATGGAGGAGAGGCCATTCCTAGTTTTGAGTATGGCATGAAGAAAGCCATAAACACTCAGAAAAAAAGGCAAGATAAAGGAGGGAGGAGATTATGATGATCCTGCCAAATCAGGTTACCCTATACATATATTTAGAACCAAGAGAGTCCTTAGAGGGTCCAAGTACCCATTTTACAGTAAAATAACTGAGACAAAGAGAGACAGAGACAGGGAGAGACAAGCAGAGAGAAGTAGTGACAGTGAGTGTGCGTGCCTGGTTCATAGGGATAGAAATAGGGACCAGCTGTGTTATTTCCTGGCATAGAGAACTCTCTAGTGAGAAAATTCCCTCTATCAATGATGGGTGGCAGCTCCTCCATGCTTAAACTTCTGGTGCTGGAGTCATATAGAACACTGAAAGGTTTAGCAGTTTGGACTAGAACCCCAAAGCCTGCTGCATTGAAGACAGCATTTTACCCACTAGGAGGCACTCCCTGCATCTCACTGGGGCATTGTGGGTGATTAATAAATGCTTGCTAGTTGATTAATTGGTTCATTTGTCATGTGAAGGGAGCTCCCAGTCTAATAAAGAAGAAAAGAATGGCATGGATCCAAAGAAACGATGCAAGGGAGAGGAAGCTAATGGCAAAGGAGGGAGAGGAGGCAAGGAGACAAGACTAGAAATGGACTGGAACTGGAAAGTAGAACATGTTGGTGGTGGGAGATGGAGTCCTGGACTGGGCCTGGAGCAGGAGAGGGAAGAGGGGAACCCATGAATGACAAAGGCAGAAACAGAATCAAAAGCATGTATGACTGAGAGGCTATGAGGAAATGTAAGAAAAAATAGATTTTTGATCATTGAAAAAACTAATTAAAAATGACTCCCAAACTGACCCTAAACACCTGTGTGCACACCCCCATTCTCTCTCTGTCTGTCTGTTTGTCTGTCTGTCTCTCTCTCTCTCACATACACACACATACACACACACACACACACACACACACACACACACACACACACCGCCACACTCTTTCTGGGAACATAGAACTTCCCCATTACATAATTAGACATTACCATCTCCTTGGGCTCTACTATCCCAGTCCCTAACCTGCAGTCACTCCAGAGGGTTCAGGATCTGGGCATGCTCATCACCAGCAGCCAATAAAGGTTGGGCTTTCAGAAGAGCAGGATCACCATCTCTATGTTACCTAACACCAGCTTAGCCGGCTTGGATGCTCCAACCCACTGCTGCCTCATTGCATCTGCCATCCACTAGAAGCCCCAAGTGTTTCCCAAACAAACTTCTACTTTCCCTCCCCAACCTTATTCTTGGGAAGATGATTCAAAAACCCCATGTTTCCAGTTTTGCACTCATTTGTATTCAATGTCATCTTGAAAGAAAGAATCCAGGGCACTAACAGGTCAATCTGATGGGTCAGGTCTTCCCAGAAGTCTGCCCCACTCTCCTTAAATCCAGGTTTGCTTGAGGGCACCAACCATAATTCCCTGAGAAGCTACCTCCAAAGATCTGAAATCTAGCCTCTACATTACCTGAAACTTGCACTCATTCATATCCCTCTGACATATGGAACACTTATATCAGTGACAATGCACCGACCCATCCTCTAACTTCTTGTAAAGACAGGAATGGTATACTCTTTATTCTTCAAACACTCTAACTTCTCTCACAATGCATTATCCCAATTCACCACAGTCCAGCTGAGAGCCACACCTACTCCACTGGATACCAGCCCTAGGAGAAAATTCTATGATTCCTTTCTATTCAAGGGAGGAACTTCCAGTGATGGGCAGCTCAGAATCACTTTCCCATTCCATGTACAGTCATCTGCCTTTCAGCTCAGGGGTCCTCAAGGTCTCAGCAGTCACAGAAAAGTTAGGGGTAGAGACAGGCTGAAGTGTTAGGACTATGGGCTACTAGAATAATTGCACTAGAACTGGGTAGGACCCAAGAGGTCACCTTTTATAGGTAAAGAAACTTTGTCCCAGAGAAAAGAAATACCTACATATATTCATTTGTTTTAATTTGAACTTTCAGGTATTCTGAAGATTCCTAAATTATTTTTCCTTGATCTATTTTCTAGGTTAGTAGTTTGTGCTATGAGATATCTCATATTTTCTTCAAATGTTTCAGTCTTTTGATTTTGTTTTAATATTCATTATTTCCACTGATTTCATTAGTTTCTTTTTCTGTCAATTCACTTTGCAAGGGTTGTTTTCTTGGCTAAGGTTTCATACCACTTGTTTCAAGCTGCTAATTCTCTTTTTGTATCTTTCTCCCATAGCTCTTGTTTTTTTTTCCTCACTTTTTCCTCTACCTTTCTCATTTGGTTTTGAAAATAAAATTTTAAGCTCATAAAAAAAACAATTCTTGCTTTAACTTGTATAGTTATTCTGGTTGAACATGTCTGCAAGCTGCATTTTTCTTTGAGGATTTGCTTGTATATATTTTAAAGAATTCTCTTCTGGGTCTGTTTCTTCAGCTTCCCCGTTGTCCTAATAACATTTTTTTACCATGGTATTTTTTTTTGCTCATTTTTCCAGTTTATTTCTTCACCTTGGATTTAATATTCAGACTCTGTCCTCTTGTGTCCTGGTACTGCATTTACACTTCTTTCTAGTGACCTGCAAACTTTTAGCTCCCTAAGTGATGAGATCTGGGGCTATTGGTCACTGTCCTCCTAGTCTCCATTTCCTCCCCTCCTGTAATCCTTGGGGCTTCTTCATCCTGCTTCACCCAGGAGCCTTTGTATCCTGCACAATCACATCAAGCCTGGAACTCAGAGCTCCTCAGTCCCCTCTCTCTACCCCTGGGCGAGCTGAAGGCTCCTCCTGGAACTTCCACTTAAGGAGAGTTCCTGGGCCAGCTGTCTCCTCATTTCTCACATGCCTTCACACTCCTGGGATGCTGGATCATGTCCCCATGATGGGCCCCTTCCTCCCCCTCCTCTACCTTCAGGGCCCTTGTGGGTGCATTCTTCCTCACTGGATTGTAAGCTCCTTGAGGGCACACACTGCCTTTTTCAGTACTTGTGTCCTCAGTTTGACACAGTGTCTGACACATTACAGGCACTTACTGAATATTCATTGACAGCCAAATGCCTCATGTGACTTCTGTAAGCTCTATTGGCTTGTTCTGGGTTGGAAGTCTGAGTATCTGCCTGTGAGCTCCATGACTTTTAGTGCTCCAGAAGAATCTGCACTTTCAGAGACATTGAACCACAGGCTCCCCTTTGGTTTGGGATTTCTGCCCTAGTCATTCCACTGAAGGCTCCGGCCTGAGGCCGAGGCCACAACTGAGTCCTTGCTCTGATCCTGGGATCAGCGCCACACCTCTTCTCTCAGCTCTGAAGTTGCTTCTCTCCTTCCTTCCCCTCTGACCCACAGCTAGGAACCAAGAAGGAAACCACCCCTCCCTATCCACCAAGGTCTGTGTCGGGTTGAGCAGTGAAGCCAGGTACTGAGGCCTGAGGACTGAGGGGGTAGGAGACTCTAGTATCAGTCTTTCCAGAAGTTTAAATATCTTGCTAAAATAATGGATGTAAGTTAAGTAGTTAGTTGTGATAATGTTTAATATAAAATTTTGGAATAATCTCTTTGTTCTCTCTGAAGTAAACTCAGAGAGTGCCTCTTCCTACGTCAGCAAAAGCCAGCCAAGGCTAACTCTACATTCCTTAGGAGACCTTTAACCTAAGACACTATCTTGAATGGTAAAGAAAATATAGACATCTTAGGTCATAATTTCTATTGAACTTTGTTTACCCTTTCCTATGTCAGTTATCTGTTTAGGGCAGGAAGCCTGCCACTTACTAGTGGTGGGATTTCCTTCTTTATCACCGAGACATGTGTTTACCCAGCTGGAATCCCAAGGCCTGACCAACATTACTTTGTTAATTGTCTTGTCTTACTAAATTTATGATTTGTTCAACTAGGAGAGTTCCTTTCTCACAGCAAAATGTATATAAGCCAGAAGATTTCTGCACTGGGTAGCCAGAACATTTCTGGCTCCATAATGCATTATGTTACCGTTGTCTTTAATAGGGAATTGATCAATTAATTAATTAAATCATAAAATGTATGCATTAGCTTGTTGCCTTTTCTTGGTAAGTTTTCAGGTCAACAGTTGCAACCATTTTGAACACATTCCCCCACTAGTACCATGGAGGCTAATTCATCCACTGTTTTGTCAATTCAGCTCTTAGCTCTAATGTACAGTCAATCCATACGTTAGAAACAGGACCAAAGAAGAGGCTCTCTCCACCACTGTATCATTTGAATGCTGATCACTAGGCTGGAAGAAGATGGAAAAATTTTCCATCCCCTTTGCTTGGAGATCAATATTACATGAATATTGACCTAGGTATGGATTAGACATTCAGCTTGGAAACAATATTGGACATCTCCTATGAATGCCTTGTTTTCTCCTTTTTCCTCCTGGTTCCAGCTAGGTCCTCCACCCCACCCACACCCAACACACACACACACACACACACACACACACATACACACACACACACACTCACTCACTCACTCACTCCTGGACTTCTTGTGTAAATTAACCCCTTCCTTCAACAACCTTCAAAAGATCCATATTTATATGTGTGTGTGCAATAGCTTTACCTTTTAGGAGAATGTCCCACTTTTTTAAGGCAGAGATTGTTTCATTTCTGTTTCTGTACTCCAGGGCTTGCCAGAGGCCCTTACCTAGAGCAGCTGCTAAATTAATTGAACTAACCTCTTTAATATGGGTTTGCCATGGGTACTATTCTGTGCTAGGCAGAGGGGTGGGGTGGGAATGAAGAAGAGGTAGTGAAGATCTATGCCCTCATGGGGTGTTCCATTCCGTTCAGTAGAGGTAATAAGATCCAAACATAGGTAGCTATAATAGATGTTAGAATAGGTTGAGTGTGACAGAGGGCATAGAGCACTGAACTGGGAGTCAAGATGACTTGAATTCAAATCTAGTTTTAGATATGTTACTAATTATGGCCCTGATAAAGTTCACTTCCTCATCTTTAAAGTGGAACCACTAGTAGCCCTTCCCTCCCAGTGTTCCTTTGAGGTTCAGTGAGATAATATAGGTTAAGTACTTCACAAATGTCCTTCCTTAGAGGAAGGTACATGATAAGGAGAGCTATGAGATCAATGAGAATGGGCAGGGCAACTTGGGGCTCTACAGATCATTAAACTTAGAGTGACAGGAGTCACTTACTAAAGCATTTGAATGACTCTGGTTATCTTCCTATACCTTCATTTTCCCCTCTGTTAAAAGATGGAGTTGGCCTCTATGGAGTTTGAGGTCCTCCCATTTCTAGTTATCTGGTCTTACACAATCGCAATTCATTTCCAGCTGGGGGAAATCAGGGAAGGAATAGGCTGCATTTGAGCTGGACCTTGAAAAAGGGATAGACTGTCACTTGTGGGAAGTCATTGGGAGAGGGAGGGGAGGTAGGGTCAGAATCCTTTATGCTGAGGGCAAGAAAGCCCCCACCACATGGAGGCTGGGCATGAGGACTGACTTAGGCTCTTAGGCTCCTACAATGGAGAAGAGAGGACAATGGAGGGGAGAAGAAGAAACAGAAAAGGAGGGAAAGAGAGGGAAATCCTGAGGGAGCACTCCCCCATCTTTGCATCCTGGTCTGGACCCTGAGGGAGAAAACGGGTAAGGAAGATGCCCTGATACTTCTTAGTCAGTCATGGAGCCTTTATTAAGCACTTATTGTGTGCAAAGATTGTGTTAAGCAAGGGGAGGTCAAAGAAAAGCCAAAGCAGCATCTGGTTGCTGCTCTCCAAAAACTTCCCTTCTAAGAACACAGTCAATGGGTGTTTCTCCTGATTGGGCTGAGGGACCAATGGGATGCCTAAAAAGGGCTTGAACTTTCCAACAAGTTTCAGCAGCCCAGATCCTTGGTGTTTGCCTGAGGTATCTGGCCCATTTCAGTATAATCCTTTTAGCAACTTCTCTTTAACTGCCTTTTCCATCCATCAGGAGGAGAAGTGAGGCTGGTGAGCTGCACAGCCCTCCCTCACTCAAAACAAAGTCAAGTGCAAGTCATGTCATCATTCTTTGATGCATTGGTTTTCTTTGAAAACGAAGGATAAACACAGATGCAAATTGCCCTTTCACTGTAGTCCACGGTAAACCCACGGGCCCTCCCCAGGCTGCTGGCCACTCCTTAATCCCATCCAGATATTCTCAGTCTTTCTGTATAAAATTCCAATCTTACCCTCATCCAATGTGAAGATTCTTAGAATGTGGCCCTCTTGTATTGGTGTCACAAATAATGCAGACTCACTAGGAATCTCACCCACCCAGTGGGTGTCTTAATAAACTCACTACTTGGACTGAAAGAATAGTGGTCAGTCTTCTGAGGCAAACCTACCCTGTCTCCTTGCATTTCAGGGTTTCCAGGAGCCCTAGACTGCAACTTTCTCGTATAGTTTTCCTTCTTGTCTCTTTACCCCTAGCCTGGAGGCAAAATCAGCTCAGACCTGAGTGTCACATAGGAAGAGGATGCCCTTGCAGGGAGGAATCAGTTTAAAATGAGAAGATTCCACGCTGTTAATTCCAGAAAACTCAATCCAGATTCCTGCCCCATCCCTGTCCCCTTTCTCCAGATCCCTTGCTGAATGAGGATGGCATGGGTCAGGGCATATCAATTGAAAATGATTGAAGCTAACAGTTTTCCAAGAAGAGCTGAGAGGGCTGGGTCCTAGCATGGAGAGGTCCAATCCTATCTGTGTTTTATTGTATCTAAAACGTCAGAGCTGGAGAGGCCTTTAGGGGCCTCATAACCAGTGCCTAAGCATTCAGCATTCCTAACAATTAGTCACGAGGCCCTGCCTGCAGACCTCCAAGTCAGGGAGCTCATCAATACTCCAGGCAGATCATTGCACTCTGGGCTGGTGCTGAACAGGAGTGTTCTCCAACCCCTCCCAGCTCCAGAGACTGGATAATTATATTTTCATCACTTGGACCTTGGAAATTGGCAAGTGCTGTCAGTCAGGCTTGATTTATTGATTTGTTGATTGTCTAGACATTACAAAGATGGAGGAAAATGAGAGCTGATTGTTAAATATTTACCAGTACATCTTTGGGGCTAAGTATCTAAGGAATGCTTGGACATCCAGCTCAAATCCAGCCTCCTTCATCCAGGGGCCAAGGGGGCCCAGTGAAACCTTTCTTCCTAACATCAACCCTTCGTGTGCTACTATCTTGCTCCCTTCAGTTTCCTTTTCTCCAGGACAACATTCCCATTTTCTTCACCTGGTCGTCATGTTAAGACCAAATGAGATAATGTTTGGGAAGCGCTAACTCATTGCTATTATTTTATCACGGTTTTTTGCTTTTGTTGTGTGGTGCCTTCCTCTGGGAAGCTTCCAATTCATCCATATCCATCTCACAGCAATGTTCTGGAGATTTCCAACATAGCCCCTTCAGAGGGGGAGTGTTGGGGGCTCCTCCTTTATGAGTCCTGGACCCTCTGCTCCCTCTAGTGTCTTGTGATACTGGTCCTAGCCTCACAGGAACATGGACTCAAAGCTGGGAGGGACCTTCAAGACTACCATACAGATGAGGAAACCGAGACCCAGAATATCAAGAAGGCTGCATTTAAACTCAGATCTTCTGATTCCAAAGCCAGTGAGTGCTTTTTCACTCTACCAATCTATCAGTACTTTGGTATGTCTCAAGCTTGTGGTACACTAAAGCCCTCTGATCTTCTATAGACCTACTATTTGAGCCCATGGTGAGTAATTGAGCTGCCATACCAGCAAGGGGACATGACCTTTGTGAGGGCTACTAGGAGAATGTAAGGCCAGTCACAGCCTTGTTGCATTGGTGTAGAATACCTTGGCCAAAAGAGGGAAGGCATGAGTGAAGAAATGGCAGCCTCAGGAGGTATGGACGCCCCTGCATCATGACCACTTATAGAGTGGCTTATAGAGCTGGAAGGGGTGAGAAGGGTGGGAGGACTGGTTAGAGGGTGTAGTGGGATGAGGAGGTGCTAGGAGCCCATACCACCTTCCTTCTCCCCTTTTCAGATACCCCTCCCTTTGAAGGGTTCAATTGTCAACCACATGAGTTCACTCTTTCACAACTGGAGGATGCCATTCTTTTGGGCTGGAGACTGGAATTCATCTGGAGCAGTTCTGTGCTCTCTTACCATCTCTGTACTTATCCTGAGTGTCCTGTCCCTGAGGTAGGGGGTCAACCACTCCCTGATCCCCAGCTATTCTGGGCTAGACTTGGAGGAACCTTCATTATTGCCCTTAAAGACTTGCATGTCTGTGTGCTCTTATTAGAGAGGCTTCTCCCTTCCCTGGTGCAGATTGTAGCCCTTCTGAATCTTCCCATCTTGTGCAAGTCAAGGCCATGTCCTTCTGAAAATCCCCCTTAACTTAGAGGAGCCACCAAGAGACCTGGGCTTTTTTCTCTGTTTTTGTTTGTTTGTTTTTCCATACTGGGAGTGGGAATCGCCAGCTTGACATTTGGGTTGCTCATTTATTGTCTCCCAAAACATGATGCACACTCCTCCATTTCTGTTCCCTTTCTTGAGTCATTATTGGTAATGAAGCCTATGTCCCAGAAACCATCTATCAGTAGAATTTGGCGACTAATTGATTTAGAGATCATCTCATCCCACTCCTTCTCCCGATAAGGGAGAGTCCTAGAGAGGAGGGGGGGCAGTGGTCAAATTCGCGTAGCTATCACGTCATAATATCGGGATTTGAGTGCTGGCTCCTGCCGCAGATCTGGGGGTCTTTCCGCTGCAGCTCATTGCCCCCACCTTTACTCAAAGCCCACAAACACATGGCTCCTATTCCTTCCTAGCACAGACACAGACTCCCTGGTGTTGAAGGCCTGATCGATAATCCAGGCTTTCAAGGCATACATCCCTCCCACAGGCTGGGAAGGTTTGGGAAGCCTATGCCTGAGTCACCAAGCCTGGCCTGGCCCCTCCTGCGGCTCTCCTGTGTGTGGATCTTTTCTTTCTTTTAATCAAAGTGCTGTCACATTTCTCCAACCATCCATCACCTTTGCTAAACTGAGAAATGGGACGTGATGCTGTGGAGAAGCCTGGTTGGGAGCCAGGGCAGGGAGTCTCCAGCACAGCTCTGGGTGACTTTGGCCAGGAGCCATCCCTCTCAGGCGCAGGGTCATGGCTGTAAAAGGAGAGGCTGGGCAAGGCAGTGCCAAAGCATTCTTCAGGGCTAACATTCATTTTTTTTTTTTGGCAGATTGGAAAACTGAACCTCAGATGAGCATGGACCCCAGTCTCTGAGCTGTGAATCCAGGACTCTTTCCGAAAAACAAATGCCACTGGGTTTGTTATTCCCAGGAATGATCAGTCTCTGACCTCTAAGGACCTTCCCATCTCTAGACCTAGGACCCTATGTCCTCTGAAAGCCTTGAAATCATATATCACCTCCACACTATCTTTGCCAATGAGGGGAAGAGGTTCTAGACCCAAGAACAGTTTCTGTTCAGTCTCATAATGTTGAGGCTGTGAGGAAACTTATTTGCCCTTTAGACACATGGGGAAACTGAGGCAAACAGGTAAGATGACTTGCCCAAAGGATCACTGTGGCTTCTCCCTTCCTGCTCTCTGGCCTTCTCCTCCCAGTCAGACACATACAGCTCTGGCTCTTTGGTTCTTCTGGGGAGGCTTTACTGTCAAGGATACTCTGCCTTCAAGGATCCTAGGCTTAGGGAAAATGGACAAAAGGGGGTGCTGCCTTCTCCCAAACAGATCAACCAATGGAGCAGTGCTTACTAATGGGGAGGATGAATACAAATTATTACACCCAAGAGCATTCTCATGGGGCATCAGGGAAAGCTTCAGGGAGGAGGTGCCAGACCATTGGTGACCATGATGAGCACATGAGAATCCCTGCCATGTTGGGGACACTGCCTCGCCTATTGGCCCTTTCCTCTCAACATCCCCTTGAAAGTGAGGCAAGTACTTCAAGGATAACTGTCCCCATTTTACAGATGATGAAGGTGAGGCAGAGATGAAAGGACTCTGCCCTTATCATATATAGATCACTGCCAGAATCAGGTCTAGGGTTTACACACACTGCCTTTCCATGATACCACATTGCCTTTCAGTAAGAGGAAGATTGTCACTCATAGTGACTGAAAAAGAGTCCCCAGACATAGCTAGTGAGCTTACATGCACAGCCTGGGGGGAAGAAGGCCAGGTGTGGAGTCAGGGGTCCTGGGTTGGAAGGTTTGATTCTGGCTCTGACATTAATGACCCTGGGAAAGTCCCTTTGCATTGCTGGTTTCCTCATCTAGAAAATGAGCAGGTGGAACAGGAGTTTCTGCAAGGTGTCTCTACATTCTCACTGCCATTGAGTGACTTACAAAGAGGGAAGAGGCTGGATGGTGGACATGCCAGACTGCTGTTCTGGCTGAATCCCAGGGCTTCATGGGATAACCCTCCTCTCCCTCTTCCACTCTCCACATTCTAGAAGAGAAGAATGATTACGCTTGCTGCGAGGGAGCAGGAATCACATCAGCTTTGGAATAAGAAATAGCAAATTTGAAAAATGTCATTAGAGGAAGTCAAAGAAAGCCCATTAGGCTGGGTGGTGCTCCTCCCAGCTTCTCCCTCTCCTCTGGCCCATCCCTTCAGGGGGCACCCGCATGCAACAGCAGGATGAGGACACCCTTGATCCCAGGAATAATGTCTAGGTGGGGGAGAAGCTCCAGAGGGGTCATGACAGGAGAATTTCCCTTCTTTCTACCTTTCCTCCTCCTTCCCTCCATCCCCTCCTTCCCTTCCTTCTTTCCCTCCCTCCTTTCTTTTCTTTCTTTTCCCTCCCTCCCTTCCTTCCTTCCTTCCTTCCTTCCTTCCTTCCTTCATTCTTATCTGGCCTTAGACACTTATTAGCTGTAAGACCCTGGAGAAGTCACTTAATCTTGTTTGCTTCAGTTTCCTCATCTGTCAGGTGAGCTGGAGGTTCTCTGTAGACAGGGAGAGAGATGTATGAGTATTCCATGTCTTGTGCTGGAGATAGAAAGACTGCATGACCATGTTTAACCCTTGGGTCACAGGGCCACATCAGCACTCTCAAAGCTTGTCTCCAAGGCTGGGTGCATCCTCCTCTTCCAGACACAGAGCCCTTTCTTCCTCCCTGCCTTAATAATTAAGTCTCAAACCCAGTTGCTCCAACTTCAAATTCAGGACTAGAACCACCCACCCACACTGCCACTCTCCATCAACTTTGGGATAATGAGGAGCATCCTAATTTTCAGCTTCTGAGTATGCCTTTTCTAGATCTTGAGTGCCATATCCCTGTCTCTACCTTTGACAATCAGAGGCAGTGTGGTCTGGTAACTAGAGCACTGGATTTGGAGTCTGGAAGACGTGAGATTAGCCCAAAGAGCTTTAACGTCACCTCTCAAGTAACTATTTCCAAGTGAGGGAAGAAATCTAAACAGATGTGAACCCTGATGTCCCCAGAAAGGTTGGGAGTCTGCAGGGGCTGTTGTTGTGTTTGTCCTTTGCTTTTGAAAAAGACCATGACATCAGAGAAATGCTGATGTGGCTTGCACTTGACTTTGTTTTGAGTGAGAGAAAGATGTGCAAGGTTGAGCTGTAGATAAGGTCTGAATCTCAGCTTTCTACCTGCGGGGGTCGAGGGGTCATCATGCATATCAATCCCCTCCCCGGGCCTCAGTTTCCTCATCTGTGAAGTGATTTCTAAGGTCTCCATTTCTAAATTTAAAATCCCTATGGACCCTGCAGTTCATCCCAGCTTGTCATAGCTAAACCTCTCAGAAGCTCTGCGTTCTGGGAGGAAGAGGACTGGACAGACAGAGAGAGGGCCTGGGTTCAAATCTTGGCTAACACTACTAGCTTTGTGACTTCCAGAATCCCTTCACTTCTCAGGGCTTCAGGGCCCTTCACCCTCACTTCAGGGGTTGCCTCCAGAGCTAAAGTCCTAAGGCCCCACATCAGACCCTTAGCAGCTACTTAACAGTGGCCCAGACACTTAATCTCAGGCACAGTTTCTCCATCTGTAAAATGGGGAAGCAATATTGTTCCGAGGTGGCTCAGTGAAATAAAGCGTAAGTGATTCTTGGCAAGTTATCAAACACTTTATACCTGTGGGCTGTTATTTTGCTAATTCCCATTATTCAAGACATGTTATCTTCAAGAAGCTTTCCAGGATGACCTCCCCTTGCAGAGTCATCCATAACCCTCCCTTTCTTTAGTGTTTATTCCCCTTATGCTATTATCATAAACCATAGTGAAGTCAGCAAGCATTTCTTAAGCACCTACTATGTGCCGGGCATTGTGCTACAAAGCAAGGAAAAACCAGCCTGTTCTTAAGGTGCTCACAGGCTAATGGGGAGGATAGAAAGTGAACAAGTCTCTGGACATCCTGGGGAAACTGGGGCAAATCCCTGAAGAGGAGGGCCTGGAGTCAAGGGAGAAGTCATAAGGCTGGACAGTATCTCAGCTCTTTTGAATCCTGAAAGCACCAAGTCCAGCCCCTCTTCCCTGGCATTTCTGTGTGTATGCTGGTGTGCAGCCTGTCTGCGTCTACTCTGAGCATCTCCCCCAGGGCCCAGGCCTTGCACACAGTCAGGGCTTTGTGCATAGTCAGGGCTGTGCACACTGAGATTCCCACACAATCAGAGCTCCCCACGCAACGGGGACTTAATAAATGTGAATTCAATTGGCAACTTTCACACTTAGGATTTCCTGGGATCCCACTGGTGAAAGGAAGGCATTTAAGTGAACAAGAGGCTGCTTCAAATTGGTAATAACAAACAGGGCTAGCATGCATAAATACAGCTCCTGAGCCATCAGAATTCTATTGCAGTCTGGGCCTCAAAATCCTTCATCACTTGGCTGATTGGGGTCTGATCCTCTTTCCAAGGTTTTTCTCATTTTCTCTGCAGTTTTCATACAGTCATTTTTTAGTCATGTCTTACTCTCTGTGACCCCTTCTATAGCTTTCTTGGCAAAGACACTGGAGTGGTGGCCCATTTCCTTCTCCAGCTCATTTTACAGATGAGGAAACTGAGGCAAACAGGGTGAAGTGACTTGCTCAAGGTCACACAACTAGTAAGTGTCTGAGACAGGATTTGAACTCAGGGAGATGAGTCTTCTTGACTCCAAGTCCAATACTATCCATTGCTGTGCCCCCTAGTGGTCTTTCATTTTCTTATCAGTTATAATAAATTCAGCTGGAAAGATGGAGAGATGTCATGAAGTGAGTGCTAGAAGACTTGGATTTGAATCCCACCACTTAACCAGTTGGGTGACCCTGGGCAAGTCACTTCTCCTCTGTTTGTCTCAGTTTCCTCATCTGTCAAATGGGGATAATAACAGCCTCTAGCTCCCTGGGTCATCGTGAGGACCAAATGAGATAACAGTTGTAGAGTGTTAACCCAGGGCCTGAAATATAGTACGTACTATGTGAGTAGCAACTATTATTATTAGTTATTATTAGCGGTGTGACTGCAGGCAAGGCTCTTCCCTCTGGGAGCCTCAGTTTCCTCCCCTGTGTCAGCTCTTCTCTCTCTCTCTCTGTCTCTGTCTGTCTGTCTCTTTCTGTCTCTCTGTCTCTCTCTCTGTCTCTCTCTGTCTCTCTGTCTCTCTCTGTCTCTCTGTCTCTGTCTCTGTCTGTCTCTGTCTGTCTGTCTGTCTGTCTCTCTCTCTGTCTCTGTCTCTGTCTCTGTCTCTCTCTCTCTCTCTCTCTCTCTCTCCTCTCTCTCCCTCCCCCACCATCTCTCTCTGTCTCTGTCTCTCTCTGTCTCTCTAGGGAGCTGGAGTAACACATTTTCCTTTGAGTCCGTGAGTCAGAGATGGGAAATGAAAGCTGCTCCCAATCTCTCTACTTTCTCTTTATTAGGAGATTGTCTGGAAGTAGGGAGCAAATACCTCTGCCCCACCCTTTTCCCAAGATCTGTTGGTGGGAGTGTTTAGGATTCCCTTGGGCCCCAGAAAACCTGGACAGGCAATGGGAGGCCAGGAGGTGAATGGAGGTGAGGTCTCCTTACTGAATGCTTGGTCTAGTTTCCTTTTCTACTTTGTTCTATTGCAATGGGATATTCAGATGAATAGTAAATACTGGTGCACTGTTGGCTTAGTTTCTAAATCAATGACTGGAGGGAGAAGTGAAGCTGAAGGCTCCAGAATCTTTTGAATGATGGCAGGTGGAGAAGACTTTGGAGAGTACTTTGGGCAGCAAGGTCACATCAGTCAATGCTTAAAGAAAATGCAGGCTTTTCATTGAAAGGTCAAATACTGAAACTGAAGCTTAATTACTTTGGCCACATAATGGCAAGGCTCATTGGAAAAGACCCCAATATTGGGAAAGACTGAAGAGAAAAGGAAAAGGGGATGGCAGAGGACAAGATGGATGGAGACTGCCATGGAAACAACAAACATGAACTTGGACAGACTTCAGAAGACAATGGGGGACAGAAGGGCCTGGCCTGTTTTGGTCCACAGGGTCATGAAGAATTGAACACAACTAAACAACTCGAGTGAAGTGAAGGAAAGGAATTCCCAGACCAGACAGGGCTCTGAATAAGGTAGAGTTGGCAGATTGCACCCTTTAATACTCACAGTAGAATTCTGGTCTGGAAATCTGGAAGATATGAGTTTAAATTCTGCTGCATTTACCTACTAATGGACCTACTAATGGGACAGTGTGTTAGGACTGGGCTGTGCAGGGATTTAAAAACTGAACCAAGGTTATATTTTATTCTAGGGGTGACAGGAATCCAGTGGAGATTATTGAATAGTGGAATGATACCATCAGATCTTCAATGAAGGCAAATTACTTTGGGATTAATGTGTGAGATTGACTAGAGTGAGGAGAAACTTGGTCACATAGTATATCGAGATCTGCCGACCCCAAGTCTATGCTTCTTGCCACTATATAGTCTTTCTACTATACAGTTACAAGGAGAGAAGAGTCAGTCTTTGAAAGGAGAACCCCTTCCTTGACCTGAGAATTGTTCTGTTCATGGAGGGATGGGTCCTAGTTTCTCAAATATGTTGTTCTGAGTTGAGGAAGACTTTGGGGGACCCTAAACTAGAAGATAACCAAGGACAATCGATTAGATTGCAATCTTGATAGCAGACATTTGAGGCTGACAGGGGAAATCCAGGTGACAACTCATCCCTCTGTTCCAGAATATTAAATGGCTATGAAATGATTTTGTTGTTTGCGTTTGTCTAGACTTGTGTCTTTACCTCTCCACAGAACTACTAGGGTAGAATTCCTTCCATCAATGTGGAATAGCCCCTCTGGTCTGTAACTTAACAGTCTTAGGGAGTTATCCAGGGTCCTGAGAGCTAATAAGGCCCCACACCTGGCCTGTGTCCAAGGCACAGTTGAACCCAAATTTTCCTGATTCCCAACTTGGTCCTTTCTCCACTGGGACAGGCTGTCTTTCTGAAGAAAAGTTACATGTTTAAAAATTAAAATTCTTTGAAGCACCTTTAAAAAATTTATAATACAGCTAAAGGCCAATCTCAAAAAACTCATTTTCAGAGCAAATTCTTTCCTAAATGTCCTTGTCAGGTATCTATTCTGCTCCAGCCTTGACTGGCAGCAGCAGAGAAAAACAATAGTGTTTGCTTTCTATTTGGGAGCACGCAGAGAGAAGGACACCCCTTTCTAGTATCCAGGGGTCTGAGATATCTACCATGAAGATGGATGGAGCTAAGGGTGCTGGAACTGAGTCCACCAGCTGAGAACCTACTTTCACCAGATGAAGGAAGAGGGAAAGATGATTGGGCATCGTGGCTGGTGTGAGATGTGGGAGACAGCTTGGGTTAATTCTTTTGTAGCTGATTTATCCCAGCAACAAGTGAGAGCAAACCCTCATATAGTGGCCAGAAAAATCGATGTGAGAGGCTTCCTGCTCTGTCTTGTATTGGTTTTGCTTTATTTATGAGGTCTCTGTTCAGCCCCTGGATTATGGATTGTGAATAGTTATAAACATATGCTTTCTACTAGAGTACGTGCTTGGTTTGTTTTAAACCAAGATGCTAGCTCTTTGGAACAAATGGAGAAAAACCAAGAGCTGGTTTGAACCTTGGATATGATGGAGCTCATGGGCCTCACTTAAAAGATATGTAAATTGAGTCCTAGAGAAGGAATGTGTTTCCTTTGGGTCACGTGGGCAGAGAGGGAAACCCAGATTCTCTAATTCCAAACTCATTCTCTTCTGACATATCACAGTGCCTGTTCGTATCACAGACCTGTGTCATTTAGAAGGGTGAGATAATCTTCAGAACCCAAGAATCACCAGCTAAACCTGGAAGGAATCCAAACTGTAGTGGGGTCACCACAGTAGCAGTGGTTGAATCAGCATCAGAATTAGGAGCTGAGAGATGCCGTGAGGATGAACTGGACATACTGAGGAAAGGCAGTTTGGGAACTGGACGAGGGGATGGAAACTGAGCCCAGCTGGGAGAGAGCTCAAAAAGGAACTTCATGAAGGCTCCAGGAAGAGAGAAAATGACTTCCAATCCCTCCAAAGGGATCAACTTCTCTTATTTCTTGATTCCTAAATCTCCTGATTTTCCTAAAGTACAAATCCAATCTCACTCCCCCACCTCCTGTTCAATAAACTGCAGCAGCGGCTCCCTATTGTCTCCAGAATCAAATGCAAAGTACTCTGGTTGGCACTCAAAGCCCTTCCTAACCTGCCCCTCTCACCCCTCCAGTCTTCTTCCACCTCACTCCCCATCACATACTCTTGGATCCAGTGAGCTCGGCCTCCTGGCTCTCCTATGAACAAGATACTTGATTCCTTGGCTTTGGACATTTTCCCTGGTTGTCCTCCATGCCTGGAATGTTCTCCCTCCTCCCTGCCTCTTGACTTCCCTGACTTCCTCTAAGTCCCAGCTAACATCCTGCCTTCTTTGGGAAGCCTGTCCTAGTCGCTCTTAATTCCAGTGTATTCTCTCTGTTAATTATTGCCTACTTATCCTACGCAGAGTTTCCTTTGCATGTATTTGTTTGCGCGTTGCCTCCCCCAATACATTATAAACTCTTCGAGGACAAGGATTGTCCTTTACCACTTAGCACAGTGACTGGCACATAGTAGGCATGCAATAAAAGTTGATTGGCTTATTAAGCTAGTCAAACCTCATTTCACAAAGAAGGAAACTGAGGCCTGGAGAAGGGCAGTGCCTTGCCCAGGGGCACACCAGGGCTCAGAGGCAGATCCAGGATTCCTATGAGCAGCCTTGTGATCTTGGAGCCAAAGTGAAATCACTCTGATGAATAACCAAGCATGACCTTTTTTGTTTCTGGGGAAAGCATCTCATGTTCCCAGCTCTATCAGTGGAAGCTGTTCATAATATCAATGAACCCATGGCTCCTGAAATGTCACCAGGAAATGAAAGGCCCTCTGGCCCTGGGGATAGAGATCACCTTTCTCTTCATTACAGTGAAATTTAACAAATGATGACTCAAAAGGGCCCCTTTTCTTGAACTTTTCAATTCTAATGAGGCTCAGCCTACTCTGTGTTTAAGCACCTTTACTCTTCTGTGGCCAGGCCATGTTGTGGGCCTTTGGAGTGCACTATGCTGCCTAGACTCAGAGGAGGGAGAGTCTAGGTTCAGATCAGACCTTTGGCATTTACTGAATTTGCTCCTTCCCCTTCTCCCCCCATATTTACTCTCTGTTTTTCACTTCTCACCAGCTCCAGTGGATTCAACTATCATCTCTATGCTGATGATTCGTAATCTACTTATGCAACCCTAACATCTCCATGAACTTCTAGTCTGGCATCTCCCACTGCTTATTAGACATCTTGAACTGAATCTCCAGTAGACATCTTAAACTCAATATGTAAGAAATGAAACTCATTACTTGTCCCCCTAAATTCTCCACCCCACTTCTGCCTTTCCTATTACTGTAGAGGGCAACTCTCCCGTCCCATTTCCTCAAGCTCCCAACCTAAGAGTCATCCTGGACTCCTCACTCTCTCACCCCTTCTATACCCAACATGGTGCCAAGGCCTATTGATTTCACTTTTTGCAGCATCTCCAATAACCTCCTTTTCTCCTCTGACTTTGCCCCTGCCGTGATACAGATTCTCATCACCTCACACCTGGACTATGGCAGTAGCTGCTGTAGGGTCTGCTGCCTCACTCCACTTCATTCTCCATGTAGCTATCGAAATGATCTTCCTAAATCAAAGGTCTCATCATGTCATCTCCCTCCTTGTTCAACTCCAGTGACTCCCTATCACCTCTATAAATGACAGAAAATCTTCTGTTTGACATTCAAAGCCTTCATAACCTGATCTCCTGCTATGTATCCAATCTACTTACACCTCACACCCCCCAGTATCCTGGGATCCAGTGATACTGGTCTCTTTGGGGTTCCACAGACAAGTCACTGTTCTCTCAACTCCAGGACTTTCCATTGGTAGTCTTCCATATCTGGAATGCTCTCTGTCCTCATCTCCACCGTGTTTCTTTCCTGTCTTCCTCTTGTTGTTTTTGTGTTCATCCTTTGTTGCTGAAGAAAACCCTCCCAACAAAGAAATGATGACATGACTTGCCTTTGACTTTGTTGTGAGTGAGGGGGGCTGTGCAGGTCAGCAGCCTCACTTCTCCTCTGGAGACATCTCTGTCTTCCTCTAAGAGCTAGATAAAATCTCACCTTTTAGGGTGAGCCCTTTTCCATTCCCTTTCATATTAGTGCCTTCCTGCTGTTGATTATTTCCAACTTACTCTGGATTTATCCATTTGTTCATAGTTTGCATGCTGTCTCTCTCATTGGGTTGTAAGCTCCTGGAGGGCAGGAGCTGTCTGACCTCTTTTTGTAGGTGCTTGATCAATACTGACTGACTCCTTCTACCCAGAGGCTTGCAGCATTTCTTTATCCCTCACTGGAAAGCAATTAGGGAAGACTGAAAGTTTATGGCTTGGATTTCTTGTACGCACACTCAATTCAGCTCAGCATCCAATTAAGAGGCTTTTTGTCACCATATAGTAGCTGATAGCTGACAGGAAACAGACCGAGGTTGTCAGATCCTGCTGTGAAACCAGAAGGAAAGAACCCTCCATCTTCCATGTCACCAAGTGGGCTCATTATGCCTCCCTCCACAGGGACATGTCATGAAGGGGAGGACCTGAGTCCTCCCTGGTCGGTCCTGCAGGTGGTACACATCCTTGTTTTTTATTTAGTCACTTATCTAGTTATCTATCCTTTAATACCTTTATATCAGCCATCCATTTGTCTCTATACCTATTATCCATCTGCCATATGTCATATATCTGTACATACATATTATCCATCTGTCTCCCTGTCATTCATCTATCTCTATCTTTCGTCTGTCAGTCTTTATTCTCTATCTATCCAATCTATCTAATCTATCTATCAATCATCTCTATCTATCTATCAATCATCTATCTATCTATATGTCTGTTTATGTTCCTATCCATCTCTGTATCTATTTCTGTGTCTATATCTTTTTCTTTTCGAAAATTATTTTACTGAGTTAGAAAAAATAGCAAAATTCATTCCAAAGAACAAAAGGTCAAGAATATTAAAGGAATGAATGGAAACAATGTAGCGGAAGGAGGCTCAGCAGCACCGGGTCTTACATTACATTACAATACAATGTCTCTCTATGTCTGTATCTGTCGATCTCTGTACTTATCTCTGTGTCTATCTGTGTATAACCATCTCTAACTATCTCTTCTCATATTAGGCATGTCTGGAAGGTAACCCCTCAAACTTGCTCCTTATCAGAAGATTTAGAGCTCAGGGTGCTTGGGAACATTTATTCTGATTATCCTGAATTAGATGGATGATAAAAACGGAGAGGCAAAAAGAGGGAATACTTTGCTCAAGGCCATTCATGGAGTAATTAGTGAAGCCAAGATTTGAACCCAGAAACTATGATTCTGAATCCAGAAGCTTTCTTCCTCAGCAGTTCCCTCTCCCATCTCTTTCTGCCATTCTGACCCTCAGGGAGGCAGAAGAGTGAGCCATAGGGTCCATCCTTAGCCACCTGTCAGTTGTTAGTGGTAGACTGAGAACTAGGTAAGGAAAACCCTCCCTTGGCCATGAGAGTCTTAGACCTCTGGTCCTACTCTGCAGATGTGGAGGCCCCTCCCTTCTTCCCCCCTCCTCGAGGTCAGGGGTGTAGAGGACTGTTCTAACTCTAAAATTATTTGATTCTGCTAAGCAATTGAGGGAGAAGGATTGAAGAGAAAATAAGTTGAATCTCTTGAATAAAAAATAATCCAATTGATGTGACAAAGCTAAAAAGAAATTGCCTGTTCCCACCCTCAAGATGCAAGATGTTTCATCCTAGGGACTTGGGTAGGCTGGTCCTTGGCAGGACTCAGGAAGGCTGACTGACTGATGTTTGGAAACACTAAGACTGATTTCTCTTCAGATACCGGTCAGGCTAGAAAGACTCATTGATGCTCTGACTCTCTGCCTCAGTTACCTCACCTGGGAGAGGGGAAACCTAACATTTGCATTACCTGCCTCATAGTGTCCTTGTTACCAAAGGGCTTTGTACGTCAGATAGTGCCACAAAATGAGGACTTACCATTATCTATGAAAAGAGGACATGATCTCGGAGGCCTTTCTAGCTCTTCCATTCCATACAAGTCCTTTCTATTAAATTGAACATTAATAAAACAATTCTGTGTTCTCCATGTGAGAAATAGGTGGGTGCCCAAGACACATGATGGATGATATGGGGCTTGAGAGGGACGTGAATAAGAGGTGGCATAGAAGGAGCCATGGACAGCTCAGATCTGCTATCCCCACTCACTGTGGTCAGCTAGGTCCCTTTAGCTTGTGTGATCATAAATTCATAGATTTAGCTCTTGGAGGGTCCTTAAAGATAATCTAGTTCATTCTTTTTGAGGAAACTGAACCTCATAGACATTAGAGTGATTTCTTCAAGGTCATATAACTATTAAGTGGCAGAGTTAGGATTTAAACCCATGTGCTCTGATTCCAAATCCCTTATGCTTTCTAATGCACTGCAGAGAGGTTTTATGTGTTTACAGGAAGTTTCTCACTCCCCTAAGTAACATAGTCTCCAGCTCAAGTTGAGGGACCAGATTCAGCTGTTACTTGGAGTGGTGTTCAGTAGAGGATGTGAAGACCTTTAAAAATGACATTTAAAAGGAAGAAGGAGGAGGAGAAGAAGAAGATGAAGAAGAAGGAAAGAGGAAGAAGGAGAAGAAGAAGGAGGAGGAGGAGGAGGAGAAGAAGAAGAAGAAGAAGAAGAAGAAGAAGAAGGAGGAGGAGGAGGAGGAGGAGGAGGAGGAGACACTTACACACCTACAAATCAGGCTGAGTCATTTCAATGTGGCCCATGTAACTGATGGTAAAAAAAGGGGAAGACGACAAATGTCTGATGCTCTAATGTCTGTGGGTGGGGAAGCAGGATCTGGTGAACATGCAACATTTTGGAATTCCACATATTTCCCCATGGGGCAGGGGAGCATTCCTTTGCCATATTTACTACAAAATAATCGTAATGATGATGAGAATACTAACAATAGCTAACATGTATACAGTGTTTACTGTGCACCAGGGCTCTGTTAAGTGCTTTACAAATGTCTCCTTTGATCCTCAGAACATCCCCAGGAGGGAAGTGCTGTCATCACCCCCATTTCACAGATGAGGAAACTGAGGCAACCAGAGGCTATGTGCCTGGGCCAGAGTCATATAGCTAGTCAGTGAGGACAGATTTGAGCTCAGGTCTTCCTGACTCTAGCCTCAGCAGTTTAAGCTAAGCTCCTTGGTGTGAGTAAGTGAGGTCCTTTGAGGATCTCGTCTTTGCTTCAGAATTCTAATAGCTTATATTTCTACAGCTCTTTAAGTTTAGCAAGGCTTTTCACACACCTGTTCCACTTGGCCCTCACAATTGCCCTGTGAGGTAGAAGTCATTATTCCCCCCATTTTGCAGATGCAAAAGCTGAGGCTGCAGATGAGAAGTTAGGGGACTTCCTCAGGGTCGGCTAGGAAGTGTTACAGGCAGGTTTCCAACTCAGGCCTCTATGATGACAAGTCCAGGGCTCTATCCACCACACTACCTGGCTGAATTCATTGGAATGGGCCCCCTCCTTTGTTCACCCAGATCTCCTGGCCCCTGCTGAAGGGAGTTTCCAGTCTATGAGGACTGAGCCTCATGATATGGAGGCTTCCTTTTCTCTCCACCCATGTCTAGACTGTCTCCTTCATTCACCATTTCCTGGGCATGAGTCACTCCTTGCACTGATACACTGGTTCTCACACATGATACTCCATTGCCCACCCCCTTGCCTTTGCCATGGCTGACTCTTGTGGCAGGTATCTTAATAATAGCATCAAAAACATTCCCAAATGGCTTCAGCAACACTAAACACAGCAAGCATTTCTAAAGCACTTTGTGGTTAGTTTACACACATTATCTCGTTTGACCTACACAACAAACCTGTGACATGAGGGCTGTTATTACCCCCATTTTATAGATGAGACAGAGGCACAGCGAGGTTAAGGGGCTTGTCCAGGCTCAGAAAGGTAGTAAGTGTCTGAGGCAGGATCTGACCTCAGGACTTCCCTACTCCCTGCCCTGCCCTCTCTTCACCATTTCATATAGCTGCTGACCTTGAAGCACTTTGTAAATGCTGGTTATTTATTATTCCAGGTCTTGTGTGGCAAATACAAGGCTATTTAGCTCCATGTTAAGATTCCTGCATGCATTGACAGCCTCCTTTTTGGCCTGGTGTTCCAGTGACAGTGCAAGTCCCAGCTTGGGGAAGGAACTTAATAACAGCCTATTGAATCTATTGGTTATAATTGGTTGCAGCTTTAGGGTATCCATTCCCCTTTGGGGAGTCTGCTTCCTTTGAGGAATGTGCCGCCTTCTACCCTCCTTTAGAAGTAATGGAATGGATTCCCTTTCCCAAATAATCTTTGCACTCAGCACAGAATAGGAACAAGCCAAGTTCAATGTAAAGTTCAAAGGATATGTCAGCAGAAATTAGAACTGAATAATTCTTGGCTGTGCTATGAGCTCCGAACCCTTGGCAGTATCCACATTGCCTTCAGAGCTCTCTGGTGAGATTCTCTGGAGAGAGGAACTGATCTGGTTTTTGTTTTAAAAAATAATTACAGGATCAACGTCTCTACAAAGCCACCAACTCTGAGTAATACTCTGGTGATCAGCCTGTAGAGGTCACTGAAATGTGCCAATGGATTAGAGAGAGTAAGCATCCCCTATAACAGGGCCCTTGTCTGAGTCCTCCAAGGCACTTGACTCATGCATGGTTTCTTGGTGTCCACTCAATGACCTCCAGAGATTGAACCTAAATTGACTTTTTGGAAGTACCTCTCACCTGGGTGGCTCCTTGCTCTATCTGATTCCCCCACCAGGACTACCCCACATACAGCATGTTCTAGATCTGTTTTCTCCAAATGGGGGCCATCCATGACAGGAAGGACAATCACTAATTCTTAGGGGGTCCTTATTCATATAAGGCTTGGGGATGTTGGCTCCTCAGAATACCACCCAGCTGTATTCTGGAAGCTGATTCTGCTTCCTTTTAGAGGGCTTAGCATGGTGTCTAGAGCATCACAGGTGCTTAACACATGTTTATTGACTGACCTCTCGGTGAGATGGGCATTCTACTCATCCCCAACTCCCTGTAACCTCGTTGAGATTTTGCCCCCAGTGTCTAGCATGGTGCCCATTAACTTAGTAGATACCTAGGAAATGCGGATTGATAAACTGATCAATTAATAACCACCCCCACTGAATGTCCACATTTTTCTCTGGGGCTCTTCACATTTCTGTCCCTCATCCTGGGAACAGCTTGGTGGGGTGGTCCTGGGATGGGGGCAGGAGTGTTGGTCTGGTTCTGGTCACATGTGGACCATTTACAATCTTGCTGGTCCTATTATCTCTCTGAGTTGTTTCTGTGCCCAAGGAGATGTGTGTGTGTGTGTGTGTGTGTGTCTTTGTTTCTGTGTGTGTGTTGTAAGAGAGAGACAGAAAGAGAGAAAGACAGAAACAGAGAGACAGAGACAGAGAGATGGAGAAAGAGACAGTGACTGAGAAAGAGACAGAGAAAGGCAGACAGACAGAAAGAGACAGCAAGACGGAGACAGACAGACAGAGACAGACAGACAAAGAGAGAGGGAGAGAGAGACAGAGAGAGACAGAAAGACAGAGACAGAGAGAGAGAGAGAGAGGGAGACAGAGAGATAGACAGAGACAGAGACTGGAGGAGGAGAGGGGGAAGGAGAGAGTGATAGACAGTAATGAATTAGGAAAGAAGCTTCTCTATTTCCTCCCCTTCTTTGGGGCTTGTCATCCTTTTCTTCTTTGCCATTCAGACTTCTAGGGGAGAGATAGGGAAGAGTGGGTGACTAGGGCCCTAGTCTCAGACACACTGGGCAGCTCTGGGACAAGCGCTCGCATTGCTGCCATGATCCCTGGGGGAGCTCTCCAACCATGAAGACTTCCTGGCCTGAGGCAGAGCCAGCCTCTGGCAGTCATGAGGAGAGTGTGGCCTGCCAGCATGGGCAGGGTCATTTGATCTTTTTACTAGTGTAAATGTCATTCTTCTTTTTATTCCTGAATTTCTGAAATGGGGAGGAAAAAGTCCCTTCCAACCTTTCTCCCTTCCTTTATTAGCTATGGGCACACAGAGGAGGTACACACCTCATCTGACCCCCCAAACTCTGGGAGGAAAAAGGAAGAGGACTAGAAGTGATTGGTGCTGAGGATCTCTCCCAAGAGGTTAGGTCCAGTTCCTGTCTCATTTTATCTTCTATGTAGTAAGGAGGATGAGGACAATGATAGGAAGCAAAACTGTAGAGTCAAGAGATGCAGTGTTTTGTGTGAAGAGCAGAAAGAAGGCTGAAGGCCCTGAATCATGGAATGTAGAGAGGAGTGAAGTGTAAGAAGACTGGAAAGGAAGGGTAAGGCCAGGCTGTGGAGGGCTTTAAAAGCCAAGTAGTTGATTCTGGAAGTAGCAGGAAGCCCCTGGAGGTGATGATGATGGTGATGAGGAGGAGGAGGAGGAAGAAGAGGTAGAGGGTAAATCAGAGGGGGTATATAAATTCAGTTCTTTCTGTTTCCAGGCAATATTTAAGACCATCAGTTGAAGTGAAAGTGCTGACTGAGCTGGTCAGCGTTTCCTTATCTTGGAGTCCCATTTATTAATGAAAATATAGGTCTAGCCTCAATCTTCATTTTTGATTTGATCATCACAATGCCATTCATAATCAGGACCATCTGAAACATCATGATATCAAAGATCTAGAGAGGATCTTAGAGGTAATTGGGTCTTTGCCCCTCATTTTGTATGTAAGGAAACAGATGCAGACAGATGTCCAAGGTCATGTAGCTAGAAAGTGTCTGCTATGGGATTCAAACCAAAGTCTTTATGACTCCTAGTCCAGTACTCTTCTCATCACGCTATGCTACCTTTAGGACTTGACCATCTCTGAATTAGACTATCCTCTGTGACAGTGTTGAACATCTTTGGGGAGCAGAGTCTCCTTGCTCAGATGTCATGAAGCATGGTTCTTACACTTTCAAGGAATCTTGAAGACACTAATGTTCTTTTTCCTTTGGAAATTATATTATTGAAATGACTAAAAACAATGACAGTTATCTTTCTCTGAGAAATCACACCCTGAGGAAAACAAAACAAAACAGCATTTCTACAGAAATAAAGGCAGTGGGGAGAAGACCTCAAGGGGAAAAAACATTACTAATTGCAAAGATTACTGATGTATCTTTTTTCTGAGCAATGAATTTACATATGAGTATTACAGGCTTTTCAGGTGGATGTCTAGGAAACCCAGATAAGCAGAACATTTGAGTGAATATAGGTCAATTCAATGTCTGATAGAAATGTGATTTCAGTTTCTCAACCTCAGACAAAAGTGAATAATTTCACACAAAGAAACCCTGCTTTGAGGCAGGAGAGCAAAGAAAGGGCATGGAGAAAGAAGTCAGACAAAAGACAGAAGAAGCCAAGCCAGTGTCCGAAGCAGACAAGGAGAGGAGAAGCAGCTAGACTGACCACCTGATGTTTGAGCAGACTTAAGCTCAAGCCCAGTCCTACAGTTCCTAGACAAGCAGCTAAGTAAAAGTGGAGAGCAGATATAGAGCCTACATGGTCCACAGTCTCACTGCCGATGCTCTAGGAATAGAGGTCTTGCATCTGATTTGGGGAGCTGAGCTAACCAGAGGAAAAACTTTGTTTCGAGGGCCTGACTGGAGGAAGAAGGATCCCCTGCTACAAAAAGAGAGTTAATTGGGGAAAGGAGAGGCTTGCTCTTTACTTCCATCTATAACTTGAGAGTGAGGAAGTCTCTCTGGGATTTGTCCTCCTTGATCTTGACTGGCTCCTTAATTTTGAAAAAGGGAAATTTCTTAGAGGTGAGCCTAGAAATTGAACTTCAATAACTTTTCAGAACCTAGGGTTAGAGCAGTTGCTTTTGCTAAAAGAGTTTCATACTGCCTTAGAGCCAAGTCAAGAAGTTGTTTGATTGGAGCATCCAAGAGAGGATCAGATTCATCCAACAAGTGACTTTTGGTGTAGACCATTCCCCAAGGAGACCAAGGACATCAAAGTCTACATTTTTCAGTCTTGAGTTTCCTCAGGCATATGAACTTCTCTACTCATGTATCGCCCTGTTAGGTTTCTGTAAGTTTCTGCCCACTCTTCCCTATATATACTCTATACATTGGTGGGACTATTATTTTCTGGGTAGGCTATTATTTTATGATTCATCTTGTTTTTCTTTCTGTGCAGTAACTCTTTCCTAATTAACAATTAGTGATATAATCTTGAACAATTTGTATGAATGGGGAGCACGCTAATGGGGGCTCCATAGATATAGTTGTAAGTAAAAGGCTTTGCCACACAAAGGTTATTTCTAGGAGCTCAAGAGGGAATTGTAGTATAATATTCACACTGCCTTTTGGAACCCCTTATCTGTCAGCATAAATGTGGGTTAGGGCAATCAGCTTGGGTGGAGTGAGAAGAGATAAGAGCTGGAGGAGCTGAGCGCTCACACTTGTGCTATGGTTGCACACTCTGCTGTATGAGAATGTATGAGAAACACCTTGCTGGAGGAGGGCTCCAAAGGCAGGGTTCTGCTCTATTCAATCAAATGCCTTCTACGCCAAATGGAAGAGCTTAAGGGCTTCTTTGAATCCTCCACAATTTTCTATTAGTTACTTGGTTGTCAAGGGCTGGTCAATCTCCTTCCTAAAAGTTGACAACCAGAGCTAGGCAATCCTTCAGCCAACACATTGCATGTATTAAACACCCACAATGTGGCTGACACTGTGCTAGTTACTGTGGATTCAAAGGCAAAGATGGAAGAGTCCCTGATCACAAGGATTTCACATCATATTGGGAGAACCAATATGTAAACACAGAAATACGGAGAGAGGGGTGAAGGAGGATAGGACACAAACACAGAGAAATGACCAGTAATTCAGAGTAAAAGGGTTATACAAGCACAAAGCCCTTTGTGATGTAATGGGGCAATGGAGAGTCAGATAAGACTTTCTGAAAGAGGAAGCAGGGAAGTTGGGCTTTAAAGAAGGAGTAGGAATGCAAGGAGTAAATTAGGGGGAGGAGAGCATTACAGGCAGAAGTAACAGCCTGAGCAAAGGAGCAGAGGTAGACAAAAAATCCAGTGCATGTATGTGTGTAGGGGGGTGGACAGAGAGGCTTCCTGGGGCATAACATGGAGAATAATAGTTTGAGAGAAGCCAGAGCGGAGGAGACAGGGAGAGAGGGCAGATGGCATCAAGCTTTACCATGTGAAGGAAGTCTCCAAGAGGGCTCACACTATGAGCCCTGGGGAATTTCCTAAAACATATTGGACAACAATATGTGAGGAAGTGGATGGAGATTTCCTAGCAGCCAATGCTGTTAGGGGCCCAGATCACTCTCTCTGAAACAGGTGCTAGGAGAAGGGGAAGAGGGGAGGTTTACGCATATTTTACTGATAGGTGTGTCGCAGGTCTCCTCAGCAAGGAGGGTTCTCAGATGCAGAGGGGATGAGTGTGTCAATCAGTATGACAGCGTTTGAGTTCAACCATAACGCCTCTGATCAAGAGGAGCCTCTCAAGCTTTGGACTAAGCCAAGTTAGCGAACATTCGGTAGGTGCCTACTTTGTGCCTGCCACTGTGCCGCTGGGAATGCAAAGACAACAACAAAACAGGTCCTGCCCTTGAGGAACTTACATCGTCCTAGGACAGACGATCTTAACCTGAGTTCTTGAAGTAATTTTAAAGTTTTTATAAATGTGGTTTAGTATAATTGGTTTCCTTTGTATTTCATTGTATGAATTTAAAGACATTATTCTGCAGTGGGATCCATAGACTTCCAAAGAGGGACAGAACACTAAGACATCCCCTAACTGGTCCTAGGAGAAAACAGGCATGAAGCTAAATCCAATACATTTTGACGAGGTAGAGAAGTCTGAGAAGGGGAAAGCCAGGAACATCTTCTTACAGGAGGAGTTGTGACCCAAGCTACCAAGAGGGGGGGGATAAGAAGATGGTACATCCCAGTATCCTTGGGGGAGGGCAGCTTGGGCAAAGGAAGAGAGGAAGGGATGGAAGGCAACCACAAGCATACAGGCTACAAATGACCAAGGAACGGAGGATCCAATTAGATCAAGAGTTTGAAAACTTGGGTGGTGACATCACTCTCCCCCCCCAAAAAAATATTGTCCCATTTCCCATAATTTTCATAAAACAATTTATGCAATAATTTTCTCAACTCATTTTATTCAAATAAAATTAAGAATTTTTATAATTTCATAGCAATACGCAAACAAATCTTCAAAATAAAATAAAATAAGGTAAGAAATGTTTATTGATTGATAAAACAATTTAAAATTTTCCTCTTAATAGCTTTAGTAATGGTGTTACAACACAAATAACAGTACCACTAATAATAATTACTAAGTCTCTACCAATGGATACCAATAATGCTAACTACAGCGCGGCCAGTACGATTGGTGAGCTTGTTTTCCAGCGTGATGTTGTTCAGACCATGGCGTCATTGATGCGATGGCTACTCATTTTTTTTTCAACCCAAAATCAAGATCTACATTGTGTTTCCACAATGGCTGAAGCAGAAAAGGCCATTTCATATAAACAGAATGTTCAAAATAGTAGCAGAAGCATTCATATCATTTTGTTGAATAATCCAGAGAATGTTTTATTCAACTATAACCAAAGCCTAATAAGATTTTCAGGTTTGACTGTTCGTTATAACACGTACAAGAGCAGCCTAATAGCCACTCTTGTTCAGAAAGAATAAGACTTGATGTATTGTAGGTGCCACCACCAATGGGTTCTTTGATATTTAGAAAAATTTCAGTCTCCAAAATAAAACGAGACTTGCTTCTGCTGACCGGGCAAGTGTTTAATAAGCAGTCTTTATTTCTATTCTATTTCCTTTTTTGAGAGGATTACCAAGTGACAGAAATGCTAAGAATATAACTTGCCTATATTTTAGCAAAGATTTTGATAAAGTATCTCCCACTGTCTGTGGGGACAAGATGGAGAGAACTGCATTAGGAGACAATTTAGCCCAGTTGATGCAGAACTGGTTGCATGGTCAGATACAAAGAACTGTGAATGTGACAGGAAGTTGCCAATGGGGCACCAGTTGTATATGTTGCTTGTTTGAGTTAATTTTTTTTTAAATCAGTTCCTTGGTATGTTATGTTCTCTGCTACACCTGGGGATGTACTGTGTTAAGGGCAAAACTGGTACCCCCTGATTGTATAAACAGGTATAATGTGGGAGGGATATGCTATTTTATCTTATATACTTTTGTGTATTAAGGCCATGTGGCCACCCTGGTAATAAGTTGTTATGCTGTTATGAACTGTGAATGCTTTAGTTTCTTGAATAAGGTTTAGTTCTGAGTAAACACAGAGGTCGTTACATTTTGTGGTTCAACCATAAGAAAATATGTATCACTGTGGCTGTGTTGACTGGCATTACATTTGGTGACGAGGATGGAATCACAAAGTATAATGCCTCTATTTGGAAACCTCTAAAAAATTTCAGTTTCCAGGATCAATGACTATAACAATCTCATGTTCACCCTTTTATCCCCTTAGAATAGGGGCCAAGTTCCCATGTCTAAAGGTACACAAGTATTTATTTCAATCACAGATGTCTTGATATTTTGAACAGCAGCCCAGTTCACAGCTATAAGAAATCCTGTGCTGAGTCATATAGAGCTCTGGAGCAGAGCCAATCAGGTTCTGGGCTGAGTGGATTTCCTATGTAGATTGTAAGTCCCACGTGTTAGATTGTTAAGGCCAGGATCCTGAAGAGGTGGAATATAAGCACAAGCAAGGGATTTTTTGTTACTATTTTTTGGAGTTCAGTTTCCCAGACTCATGCTATGTTGCAAACATCTGAAGGCTCAATCTCCTTTGAACCCAGGTAATTTCCAGCTGTCACAAATCAGGTACTGAGTCATGTAGATTTTCATGCTTTGTGTCTCTGAGCCTATTAGTCAAAAGCGTGTATATATTCTGAGGTGAGAAATTGCCTTGGGGATCACTCATGGGAAGAATGTTTCACCTGAGATCTTTTAATTTCCCAGACAAGACTCTGGGTAGCCATTGTGGAGTACCTCACCCCCACCTCCACCCCAGCTTTGTGAATCCACTTAAGCTAAATGGTCCTAATGCCCATGAAGGCGAGAACAGATAAGTTTGTACTTTTGCACTGTTATAATCTATATAACCCCGTGTAAGACAGTTAATGCTCCCAGCTTTGGATTAGATAAAACTGCTGACTGGCTGTAGTGCTCCGAGTCAGTCTGCTCTTCTGCTGCCTTAGATAGTTAATTTAGATCCTTTGCCAGTTTCTAGTCCTGATGAGGAAACTTGCCCTACCAGAACCTTGAGAACTTCTCCATCATGGCTGAGTCTGGTGAGGTCTAATGTTCCTTCCCATATCTGGCACAAATTGATTGTTCTTAACCAAGCCCATTTAGGGTTCATAGTCTCACTACCCGAACCTCAACTTTGAGCATGTTATTTCTCTAGTACATTTTCTTCCCTTTCAAACTGAGTGAGTTTCTTTCATCCATGGAGACAAACCTCTGTCTTTCTGTATTGCTACAATGTGCATATGAATGTCTTTTTTTTTGGACCAGCTTATTGTACCACACAGCTTCCTGAATTCCATTCCCTGTAAATTTCTGAGCTCTTTGCTTTAGCCTGAGCCATGAGGCCAAATAAATCCATGTATTTATGTTTGTGTGTGTATGTGTGTGTGTGTCTGTAAATTAATACAAGATGATTTGTAGAGGGGACAGAGACAGCAACAAGGGGGTGATGTTTATGAGCTTTGAAGGAAGCCAGGGATTCTGATAAAGGAAGGGGAGGACAAAGCACTTTCCAAGAATCTGAGACAGATTATACAAAGATAGGGAGATGGGAAATGAAACGTTGTATGTGAGGATCAGCCAAAGGGCAGCTTGGCTAGAGCCTAGAGGGGGTGATGGAGAATTATGTATAATAAGGTTAGAACTGTAAGTTGTGACCAGGTTGTAAAGGGCCACAACCAGATGACTTTGTATTTGAATCTCAAAGTAATAGGGGGCACCTACCTTTTATTGAGAAGGGAATTGGCGTGGAAAGACCATTAGGGGCTGGGATACAGGTGATGATGGAGCAAAGAAGACAAAGATGGAAGGTTAGCCAGGTAGGAGGAAAATAGAATGCCAAGGTTCATAAATATGGGAGGGATGGCAGAGGCAGTCTACTTCCACCCCCTCATTTTATAGATAAGGAACCTGCAGTTCAGACCTCATTTACCAGGGACATACATGATGCATTTGGCCTTATTCTGTCTGAATAAGCACATAGGCAGCAACCATCTGAGATGGGGGTGGGGAACCCAGGTCCTCTGACTCTGAGGTGCTATCTGCCATATTGTGCTGCCTCTCCTCCAATGCCATGAAAACCCAGAAAGGTAAGTGACCAAAGGACGAAATGAAAATGATGGGAATAACAGCCCTTTGTAAAGGGTATTTGGAAGGCTGCATTGGTCAAGAAGGATTGGACCTCTTCTGTTTAGTCCTAGAGCATAGAACTAGGGACAAGAGAAAAAGGGAGAGGGTGCAGCGATGCGGATTTAGGCTGGATCTAAGGAAGAATTTCTCAGTGAATAGAGCTTATGTCCATATGTAGTGGGATGCCTTAGAGAGCCTTCAGGCGTAGTCTTTCTTCCAGATTTCACAATGGAAGATTACACTCTCCTGCAGAGGTTCAAATATTCAGGCATGGTCTGAATCCACATCAGTGACCAGTGGTTGAAAGGTGTTTCATCTCAGTATTGATCAGAGAGAAGCATTCTGCCTGCTTCTTCAGCTGGCTCCCTGTGAAAAGCAGAAGATGAATGGTGTCCCACCATGCCTGCATATTCCCCTACTGCAGAGGCATCTGGTTGATACTTGCTAACACTTCCTCCAATGGCATGGATGACATATTATTATACTCTTAAAGATTTTTAATTCCCATCAACCCCATTCTGAGTGTACAGATGAGTACAAATCAAGGGTCTTCATTCATTGTGGAAATGCCCTGGAGCAATGGATGGTGTTGGGCAGCTTTTTTGCTTAAAAAGCACTTTTACAAATATCTCAGTTAGACTCTGAGATTCCTTCTTTTTCAAAGCAGGAGAACGAGGAAGCCTACCTGGAAGTTTTCCCATTCTGTGCTCATTTTCAGGCAGAGCACAGCTGCAGTCAGATATAGGCTGGTGCTCTTCTGATGGCTCCAGTGACAGAAAGAGAAAAGGAGATGCCTTTACCAGGGCTTCTTCATCTGCAGTCTGTGAACTTGGTTTTGTCTACTATTTTGCTAACTGAATTGCGCACAATTGGAAAAAATCTGCGGAGTCACCAGAATGCCTGCCAAAGCATGCACGAGACACGAATGATTAAGAGCTCTGTTCTAATCAATTATTTAGTTCCTTTGCCAGTCCCTGGGTGTGGTCATTTTCCCAACCAGGAAAATCTTTGTTAACATGTATGTTGGATAGATGCTAGGTTTTGTTTAAGTGTAGGGCAGCCAGTTGGTTAAATGAATAGAGCACCAAGCCTGGAATCAGGAAGACTCATCTTCCTGAGTTCAAATGTGGTCTCAGACACTTCCTAGCTGTGTGACCCTGGGCAAGTCACTTCATGCTGTTGGCCTCAGTTTTCTCATCTGTAAAATGAGTTGGAGAAGGAAATGGAAAACCTCTCTGGTATCTTTGCCAAGAAAACCCCAAATGGGGTCATGAAGAGCCAGACACAACTGAAAAATGACTGAACGACATTAGATTCTGGGAAGGGGAAAGCAAAAATGGAGCATTGGGTGACATTTCTACAACTCTTTAAAGTTCATGAGGTAGTTGCGTATGATCCCCAAAATACCCCTTTGAGGTAAGAACAACAAAGCCGGCTTCAGACAATTGCTAGCTATGCACAAGTCTCCTGTCTCAAGTTTCTCATCTGTGAAATGGGGATAATAACAGCACTCGTATGACTGGGTCGTTGAGAAGATAAAATGAAATAATAGTTGCAAAAGTGCTATGTAAAGTCATATGTAAATGCTGGCTGCTGCTGCTACTTTAATTACTTTCTGTTTACCAAGGGGACGGGTCAGTGGAAGGATGCTCGTGTGACTTGTCTGGCACCACCCAGTCGGTGTTGGAGGAGAACACAAAGCCAGCCTTCCTGGAGTTGTCTCCTCTGCTTTCCACGAGTCCACCCTGCCTCAGCGTTCAGTTTTTTCTTCGTTAGTTCAATTCACGTTTGGGATAATGGATGAAATGCCTCTAAAGGCAGGGGTGGGAACCTAAGTCATGGATGGAATAAATCTTGATGTCTTAAAGCACCTGTGCTCACTAAAGGTAGGTAAGAATGAGATTAAAATAGTGTCAGAGTTGGGAGGGACCACAAAACACAGAACATGAGATCACCCAACTGGGAAGAACATCAGAATCCAATGAAGTGTTGGAATTGACCTATTATCATAACAACATTCTCAAGGAATGTAAGGAAGGGGCTTGGATAAATCAATCAAATCACCCCCACTCTAAGACGCATTTCCCTCATACATTTGTTGGGTGAAAATGCATTTTGAATATTCACTGGTATGAATACCTAGTCATTTCCCTAAGTATGACAGGGAATTTGTTCAGGTAGGCTGAGGTCACTCCCTCTAAGGTCTGTATAAAACCTCTGGGCTAGAAGGAATCACATATTTGAGTGAGTAGAGAATCAAGAGAGTGTATTCTAACTTAACCTTTGAGAAAGAAACACTTGATAAGGGTGGCAGGACAGAGGATGTCTCAGCCCTAGCTTTGACCTTCTCCCTTCTCTACTTTGTTTGGGGGATATCATATCATTCAGAAGGCTGGAGGAGTTGGGACTTTCCATGTGCCCATCAGCTCTGTAATAGTATCTCCAGAACAGAGAGGGTGGAGCTGGATTTATGAGGAGCCAAAGGCAGATTGAACAACTGAGGAAAACAGATGAAAGGCTCCATAAAGGCCCAGAAGAAAAGCTTTGTTTCACCAAAGAGAACATCTTGAGGATCTCAGCAAAGGTGCTTCTGAGAACTGGATTGCCTCTCTTTGCCACACTTGCTCTAACCCACTGTACATTAGACTCTGTATGTACTTGTAAGAAAATGTGTCAGAATTCTGGAGGGTTATTTTATGTCAGCTAGAACAGGATTGTAAATGTCCTTTTCGCGGAGCTAATTGATTCTCTCTGACTAATTGTTATCAATTGATGTTCAGGGTGGGAAGCACACCGGTGGGAGCTTATGAGCCAAAGCATCAGAAATCACAACTCCGCCCCATGTCCAGCCTACCCCCTCAACCTTCAGGGATACACCTAGACTTTGCAAGAACAAATAGTAGCCTTGCTCTTGTCACCCTGCTTTCCAGGGGCACTGGGATGGGCACAGTAGCTCCAGAGTCTAAGTGCGCTGTAGAAGTATCACTTTAGCCTGTGGATGATGAGTTGGAGAGAGAAGATAATTTGAAGGAAAGAGTGAAATTAGGAGTCTATTGAGATATCACCAGTGACATGTGATGAGGTCTTGAACTGCAATAGTGTCTATGTGTCTGGACACCGCAGCTTGGTCTTGCAGCTGTCTGTGGAAACTCAGTTTTGATTCAGATACCAAGAGTCATTTCTCTGACTGATGAGCCTGCTCCTGGGAATCCTGTCTCATGTTTCTGTGTGTACTTTCCTATAACTGTTACCAAGAAAGAAAGTCTCTGTTCTACCATCTGGGTGTTCGAAGGGGGAGTTCACCAGCCTGAGAGCAAGCTCAAGCACCTTTGGAACAGATCCCAAGATTTTGTTTCAAGACCTATTGGTACCACATACTGTCTTCTCCAGAAACATTTGTCCATATTTGAAAATCAAGCCAATGTACCAGTATAACACACCATGAAACTCAAACTCAAACAGAAATGGATCCATGTGGACTCTAGATCAAGTTAGAAAAAAAATTAAATTAAAGAACTATACCCAAAGGGCAATCGAATTGTGCATATCCTTTGATCCAGCAATACCACCACTAGATATGTATCCCAAAGACACCCAAAAAGGGAAAATAATCTATTTTGTACAAAAATATTTATAGCAGCTCTTTACGTGGTGGCTAAGAATTGAAAATTGAAGGGATGTCCATCCATTGGGGAATTGGCCCAACAAGGGGTGGCCTATGAATATAATAGAATATGATTGTGCTGTAAGAAATGCTGGGTAGGTGGATTTCAGAAAAAACCTGGAAAGATTGACAAGAACTAATGCAGAGTGAAGTGACCAGAGCCAAAAGAATGTTACACACAGGAATAGCAACACTGTGAGTGGCTTGCTGTTCACAGCAATGCAATGATGCAAGACAGTCCCAAGGGACTCACTATGAAAAATGCTATCCACCTCCAGAGAAAGAACTGATGGCATCTAGAGACTGAAACATAGTTTTTCTTTCTTTCTTCCTCTCTTTCTTTCTTTTCTTTTGCTTTCTTTCTTTCTTTTTCTTCCTTCCTTTCTTTTTCTTTCTTTCTTTCTTTTTTCTTTCTTTCTTTCCTTCCTTCTTTCTTTCTTTCCTTCTTTCTCCCTCCCTCCCTCTCTCCCTCCCTTCCTCCCTTCCTTCCTTCCTTCCTTCCTTCCTTCCTTCCTTCCTTCCTTCCTTCCTTCCTTCCTTCCTTCCCTTCTTCCTTTCTTCTTTCCTCTCTCTCTCACTCTTTCTCTCTCTCTTTTCCTCTCCCTTTCACTCCCTCCCTCCCCCTCTGTCTAAATTTTCTTTCACAAAATGACAAATATGGACATATTTTACATTATTCACATGTATAATCTGTATCAGATTGCCGTCCAAAGCATATATATAACCTATATCAGATTAACATCTCAGGGAGAAGAGAGGGAAAGGGGAGAGGGATAAAATGTGGAGCTTAAAACTTAAAAAATAATGTTTTTTAAAGAGAAAAAATATAAATGAACATTCCCTACATTGTATTGTATTTTGAGAGGCAGCGAGGTGGTGCAGTGGGTAGAATGGTAGGCCAGGAGTCAGAAAGAATCATCTTTCTGAATTCAAATCCAACCTCAAACATTTACTAGCAATGTGACCCTAGGCAAGTCATTTAACCCTGTTTACCTCAGTTTCCTCAACTGTAAAATAAACTGAAGAAGGAAATGGTAAACCACTCCAGTATCTTTGCCAAGAAAACCCCATATGGGATCATGAAGAATCTGACATGACTTAACAACTGTCTTTTTACTTATTTTTAAATATTTTCCAGTTACAATTTAATCTGGTTCTGTATATTCCAGGGAATTTTATGACTCACAGGCTATTGTGACACTTCAACCCCCAATCCCAAGTCTGACACCTGTACACTACAATAGAACATACTACACTGTCCCCAAAGGGCATTTCAATCAATATCTACCAAATGATTAGTGTTCAGAGGTCAGAAAATTAGTGGATTAGTAGATCTGGGTCTTACTGTTTGGTTTTATGTAAATTACTAAAATTCAATCAAGCAACCATTAATTAAACACTGATTATGCACCAGGCACTGTACTTAGGTACTGGGGCCAGAACCACAGACAAAATAAAATATTCCTTGCTTACATCTTATTATGGAATTAGAGTCAGGAGACTGACAAAGCTTTTTGAATCCTAGTGAAGTACTTAATCTGTGTTATCCTCAATTTTTCCACAAATGAAACGGGAAGGATATTAATAATTTCAATCTTACAGAGCAATTGAAAAAAAATCATGTCTTCCTGCAGACTGTGATGGGCATAGAACTGATCCCATCACTCCATCTAATGCTTTTTTCCCTTTGCTACCCATTTACTCCTCAATCTGCCATTCCGACTGATAACTTTTCCTATCCTGCTACTGAAGCTGCCTTCAGGAAGGGTGCCAGTCATTCCTTTACTGATAAGCCCAATGGTTTGTGCATATTTCTTCTTTTCTGTACATGTGGCAGGGAGCGTGAGTCATCCTCAGCCCTACTCAGGGATGTAGTCCCAAAGCAGAGCAGATAACAGAGGTTCACATGTCCATGTGAGTGTTAATGTGTTAACATGCACTGATCCCCTTACAAGTATGAACACCTCTCTTGCTGAAGATGAAGGGGAGAACACAATGATGGTGGTGGTGGTGGTGGGGTTTGCAGATAGTTAGCCAAGCTCTAGGAGATTCTAGATAGCCTGGCGAGTCTGAGGGAATGCAGGCGGGAGGGAGCTGTCCTCCATGAAGGGGGCAAGAGGGATTTCTCTCTCCCCTCCCTTCACTGGCCCTGACATCAAATAGAGACGCTGAGGAGGAGACACCTACTAGTGAAATTCCAGAATTCTTCCATTGGAGACAGTAGGAGCACAAGTGAAGGACGCGCTCTAGACAGACGCGGACATGGAAAGGGCGGAAGCAGCTTCGAGGGAATACAAATAAGTTCTTATTCACGAGGTTGTTTCCTTATCTGGAATGTGGAGATGGTAATAATAGCACCTACTTCACCAGGCTGTTGTTGAAGATCAAATGAGATAATCTATGTAAAGTGTTTTGCCAATGTTGAGGCGCCATAGAAATGTCAGCTGTTATTTTTATGACAGTCAGACTGCCGAGCGGGTGGAAAGTTCCCGGGTCCTTAAGGGGCAACGACAAAGCCCCAGGCAACACTTTCTCCTTACTGTCATTTGCATGGATAAAACCACATCGTTTTCTGAGATTGAACCGTTTGTTGGTGCCAAAGACACTGGTATCAAAACTCTTCTTTTCGGAGGTTGATGAGGAGGTGGAGACTTTAGCAGTGTGGGGACGCATTAGGCAGACCTCTTCTCCATGAGCATTGATTGCCTGGACGATGGCTGCTAGGTCTGGACTGACTGGAGGGTTACTTGTGTGAGGCAAGCTGCTGTTCCCCAAGATCTTGGGCTTATCGCTCCACCAATAGCATTTGTTCAGTGGTGTGTGTGTGTGTGTGTGTGTGTGTGTGTTTATGTGAGTGTGTGTGTGTGTGTATGTGTGAGAGTGTATGTGTGTCTGTGAGTGTTTGTGAGTGTACGTCTGTGATTGTTTGTGTGAGCATGTGTGTATGTCAGTGTGTGTGTAACAGTGTGTGTATGTGAGTGTATGTGTGACAGTGTGCATGTATGTGTGTGTGTGAGTGTGTGTCTGTGATTGTATGTGTGTGAGTGTGTATGTGCAAGTGCGGGTACACTCGTAGGGGGTGGGGGCTCTAGGGAGGATGGCAGGTCCGTTTTCCTTCCAAAGAACATGGCCTCATTCCCTCCATCTGTTGTGTCTCCAAAATGGCCATTATTGGCTCAGTGGGAAACAGACTCCTTGCTGCCCTCAGCCTCCTTAGAGCAGAAAGAAGAGAAAAAGACAAAAAGTGCCCCTGAGTGTCTATCGTGTACACGCAGGAACGTTCCTCCCATCGGGCCCATCCTCTGAGGCATCTTCACCAGCCAATAACCTCCGTTGTGAGCCGACATTTGATGTATTCTCTTCTCTAACATGAAGTCCTTGAGAGTGAGGATGGCTTCATTCTTTGTATTTGTATTACTAGCAGTTGGCAGATAGTAGGCGCTCAAGGAGCTTTGCCAGCCTTCATGTGCATAGTGGCTATTATTAATCGACCAACCAATTAATAAACATTTGTTAAGTACCTAATATATGCCAGGCACTTTACTAAGTGCTGGGAATACCAAAAGGCAAATGACTTACTCTCAAGGAGGTTATAATCTAACGGGAAAGACAACATGTAAACAAATATATACCAAAAAAACTATACACAGAATAAATAGGAAATAATCAACAGAGGAAATAATCAAAGACAATGGGACTTCATAACAATATGTATTCTAATTAATCGTAATATGCAATAATGTAACAGATATCAATCTGGTCTCAGACACTTGATAGACATGTGACCCTGGGCAAGGCACTTAACTTTGTTTTCCTCAGTTCCCTCATATGCAAAATTATCTGCAGAAGGAAATGACAAGCCACTCCAGTATCTCTGCCAGCAAAACTCCAAATGATGGCATTAAGAGTTGGACGTGACTGAAAAACAACTGAAAAGCAATAAAATTAACTGATTCTCAACATGGTGGCCGTGGCTATGTGTGACCCCCATACAGATATGAAAACCTAAGTCCAAACAAAGGGTCTCCACTCTATAAGCTCATCAAGATAGTTAGGGATCTTTCTTGATCAATGGGATTAGCTTCCTACATGCACAAAGAGTTTTAATCTTCACATGTTTCCATCTGGCAAACTAGATATTGGCTCTTGAGAATCTCATCACCCTCTCAAATTCAACATGTCTAAAAATATGCTCATTGTTGTCCGTAAAACATGACCCCCACCCAAAGTTTCTCTCCCACTATCCTGTTGACTCAACTTAAATACTGTTCACTATCCCTGGAATGTTCTTCCCTATCCACAATTTCAATTCAATTTTCAATTCAACTCACATTTACTAAGCAACTACTTTATGTGTGAAGCAGGGTTCCAGGTGCTAATGCCAAAGAGATTTTGGCAGGCAGACTAGAGCATTGTTCTGAACCTAATATGATAAAATTTAATAGAAATAAGTGTAAAAGTCTTATTCTTATAATAGAAAAATTCATTACTCTAAGTACTAAATGGGAGAGCCATGGCTGGGGAGTATTATGTCTAGAAAAGGTAAGAGTATTGAACAGGACATGGGTACCAAGAGCAGGGTACCTGATCTTCATGGAATGGTGAAGAAAGCTATTGCATGAAGACAGCCTTAGGGTCCAGGACTATGGACATGATTACTTGGCTATACAGTGCCCCAGTTATAACATATCTGGTATATTGTGTTCTGTTCTGAACTCTACACTTCAGGAATTTCATTGAGAATCTGGAGCATATGCAGAGAAGAGTGAGCAGAAAGATAATGGCCCTAGACAATGCCATCAGAAGGCCATTTGAATAGAACATAGCAGTTTATGTAGCTCTAACATTTCCAGCTCCCATTCACTGGTCAGTAGGGTTTCAGTGTCACAGGTCAGCCGTAGACAGTTAACATTTATGTTAACAAAGTGTGATAGGACATTGTCCCCACTAACCAACTCACCTGAGCTCCTTTCATGGCTTCTTGCCTCTGAGAGGTGATTCTAGACTCTTGAAGGCTCTGCTAGTAACCACCAAGAGGGAAGAGCACTGGTTCCAGTGATAGATCAAAGGTCTTTTGCCTTCTTCCTCATCCAGCTAAGCATGAAGGGTTCAGAATCCATCAGGGTTTCAGTGTTAACCTGAAAATTTGGTCAAAGGAGGCAAACAGGCCAGATGATATGTAAATTCATATTGTTTATTGCCTTAAATCTGACACATACATATAGTCATGGAGCCAGAAGGAAACTTCTGACCTACTTATACAAGAATGAGAAGGTTTAAATCCACTTTACCATGAGAAAGGAATTTTCCTAGTTGTATAAGTTGTAGATACTGTGAGGTAAGACAATTGACAAGGTAAAGTCAGTTGGAAATTATAATCCCAGGATGTCTGTTTTTCTCTGTCTCTACATATTAGCATAAGAAGAATCCCACAGGCTTGCAGCCTTCCTGTCATAAGCAGGTCTTCGAAGTTGCTGACACAGGAAAGGGCATTTTTAGAGCAAAACAAAACAGTCTGATTTATTAGTTCAGGCTTTGACCCTTATTAAAGTGCAAAAATGATATTAAATGACTATCACCACTGACCTCTTTTGTTGCTACCATCACTTTCTAATGACCCCATCTTTTGATGACATGGTAAATGATGTTTCTGTGGAGGGGAGATTGGGAGAAAGTGTTACAATCCCTTTGGGCCCACTCTTCCTCTGTTTGCTGCTCTCCAGTGTAGGCCCAGTGGTCTGCTTCTTCAAGATGCTCCCAAGCCTGGAGTCTTCCACCCCTGGACAGGTCCATCACTGAAGTGAGCAACTCTTGTAATTTATCTTAATAGGTAAAGCATACCCAGAACTGTGGTTATCTTGTTTGGATGGCCAATCCAGTGTTTCCCTTCTTGACCCAATTAAAGAGAAGTTGAAACTGATAAAAAAAGAGAGAAGATCAGAGGGTATAGGTAATGTTGTTTACAAAAGTTTCAAACTGAATAATCTCTGTTGATAGATTAATTGAGGTGAGGGTGTCAACCTCCTCCCTCACACAGATAAGTGAAAGTTTGGAAGAACTAGGGACAGACAATGGGTAGAAATTGCCTAAAGGTAGATGGGAGGGGTGAGGAGGGCAGAGGGGGTGGATTCCTGACAGTGGTTGCTGTCCAAGCATGGAATAGGTTGACTTGAGAGGTAGCATGTTCTTCATCAGAGGTCTTCAAACTGAAGTTGGCTGGCCATTTGCCAGAAATACTGGAGTGCGGATTCTTGGTCAGTTACTAGTTGCATTCTGCAGCCTCTGTTGGTCTCTTCTAACTCTAAGAATAAATTATTTTTTGTTATTATTTTTGCTTGCAGAATTGTTGACCCATTCTTAAAGGCCAACTCTGGCAGCTCCTCCTTCAGAAAGCTTTCAATAGTTCCCTTTTTCTCCTCTGAAGCCACCTCATGACTCTCTCCACATTCTGTCATCCTTTAAGTCATTTGTGTCCATAGTTCATTCCCCTCAGTAGACTGTGAGGTCCTGGAGGACAAGAGTTGGGTTCATCTTCTACCACCACTCAGCCAGGTCTGTCAAAATAAAACAACAATAATTCACCATAATGAAAAGAAGCAATGAGCTTCTCTGATCAAGTAAAAGAAAACTGTAAGGATGGCCAGTGATGGCATATAAACATGAAGTAATAAAAAGGTCTCCCATCAAGGAGAATGGTCCCAGAGTGTGGCAGCCTGCCCCAGGAAGTGGTGGAGGGCTTCTCAGGAGGACTTCCAGCAGAGGCTGCATGACCACTGGTCAGAGGTTTCCAGGGGGGTCTTGGAGAGGTATGGCTTGGATTCGGTGGTGCCACGAAGTCACTTCCAGCTATGAGTTACAATCCCATGATTCTGAGCTGGTTCTTCTGACCTGTGATGGGGGAGGGGGCATCATGTCAAATTGCTTTTTGTTCTTGGTCAGTTTTGACAAATGTCTCTTCAAGTTTCCTCTGATGACCATTAATTCAGCATCTGTCGCACATAAATGTCACCAGCTTGGGAGATCAGAGTAAAGCAAAGATTGCATAATCATGTTATTTGTGCCTCCTTGACAGTGGAATTTACAATGCTACATTTAATGAGAAATGGAATGGAAGATGGGCTTGAAAAATTAATCCATTTGAATAATATATGCTGCTGATATTGGACAGGGCAGACAGTTGGTGTTTATACCTATAAATGAAGGAGTCCTGAATACCAATTACAGCCACAAATAATGAGATATGTGTAATTTCCCTAAGAAAATTACTGGGAATAAAATGTATTCTGATGTTCTCAAGATTAATTAGACAATTATACAGGTCCAAAATGTAATCGGTGAGATTCCCAGCAGCCTCAGGAAGGAGCCTGTGTTTTTCTTTACTAACAACTCAGGATCTTCATGGTGGGTGGGACTCAATTGTCAAAGTCATCCTTCTTTCTAGTCATGTTGCCTTGCAATGATGCCTCTGATAGCATGCTACGGCTGAGGCTGGGAGCTGGTCATAGGTCACAGGTCAGCTGTGGACAGTTAACACTTATGTTAACACAACGTGATAGGACATTGTCCCCACTAACCAACTCATCTGAGCTCCTTTCATGGCTTCTTGCCTCTGAGAGGTGATTCTAGACTCTTGAAGGCTCTGCTAGTAACCACCAAGAGGGAAGAGCACTGGTTCCAGTGATAGATCAAAGATCTTTTGCTTTCTTCCTCATCCAGCTAAGTATGAAGGGTTCAGAATCCACCAGTCGACCATCATGGACTTTTTTCTTTTAGTCATAACAATTCATAAAAACCATTAGCTAGTCCTGGTGGCAGGGAAAGTAATGATCTATTTTGGCACCATGAGCTGCCTCATGAACTCTGTTACCTTTGGATTATAGAATCTTACAGTTGGAAGGCAACACGATGGCTACTTGGTTAATCCCATGCCCCAAAGAAATTCCCACCCCCCACATAACATACCTGAACTCCATGAAGGGCCTAGATTCAAACAGTGGACACGTTAGGATGACAAGAATCAAAACTTGATGGCAAAGTTATATCGGACTTATTGGTAATCAGCTTGCATTTCCAGCAGGAGCAGGAAACAATGTAAAGGACAGCCAATGATTTTTGGTAGAGGAGGAAAGTCTGGCTCAATCCAGATACTGGCATCCATGAGCCTAACGTGGCAGCCCCTTTTACAAAGGCTACCCTTAGGTAGGCAATTTAGAGAGTCATGTAGTTCATGAGACAGTTCTGATGGATTGGGTGAGTCTACCAGCTGGCCCAGTTCAAGTCATATTGAACAAATGTTCACTGTTTTGGTGGCTGGTGGAGAGAGAAATAAACAGAGAGAGACAGAGACATAGAAACAGACAGAGACAGAGACAGAGACAAAGAGACAGAGAAAGACATGGAGAGAGAGAAAGAAACAGAGAATGAGAGACATAGAGAAAGTCATAGAGATACAAAGAGAGACAGATACAGAGAGTAAGAGAGAAAGAGAGAGAGGGGAAGAGGCAGACAGGGAGAAAAGGAGAGATGGAGAGGGAGATTTGATTGTTCACTTTTCTTTCCATGTGAATTTTTCAGGAAAGTCAAGTAGTTCTCCAGACTCCTCTTTAAGACACCCAAGAAAGGGAACTCACCACCTCCCAGGGCCCTTACACTCTGGGGCAGCTCCAGTTGTTAGGAAATTTCTTCCTTCCTGATATTGAGTCTAAATCTGGCTTTTTGTAACTCCCACCTATTGATCCTGGTTCTGCCCTCTGTGAATTCCTCTCCCATGTGACAGCTGTCACCTATCTAGTCACCTGAAGTCAGTTGTCACCTACCTAGTGAGTCTTTCACCCCAACCCAGTTAAGCTTAACTCAATTCAGTAAGTATTTATGAACCACCTACTATGTTCTAGGCACCATACTAAGTACTGGGGGTACAAAGAAAAAAGTAAAATAATCTCTACCCTCAAGAAGCTCTGTTGGAAAGGAAATAATATATTCACCAAGAAGCAAAGTACATAAAAAAGTGATTTATGGGTAGGGGGGGGTAAGTTTATTATGAAGGAGTTTGTTACCAATATAATAGACATTCTAGAGGGCACCATGGAAAAGTACAGAACAGTGAAACAAGGCCACTGCGGGGACAGGGTAGACAGGAGCAGGGAGGGAAGCTTAAGTCTCACCCTCACAGAGATTCTGAATAGAGCCACAGGGTGGTAGATTGTTTGTTCCTCCATAGTAAACACTTTGCCTTCAGTGGCCTTGGAAGGCAGAACCAGGAAAAATGAGGGAAAGATTGAAATGTTGACGCCAGGACAAATAACAAAACAAAACAATCTTCCATACAGCTGAGAGCTGTTGCCTTTCAGGATGCTTTGGGCAGTAACTTCCCCTTCTTGGAAGGTCTTCAGGCATAGGCTGGGTGGCCATTTGTTTCTTGTAGAAGGGAGTCTTGGTCAGGTAAACTATGGACTCCAGTAGAGGCTGTTATGGTTCCTTGAAATTCATCAAAAACCCTTTATGAATGTGTCAGGTACTGAGCTAAGTATTCAGGATACAAAGAAAGACAAAACCACCCCTGAACTCAAGGAACATATATTGGAATCCAGGGGAAGTATGTAAAATCACTAGGTCCACACAAAATAGACACTCTGTGTGTGTTTGTCCTTTGTGACATCAGAGGAATGATGACATGACTTGCACTTGACTTTGTGTTGAGTGAAGGAGGGCTGTGTGGGTCACCAGCCTCACTTCTCCTCTGGAGCCATCTGAATCCAGTGGCTAGATATTTATCAGGATGACTGGAGATGACCCAGAATGAGGCAATTGGGGTTAAGTGACTTGCCCAAGGTCACACAGCTAGTGAGTGTCAAGTGTTTGAGGTGAGATTTGAACTCAGGTTCTCCTGACTCCTGCACTGGTGCTTTATCCACCTCACCACCTAGCTTGAGACAGTCAAAGTGGAAGAGGAGAAGACACTCACAGCTTAAGAGAGTGGGCAAGGCCTCGTGCAGAAGGATGTATGTGTGCTGAGCTGAAGGAGACCTTGGAAGGGAAGGAAAAGGCGAATAGAGAGAAGAGTTCACCCAGAACCAAGCCAGACAAGGGAGATGAGTTTCTGTCACCAGGTTTCCCTTTGGACTCTACTATCTCCGCTTTGAGAGAATTTTGAGAATGTTCAAAGGCCAAAATGAAGGTCACAGTTGTCAAAGCAGGGGATTGATGTTCACAAGCAGGAGAGGGAATGGAGATCTGTGGGACAGCATGTTAAAAATCAGGCAGACATTTCAGAGACAAAATCACAGACTGGAGATCTTCCTAGATCTGTCTCTGAGATCCTCTACTAGGGATGAATGACAGCTAATATTTGCATAGTGCCCATGATGTGCAAAGCACTTCACAAGTATTGTCTCATGCGATCCTCACGACAGCCCTTGCAGGAAGGTGTGATTATTTTCTCAACTCCATTTTGTAGTTGAGGAAACTGAAGCAAATCGAGGTTTTATCACTAGCCCCAGGTCATAGAGCTAGTACGGTTCTGAGGCTGGTTTTAGACTCAGGTTTTCCTGATTCCAGACCCAATGCTTTCCCTGCTGCACCAACTAGTTGCCTTATTTACTCGTCTGTGTGCACCTGTTTTATTCTCACTCTTCCCCTCCCCAGTACAAGCTCCTGGAAGGTAGGACTGGTTTGGCCTCTCTAGGAATCCCCAGCTCCTAGCACATAGTAGGTGCTCACAGGAGACACTCATTATACCTCCTCCCCCATTATTTTTGTTGCCATTTCATTTGCCTGTTCACTCCCTGCCATGTTGTTCAAGCCCCCCATGGCTGGAAGAGAGAGGCAATCCCTGGGGAATTGTCTGGGGAATTAAAAGTGAGCCCCGGCTCCATGGCTCTGGGCGGTGGCAGATGGGGAGGCCATCCCTTCCTGCCTCAGACTTCTCTTCACTGTGGAGGTTTCCTTTGAAGACCGGAGATGTAATTGCATTGGGGTATTCATGTTTCAGTTTATGGCCCCTCAGGCCTTCCTGGCAAGGGAGTGTTCAGCAAATCCAATAAGGCTAATGTTTTAAAATTCATAAATGGTACTACACCATACAATTACAATACTGGAGCTGAGCATCCAGAGAAGCAAATGCTGTTGGGAGATGGGTTCTCTCTAAAGAGCAGCCTCCTGGGGAAATCCCAGAGCTTGGGCACACTGGGAAGACAATGTGTCACTGGGTGGGTTCAGTCAACAAGGCTTAGAAGCCTGCCATTACCCCTAACCTGCCAGGGTTCCTGGGTTGTTTTTGATAGTTTCTGCCTTGAGGCCTTTGCATAGGCTGTCCTCCATGCTTGGAATGCCCTCCATCCCCAGCTCAGGCTCTTGTAAGCCCTGGTTTCCTTTAAGACTCAAGGTCAAGGATCACTTTCTAAAGGAAGTCTTTCCTGGTCCTCCCAGATGCTAGTGCCCCTTCCCCAATTACCCTTATTGATTTCAAATATACTTAAGTAAACATTGCCTCCCCCAGTAGAGTGGAAACTTCTTTAGGGAAGGAATTGTTTTCATTTTGTCTTTGTATCTCCATTAACCAACACAGGGCTGAGAACACAGTATGGCTTAGTGTTGAGTTATAATATGGAAAACAGCAGCTTAATGTCAATCGATTGATTGATACCAGTGCTGAGATACCGACTCCTGCTATCAACATATGCCAGAATTTCTAGTGGGACACACAACAAGGAGGCCAGTGTGGGTGAATCTGAGAGAGGGTCAAGGGAGGATGGGGCCTAGGCTAGAAAGGGCATTGAATTCTAAACAGAGGACTTTACAGTTGATTCCGGAGGGAATAGGGAGCCACATGTTCTCCCTGCCATGGGCTTGTGGGGGCTCTGGCTGCTGGAGGTGGGAGGATGGGTGAGAAATTCCTTCCCTTTTCCATTGGTGGAAGTCCATGCACTATGCCTGAAAGTGTCCTAGAAGAGAGAGAGGGGAAAAACGGGATGGAACCACTCCTTTGTTACCTACTCAGGGGGGGCAAGATTTTTTTTGTCCAGTTACAAGTTCTCTTTGACAAAGCCTCCAGGCCCAGGGTCCAATGTGGACTTGTGCTAGGCACATCATTCAGTGAGGCTCAAAGCGCCTGTTCCTTCCCCTGCCCAGAGTCACATTCTCCATGTCATGATTCTTAATACATATCCTACCAATAATTATAGTGACTAGCATTTCCATGATAGCAGAAGCTCCACAAAGCCTTCTCCTGTAAACAGCCCTGTGTGGAGGGTAGGAAGCTATAGCTAGCCCCATTTTATGGACCCCCTATTAGATTGTGAGCTAGTTGAGGGCAGGGATAGAAAGAGAGGTCATTCGAAGTCTGATCTCTCCTTTAAGAAGTAAGATTCTGTCCCCTAGTGATGCAATTTCAGTTACCAGGCAGCAAGGGGTAAAGGGACTTGGAGGACAGTGACCTTCAGTTCCATTTCATTCCATTCCATTCTATTTGGTTTAATCCAATCAGACAAGCATTTATTAAACCCCATCAGATGTGGTATCCACTGATTTTCTAGGAATCTCGAAAATTATACTACATGATTCTCACTTTACATCTGAGGAAACTGAGGCAGAGATTAAGTGACTAGCCTAGGGTCACATAGCTATTAAAGCTACTTCTGTAAAAGGAGGGGCACTGGACTAACTGACCTCTGAAGACAGGACCAGCTCTGAGTTTATGAGCCAGGATGTTGGTAACCTCCCTCCACTTTAATCTCAAGAGCACTAGTCTACTTCCCAACACTGCCCCCCATGATAGACTTCTCCTATATAACTGGGTGTTTGTCCCTTAGCCCCCTCCAAGGTGGTGATATTCCTTATCATAGGACTCTACCTAAGCTTTCTACCTCCTTCCCACCCTCCTAGGGCACTGCACATAGGTGGCATTAAATAAATGTGGTTTGAATTAAATCAAGCAAGCCCAGCCCAGTTCAGATGCCAAATCTTCCTGCAGTGGCCTCCCAGGTGGGGCAGTTCATCCATCCTTGTCTGGCTCCTCATGGCCTTGGTACTGCTTGGAGCCAGATTCCACTGATGTTTCAGCTGCCTGGCTCTCTCTGGATAAGCAGCTCCATCTACTGGGGAAGAGACCTAGGCCACAAGAGTCCTGCGTGGTTAACTAGGAGGAAAGCATTTTATTGGCTAGGCTCAGTTTCCCTATATGTACAATTACAAGCAACTGCAGGCCTCCTTCTGAGTACATGATGTGGACGTGACCCGTAGGACAAAACAAAAGATGGCTTTGTGTCATGGCACTGAAGAGCACAGCCCAGCATCATCTGGGGAATGGACGGCTCCATACACAGCAGGTCATGTGTCAAATGTCCAGGGAGACGGGGATTAGAGGACCACACACAGACTTACAGAAGGGTCAATTGTGTGATGTGGCAACTGAGATGATCAGTGTCATCACCTACTGCATGGAGAGAAAATCATGAAGCCCTGGCCAGTTGACCTCAGATAATGATCAGCCTGTGAGGTCCCAGAGGACACTGGCTCCTCTCCTGGCCTTAGAGAAGAAAGGGGCCCAGGAGGCCATACTGTGCCAACTCTCATTTTTACAGATGAAGAAACTGAGAGCCAGAGAGGCCAAGTGAATGGCCCTAGACCTCTTAGGGAGTGACCCTGTGCCAGTCATTAAGCACAGTGCACTGCATACAGTAGGTGGCAAATAAATGTTTGTTGCATTAAGTATCACCCAGATTGTGCCTTTGTTTTAATTTTTAAAAAATGTTTTGACCTATTTTATTTTGATACAAAAGATACTTCATAACAAAGACCAAACAAACCCTGCTATAATATGTATCCCTCCAAATACAGAACCTTGATTTTAGGAGAAAGGAGGGGATGTACTTTTTAGCTGTGGCAGTATAGTACTACCACTGACCATGGTAATCAGCCAGAATTCTCATACTTCTTTGTGTTCATTTTCTTGGTCAATGAGGTAGTCAAAGGGGTTCCCTTCCCCAACTCTAGGACTGGAATGAGTGGGTAGACCCCATGGATCATATGTAGGGATTGGTTTTGGCCACTTCTGGTCATATTGGTGCTCTGTCCTTTTGCTAAAGAGTGTGTGAGGGCAGAAGCTCCTGCCTGGTCCCTTGGTCCCCATGATGGGCAAGATGGATAGTGGTCACCAAACCAATAGGATCAGTATGCTCATTAGACTTTCAGAGACCAGACTCTGCTCTCAGTCTCTTTTCTGTGTCACTAGGAGCTTAGGAAGGGAAGGAAGGGAGGGAAAGTCTTTCCTTCTTCGTACGTCATTACCAGAAGGTGCTTGTTTACATGAGGCGTGTGCCTGGACCTCCAATCTCAGGCTATTTCTTCGGCTTTGTTTTTCATTCATAGAGCACATGTGACCTACTAGGGATGGTGAGCTGGCATTTCTTGTCTCGGGGGCTACTTCATGAGCACGAGAGGAGGAGCTCCTGGGTTGGCCAGTAAGAGGTCATGATAATGATTGTTCAGAAGGAAGTATGTATATGGCTAGGAGGTGTCTGCAGATAAAAGAATAGAAAAGTCCAGGCTCCCAGGCTGTCCAGGAGATCTATTCATGGGAGTTACCTAAACAGAGTGACTCCAAGGTGAAAGGGAAATGATTTTTTACAGCCCTGGAGTATCTTGGGGGTCTTTCCTACCTTCCAGGAGACAATAATAGGAGTGACAGATTAGAGTTTCAGTTGGGATGTATTTTTCACTGTCTTCTTCTATGTTTTTTGTGTTTCGAGGTTTTATTTTGTGTTACATCAATAAGTATCTGTCCTCTGCCTGAGGTCTGCTATTCTGTACAGTGAGTGACTTTCTAGATGTCGATATTCTCTTTTGGGGAAGACCCTTGACATGAACCAAATTATAGATTTCAGAGTCTCCCTCTCTCATTGTGCTTTATCCTGGGGTCAGGTCAAAACAAGCCCAGGAGTTTGAGGAAGATCCCAACACCATTTTTTACAAGTCAGGCTCCCCACAGCTCCCCCAATCTGTATCTGTCAGGCAGTGTGCTAAGGGCTGGGGATACAAAAGGAAAGAGACAAAAGACAGGCCCTGCCCTCACGAAGTTTACAGTCCAATAAGGGAGACAAGACACAAACAAATCTATACAGAGCAAGCTCTATCCAGGATAAATAGGAAGGAATTAACAGAGGAAAGGTATCAGAATTAAAAGGGCTTGGGAAAAGTTTCCAGGTAAAGAAGTGAGTTTATTTGAGACTTAAAGGGATTCAGGGAGATCAGCAGAAGGAGTGAAGGACGAAGAGCCTTCCAGGCAGAGTGGAGGCCCTTTAATGGGAAGAAGGCAGACATCCCCAGAGCCTGGCTCTTACACCTGCATCATTGCGGTAATTTTGGATCTTGGTATTTTAGCTTGGCATTTATCCCTCTCTATCACTTCATACATATCTTCTCCTGTCATCTCTGAATTCCTCATGTTAAGAAAAAATAACATGTGTTGCTTCATTGTGTATATTGAGGAAATTGAAGGGATTGAGGGGATGAGGACAGCCAGTGGTGAATTGTGGGAATTGAGTCAACATTGACTCCATCCCATAACCTGATTCTGGAGCCATCTTCATTCTCCTTTTACTCAGTTGTGGGTCTTCTCCAATTTTTGTCCTGTGAGAAAACTTTATTCATTTGTTTCATGGTTTGAACCTAGCCCTGCATGGCTGGGAATCTGGACCACTTCTACTGCTCAGAGACCCTTAATGAAGAACCTTGGTTGTGCTGACCAGAAACTCAGTCAGATTCAAAGACTGACACAAGGTGTTTTCTCACAATTGAACATCTCTAGCATACAGCTTATCTGAAAGCTGTTCCCACACTGGGCAATCCATTATAATTTCCTTGTTCCCTTGATTATCTGTAGACACTGGGGTGGGGTGGGGGAGGAGTGGGACACCTCTTTTTTTGAACTCAAGGAATTACACTTGCTTACGTTCTCCCATTCAACTTGGAAAGTTCCTTATCTTTCCTCCAAGTAGAAATCAGATTACCTAATGGTGTTTCCTTTTAATTAAATGGCCTTGTTTTTAATGTAAAAGTCTGCTTCCCATGTATTTAGGGATCCAGCCCTAAGGTGAGGAAGGTACCTGGTTCCAGTTCGTTGGACAACTGCAGACGGCCCTGTGTTCTATGAGTGAAGCAGAACTGCAGTAGCCCAAAGAAATGAGATGCACAAATTTAGAAATATCCCCTTCCCCAACGTTTGTGTGGAGCATTTGTATCCGACCTGGGGCAGAGCCCTCCGAGCTCACTCTGGATTGATCACCCATAGTTGGACACACTGTCCATTGACCCTGACGTAGTGATGGCATTTTGTTCCTACTCAATTACGAAAGATGATGATGATGACGAGCTGAGCTGAATAAATCAATATCCTCAGAAGATCACACTTTCTCCTCCGTCATTTTATCCCGCACCCACCACAGTTCATACAATTATCTGTTCACTCTGTCCCCCACCACCGAACACACATCTTGTTTCCTGTCCCTTGTTATTATGAACATTCTTGTATATGTGGATCTTACTGTCAGTCACATTGGGAGTCTCCAGTCCCTGCAGTGGAATCTCTGAAAGAACAATTTAGAATCTCTGTGAACAATTTAGAAACTTTTACATAATTTCAATTTTTAAAGAAAGTTTCAGTCAATTTTCAACTCAGCCAACAGAGAATTAATAAATCAATTGTGTTCTAGATCATTCTAGACTAGAAGAACTAGCAAAGTAAGTCAGCATCATCTTCTTTCAGCTTAGGCTTCAGGCTCTAATACTAGAGCTAAGGGATAATGTAGAGGACACAATGGTAACAGAACTCAGAAACTTAGGAACGTACCCTGAGTAGGAGAAGGAATAGGATGGGTCTGCTTGATTCCAGAAGGACAAATGCTAGGAACAATGGGGGAAGAAACAGAGAGGTAGGTTTGGATTCAACAAAATGAGAAGAGGAGAAGGAAAGAATGAGAGCTCCCCAAATCGGAATGGGTTACTTTGAAAGGCAGTGGATCCCCTGTGGAGATCTTCAACCTGCCCAATGTGTTCTAGAGGAGATTTACTGTGGGCATGAGTCGGATCGGGGAGGTGATAATTAGGTTGTGCAATGCCCTTGCTAGACCACATCTGGTATAATGTTTTTCCCCATGGAGCAGGCAAGATAAACTTGCTGAAGTAGCAAGACACCCTAAATGAAGGAGAGGAGACAGCTTGAGCCGGAGGAGTCCAACCACTGACCCCCTGTCATCACTGATGCTAAGACACTTGATGAGGATGACCCAGGATCCTGAATCCAAGAGGCTCAACAGATCACCAGACTGGGTGCCACAGCCATCACTGTGGAGAACAATCACTGTAAAGAAAAGACATATCTTCCTTAATACCCCCAACTGCTGAACAACTGCTAGAGATGGGAAGGTAAGCCCAAGAACCCTGGAAATGTGAGCACCCCTAAACTGCCAGCCCTGCTTCTATCCCAGCCCCACTGCCAACATCCAAGGAAGGAAACTCTGTTTTCATTCTCCCCATGAGGATAAGACTTAGCTGCTGCTTCTGGGGGCTGCAGCCCCTGCCCACTCAGATACCTCAGTGAGTGAAACCCCTCCTTTCATTTGGATTTCATAAGTGATGAGGATGATCCCTTATCAAACTTTGTTTAGCTGCCTTTCTAAGGTTTCTCTTTTATGAGGTGACACTAACTTGTTCTTGTCTTTAAGTTCTAGCATCCTTCTCTCATCTTATGTGAGCTTGTAATGTTCTAAATTGGAGTCTCCTTGAGCTGTCATAATCACACAGCAGTGTTGGATCTGATCATTCACTCCCTACACAGGAAAGGCCAAGATGATGAAGGGATGACTTTGAAATTCGCCAATCCAAAGTCCTCATTTCAGTCCTCATCCCTGTAACTTCTCACAGTGTTTGGCACTATGGACCACCCTCTTTTCTTAAGGATTCTTGTGTGTGTGTGTGTGTGTGTGTGTGTGTGTGTGTGAGAGAGAGAGAGAGAGAGAGAGAGAGAGAGAGAGAGAGAGAGAGAGAGAGAGAGAGAGAGAGAAAGAGAGAGAGAGAGAGAGAGAGAGAGAGAGAGAGAGAGAGGAGAGAAAGACTCTGCTTTCTCTTGTTTCTCCTCCTTTCTGTCTGTCTGTAGGTTACATGTCAGTTTGATGCATCATCCAGGTCATCTCTTGTCTTCCTATGCTCCAGCCTCCAGGTTCAAGGTCCGGCTCAGATCCATGCTCCGACCTGAGCGTCACCCTGGCAAGCCTCCAAGACTGGATGTTGTAGAGTTGTCAGCCTGTGCTGACAATGAGAATGGAGAGAGCCTTAAGAATTGGAATTCTCTTCTCCATGATTATCTTGTATTTATCTTAGATATCATTTCTCTAGCACGTGTGGTCTTCCCTGGGCATAACGGAAGTTCCCTGAAGGTAAGGAATGCTTCATTTTTGTCTTTGGGTCACCAGCACTTGACCCAGTCAGTTCCTGGCATACAGTCAGTACTTAATAATGCTTGCTGGATGATTTGCTTGCTGGTTGACTACCTATCAAGAGCTTTGCAGAGAGTGGGGAGATAGACAGGCAGTCAGCAAATAGTTATTATTCACTTTCTGTTTGGCACAGAGATCAAGTGTTTGCTGACAAAGTCAATTTTTAGGCTCTTTCTGATTATGGCAACTGAATTGTATGGGCTAAATTTCTACATAAATTCATTTTATTTATTACGGTCTGGATCTAAGTCTTTCCTTCTGTCCAATTACCCATTCTGATTATTAATAAATGGTCTGAGTAGATGAGGACTAGGCTATTTCCACAGCATGCCAGTTCTTTCTCATTTCCACTCTGTCTTTTTGATTTACACTACAAATTCTCTTTGTTCTAAACAGAACAGAGCTGTGTTGGTACATAGTATATTCAGAATTACTCCCACACAAATTAGGTGCTACTTCTGGTCTGATAAAATAAATCTGGTGATGTTATTCAGTGTTCCCTGTGTCCCATGCCTTGGGATTCTTTTCTGAAATAATGTGGTAATGATTTTGAAGCAGGGAATCGGAATGATCTTGGCTTTTCTTCTTCCTTCTTCTCTGATCCATGCTTTCCTACATGTTCATCCTCATCCTCTAATACTCCCACCTTTGCTCTGACTTCACTCTGCATCAGAGTATGTGTTCATTCCATCTAGAAGGTCTTGATGGGTTATTTTTAGGATTCTGTCACCCCCTCCCCCCACTTTACTCCAGATGTCGGTGCATGAACTGCATTTATGTGAATGTTAATGCTTTTGGAAATACTTAGCAAGAGCACTGATGTCCTAGAAAAGGATGCCTTCCAATTGTCTTTGGACATATGCTGGAAACAATTCTTCCTGTTTCTGGATTTGCTTCTCGAAGGAGAAACCATGAAGTAGTCTTTCACCTAACTGCATTCCCTTCTGTTTTCTGGTTTTGTTTATAATGATAATGTCAGGTTGCTATAATTCAGTTTCTCCAGCAGTAAGTATGTCTTCTTGTTGGTCATTTAAAAAATCGATCATTTCAAATACAAACAGCTATTACAATTTATGCACAGTCTGAAGGCTGTGTGATTCTCAGACACTTTGCTTCTCTTTCACTCATGATCACAACTTCACAAATAGGTTGAGTAAAGGACTGAATTGTCTTTGTTGTGTGGATTACCAAGCTGAAAGATTTCTTCACAAAGTAGGTGAAGAACTACTGGTGATGACCTCTGTGCTTAGCAAGGTTGCTGGGACCATAATTCTTGTCAAACAGGTTCTCAACCTTGAACTCATCCCCAACTCTCCACCTCCACCCATATTCAATCAGTTGCCAAGTCTTTCCTCTCCACATCATCCCTTGCATCTGGTCCTTTCTCTCTCACACAGACTCCCCACCCTCATTCTAGCCCTCATCCTATCATCCCTGGACTCTTTCAGTGGTCTCCCAATTGGCCTCCCCACCTCAAGCCTCTCCCCTTCTCTGATACACCATTGCCTAAATGATGTTTTTTGCCTAAATGATGTTCTTAAAACGCTGGTCTGACCAGGTCTCATCCCTGCTCAAAAAACTTTAGCTTCTACTATTGTCTATAGGAAGAGATATCAACTCCTATATTTATCATACATCATCCTTCCTAACCTGGCTCTAGCTTTCCTTTCCAGACTGATCTTATGCAACGATCCATTCTATAGTGAAGTCACATAGGCCCTCTTGTTGTTCCTCACAGGAAATCCCATCTCTCATTTCCATGACTTTGCAAGGCTGTGCCTCATGCATGGAATGTTTGAAGATTCTTGTCTTTGAGAATCTCTCGTTTCCTTCAACGTTTGGTTTAAAACTCCCCTGAGAGTCAATTCCTCATCTCCATGCTGCATCTCCTCCAAATGATTTGGTATTGACTTTGTATATACTTACATGTAAATGTATGGAAGCTTGTCGTGGGCAGGGACTCATTTCTTTTCTTTCTCTGTCTTGCCGCTGTCCAGCACAGGTTGCTACTAAACAAATGCTTACTGATGGATTGACTTGTTGATTGAAGCCTTTCCCACTTGGTAGAGTTTTCTAGAGATTGTGTTCTGCTCAGTCACAGGGAGCCCAGGGTCACTCCCATCTCATAATCAGACATAAAAGTAGAACTTTATATATTAAAAAACAAACCCTCACCTCTCTGCAGCACTTCCAGATTCAGCAGCAGCACCTTCCTAACAACAGCGTTGTGAGTCACAGGGTGCGGGAAATCACTTTCCTTTCTGTAGGTAGATTTTGAACAAGGGTGGAGGCAGGATCACAGCCTTTATTTGCTGTTCCTCACTTCTCTTTTAGGCCCTTCAGCATTCTGGGTTCCTATTGTTACGATGCACAATTTCTGTCCAGTTTTATTTGGATCTCCAGGGTCTAGTGTCAGGTGGTCGGGGTTAAGAATTAGGTTCTGGATCTGCAAATAACTCCCTCTGCCACCTGCCCTTGGGCAAGTCATGAGACCTCCTGAACCCAGGTCCATTCTTCAGGATGCAGGTGATAGTTCTTTTCCTGTTTGCCCCACATGATGACATAAGGTAATGGAGTAGAAGGGACTTAGTTGCCTTAAGGCTTTTTTCTAAGACAAATGCAAAGAAAAGAGAATGCTGGAGCTTCAAGGCACCATCCAAGACAGAAGATCAAATGTCATGGTTAGGAAGAGCCTTAGAAAATAGAATGCAGAATGTTAGATTTGAGAGGAAACAGTGAAAATTATGTAGTTGTAATCACTCATTTTCCATTGGAGGCAACTGAGCCCCAAAGAGGGGAAATAACTTGCCCAAAGGCACACAGCAAGGTAATGATAGAGCTGGGAATAGAACCCAGACCTTTGGATTCCTTGTCCAATTGTTTTGGGTTAAAGACCAGTGAATCATTCTGCCCATTGGCTTTCATCCTTAGCAAAGGTTGAAAAGATTAATTTGTTTTTATAGCACACAAGCACTTCTGCAGGAGGGGGGACTTTTAAAAATGAAACGAACTGTTTTAACAGCTTGCTGGGGAACTCAATAAATGGGCTTTTTAATTAATTACATGATATCCTGAGCCTGGAGGGAAGCCTTCCTTTTGCACCCCATAGGTCTTGTCTCTTATTGTGAAAAACGGTCGAGTTCTGCTCACTGTGCAAAGTTGTGGCTTTGAAAAGCCCCTGCATTGCTTGCTCAGTTCCAGCCTGAGCTGGATTTCGACTGAGGGATGCCCTTGAGTTTTGTATAACATTGCTTGTGGTCACAGGCTCTACAAGGCCATGATCCACACTTACAACTCTATGTGGAGAATATACTATGGTGGGATATGAAGCTCTCTCTTGGGACCTTTCTTAACAAAAAATCACAGGGTCTGGAGAGAGAATTCCTGAGCATCCGAGTAGGAAAGCACCTTACAGGTCATTGAGAACAGCTGCCCCCAAACATGATCCAGGCTTTGCAAATACTCACAGCTATGGCTATGTCCTCCTGGGAGATCTTTAAGTGAGGCTGGATAACCATGTGTCGGGGATGATGATGAGGAGGATGGTGGTGGGACAGTTGACATTGCTGGAGCTTACAAAGCACTTTGTCTTACTTGGTCCTCACAGAAATCCTAGGGTGGAGATCTTACACATAGTGTTATAATTCACTTTTCATAGATAAGGAAACTGGAGGCTCAAACATTGTAAGGGTCTTGTAGAGGGTCATACAGCTAGGAAACATTTCGGGCAGAGTTCAAGCTCGTATCTCCTTAACTCTAAGACCTGTGCTCTTAATACCAAAGATGTCAAGTTGTGATCATGTGAAGGGATTGTAGCCTCATAGGGTTAGAGCTAGATGGGACTTTAGAGGTCATTGAGTCCATTCCCTTCATGTCTGAAGATGAGGAAACTGAGGTTAAAAGGTTAAGTGACTTGCCCAGGGTCCTACCACTAGGAAGTATCTGAGTCTAGCACTTTCTTCAGCTCATCTTCATGCATGGAGAACTTTCTTACCTTCACTCCTGACTTTCCTGGCTTTCTCTAAGTCCCCACTCAAATCCCATCTTCTACAGGAAGCCTTTCCTAGCCCCTCTTCATTCCAGTGCCTTTCCGTTGTTGTTCAGTTGAGTATGACTCTTCCTGACACCATTTGGGATTTTCTTGGTGAAGATGCTGGAGAGGTTTGTCATTTCCTTCTCCAGCTCCTTTTACAGATAAGGAAAGAGAGGCGACCAGGGTTAAGTCCTTTGCCCAAAGACACATAGCTAGTCAGAGTCTAAGACTGGATTTGAACTATGGTTTTCCTGCCTCCCAGTTGGTGCTCTATCCACTGTGCCACCTAACGGCCCTTGATCCTGCATAGAATTTGCTTGCTTGATGCCTTTCTTTTCAGACTGTAAGTTTCTTGTGGGCAGGCCCGAACTTCATTTTGCTTCTTTTTGTCTCAGTGCTTAGCACATGGTAGTTGCTTAATATTTATTGATTGGCTTTTATTACATTCTCTGTGAAATGCTGCTCATTAGGAATTCTTAGTCAGGCGAAGACTGAGTTGGAGTCATCCTCTGAGATCTCCATGAGTAAGATTTTGTGATTTCAGACCCCTTGTTGTGGAGCCTGAGGTATGGGGTTCATGTAATTTCACTTTGGGTGCAGCCAATGGAAGTCACCCGTAAAAGACAAGCAGGAGAGTGAGTTGGGACTCCACCAGTTGGGGTTGGATCCATAGGCTAAGTTCTGGGAGGCTACACTGCTCATCCCTGTTGCTGAAAACAAGCCATGTGGAATTCTGGGTTCTAAATGCCCCCCCCTCTGAACTTCCCAGCCCCTCTCTGATATTCTAAAGTGTCTCCCAGGGCTGACATTCCGTGTTCTATCACTCCATTTCTGAATAATATCCCTGCATACAGTCATAGCAACCACAGGCCAAAGGCCCTATGCATAAACACTGTAGGTCATTTCCTATATAATGTAATTTCAAAAAAAAAATCCCCCACACCAGCTAGCTGATGTCTGAAATTTGACCACAGGAGCTACCTTACTTTAGCTTAAGGTTCCAAATCATGTTCCAAATAAAGATCTCCCTGGAAAATTAATATTTAAAGTCTTCCCTGAGTCATGATTTAATGCTCTGCTCTCAGCATTATACAAGGTCGATACAAAACTTGTCCATTTGAATACTGCCCCTGCATTTTTTGCAAAAGGAAAATTGAAGCATCACACAGTCATTGAGTAACAAGATGCCTCTGAGAAGAGGGTCCAGTCAGTGGGTGAAGGGGCCATGGGGAGGCATCTCAGGATCTACTCATCTCTGGGCTTAGTTCTCAGGGAGATGGTGGTCTGAACTTTGGCAGCATTGATGTTAGGGCCTCTCCTCCCAGCTGGCTGGGTCAGTCCAGCTTTCCTACCAAATGCTCTTAAATATTATCTAAGGCCAGACTGAACAAGGGTAATCCAGTCCCTGAAGTTCTGGAGCACAGCTTTCATGTCTCTTTGGAGAATTATGTTCTCCAGGACAAACACCACCAGTTCCTCCCACAGATCCATGGATGTCACCCACCTGAAGATCTTCCCCAGCCTGGCTGTCCTGCCCTGGATACTCTCCAGCTTATCAACCTCCCTCCTAAACTGTGGATCCTAGGTCTGACCCCAACATCCCAGATATGGGCAGGCGTGAGCAGGACTCTTATCGTTTGATCCTGGATGCTAATGCCTTTCGATGTATCCCCACATCACATGGCATTTCATCTTCCCTAGCTTGTTATCAATTTATATGGAACGTGAAATTCACTCCAACCTTCAGCTCTCTGCCAGACAAATTGCCCTGTAAGCACATTCCATCTTGTACTTCTAAAGCTGACTTTGTGACCCTGAGTGTCAGATTCTGCATTTACCCCGACTGAGCTCATCTTATTGGATCTATCCCATTGCTCTAAGAGCCCAGAACTCTTGGGTCCTGACTGTCAGCTACTGTGTTAGCTCTTCCTCTCAGCTTGGGATCACTTGCACCTCTGATGAGCAGACTGTGTATACCATTAGCCCAGTCCTGGACAAAAAATGTTAAACAGCAAAAGACCAAGCACAGATCCCAGGGGACCTCTAGGGGACCCATCCTGCCATGTTGACATCAAACCATTTAATGACCACTCTTTGAGTCCAACCACTAAACAAGCTCCTACCCCATGTAATTGCCTGGCTGTCTAGCCCACAATATCCTATCTTTTCCATAAGAATACCATGAGAGAGTTTGCCAAAAATTCTGCTGCAATGGATAAATGATGCCTACACCCTTCTCTTGACCAGTCAATTAAAGGCTAACCTTATCTTAGGGATCTGTGCCCTCAGAGATACAGCTATCTCCTCCAGTGACACAGATCTCAAGCTATCCCTGCCCCACCATCCATATCCTCCCACAAGTTCACCATAGGAGGTCTACCCAATTTGTTGGAGGCTTTATTTGCTCTTCCATAACAGGATGGAGACACCATTGGGGCACATGGACTGATTCTTGGTCATCCCTTATTCTGAATGCATAACCACCAGCCTCTTTTCTTTCTTAGGAGTAATTTTCTATGATGACAATGTATGCTCCACTTGTTTGTTACATGTTTCAGTGTGCGTGCCCCTAGCAAAACCTTCTCCATCTTTTTCTTTCCACCCCCCACTACCTCCCAGGTCATCCTTACTTAAAATTTTTTGGGAAACGCAAGATCTGCATGTTGGGTGTCAGGAATCCAGTAAGTAACCCTGACAAAAAAGGAAATAAATACTTCATGTCTTCTTTCTTCCATATTTCCCTCCCTCTCTTCCACTCCTCTTCCTTCCTTCCTTCCTTCCTTCCTTCCTTCCTTCCTTCCTTCCTTCCTTCCTTCCTTCCTTCCTTCCTTCCTTCCTTCCTTTCTTCATTCCTTTTTTCTTTCTTTCTTTCTTCCCTGCCTAAAGTCTGAAATCTGGGTGTGAGCATAGCCAAAGTGTGATGGGATACTGACATACTGAAGCACCATGTACAAATGATTGATTCATTCTATATTGAATCCTGATTTTCCTGTTAACCATCTTTAATACTTAACGTGTGTGCCTGCAAGCTTTAGAAACCAAGCATGATTTGTGGATTCAATTTAAAAGCCTCTTATTGAAAGGAAATCTATTTTTTAAATTTTCATTTTAATCATATAAAATATTCACAAACATTGTTTTTCTTGCTGGGATTTTTAAAATAATCATACCGGGTATGTTAGCTTGGGGGTGTTTATGGGGTGTGTAAAAACTATGTACATTCCATATAGCAAGCTCTGGCAAGGAAAGACTCCAGAATACAGAAATTCCTACTCTTCCTCCTTCTTTGGGGTTGCTTTCCAAATTGTAGGACAAGTGGACACTGTCCTATTGAGCACCTATACTGAAGCCCTCTTCTTTCTTAGGAATCCAGTTCTACAAGTGGTTTGCAAAATCTCAGGATTTGAAGGTACTTTAGAGACCGTTGAACCCAACTTATCATTAGAAACAACTGCCAACACAACACACCCAACTTATCCAGTCTCTTCTTGAAGACTCTAGTAGGCTGGAAAGCAGAAATTACCACCTCCGAAGATAGTAGCTTCCATAATGGGACATCTCTAACGGTTATAGAATTTGTCTGAATGCAAATCTACTTCTTCCTCTTTACAAGTATTCACCATTATTCCAGAAGAGACACATGACTACACAGCAAAGATGACACCATTGAAACACTCTTTCTATCCTCAGTAGAGCTCTTCCATTTACCCAGTCATTGACCATACCAAAGACCTTGTTACTATCATGTTCTCCAGACTGATCTCTGCCTACTGCAATCACCCTTATTACTATACCCTTCCTATAGCACTCTTAATTAGCATAGTAGAATGTCCTGAGTTATGATAGGTAGGCTAAGTAAGGAGTGGGGTGAATGGGGTGGTACTCTAGATTAAGAAGGCATTCTTATGTGAAGAAATCTAGGAACTAGAAGTGGGGAGCATGGTGGAGAACCTTTGGATAAAGACTGATGGAAGGAGAAACACAAGTGATTTTTTTGCATTAGAGTACCATAAATCACCAGGAAAAAAGGGGAAAAACATATGAGATATTCAGGAAATAAACAAGACTAGTGCAGAGTCATTTAGTCAATAAATATCAATCAAATGCCTACTATGTGCTATGCTAAACACTGGGATGAAAAGAAAGGCAAAACATCGTCCCTGTCTTCAAGGAATGCACAATCTACTAGCTGAGAAAACGCATTCAAAGAAGCTGAAAAGAAGAGGGAAAAGCTAGAACTGGGGGCATGAGGAAGACCTACAACCAAGGGGGAAATTGAAAGGTGCTGACACTGGGCCCCTTCCAGAAATGGAGGATCTGGGATGAGCTTGTTGATGTCTGCCCTCCATCTTTCCTAATCAGAGGGAGGGAGGGAGGGACCCTAGGGCCATAAGAAGTTTCAGAGTTTATTCAGTCCTGCTGCAAGGGGAGTTACTGGAAACAATGGTGTAGAGCAGAGTACCAGGCAGGTGAGAGATGAAGATGCGTATTACAACGCTGATGGAAAACTTCAATTATCCACATACCTTCTGGGACTCTCTTTTTCTGCCGAAAGCAGAGCAACAATAATTTCATGACTTGCCTTAAAAATAATTGTCTTCTTGAAAAAGGTGGAGGGACCAATAAAGGGAAATTCTATTCTGGATCTGATTCTCACTAACATGGCAGATCTGGTTGTCGAGATGTAAGTGATGGAAAGGATTTTTGTGACAGAGAAAGGGAAACTGAGTACATTTTGATAAGTGCCCTAGATTTAGAGAAAGCAGGTTTCAAAAGAATAGAAGAAAGAACAGGAAAGATCCCACAGGCCAAAGCTTTAAAGGCTAAGTCAATCCCAGAGTCATGAAAAACCATCATGAAAATCCTAAGTCATAAAAAAAGACATTTCCAGTGAGGTGGGACAACGGAAGTTTTCCAAGCTTGAAAAGATTAATGTATGTACACATGGAACTCACCAACTTATATTTCAAAAAGAAATGTAGAGAAGGTGGGAGCAAAGGAAGGAAACACAGCACGAAGAGAAAGCATTTTCCAACCCTGTGAAAATATCAGGAGTGCTAAAGGTTCAGGATGAGCTAAGATGCCAAGGAAAGTGAAGGGGAAGATTTTTGAAAGTTTTAATTTAAAAAAAAATATGATATTGGGAGAAGATGAAAATCAAAGAAGGTATAAGATCACTGCTTGATAGATTGGTAACTAAAGAAGCTGAGCTGCTGATTTCTCAATCTGTTTCTGTGTTGTCTACCAAGGAAAGGAGTCTTTGTGCCAGAAATAGCAGGACAAGAATGTCTGACAAAAAGTTGATATGTATCATAAATGAATTTTAACAAAAAGGTAAACTGAGGCAGATCTCTAAGAAATATGACATTAATTAACAGGGGCATTCTACTTGTCAATAAATGGGCCCATGGCTTGCCTCCATTAATGCCAAAGAGACTGAGGGAAAAAGCAGCTCCCTTTTTATAGTATTTGAGGAGTATAGAATAAAAAACATAACAGGGTAGCAGACACTATGGAATTAAGGACAGCATTGCTAGTTATGGAGCTGAAGTTCAGGGAACAACGTGATTACTTGGCAGTTTGGTAATGGGGCTAGTAACGCCCCCTTCCCTCATGAGGCTAAGAAGTGCTCATTGTCTGAGTGCAGGCTCAGACTTTTGGACAGTAAATCAGACATCCTTGAAGGGCAGCTTGTTGACGTAAAAAGAACAGGCTCAATTTCCTTTCTGTTCCCACATATTTTCCAAAATTAGCAAAATTCCTTGAGCAGGAGAATTGGATTTCTAAACTTACCTCATGACAGGTCAGCTGAACTCTGAACTAAGTTCAGAGACAAAGAACCATGACTTGAGCAGTTACAGGACAAAATCAATGACTTGTAAATAGGGCCAATAAGAAAATGGTGCAGGATCATCTTTTCATATGTTACATAAGTAAGAAGAGAGAAAGACAACCTCACTGTCCTTGAGAAAGTTGTGTCACCTGCATCTTCAGGGACTGACCAACTGGCACATATTGCGGCTGAGCCAGCATCACTGAGAATGAAAAGACCTTGGAGAATACAAGAGGAGTCAAGGGACTGGCCAATGGAGAATTTCATAGCTTTCCAAAAAGGGGCCAGTGAACTTTACAGAATCAAAGAACTGAGAAGTGGAAAGGACCTCAGTGGATCACAGGGGCCAGCTCATGCTTGAGAAGAATCCTCAGGATGATCCATTTGATGCCTGGTCTGGTCCAGCATCAGCTGCAAAGCAACCTTCCTTCTCCTCAACATGAAAAATACATTTGTTTCTTTGCAAATCTTCTCTCCCCTCCTCCCTCGCTTATTGCTCCTAGTTCTCTGGGGCCAAGCACAACAAAATAGTCCTGCTCCTTTAAATACTTGAAGGCAACCATTATGTGTCCTCAGAAGCCTCTTTTCTCCAGCATAAACATTCCCACAGGCGATCGTTGCATGACGTAACTCAAGGTCCTTTACCACCACGGCTGCTCTTGTCTGGTGACTTCAGGTTATTGGTGCCCAGAATTTAATCCAATCCATGACCTTGGGCTGTTGAGGGCATACGAGTATGTTGAATGTGCCACTTCTTTCTTCTTGGAAGGTCAGCTCCCCTTAATGCAACTGAAAGTCAGAGGAGCTTTTCGGTCTTCCAGTCCCATTGACTCATACTGGGCTTATCATCCACTGACATCCCTGGATCTCTTTCAGAACAACTCCTGTCTAACTATGGTCCTTCCTTCTTATACTTGTGAGGCTGATTTTTTAATACTCTAGTCTAGTGCAAGAGTTTACATTTATCTGTATTGAATTTCATCTTATGAAATTAAGCCCAGCTCTCTAGCCTTTCAAGATCAACTGGTATCTTGAAGCTGTCATCCAGTGTGTTGGTAATCACTCCCAGCTTTGTTTCATCTACAGATTACAGCATGTGTGAGCATGCCAAGATGCCTATAGCTGAGTCATTGACAAAATGTTAAACAGTATAGAGTGAATTACAAATCTCTGTGGTCCTTTGCTGGAATCCTGCTGCCATGTTGACTTTGCATCATTAAAACTTCTCTTAGATTCCAGTCATCTGATTGGCTCTAAACCTTCCTGATTGCAATATCTCCTTACCCATATTTCTCCATCATCTCTATAAAATAATACAAGACAGAGCTATCACAGGCACTGCTAAAATCTAAGCAAACAATATCTCTTTTTGATTATTGAGAAAACCTAAAATGGGTCATTAAAATCATGATTGGGAAACATTTGGGGAAAGGGACAAAGCCCTTCCAAAGACTCAAAATGACACCATCAGGAACAACTTATCTCTTTAGTGCTTTTTTATGGCAAGAAGATCAGCCCTGTAGAGCAGATCAATCTGATATTGTTTGCCTAAGCTTTAGCCTGGCATATGATATAGTATCTGAGGTGATTATTGTGAGAAAAACAGGAAGGTATAGACCAGGTGCTAATGAGGTCTAATGAATTCTAAATGATTTGGCTAAATGAAGAGTGACTAAGAGTGGTTCCATGTCAATGTGGCAGGAGGTCCTCATGCATCCCCAGGAATGTGTGACTCACCTTTTGTTGTTTCATATGTATGTCTATAATTTGGATAAAGGCATAGATGGAATGTTTATTGGCTTGAAGATTACCTGAAACTAAGAGGAGGAGCTATCACTCTGAATGAAAGAGGCAGGATCCAAGAAACATGGTAGGTAGTTTTTTGATAGACTAGAATATTGAGCTGAACTTGATAAGATGAGATTTGACAGATAAGTGTAAAGTGTTTTAAACAGAGGTTTAAAAGATCAGCTTCACAAGCCTCAGAGGAGATAAGTCCTAGAGAGACAGCAAGTGTTCTGAAAAAGACCTGAGGATTTTTATTGGCCTGCAAACTTCTTCTAAGTTGGCTGCGTGCTGTGGCAACGAGGGCAATTCCTTCTTCCAGAAATAAGGCAATTATAGTCCTACTATGCTCTACCTTCATCAGAATGTACAGGGATATTATGCTCAGCTCGGGGCACTACCACTTAGGAAGGACATGAGGATTCTGGAGAGCACCCATAAAAAGGCAGCCAGAGTGGTGAAGAGCCTTGATTCCATGGCATGTGTGTGTGTGTGTGTGTGTGTGTGTGTGTTTGTCCTTAGTTGCCAAAGAAGACCATGCCATCAGAGAAATGATGACATGACTTGCCCTTGACTTTGTTTTGAGTGAGGGAGGGCTGTGCAGGTCACCAGCCTCACTTCTCCTCCAGAGCCATCTGGATCCAGTGACCAGATATTCATCAGGATGACTGGAGATGACCCAGGATGAGGCAATTGGGGTTAAGTGACTTGCCCAAGGTCACACAGCTAGTGAGTGTCAAGTGTCTGAGGTGAGATTTGAACTCAGGTTCTCCTGACTCCTGCACTGGTGCTCTATCCACTGCATCACCTAGCTGCTCCCCGCCCCCGCCCCCCACCCCATGGCATGTGAGGATCAGTTCAAGGCACAGAGAGTGTTCTCCCCAGGAGTCAGGACAGCTGTGCTCCAGTACTTACTGGGCTGTTGTATGAAAGATTAGACTCATTGTCTTTATCCTGAAAAAGCAATATTACTAGCAATGAATGTAAGTTATAAGGAGGAAAATGATGCTAGACGTCAGGAATGACTTCCTAACTCTTAGAGCTGTGATGAGGATCTGATGTGATAATAAACTCAAAGACCAAAGTCTAAATGCTGCCCTCATTTTTAACCTTGCTCTGTGTACCCAGGGGAGTTAGAACCAGCAATAAAGTGGGGAAATTTTAGAAACTCAGATTTCATGGAAATCAATGGGAGATAAACTGTCCAAAAAGTAGAATGGGTCTCACCTAGCAGTCACAAGGGTGAATGGAGTCAGCAAGGGGCCTGTCAGCCTTTGAGCCTTTCCAGGGAGCAGCCTCCAACTGCCTGCTTCAGAGCTGCATTTCCATCTCAGGTCTGTCTATGTAGAGCTAAGGACTGACAAATACATAAGAGAGGAAGAGGAGCTGAATTCACCCACTTGTACCTGGGTGCTGAGTACTCTGCTGGCACAGTTTGCAGCTTCCCATGCTTTGGGGGTGACTTAGCACTTTGGTAGTTCTCGGGATTTGAAGCAAATTAAAGATATGAAGGGAGTTCCCCCTGGAGACTTGTCCCACAGGGGTGGGATTATCTACCCTTCTTGGGATGCAGCCCTCTGGGAAGGTGGCCTTGGGAACCAGTAATGTCAGTGTGTCACCCCGACATTGTGGATCTCATGCACTAAGATGGTGGAGCTTATTATAGCCCCATTGGCCGGGCTGGGCTTTCTCATATTAAGCAGAGTCCATGCTGATAGAGTCTTTCAGAGACAAGCAGGGGCTACATCTCTGAAAATGGATTTGCCCAGAGGCTGACCTCCCAATCTGGGTTTGCATGTTTGGAATGTAGCCATGAGGTACTCAACAACGGAAATCAGAAGGCAGATGCTTGACTACTGAGCATGGTTTATGAAAGGGGTAGCCATTAGCTAGGTGACATAAGGAAGCCATGTGGGACCATGAGAACTGCTCCATATTTGGGATTACTGGGGTTACTCCTGCTTACTATGACCTGGGGAAGTCATATATTTTACCCAAGTTACTGGTATATAGTAGGCACTTAATACAGGCTTGTTGGTTAATTGAGTTTCTCTGCATGTCATTCTCTTTGTAAAATAAGCTCGTTGGACTAAGTGACCTAGGGGTCAGTGCAATGCAGTGGAAGGCTTTGGATTTGGTGCTAAAGCACCTGGGTTCCATCCCTAGCTCTTCCACTTATGGGATCTTGGATCAGTCACTTATCTCTGTGGTTTTCTCTAGGTCTCCTCCTCTGAAATCATTGACCTCCAAATTCTCCCCAGCTACAAACCTGTGCTCCTAGGATGCCCCTTCCAGTCTCCTCCCAGCTTGGACACTGTGGGATCCTGGAACTCCAGCTTCTTGGGCAGATACAATCCCATTCTACTCGTCTGGTTAAGTGTCCATTATGAATGATCATAATGGACCAGGGCACTACAGCCAAGATAGGATCATGGGAAAACCAGGCAGGAAGGACCATGGGTAAGGAAACAAAAGGAGAAGCATTTGTCCTGCCTGCAAGAGGACATTCAGGTTTGGTAGGACCCTGAGGCAACATCAACATTCTCCTGAAATACTCTTTGTTGCACTCTGAAGGAAAAGATCATTTCTCCCCCAGATAGACTAATTGAATTATCTCCCAAAGTCAATAAACTTTTAGGGAATGCTGGATATCAATGCAGGAAACCACCCACAGGTTCATGGTTTTATAGTCCTTTTGAAGTCTATTCCACAGCAGGAGGCTCATTAGATTCTAATAAAGACATGACCAAATCCTTCAGGAACCAGTAACTGCTCCTCAGTCTCTGTTCTCCCTCTGAGGTTTATGGCCTGTTTGAGCCCAATGGCTATTTGTTAAATAGAACCCTTCACAGATGTCATCTGCTTCAAAGTGGGCCTCTTTCTTCCTCACCTCTCAGGATTCCACTCATCCTCATGATGGATCTTTGTGGATTGAGTTGGGAGGCAGGGATGAGATTGGTTGGAAAAGACCCTGATGATTGGCCTCCTCTTATTTCTGCAGGGGCACCTGTCACCAGTACCCTGGGGGAGACTAATGGACCTGGAAAGAAGCCTCAGTTAAAATTCTTCCAAAGTGGCAGAAAAGGAGTCATTTTGATTGGAACAATAGTCTAGTCATCCATGTGAGATACACCAGATAACTGGAGAAAGTCCTGGTTTATTACAGAACGTGCCCTGATGGATTTGGATGCTACCCAAACAAATGGGGCTTTCTTTCAACAGTTCCTATCATGGCACATTATAGTTTTAAAATCCCATTTATTTTCATACTCTCATAGAAGCAGCAAAGTGAACAGTCCATTGAGAGAAAGACCTGGAGCCGATAAGACCTCAGTTGGAATCCTGTCTCAGATACTTATCAGCTGTGGGACCCTGGGCATGTAAGTCACTTCCCCTCCGTTTGTCTCAGTCCCTCAGTGGTAAAATGGGGATAATAACAGCACCCAACTCCCAGTGTTATGAGGATCAAATGAGAGAATCTATTTAAAGCACTTGGCAAACCTGCTGAAAGCGTCACATAAATGTTTGTTGTTGCTAGCTCAGGACCAGCTCCGACAGTAGACATTTCACCATTCGCATATGAAAAACCTCAAATTTAACTGCTCAAGATTGTTTAGAGGCAGTAAAAAGGGAGCCCTGAACCTGAACCAGAGGTTAGGATTATGATGGATATTGTTGTGTTCTAAGGAATGATGGGCAGATGCTCTCAGAGAAACCTAGGAGGACTCACAGGAACTGATACAAAGTGAAATGTATTGAGTAAGAAGCAGCAGCGATATTGTAGGACGATCAGCTGTGAGTGACTTAGCTGTCCTCAGCAGCACAGCGATCCGAGGAAACTCTGAAGGACTTAGGAGGAAAGATGCTAGTTATCTATCCCCAGAGAAAGCAAGCTGGAAGCACAGGTCTGCAGCTGGAAGGAATTGGGAGGTCAGTGATTTCAGAGAAGGAGACTGAGGACCTCAGAGATAAGTGACTGATGGTGTATGAATACAGATGGAAGCAGACTTTTTTCACTTTATTTTTCCTAAGGTTTTTTTTTTTGGTCTGTTTTCTTTCACAACATGATTAATATGGAAATGTTCTGCAGGGCTACCCATGTATATTGAATTGCTTGCCTTCTCAATGAGGGAGGTGGGGAGGTGGGAAGGGAAAGAATTTGGAACTCAAACTTTTAAAAACGAATTTTGAAAATTGTTTTTATATATAACTGTGGAACAATAAAATACTAAACAATTTTTTTTAAAAAATTGACATGGAAAGACTTAAAATTATGAAGGAAGATGTTATCCATCCTCAGAGAAACAGACGACAAACAGGTATAGTAAGGTCTTACATAGATATAGATGAATGTATGTGTCTACATATGAGTATGATTATAGATATCTAAGTGTATGTCTGTGTATTATGTCTGTAGATATGTGTGTATCTACACATATACATATATGTGTGCACACATACATGTGTATATCCAGGTTTAATTCTAGCCTTCTTGAAGGAAGAATGGGAGGAAGTGGGGGGGGAGGATGAAGTAAAAAGTGGACAGCAGGAACAAACGAAAACTTCTGAGGAAGCAAAGAAAAGACCACTAGGTTGGGACATAACGTATAGTATTTACCATACAGGCTTTCTTGAAGTATATTCTGAATCCTCCCTTACATTCTGCCATGCACATGGCGATGCTTTTTTCCCCCTTTTCTTATTTTGTATTTAAGCCTAAAGTAAATTAATAAACATATTGGCCAGTTGCACTGGATGATCTCTGGGACCTGCTAGCTGGGATGTTCTCTGTTCTGTGTAAACTCTGATGCCCTATAAAATCAGGACAGTTTTTAAAAATTCATAAAGGACAAAATTGATAAATTATAAGTAAATGACAACTGTATGCAAGGCATTGTGCTTGACATTGGGGGATATAAAGAAAAAAACCCCAACAATCCCTGCCTTCAAAGTGTGATGGAAATGTCTTACTATGGTATGGATTGTATAGCCATATAAGCCAATCCAGCTAGGTCGAGATGTGTGTGAATGATGAGTCATAAAGAATACTTGCACGGTAATTTCAAGAGAGAGATTACTTTGACTATAACAGAGAGTGGGAGGGTGAGGGGGTATAATCTGAGATAACACTGAAAAGGTAAACTGGAACCAGATTTTGGAAGGGTTTAAATATTTCAACTGAAAAAAAAAAAGTAGTAGGGAGCCACTGCAGTTTTTTGAGTAGGGAAGGGGCATGGTCAGATCTGTGCTTTAGGGGAAAAATTTGGGGGCTCTGGTTGGAGTGGGGAGAAACTGGAGGCAGGGAGCTGAAATAAGGAGGGGACTGTGAGGTGCTAAGGACCTGCGGGGATGGGGGGAAGGTGGGGAGGCAGTGGAAATAAAGAGTAGGTGGGGTGAAAGCAGAGTCAGGAACATGCAACTGTTAATTGGCTGGTCCACGATTCCATTAGCTTTCAGTAGACTCTAAAAGGCTCAAGGACCTCCCAACTTACAAGGTATTAATTAGCATCGCTCTTCCTTTCAGGTTGAATAATTCACCAGTGAGTGGACAGAGGAGAAATATTCAATTCAATAAATATTCATTAAGCATCTCAGCTCAGGGCTGGAGAAGGTGAGCAAACTTTTGGAGAGGAGAGCGATTTCACCTCCAAAGGAACTTCTCATCCCTGGGTTGGCTTCCAGCTCTTCTCTGTGCTTATCTTGGGAGTCCATCACCTGATTCTACTGAGTAAAGCCTAGTCTCTCCCTTTCCAGTAATCATCTCTAGAGGTGAAGGACTTGGAGCAGATAATGCAGGCAGTGAGGAGGTGAGGAGGGGGAAGGGCTTGAGGGACACCTCCTCTCCCTCAATTGGGCCATGTGACCAGTGGAAACCAGTCTGGGGTTTTGGTGTGACTCATGTGTTCTTTTCAATTTTAGGAGAGAAGGGAAGGGAGTCCTCTACTGAGAACCCAAGCCATGGGGATCTTAGAGCCAGGATTCTTAGCAACAGGATCCCAGGTTGGGTCTTGCATACAGCCCAGTAGAGAACTATAAGAAGCTGGCGTCTTGGGGTACGATAGCCCAGGATTAAGATCTGAATTTGGTAGGACTAATGATATGTAAAACTGAGCCAGACTATAAATCTAATCTCCTCCCCTCCTCTGAGACTGCCGTGGTATAACAGGGGGCGGGGGGTGGGGGGTGGGGATTATGCCCCAAAGGTATCAGGGGAAATTTTGCTCTGTCTGTTCTTGTTGTAGCTTTGAAATAAATGTTCCTGCATGAAACTGGAGCCCCATTCAACAAACCCCTAAAATAAGGGGGCTGCTATCAATGGGGGCTCTAGATAGAGGTGGAGAAGAGTGACTCCCAACCTTAAGGATACTGGAGAACCCTGATGGGAAGGAAGATGTAACACACCCTGTCCTCAGAGAAAGGAGCCAAAGTAAAACCAGGTAACGTTAGCTTTGCAAATAGGCACAAGTCACTTAACCTATGCAGTTCTCAGTTTCGTTTGTAAATACTGGCAGCACGTTTATTTAGTTTGTGAACAATTGTGAGATCCGGGTGAGATAATTTTTATAAAACACTTTGAAAACTTTAAAACATTAAGAACTGAGTTTTCTATCTGAACAAAATGGAAAAGTTTGACACCAGCAGAGTGGCAACCAGGATGGATCCTTTGGCCAATTTCAGATAAAACAAAGTGGGGACATCCCCAATATGACTCAGTCTTCTGTGGAATCCTTTGGCTTCTGCACTGTGGGAGGGGCATTGACACCATGGGTGCAAAGTGGTTGGTGGTTCTCTTAGTGGGAAATCTTTATCTCATGGAGAACAAGTGGAATCTCAGCATTCTCTCTGGAAATGAAACTAGAAGAAAGATGGAAGTTGTGAGTAAATGGAACACAACTGGTCCTCAAAGAGTAGGGAGTTGAGGTTGACTCCAGGCTTTGGATTAAAACATTAATGATTAGTAGCAATAGTTAACACTTCTCTAACACATTAAGATTTGCAAAGCACTTTCCAAAGAACATCTCATGTTATCCTCACAGCAGCTCTGGGAGATAAGTTCTGTTATTACCTTCATTTTCCATATGAGGAAAGTGAGGCAAACATAGGTTAAAAGACTTTCCCAGCGTCACATAGCTAGTAAATATCTGAAGCTGGATTTGAACTCAGATCTGCAGGATTGCACATCTAACTACTGAGCCCCCTGCTAATTTCATATATTTATTATTTATATGTCTATGAACATCTTGTTATTTCTCTGGTCAGGGGATGGGGCATTTTTTTTTTTGTTTCCCCAGCACCAAACACAATACTGGATGTACATAAGGAGCTTAATAAATATTTTTTAATTGATAAATTGATGTCCAACCCAGTTCTTCCAATGTTACAGTTTCTATCACTAAAATGATCGTTTTCTCCTTTCCCATAAACAAAATGCTTTCGATCGTCTTTGCCTCAGCAAGTCAATTACTGAGCAATTATGAAATGCTCATCATGTCGTTGGTACTAGGCATAAAAGCACCAGAGGAAATGGTCCTTCCCTCAAGGAGCTTTCCTTATTTGCTAAGTGCTGCTCTGGGAAACGTTCCTTATTCCAAAGGAGCTTTCTAGAGACCATTCCTAGGAGGAGCTACATACATCAGTTAGCTCTAAATTTGCTGTGGCCAGACTTCTGCATCCTAACCATTGGCCCATCCTACCACCAGGTGCACATCACTCTTTGTTCTTCCCGTCTTTTCTTCATAGAATTGTAATAAAATTAACATTATTATTGTGTCTAGAAAGGGGATACCAGCCAGCCCCTTATTATTCCACTCACCATCTCTTTGGCTTCTCGGACTAAATATTCGTCCTGGACAGCACTTTCCACAAGTAGTGTCTCCTTCTTTTAGAATATGTTACTTGTGGATAGGGATTGTCTTGCCTTTGTATTTCTATTCCCAGCACTTAGCACAATGTCTGGTACACAGTAAGCACTTAATAAATGCTTATTCATTCAGACTTCCCTCAGCTGTTAACTGCCTAGACCTAGAAATTGAAAATCCATGCTTTGATTTATTATCCAGTGTCACTTTCTTGATTTGAAGGGGCAGTGTGAATGAGGAAGGAAGCCAACAGCCCCTGGGACTCAGAGCCCAGGCTCTGTGTGACATTGTTTGCCCCAGGCTGGCTGCCACAGTGATCCCGTTCACTCATTCATCCACAAGTCCATCAGTCTTGAAAGACAGTCGTGCCCTTTAATTCTTTGGAAACATTAATGACTAGATGCCTGGAACTGTACTCCAGAAATCTGAAAGCGGATTTGTCAAGACTTTTGTTTTTCAGATTCATCTAACAAATTTATTAGATGTTTGCTATACTGGCTTTATGATGACAAGTGGGTCCCCTCCCCCTATGACTCAGTTTCTTACTTTTTTAAATGGAGGGGTTGGACTAGATGTTAGCAACAACAACAATGGCATTGATGACAACTACCACCACATCAACAACAGCCACAGTCACCACAGTGACAACCACCATCACTGAGACCACAATGACAACCACCACCACAACAACCATAGCCATCACCACCACCACCACCACAATGACAACCACCATCACCACCACCAGAGCAGCAATGACAACCACCATCCCCACCACCAGAGCAGCAATCAGAGACAACCACAATGACCACCACCATAGTTACAATGACAAAACAACAGAATGACACTGATGACAATAAAACAACAGCTGGCCTGTACACTCGACACACAAACACCACAATGGAGGTATAATCTCACCGGCTTAGATGTTCCCTCCAAAGGCACTGATCACGTCCCATCCATGCTTGACCATCTTGTGTGACTCTTCCACATCTTCACTGCCAGGTTGACCCTTCCTCCAGTCCTCCTTGCCTACCCCCATGAGGCTCCCAGTACAGGGTTCGGGCTGTGCCCCTGCCATCTCTCCCCCTCGCACCCAGACGAGACCACCTTCCTTCATTATTGAACATTATCTTGGCGCCCCCTTTTACTCTGTCCTTCAAAGTTCTTAAGAATGTTTCCATGGCCTTTGCCTGAGATTGTCCAGTGAAGGAGGCCCAGCCCCAGGATGCTAGTGGAGCCTGGGAGACAACTCCCACACTTCCATAACAGCAGCTAGGGCTGTTGTGAACCAAGAGGACATGTGCAGACCTGGGGCAGTTTGAGGTCATTTGACTTCTACAGAAATTTATCCAAATTTTGGTCCCTTTTCATCCAAGAAGATATAAAGTCAGCTCTAAGACTGGAAGGGAATGCTTGAGACCTGAGAGAGCTTCCTTGTTCCTCCCTCTTTAGCCTCCCTCGTAGTTTCTATCTGCCTTTATCTGCCTGGGAAGTGGTTTTGGTTTGTGTTTTGACCATCTTAAGGATTGCTTTTACCAGGAGATATTCAAATATAGTTTATTAAATGGATCATTTATTTGAACTATAGTCTCTGAGTAATCCATTGCACCACACAGTGAATCTCAGCCAAGACAGCTTCCCAAGGCCTCCCATTCCATTCCTGGATTAGGAATTCATGGTTAAGGCTGTTTTTCTGCCAAGTCTCATTTTCTTCTCTGTAGCGTTCACTGATTGAGCCTCATTCTTCTACTTTCTTGGTCAAGTCAGGACTAGTCTAGTGCCTCTTCGATGTGACAATCCTTCAGTTATCTCAGTATAACTATTCTCCTCCCTTCCTTCCTCCGCGCCCTCTGTAGCAATCTTCTCTAAGATAAACATCTGGGATTCCCTCTCCACTTATGGCATGAACTCAAGGTGGTTTGTGATGTTGTTGGCCTCCTTTAAATATTCTCCAAATTATCAATGCATTTTCCTAAAATGGAATGGCCAGGACTGAACACAACGTTCCAGGCATGATCTGACAAGGGAAGAATGCAGAAAGACTCGCATTTCCTTATTCTTAGGAACCAATGATGCTTTTCATGACGTAACCAAGACCACATCATTCTGTTTTTTGCTGCTACATCTAAATCTTGATTTGTATTGATGTTAGGGGCTACCCAAACCCTCAGATTCATTTCAGATAAACTACGGTCTAAGCATGCCTCCTCTAACTTCAGTGTTATATTCTAGAACTTGAGCTGCCTTCCTGAGGTGGGTAAGAACCCAGGGACAGAAGAAGGGTTGGCATTTATTTGTTCATGCCAATAATGTCAAAGTCCCACCAATATCCCTTATATTCTAACAATTTCCTGAAACCATCAGTTTCAGGATTACATGTTAGGTGGATCAGACTCAGATGTGGAAAAAAATGTCAAGAAAAATGCGCCAAAATGTGTAAAGGGCACACTATAAGCATTTAGATTCTGAACCATTTGGAAATTCATTTGGCTCCATGGCCCCTTCAGATGACTAAAGAAGCAATGAATTAAACTCCAACCGGGTCTCAAATGTTTAATTTTTAACACTTGCCATTTACCTCTGTCTTGTTCACCACCGGTGAACCATCATCAAATCAGAGCCAGAAGGGACTTCAGCAAGAATCTAGTTCAATCATACCCAACTCAAAATTCCTTCACCGCCATGTCTGGTAAATGGTGATCTAAGGTCAGTAGATGACTTCCAGTAAAAGGGAACTCACTAATCCCCATGGCAGTTTATTCCTTTGTTGAAAATCTCTTATTTAAAAAAAATCAAGCTAAAATATTCCTCTGTGCACATTTCACTCACTAATCTGAGTTCAGCCCAAAGGGGACAGACGGGACAAGTCTGATCTGTCTGCCGCCTTGCAATGATATGAAGGCATATAACACATCTCCTCTAAACTTTCTTTTCTCAAGCCCAAATATAGTCATTTCTTTACCTTGGCACTCACATGGCATGATGTCAGTACCCTCGCTATCCTTTTGGTTCTCCTCTGTCTGATAGGAAGAGTAAAGGTGGGTAGGTCTCCCTGCTGCCAGAAAGTTCTCAGGGAGAACAGGGAAATGTACCATTCTTGCCCACATGGCTTTTTTCTGATTGCTCACACCTTTCTGCTCTTTTCCTCCTCATATTTGGCTATAGTCCATGACTGCTTCCTAGCCTTGCTCCACTGGACCCTCAGTAGTTTTTTGCCCAAAATAACTTGTTTATTCTGAATTGGGCCATACTGTAGTATCCTGCCACTTGAGTTCTCACAGTCCACCCACCTCAAGATTCTCTGCATCATAAAATGACTTCTGCACCTTGGAGTCCCCTTAGCAACTGCTTAGTGATCCGAATGAATGATCCATATACTAGAAACTTAGACTTGTGTGTAAAAATACAGGGATTTTCATGGACTCCAAATTCAATATAGGTAAACAGTATGTGCTATGTCATCCAGGAAAGCTAATAGCATCTTAGGCTATATGAAGAGAGGCATAGTGTTTAGGACAAGAGAAGTGATAAGCCGTCTGTCCTCTACACAATCAGAGCACACCTACAGTGTTGTATTCAGTAGTTGGCCCCATTGTTTAGGATGAATCATCAGAAATATTGGCAGGTGGACAAGTAGAGTGGTAGAGGGCCTCAAGTATTAACTCTATGAGGGTAAGTTGAAGGAAGTGAAGATGATTAACCTGTATAAAATATGATTTAGAAGGGAGTATGTATATGTCTGCATAAAAAGGCCAAGGTTTCCCACCCAAATGGTTCCAGAGGAGAGAGCGAGGCTGGTGACTTTATGCAGCCCTCCCTTACTTAAATCCAATAACCTTGCAAGTCATGTCAATCAGCTTTCTGATGTCATGGTCTTTTTCAACAATGAAGGACAAAAAACAATAACAAACGTGTGTGTGCGTGTGTGTGTGTGTGTGTGTGTGTGTGTGTGTGTGTGTGACCACAGATATAACTATCTTTAGGCACTTGTATTTTAGATGAGGTATCAAATTCATTATTTGGTCCTAGAGGTCAGAATCAAGAGTGTATATGTGTGAGAGGCTACCTTGGGGGGTACTAGGAGACCTCTGAGATCAAGCAAGTCCTGATGCTCTGTAGAGGATATTATGCCCAGTTGGGGTTCACTGGATGGTCTCTGAGGCCCTTTCCAGCTCAGATATTCTGAGATTCTTTGACCTGGGTCCTAGTTTCAGCTCAAATCCTTACCACAGATCTGTCTTCAATCAAGTGACTTGAACACTGTGAGTCTCTTCATATACAAATCCCTGTTTACCTCATGATATTATTGTGAGGAGAGCACATGGAGTACACTGAATACTCCAGAGAATATTTATTTTGTGAGAAATAACAAATTTGACAAACACAGAGAAGCATGGGAAAGTTGAAACAAGTAGATGCAAAGTGAAGTCAGCAGAACTGAGAAAACAACACCCGCCATTCCTACAGTGATATTAATGGAAATGGTCAAAAAAAAAGAATGAAAATGGAATGTTGCAAAAGTGTGAAGAGCAAATGACCAGAAAGAAGATCAGCTAGGAAGCATAGTGGATAGAGCCCTGGGTCTGGAGTCAAGAAAATCTGAATTCCAAACTGACCTCATGGAACCCTGGTAGCTTCCCTATTTGTCTCAATTTCCTCATCACTAAAATGAACTAGAGAAGAAAACGACAAACCAGTTTCATACATTTTCCAAGGAAATCCTAAATGGGGTCACAAGAAATTGGACATGACTAAAATGATTGAACAAAAAACAAAAACAAAAACAAATGAAAGAAGGGAAATAAGAATACACTCCCACTTCACTCTTTTGCATAAGGAGAAGGTCCACACAGGTTGTACATGGCACATAGTTTCTTAACATATTTATCAGTTATGTTAATTGTTTCCTTTTTCCCTTTTTCTTTTTTTGTCTTCAAAAATTATGATTTGTTACCTGACATAGCTCTCTGAAAGGAAGACACTGGGGTGAGGGTGGGGGGAGAAATATTGATGTTGTAAACAAACTTTTTAAATGAGAGTTATTTTTATTTTACTGCTCATGACTTATTTATATGGACACACAATTTCTTTTGTCACAGTAACATGTGATGAATCTTGCTTCACTGTCCTTCTTGTGGTCAATATAGGTCATGAGATGCCCACTAGGATCTTACCTTGGGCTGTTTAGAATCACTATGTATTCCCATTGGTGCTGTGGCTGCAACATAAGACACTTCTGAGTCCCTCCTCCAGCTCTTTGTTAGGGACACGTAACTTCCCTTCAAGGAAAATTCTTTCTCTTTGACAAGCTAACAGATGCTCAGTTGTGTATGCTTTCTTATTATGTCCTTGGGTATTCCAAAAATGAGGAAAGATGGATTTGGTCACCATGTGGAGGACTAGACTCTTTATGAAGTCTATCCTATTTAAAGCCTCTTTATATATATATATATACACACAAAACTCAAATAAAGGAGATAGAGTACTACAATTATTGAGAAGACTGGCTGATGTATGGTGTACAACATGCTCCATCCAATCTGACAAGCCCTGAACCAGTATCCAATAGGCCAAATCTCTAAAGTGAACTCACCAACTAAATCTCTGAGTAATATTGGACTAGTCACATAACCTCTGCTTCCTTGTCTACATAATGAGATGGTTTTTTCCCCTAAATTTGATTCTAATTCTGACATTACAAAAGATTACTAGTGACTCATTGAGTGAGCATGGGGCCATCTCCAGTCATCCTGATCTATATCTGGCCACTGGATCCAGATGACTCTGGAGGAGAAAGTGAAGCTGTTGACTTTGTACAGCCCTGCCTCACTTAAATCCAATTCACTTGCAAGTCATGGGATCGTCTTCCTGATGTCATGGTCCTCTTTGAGGATAAAGGGTAGACAACAACAAACACCAATATGAGTCTTTATAGAAGTGGTTACACAGCTCTTTTGAACAAGGATGAAACTGTGACTATCCTAAGTGAGCAGAACTGTTCCTCAGAACTATGTCTTTACCCTATGCTTTCCAAAAACCTCATGAATTCAGGACCACAGACAGCACCCACTGCTTTAGTTCATCACCTTTGCTTTCCACAAGAGCAAAATTATTTTCCAAGACCTGAAAGGAGAACTTTGATACCAGCAACTTTTGATGCAACCCCACCACCTCCATGCCACATCTTGCTAACAAAATAATCTGGAGGGAGGGGGGAGGGAAGTATTGGCTTTCATTGCTGATGCATACAGCAATTAGAACTAATGGGAAAAGCAGCTGGCTTCAGTCAGGAGACCTGGGCACTGGTCCTAAATGCCACTCATTAGCTATGTGACCTTGGGCAACTGACTCTCCTAACCTATCCCTCAGCTATGCCATAGGAACAATTGAAGGATTGCACTGGATAAGTTCTGAAGTTTCTTTTACTTCTGGCATTCTGTTCTGTATTCTAAGGTAACCCAGCTCCGACATTTTGACATTCTATGCTCTATGCTGCAAGCCCCCCCCCCCATCTCTAATATTCTTTTTTCTATCAGCAGTGTTATATGTCAATGTTTTTTCCAGTTTTGACATTCAGCATTCCATGCTCAAAGTAAGCAGTGATGTAAACTGATTCAGGGGTATGTTGACACAGATAGAACTCCCTTTTCTATCCACTGCAATTTCCACATTGATAGATTCAGCCTTTGGGGGTCTGTGCTGCCAGAATCTGAGCAGGCTGATGTATCTATCTGATTACCTTCTTGGAGTCTCTGTATGGGGGAAAAACAACAAAAAACAAGAAAAATTCTTCCCATCTAATTCTGCTTCCAAACTTTGGGTCCAATTCTTCCCTCCAGTGCCAAGCAGAACAATTCTAACCCTTCTGGCTGGTGACAGTGAATGCTAAACCTGAACACAGCTGCATAACTGCATGTTGACACAAATCACCCTCTAGGGCAGTTGGGGTTGCCTTCCTATTCCTATTTCATGATGGGTCCACAGGAAATTCTTGGGCTCATATTCGCTGAAATCATTCCTTAGAAGCATTAGCATCTGAGTACACTAGGAAAGGCTTCTTGTCAGAAGGGACCCTTGAACTGAACCTCCCGAGAGAATGGAGATTCTTGGAGGCAGAGATAACAGAGATAATGCTACTTTATGGCACCTAAGCCATTGAGAAGTTTTGAGGATCTGTAGGGGTAATGACTTTAAAGAGCTTGCTAGTAGTGATGTACAATGAAAATGCAAGTGTGTGTTATGCTTAGCTTTGATTTTTCAGACAACCAAGAAATGTATGTATTTAAAGTCAGTTCAAGAAACATGTATTGTCAACTATACATCACAAGGGAGGAGAGGAAGTGTGGTATAGTGGACAGAGAAATGACTGTAGTGAATGAATGAAAATGAATTTCTGTATCTCTTACTCTGTGTCAGGTGTTGTGTTAATCACTGGGAATAAATATAAGTGAAAAGAAGACAATCATTGGCCTCCAGAGACTTATTTTCTAATGGGAGATGAAAACACCCAAAGAGGAGCTAGAGACTGAAACTGGAAAGGTGCTGGTGAGACAACACGGTTTCAAGATGGCCGGGAAGAGGTATATGGAACTGCTTACAGGCAAAAGATAGGAAAGTTCTTTTCTCAGAGCCCAGGCACCCAAGATCAGGAAGACCCGGGTTCAAGTTTCACCACTGCCAAATACTGGCTGTGTGATTCTGGACAAGTGCCTTAGCTTTTCTCTAAGAGTTCACATGGCAGGGCAGGTGAGATCTGCATTGGTAGAGGGAGTTTCTTCATCCAGGAGTTCTGTACATCAGTGAAATCAGAGCGCTGAGGAACCCCTCATCCCAAAAAAGCAAGCATGTGTTAGATACTAAGAATACCAAGACAGAAATGAAAATAGCTCCTGCTCTCAAGGAGTTGACATGCCAATTTACTTGGGATTAAAAGACTCCATAGAGGAGTAGGCGAAAACATTAGCTAGCACTTTTATAGCATCTTAAAGTTTTACAAAACACTTCACAAATATTATCCACTTAAATCCTAACAATAATCCTGGGACACAAATGCTATTATTATCTGTCTTGTACAGTGAAGGAAACTGAGGCAGACAGTGGTTAAGTAATTTGCCCAGGATCACACAGCTAGTAAGCTACTGAGGCTGTATTTGAACTCAGGTCTTCCAGGCTGCAGACTCTGTGCTCTCTCCACTGCTCTACCGGATGTCTCTGGGGATGGGGTGGGTGACTGTGTTTGCCCTGAATCTTTCTGACTTAGCTATTTTCAGAATGCCTGGAATAGTGGACAGCAGAGACTCACTGCCTGTCCCAGAGGTAGCTATCACTGATGCTCGGTCCCTGGGTGGAAATCTAGTGGGTGTGAATCAGTTATAGCTAAAGCCTCCTGTGATCCTGCTCCATCCACCTCCCAGGGACCATCTAAAAGCTGCTGCAGTGCAGGAGCCCCTGAATACCCCTTAGATGGCTGGTAACCCCTGCGGCACTCTGGGGATAGATGTTTATCTTTTCCCTTTACCAAAAGAAGGCAGTGTGGGTGGAGTGGCGCAAACTGCCAGCTGGGAGTCAGAAATGCCTTCTGAACTGGACTCAGTCCCCAGTTGGTGAGAAACCTTGGTAATGTGGTGGGGTGGAATGGATGTGTCCTCCCTTCCCCTCTCTCTTCAGACTATAATACATCCTTCACCCAGTGCTTTCATGATGCTTTGATCCCTTCCTTCTGAGAACTAAAAATGCGTCAGTGACAGTGTTTGCACCTTGCTCCCTGCCTTTCACTTCAGACAAGGAGTGTGGAAGGAGTTGTTTGCCCTGTTTTTTGGAAGAGGACCAATGATGTCACTGGTAATGTCTTGACCTGCTTGTGAATTGTATTTAAGTGAGGCAGAACTACCTCATTCTCTCTTCCAGAGTCATTGAAGTCAATGACAAGACAAAAGTCAAGATGGCTTGGGATATATTGGATGGATGACCTTGGCATCTTGAATGTCTAGCCAAGCCCTAAATGCTCCATGGCACCTGTTTCAGCCACTTTCCTGGCTGTTGGAATAAATTGTTCTCATTTTTCTATTATGATGAGGAAAGTCTTCACATGTTTGGGATAGACACCCCCAGCTCACTGATAGGTTGGAGGCCTGTTACCCTCATCCTGGTTTAACCTTTCTGCCAAGAGGATTTTACCATGGTGTGGCCACTGTGCATGCTAGTGGTTCTTGTATCCACAGGTGTGAATTGGATGACTGGTTGGATGCCAAAGGTGGTTGAGCAGCCCTGCAAAGGGCTTAGCAAGCCATCATCCCAGAGGTGCTAGTCCTCTCTTAACTCCCCATAACACAAAGGAATGAATTTCTAATGGCAGAATTTCAGAAGCTGGTATTTCTGATATTACGTCTAATATTATGTCTAATATTCCAGGAGAAGAGAGGCCTTTCCAATCACACTACAAGAAGGATGTGCAGCTCTGCTAAGTGTTCAGGGTACCACAGTAATCTGAGAGAAAAAGTGCACATCAATGAACAGAACGTCCTGTAGCCTGCATGATTCCTCCCTCATATTCACAGCTCTTTCCAGAGACACAATCTTGGGCCAAAGAATTGTGGAAAGGGTCCTGGGAGCAAACTACTAAAGCTCTCAGGTCAGAGACCCTGAGATTTCATCAAGTCCAGTCTAGATCTCCAAACGAATCCCCTCTCTCACAGCCTCAGCCAGGGGTAATCAGGACTCCAGAAACAGGGAGCTCACGACCTCCTGAGGAAATTCACTCCACTTTTGGTTAGCTCTCCTTGAGAAGATCTTCCTTACAAAATGGTAACAATGGCAAAGAAGCAGTCTGTGTATGGAAAGATGCAAACTTTGGGCAACTGGGTTCAAATCTTATCTCAGTATTTACTAGGTGATCATGGTCAAGTCAATTCTTGGAGTCTCCACATCTTTAAGACAGAATAACAGTTACAGTCACAGCAAAAGCAGTACCACCTCCTTCCCAGGAAAGTCTAGAAACAAGATCTGTCATGATGACATCCTGACTGGTCACTTACCAGCCGTATGATATCGAGCCATTCTGACCAATGCTCTGGTGCTCAGTTACATGGCACCTGAAAAGTTGGGACCATGGGGTCTCTGAGTCTTCCCCACTCTGACGTTTGGTGACTTGTGAACTTTACCCATGGGGGAGCAATGAGGGGACAATTAAACAATCCATCTACAGACATTTATTGCCCACATTTATTATTTAATGCTACATTTACTTACTATGTGTCAGGTAAGGCAGAGTCTTTACGCCTGAAGGGTTGGGGTTTTGCACCATTGTGATCATGACCTTCAGGGAGCCTTTCAATCTTGGTAAGATGCAGGAGAACACAGTGATGAAGTGTCTGAGGCTCAGCGTCTATGCAGTCAATATTCACCAGAGCCAGCATCTGATTTCTCAGAACTGGAATGACCATTAGAGACGGTTGACTTGCACTTCATAATTTGGCAGAGGAGAGTTCTGAGACCCAGAGAAGGAAAGGAGATTTCTCAAGATTCCACAGAGTCAAGATTCAAAGTCAGGGCTTCTGATGGAAGATCCAAAGCTCTTTTGTTCTGTAACCCCAGGAAAGCAAGGTCATCTGACAGGAGCATTTGCCTATTTGAGGATTCAGAAGTGTGAGTTAAAGGTTATCTTTTCCGAGAAAATAAAAACTTTCCTGTTCTGGTTTCTTGAAACAAAATGATGGGAGCCCAAAGTAGGGGTGGTAAATTCTTCCTCCTAGAGTTTGTCCAAAAGAAGAGAAAATTTTACACCTTATAGATTTTGGAAACACAGATTTCAAAAGAACCCCCTGGCCTACAATGCTTCAGGTGAAGTCAGCCCAGAAGTCATAACAGAGGCTCAGGAATAAAATTCTAATGACACAAAAGGAAGCAACCCAATGGGTTTGGGCTTCTCTAAAAGATGCACCTTCTAGAAATAAGGAAGCCATGGTTCTTCTGTCCTCTGCCCTCTTCAAAACTCATGAGGAGTAGTATGTCCAGTTCTCAATACTATGGTTTACAAAGGTCATTCATCATTTGGAGAGTGTGTGGAGGAAGGCATCCAGGACAACAAAGAGTGAACCTTCAGTCCATTTCATATGACGATTAGACAAAATATCTGGGGGTGCTTAGCCTGGTGATGGGAAAACTCAGAAAGACAATGACAAATGGCTCTAAGTATTTGAAAATCTGTCAAATGGAAGAGGGATCTGTCTTTTATTTCTGTTTAGTTATATCAGGACAGAATAAAGAACAATGGTTGAAAGTCCTAAGAAGGTCAATTCAGACTAGAAGTCAAGAAAAGCTTCTTATAATGAGAACTCTCCCCAAGGGGAATGGGTTGCCTGCAGGAGTAATGGATTCTTTCCTTGATTGTTTTTAAGCAGAAATGGAATGACTCCTTGTCAGCATGTTTTAGATGGGATTCCTTTCTTGTATCAGTTGGACTAGATGGATATTGAAGTGTCTTCCAACACTTGAAATTTCTGTAGTTGGCCCAAATTTTTACAAACTCTCTGAGGTTTGGAGTCAAGACTTAATCCAGCATTTGGACCAATTCCAAGGAGTTTTTTTCCCCAAGCCAGGGCACTGTCCTTAGTTGAGTGATGGTTCCAACTCTTGGACAATTTATACAAATGGTACTTGGCCCAGAAATGCTCAATCAAGCTTTGCTGCTTTATAAATGAAACACACAACCAATTGTAGCTCATATTGCCAAAGGCTGGGCTTTCAAAGTGTGGGTTCCCCCTCTACTGAAATAGGTCACAGACTGCCATGGCTCAAGAGAGAGCTTTATGGGCCATAGTTACATAAAGGGTCATCCCCTGTGGCCAAGCCCCTAATGTTGAGCCTCTCCATACTGAGCTAGTCCTAAGGCTGAAGTACTCAAAACCCTCCCTGCACCTCCACTTGATAAGCCTTATTACCAGTGTGGTCCCCCAAAGACTCCCAAACCTATGGACCAGGAACTTTGGAGAATTCCCACACCATAGGAAGGGACATTAACGAAACAAAATAATTCAAATCCATTTTTTTAAACCATCGTTATTAAGCCATGTGAGCTGTTCTTGCTATAAATTTCTTTCTTTAGTTGCCTAATGAGTATGCCTCTTATCACTGTAATTGCACAATGACCTTCCCCAGGGCAAGAAGGATCCTTTATCTTCCTCTCATATTTCAAGCAACAAAATTTAGCAGCGACTTGGCCATGCTCAGTGTCCCAACTCAGTCCATCAGGGAGGATCCAACCTGAAAGCAACCTCAGGGACCAAGTCCAATTCACACTGGTGCCAGAATTTCCAGCATGAAAAATGGCCATCCTGGCCCTGGTTGAAGGTCTCTGGTGCCTCCTGAGGCTGCCTTTTCCCCTCTGGAAGGGCTGTTATCATTAAGAGCTTCCCCTGACTTCAAGGCTGTATTGTCCCTGCTCATTCTGCCTCACCCCCAGACCAAGCAGATCAAGGTTAATCCTGCTTGAATTTACTTGGAGACCACTATCATTATTCCCCCCCCCCCCACTGTAACCTTCACTGAGCCTTCAATTCTCCAGGCTAAATATCTCCAAGGCCTCAAGCTCAAGTCAGAAGGCACTTCTCCACCTTGAGTGTCCACCCTGCTTTCTCTCCTGAGGATGCTCAGTCTCCAGTCTATGACCCATTCCCCCACTACTGAGGTCTGTTCACAGCATTGGCTTCCAAGTCACAGGTGAATCGAATGGACGGAGTACTGTATAATAACTTGGGTTCAGATTCTACCTTTGATATTTGGTACCTGGGTAGCCTTATTCCCTAATTTTTCTGGGAATTGATTTCTGCAACTATTAAATGAAAAGTTTGGATTAGGTTTGGGGATCACAGACTTAGACTTGAAAGTGACTCTTGAGACCATTAAATCTAACCTTCTCATTTTTCAGTTAAACCTGAGCCTGAGAAAAGTAAAGTGACTTGTTCAGGGTCACACAGCTAGTAAGTCTCTGAGATGGGGTTTGATTCCAAGTGTTCCTGACTCCAAGTCCAGGCCCGTCTCCACTATATCACTCTGCCTCTGCTGGCCTCTCAGATAACTTCTGGGTCTAGTTCTATGTGCCTATATCCCTCATTCTGTCTAAGACTCGAGAATTTTGGCAGAACCTGGACCATATCTTGTCCTCTTCCCCAATTTGTCAATGAAAAGTTTTGTTTATTGTTGTTCAGTTGTTTTCATCCAGCTCTTTGTGACTTCATTTGGGGTTTTCTTGGCAAAGATACTGGAGTGGTTTGCCATTTCCTTCTCCAGCTCATTTTACAGATGAGAAAACTGAGGTAAACAGAGTGAAGTGACTTGCTCAGGGTCGCACGGCTAGTAAGTATCTGAAAAGTTTCCAGGCTAACCATCATTATGTTGCAGCAAACCAAGAAGCTTCAAATGGCTCTCAGATGCTGCCCAGCCCCTGGCCCTCCTCAGGTTGAATTCTACAAGTTTTCCAGGATAAGAGGGAAGCCTTGATGCCTGGGGTAGCAGCAGAGATGGCAGAAGGCTCCAAACAGAGCCATAGTTATACCAGCTTCTGCCAGGCAGGCCTGGTTCTCTTGGCACAATCACAGCCCTTCAAGGAGCCAGGGCAGAGGATGGGGCAACTCCCAGCCTGCCTATCTGGGATACAGGTAATGCTGTCTCAGCTCATCATAGCTTTTCTGGCAGTCTGTCACTCTGCTGACTCAGCCCATGCTAACCCCCAGATGTGCTTTATACTAACTAGGCAGTTATGAGGGTGAGAAAAAGAGGGAGAGGGAGGGAGAGAGAGAGACACAGAAAGACAGACACAGACTCAGAGAGAAAGAAACAAAGGCAGAGATAGAGAGGCAGAGAGAGAGAGATAGAGAAAGCGACAGAAACAGAGAATTACAGAGAGATTAAGAGACACAAAGAGACATAGTCACAGAGAGAAAGAGAAAGAAGCAAAGGCAGAGACAGAGAGAAAGTCTATGCTCCCTAGGACAGAGTATGTTCCGTAGAGGAGATGACTGGAGCATATTGTTGTCCTGGTGACCTTTATTACCTAGGTCCTAGGTCCTAGAGTGTCAGTAATTCACTAAAAATCAGCCAGTTAGCCTTTCGAAAGTGCCTGCTCCAGTCCAGGCATTGTGTGAGGATTGATCCCACTCCCTAAAAAAGCCTGCCTCCCAAACCTGCTTCTGCTATGTCTTCTGCCCTGGCAGAAGGCTTCTGAGTAGAGGAAGGGGCTGGATCAGAGGGAGGCAGTAGGACCAGGGTCTGAGACACAGGAAGTTCACCAAGGTGGACAACCCAGAAGGAAGAGGGACCCAAGACATCCTTCACTGGTTAGGCCTGGTCTGCTGTCTGTATTCACCTTCCTGTTAGCACTTCTGGGTCTTGTGTATGCACCTGCCTGGAGTGCTGAGGATGGTGTCTTCAGTGCTAAAGTTATCAGATTTGGGGCTCCTCTCACACTTTGGGATTGTGAGCTCCTACTCTGAGGAAAATGCAGCAGCAGAGAAAGCCATTCCTGCTTTGGCTAAGTGATCATTCCTTCCTTCCAAAGGTCTAGAAGTCACTGAGGGGGGTGGAGGCTCACCAGCAAGGAGTGGCTGGTTCCTGGGACAGAAGCAAAGGGAGCCTCTGACCCACCCACAGCAAGAGAGCAAATTTAACCAGATCAGAAAAAGGTTTGGTAGGCCCCAGTGGCCCAAGAGTCTGCAGAGGGAGTAGTCATGAGAGCCAGGAGAATCAGAAGAATGACATCCCCCAAATACAAAATGGATTGCAGAGATGATCAACTGTGGCAGCAGTGATGACAGCGGGCTTTATCAAGTGTCTCAGCAGATCCCCACAGCCTCCCTGGACATGTTCCCCTGCATATTATGGATAAGGAAATGGAGGCTCAGAGAGACTGAATGATTCTCCTCTATCCACACAGTGATTGTCAGAGGCAGGATTCCACAAACTTTGAAGTCACAAACACTATCTACTCTGCTGGGAAAGAGCTGTCTTAAAAGCCAGGTCTCCTTGAACAAGGTGCTCACCCAGTTAGTCAGATTTTCATGACATGCAGCTGTCAGGGTGGTCCTGCCTTCCAGGAGCCTTGAGAATGGAAACTGAGGTGGAGGCAGCTACTGGGGAATCTCTGCTCAAGCCAGCTGGCCATGCTCGGGGCTTGAGCTGCTCCATCTGCCTGTCAGTCTGAACATATGTGAATGGGGACCTCCTGCCTGTGCTCCATCTGGGCTCCTGCTCCTTCTAGCCTGACTCCCTCTTCCGTGTCTGTGCAGAGCCCAGCCCAGGTCTACATGGCCTCAGCCCAGCTGGGTCTTCATGGCTTCAGGTTGGGGCTGCCTCCTGCTTCATTATATTTTATCTCAAGTTGAAAATGGAAAGATGAGCATCACTTATTTGGCTCATTTCCCTCCCCTTCTTATCACACTTCTTAACTTCTGAGCTTACGAATGCAAAACACTTTGCAAACCTTCAAGTGCTCAATAGAAATTCTTCTTCCCAGCTTTGTGTGACCTGTGCTCACAAAGGAGACCAGAGGCATTTACCCAAGGGAGCTGAGCACCAGATCCAGCTCAAAAATGGGAAAGTGGATGAGCGTGCATGTAGTGGTTGAAACAGCTCCATGAGACCAGCATGACAAGTGCAGACCAGACCAGTGCAGTGATTGCAGAGCAGTGCAATGAGCCCAGACCAGTGGGACAAGCACAGACCAGTGCAGAGCAGCAAGGACAGGACCCAGAACAGGTTTCAGGGTGCTACCAGCAACAGTTCCCAGATTCCTCAACCCACAAATGCCACAGACAGCTTCAAAGGCCAGAGGGAGGGCTCCTTCACCCAGGAGCAGGGAGTGCAGTCTGGACCTCTGGCAGCAGGCACTACAGCCCTCCACCTAGAGCCCCTGGGGAAATTGAGCCACTGATCTGATTCTCAGCCTTGAGCTCCACCCAGGGGTGAGGAGGAGCACTGGGGGTGGAGTTGGAGGCTGTTGTGGTGAGGGAATTCAATTGCAGATTCTGAGCAGAAAAGTTTTTGGTTGCTCCCAGATCAGTGTGCAGGTTAGGAGAGGAGTAAACATCTCTTCCTTGACTGTGTCATCTTGGAGGAACTGAGAACTTACAGGTTCCCAGAATTAAACATCTCCACTTCCCAGAAGTTATAGTCCCTGCTTTTAAGATACAAGGTACTTGACTTCCCAGTTTCAGGTTTGCAAAGGGAGCAAACTTTCTCCCAGGTTTGCCCATTTCAAATGTAAGCTCCCTGAGGATGGACTCTCCTGCTTGTTTGTATTCACATCTCCAGCACTTGGCACAGTGCCTGGCACCCAGGAAGCACTTAACAAATGCTCCATCTGTCTGTCTGTCTATCTACCTACCTACTTATCTATCATCTGTCTATCTATCTGTCTATCTAGGCAGTCCCAGGCCTGAAATCAGGACGATTCATGTTCCTGAGTTCAATTCTTGCCTCAATTCTTGCCACACTAGCAGTGTGACCCTAGGCAAATCACTTCCCTCTATTTGCCTCAGTTTCCTCATTTGTAAAATGAACTGGAGAATGAAATGTCAAGTCACTCCAGTATCTTTGCCAAAAAAAACCCAAATGGGGTCATGACTGAAACAACTGAACAACAACAAAATCTCTCTCTCTCTCTCTCTCTCTCTCCCTCTCTCTTTTTTTCTCTCTCTTTCCTTCTCTCTGTCTCTCTCTCTTTCCCTCTCTCTGTCTCTCTCTCTTTCCCTCTCTCTGTCTCTCTCTCTGTCTCTGTCTCTCTCTTTCCCTCTCTCTATCTCTCTCTCTGTCTCTCTCTCTTTCCCTCTCTCTGTCTCTGTCTCTCTCTCTGTCTCTGTCTCTGTCTCTCTGTCTCTCTGTCTCTCTCTCTCTCTCTTTCTCTCTCTCACACACACACATCTACAATCTTTTTTATCATCTATCAGTCTATGCCATCTCCCTCTCTAATAACAGTAGCTAGTGACAAAGCTTTAAGGGTTCCTAAGTACTTGGCAGATGTTATCGATTCAGTGTTTGATTACTGCAGCCAAATGAATGTTGTTAGTCATTTCAGCTGTGTCCAACTTTTCATGACCCCATTTGGGGTTTTCTTGGCAAAGATACCAGAATAATGAGCCACTTCCTTCTCCAGATCATTTTACAGATGCTGAAACTGAGGCAAACAGGGTTGAAGTGACTTGCCCAGGGTCACACTGTTAGTAAGTGTCTCAGGCTAGATTTGAACTCAGGAAGATGAGTCTTCCTGACTCTTGCCCAGTGCTCTGTGAACTACAGCATCGCCTGGCTGCCCAACCACATTGACAACCTCATGCAATTAATTGCCTTTCTGTTCCCATGTCTTGGGCTCCTGTCCTGCAGTTCCTCTTCTTTTCAGACACCAAATCGATTCTGACACGACCCCCTGCTGAAGCTGCTTTAAGGATGGAGCGTACTGACTGTGGAAGCAAAGCAAAGAATCTAAGGCTTGGCGCAGAAGAGTCATTTGGTCTGCATGTCTGCTTGGAGCCAACGCTGTTCATGAACATTAATGACAAGAGGAGAGGGCAGACACAGTTACTAGAGAGTGGAAATCCCAACACCCAAGGAAAGAGCAAGAGAAAACCTCAGAACACCTTGCTGTTCTTGATGAGTTCAGGCAGCCATGACCAGAAGCATTATCCTCTAGGGTCCTGCAAGTTGGCAACTGTTATTCCTGATCCATTGGTAAAGGTCGCAGCAAATGGAAGAGATGCTGAGAGACTGAAGGAGGACAAATGTCATCCCATTTTTTTAAGGGAAGAAAGAGCGGTCTGCAAATCCAGACTGATGATCTCGATAGCAAACACTGGCAGAATTCTTCACAATGCATTTTTATAGTATCTTTTTTTCTGCTTAACAAGCACTTGTTTTCTCTCCCTCTCATGTTCACACACTCCAATGCAAAAATTAAAAAAAAGGAAAGCCCTCATGACAAATACATATGGCAAAACAAACTTCTTCTCCCATTGGCCTTATCTGTAAGGCTCTGCCTCATCCTACATTTAAGGCCATCCCCTCTCTCTGGTGCCAGGTGGCTGTCACGCTTCATATGGTCCTCTGGCATCAAGAGCTGTCATTATATGGATCAGAGTTCTGTCTTCCAGCGTTTGCTTTTCCCTTTACTTTTTTGTTGTCTTGATACAAATTGCTTTCCTGGTTTGCTCACTTCACTCTCTCAGTTCATACAAGTCTTTCCAGTTGCCTCTGAAATGATTCCTTTCCTCATTTCTTACATACACGATAAAGGTCAGGTCAGTGATCAATGAAAACCAAACGCCCGAAGGGCTTCCTCCAGAAGAGGGCGTACCAAACTCAATTTACAGTTTTCGTAGGACTATTATAGTAGTGCTTTGGGGGATATTGGAGATACAGTTTTCCTTGATTTTAGCAAACCATTTTCTAAAGTCTTTCCTCCTGTCTTTGTGGAAAAGATGGATAGATGTGAGATAGAGTTTAGTAAATAACCAATAATGGTTTCATGTCAACTTCAAAGAATGTCTCTGCTAGAGTGGCTCTGGAGGAGGGATCTGTGCATCCCTGAGTGCTGGAGGGAGTGCTCCTCTTTCCCTCTGCAATACCATCACAGTCAAGAATAAGCTATTAGAGGGCGAAGACTTTTCTTTTTCATTTTGTCAGACCTCTAGCACAGGGAACATTAATATTGATCTAATTAGAATTGAGATGCAAGATGAGTAAGGCATGGGTAGGTAATAATTTGTCAAGAAAAATGGGGAGCTTACAGTAGTGAAAGCTCATTAGGGGTTGGTTGTGTGATAATGGCAGGCAAAGAGCAACGATAATCTCCAGATGCTGTGCCCACGCTGGGGTGGCTGTCCTGTCCTCAGTACTGGTCAGGCCAAATTGTGTTCAGTTATATGTTGTATATAATAAGGAGGGCACTAATAAGCTGGAGAGCAACCAGAGGAGGAAAGCCAGGAGGACAAAAATCTTGCTTGAGTCCATGCCATTAAGGACCAACTGAAGGGACTGAGGAGATTCATCCTGGGCAGGGCAGGTTCTGGGAAAGGGAACAAGATTGTTATTTTAATTTTTGAAGGACAATTTAATAGTCCAAACATTTGCCTGGAAGAAACATTGAATCTAGTCTCATTACAAATGAAGCAATTTAGTGATTATTGCTAATGACCTCCACTCAGAAGCTGATGCCTATGGCCTTCTAAAATGTATCCCCATTGAAAGGCTATTAGTATCCTCAGCACCCTGTGGGCCAGCAGCTGGATTAGCCATTAAACACCAAAGCTAAGGCCATCACCCAGGACAGGGGCTGTAGCTGAAACCAGCCAGGTCTCCCTCCCACTCAGAACTGGGATAATCACAAGGGCTCTCATTTCCAAAGAATTTTGAGGGGACAAAGTGCTTTCCTCACAACAGCTCTGGGGGATATGATCTGCAAGAATAGGCATCCCCAATTTCTCAATGAAGCCTGAAAGTTTAGGTGACTTCCCCATGGTTACTCAGCCAGGGTTTCTGCCTCCAAGCCTAATACGTTTCTTGTCACACGATGCTAGGAAAGTTGATCTGTAATATTGGGTAGAACACTATTTCTCTTTATTTTGAGGAAATTTTGTCAGGCAACCAACACCACCCAGAAGAGCAGAATCATGGAGTCTCAGAGTTGGCTGCCACCTTAGTTGGGCCAAGTAGTCCAACTTAAGCCTGGAATTAAAGTTCATAAGAGAGAATTAACCACTTCCTCAGGGAGCCCATCTCCCTTCTGAACAGGAATAATTGTTGCAAAGTTATTTTTTCTCCTTATATTAAACAAAAACCTGCCTATCTGCCACTCACTGCTCCTGGTTCTACCCTCTGAAGCCAAGCTAAACAGTATAAATCTGAGACTCCATTCTGTGAATCTAGAATGAAGAGTTCGAGGCAGCCCCATTTCTCAGGGGTCATTTGGCCTTGGTGAAAGAAGGAACTATGGTCCTTCCCAGTACACATAGTTTCATTGGGTTCTGAGTATGAGGGATTCCCCTCTTTCCCCCAAATGCAAACGTATAGAAAGGAATAGAGCTGATTCAGGACTTTTGAAGATGCCTTCAATTACAGACATGCATTCAATGAATAAAGATTCTTCCAAATATGATGTAGCACGCCAAGTGGAATCAATTGAAAGATGTCCACGCATATACTTCCCTACAACATCATCATGACTTTCTAGGAAACACCTTCCTATGGTTCTCCACTTGAAGATTCCAGTTTAGAAGGCAGGATCTCACCACGTACCAGATCCCCGTGACAAACAGACTCAGCAGATGAGATGGAGAAAAATCGTGACTTGTATGGCTCCTAATGGCCCGAGGTGTGATTCAGACTGAAGCTTTCCTGACTCCCAAGCTAGCCTTCCCTCAGCCATGCCGCCCAGGATTTGCCTTTATTTACCTCTCTATTCTAGATATTAAATTAAGCTTAATGTAGCTTAAGATTACATCTGTGTTTTAAGGAATAGAAATCATTGGCGAGGTCTTCTTTCCAAACAGGATTGATGAATATGAGGTAATAAGCTGCTTAGTTCCCAGAATCAGGGCCCTGCATGAATACAAACAGAAATATTTGCTGGCATGTGTAACTGTGTAAGACCTAAATGAGGAACAGCTCGGGGATGAAGGGATTTGATTAGGACAAGAGTGTGCTAATAGTTGAGAGAATGGCAGACACTTTGAGATTGGGTTCCTCTAAGTCATGGTGGTCCTTCTTCATTGCCTCATGCCACTGTAGGCATGAGAAGCCTAGCCTAGTGGAATCTGCGAAGAATGAAATTACAGTCATCAATTAAGAAAGGTTTTACCTGAGGCAGAGGGAGTTGACCTTAGGGATTGGATAAAGCAGTCAGATTGGAGAAGGAAGGGAGGAGTACAGGGAATGGAGCCATTTTGTTAACACTGGTCACTGATGGGGGCCAGAACAGTACTGTGAGGAAATTGGAGAATGCTGTCACCAATGAAAGGCTTCCAGGCTTTTGTCCTAAGGCAGAATCTCACTCACTTTATATGAATTAGGGCTAGGGATGGAAGAAGGATACGCTATACCCATATAGCACCTAAAGTTCAACAGACAGCTTTCTTTCTTCACACATGTGAGGTAGGTAGTGTAAGTGATACTATCTTATTTACAGAGAGAGAAACTGAGGCTCAGAAAGGTTACATATCTTTTCTGGGGTGTCATTAGAAAGTAGAGAAGCCAAGATCTGAATTCAGGTCCCTTTATATCCCAGTCCTCCTTGTCGAGGTCCCCCAAATCTTCCAGAAAGCCTTCCATCATGTAAGTGAATGACCTTGAAAAGAATTTGAATATACTAACCCTGGAAGAGAGGCTTAACACAGTCACTAGAAACATAAAACAACACAAAAGTGCTTTGAAAAGTACAACCAAGTAGAAGGAGTGTGGGGAGAAGATGGAGAGATTGGGGCAGTTCATCATTGGCCCCCAGAATACCTCGGCAGCAATGAACCAACAGCCCCAGTAACATCTGCATCGCAAGATCAATGCCAGTAACTCCCACACAGTCCCCAATCCCCATCATGGGCTGGTTCTTCTATAATGATGGTAGACCTACTACCTGCTGTGACCTGTTCCAGGGTCTGAGTCAATACATTCACCCCTCTCCCCAGTTACCCATAGTTCCTTGGCCCACCAATCCAAACCCTACCTGGAAAACCTCATCAGTGGTTGCCTCTTTAGTGGCTTCTCCTGGAGCCACTAAATTGACTTCTCTGTAGTAAAATGAGTGTCCTGATTAGAGCTTTGGGAGGTGGTATAAGGAAGAAAGATGTGGTCTGTGAGGACTGTTATGATGTCTGTAATGGTGACCAACTGAATGGGTACTGAAATGCCATATCTGAAATGAATCTGGAATGAATAGCAAATGCCCTGAGATGAAAGCAGAGGATGACTCTAACCAATGTGCCAGTCCCTGGTGGGTCAAGAACCACATGCCATTGTATCACATTGGTCCTTCAATGACAAAAGCTACAGCTGGTACAAGGGGCATTGTTGAGCAGAAGATGCTTTCTTATCCTAATGTAGGGGCTCCTATGGTCCCACACCCCCCACAGCACAACATCATGGCCCTCATGTCCATTTTAATGATGAATTCAGGCCCTGGACTCTCCTGTTCTCATAAACGTGTCTGCAATTATTCAGCACAGCAGAGGAATATGAGGAATATATGCCATTTTGATTGACATTAATGTGCCCCACAAACTGCATTGGTTTTGGTGCTGACCCCAAAGAGAAGAGCCTTCAATTGTCCAAGCCTATTTCCTTCACAACTTAGACCACTCAACCAGGCATCAGGACAAAGCCAAACCCTCTCAGCTCTATCTCTCAAGGCTCCCTCCCATGGCAGCCACAGAGCTCATAGCCCAGCCTCCTGGGAGGGTTGTTAGGACTCCAGTCCCTCAGATTATCCCCAGTATCTTCATCCTCATCATCATCACCTTCTTCACCATCAAGGATCCAGTTCGAATGTTTTCTCCTCCTTGGTCTGGACTGGAGAAAATGAACGTGTTCTCTTAAAATTTCCCATGGCCCCTTGCTTTGTCCTCTTCTGGCCCTACCACATTCTGGATTGCACTGAACCTTGTGTACATCAGCCCTTTGTGTTAGATGCCAGTGGGTATTGCCATGTCCTTGTGTCATGTTGAAAGGCAGAGAGTGGGTACAGTGGATCAAGGGCTATCCTTGGAGACAGGAGGACTTGTGTTCAAGTCCCTTGTCTGACGCATATTGCCTATGTGCTCCTGAATAAATTAGCTCATCTCTCAGTGCTTTGGGCAAATCTCTAAGATGACAAATTGCATAGAAAGCGTCTGCCTCTGCTGGCCTCCATCTGGGTCAGACCACACCAAGAATAGAGCCCCTGACCCATATTTCTAGGTGACAAAAGGTTCAGGCTACCCTGTTCAGTCAGTCAGTCAGTCAGTCACTATGAGGAGTGTAAGGAGAGTGAGATCAGGAACCAGAAGCCCTGGGTTCAAGTCCAAGCAATACTCCATCACTGCTCATGCCACACTGGAGAGAACACCTAGCTTCTCTCAGCTTCATATTCTTCTTTCTCTAAGTTGAAGGAGCTGGGCTGGGTGGGCTCCAATGCTCCTCTGAACTCTCCATCCAGGATGCTCTGTCTTCTTCAAATGACTCGGGTTTAATCTCAGAACAGGGACATGTATGGATAGGCTCTGTGACTCTCAGGGATTCTCCCTGTGAGCAGGGCTCTTTGTGGGTGAGGGATGTGTGAGTTTGTATATTGTGTGCACATGTGTGTGTATTGTGTGAGTGTATATGATGTGTGAGAGTTTGTGTGGTGTGTGGGAATGCATGTGATGTGTGAGTGTGGGTATGTGCATGGTTGATGTGTATGTGTGTGTATGTGTGTGTGGTGTGTGAGTATGTGGTATGTGTATTGTGTACATGTGTGTGGTATGTGAGTGTATTGTGTGCATGTGAGCGTGTGTGGTGTGTGTGTGTGATGTGTGAGTCTGTGTGTGCATGTGTATGTAGTGTATAGGGTGTGAGTGTGTGTATTGTGTGCATGTGTGTGTATTGTATGCATATGTGTGTGTGGGGTGTGGTACATGCATGTGTGTGTATGTGTGTGGTGTTGCCAGTTTCTCTTAGTTGACATTTTGAGATATGTGTTCATCATGTTAGATCTTTGGGGAGAACACGCTCACAATGATGACTCATTAGGGGACTGAGGTGGGGCACCAGCCTCTCTGGGGAAGCCGTGGGAAACCTTCTCTGGTGCGGTGAGGTGAGCTCTGCTGCCACCTGCTGGAACATCCCCTACTGCTCTTTAGTTGCTTGGAATTTCTGGGGTTCAGAGAGGCTCACAGGTGGATTCCTGGCTGCACTTTTTCTCTTAAGCAGGTGTGTGCTCTTAAAAAAGCCTCTTCCTGCTCTGGCTGTCAATTCTGAATCACCATAAAAGACAGGGTGGGATGCGAAGTTCTCAAAGGAAGGGAGGTTTACATTTTTTTCAGACATTCAGTCCTATCAAGATTTTTTTTTAAAATAAGTCCAAACTCCCAGCATGCATTTGTTTGCTCATTAATCTACCTACCTATTTATTTATTTATAAATTTCATGCAAACCTCACTGTATTCACACATAGATTATGAGAATAGAAATAAAAATGATGAGATAAAAATGGGATAAATAATATTTTGGGTGTTTAATTTTACAGATTGTCCTGAAAGCTTATGTCCTCATGTCATTTTTATTATCAATAACGGCATTGTAATGGAAGCAACATATTTGAATAGACATCATTTCGGTAAAAATCTTGATTTGACGTTTTTCAGTACATTGAGTCAGATCTGGGTCTGATTCCAAATTCACTTTTCCCATTTTTGAGTTCTCATGGCTCCTGTGGCTGAAATGGGCCGGACTGATCAACCATGGTCACAGAACCCACAAAATAAAATGAAAAGAAATAGAGTGATTGATAGGTGAAAGGGAATTGTTTTACCCTCCAACCCAAAACACTCAGAACTTTTTCTTCCTATTCCATAAAAAACAAAGATGCCACTTAAATTAATGTCAGTTCCTGGCAACCCCATCCTTTTACAAGAGGCCTGGGAGGGATCCCTCATAATGCAGACTCCCAAACGTGTGTGCGCTCCCATACTGTCCTCCCAGAGCTGGCAGGTAAAGAAGAGTGACCAGGTGTATGGGGAGGAGGAAAAGAAGATGGCTTGACAGACGGAGTTTGCTTAATAAAAGCTTGATGATTCTCCAAAAGGAAACATATAGCACTCTTTATTCCTGCCAGACTTATTGATCCTGTACTCTTCTCAGCAAATAATTTATAAACAGGGTAAACAGATGATAGATAGGTAAGTTGATGGGTAGATAAGTAGATAGATGATAATAAGTGGGTAGGTAGATAGACAAATTGACAGATGGAAGGGTGAATGATAGACAAATAGATGAATAAGTAAATAAGTAAACATATTTTGGGAATTTTTGGCCAAAAGCCCTCTTGGAGCAGGGTAAAGAGGAAAGAGTAGTTGGCTAGAAAAGGCAAGTTATAAAACTTGGGAAGAAAAGATAAGACTTTGGTGACTCAAGAGAAAATAACCATCATAATATCCCTTTAAGGTTTTCCAAAGAGTTGGACATCATCATCTCATTTGTTGCATTTGTAAGTAAGAAGTTGCGTGAAGGTGCGAAAGGATGCTTTGGAATGCTAATTGTCATGCACAACTACTAGTGATGTGCTCAGAAGGGGGAAAGAGAGTGAAGCTGGGAGAAAAGCTCTGGGGATCCAGAGACAAGGTGACTTGGGAGGGTAGCTGGAGAACCTGCCTGCTGCATTCCTCACCAGGATCTGGGAGGTAGGTGTTCTTATTATCCCCATTTTACAGATGAGGAAACTGAGGCTTGTAAGTGTCCGAGGTCTCCGGGATTTGAACTCAGGTCTCGTGCTCTGTTTTTGATGTTTTCTTTGTATGATGAAATGGTTCATGAGTGTTCCTGGTTTCTCAAGTTCATAATAGTAGCAATCAAATACTTACATGTACTTTCTGGGAGACTCACAAACAGAATCCAAAGGACTTTAAAATGAAACAGAAGAGGGAGGAGAATAGTTTGGTTGTCACCAAACTAGAGAGCAGAGAGATATGCTCTTGTCAAGGGAGACTGGCAGGTGAGACACCGAGAGTCCCAAGGGACCCAAGCCAAGGAGGAGACAGACAGTCTTCAAACCTATGAATTAGAGATTCCAGTGCAGCCAGTCTGACTCCTGTTGAGACTCGGTGGGGTGAGAGCCAGGACAGGACCCAGTTCTACGAGGAAGGGCATTGAAAAGAAAGATAAAAGGCTGAGAAGAGTGGGGTTGGGGGTGTGGGGGTGGGGGTGGATTAGAGGGAAGCCAATTCTTCGAGCAGAGGAAGGCTAGAGTGCAGCAGCCCAGGTGGCTGGAGATCCTGTCCAGGACACAATTTATCATGTGGACGTTTCTAGGGTTTCATGCAGAGGCTAATGTAGAATTTGAAAATGCAAACAATTTCTTTCTCAGTCTCCGTTATTGAGTGAAGGTGGGTTTCAATAAATAATCATGCAGTATGAGGGGGTGAGAAAGCCGAATTTGGTGGCAGAGGGTGGTGAGTTAGGGTGGAGGGATGTGGGGGCTTAGTGAGAAATCATTCAGGAAATCAGCATTTATTAAGCACCTACGATGCATCAGGCCCTGTGTGAAGTTGGTTGTCCTTCATTCTTGAAGAGGACCAAAGTGACATCACCATGAGAAAGTGAAGTTTGCATGTGTCCAACGGTGGCTGATCAGACCAAGATGAGCTCGGAATGCTCTACCACGGGTTGGACACAGCCTATGTGAACATTTGAGGTGGATACTCCAAATTTGCACATCCTGCATTTCCTTTGTGCTGTCTCAATTCTGCTTTGCTCAAAGAGCACAGCACCCTTTCTGATGTGGGCACACCATGCTGAGAGGTCCTGTGCCAGTGTCTCCCATGTTGCACAGTCAAATCCAAAGTTCTTGAGAGAGACCTTGAGAGTGTCCTTGAATCATTTCTTCTGGCCACCATGTGGCCTGCCCCATGGAAGTTCTCCATAACAAGTCTTTTTGGCAAGAGTACATTTTGCATTCAAACAATGTGGCCAGCCCATTGGAGTTGTGCTCTCTGAAGCATAGTTTGAATACTTGGCATTTCAGCTTGAACAAGGACTTCAGCGTCTGGTACCTTATCCTGCCAGGTGATATTCAGAATCTTCCTAAGACAGTGTAGATGGAAGCCTTTCAGTTTTCTGGCATGATGCTGGTAGACTGTGTGAAATGCTGGGGAGACAAAGGACAAGAGACAGTGCCTGCCCTCAGGGAGCTCCTGATCTATGGAGGAGACAATTGTTCTCTAGGTCTGTCTGAGGGCCAGGGCAGGGAGCTGTGTGTGTGTGTGTGTGTGTGTGTGTGTGTGTGTGTGTGTCTGTTTGTGTGCATGCATGCCTATGTGTGCATGTGCGTGTGTGTCTGTGTGTGTGCATGTGCGTGTGTATGTGTGTGATGTAAGTGTCAAGGAAACTTTGAAGTCTCCCATGCAGAACTGTAGGCCTTTAGTCAAGTATATAATAGCTCACGTCTCATTATTAGCACCTTTGATCCTCTCCACAGCCCAGTGAGATGGGCAATATTTTAAATCCCGTTTTACAGATGAAGACAGTGGGGCTGTTGTTCAGGCATATCTGACTCTTCATGACCCCATTTGGGGTTTCCTTGGCAAAGATACTGGAGGGGTTGCCATGTCCTTCTCCAGCTCATTTTATAGATTAGAAACTGAAGTAAACAGGATAAAGTGACTTGCCCAGGGTCGCACAGCTGGAGAGTGTGAGGCTGGATTTGAACTCAGGTCTTCCTGACTCCAGGCTATCCACTGAGTCAGCTAGCTGCCCTAAATGAGATAGTGAAGCAGAAAAAGGTTCACTGCCTTGCCCAAGGTTGTGCAGCTAGTCAGTTAAGGCTGGATTTGAGCTCAGGTCTTCTTCACTCTCAGTTCAAGGTTCTCTGCCATGTCATGTACCGTTCACTTTTTTAAAAAAAAACTTGTGTTAGGCTTCTCCAAGGCTGGATTCCTGGATTTCATCCAGTTATCTGCAGTTCTTATGATTTAGGGAGAACATGTTTGCTTAACAAACATCACATTACTTCTAATTCAAATGTGGTAAGGTTTAAAATCAGCCACCCTCCATCCACTCCAGCACTCTTCCCAGGATGGATGATAGACTTGGGGGAGGCCAGGCAAGAGGTCAGAAGCAGGTTGTGGGGTCTTGTGCAGGCAACCCTTTGGCCTGATCTGCTCTGCCCAAAGAGAGATTGTCAGTCTCTTTCCAGTATGTATTGCTTCACTCCATTGCTGTCGTGGGACTTGGATCAGAAAGCCTGGATTCCCTGGCTCGCCATGCCCTGAAAGTTTTTCTGTGCAGACAGGAGTGGAGGGATGGCTGAGGACTAGGAGGTACAGTCTGATGGAGCAAGTGGCTTTGGAGTTGCTCCCCACCCCACTCCCAACACTGCCACTAGAGCTTGAGCAGTACAGAAGGAAGAGCTGTGGTGGTGGTAGCTGGGGTCTGAGTATGGTGAACTTGGAGGATGAGAAGGGGCAGAGCAGAGTGGTCCCAGGTGGAAGGAGACAGATTGCCCATCACCATGAAACCTCCAACCCCATGTTTCCTTGAATGGTATGCCAGCCCCCTCCTTCCACCAGGGCTAGGTCCCCTTCCTGCTTCCCTCTCTCTCTTGCCATGATTAACGGGCAAGTTCACATTTGGAACGGTCTACTTATATAAAGCAAGAACTATCTGCATATGTGTATATGTGCAGATATATATGTGTATGTGACATATAAGTGACAGCTTACCTTACTGCAGGTTCCAGACAGTAGAAGGATGAGGAGGTAAAGATGATTACAACTTTGGCACCATCAAGTGACACATGAGACATATTGAAAAATGCCCACATTTATCACCAGTGGCAAGGCTCATTTTATGCAGTAGAGAGCCGCCAGTACTAAAACCTCCTAAAACTTGGAATTGGGACAGAGAGGAGAAACCTGATGATTCCAAGGCTCAGGAGGACACTGTAGGAGACCAGTAAGATGGTGCTTCCTCTGGATGGAGTCATCTTCAAATGCTCTTTGAGTGACTCCTGCAGAACCAAATGACCTTGTTTATGGTCTTAATTTATCTAAAAATCAGGCTGCCCTCGCAGCTCCTAAGTGAAAAGATGGAATCTGCCATGAGTTTCCCAAAGTCTATTGGATATAATATAGTTAATCTTCCACATTCACAGTGAACTTCCATGACTTCAATCATTTCTGGGATTTTATTAATAACTTCATTTTTACTTTCCCGTTGGCAGTCTCCCACATTCATGGTTGGGGACAGAGGAGAAAGAATGTGAGGCTCAATGAGGCCAACTTGGGGGGCAGCTGGCATCCTCCTGGCACTTCACAGGTCTTTCACTCCACAGCTGTAAGCTCTCCATGCATTCATTGCATATTTTCATCATTCACCTTTAAAACTCAAATTGTGTGTTCCACGTGTGCCCCCAAAATGACGTCCAAGTCCATTGGGCTTTAAGCCCACATGTACAAAGACAGGGATGAGGCTTAGTGAGAAAATAAAGGTGTTAAATAAACTTTCTGCCATAATGTCTGCAGTCACCATCCACCAGGAGACCCTCAAGAATCTCAAACATCATGAAGCAGTCATCAATGGTGGGTAATTTCAAGCTGGTCCCTCCTCCACGATCTCCAATGCCATCTACCTGCCACGAAGGGCAGAGTGTCAAAGATGATGACTTCACTAGTCTTGGCATCTTCCAACAGCAGCAACTCAAGAGCCAGCAACGGGCAGTCAAGGTAGAGAGGTTTGTAGCAACATAGTATATATGACACCCTCACCCAATCATTTGGCACTTTAGAGGGGAAAATTCTTTTTAAAAATCTTTTAGTCTTAATATTTTTTTTTGCTATACAGTATTTATGGTACTGTAGATTTTATGTGTTATTGTCAGAAATCAGTATTTGTTTTCTAATTAAATTGTTAGTATAAAAAGTCACAGAATTCAAGGGAATTATTAGCAAGGAAAATGTTTTTACAGTTTTATTTTGTGTACTATATTCTATGGGTTATTTTATGGTTACTTTGTAAGGGAAAGTATATATTATCAGAATGAATGTTTTAGTATAAAGAATTGCATGCAAAAAGTGTGTTTTTAGCAATCTGTAGTGAAAGATTCCCATTTTTCGTGGTCATGGGAACCCTATTTCCCATAGGCTCAACATATTAACATTTGTGTTTTGGACTTTCATGCCATTTTCTAGGAACATTATCCTCATGAAAGTTTAAAATTGTAAATCTGTCAAGCTCTGTTTCTTAGATTCACATTATATTCCTTTCTGGAAAAGCCTGGGTGCCCTCAGTGCTGACGCCAGAAATGTTTCAGTCAAGAAATGGCCACAACAGGAAAACAAATGAACTTACAAAGTGATACCAAGGCAAATGGAGCCCAACAATATGGGAAATTATCAAGAGATATATTTAGGTTAATTAAATTAGTGCAACATTGTTTAGTTTTAGAAATCATCTTAAGACATTTCCCTGGCCAGGGCTGGAGTTTAAAAATGAAGAAGTTTTTAAAAATTAGCTAATTTTCAGGATATTCTAGGATGCATTCCCATATGCATATAAAACCAGGGGCCATCCTCATCATTCACAAGGCCAGTTGCAGTGTGAGTCACTGAAAAGAATATAAATGACCGGATCCCTGCACACATAGAGGGATTATTGACTTCCTCACCACCTGCCTACCCATCCAGGAGAATGCAAAAGGAAGGAAGGAAGGAAGCAAGGAAGCAAGGAAGGAAGGAAGCAAGGAAGGAAGGGAAGAGGAGGAAGAAGGAAAGAAAGAAAGGGAGGGAAGGAGAAATCATTTATTAAATGCCTGCTGTGTGCCAGACACTGTGCTAAACACTTTGCAAACACTATCGTATTTGATTCTCCCAACAACTCTGTGAGGTGAGTGCTACTATTATCCCCATTTTACAGTTGAAGTAACTGAGGCAGACAGAGGTTAACTTAGGTGACCTGTCCAGAGTCACACAGCTAGCAAGCATTTGAGGCTGGATGTGAATGCAGATCTTTCCTGACTCCAGGCCCAGAGCTCTATCCAGTGATGTCTCCACCTGGGTGAAGAAACCATTACATTGAGGTCCTCTTCTTTTGGATGGTGACTTCCTGACCAGGCTGACATTTCATGAGGGTCTCCAGCCAGGTTCACCTCATTCCTGTCTCAGTTTCCTCTCTGGACTTTCCCTCTATTTATCACCCCTCACCTTGCCACCATTTCCAGATTGCTTTATGTCCTGTCTTCCCCCATTAGAATGTGAGCATATTAAAGTTATCTTATTTGTGTATATGTGTGTTTCCAGTGCTTAGCATAGTACTTTACATGTATTAAACGCTTAGTAAATGTTCTATCCATCCATCCATCCATCCATCTATCCATCCATCCACCCGTCATTTTATCCATCCATCCTTTCATCCATCTGCCCAAGTTTCAGACAAAATGACAAGTGTAAATATTCCTTTTGGTAACTTCCATCCACTGTTCCTTGTTCTGTCTCTCTGGGGTCAAAAAGAGCAAATATCGTTCTGCTTACATGAAACAGCCCTTCACAACTTAAAGAGACTATCAAAGACTCTCCCATGAGTCTTCTCTTTCCATAATACATGTCCAAGTTTCTTCAAAGCCTTTCATGGCATGAGCCCAAGGCCCCTTCACCATTATAGCTTCCCTCTCATGAATCAGGGGCCCCAGAACTGAACACAATTCCACACATTGAGTCTGAGGAGGGGAGAAGATGGTGGCATCATCACCCCCATCCCAGGAGCTCTGCCTCTCTTCATGGGAACCAGGATCTCATTAGCTTTAATGGCTGCCATAACCCTTGTGAAGCCATCTCCAGGTTGGACTTCGATAAAACCCTTTCATCCTGTTTTTTAATGTCAGTTGCTGCTATTTAACTCAAGTATAAGACTTTATATTTATTCCTATGGAATGGTGTTTATCATTATCTACAGTTCAATGTTCTTTCAAGAACTAATCTCAGTTTTGATATTTCACTTTCTGTTGAAGGTCTTTCATGCCAAGAAAAAGAATTTCAATTTTATTTGGGAGGCAATAGGGAGCCACTGAAATTTTCTAAGCACAAGAATAACATGACTAGATAAATGAATTAGGAATGTTAATGCTGTAGGAAATTCTTGTGTGTGTGTATGTGTATATGTGTGCTCACATGTAATCCTCCTTAACTCTACCTCACACAGTCCCTCACTTCCCTTAAGATGTAGTTTCAGAGCTGTCATTAGAAGGAAAACCATTCCTGGTCACCCTCTTTCCAAACTACCTTATATTTAAATACTTTGCACAAATTTGTATTTATTAAATTTATATTTATGCTGCATACTTGTACATGTGCATGTTTGTTTTTCTCCCTGTAATATTAATGGGATATAAGACCTTCCCCACCCATTAATAAGTCTCACCTGGAGCCCTGGAGCAGAGCCAATTGGTCTCTGGATTACAGGGATTCCCACACTTTTCCAACTGAGTGCTCATGTCGAAGCTTCTCTAAGCCAAGGCTTAGAGGCCAATTCTCTAAACTAGGGCCCTAAGCAAATCAAGTCTTTGATTGGAAACAGTATATATTGTATTGTTCGGAGGGAAAAGTGTAGGTGGAGAAGGAAGCAGGCTAAGAGAGAAAAGGGCAGAGGGAAGAACTTGTCTAGGGGAATTTGCTAGTAGGGAGGCTTGAAGGAAAGAAATGCCTGAGCTCCCTGGATTGATGATGAGTACCTTACTAAATCTTGCCTTCTGGTATTCCAATAGGGATATTTTGATTTTGTCTTGGAGGAAGAGAGTTTGCTATATTTTGCAAACCAACCATGGAGATACATATGTATATTCATAGCAGCTGCTATGGGTATCATGTTGGCATTACATTCCCATTCAACTATAAGCTCCTTGTGGGCAGAACTTATTCACTCTTTATACTTGTATCTTCAGTGCCCAGAACAGAGTCTGGTACATGGGAGATGCTTAATCAATGCTGGGCGATTAACACAAGATCAGAGCAAGGAGAAGGCAGAGACTAGAAAACCTGCCTTTAGCTAGAGGTGCTGAAGGACAGTTCCAGGTGTCTGGAGGGGAAATGAGAGGTGAGAAAAGATAGA